>NC_141414.1:5512125-6932229 GCF_034619465.1 Leptosomus discolor
TGTGCCTGTCACCCACCCCCCACCCCATACCCCTCCATGCTGCCCCTTCCCAAGCGTGCCAGGGGTCTGCAACGCCTCGGTGCCAGGCAAGGCGGGGGGGGACACACGCTGACGGTGGCTGTCCCCAGCGTTCATGTTTCGGCTGGACGCCAGCACGTGCCACCAGAACCTGCGGGTGGAGGATCTCAGCGTGGAGTGGGACGCCACGGGGGGCAAGGTGCAGGACGTCAAGGCGCGCGAGAAGGACGGCAAGGGCAGGACGGCCTCGCCCGCCAACTCACCTGCCAGGTAATGTCACACCCCCCCCCCCCCCTTTGTCACCCCGGCACTGCCCCCACCTCCCCTGGTAACGCCAACCCAGCCCTCCTCGCCGGCGTCCGTCTGTCCTAGGGTGGTGCAGTCGCCCAAGAGGATGCCCTCGGGGCGTGGGGGCAGAGATCGCTTCACCGCCGAGTCCTACACGGTGCTGGGTGAGAGCTGGGGGCACCCAGTGGGTGCTGGGGGGACACACGACCCTGCAGGCACCCAGGGGTGCAGGAAGGGATGAGGGCACAGAGGGGAGAGCGTGCCCCTGAGGGGGAGAGGAGGTGATGGAGGTGGGCACGGGGCACCCAGAGGGACCTGGCGGGGCTGGGGACAGGACGGGGCCCGCCATGGGTGCGCCAGGCAGAGCCGTGCCCCCCGTGCCCGCAGGTGACACGCTGATCGATGGTGACGACCACTACTGGGAGGTGCGGTACGACCGGGACAGCAAAGCTTTCGGCGTGGGGGTGGCATATCGCAGCCTGGGCAAATTCGACCAACTGGGCAAGACCTCGGCCTCCTGGTGCCTCCACCTCAACAACTGGCTGCAGGTCAGCTTCAGCGCCAAGCACGCCAACAAGGCCAAGGTGCTGGACGTGCCCGTGCCCGACTGCATCGGCGTCTACTGCAACTTCCACGAAGGTGGGTGCGGGATGGGGGTGAGGATCGGGTGGGTTTTGAGGGGTAGGCACAGGGTCTGCTACCACCGCGGACACCGGCAGGTCCACCGTGGGCACCACCTCCAGCATGGGCACCAGCGTGTCCACCATGGGCATCGCCAGCACCATGGACACCAGCAAGTCCGTGGTGGGTGCAGGATGGGGGTGAGGATTGAGCAGTTTTGGGGGGTGGGCACAGGGACTGCTACCACCGCGGACACCGGCAGGTCCACCGTGGGCACCACCTCCAGCATGGGCACCAGCGTGTCCACCATGGGCATCGCCACCACCGTGGACACCAGCATGTCCGTGGTGGGTGTGGGATGGACAGTGCTGGGTTGGGGGTGGGTGCAGGGACTGCCACCACCATGGACACCAGGATGTCCAGCATGGGCATCGCCACCAGCATGGCCACCAGCGCGTCTGCTATGGGGCACCACCATGAACACTGTGCTGGGGGGCTGCAAGCTCTGTGCCCCCCCCACCCCCCCCATGCCCCCCTCCTGTGCCCGGGATGGGAAGGGGATCGGGCAGTGTTGGGGGTGGGCGCAGGGACTGCCACCACCGTGGACACCAGCATATCCAGCATGGGCATTGCCACCAGCGTGTCCACTATGGGCACCACCGTGGACACTGTGCTGGGGGTCTGCAAGCTCTGTGCCCACCTGTACCCCCCACCCCATGCCCCCCTCCTGCCCCCACAGGGTTCCTGTCCTTCTACAACGCCAGGACCAAGCAGCTACTCCACACCTTCAAGGCCAAGTTCACGCAGCCGGTGCTGCCTGCCTTCACGGTAAGGGGCAGGCAGGGCTGGGCAGCTCCTCTGGGGGCTGCCAGGGGGGTTCAGCCCCCCTCCCCCAGTCCCCCTGCCAGCCCTTCGCCCAGCCCAGCCGTGCTCCTGTGCCCGCAGGTCTGGTGCGGCAGCTTCCACGTCTCCTCAGGCTTGCAGGTGCCCAGCGCCGTGAAATGCCTCCAGAAACGCAACAGCACGGCCAGCAGCTCCAACGCCAGCCTCCCCTAGAGCCGTGCCCACCCCCCCCCCAGTGTGGGCACCCCCCCCAGGCAAGAGCACTGAATGTACCCCTACCCCTTCCCCAAACCCCTCACCTTCTCCCCCCTACGCTGCACTGGCAGGGCGGTGCCAACCCCCAGAGCTGGGGTGCACTAGCACCCACGGCCCTGCCAGCTGAATCCCCCCCCCAATTCTGTGCCACTCCCCCCCCCCCCCCCCCCCCCCATCGTTGGCACCGGGCTGGGCACGTCGCCCCTCACCGTCGAGAGCTGCTTCTGGCCTGAAGAATAAATTGGGATGTAGGTGTGACGCGGCCGTGGCTGGGGCACGGGGAGCAGGGTGGCACCAGCCCAAGGTGGGGAAGGGTTTTTTTGGCAGGGGGCTGTCCCCGTGCCACCCCCGTGGCACAGAGAGCTGCGATGGGGCTGAGCGGGGCAGTGCCTTTATTTGGGGTCCATTGTTGCCCACCCCCCCCCCCCCCAGGTTGTGCTGCCGGCACCCCACTTCCCCAGTGCCACCCCACCCCTAGGGACTGGGCTGGGTGGGACTGGGGGCAGCTTTTCCCTGGGGCGGGGGGCACCGCTGTCCCAGCTGGTTCCTGGCACAAAGAGGAGGGGCCCCCGGGGGCCCCCCCCATGCTGGCACCCATCAGTCCTCGATGAGAGCTCGATGCAGCTGCAGCTTCTTGGCGAGCTCCTCTGCCAGGCCTGGGCCACGGGGGGCGGGGGGTGACTGCCTGGCAGAGGACCCAGGCGTCCGGGCCCCCCTCCCACCCCCCCAGCCGCTGACCCCAGAGCAATCACTCTGCTCCACCACTTGTGTCCCCCCCCCCCGAGCCTGTGACAGGACCCAGGCATCCCCTGGCACCCCTCCACCCCCAGCAGTGGGACCCAGGCATCTGGACACCCCCCCCCCCCTCCAATCGCGGGGTGGCAGCAGGGCTCGGTGGGGGGCAAGACGGGGTGCCGAGCTCTGGGGGTCTCGCTCACCTAGGGAGAAGGGCAGGGGGCAGCATGGAGGTGCCCCCTCCCTGCCTCAGTTTCCCCCAGTGCAGCCAGCCTCACCCTGCTTGTTCCTGTAGGTTTGCTCCTCCGGGGTGGCCCCAAATGGGGGGGGGGTGTCCTCTGGGCCCCCCAGGGGGCTGCAGCACAGGGCGATGGGGGCTCGGGGATGGCTTCAGCGCACTGAGGCTGCGGGGCTGGGGCGGGGGGGTGGCGGGGGGGGGGGCTCACACACCCCCTGGGTCTCCTCCCTGTTCTCACCATCCATCTCCACAGACTCTGGAGCAGAGTAGGGTGGGGGGCGTCGCAGACCCTCTGCCTGCCCCTAACACCCCCAACCCCCCCCAGACCTCCAGTGCCAGCCTGCGACACCCCAACAGCTCAGCCCCCCCTCCCCCCAATACCATCCCACAGCCCCCCAAGTCACCCTGACATCCATGCAACTCTCCAGCAATCCCCCAAGCACCCCAACTCCCCGCCCCCCCGATCCCCTCCGCCACCCCAGCCACCCATGACTGCTTCCCACACTGTCTTGCAAGACCCCCCCGGACCCCGCTGAGCACCCAAAGCCCCCCCCCGAGCCCCCCTGTGCCCACCGAGCCGCGGGCTGTACCCCCAGTGCGGGGGCTGCAGGCTGCCCTGGCTGCTCTCCACGAAGTACTGCACCACCTCGGCCAGCGAGGAGCAGCGGTGCTGGGGGGGGGACACAGGGTGTCCCTTGGGGACACCCCCCCCCCCATGGGTCCCCTCTTATGGTCCGTCATCCCCTGCCCACCGCTCCTGGGCCCTGGGGAGGTGGTCCCAGCCCCTTGGGTGCCAGGCATTTGGGGTGTCCTGGTCTCTTAGGGGTACCAGTGCCTTGTGTCCCAGCCCTTTGGGTGTCCCTGTCCTTTTGGGGTGCCAGTCCCTTGGGGGTCCCCAGTCCTGGGTGTCCCAATTCCCAGGGATCCTAGCCTTGGGGGAACCAGATCCTTGGGCATCCCAGCCCTTAGGGGGTCCCAGTCTCTTGGGGATCCCAGTTCCCAGGGATCCTAGCTTTGGGGATCCCGGTCCCTTGGGTCCCAGTCCCTTGGGGGTCCTTGTCGCCTGGAGGTCCTAGCCCCTCAGTCCCAGTCTTGGATGTCCCAGTTCCTGGGGTTCCTTGCCTTAGGGGGGGGGGGGGGGGGGTGTGTGTCACAGCTCCTTGAGGGACCCACGCCCGGGGGTACCGAGACATGGGGTTGTCAGACCCATGGGTGCCAGTCCCTTGGGTGCCCCAGTCCTTGTGAGTCCCAGGCCCCAAACGCCCTGTTCACAGGGGGTCCCAGTCCTTGTAGGGCCCGTCCCAGGGGCTCACGTGGGTGCCTGGAGTGAGGGGGAGTGTCCCTGTCCCCAAGGCCAGCCCAGCTCTGTCCCACTCACCAGTGTGTCCACGTCGATGGCGTAGCCCTGGTGCACCCGGTTCACCCTGTGGTGCTTCAGCAGCGCCGTGCTGCTGTGGGGGCTGCCACCCCTCGCAGGGGGACCCAAACCCCATGGGGACCCAAACCCCATGGGGACCCTCACCCTAGGGCCACCCCTTGCCTAGGGATCCACCTCCCATGGGGACCCACATCCCAGGGCCACCCCTCGCATGGGGACCTGCACCCTGGGACCACCCCTTGCATGGGGACCTGCACCCCGATGCCACCCCTTGCATTGGGACCCATGCCCACGGGGGGACACCCCCCTCATGGGGACCCACACCACGGTGCCACCCGTCCCCGACACCCCACACTCACCTGTTCGTCTCCTGGTGCGTGGTGATGGAGATGCCACGGCTGTGCCCCCCCCCCGGGGCACAGCACCATGTTCCCCCCCACCCACGGGTGAATCACCTCGAAGAAGCAGCTGGGGACCCTGGGGACAGCCCTGCCCTGTCACCCCCAGCCACATCTGGGGACAGCCCTGCCCTGTCACCCCCAGCCACGTCGGGGCACCCCCAGCCATGCCACCCAAGCCATGCTGGTCCCGTGAGGATGGAGACACCCCCCACCACCACCACGGCCCCAAATCCACCCGACTCACAGGGGCAGCGGTGGCTGGGGGGGGCTGGGGGTGGCAGGGGACATGGGGGTGGCCCTGCCGTCCCGCTCCTCACGCAAGGCCTCCGAGAGCTGGAAGAAGTGGCCGGGCAGCGGTGCCAGGTCGGTGGGCACCTTCATCCGGGGGGGAACGGCATGGGACAATGCGCACGGAGGGGTCACCGCCACTGGGACCCCTCCCCGGGACCCCCCGGGGCCAGCGCCCCCGTGCCCACCATGGTCAGGCCATGAGGGTGGCCTGTCCCCCGCACCCTCTGCGTCCCCGTACCCTGTCCCTTGTGCCCCCTCTCAGTCTCCACATCCCCCTAAGCCTCCCCCCCTGCATCCCCTAACCCTGTCCCTCTTCTTCTGTATCCCCTGTGCCCCCAAATCCTGCCCCCTGTGCCCCCCAGTCCTGGCCGTTGTGCCCCCCCATGCCCCTGTGTCCCCCAACACCCCACCAAGGACACTGGGTCCCCCCCAGCCCCCCCTCTGCCCTGCCTGGTGCCCTCCACATCCCTCTGCTCCCCTCTGCCCCCAGCCCCCCCCCCCCCCCTCCGGGTACCCCAAATGCCCCCTGGGTGCCCCCCAGGCCCTCAGTGCCCCCCATAGGGTGCCCCTCACCTTCAGTGTCACCTCCTGTCCCCTCAGCCTGAGGACAAAGCCCCCACCCTCGGCCCGCACAGCCACCAGCTCGCCCGGGTCCAGCACCTCCAGGGGCTGGGGGCACCCGAGTGTGGGCCCCCCCGCCGGCCGCCACCACGGACATGAGTGCGCCAGGCCTCAGCCCCCTCCGGGAATCCCCCCCCTGCCCCAGCGTCCCCCAAAGGTGCCAGCCCAGGGGACTCCCCTCGGGGGTCCCACCTGCCAGGTCCCAGTCTTGGGGAGGGGTCCTCAATCCTGGGCATCCCACCCTGGGAGGGTCCCATCCTGAGGGAGCCCACCCTGAGGGGGTCTTGGCCCAGGGGTGTCTCTGGGGTCTCAGCTTGGAGGGGTGTCCCAGCCCCAGGGGGTCACTGGGGTCCCAGCCTACAGGTCCCACCCTAGAGGGGTCCTGGCCCGAAAGTCCCACCCGTAGATGCCATCCCAGGGGGTCCCACTTCAGGGGTCCCAGCCCGGGGACATCACAGCAGTGCCCGCCCTGGGAGGGTCACAGACATGGGGGGACCACCCAGAGGGGGTCCCAGCCTGGGCGGGGGGTCCCACGGCGGGGGGTGTCCCAGCCTGGGGGAATCTCAAGGGTCCCGGCCAGGACAGTCCACCCGGGGGGTCCCAGTCCCGGGGTTCCTGCCCGGACCCCCCCAACCCCCGGTACCTCACAGTCCCAGGGGCCACCATACAAGGCGAGCGTGAGCCCCCGCAGCCGGGCCCAGACCCTCCGGTAGCCCTGCGGGGCGGGACGGGACGGGACTCAGCTCCGCCACCGGGCACCGGCACCGGGCTCCGCACCGGCGCGGTCGCGGGCGGCGGAACGGGTCGGGGCGGGGCGGTCCCGGGGGGTCAGTGCTAAGGGGTGCCGGAGGTTGGTCCCAGGAGGGCCGGGGCTCGGTCCCGGGACCCGGGTGTCAGTTCCGGGGGATGCCGGAGCTCGGTCCCGGAGGGTGCCGGCCCACCTGGTCCCGCGGCCCCCGCTTCTGCACGAAGCCTTCGTAGCTGGGCCGGGGCCGGGGCCGGGGTCGGGGCCGGGGCCGGGGTCGGGGTCGGTCCCGCCGGGGCGGTGGCACCGGCCGGGCCATCTCGGCTCCGCCGCCGCTGCCGGAACCGCAGGTGCCGCCGGGCCGGGCCGGCCCCTCCCGGGCTGCGGGCACCGGGCAGCCCCGCCCCGGGCCGGGGCGAAGGGCGGCGGGCGGGTGTCCCCGGCGGGGCCGCGGCCGCGGGGCGGCGGGGCGAGTCACGGCCCCGGGGCGGGTCTGTGTCCCCCCGGTGCGGCAGGTGCGGGGCCGCCGCCCGCCGCCCCCCCGCCCCGTCCCCGCAGCAGGGTCCCGTGGGTGGGTGTATCCCCCCCCCCCCGGTGCCGGTGTCGTGTCGTGTGGTGTGTGTCCCCCCCCCCGCGCCTCCCCGGGAGGGGCGGGGCGCGCGGGGCCGCCCCATCACGTGGCGCCGCCGCCGCGCGCACCGGGGGAGGCGGGAGCGGCGGGAGCGGCGGGAGCGGAGCATGGCAGGTACCGGCGGGCGCGCGCCCCTCGCCCGCGCGCCCCGGGGCACGCCCCGGGCACGCCCGCACAGACACACGCACCGGCGGGGGGACGCGCGCACACGCGCACCGCGCGCGCACACCGCCCCCCCCCCCCCCCGCCCGCCCAGCACAGAGCATACACCCGGGTCACGCGCGGGCGCGCGCACACACATGCACCTGCGTGTGCACACACGGGTGCAACCCGCGCATGCTCGCGCGCGCGCGAGTGCGCGGGCACGCGGGACCGCGGTGCACGCCCGCACACGGCCGGGGGGGGGGCGGGAGCGGGGCGGGGGGGGGGGGCGGGGTCCCTCCGCACCCCCTGGGTTCAGACCGGGCTGCGGGGACCTGCTGGGCCGGGGGAGGGGCTCGTCCCCGTGTCCCCCAGCCCTGTCCCCGTGTCCCCGCAACCCCCTGTCCCCCAGCCGTGTCCCCGCATCCCCGTGTCCCCCAGCCCTGTCCCCGTGTCCGCATGGCCCCGCGACCCCCTCTCCCCCAGCCCTGTCCCCGTGTCCCCACATCCCTGTGTCCCCGCATCCCCATGTCCCCCAGCCCTGTCCCTATGTGCTCTGTCATCGTGTCCCCGCGTCCTCACCCCAGCATCTCCCCCCGTGCCCCCACCCTCCTGGCCCTGAGTCATCCTGTCCCTGCGTTCACCCCCGCCCCGTGTCCTTGTGTCCCCTCCTCCTGTGTCCCTGCGTGCTTGTGTCCCCGTGTCCACGTCTCCCTGTCCCCGTGTCCCCGCGCATCCCTGTCCCAGTGTCCCCATCCACAGGCAGACACGAGGAGGGGGACCCAAGGGTGCTCCTGGGGGGGGACACCCGGGGGTGCTGGCCCCCGGGAGGACCCCACGCGGCGTGTCCCATCCCGCAGCGCTGGCGGCCGCCTCCCCCGGCGGGGACGAGTGTCTGGAGGAGGACGAGGACGAGCTGGAGCCGGGGCTGGACGAGGCGGAGGCCGAGCCGGAGGCCGGGAGCGGGGTGAAGGCGGCGGGGGGCACCCGGGGGGCCGTGCTCACCCGCCGCGGCATCACCCTCCGTGTCCTGCTCCGCGACGGGCTCCTCGAGCCGGCTCGCGGCGTCCTCTCCATCTACTACCTGGTGAGCCCGGCCGGCACGGGGACACGGGTTGGGGACAAGGATGGGGGACAGGGGACCGGTGGGTGCCTCCCTGGCTCACCCCGTGCTCCCCAGGGCAAGAAGTTTGTGGGGGACCTGGGGGCAGATGGGACCATCACCTGGCAGGAGACGGGGCAGGTCTTCAACTCGCCCAGCGCCTGGGCCACCCACTGCAAGCGCCTGGTGAACCCCGCCAAGAAGTCGGGGTGCGGCTGGGCGTCCGTCCGCTACAAAGGCCAGAAGCTGGACCAGTACAAAGCCGCTTGGCTGCACAAGCACCAGCCCAACGCGCCGCCCGCCGAGGAGGTGGGTTGAGACACCCCCCCCCAACACACACCTCTGGGACCCTTGGGTCACCCCCAGGGCGGGTGGTGGGGTGGGTGCCAGCCCTGGGCTGCCCGCAGAGCCTGGCCAGCGAGGGCGAGGAGGAGGAGATGCCCGAGGAGGAAGAGGAGGAGGCGACGAGGGAGGGTCGGGTGCCCGTGCCGGAGCCGGTGGCTACCAAAAAACCGGAGGAGAGGAGCAAGAAGCAGCAGTGCAAGAGCCTGGCAGAGCCAGCGGGGACAGGTAAGGTGGCACGTGGGTCCCTGGGGACCCCGGGCAGCCCGGCAGCGGTGACGGGGCGTTGTGCTTCGCAGATCACGGCCCCCCAGGGAAGAGGATGGAGAGCAAACCCCGGGTGCCCGTCCGCTACTGCACCCTGGGCACCCGCGACTCGGCCAGGTAGGGTGCGACGGGGATGGGGATCCGAGCCCCGTGGGTGCCACCGGCAGCCCCACGGGTGCTGGAGGGGCGGGGGGTGTCTGTGGCAGTGGGGCTGCGGCTCTTCCAGGAACCCCCAGACCCTGGTGGAGGTGACGTCCTTCGCCGCCATCAACAAGTTCCAGCCCTTCAACGTGGCCATTTCCAGCAACGTCCTCCTGCTCCTGGTGCGCCCCCTCCCCTGGTTGGGACAGGGTGGGACATCTCTGATGGCGCTGGGGACACCTGCAGGGAGGGGGGGGGGTTTATCCCCAGCGTTGTTTTGGGGCCAAACTGCTGATTTTAACCTTTTCCTTTAGGATTTCCACAGCCACCTGACAAGGAGCGAAGTGGTGGGCTACCTGGGTGGGCGGTGGGACACCAACACACAGCGTAGGTAGCGGGGTGGGTGGGTGGCCCCCCCGCAGCCGCTGGCAGAGCCACCCACCCCCATGCCCCCCCCGCCCCTGCAGTGCTGACGGTGCTGCGAGCCTTCCCGTGCCGGACCCGCCTGGGTGATGCCGAGGCCGCTGGTGCCGTGGAGGAGGAGGTAAACCAGCCCCGGGGGTGGGTGGGGGGTCCTGGGGTGTCCCGGGGGGACCCAGACCCACGGCATCTGCCCATCCCAGATCTGCCAGAGCCTGTTCCTGCGGGGGCTGTCGCTGGTGGGGTGGTACCACAGCCACCCCTTCGGCCCCGCGCTGCCCTCCCTGCACGACATCGACGCCCAGATGGATTATCAGCTCAAGCTGCAGGGGAGCGGCAACGGCTTCCAGCCCTGCCTGGCCCTCATCTGCGGTGAGCACCCGGTCCCCGCGGTCCCGGGGGTGCCTCGGCTGCCGTCACCCCGCTGTGTCAGCCCCATCTCTCCCCTTGCACCCGCACCCCCCCCCCCAGGACCCTACTATCACGGCAATCCCGGCGTGGAGTCCAAAATCGCGCCCTTCTGGGTGATGCCGCCGCCGGAGGTAAGGGCTCGCTGGCCCTACGGGGGGGGATATTTGGGGTGGGGGTGGTCCCAGTGCTGTGGGGTGACGCACTCCCCATTCCCCCATCCTCCAGCAACGGCCCAACGACTACGGCATCCCCATGGACGTGGAGGTGGCCTACATCCAGGATGGCTTCCTCACCAACGATGTCCTGCAGGAGATGGTGAGCGTGGGGTGGGCACCCCAAAAACCCCATCCACCCCAGCAAGGACAATGCCTCGATCCCATCAGGGGCCGGCTGGGCCTCTGCCACCCATCCCCGTCCTGCCGTTAGTCCTGGTGACAGTGACAACCTCCTCTCCATCCCCACCGTGCGGCCGAGGTCTCGGTGCTACAGGGGTGGGGGGGGCCACACGCCTGTCCCCAGCACAGCCCCGGTGCCTGCAGCCCCCCTCTCTCCCCCCGACCCCAGACGCTGCTGGTGGAGTTTTATAAGGGAGCCCCCGACCTGGTGAAGTTTCAGGAGCTGTGGAGTCAGGACCAGACCTACCTGGACAAGCTGAAGGTGAGGAGGGGGCTTCCTCCGCTGGGCTGGGTGGGGAGGGGGCATTAGCCGCAACCTCAGCTCCAGCCACCCCACTGTCTTCATTAACTTCATTAACCATCTCAGGGCTCCCTGGCCTCCCGCACCCCCAAAGACCAGAGCTTCACCCACGTCCTGGAGCAGATCTACGGCCTCCTCAAGCTCAGCAGCTGAGGGGCCGGGACCCCCCCTTCGACTCGGACCAGGTGCCTTCCCAGCAGCCAGGGCTCGGCTCGGCAGCCCCCTGCCCCAGCCCGAGGGGCTCATCCAGACCCGGCATGGGGCATCGCTCGCTGCTCCAAGGAGCTCGCCCGAGGGGTCCCGGGACCCCGCCAGCTCCTGCCCTGCCCTGGAGCTGCCGCCCGGGTGTCCCGTGGCTGCGCTGGCCCCGGGGCGGCGGCGGAGGGGAGGGTGGTGGTGGTGGTGGGAGTCTCGGCTGTCAGTTGTTTGTGGAAGTGGTAGTTGATTAAAGAGCAGTTCCCGAGGGGCGGCCAGCGTGCGGCTCCGCTGGCTTGGGGTCATCGTGCTGGCGCTGCGGTGAGGGACGCCGCCGGTGGTCTCGCGGGCTGCAGGCACCATCCCGCTGCCCGGTTTTGGGGGCTGAACCAGGGGGATGTTCATCTGGGGCTGCTCCTCCACCCCGCCGTGGACCCCCCATGCTCACAGAGGACGCAGCCGTTAGAAAGAAGAAAACATTTAATACTTTCATTCAGAGATACAAGTCGAGATTTGTGGGTCGTCTTTTTTTTTTTTCCCCTAAAAACCAGGAGAAACCATTACAAAAAAAAAAAAAAGGTCTAGCAAGTTGTCCCAGCTGACAAAACGCATTTCAATCCACCTGAGCGGGAGCCAGCGCTCCCGGGACGTCACCCCAGTCCCCACCGGGGAGGGGACAGAGGCGAGGGCCCCGAGGACACAGGTCCCTTGGGCTCCCTGCGCTGCTGGGAGCGAGGGGGAGATGGCCCCTGTGCCCCCCCCCCCCCCCCCCCCCCGCCCTGTGTCTAGGACCAGGGTCACCAGTCAGCCCGCTCGGAGCACAGCGCGGCAGGGGATCGGACATACATCGACATGCACGGCTAAAATCATGAAGAAGGGGCTGTGTAACTGTAACAGGAGCAGCAGGGACAGGGACGTGCTGCCGCGTGGGCCCGGTGTGGAGCTGGGGCTTGGCCCCCGGTCAGGCAGGGACGGTGCTCGCCGAGGAGGAACGGTGCCGGAGCCCAGCCGAGGCTGAAGAAGGGGGGGAAGAGACCGCTCTTCTAGCAGGGAAAACCACGGAGTCGAGCAAGAGATGGGGCGAGCACCGCTGGGCCCCCATCCTGACCCCCGTGACGGGGAACACACGGGGAGGCTCGGGGCTAAGGGGTGGCAGAAGCGGCGCCGAGATGTACGATACCTTTTCCCACCCAAGCCGGGGGCAGAAGGGCACGTTGCTCCCCCCGCAAGGAGGGTGGTTGTGGGGCAGAGGTGTGGGGCGCAGGAAAGGCACGTGAGGATCAGCTGAGAGCTCCAGCCATGAGCCCCGGTCCTGCGGCACGGGGTGCCGAGGGCTCCCCGGGGAGAGTAAGTGCAGAGCCTGCGAGGGAGAGGAGCCACGACCTGCTCTGCCCTGCAGTGGGCAGACCCTGGGCTGTGGCCTAATTCCACCCCCGCCCCCCCAAATTATCCCCCAGTTCTGACGGACTCGGGAGGGTTTGTAGTAGGAAAAACCCAAGGTCCAGAAGCAACCTGGCTTAAAATACTGAAGAGCAGAGGGGAGCAGCCACCCCGTTCGGCGCTGAGCGCTGCGGGGAGGGGGCAGAGGGCTAACAGCAGGCAGGGGACATCCCTGCCCTGTCCCTCCGGGGCAAGGAGGGACAGCACAGAGCCCCAGGCAGGGCTCAGCACCCGCACCGCAGGGCTGGCTTAGTGTTTGAGGGGTGTCCGTAGTGTTGCTGTGCCACAGCATCCCTCCCCCGAGAGCGGGGAGAACCGGGGTCCCGCCTGGGTGACGGGCTGGAGGGAGGCTGGGCATCCGTGGAGGAGAGGGGTAGCGTTCAACGGGGTGGGGGGCGAAGGGGTTGCCCTGTGGGGAGGCTGGGGGCTGCTTTCCCCCCCCCGCCACCAGGCGGTGTGTCTCCCCCCACTGATGCTCAGCACGAAGGACGCATCCCAGCTCTCCCACCTGGCTCATCCGGATGCTTGACCCCAAGGAAAAACAAAATCTGGGCAAGGAGAGGCCTGCGACAATCGTACAGCCGGGGGCGGGGGGACGTGGCAGGGCGCGCAAAGTACCGAAGTTCAAGCACCAGAAGGACAAAACAAACAAAAAAGAATTCAAATAACCCAATTCACAGGGGGTGTGTGTGTGTGGGGGGGTCCCGTTCGACCCTTCTGGCTTGTTCCCTGGTGGCAATCTCGCCCCGAGGTGACGCGGAGATGACAGGGCCCCGCCGCCGGAGAGGGCCAGTGTCGGGATGGAGGTGGAATGGAGGCTCGGCCCGGCGCGAGCGGAGCGGGGACGGGAGCGATGCCGTTTCACTGAGGTAGCGGAACCAGCACTTCCACGTAGTTGAGGGGGAAGAAGCCCGACTGGCCGTTGATCATGCCCTCGTACCAGTTTTCGTCGATCTGGTTGGTCAGGGTGATGATGTCCCCTTCCTTGAAGCCCAACTCGCCGTCGTTTTCAGGTTCGAAGTCGTAGAGAGCTTTGCAGCAGGGCTGGTCCAGGGGGGCTGCGGGGAGAGGTGTTGGGGAGGGGGAAGAGAGGTGAGCTGGACCCGCTGCACGCCCCCTCCCTCAACAGGGGCTCGCACAACTGGGCTCACCAGACGGCTCTGCCCTGCCCGGGAGAAGCGGGCCCTTCCCTTCGCCCCCACGACAGTAAAGCATTAACTCAGTTTAAACTCCTCCCCCCCCCGGCTTTTAGCTCCCTAGTTCCTCTGCTGTCTTGCTGCAACCACGTCCTTCATGAGCTTCTCCCAAAGTAGACATGTGCTGCCTGCTCCCGGCTGGAATTCCCCCGTGCTAAGCTAAACTCCAAGATAAATCAGACTACCACACCAGAAACCAGGTGGTGAAAAGCCACATTATTTCTCCAGAGATGAGGGGACGCGCTGTGCAGCGTGTCAGTACGTGGTAGACGAGGACTCCGGGGGTCCCTCTGCTTTGGAGGGGTCGCCCTGAGCCTCAGGGTGGTGGGAGGGAGAGGGCTGTGACTGCCTCCCTGGGCACAGGGCTTCAAACCCATCGTCAGCTCATTGCTGCATGCGAGGCTCCCACCAAAACTGAGGAGAAAACCAAAGTCTCCTTCCCCCATCTCAGCTCCAGGACTAAAGCATCAGACCTTCTGTCTGCAAAGGGGGTATTTTTATAGCAGGGAAAGCTGCTGGTTGCTCTGCCTAATGCACTGAGGTTTTGGGATGGGCAGGCACTCAGCTTCGCAGCGGTAGGGATCCTCCTGAAAAGGGACCGAGCTAATACAGACCACCGGGGTCTGCAGGGCCCCCACTCCTCTCCCTCTGGCCTAGAGCTCTTCCAGCCAGGGCAAGGGGACCAGCACAAACGGCAGCCAGCACATCTGGGCTGCTGAACATCCACGGCAAGAAAGGACCCAGCGTTAGAAGAGAACTCAGAAAACACCAAAAGCGGCAGCCAAGCAGGTTCACGTTTTTTGGGACAACTTGCCAAAACACCAGGCCGGTCCCACCACCGCAGCGCTCCCGCCACACCAGGCTCCTCAGCGCCTCCCGCCCCCTTGCTGCACCACCACGAGCTTTCCCCACCGCGACGGCTCCGAGCCGCAGAGCCAGCCTGGCCTCGGGACCCCAACGGGTCCCTCCCGCCGGAGCGCTGACCCACGGACCCCACGTCACCCCACAAGCCACACAGGGCTCCTCGCTGCCCAGCTGGGCCCACAAAACCTGCTCAGCGTGCCGAGGCTCTACCTGCTCCCTCCAGCCTTCAGCAGTGGGGTACAGGGGGGCAGCACAAGCAGGAGGGGGAGAGGTCCAGGCTGGGCGATGGTTACGAGAACGGGATAATCCTCCAGATGTCTGATACCTCGTGGAAGAGCATCTGATCCCTGTGACCCCACGCAGGAGATGTCTGCGTGATGACAGCTGCTACAACTCCTCCGGGTGAGCAAAGGCCCCAGGTTTGGGGGAGTAAATACCAATACAGCGTGGCTGGTTTAATTTGGGGCTTAGCTCGAGGCTTAGCTCGGCTTAGCTGAGCTGTTCTGCTGGCCAGGCTCAGCACGGAGGTGTTAGCGGCTCCAAGCGGCAGCGTCACGGAAGGAGGAGCAGGGAGGGATCGGGGGGGGGGGGGAGATGGTCACACATCATGCAGTGCGGAGGGAGGAAACTCACGGATACTCCTGACGGAGGCCCGGGACGGCTTGTCGGATCGGAAAGAGGAGGAAGCTGCTTCCAAACAAAAAGAGACATGCTTAAAACAACGGGAACTGGAGAGAGGGAACGGCAGGGCCCAAAGGGAGGATCTGTTAGGAGAAACAGGGTGGCCCACATGCTGTGTTAGAAACCCGCCTGCCTTTGCCAGGACCAGGGAGGGATGAAGGCAGCACGATGGAAGATGGGGAGGGAGCGAGAGATGCTTCATTCTTCCTGTCCGCCACGGCTGGCACTGCCTGGGCACTACAGGCGAGTGGCCCGGGGCTGGAGACCCCGCTGGGACACCCCCAAAGCAAATATAACGAAGGCTGCTGGGCCCCAAGAGAAAACAGCCCGAGTTTAGAGGCATTTCTGACATTTTTCAGAGCCACCAGCTCGCGGAGGCACATCCAGCGCACCAGAAACGTCATTTCCAGGCAGAGTATTTCCCCTCCATCCCCAGGAGGCTGCTCCAGTATGCACACACATGGGACGACTTTACCTGAGACTTTGGGGGTAGGATTGCAAGAGAAGCCCCCGTTAGATTGGTCAGTGTCTCCGAAGTCGTACGTCTCCCTGGGCTTGGGCTTGTATTCCCGCTTGGGACGCGAGGAGGCCTCCCTCATTCTGGAAGAAGGAAAACAAAAAAAGTGGATAAATTGAAATATGAAACAGAGTATGATGAGATCAACATATTTATTCTCCTCTGGTGGCTACACAGGGGAGCAAACTGGTTTGTAGATAAGAAACTGCACAACCCTCTGCGCTGGGGTGTTTTGAAGATGGCTCTGGCCCAGGGTTTGGGATCTGTCCCAGGGTTTGGGATCTGTCCCTTAGAGAGGGCCACACGCCCCTGGCTTTGCTAAAGAGGTGTCTCAGGCAGTTCAGGCCAGCAGAGGACACTCGTGCTGCAGCTCGAAAACTCACACTTGGCAACATCTTCCCAGCCCTTCTTAATGCAAACCAGACACGGGATCCACTCAGCAGTTCCTCCTCCGAGGAAGGAACAGGAGGGCAGCATCGCCAAATCCCCCCGGGAAGCGGAGAGGCCGCCCCGGCTCTGTCCAAGACCCCCCTGCGCCAGGCTGAGGATAGAACGGCGCCGGCTCCGCCGGGAAGCTCCAGATGCAACGAAGCCGCCTCTCCTTCCTCGGCCAGGGCTCGGGGAGACGCTCAGGTGAGACAGAGCAGCAGGAAAAACAACTGTGCAAGTCACGGCAGTCGTGCCAACCAGCTCGCTCGGTGTTTCAACAGCACCTCGGTGTTTCTGGGCACCAACCGTACGTTCCCCGGGGCCACCGCGGAGTTCAGGCAGTCGAGGAGGGACAGGGAGAGCACAGCAAGACCAGGCAGCTCCACGCTTCTCCCTGCTCCTGCGTGCCAGCCGCTCGTCTGCCTTTCACCGGCTCAGAACTCCAGGGCAGGGTCACACCTGCGGCAGCGTCTACCAGGGGAGCGCCGTGCAGATGGAAGAGAGAGCGGGGCTTCCTGGAGAAGGAGGGGTCTGGCAGCGGGCTCACAGCTAAGGAGGTGATGTAGGTGGTCCTCCACTGGCCTGTGGCCACCACGTCATCCCCACCACGTTGCATTCACCTTCTGGTCTTCAGAGCCACTGGGAGCCCTTGACACGGACCCTTCTGGGCCACAACCGTGGCCCACGACCTCCTCAACCACCACTGATGTTAATGGCACACAGACTCCAGGTTAGGCAGTTCCAGGTGACACAGGGTAACAGGCACGTCCAGCTCGTGCCACCTGCTCCAACAGCACGATGCAACTTCTGACTGGATCCTGGGTCTGGCCAAAAGGCACCTCTCGGGGGACAATCCCACGCTCAACGCCCGCAGCGCCAGGAGCCGTAAGCCCTGGCACGAAGGGGATTTCACCTTTCTTCTCCACCCCTGCCAAATTCAACTCCAGCCCCCCTGGAGGAGCAGCACACCCCGATTCAGGCAAGGCTCAGAGACCGGCACAGAGGTTCTGGCTTGGATGTCAGAGCGTGCCCGCCACTGAAAGCAGGTTGTGCAGCTGGCACGGCTCCCTCCAACCTGGAGGAGGTCTGGATGGAAGCTCCAGTGATTGTAAGAAGCAGCTTTAACACCAGAGGACAGGTTTAGAGGGAGAGTCAGGAATTTACAGACAACTACCACAAGGGACAGCTCGTGGCTGTGAAAACCGGGAGTGCCTGGGACTCACCTGCGCTTGAGCTTTTCCGCAAGTTCGTCCAGGATCTGCACGGCCTGCCTGTGGTAGTCCAGCTGGGCATCCACCAGGGCCGAGAGCTGGCTCACCTGCTCGATCTGCGAGAATCACACCAAGGTGGGATGAATGGCTCCTCCTAGCTGGCAGGAGACGCCTGCATTGCACACGGGGGCTGAGAGCGTACTGGGGAACGTGTACAAAGGGCAGCTTCCCCGGGGAGATGAGGAGAAGGTTTGGGATTTCGGACACCAGAGGTCAGGCACTGGCCAAGACTCAGCAGGACAGGGGACACCTCATACAGCTCCCTCAGCTTCACTAGCTGTTCAAATCCTTCCCAAGTAAGCTGCGTCACCTGCCCAAAACTCACTCCCACCAGCACACCGAGAAGAGACTCGTCCGGTGCAGGCCACAGCCTCTCCTCTGGCCAGGAGCTGGATCAGGAAGAGGGGCTACAGAAAGGCTGAGAGGCTTGCCGAGCCACGTGGATCTGGGTTTTCAGGGAGCAAAACCACCCTTGCAAGAACAAGAGTGGAAATCAAGAGTCTAACTTCTGCGTCCCTCGAGAGATCCCACCCTCGTGTACGCAGAGACGCGCAGCCCACCTGGCAGCTCCCAGCCCGGGGCAGAGGAGCCGGCGCTCCCGCTCCCCGCCGTGCACTCACATCAGTTTCTAGGAGGTTGTGCATACTGGTCTCTGCTACTTCCTTGGACTCCTCAAATTTCTCCATGGCCTGTCGAAGCTCCTCATCGGGGATTTTGCCTTGTCGTTTCTTCTTGTAGTCAAAGTCCAAGCGTCTGCCTTCCAGCTTCTTGAGATGGTGCTGGGAAGAGGACGGTTATGAACAGCAAAGGAAAAGAAGGAAAAGCCAGAGCCTGGGAGCAGCCAAGCTCTCCTGCTGGGAAGGCAGCTCTAGCTACAGGCCAAGTGCATTCGTTTCAGAAACCTGATCTCAGAGCACACGCTTCCGTGGCTCCCACCCTTGCTCAGACTCCGGAGAGGCTCCAGGACGTGATGGAGAGCTGCAAGGCAGGGCTGCTGCGAGGCAACAAGGAGGAGGGGGGTCTCTGAACTCCGTTTACTGCTGTGGCTGCGGGGGCTTTTTACTAAGAAACAACCCTCAACAAATTGGCTCGGTGATAGGATTTCATCCTCTTCCAGCTGAGAGCTGGAGGAAAACACTGCAGGGAGCAGCCTGTGTCTGTTCCCCACGTGAGCCTTTTGGGAAGATGAAGAGCTGGCCTGCTACTTTCAGCTCCCCAGGAGCAACGGGGATCTCTGGAGATCAGGAGTTGGGATGCAGGTGCTGGGCACTGCACTCCCCGACTGCTCAGGGCAGAGCTGTTTAAATTAGGTCTATGGCAGCCTGCAGGATTGGAGTACAGATAAGTACTGGAGCAGCAGTCGGTGGTTATTTTATCTGGGACAGCACTGTCAGTGAAAACTCACTCGAGAGAGCTGCCTTGTGGATTACAGGTTGGGATGGATCCCATTACAAAGCCTGGCTGTGCTTTGCATGGACTTGTCTCAGCAGTAGCACACAGGAGCTACCAAGCTAGCTCTGTGTCTTCCCAGCGAGACATCGAAGGGCTTGAGGTAAGAGACCTTGAGGGAAGCTTGCTCATAGCTTGAGAATTGTGTTATAGGATCCGGGTTACGAACAGAACGGAGCCAACAGCTGTAAAGAACACGGTGAATTTTAACACCAGGCAGCCCAAATGGGGCGTGGCTGGGAGCTCACAGCCCAACACACCAAACTCAGCGAGCCCAGAAGGCACGTTGGGATGTACTCCCACCGCATCCTCCCTAAAACGCGGTAAATGAAGAACCGTTCAAGCCTGCGTCCAGCCTTACGAGCTGCTCAGGATCAGAAGCAGCGCTGAGCAGGGAAGAAATACGAGCGAACGTGAGGAGAGAAAGCACACAAAGCGCTGGGGAACAGACCCGACACCCACGCGAGTCCTTGGTTCCCACCGTGACAGAGCAGGAGGTTCCATGCACTAGGAGAGGCCAGAAAGAAAAGAGACGAGGAGAGAAAAACATCGAGGTGTTTACCTGGATCTCTTTCAGGTCTTTGTCACACAGGTTCTGGAGGGGATCAATAAAATTTTGTTTGACTTCAATATCCAGCGAGTCCTTCACTTCAGCCAACCGCTTCATCGATTCGCCAGCATCAAGCAGCGCATCGCCTTCGAGTGAGAAAAGGAAGGGAAGAGAGAGGGCGAAGGGAGAAGGGGCCAGCCAGTTACACAGAGACACAGCCTGTGGCGGCTGCCTGCAGAGCCATTCTGCCAAGACACCCAGCCTGGGCCAGCTCCGTGCCCCGTCCAACGCCCCCACGTTTCTATCTGGAGCAAATCTCCGAGCCTGGCACGGAGCGAGCGGTGCCCGGCGTGAGAGCAGGCAACGGCCTCTTGGTGCTGACTCCACGCAAGACACTTCACTAACGTGCTTCACCTTTTCCCTCTGAAAACCAGCAACAATCCCTACCAGCTACACAGAGGAAGGAAAAGGTTAAAAATACTTTAAAAAAGCAGTATTTTTAGATTCCCTGTTAGCTCAGGGAGTTGCTGAGCCGCTAAGTGGCCATGCAGTGCTTTCGCCTTGCTCTGCTCCTCGGCCACGGCTGGCAAGAGAAGCCCGGGGCAGAGGCGCGTTCGCTCTGATCCAGCCTGGCCACCCTTTTGTTCAGGCAATTTTAAGCCCAGAGCGCTCTGACCAACCCTTCAAGTTTCCCCAGATGCTGGCAGCAAACCTGCAGTCTCTTACTCATTTTAGACACTAACTGCTACCAGGCCAACCTTATCCCTTCTCCTCCCCTCTGAATGAGAGAGCTCAAAGTTGCTCATTGAAAGCTATTTAGTTTCATGCTTTTCTAAGGCTCCTGCCACAACGACAGTTAAGCCAGACGGACTTGCAGCAAAGCATATTTAGTCTTGGCTTTTTATTCCAGTGGAAACCATTTATAGATTGAAGTATTCCTGCGCAGCTTTGGCAAACCAACCATTTCAGCCCTACATTAGCACAGGGGAATACACAAGGGAAACAGAGGGTAAAGTGAAAACGTCACTCTACCGCCCAGCTGGAAAAATAAATATACAGGAAGAGCCATTTCACTTGTGTAACTCTAGATGTACAACCTGTCCTAGGGAAGGATGGGGTACTAGCATAGAAATGTCTCAAGTTAAGTGGTCCTTTAACGAGAGGCTATTAAAGGAAATCAGGTTTGGTGTGCTCTTCTAAAACCTTCTTTCCCCCTTGCTCTCTGTAACAACGCCAGTTCCTGCAAGCTGAGATACACACAGGGCTCAGAGCCGGCCAGAGGCACTCTGAAGAATCCTTCGTCATTCCCACAAAGTAGCCAGAGCTTTTTAATTTTCCTGAGGCAAGAAGGCTCCTCCCTGCACTGGAAGCCATCAGACAGCTGTGCACTGTACCAGGTCTGTCACGTGTGCAGGCTGATGTTTCAGTGGATTAAAATTGATGTCACTGAAAGGCTTTACCCCCCCCCGCCTCCTCCCTGCAAGTCGCACGTGGTTAGGAGAAGTGGCCATGCAAAAACATTTCTTGGCTACAGCCTCCCTACAGCAGAGCTCCAGCTGGAAACGGCCCCGTAAAACTCCGCATCTCACTCAATCCCGTTTCCACGTCACCGTTGTTCAGTTAAGAAGTGAGGAAGCATTTTTTTCCTACGTGTAAATTTATCTCAGGGTTTAATAAGAAAGCGTGAAGAGGTGGTTTTGCACATAATGCCACAGATTGGGATCCAGGACACTCGGGCTCTGCTCCCCCCTTCCCTGTGTGGAAGCCTTCAAAGCTCTTTGAAGAGCCCCGAGTCCTGCTAGGTGACACAAAGGGTCACACAGCCCTTCCAGAATATTCCACCTTGGAAATTTGGCAGCAGCCTTCGCGATCTCATCTGCATGCTCCTTGGGGGGGGTGTGTGTGTGTGTGTGTGTGTGTGTGTAGCTGGCCCGAGGGGACACTCACCGAAGTTGGAGTCCTCGCCCAGCTCCTTGCCGTATCGGATCATGCTCTCCCCCAGCAGCCCTTCCGACTGCGGGTAGCCGGGGTTCTTCACCTGCCCGCGGATCTTGGACATCGTGTTGAGCATGGTTAGCTTGGCTCGGGAAGCTGGCACAGAAACAGCCACAGCCGTGTTTGCAATTACTTGGACTCGCCAGCACTGCTGGCCACTGCCAACATTTTTTTTTTCCCCCAAGCTACACCCAAAGCCAAGAAGCCCTATTGTTCATCTACCAGAAATATTCACTACGAAAAGAAAAGTCTCTTTTCCAAGACAGCAAGCAAAAATAGTTCCCCACAGCTCGCCAGTGAAGGCCAAAGGAGTTTCCCCAGCCCTCCCATAGTCCCTGGAGTGCTCTCTGCATGAGCTGGCTGGAAGCACGCAGGACAGCAGGCTCCGGAGGCGATGACTGCAAAGCCAGCCACCCCTTCCCAGCCTAGAGATGCCATTTTTTTCTGGATATCCCAAGAAAAACGGGTCCCCTTCAGGGCCTCTCCAGGTCCAAGGCAAAAGATGTGTCTGTTCTTTCACCGTTCAACAGCAACAGCGGTGTCTTACAGCCCAGAAACACAGCACGGGGCAAGGGGGGGGGGTATCTGGATCTTCAGCCGAGCTGCCCGATTTCAAACGTGGGCTGGTGATCAAGAAGGTTCTTTCTGACACCTCTCTGCTCCCTTTGCCTCTTTCCCTGGAAAACTGAGGGGCAGAGGGAAGGGGACAGGAGAGGTCCAGGGACTCACCTGGGTTCGGCTGGAGGTACTCTATTGTTCTGGTCAATACTTCTGTAACCGCCTTGCTGGTCAGGTCCACTTTCTGCAGGCAAGACAAGATGACCCAGCAGCAGTGAAGATCAGCTCAGGGCTCTGGCAAGGCCACAGAGGAGTCAGACGGGTGATTTTCAAGATTTCTCTTGTTCCCCACTCACCTTTTCCATTTCCTTGAAGTCATCGTCTAGCTTGGTCCCTTCAGCCCCTCCGACCTTCTCGCTGACCAGCTGTGGGAAAAGAACAAGGGAGGAGGAATCAGGCACAGCACCGACTGCTTAAAGCTCCTTATGCAGCAAGTCCTGGGACAGAAAGGGAAGAGGGGTGGTCCAGACAGCACCTGCAAGAGAAAGGAGGCGGCAGGAACAGCCCAAAGCCCATCCACAAGACGCAGCTCTTTGCTAGCACTGCCCCACTACAAATCCAAACATCTCCTGCCCTCCCAAGGCACGGCTCAGTCAGAATATTCCTCACCCAACAGAAGCCACGCAGCTCCTTACATCGCACCACATGGTTCCAACTCCAACGCTCGCTGGAAAAAGCAAGCAGCAGAATTGTCTCTCGACTCCATTTTGAGCCAAGGCTCCAGTTTCACACACGGCAAGATGCAAGTAAACAGGGAATGAACACACTCTGCTCGTAGCAGCCAGCACAAGCACAGAGTCTGGAGACAGCAGAGACCTCTCAAAGCCCTAAACCCATCACTCCTAGGGGAATGCTGGAGGAGCTCAGGATCTGGGGCACAGGGGCTTGAATTCTTTGTAAGCAGAGGATAAAGAGATCTGCAGAAGCTGCTGCAAAGTTTTCACATCTATTTATCAAAGTGTCTCCCTCGCCTGTTCTAAAACTAATGAAAAAGTTGAGATGTCTGACAAGCTGCAAGGACAGGGCTGCTTCTGGCGATTTGTGTGCAGGGCTTATGAGCTTTCCTCTAAATATCACTCCATCTAAGAAAAGACCCCTGCTCCCTAAACCTCACCATTCAACTGCCCAAGCTGAAAGATAACAAGTGACTTTCTAAATCCACCTAAAAGCGTCCTTCCCTGCAGCCCAAACCGAGAGGAAAATTTCCTTTCCAGCCCCATGCTGGTGTGGTAAAGCAAGTGACAACGCCTGGGGATGCAGGACGTACACATCACCAGAATGAGTGATTATCTTGCCCCAAACTGGTCCAAATGGGCAGCAAATTACCTACACAGACATCAAAAGTGGTCTAGGAAACAGGCGCTTAACTCCCAAGCGCTTGACGCCTGCTGCGGGGCACGGCCAGGATTTCTCCTGTTTGTAGTCAAAACTCCAGTTCCGGATGAACAATACAGGTTTGTTTACTTCAACATCAAATACTTGATTTTTATCAAGTCTTTCTTCCTCTGGAACCCTCCTGCTCCCACAGGGATTCAAAATGGTTCCTTACTTTCTTTTTGAGGAAGGCGGCGGGAAGCCTTTAGGTAACCATCCAGTTTCAAAAGCACTCGGAGACCCCACGCCAGCCACGCTGCCCTGCGTGCTCACACCCACCGGGCAGCGCTCAGCCCCCAAAAACCAAGTTACCAAGCAGGACAGGCAGAAGAAACGCTTGTTATTATCAAGAACAACAAGATCTTCAGCGTTTCAGCAAAATCCCCTTTTCAGACCCCAAAATAGCGAGGGGGGGGGGGAAGAAAAATGATGTGCGTATTCAAAGCTCCTCGATACGCCCAGCTCTGGTGCTGAGCACAAACGTGGCTGCTCAGAGCACAGCCACGGCTGACGAGCTCCTCGCATCTCGGCGGGGAGATTTCAGCAACCACTCCACGCCGTCGAGGCAGCGCAGACACACGGCGGAGGAGAGGCCGGGGAGCGGGGAAGAGCTCTTCTCACCGACCGCTCAGCACGGAGCCGGCAGAGGACCCGAGATGCCTGACAAAGAGGGACTGCTGTAGTTCACCCCTGACATCCAGACACAGGGGGAAAGGAAAGGGTCGCTGCTCTCCTGGTTCGCCCAGCTCAGCCCTGGGTTTCATCCTGCTTAACCCTCAAGACAAGGTTTTCACAGGTCCCAGGGAGAGCGTGCGAGGATGGCCCAGCCCTGCCCCGCCGCCACGCTGTGTCCGGCGAGCACACGGAAGAGCCTCGAAGGGATATTATCACCCCACGGCTGCCTGCAGATGGGCAACAGATCTAAGCGTGATTTCTTGCTCTTTTTGGATGCCTGCTCCGCGCTTGGGGTGCCAGCACACACCCCAGCAAGCTGGCTGCGAGCTGGGGAGGTGCGCGTTCCTCTCTAGACACACCGAGTCTAGGAAAAAAAAGAAAACCACCAAAACCAAACCACAAAGCAGTCGCTCTGCCTGCCAGGGCAAGCTCAGCAGAGCAAACCTCGCTCCCGGCTGCCGTTGCCCGTCCCCTGCCGAAGGTCCCGCAGCCTCCGCGACCAGAAGGAGGCACGGATCGCTTTCGCGAAGGTCGCACCTCCGGAAACCTCCTTTATTTGTTAATACACCTGGGAAGGGTGCAATTATCCCAAGCAATTCTGTTCCCTCTTTTCTCCACCCACCCACCCACAGATTTGCAGCCCGGAAAGCTGCACATAACCCCTCTGGCAGGGAGCTCTGCTGTAATCAGGGACTGCATGCCATGTCGAAGGCGCTGATCACCACAGTGATTTTGGAGGCTTAACACCCTCCCAGAGATGTGAAGGAGGGAAAAAACTCCTCACTTGCAGACTAATTTAATCCTCCTTTTGACGTCCAAGAAATGCTACGGGTGCCCCGCTGTGAAGGAATAATAAGATTGAGGTTCTCTCATTGCTGGCTCTAATTAAACTGGGAGGCTTCATCACGGGAGGAAAGGAGGAGGGATTGTGTGCCATCCACTGCGGCTCCATCTCTATCCCCATGCTCCCAAATCTGTCAGGCAGGAAGACAAAGTAACGCAGATTCGCCGACAGCGCTAGCCGAGACACGAGCCAGGAGAAGCCCTCGCCGGCTCCTTGTTTAACCTGGAGCTTCCCGACGCCACCGGGAGCCAAGTTCCCGAGCGCCACATCGCGCTGCCGGCACAGAGCCTGCGAAGGCTGGCAAGGTGGCAGCTGCCTTTCTCAGGGGAGCGTGAAGTTCACCAGGAAGCTCGCCCTTTGCTTGCAGGATGGGAGAGGAAGGAAGCATCCACGCGCTGCCGGCAGCGTCCAGCTTGGCCCAAGCGAACCGCAAGACGGTCAGTGAAGCGCTGCCGGTGCATACCCCAGCACGGCTGCCTCCGGGGAGCGGCTCGGGGGCTTTTTTGAGGATGTGGTGAGAGTTCTTCTGCACTTTTTATTTCTTCAGCAGCCAAGAGAAGACTTGGGACACGTCCATCTTCCCCCGGCTGGGGACCTAACCTCTCGTGAACGCAGGGAAGGGACTGGCAAGGCAAGACATGCAAATCATTAACCGAATCAGTGGCTCAAATACCCTCTGGCCAGCTTACGCTGAAGCACATCAGCTGGCTCAGTGTGAAAAGATGAGAACAAGTCTATACTCTCTGGTTTCTTTAACTTCCCAGCCCTGCCAGGACAGGACACATACTAAAAGGTTAAAACCTGAAGCAAGCCCTGCTGCAGCTCAGGGAGTCGAGCAGGGCGCAGCGACGGAGCAGAAGCCCTCAGCTGCGCTGCCACAGCAGCCGAAGCCAAACGCTTCCTAGAGCAAATATTAGCACAAGGCGATACGGTTGGGCGTCTCGGCCCAGCGAGATTAAAACCTGCTTGAAAACAGGACGGCTGTTGACCTGGCATCCCAACCAAACCACGCTGCGGGGCGGGGGAAGAGGGCTGAAGCAGACCCGGCGTGCAAACTCCAACAGAGAAGCCAGGAATCAACCCCTCGCTTCCCACCCATGTTTAATTAAAAGGATACCGGCAGTTAAAGTATGCCCTGGATAGCTCTGACCTGAGATCAGAGAGTAGGGAGGTGCATCGAATTCAAGGCTGGTGCGGGGCTCCCACGCCGTGCCGGGGGGCAGCAGCTCCCACCCCAGCGAGCATCACCAGGAGCACAGCATCCAGCCTGCTTCATCTGCAGGAGAGCTAATCCAGAGGGATGAGTTACGGCCACTGCTTGCCACAGACGGGCTGCTCCCGACCGTGCTTTGCAGTTTCTGCGGCTTCATTTTAAAGAGCATCAACTCATGGGGGCTTCCATCTGTTTCCTTTGCAGGGGCGTGGGAACACGAACAATCCCGACTTCCCCTCGCCGTTCAAAACCCACCGGAGGGCTGCGCTGGGTGGAAGATCTTCGGAAATGAAAGACCTATTGTTTAAGCTAACTACTGCGGCAGGAGGTTGGCTATGGGGAGCGGCAGGAATGGTATGTGTACACAGAGGGGGAAGAGAGGCGCGATGAGGAGGGCTTCTCTTTTATAGCTGGGAGTGGGAGAGAAACAAGGGAGGGCTGCGCAGCCGCTCCCAACTTACGACACAAAATCCACACACCCCTCCTCCAAACCCACCGTTTCTTCATCTCATCCTCTCAGCTCCAGGACAACTTGCAGCAAATAAAGAAATCTGAGTGTCCATCCCTTGCTGTGCTGCACTGGGCACCCTTACAGCAACCAGATGGATTGGAGAGGCAGGTATCAGTCTGCCCATGCCATGGCTGAAACCCAAACAGATCCCAAGGCTGGAGAAGGACTCCGACACACCCGCTCCCACCCCAAAGCTGCATTTCCCTCATTGCTGGCTGCAGCATCACCTCCATTAACATTCCTGCCAGGAGCACAATCCCATGCCCAGCCTGTTTCACCTCATGGCAGGCGTGTCCGGCCAGGATACGCCTGGATAAATTTAGGAGCGCAGAAGACTGGGAGAGCTTTTGTGAGCAGTGGATGAGGCTGTTCCTGAGAAGAGATGGGCAGTCCAGGCTCGGAGCAACGGCATGGGCTGTTCTGCACCGTGGCCTTGTCGAGTTGCCCCCAGGAGCTGCTGTTGGCAAAGGTGTGAAAGATGTGTAGAAAAAAAAGAAAAAGGAGATTTTTGTACAGGATTATCAGCAAAATTCATGAGAAACTGAGAGGGAAGATGCCAACAGCCAAACTTCTGCCAGCCAAGGAGTGGCTGCAAGGCACCTCGAAACCCAAAGGAGGGCAGATTTGCAGCACACCCCACCCTGCAGGTCCTCGTCTGCAGGAGACCTAAGTCGGTGTCTTTCCATGGGACTCGACACACTTGATTTTGATATTCTCCTCTTGAGATACTTTAAAACAGGAAATTATCCATAACTCCCTCAGCCTCAACAAGCAAGACACACCAAGAAAAACACAACCCCCTTTTTTTTTTTAAACTTACTTTCTTTTTCCATAGCAAACAGTCAGCCCTATTTATAACACATCAAACATAAACCATCCTTGCATTCAAAACAGTTGCCCGCAGCAGAATGAAAACCTTATCCCTCCAGATGCTGGCGAATCAAAGCCTTCCTCTTCCTCACCACCACCCTCCACCTCTTCACAGAAAGTTCCCTTTGAGAAATAAAAAAAAAAAACCAAAACCAAAAAACCCCACAGATGAGCAAACAGACAAGCAGCTCTACCCTGTCTCGCTGCACTGGGAAAAAGCAAGTGCAGTGGAAAAAGCCAGGCCACAAAATAATTCTAAAAAGTGCTGTAAAATGCTTTGAACACCAGATGAAGTGGGCTCGAGTACAACACAACAGCCTGGTAGAGACACGTAGAAGCAGCAGTTAAGGAAAACCAGGGCTAACTGGGATTGCTGGTGCCCAGTTTCAGGCGTACCCCGTGGCACAGATCTGTGGGATGCTCCGTAAAACCTAAATAAAGCCATCACCACTCTTCCAGCTCAGCAAGGCATGACTCCCTGGCATGAAGTGTAATTTTCAGTCATCTTCACCGGTAGCTTTAGCATCACAGTGTACGAGGCAGCTGGGCGGTCGCAGCTCCACGGAGCCAACGTGACAATTTACTCTGTTGCTGCGTGTGTATTTAAGCTTTAAAGCAGATGGGTAGTAAATGGGTTTAGTCACTCGGCTGCAGTCAGTGGGGCTGGGCAATGGCAGAGCTGCAGAGCCCCAAAAAAGCCTCCTCGAAACACCCTCTAACAGCGTCCGTGGGAGAGGCAGGGGCTCCGTGGTGCCCGAGTCCAGCTGCAGCGCCTGGAAAACACCCGGGGCTTCTCCCCGAGCACCCCGCACGCCTCCGAGGCTCCTTGCAGAACCAGCTTGTACTGGGAGGTGTCTCGAGGCCGATGGCAATCCCCCGCAGAGTCTGAGCTCTGATGTGCTGCCTGTCCGTGCCAACACAAAGTGCCTCATTAAAAGTTAATTGTCACCTTCCTGGCGTAATCCTTGGTAACGAGGCAAGACTGGAAGGTGCTGGTCCGGCAGCAGGCACCAGTTGGGATTCCAGAGCATGCCTACATCACGTCCAGGCCTGGCCATTTTGGGTACATCTCCAGCTGCCGGTCACAAAGGCAGCGAGCAGACGGGGCTGGGAACTGGGAAGAGACAACCGGCCAGTTCCCGTGGAGCAGTGGCAGCCGATGCAAACCCACCGAGAGCCTCAACGCCGCGCACGCCCCTTTCCTCCCCAGCCAGCCCGCAGTTCTGCCTGCTCACGACAGCTTCCTAGATCTGACTGCCTTCTCCCTCCTTAGAGGCTTTCAAGCTCTTTTTTTTTTTTCTTAATTAAACATGGAAGGCAACCTTTCTTAAGGAGGGCCGCTGCTGAGAGGCAGCAGACACCCCAGTTTGAGGAGAGATCGGCACGCCCACAGCAAAGCGCATGCTAATCTGAGCAACTTCTGACCTACTTCAAGGAGAAGAAAACAGAGCTAAGTGCTTGCTGTGCGAAGAGAGGATGAACAATTACCACCAGCCTCCTAACGAAGAGGAAGGCACGTTCCTGAGCAGATCCTCATGCTCGGAAGAGCTGGGGGATTAGAGGCACCCAGCAACTCCACTGGTCGTCGCGAGGCTGAGCGCTGTTGCACCCACTGGACTTTCTCACCCCAAAAGCTGCCACTCAGGAGAGAAGACCGACAGGTGCTCGAAGAGGAAAGAGCACGAGAGGAGGCGATTTGCCTACTGTCAAGAGCAGGTTAGCGGCAGAGCTAAAACCAGAAGGTGGATGTGACTCGGCAGACACCGTTTCTCACATCCCCGTTGGGCTGCGGGGCAAACCGGAGAAAGAGGAACGGCAGCCAAAGCTCTTGCCCTCCTGCTCCTCCGAGCAAGACCCTGCTGCTGGCTCCTAACGTCAGCCCTACCGTTGATCTAACCTGCCTTGGGGCACCTGACCGCTCCACTGGCCACCTGAATTGTCTAGTTTCCCCGCTAAGTAGCTCACAGGACGTTTTTACTCCGTTATCCAGCCCTCAATCTTCTCCTGAACTTTCTCGCCTTTATTTTTCCTGTTCCTTTCACGAAGAGGGCCAGCCGCGTCGGAGACTCGCCCCCCAAGCACCAGCGATGTACTCGTGCAAAGGCACGTAGAGGTGCTCCCCTGCCTCCAGACACGTGCACCAGGAAAACGTGTCTAGAAACAAACGGAGCTTTCCACCCCCTCACCATCTGAGATGGGGATCTCGCCGCTCTCCACCCAACGCCGGAGGAATCGCCTTGATTTTGAGCAGGAAGGTCAGCCCAGAACAATGAAGAGCTCCTTCCTTTCCCTCCCGACAAGGCAGAAAGCCTTCAAAGTGACCTCAGGTTGTAATCTTATCATACAGAAACCACAAAGAAAGAGCTGCCGCATGCAAAGACAGCTTTCTAGGGAGCCACCTGTCAAATCACCTACTCAAAGCGCTATCGAATGACTCATCTCCATCCAGCAGACGGGCTCAGAGGAATGAGGACAGCATGGATTAAATGAAAAAAAAGTAACTTAAGCAGCAGCCAGCAGGTCACACTCGCGGAGCTCGGGCCAGAGAAGGGCACATACACACTCTGCGGTGCAGCCGCTGCCTGTTTGCTCGGGGGATTTGTCCTCTCCTTGTCTGTAGCACGACGGTATTTAAAATCCTGGTTGTGATCCCTGTTTACAAGGCTCTGGGCTCATCTCGGTGCTCTCCAAGCTGACTCCTCCAGCAGGAGAAAGACGGTGTCTCCTTCCCTCCCCGAGCAGAAGCCCACAGCTCGGGCTTGCCCCGGCTAACGCCGGCCTGCCGAAAGGGCACAACGCAGCCTTAAAAGCAGACTCACCCCAGAGAAGAAAGGTTTCAGCTCTCACCGTGGGGAGACATTTGAAATATTCTTGCTACAGGGAAGGGGGCACCTCCCAAGAGTCAGCAACAGCCCTTTGCATCATAAATATTTCCTCCTGTTATTAGTTATTTCTCGCACGCTCTGTACCAAATGAGACATCATTTCTATTCAGCTGGAAAAGAAAATAATTGGGTCAAGTTAACAGGGAAAACAAACACGTAAGGAAAAAAGCAGCAGCTCTCCTCTCTCCCCCGGCAATGCCCTTCTCCTCACCCACTTGCAGCGACTACAGCAATTCAGAGGAAGTCCAGTAAACTGAGGGGAAATGCGGAATATTTGCCTTGCATCCAGATTTCCTGCCCAACCTCCCTACGTCCTATCTCGGAAGAGCTTTAGTGAATCACAGCCTGACTTCTGCAAAGCTGCTGAGCCATCATTCCTCAGCAACTCCACCCGACCTTTGCAGACCCAGGGGAAAAAAAAAAGGATGAGCAGCTCCTCGCATTTGAGACTCGGAGCCGCTCATTAGATGCGCTATAAAAGTACAAAGCACTAGAAGTGCCTCCTAGTAATTGCAATCCTCGGGTTCCTCTTCTGCAAAGCTTCAATGACAAATCGAGGCAGAGCACCCAGCAGTCCTGTCCTTCAGTCAGCGTACGGAGGGTCAGCCCCAATTGTCCACTGCATATCGCTCCTTGGGATTTCACAAAAAGCAAAGGGAAAAAAAAAAACAAACCAGGAGAGCTCACACCTGTATGACCCTGGGGAAAACTCCACGGCTGCAGGACGGCTTGCAAAAGAGCATCAGATGGGATTTCTGCTCCCTGCACAAACCAAGGCAGATGAAAAAGCATCTCCCCGGGGTGCATGACACCAACTGGCATCACCCAGAGAAAAATCCTGAACAGGAACAGAGCCCAGAGACTATCAAGGAACTGGGAAGGAGGCAGAAGAACCTCTGGATTTGCAGCATGACAAGACAAAGCCAGGCTGATGGGACATGTAGAGGAGTTGCCTACAAAGTTTAGTCGTGGCTGCATTCAGTTTCAGGTGGCAGACAGCGTTAGTGAGTTCAGGGAAGAGTCAAGGTGAGTTCCCAGGCAGTTTTACAGAGAGAAGGGAGATCAAAAAAGAGGCTGAGCTCAGGCAAGAGCTCAACTCCATCAAAGGGGAGGCAAAAAACCCTCTTCCTGGCTTGCAGGGGGCAGAGGGAACCCCATGCAGAGCACGTCTAACACAGACAGTGTTGGCCAAGCAAAAACTCCAGGACGGACCTAGTGATATCTCAGTGTACACAAACATCAAAGAGGGAAAGAAATAATTGAGAACACTATAAACACACGTTTTCCTTGTTCATTTGAATAGTAGGAAAAGCTTAGTGGCTATCAGAGCAGAGCACAGCATCCTAAGAAAAAGGAGAGCAGGAACGAGTGGACAGACGCCCATAAGACTGCCGGGAGCAATCCGGCGACCGGGTGTTGGACCGGATCAAACTCCCGCTCCTGCACCAGCTCCTCCAAAGCTCTGTACATGGGCCTTCCCCACACCCAGGTGCTCCGTCAAGCTTCCAGCCCACGCAAGATGATGCTGAACCCATCTTTTTTCCCCCTTGCTGCACAACATTTGCTAATACTCATGGCAGAATGGTTTAAATGTGGAAAAAAAAACCTCCCAGCCCTTTGTGCAGACTCCCTTGGTCTTTAAAACGCACCCAATACAATTAGGAGGAGCTTCACTGTAAGAATAGCTACACCAACATCTGGCACTCCAGATTTGTGCCTGCCCAGTGCCCTCTAAGTCCACCCAAAAGCATGTGCACAGACACACATCAGCAACAAACAAGATATTTTCTAAATGCTCCACCACGGAGCTTACAGTGAAGAAAATCAGGGGGGAAAAAATCCCGTTTGGCAAAACCAGCATCTTCTTACGCAGCGGATTCACTTCGTACGTGGATAATTGCTTATCATTTTTCTGCCTTTTTCTTTATGAAGGTGGCAAGATTAAGTTTAAATATAGCTAGTTCTGTAAAGCCAAAACAGATTTGGTCAAGAAAGTGGATAATAAATGATCATTGATGAATAAGGTCTGGGCCAACAAGAAGATACAGCCTGGTTTTCAAGCTCTAGGATGAATTATGAAGCGTTTTCTCAATTAGAAAAAGCCCTTCAAAGCTTTAATCATGCAAATTTTATCTTCTGTCTGAAAGACAGAATTTCATTATGGAGATGCGTTTAACTCGGCTTCTTTCCCGAGCAGAAAAGCAATCTAATTAGTGACAGTATCATGACCTTTATTAATAGCCAGGTGTCAGAAGACAGGAAGATTCTAAAATTCCCAGTGGCTTTAAAAGAGAAAAAGACTAGTTCTATTAACAAGGTATCGACAACAAAGCTAATTACACACACCACGGGCTAGAAGGCTTTTCCTGGAAGCAAAAGCAGCCCAGGCTCTCTCTTGATGGACTCTCCATCTGCTGCAAGAGAAGCAGCAGGGCAGGTCCAGGACCTCAGGGGGACCGTGGGTGTCCCCCTGGGACAGACCCAGGACGATGGGGACACCCCTGCCTGCGCTCTGGCAGGCTGAAGAGCTCACCAGTACCCCAGGAACTATCGGTGAACCTGCATCCAGCAACGAAACCAGGCGGCTGCTGGAGAGGATCCCAAGAGCAGCTTGTTTATCCCTCCAGCTTGGGCCAAACTCAGCCCTTTCCTGTCAACAGGAACCCGTTCCTGAAAGCCATGGGAGCACTGACCAAAGGGATGGGGGGGGCCGAGCGGAAGAGGAAACCTTCTTTAAACAAAATTAACACTAATTATCACTTTTATAATCGCAGGGAGAGGCCAAGAGGGGCTGAATCTTGCACTAAGTCATGTCACGCAGCCGTTTACGAAAAGAGAAGCGACGTGATGCTGCGGGGCTTTCCCAGCCCGGATCGTTCCCCATCCGCTTCGGCTCTGCAGAGAGACTCATCTGCTCCCAGGGGGAAAGGCTGGGATACAGCCATGGGGGGGGGGGGGGGGGGCACAGCTCAGGAGGGAGCAGATCTGCAGGGAAAAATCACCCTCATTGACCGGAGCAACCTCCCGCACGCTCCAGCTCCAGGCCCCTGACTTCACAGCTCAGGCTGATGATTTAATCAGCGCAATTAAAAAGATGGAAAGGACCACAAGCGCAGCCCTCTGCAACACGGGAGTCTTATGAAACAGCATCAGTGTCTAGATGCATCACCGAGTTTCCATGTGAATGAGTTCAGCTGGCATTACAAACCCAAGACCTTCTGGATTACGGATTTATTTTATTTCTGGTCTTTTCGGTAGTTCGGCATTCTGCCTGGGAACGGTGCAAACCAGCAGCCTTCTCCAGAAGGGGCAGACAGCAACGCTGACGCAGGCTGCAGCAGGATCAGGTCTTGTAAGAACCCCTCACACCCCACTGCACACAAATTCCCTCCCCAAGGGGCACCGAGCCCGACGAGGCAGCCTGCAGTTTTGATTTTCACACTGGTATTTCTGCAGTCTCGGGCAGGAGGAGCTGCCCTGCTCCCAGCACGGGCTGTCGTCCCTCCGGTTTTACCACCCAGGGCTTGGATGGGGCTGTGAGCCCTGGCAAAAGGCACTGGCATATGTAGGGATAGGGGAAGAGAAGGAAGGAAAAAAAGAAAATGTGCTAAAGAAATGAATCAGCTTTTACAAGCCAGCCTGCCTGATCTCATCCTTATTTTGCTCTTTCCCAGGAGGAAAGTATTGGCAGGGAGAAGGGGGAGGAAGGATTTCCTTCCACTGCATCCAGAAACCAACCCCCTTGGCACCGTCCACTTTCAATAGTTCACCCATAACCTGTGAAAGCAGACAGTTAGATAAATAGATAATTTGAGACAGAAAGCCCCAAGGCAGATGGACAGGCATCACCACGCAGAGCGAGATGATGACGAGGAATCAGCGCTCCTAATGCCGCACAATCCCCCCCCCCCCCCCCCAGCCCTGAGTCACGTATCCTTCCTGTGTCCCAGATTCCCCCAGCTGCCAACGCGGGATAACACTTTCCCTGTTCGACATTAGAAACGAGGAAGGGAGCAAAGGGAGCAGGGTACGGAAAGCTGGAGCTTTCCACCTCTGTTTTCTGTCTTCGCCTTCCAAGAAGCTGAGCTCTCGTTACTATCAGAGCCCAATGGCCGTGAAAGCACTCTTAAAAATGGAAAAAAGAAAAAAGCCAAGTTAAAGTCACTGATGCAGAGACATGAGCCATCCCCTGCCTGCGACTCCAGACGGGCTGAACGATACTGAGAAAAGCTGAAAACTGCTCCATTACGGGGCTGCTCAGCTCAGCTCCGACAACGATTAACCAGCCCAACAACGTCACTGTGCCAGGCACTTCATCGATGACAAATCGCGCAAGAAAAGGAGAGGGAGTTAATACGAAAACATCCTGCACGCAGTCATTTTAGCTCGATGTGACAGCAGGCATCTCTGCAGGTACTCAGCCGTCACCACCTCGGCTAGAACGGGGATGTGCTGAAGGCCCCTTCGCTAGGAGGTTTGCCGACGTGCCTCCTCCTTCCCTGTTTCACCTGCAAAGACACGCATCACCGAAACCCCCATCTCCAGGGACAGCAAGCTGCTCGGGGCTTCGGGGTGTCGAGCGAGGGTGCTCGGGCCGGCTGCCGAATACCACTCCCTCCTGGACGGACCCTGGCTGGCAAGCTGAGCGGGCGGGACGTCACACCGCGCTCGAGCAAATCCGGCTTTCCTCCAGCCTCAGAAGCAGATTAATATTGAAAGATAAACTAGGGGAGGCTGCAGGGGACTCCAGCCCAGGTTAATATTAATAGAGCAAACGCCAGGTGCTGTGGGACAGAAGGTCAGGCTGGCAGGAATCAGCAAAATCCCTTGACTCCCCAGTGCAAATTCCCATTTATAGATAAGGAACTTAGAGCCCGACACTGCCAACTACCTCCTCCCCGTGCAGTCCTTGTTCTGCCTTCGTCACCAAAGCACAGCCGCTGCCGTGGCAGAAAAGCCAAGGAGCAACCTGCTCCCAGCATCTCCTGCCCCTCAGACCCCGCCGACTGCGGTAGCAGGGCACGGGCGTGCAAAATTCACCGGAACAGCTCAAAAAGAACAATGTGAGCCCAAAATAGCACCTCAACCCTCGCTTGGGTGCTTGGTTCCTCTATTGGCAGCTTTGGGTGCTCTCTCTCCTGGGTGATGTCTCAGCCCCCAGCGCATCAGCAAGGGCTTCCCCAGGATTTCACCCACGGACGGGGCCGGCAGCCCGGCTGCCCTGCCCAGCTGCTGCCCGCACACGCTCCCACCCCTCGCCTCGGCCTTCTGGGAAAGCAGAAAAGCCGCTGCACGGAGCATCTCGGGTCCACTCTTGGCTTTACTAATTGCTGGGGGAGTCAAGACAAATCAGCCTCAAGCTCTGATGGCACTGCAGAGCAGAGACTGGCCTGTCTCGGGAGGCTGAGCCCCCACTTTAACGTCTCTGGGCACTGGCACTGTCCTAAGAGCTTCAACGCGCATCCGCTGGCCAAAAAGCTGCAGCAGGTGAAGATCTAATGGGTCTAGAAGGACCCAGATATAAGGAGGAAATTTATTATGCTGAGGGCGGTGAAACCCTGGCACAGGGAGGTTGTAGATGCCCCATCCCTGGGAACATTCCAGGTCAGGTTGGATGGGGCTCTGAGCAACCCAGTCCAGTTGAAGATGTCCAACGCCCCTGCAGTGACAGGGACTAGATGACTTTTAAAGGTCCTTCCCCACCCAAACCACTGTATGACTCCACGACCTCTCTGCCGCTGCGATAACAGCGCAGTCGGCAGCAGGAGCACAACCCTCTGCTCTCTCGGCTCCACGGATCCTCTCCAGCCTGACACCATCCATGGTTTAAACTCTGGCAGCGGTGAGTTGGAGCGAAAATGTGCAGACAAATTCGGGGTGTGTCAGTCTCCACCAGAGCAGGAGTGAAATAGAGCTGGAGGGCAGGCACGATCAAAACCATCTGCAGCAAGACAGGGCACCGACAGACAGGCTCTGGCCAGGGAAAGGGTCCTCGTGGGTTTGGTTTTCCACGAGGAAGGTTATCCCGCACGCTGCGCTTCCCATTTCTCTTCCAGCCGGAGATCCCGTGCTGCACAGCGCATCTGTGATGTCCCCAGAAACCCACCGCCCAGCTGCACACAGGGCAAAGGCAGCGAGCGGAAAGGCATCTCATGCCTACGAGAGAAAGCCCCAGCCAGCCAGGAGGACTTAACAAAACAGAAAGTAGCCGCTAAAAGCCACCACCTGGAAAAGGGAGGGAAAAAACTCGCATTTGAAAGCACAGCGCAAAGCCGCTGCAGAAAGAACCTCACCCCAAGAGAAATAAAGGAAATCCCAATCCAGCACAAGCAAGAGCAAACGACCGCAGAGGCCAAAAACTATGGAGAAACGCATTCCTGCCCGCCAGCTGCGCTCTGTCCCCTGTCACCAAACGGTCCCTGGAGCAGCGCGTCCAGGAGCGGATTCCTCTGCTTTCCGAGCAGATGCCGTCGCACCCCAGCGCCGGGGCACCAGGCTGCGGGGAAGGAAGCTCTTAAGGCTCATTAACAACCAGCCGGAAAGTGAACGTTGCCGACGTACGGAGCCCGGGAACCGCGTGGTCCGGGGCTGAAATGGCTGTCGGAGGCTCCAGAGCACATTCCGGGCTCTCGGGCCAGGCTGAGAGCAAGCGGTAGCTATTCACGTTCAAAAATATCTTCAGAAGCCTTGAGAGCAGTCGTCAAACTCAGGAAAAAGCGGGCACGTCAAGGGCTTGCTAGTTTTAATTAGCCCTCGCCTCTCTGCCTCGCAGAAAATGGCTTTTGTCCTTCGCACGTGGCGTTGCTGGTCTGACTCGGGCCGGGACTCGCCAGGCACAGCAGGGCACGAGGTGCCGCTTGCTACCGCAGCTCCTGAGCCCAGGCCGGCCTAGCAGGGTTTAGGCTTGGACCACACAAGCTTTGGGAGCAGGTTAGTCGTGTTTGGGATGACAGCGGTGCCCAGGGCTCAATACCAGCCCGGTTTAAAAGAGCGATGCCACCTCCCCTCGCTCGGGCCGAGTCTGCTCCCTCAGCCGAACCGCGGGCGTACAAAAACACGCCCCGTGTCCCCAGAAGGGCTCCGTTACACCCAAAACAGCAGTACGGGGCGAGCTCATTCTTGCTGTGCCTTAGCCCCCTGCCGAGCCACAACTGCCCGGCGCAGAGGGAGGCTCCCCACACCCACGGGACAGCGTCCAAACCAGCCCCGGCGACACCGCAGCAACGTGGGCTGCGGATAAGGGCACCACCCGGATCAGAGCCGTCCCCCGCGAGCGGGCTGCGCTGCTCCTCCTGCCTCCGCGCCGTCCAGGGGTGTACAACCCCCGGTAGGACAGTCCCGCCGTCACGGAGGGAGGGGATGTGTGTACCAACACCGTGTCACAACAGCGCTGCCTCCGCCCTAGGGCTTGTCCCTTCAAACCAGGGGCTGATAAACCTGGCGGTGCCAGGCAGGGCTGCTGCTCTGCGTGGAAGCGGTGACAAACCCACCCACGCTCAGGAAGCACCCCGTTCGCCCACCCTGCTCTGGGCAGCCTGCCCTATCCAGCGGTTCACAGAAATTCCTGCAAGGCTTTCAGGACTTCCCTCGGTTCGTAGAAAAAGCAAATGGCGCGAACGAAGCCATTTCTACACCACAAGGTTCCTGCAAATTCCTGGGTCAAGGCTGGACGGTACCCGGGACCGGATGGTCTCGTACCTGCAAGCAAGGACTTCCCACCCTGCTCCCAGCTCGCGATGCTGGAGCTCAGAGCTGCTCCTGTTGTTGTTTCTCCTCCTTCCTTTTGCGAGAATGTTTTCTACAGCTTTTTTTTTTTTTTTTTTTTTTTGAAAGAACATTTTGCTGTGAACTAGCAAAACCTGTTCTGGACGCACACACAGAACTGTTCACCATCTGCAGCATTTGCCAGCGTGACTTTTTTTTCTTTTTTTTTTTTTTTAACAGGGGACTATCTCCGCTCCTCCTGTGTGTGGGCACCCGGCTGCCTCACCCAGGGAAGACGTGGGCCCGCAGGAATCAGACGGCAGATGCCCACAAGCCAAGCTCTGCTCTCTCCGGCTACCAAGGAGGCTGAACTGGCCCCCTCGTCACGCGGAGAGGCAGGGGGGGGATCCCAAACCTGCCGCTCCAGCGGTGCCGAGGTCCTTGCAGACCTTGGTCCTGGCTCTGTTTTCCTTCAATTAACAACAGACGTGGAACGAAACGTAACATTTTAGGAAAGATCTTCCACATGTTTGGTTTTGGCAGCGTCCGAGAGCTTTAAGGGAGCCAAAAATTAACTAATCCTCCTCTCCTTCAGCCAAGGGGCGGCTGAGGAGTGGGACTGGTGGAGGCAAAGGGAAGGAGGGTGGAAAGGGAAGGGAGAGGAGGAGAAGACAGAAAAATGGCTGAAATGGAACCAGTCACTCCCAGTTTCCAGCTAAAGCATCTCTAAAGCGCCGATACCCACGTCCCCATCACCAGGGCACTGCCAAGGGTGTGGCAGCACCTCTGACTGCGTCCCTCTCGTCCCTGCAAAGCAGGTCGCTTCACCGATATCGGCGGAAAACTTCACACCAAACCCAGCTTCTTCGGATTAACTCATCTCCCAAAACCCCGCGGCAACAAGGGCCAGGAGGGAACTCACAACGTGGCTGCGAATACACACGACGCAATCGCAAATACCCCTTATCTCGCGCTTTAACCCGCCACCGAACGCAGTCTAAGGGCTCAAGGGAAGTACGTGCGCGCGCGCACGAGAGGCAAGCGGGCCAACAAGTCTGGGCTTCGGGCAAGTTACTTCTTTCTGGACAGCAGTGCTGGGTTTAATTTTTCCACAAGCAGCCAAAATGGTTCCTTTTAAGAAAAAAATAAAGATACCTGTCACAGAAAAAAACCCACCCAAGACCACGTATGATTTCACTTTACAATAAATCCCCCAAGAAAGGCTTCATCAGGTGTTTGAAAACGATGGTTTTAGACTTCGCAAAGGCGCTACTCCTGACTCATCGATGAGCTTTCACCTCTAATTGCCCTGCGACACCACCACGGCACATCCACGCCAGCAAAATCCTCCTACGCAGAGCTTTCAGCCCAACCTTCCCCATGGAAGTCGTAAAAAAACCCACGGCGCAGGGATTTGCGAGAAAGGGGGTGGGGGGAATGACTTAAGGAATCTGTTCTTTTGCTTTGCTGTTTAAGCAAAATGCTTTTTTGTAAACACGGCCAAGAAAGGAGGCAACACACGTAGCAAATATGCTTGGGCTGAGCTTAAAACAGTTTAAACTTCGTGCCTGAAGAACAGAGTCTGGTGGTAGATCTGTGCAAAACAGATCTTAAATTTAAAACAGGGGCAGAAAAGGAGCGACCGGGGGAAGCAGAGGAGTATTTGTGATTCCCAAATCATTCCAAAAATACATTAAAAAACAACCCTGACTGTTGATTTCGCCGGTGTTCACAAGCAGTGGGAAGGATAACTCTGCTCGGGGGGATCGGGAACGGCCACCCCTCACACATGGGGTGAGGGAGAAGGTGTTTCCAACTCCCATTAGAAGCAGATTCTCACATCTGGGGAGGGGGGAAGAGCTGAAGCCCCCAAGCTGCGAGGAGCCACACTTCACAATCTTCGCTTTAGAACAATCTAAACTCACTATTTACCACTGGAGCAATCAATTACGGGATCAGTTTTCGCTTGGCTAAAAATCACACATCTGACAAGCTTTTTCCGACATCCCCCGGCCGGGGCTCCGGGCTCCCTTTCCAACCCCAAAATCCTGCCGTCAGCTGCTCTCCAGGAAGCGGGAGCTTCCCGAGGTTGGGCTGCAGCTGCCGTCCGAGGTTAACGGGGCCGTGACTCCCAGCTACGACCTCGAACGCTGCCTGGCCGCCACCTTCCAGGGCTTTTCTCCTGCTTCGAGAGTCCAAGGGCAGCGGGGCTGTTGAGGTGCTTCACCGCCATCGCCCGCAAAGCCAGCGCGGGGCTGGGGCTGAGCAGGCTGGATCTGTCCCCTCACCATCCTGTGGACACGGACTGTTTTTGGGGAAGGTGGGGAGCATGTCCCCACCGTGATACCCACCTGGACCTCGGGCGCAGTCGGCACCCAAACCCCGGGACCCTTCGGTTCGCGGCAAATGAGTTTCTCTGCTAGGGTCCCTCCAACTGCCCCAGCCCGGGGGGTACGGGAACGGTCCCCCAGGCTCCCCCGAGGGTTTGGGGAGAGCCCGAGGGGGCCACAGCGGGGACGTTGAGGCACCCTGCTCCCCTCACAGCCCGCGCAGGGCTGGTCCTGTCCCGCCACGGCGGGAGGGAACGACACACCGAGCCCCGGGACGGCCGGGAGGGGAAAACCGGGGGTGTTGGGGGGGCACCTGGAGAAACGGGCGCTGGCAAGAAAGGACGAGACGAGGATACCGGGGGGTGCCGAGCTGGAGCAGCGGACATTGGCGAGGGGCCGCCAGGCACGGGTACCGGGGGGGGGGCGATGCCCGGCGGACACCGGACCGGGATGCCGGGAGGGAATAACGGCAGGTATCGGGGCACCACCGGACAGGCGGGAGGGGGGGGGGGGAGGTGGGGGGGTGTATCAACGAGGCGCAGCGGACGCTGGAAGAGGAAGGGCAGCCGCCCCCGGGCCGCGGCGGCGGGAGGGGTCGCGGGTGCCCGGTGCCTCACCTGGCTCGCCTTGTAGAACTGCTTCTTCAGCCCCGCCACCGACATGCTGCCGCCTCTGCCGGCCGCCGAGGGACGCCTGGGGGCGGCGGGACGCCTCGGCACGCAGGAGCCCGGCCCGGCCGCTGCCGCTTCCGCCGCCAGGAAACGCCCGCCCCGCCCCGCCCCGCCCCCTACCGGCCCGGCGGGGCGCTGCTACCGGCACCACTGAGAAACGCGTTCGCGCCGGCCGGAGAGGCCCCCTCCTTCCCCCCCCCCGCACCCGCCACGCAGTGCCCCCGCGCCCCCTGCCGGCGGGGCGGCGCCGCCTCATGTCGCGACAGAGACGTGGGGAGGAGGGACGGGGGGGGGGGGGGCTCTGTCGCGACAGTGGGGACGGCCAGTTCTGCCGGGTCGTGTGTCTCTACCACAGCCACATCTTTCCGTGAGCTGGCGCTCGGCCGGGCTCGCAGGGCAGCAGGCCGCGGGAGCCGCCGCCGGCCCCTCTGACTCCGCGGCGTCGCCAGGCCCTGGCGAAGGGACCGGTGTCGCCTCTCGGTGTGTCACACCGCGGCCTCGCTCTGCGCGGAGGGGGCGCCGTGACAAACACTGTTGGCAGCCAGCGCTGCAGGGAGGGGACAGCGTGCGGGACACGGGAGCAGCCAGGCCAGGCCAGGCCGGGAAAGAGCGTGGGGCGGGCGCGGGGGGACAGCTCCTGTGTCCACCCCCAGCACCAGCCATAGCACCGGGGAGGGAACGGGGGGGGGGGGTGGCCCTTGCGCCGCCGCCAAACTACAGTTCCCAGAATGCCTTGCGGTAGCTGTCTGCGCCTGCGCGCCGCAGCGGCGGCCGTTCATTGACCGCTTGTTCCGCCGCCATTTCGCGCCCTGGCTTGGGCCCCGTAGTGGCGTAGCGCAGTGTGTGGCTCCGCCCCTCTGCTCGGTGCTGGGGAAGGGCTGCCCCGACCTCTCCGGAGCCCGTCCCGGGGCCGCACCGCCGCTGGCCCGGCTCCCGCCCGGCGAGCAGGCAGGCCTCGAGCCTACGCGTAACGACCCAGCGGCACCCCTCTGGCCCTCTCACAGCTACCCAATCAGCGCCTCCAGCGGGCCAGACTGACGTCCGCCTTCGCCAGTCAGCGACGGCCGTCCTAGTAGCCAATCGGGAGGCAGCGGCTAGGCGGGGCGCTGACCCTCCCACCCACCCTCCTCGCGAGACGCGGGCGGAGCGGGCGGAACATCGGGTCACGTGGGGCGCGCTCCGCCTATCAGCGCGGCGAGGCGCGGGGTCGCCCCGGCTCCCGCCAAATACGAGCGGGAGCCCCCGGGGCGGGACCGGACGGGACGGGACCGGACAGGACGCATCGGCCGCCGCCGGAGGAGCGGCGGGAGCCGCGGCGGCCGCCGTCGTGACAGGTAGGGCCGAGCTGGGGGGGCGGGGAGGCCGGTGGGGCCGGGGCACGGTGTGTTTCCGGCGGCGGTTGGGCCGCGGGGTGCGCGGGGCCTTCCCGGGGTAACAAAGGAGGCCCAGCAGCCGCCACCGCGCCCCGGAACCAGGCCCGGGCCTGGCCCGCCGCCTCCTTCCTGCCCAACCTCCTCTCCTTCGTCCCGGTCCCAGCGCGGGGGCCGGTGTCCGGCGGCCTGGGGGCCCGGCGGGTGCGAGGATCCCCTGGGGCTGACGGGGCCCGGCGGTACCTGGCCCGGCCCCTTTGTCCGGCCTCACCGTGCCCGCGCTCCGCCCTGGGGAGCGCTGTCGGGTGCTGCCGCGGGACGGTTATTTCGGGGGAACAGGTAGCTCACCGGGACCGTGTCACGGGTGCCTATTTATTATGTTTTTCCCTCGCAGCCATGGAGTGCCGAGACAAAGCGGCTGTTCCTCCGCGGAAGCTCGTACAAGGTAAGGCGGCAGAGGGAGCGTCTGTCACCTGGTGCGGCTGTAGCACGCTAAGAAGGTGTCAGACCTGGTTTTGTGAAATATGTGGGCTTTGTAGTAATAAATTGACCTCAACTGGCTAATCTGTTTCAGTTCTTGTGCTTAAGAACTAATTAAATACCCCGCTGTTCCCTCTGCCCCTCTCACCCCACTGATTTGTACGGCGTGACTGAAGTGATGAAATGTTGTTTCAGCTCGGCTGCCCTTCAAACGCTTGAATCCTGTACCAAAGGAGAAGTACGATGCGGATTCAGAAGTCAAAAAAGTGAAGAGCTCACAAAGTGGTTTTGGGACGAGTAAGGATTCCTCCCTGGATGCATCGCGTGTGTCCCTGGACAACATGGAGAATGATTGCCAGCTGGATGCGGGTGTCAATTTTGCTCCGAAACTCGTTAATGGAAAGGGTCCGTTAGACCATTTTATACAGAAAAACACGGAAGATAACACAAATGAAACTGTGATTGTTATTGACCTGAGAAAGGGCTCTAGCCATAGACTGAGCGATGGCTTAGACCGTGTTGATTTTGATTCAAAAGCAGCTTCATCGGTAGCTACAACTAATGGCACGTTAGGAAAAGAGATAAACGAGTTCAGGAGCCAAATGGATGACTCAGTGGAAACTGATACACCGTGTGAAGCTGCAGCGAATAGAAGTGAGGGTTTAATAGATGGAATCCAGGCGTGTCCCAGGTTAACAGAGTGTAACAACGTGGAAAACACAAAAGTAAGCCAGAGCGAACTGAAGGATGTCATCTTTGAGGGGAAGATGCCTGTCGTGCTCCTGGAGGATATTATGACTGCAAAATCTCCCCAGGTCACTTCTTTGGATGGAAGCCTCACGTCGGAAAATGAGACCATGGAATCATCTCATGAAGGAGACTCTGGACTTACCAATTCCTCGCTAAGCACTCGCTCTGTGAGCTCACCCGAGGCGCAGCCGGCTGCAGAAACCAAGAGAAATACTAGCCCCTTAGCTGCCTCCACACCTGTTAGGAAGGTTGGTCTCTTTTCTCATTTGGGTTTTTTTTTTAAAAAAAGCTATTGCTGTGGCAGGTAGGCTCTGTGGTTTCCTGTGCTTGTAGTGAAAAGCATGAATAGGATATTCACAAAGATTGTGAGAAGTGTATGGAAGGTGGTGTTGATTTATTAGTAACAACTGGATTATTGTCCTTTTGAATCTTCCTTTAAATCTTATAGCTATAGGGTTTAAATCTTGCCTGTTTTTGAGCTGCTGGTATATTTGCATTGTGTGACTGTAACTTTAAACTCTATTACATATCTTTTTTTTTTTTTTTTATTCTTATGAACTGCTAATGAAATGCATGCCCTGGGACTTAGCACTTTGGTAACTGGGATAAGGACAGCATCCAAAAGCAGTCTTGTCCATTGGGTGATGCCTCACAACCTCTATTCCATCCTTGAGGCAGCTGCTGGGATTGCTGTGAGGACATTACCTGCGCTGACTGGTACTGGGGGACTTTTCCAGCTCTGAATTTCTGCAGCTGCGGCATAGGAAAAGCTTTAAGTTGGAACCGCAGGGCTGTATGTGAGGCTGGAGGACGAGTCAGACCAGCCTCTGTCTCTCTGAACTGGGTGTCAGGAGCTTGTGCTCTCAGCCCTCTTGTTAGGGGCACGGCATCGAGCACAGGGAAAAGTCACCGCAGGTAGAGCCCTCCTGGGGCCGTCGGATGCTGTGGGGCCGGGAAGGCTGGAGCGTAGGAAGGAGCACCTTGAGGTTAGCTCTGAATGAGCTGGTTTATTGTGATCTTAGTTCCAGTTTAGCACCTCTGCTCCAGCAAGAGACCCCAAAACACTGTGATTTTCGGTGCTGTATTGAAGGGGAAGCTTCTAAGGGCAAAGAGGTGCCTGAAAGGTTCTTGTGGCTCCTACGTGCCACCATTTTGGGGAAGACATCAGCGGGGGTTTCTCCTGGGGGGGCACAGTTGCTCACGGTGAAACCTGTGAAGCGGAGCAGTCGTGGTGAATGTGCTTGGGTGCTGTAGCTAAGCCTCGCCTATGGTTAGGCTGGACTGTCTGACCCATACATTTGATTTGCTCAGCTATGTTCTTGGAGGGGAAAATGAGGAAAGTATTGAGGGGGGGGGTTGATGTTACGCTGCCAGAGGTGGAGAATTGAGTGTGTGGCTCAGGTAAACGACAGTGAAGCAGCTTATACCATCTTGAGCCTTTTAAGAAAGATTTTTCACAATCTGTACCCCCAGGGTTTTAGGAGAAACTGTCCCACAGGTAAGGAAAAACCTCGCTGGCCTGGAGGAGGTATGGATGAGTTGGCTGGAGCTTGAAGCTCGTGATGTGGCGGGTCTTCCATTTCTTCTGCTTCGTGCTTATCAAGAAAAATGATCAATTCTTACACTGTTAAAACTTGCAATCTCTCATCTCAAAAATAAATACATATGCTCAAGCAGGTATGAAGTATTTCCAGTGTAGCAGAACAAAGAGAAAAAGTACTTGACTCCTGATGTAATGTGATAATGTGAAGAAGTTACTGGTGTCCTGTGGTGTGAAGTGAGGCTGGAACAGCTCACGTGCTGCCTGCCCAAATGGGACGTCTGCACCTCAGCCTGTCCGCTGGCATGTTTGTTTTCCCAGGTGGAAACAGCTCTGATAAACTCAAGCTCCCCGTTGAAAAGAACTCTTATTTTGTATCAGAGAAAGACAGAGTCTCCTGATACAGCTTTGCACTGTGTAAACCTCAGTGCCTGTGAGTACAGAAAATAAAGCAGTTGGTCTGTGTTGGTCTCTTAATCACAGAGTTTAAACGTGGTGCCTTATACTATGGATGGTGGGAGGAGGCAGAGGGAGATACAGGAAACCAAGCCACAGCGTGCTAAAATATTGACAAATTAAGCCTTTGACCAGTCAATGAACAATGCTCTTAAACATAACATACCTTTTTTCCCACCCCTATAAATAACAGCTTTAAGAGAAATCAGGACTGTGACCTGTTGGGAACTTGGGGTTGATGTGCTGGTACTAGTGGAACAGCAAGAGGGTTATGATTACAAGAACAAACAGCTTTAAAATATGGATAATAGTCCTTGTATTCAGGCAGTTTATCTAAATGTCGTAGCAAGAGTAATTGGTAGGATGCAAAAAAAAAAAAGTAATCCAAGTTTAACTCGGAGGAAGTGACTTTGCTATAATTAAATGTTCTCTGTTGTGCTCTTGTGATTTGGAGCAGCTCTAGCTTCTGTTTGTTTTTCTGCGCATGATATTCCCTTGCAAATGATACTTTAGAACTCAGTAGACTGGAGGGATTTGTTTATGCAAAACTTAGTAACGCGAGGACTTAATGTAAACTGAAGCATTTAGATGTATTCAGGCTTAAATGTAAATCAGTGAGATTAGATATGCTTGAACTGTATTCTTATATCCTGTACTGGAGGAATAATTAAGTTGCTGAATATACTAATCTGCAAGAACAATGTTAGTATAATTGGGATGAAGCTTGCTGTTCTCTTTGTAAGATTCGAGTGCCTCGTGGAAAGGGAACGATGTGGATCTCTAAAACCTGCGTTTTGTAATTCCAGGTATCTCAGAAATGCCACAAAAGTTCGGCAGAGAAGGAGAAGCTGAGATTGCAAAGAGTAAGGCATTTTCACTGGCATGGTTAACCTGCTCTGCTTTTTGCTTGGAATAGCGAGCAAAGCCCTTTGTGTTTCATCTTAGGCCACTTAGAACATCTCTCTTCCTGGTTTGCCTCACTGCTGAATATGGAAGAATCTTAATGCGTGCAGTTAAAGTGCTTGGCTTGTTCCAAAGCTTCTTAATGCACGCGCAGTGAAGTGTGGGTGGCCTGCACTGCGTCTCTGTGCGCTTTGGTGAGAGATTAAGGTACTGTAAACGTTGCTGACTGCTTGTCACAATGCTTTCGAGGCTCTTTGCGAGCCCTTCCTGGGAGAGGGTCGGCGCAGCCTGCTAAGTGGAGAGATAGAAGGGAAATCTTCAAGAGCCTTCTCCTGAGGGTTGGCTCCTGCGTCGTCGTTCTCACCCTTCCCCCCTTTTTTGAGCTAAAAAAATGTAGGGGCTGTTCTTCATCACCGAGCGAGGCAAACAGGCCGCTGGGTTTGTGGTTTGCTGGAGAAACGGGGGGATGTCACTGCTGGAAACGCTCAAGCTCCGGCCTGTCTTGGCTGGAAAGCAGCTGCTCCGTAGCCAAACAGCGGCTGGTAACTCTGCTGCCCGTTCTGCTTCCAGTCCTAAACCCCTAAAGACAAAGGAGGCTGGTGGAGCCCGTGGAGCTCCTGATCAGTCAGTGCTGTGGGAGTGGGCTTTGCCTGCTGGGAAACGGGGTGTTGTTTTAACTGCAGTGGGGAAGGCCTGCGCTTAGGGATCCTGATTGTGGCTCTTAGGAACTAGTGGACAAGGTTGACAGGGGACTGTTGTGTCTCTTTACATAAGCTGTATGTGGTTGAGCCTGCTCCCGAGATGCTTTTTGCAGTGCTCCATGTAGAAGTCCACTCTGCTGTGTTCTTCCCTTCTATATTTATGTTTAAAATAGCAGTCATGTGAGGGAGAGATGAGAATGGAAGCTTTCTTTATGCCAAAAACTTAAATAGACCCACCAATCCTGCTGTTAACTTCACACCGTTTTCCAAACTACCCAGTACATTTTCACTGATTACCATGACTCAGTCCTGACAATATTGGTTTGTTGTTTTTTTTTTTAACCATTGGCACCATTTTGTATGTTGGTTGCCTTCTGCAGTTATTTGTACGTTGTGACACTGTTCAGTAAGTCTTGACGTTGCCAAGAGATGTGAAATAAATAAAATGGAACTGAAAAGACACAGTGAGGATGTTTGTGTGTCTGAGCACAGACGTACCCTCGTTTCCTGGTGAAGTCACCGGTGCCTACAACGTAGGGAAGCGCTCTTTCTTGAATTTGTCATGTTTTTTAGTAAGCAGGCTGCGTTCCCCTCTGTGTCAGTAGACCCATAATGAGAATTTCAGTTGCTTTGGGAGGAAATTCTGTGAAGGGCAACACTTCCAATGGAATCTTCCCCCCCATAGTGCCCCTTAAATAAGCTTAGGGCGCCTGGTGTTGTCCGATTGTCCAACATGGACTAACACAAGTGACAATGTTTTTGTGAGCTGCAGGTCTTACAAAGCAGCTGCACAATCCGGAGTTTGGAGACTCGCGCTGCTGCTGCCTGAGATAGCAAAAAAAAAAAACCACCATCATCAGAAAACCCTTGTGGGTTTATAATGCAAAATCAGATCAAATTCACTCTTCAAACTGGTAGCCCTGCGTTGATGGGTGAAAGCTTAGCTCGTGAGGTATGTATTTCCAAAGAAAATAATTTGGAAACAATCTGAAATCTTTGATTAAATTAAAAAAATAATTTTTAAAAATTCCAGTATCGTTTTCCATAATGCTGCAATGGTGATGAAGATGACTCAAATATAAAGCAAGTCGAATACAAAGCTTTCCTTGATGCTTAGGAAATGGAAACAGCTCTGTTTGTTGGGAGAAAAGAACAATTAATGCCTTGGGAGAGCCAGTAGAAGGTAGCTCAGCTGGCTGAGGCCACAGGTAGCCGCGGTTCACAACCCGGTGCCCTGGGATGGCTAGAAAGGAGGCTGCAGGTCAAGCACTGGGGTGGGTGCAGGAATCTGCTCGAGTGTCTCAGCCGAAGCAATGAAGTCCTGGCTTTACTCCAGTTTTTATGCCAGGAGCCATTGCTGTGCGCAAAAAGACAACTTGCTCACGGCTTCTTTCTGACCCAGGATCAGGAGCGCGCGGACAAGCTGCAGAAGCTGCAAGCGGAAAGGGAGGAGAAGGGGAGGCTGAAAGAAGAAGCGAAAGCGGCGAAAGAGCGAGCCAAGGAGGAGGCGAAGAAGAAGAAAGAGGAGGAGAAGGAGTTGAAGGAGAAGGAAAGGAGAGAAAAGAAAGAAAAAGAAGAAAAGGAAAAAGCTGAGAAGCTGAGAGTGAAGGAGGAGAAACGCAAGGAGAGGCAGGAAGCTCTAGAGTAAGTGGCTTGGTGTCTGCAGGTCCTGGGCGATGCCATGTAATGGTGTGAGCACCTTTCCATACCCACCTTAACTGTCCCTTCCAGAGGCTGCCCTGGTGCCTCTTTGTCACGGGATATATATTTTTAAATGCTTGAAAGACTCTGTACACCAGACCCTAGTCTCAGCAGTACTTTTTGCTTGCAGGCTGACCCGGGCTTCTGATTTGAAATGGCTGAAAAGAGCTGTCATGCTCCACTGAGTTTTCCCTTCATGACCAGTCTTGCTTGTACTTTTGCAATTTGCTGGCACAGGTACCCTGTCTGTTGAGGAAGTTGCTTGTAAACTTGATAATACCCTAAAAACCCTTTCCTGGTGTTGAGGAGAACTTGAAGCAGCCTAGCTGCTTTGTGGCTAAACCAGGTCAATATTTGCTCTAGAAGGAACGAAGGGTCTTCTGTTAAGCGTAACCAAGAACGGTCCTTGACTCAATAGATGATCTTCTTGCCTAGCATGACGGGGTCTTAGTCAAGGTCTGGGGCTTCTCACCTCTTCCTCAGTGCAAAGAAACACTTTGTGATTTGTGACCATTAAAATGCGCTTTGTATTAAAGGGCAAAACTTGAGGAGAAGAGAAAGAAAGAAGAGGAGAAACGGTTGAGAGAGGAGGAAAAGGTAAATGTTTTCTCTAGCCTGTCTCCAAATGCTTCTGCTGCGGTGAAATGACGTTAATGGGCTCCCTGGCACCCTGCCGACGGCTGCCGAGCCGTTCACGACGGGGCTTCTGCAGCCGCCGCGGTTCGCCGGGCGGCGCACCCTGCCTTGGTGCCGTCCCTTCGGGGTGCAGCCTGTCCAGTCTGACCCGGTGGTGCTGCTCCACCGGTTACGTCCTGCGGGTTTCTTGGCCGTTACTTTCGGACATGTTGGTGTCTTTGCTTTTACCTGTTGAGGTCGTCTTCTGCGCTGGTTTTTTCCATGCCCCTGAGTGAACTCTGTCCTTTGTCTTAGCGATGACGTTGGCATCCACGTAGCTGTGTTGGAGAAGACAGTTTTTTATTGAGTTACAGGAGCTGGTAAATGACTGAACTTTGCTTTATACCTCACTAGGTTTGGAGTTGGGTCATGCATGAGCTCACCTTGAATTAAAAGGCCTTGTCCTACCTTTGTGTTTATAATTTGTATTTTGATTCTGATTTCAGCGTATTAATGCACAGAAAGCAGAAATTACGAGGTTCTTCCAGAAACCAAAGACTCCACAAGCCCCAAAGGTGAGGTATTGCTGTTTCTGTGTCTTGTTGGGCTTTCATGAATTGCCTTTGCACAAATACACTGATTTCCTGTCCTGTACAACATCCCAGGTGGACAAAGCATTAGCATTTCTTACCTCCTAATTTCAAAAGTGTAGAGGATTTTAAAAAAATAAAAGTCTGTGACCAGAGCAGAGACTACAAAAGAAGTTTGTAGTTGCTTTAGTAAAAATCTCAGCTCCGTCTTCTGCCTTGGCTGTAGAGACCTAGATTCCCTTGAGAAGATCTGTTGGAGCCTCAGATAGGAAGGGTTTAACCGAAATCTTCACTCAAACCTCAGCACCTGCTGTTGAGGTTTGTTGTATGTCTTGAATGTGGTGATGCTGCAGTTTCCCAGGTGTTCAGACCCTAACGATCCTCACTTCACGTTTCAGATCCTTGCTGGCTCTTGTGGAAAGTTTGCTCCTTTTGAAATTAAGGAGAACATGGTCTTAGCTCCCCTCTGTCGTATTGCCCTGGATCCAGACTTCTTAGAACAGCTGGATAAGCTCCTGTGTGCACAGAATAGTGACGTTTCTTTCTTGAGGGATCTGAAGTGTCGTAAACCACATAAAACCGGACCTACTTTTGTCAATAACAGCACGGATACAGTGAACAGGTTTGTGTTTTGGGGCTTTTCTTCGCTTTTTTTTTGTATAATTAACTGCAGAATGGTTTTGAGGTAGTGTTATTGTAATATTGGAGAGGATGGAAAGATGGAGCTTTTCTTTGAATACTCGTTTTGTGTGAGAATTGCTCCCACGAGGAGCAGTCCGTTGATTCCCTTCATTCCATACAAGGCTTCTCAAATCTGCCTTGCAGGAAATGTTGTGCTTCAGGCAGTGCCTTCAGCGCTGGCCACTGGTGGCCTTTAGTGGTGTTTGATAGTTTTAAAGAGTGAACATGCCAATAGCTAAACCAGGGCTGCTGTAGGGTTGTGGTTGAGGAGGGAGGTGGCTTGTCTGGAGCTTGTGTTCTCGCAGGAGAACCGGGAGAGCCGGCTCTGACAAACTCGGGCTCTGGGTTCGTGGTGTGGCCGAACCTGCAGCTTTCTGTGAGCGGTTCTCCTGAGCAGCAAGGGAGTGTTCTGTAGGCACTGGAGATGGTGTCGTCTTTTAACAGCGACGTGGTGGTCGTGGATAACTGCAAAACAGATGCTGTTCCTGAAAGGAGGAAATTTGGTAGAATGAAACTTCTGCAGTTTTGTGAGAATCACCGTCCTGCGTACTGGGGCACATGGAACAAGAAAACCACTACGATCCGTCCCAGGAATCCTTGGTCAAAGGACAGTGTAAGCACCTCACATGCAGAGTAGTTGGATTCTTTTCTTTCTTTATGCTCTTGAAGTGAGTATGTGCTTGGCCAACTTCACCTTTTCCCTGGGATTTCCCATCCCCTTGCATGTTCCCTCTTGCTACTGAGTTTTGAAACCCCAAATAGGGTCTGGTGTCGTGCTTTCAAACCGGTAACGGAAGCGGCATGTTGGCATTTCTTCCAGAAGCTATTGGACTATGAAGTAGATAGTGACGAAGAATGGGAGGAGGAGGAACCTGGAGAAAGTCTCTCCCATAGTGAAGGGGTAAGGATTCCGCGTGCTGAAAAATAGCTTTCTGAACCCATTGCGCTTGTCAGTGTAATTTGTAATAAGCAGAGTTTGTTTTTAGGACGATGAAGAGGATGGAGAGGATGAAGATGATGACGATGGGTTTTTTGTACCCCATGGGTACCTATCTGAAGATGAAGGAGTGACAGAAGTAAGTGAACTGGGTGTCACTGGATTTCCATTCCTGTTTGCCGTGAATCACGCCATAAATATTGGCAGAGGAAGAAAGCGTGTAGTCTTGGCAGTGATATAACTCATCTCAGGTCTGCGTGGTTTAGGAGCAGATTTCTGTAGCTCAGGGAACACGGTAAAAAGCTGGGTTTAAAAAGCTTTTGTTTTTCCTGGAATGGGTGTATCCAGTTCTTTCTCACCTGTGGCTCTAGGAGTGCGATCCAGAGAATCAGAAGGTTCGTCAAAAGCTGAAAGCAAAGGAGTGGGATGAACTGATGGCCAAAGGGAAGAGGTTCCATGTTTTACAGCCCGTGAAAATTGGCTGCGTCTGGGAAAGTGCAGAGAGTTACAGCGGCACAAATGCGGACCTAAAGGTTCTCCAGCAGTTCACAGCATGTGTCCTGGATTCACCTGTTGCAGAGGAGGAACAGCAGATCCAGAGATGTAGCAAAAAAAGAGCAAAAGATCAGCAAAGTAAGACCTGAAGGGCTGAATAGTTGTACTTGTGCACTGTGGTACTCTGCTTTGGAGAGAATAGGGTTTTGTATCAAGTGTCAAATTTTCAGAATGACCTGTTTATGACAAGCCTGAAATCCAAGGAATCTCTGAGAGTTCTTGGAAAGGAGTTTTCCGGCATTGTGTCCGGTATGGCCTTGGTGACGCTCTCCAAAAACTCTTGCTCTAGATAGTCTGGGAAAGAAAGCCAAGAAGACTTCAGTAGGCTCAGGTTTAGGACTGTGTGTGGGAGCTGCTCCAGCCCATTGACCCCTTTATTGTTCAGGGCCAGAGGGTTTCGTTTGTGTGACGGGTTTCTGTACCGAGTATCTCCCGTGCGTGGTTAAGGCAAGGATGTTGTTAATGCAAAGGCTAGAACAGGGGTTGAAGCTTTCGCTTCAGGGTGTCATTATTATTGGGGGTGACTTCTTTCCACACCAACTCGAGCTCCTGTTCCAATCCCGTACCTAAATGGATCTCGGCCTGTCTGTCGTCTTTTCTCTGGAGCGTGTGCGCTGGCGGGTGATGTCCGTTCTGCCCCACGACCCCTGTGCCTCCTTTCTTCCCTGCAGTCCTTGGCCAGCTTCTGCCGCTGCTGCACGGCAACGTCAACGGGAGCAAAGTGATCATCCAGGAATTCCAGGAGTGCTGCCGGCAAGGACTGTTCAGCGACGTGGCCGCGGCCGCCGACGGCAGCGACGCGAGCCCCGCGAGCCCCCAGACCTCCCGGCCGCAGACGCCCGTCAGCGAGGACAGCGGTGTCCCTTCCAAAGCCAGGCTAAAGCGCATCATTTCCGAGAACTCTGTGTACGAGAAGAGGCCCGAGTACAGGATGTGCTGGTACGTCCACTCGGAGGTGCTGAAGAGTTTTGATCGAGAGCATCTCCCCGTCCCTTGTCAATGGAACTACGTCACTCAAGTCCCTTCTTCAGGGAAGGAGGAGGGTGGCAGCGTGCCCGGCGTGGCTGTCCTGCAGACCACCCCGCTGTCGGTGAAGAGGAAGCCCACCGGAAGCATGTCCATTACTAAATTCATGAAAAGGCCTCGGGATGCTGAACAGGTGAGTTCCCGTCACGGTGCTCTTCCCAGGACAGAATGGTGGGAATGTAGCTGGGTGTCCTCAGTAGGTGAGCGTCCTGGCGTGCCTCCTGGGGTGGCCTAGATGAGCAGTCAAAATAACTAAGCTACAGACGCTGTCCTTCCCACAAAAAGACCCTTTTTGTGGGGAAAGGAGTGAAATTATGTGACTCTAAAGAGATGGGTTTCTTTTGTGCCTCTCCGGCTTGGACTGTCTGTTCCATGTGAAATGTTGTTCTCCTGCTGTTCTTCCATTTTCTGCTATTTGGCAGTGATTGCATCCAAGCTGTGAATGGTTTCTGAGTGTCTGCTTGGCCTCGGTTTTACAGCTGTATATAATTTGTATGCAGGTTTTTATGGGGGTGTGTGGCTGCCAGATGTATAGCCTGAGCTGGTGACTTAACATCGGTTGCATGTGTACTGATTAAATGTGGTTCCTAAGTGCTGCAACCCAACCCATAATAGTCTGTAAAGTCTCTGGCTTATGCTGTCATACACAAAGCTGAATTTTAAGAGCTGGTTTAAAAATGTAATAATTCATAGGAACAAAATGAGATGGGTTTGCAGTAGTTGCTGCCTGTGGTTTTTCTGTTGTTTGCTTCTGCTTTTCAGGGTAACCACAGGTAGTATTAAGAGCTTAATCATCCAAAAGGATGACTGAAAGGATGTGATCGGTGCTTTAGCTGTGCGATGCTCTGTCATGCACTTAAGACAGTGAGGCTTTAGGTCCTGAAGCTTGGTGTTACCATTTGCCTCCAAATCTACAGGTAGAACAGGGTTTGCACAGTCGGTGGATTTATCCCTCATCCCCTGTGGACAAAGGGACGAGGAAAGAAGCCACAGACAAGGCACTTTATGCTTTTCTTTCCCACTTTATTCTTGGCTTCTTTGGCTTTTCTACTGAAAAATCTCTGCATTCAAGTATTGATAGGGATCAGAGACTTGTGAGAAGCTGTTCAGCCCCCAAACTCCCATCTGCTTGGGTTTTTCTTATCCATTAAATAAAGGCAGAGATAAAAATCTCTGCTTGGCACCCACTGGAAGTTCTGCTTGTAACCAACTACTTGAGCAGAAATAGCAAAACAAAGCCTTTTAGTAGAATTACATCACCAGACTGAATTCTTCAGAGCTCTCCAAAGCTTCTTAAAGCTGCCTTTGCGAGGTGCGGTGCGGTGCAGCTCGGAGCAGAGGTGTCCGAGTCCTGAAAGCCTCTCATGCCTGATGTCTGAGCTGGCACTGCTCAGGTCCTGACATCCCATCCTTCCTGTCGGACGAGGCTGGAGCTTGGGGAGAGCCTCGAACTGATCTGTAGGTCAAGGCTGCCGGGTTCTGCCCCCTGGCACGTGTTGCTCTGCCGTGAAGCTCACGCCAGGACTTGTGTAAGTAAAGGTGCTCTTACATAAGCTGCAGAGAGAGAAGGTGGTGCTGGAGTGGGCAGTACCTGCGTGTGTGTGGGAGGGGAATACTTCATCTGAGAACTGGGACTTTAGTGAAAGCTGTAAATTTAAAACAACTCTTGCAACAGCTTGTAGGGGGTGGGGACCAGGTTCTAGGTCTGAGGTTTTCATTCCCCAGTTCCAGTTGAGGGGGGGGGGGGAAGGCAAACAAAAAATACTCACAGCTGTTCAGTGCTGGGCAACTGCAGCTTGTATCACTCCTTGCATTCATTTTCTCGATTCGAAATGAGTGCAGCTCCCGTGGTGGCAAATAAGGTCACCAAGGGAAGAACTGCCTCCCCTCCCCAAATAAAAGCTAATTGGCAAAGATGAGGAGGATTCAGGAGAATATGGTTCCAACTCAACAAGCAAAAGTCATTTTCCACCTTCGGAAGGAAGAAAGGATCCAAAATAATCAGCAGAGAGGGGAGAGACTTCCCTTCCCAAAGAAAAACCGCAACAAAACCGAGTCAGTTTTCAATTAAGGCTTGAATTCGTGTCGGCTCTTCATCGCGTTGGGTAATAGCGAAGCATCCTGGAGCAGAAGCGTGGCGTGCTTCCTGCTGTAGGTGCCGTTGTGGATGAGGCCTTTCAGCAACAGCCGGTGCCTGTTGAAGCCAGGGGTTGGTTGGTTGTCTTCCCTACAGCTGTGCCCGACCGGTCAGGCTGTGCTGTGAGTCCCGACGGTGCGGAGCGCTTGCTCTCGTCCTTCCCAGCACCGGCGGTGCTCGGTCTGGCCTGTCAGCACCCTCAGCTTGCTGAATCACAACTGGTACCTTTTTTTTCCCCCCCAAAGGCTGAAGCTGCGGAGATGGATGGATTTCAGGCCGACACTGAGGAAGATGAGGAAGATGATGACTGCATGATTGTGGATATACAGCCAGGAAAAGGTGGGGGGAAAAGAAAAATCAATAGCGGTCTCTTGGCAGACGCAGACTCTCACTCCCACAAGGGAGAGAACGACAGTGGCTAAACCTGTTGTGGTTTTTCTGCCACTTTTTCACCAAGCCTTGCGCTTTTCTCTGTAAGTGTCGTATTCTAGGTTCTTCTCTGCTTTTTATGTTTTCTTCTAGATGCTTCTTTGGGTTTTATGGTCTTCTCTAACCTGCCCTTGCCCTTTCTTCCCTCCTCCCTCCAGGTGACTAAGTAGTGCAGAGTGCTTGTGACTAGCATTTGGCTGCCAGTGTTAGCTTTTGTTTTCTTTTTCTGATAAGAAAAGTGAATATTGGGGCCAGTAACCAGCAGATACACTAAATGTTGCTGAGCAGGGCTGGTCTCTGGGGCGTCCTGAATTGTCCTAGGTGCATGCTGAATTGTTTGAAGGGAAATAACATCAGGTAATAACCAATCTCTCAGGTGTTTGGCAGGGGAGGGCTCTGATCAATACTTTGCTCTAGAATCCCAGCAGTTGCTTATATTTGTGTCCCCGTTATCCCTTGGCAAAGGGCTTTCAAAGCTCCACGGCTGTAGCGTATCCTTGCAGGCTGTGGATTCAGAAACCGTGGGATGAGGCTGTGGAGCAGCTCCTTTCAGCTCAGTGAGGTTTTAACGAGACATCCCTGATCACCCAGATCAATGACTTAACGCCAGCCGCGTGATGGGCATTCAGCTCCTCTAAACCGCTTTCAACACCTCCCAGCCCTTTCTTACCGCTCTCACAATAGAGCTCTTTCACAATGCTACTGGCACAACCGGAATTAAGGAAAACTGGGTTTTTTTTTGTGTTGGGGTAGCTCCTCTAACTGATAGATAAGGGCTCGTGCGTATTCCCGAAGCCCTGAATTCTGTAGAGTTTGACCCATTCTAGACATACCTGGGTTCTCCTTTCTCTCTCAGCTGGTGCTACATTCCTCCTCTCGCCTTCCCTAACAGACAATGAAACTGTTTGACAAGGAGCTTTGCATTTCATCTTAAGCTGCTTTTGCTTATTACAAGACTGCAGCGAGATGAAAGCCTCGCTTCAGGTTGGTGTAACCTCTTGTTCTGAGGACGGGGATGCTATTCAGTAGCTTGCCTTCCCCAGGCTTTGTTGACACACATGCAGCTGTATTTGTTTAACTCTGCCTGAGTCTAAAGCACTGAAAAGATTATGAAGATCCTTTTTTTACGGCTGAAGGGCTTTTTATTCTGGATTGAAGTTAACCCCATATTAAAACCAGTTTTTAAATAGTATTGAAAAAGAGACTTGCTCAGAGACAGGCAGACAAGCGAAGACAGATAAAGCATATCGTAGTCTAATTCTACTACGTTAATGAGGGTATTTAAAAAGAACAACAACCCAACACATTTTCTGCTTTGCAGGTTGTACATTGGCAGTTACTGAAACAGCTTCAGAATCCGGTGGCACAAGAGCCGCTCACCAGGACGCCAGCATGGTCAGCCCATCTAATACAGTTTGAGATTTAAATGCCTACTAACTTCTCTGTATGTATGTAGAATGAATTAGAAAATTTTAAACCTTGTGTATCTTTTGAACAAGATACTTGAAAGTATTCCATATTTCTTGTAAAGAGAAGACAGCACTTTGTTCTGCTTCAGACCAGACGGAAGCTTAAATCTTTCTAGTTCTAGTTTTTAGCTTAAAAAATACTGCATATTAATCTGTCCTTAATAAAGCATTATTGAAATTTTGATACTTCTTTGTAATGGAAGGTATCTAAATTATCTCTAAAACTAGTGGAGGGATTTTGAAATAAGCTTATTGTGATGCCACTGGGGGAATTACTCTGTTCATAATGTTGTATAGCACGGCCTTGGGTATAAATGATGTACAATTATATTTGAATTTATGCTATCTCTGTCATCCTGTTTGTGGTCTTACTTGCTACAGACAACAGCAGCAGGGCTTTACCTCTGGAAAAGAAAAAAAAATGCACCTTGTTTCTCCTGTTTTGGGATAGGCCATTATCAATTACCTGTCAGGGGTAGATTATCAGTCTCCTGTACATGTTGCTGCAATAGAAGCTGTATGCATAAAAGCTGGTCTCTACTCCACAGAAAAACTTTAAGATTGAAGTATAAAGGACTTGAACTAGCATCAAACTTGCCTGTGTATGTAACAAACTTGCTGGGGCTTTTCACTTGATATGGCTTGTGAGTTGATGGATTAGTTTCCTAAAATGCTGGCTGTGGTTTGAGGCTTCATCTTGTAGCAGTGGGCGGCACCAATCGCTGCTGCCTGTTGTCAGCCTCCTGGTCTGTGCCCTGTTCTGTCTGCAGGTGCCATGAAGTGAAAAGGTGGGTAATGCCACAGCTGCACCAGTAACACCAGTGCCAGCCCCAGCACTGACAGGAGCTCGTCTGCATTTCAGACCTCTGAGAGCAATGCCATTCAAATAACTTTGAGCAGAACGGAGTCTTTAAATACTTCATTTAATCCGACTAAGCATAACTTTATCTAAATATATTCTCTCCAATAGGAGTTACAGTGCACACAGAAGCAAAAGGAAAAGCCCAGCCCGATATCCAGGCTCAGTTGATGGGTAATCCAGCCTAGTACCAGCACCTCATTCCTCCTCCAAGGGGGGAGAGTGGTGCTTCATCATGGTCTTGGAAACACCTCAAGCAGCCACTGCTAGAACTTGGGGTTTACAGCCACTCAGAGCAGTCCAGTGTGTGTCTGACTGGGCAAGACCACCTTGGTGTACGGCTACGGGAGTTGTGGAGGTGACTGCAGGGGTGGTGTGACGGGGCAGAATCTAGACTCCGGCTCTAGAGCTAAAGCAGAGTCATTCCTGAGCTCACGTAGCTGGAAGCCCCAAGAGTCTGTACGGGAAAATGAGGGAATGGTCTAAAACCACCAGCACTGAATCCCCTCCCCTTTATTTCATGACAGTGTCTGGACTCTGGAGAGAAGCTCTGGTTTCAGGGAGCTTGCTGGCTGCTCCTCTCCCGATGCCTGAATGTCTGCCATGACTGCTGCGTCCCAGGCGAGGGTCAGGAGGGCTGAGGGCACCTGGAACAGGAAAGGCAGAGTTATTAAGCTATAGTAATGTCGTACTTGACCTCATGACGTGCTGTGTGTGGCCTGGAAAAACTTAGAAAGAGCCCTTCAGCTAAAAAGGACAAGTGTGGATCTCTGCAAGAAGCTCCTTAGGGGACACTGCTTTGGGCTTTCTCTTGGAAGCCCTGTGCTAGAGCTGTGCTTGCCCCAGTTGCTGCCTTCCCTCTCTTCCCAGTGTGGACGCTAACCCTCTGAGAGAGCTGCTGACAGCTCCTGCAGCCGCATGTCCTACAGGAGGTAGGTCCTTGCCGTTCCTTCTGGACAGACCTCCTAGCCTTGGGCTAGAAGCCTTCGAGCAGCTACTCCTTTACTTGCGCTTAAAAAGAAACAGCCAGAGCACAGCTCGCAGCACTGAGAGCAGAAGACACAAACTTCTCTGAGTTACGAGCACCAGAGGACTCTGACAACCTGAAGGCCCCTGTGGAAGGGACCTGCTACCCTTTTTCACTCACCAGCCCACATTCATTGAAGGCCAAGTTCTCATCAGTCAGTTTGAGGCCGCTGGGTCCCAGCAGCTCAAAGGGCAGCCAGTCATCTCTGAGCGCTTCCCTCACAAAGCCGTAGAGCGCAGATACCGGTTCTCGCGCATAAAACGTCCCTGCCATGAGAAAACAAGGTGAGACATTGAGAGAGAGAGTCTGGCATTTACCAAATCGAACCTTTTGTGGTAGGTTTCGTGGGGCTTGCGTACTGATGATAACTTTCTGAACTACTTCAGTGACACAGAAACAGCCCCATTCAACTGAGGAGTATAAAAGCAGAATCCCCAAAGAAAAGAAAAATATTAACTTCAATTGTTGCAAGCCCCTGCCAGCCTGTAACAAAGAGTCAGGAAAGCCTGAAATCATTTCCAGAGTTCTACTGCAAAATTTGAAGAGGATTTATACTGTTGTACAAACTGACAGCCCACGGGCAACCTCCTGCTGGTTACTGTGAGACACGGATCTAACGAGTCCCGCTTGCTCGCAGTAGCCTGGGAAGAGCACGCGTTAATTAACAGCGCCTTGAGATTCTTCCCTCTCTGCTCAGCCTTGGTTTACAGTCCCAACCCCGTGCAGGTGAGGCAGGTGGAGGGAAGAGTTCTTAGGGAAACGTTACCCCACTCTGGGTTTCGTTGCTTTATTCTACCAGCTGTGCTCAGCACACCTCGAGCCTGCTTATTATTCAAGCTCTTGCACTACAAGTATCCTTGGAAGCTTTTGGGGATTTATGAAGAGAGGGTAAGAAGTCTTGTACCCTGGAGGATGTATCCGTCAGGAAAGCGGACTCGTAGCAGGGTGTAGTTGTACTTGCGCATCTCCCTCTGTTCTTCTTTCTCTCGCATGGCTCTTGTCCTCAGCATCGAAGCCTTCTCCACCGCTTCTGTCCTTTAGAGAGAAAGCCAGTTATAGCGTGGAGGAGAGGTACCAGACTCCTGGCTGGCAGCACGTGCCCCCTGGGCGGTTGGGACCCTTCCTTTGAAGCCTGCTCACCGGAGCCGTTGCTCTCGTTTGATCTCCTCCGCGGTGAGGTTGTAAAAGTCATCGGGCAGCTCGAACCGAGCGGCTTCAGGTGACGGTTTGAAGACACAAAGCTGGCGATCCAGCTGGGCTCTCACAGGCTCGGAGCTTAAAAGCTGCTCTTTGTAGTCCTTGAGGTCTTCCAACTTGGTCAGCATTTCTTCCCTCAGCACATAGTACTCCTCTGTGGTCTCTACAACCAGAAGGACAGGATTTGAGGCTCTTGTTCTTTACAGGAGTAATGTGTGAAACACAAGGGCAAGGATCTCCAGCAAATGTCATGTCTGAGCAAGGGAAGCTGCAGGGTGAGCAGCTCTTTCTGCTACGGCCTGTGGAGCTCTCAGCGACCCCAGCTGCCTCGCCAGCCTCCCCCGGGATGGCCCACCACCCCTCAAACTCCTGACTCCAGTTTAATACACTTGGATTTCTTGCCTTGTCCTGGAACAGGCAGCGTTTTTGTCTCAAACCCGATAGCCTGGAAAAATCTGTGTATCCCTTCCAGGTAGCTTATCCTTTCCTGGAAGAAAAGGGAAGAATTTAGATGTGGTCTGCTCTAGGCGAGGCCTTTCCTAGGCAGAGCACCTTCAGGAGTCTTGACCTCACCTGAAACACTTTGTTCTGCAGTTTGATTTTCCGGTACTTCTCCTCCTCTGGGTGGAGATAGATGTTATCCAAGTATCTGCAGGAAGAGGAAGGCACTGCATGGATCCCAGCAGGCACTTGAGGATGTGCTACCCCAAAGTGTAAGAAGAGACTGAGAGACCTCAGGGTTATTTCTCACTGATAAAAGAGCTGAAAAACTACAGAAAGTAAAATACAGCGCTGCTTCGTGCCCAGGCCAGACAGAAGCTGGGGGGTGGCTGATCTCAACCAGCAGTTCCCAAACCTCTTGGACTAGTGGACTGACTCTTAAAACCATCCCTGAGACGCTGACCTGACTTCAACTGCCGCTTCAGGAGGTTCAAGCTTTGGTTTTCCTCAGACTTTGCCTGGAGCACAGCAAGAAAAGCCCCCTGCCCCCTGGCCTGGCAGGGAAGGGACAAGCTCCCCCCACGCTCAGTCCCGCTACCGCAGCCCGCGTACTTGGCCATGGTCTCCACGCCCGCTCGGACTTTCTCCCGGTCTTTATTGAAGGTGTGAATCTCCATGATGGAGGCAGCCACCGGGTCTACGGAAAAATACTGGGGGAGAAGGAGAGAGGCTGGTCAGGGGGGAGCTGAGGGCACTGCAGAAAGGGAGGGGGAGGCTGTTGTGGTTTAACCCCGACCAGCAGCTCAGCACTACGCTTGTTCCCCCCACGGGGGGATGGGGGAGAGACTGGGAAGGGAGAAAAAAAATGTGGGTTGGGCTAAAGACAATTTAATGGGTCATTTTAAAAGGTAATTTAATAGGAAGTTATTCACTACTTCCCAGTTCAGCCATTTCCAGTGAGTAATCAACACTTTTCATCACAAATCCAAACCACGGCACCATCTGAGCTGCTATGAAGAAAATTAACTCTGTCCCAGCCAAAACCAGTACAGGGCCAGAGTTCCCAGTCCCAGCTTTTCCAGCAACACTCTGCTCAGACAGGCCTTTTGTCCGGCTGCAGCGGAACAGAGCTGCCCTTCAGGAGACAGCAGAGATTTCACAGGGAGAAGGTGGGGGGTTGGAGAGGTCACTGGCTGAGGGGACCCACACCACAAAACGAGTTAAAACAGGAGGAAGGGGAGCGGCGCAGCCGGCAGACGTGGCGCTCACCGCCTGGATGGCTTCTCGGAGGTGCTTTTCCTTCTCGTCCTTCCTTACGACTGCACCAGTCAACGGGCAAATGAAATAGACCCCTGAAACAGAGGGGGCGGCTGCCCCTTCCTTGTCGGGGCAGGCGAGGTCCTGAAGGAGACAAAACCAGGCACCGAGCTGAACGCAGGGAGGTTTTGTGAGGGTTTTTTTTTGGGGGGGGGGGGGTTGAAATAGGCTGGCACACCAGCAGAGGGACAGCAGCACAGAAGGGTGCTGATCAGGGAGCAGCGGTGCTTCTCCTACCTCTTCCTCCCCGGAGAGCCCTCTCTCGCTGGCAGCTGCCTCGGCCATCAGCTCTTTCCTCACTGTGAGAGACAAAGCCAGGTTATGGCGGCAGCCGGGGCGGAGGTTCAGCAGATTGCAGAGGAGCCAACGCCTCCCCGGGTGCTCTGTCCCTGGCCTGAGAGTCCACGGGTGAGTGTGACCCCGTTTCCACGACCCTCAAGCAGTCGCAGGAACCAGCTGCGCCCCAAAACAGCCTCCACAGCTGCACCCCAGCAGGTGCTCACTCGGGGCCTCCCTCTTCGAGTCACCCCCATCCCAGACAGACCCCCCCCCTGGTCCGGCTGCCCCCTCTCTACGCCGGCGCAGCAGCTCCGTGGCCTGCAGCGAGCTCCTACCCTGGTTCTTGATGGCCTCCTGGGACGGGGGCAGCTTGGCCTTGGCCTTCAGCTCCATCCGGGCCAGCGCCGCCGCCGCCGCCCTCTGCGCTTCATCGGTCGGTGCTTGGCGAGGCTTCGGTGCCGGTTCGGCTTTCGGCTTCTCCTTGGGGACCCTTGGGCAGGACAGAGCTCGGGAGGGGACGGGCTCCGACGCCCCCACTCGTGCCCAAGCCACCGAGACAACGACAGCTCTACAACCGCGCTGGCCCGGGTGCCGTCACCGCCCCGGTGCCCCCGGGGAAGAAGCCGGGGAACCGGCCGCCCCGGTGCGGCAGCATCGCTGCCCGGTGAGTGTCAGCTCCCTGCGGGATGGGCGGCTTGGGCACCGCGGTGAGTGTCGGCCACAGGACCCCGTGGCTGGCGACGTCGGTACCAGCCCGGTGTCCCCGGGCAGCCTCGGCCCGGACCCTCCCACGTACCGGGTTGCACCGGGCCAAGGGCAGCGGCGGGGCCCGTGGATAACCGCAGCGGAGCGGAGGGGGCCCGGTCAGCCCCGCTCGCTGCCGGCAGCGCCCCGGCCTGCCCGCGGACGGCGCCCCCACCCCACCCGCCGTTACCGGAGGGTCCCCCCTTCCCCGTACCGGGACGGCTCCGAGAGCTTCTGTCCGGGCCCCGCGGTCTTGAACTTCAGGTCGGCCTTGATCTCCTGGAAGAACTTCCGCATGGCGGCGGGGCCGCGGCGACAGCGGCACCGGCACCGGGACGGCGGCGCCCCGCCCGCGCTTCCGCCCCGCCTACGTCCCCGCCACCGGAAGGGGCGTGCCCATCTCGCTGGCTCTAGCGCCTCTCTAGGCTCCCGCTGCTCTATGACCTCTGCGGTCCTCCAGGGCCTGAGGGGAAGGGGGTGCTGCGGGTGAGGGCGGGCCCGGGCCCCCCAGGGCCCCCCAGGGCCCCTAGGCCTGCACCCACGGACCCCCACAGACCTTCAGCCTGCACCTACGGACCCCCACGGCCCCCAGGCCTGGACCCACGGACCATCAGCCTGCACCCACAGACCCCCATAGCCCCAGACCTGCACCCATGGACCCCCACAGATCCCCACAGCCCCCAGGCCTGCACCCACGGACCCCCACAGACCTTCAGCCTGCACCTACAGACCCCCACGGCCCCCAGGCCTGTACCCACAGACCTCTACGGACCTTCAGCCTGCACCCACAGACCCCCATAACTCCAGACCTGCACCCATGGACCCCCACCGACCCCCACGGCCCCCAGGCCTGCACCCACGGACCCCTATGGACCCCAGGCTCCCCATGGCCTGCGCCCACAGCCCCAGCTCTGCAGCCTCAGTCCGCCCTGGGAGGAACCAGCAGCCGCAGCCTGACCAAACCAGCCTGACAAGGGCCCTCCGGAGCGAACCTCGCCTGGCCCCGGGGTGCGACCCAGGCTGAGGGAGCCTCAAGCACAAGATTATTTTCGGTTACCTCTGCCTGGGCCCCTGCCTGCCCCCCTGGACGGGCAGGGGCCTCGCTTTCCCCCCGGCCACCGCAGTGACACCGAGAGCCAGAAACACACAGCTGGAGGCCAGGCCCACGGCTGCATCGCCAGCGGGCACTGACGCCCTGAGCCGCGGCCCCGCCGGCTGCCGGGACCCCCGTGCCACGGCATCGGTGCCACCGCAGAGAGCACATGCTCCCCGAAGACCTGCACGGGGATGTTTTTGCCACCCCGGCGCCAGTCGCGCACCACAGGTTCTACAAGGCCAGCGAGGCAACGTGCGGCCCGGCACTGCTGCCCAGCCCGGTGTACGGCACAGCTTGGTGTACAGCACAGCCCAGGATACAGCACAGTTCGGTGCACGGCCCATCCCGGGATACGGCCCAGCTTGGTGTATGGCCCAGCCCGGGATATGGCCCAGACCGGGATACAGCCCAGCCCGGGATACGGCCCAGCTCAGCACTGCAGCCCAGCCCGGTGTACAGCACAGCCCAGGATATGGCCCAGCTCAGTGTATGGCCCAGCCTGGGATACGGCCCAGCCCGGTGTACGGCACAGCCCGGCATATGGCACAGCCCAGGATACGGCCCAGCTCGGTGTATGGCCCAGCCCGGGATACGGCCCAGCCCGGGATACAGCCCAGCCCGGGATACAGCCCAGCTCAGCACTGCAGCCCAGCCCGGTGTACAGCACAGCCCAGGATACGGCCCAGCCCGGTGTATGGCACAGCCCAGGATACGGCACAGCTTGGTGTACGGCCCAGCCCGGGAGGAGTGAGCGCTCCCTTGCAGGGCAACACGGAGAAACACCCCCACCCTCCGGGTTCCCGCCTGCTCCCCGACACCCCTCACTTCCCAAATTCCCTCCCGCAAAGCCCCGAGGCAACTCCTCCTCTCCCCGTCGTGCCGCAGGCCACACGCCGGACCCTGCCTGCGGTTCACCGAACCGTTTCGATCGGCAAAGACCTAGAAGATCACCGAGTCGGTCCCCGCTCGCCTTCCCCCCCAGGGCCACAATCGCCCCGTAAGCAGTTTTTCCCCCGCCCCGAGCACCGTTTGTGGTTTGTACCCACCCGGCGCTGGGAGCTCCGGGTGAGCCCGCGCGGGCAGCGAACCCTTCGCGTTTCCATGACCCAGACAAGCCAGATTGGGTTAAACCCGGGTTTAAAAACCCAGCGAGCTTCCAGGCAGACGCCTTAGACTGTTTCTCCCCAGCTCAGCTGGGCCGAGTTCAAGTTTTTCAAGCCAAGGTGGGCGAAGCAGGGCTGGCTCCTTCCCCCACCGCCTCGGCCTGGGCGGCTCTTGCTGGTGGCCCTGTCCTCGTCCCGGGGACCCCAAACCAGACCGGCCCCCCTCAGCCCCAGGGCGCAGGGGATGGAGCCCCCCCCGACCCAGGTGGGTTTCGGTTGAGACCGTGCAGCAACGGAACCGCGTCCCCAGGCCAGGGGGGCCGAGGTGGTGGTGGGGCAGAGTGGGAGCTCACCCTGGGGGGCAAACCCCCCTGTGTCCCCCATGTCCCCCCCCCACAGCCGCATACACGGCTGCTCTGCCGGCCCAGCCCCTGGCCCCCACCCACAACCCCACCCTACAGGCCTGACCCCACCCTATAGCGCTGTCCCACACCCTATAGACCTGGCTCACACCCTATAGCACTGACCCTACAGTCCTGACCCACCCTATAGCACTGTCCCATACCCTACAGACCTGACACCCACCCTATAGCGCTGTCCCCCACCCTATAGCCCCAGCCCCCTCCCTATAGTGCTGTTCCATACCCTACAGGCCTGGCTCACACTCTATAGTGCTCTCCCCCACCCCATAACCCTGACCCATACCCTATAGTGCTCTCCCCCACCCTATAGCGCTGTCCCATACCCTACAGACCTGGCTCACACCCTATAGTACTGACCCCCACCCCACAGTCCTGACCCACACCCTATAGCACTCTCCCCCACCCTATAGCCCCAGCCCCCTCCCTATAGCGCTGTCCCATACCCTACAGACCTGGCTCACCCCCTATAGCCCTGACCTATAGCCCTGGCCCCCACCCCACACCCTTGTGTCCCCCCCAGCTCCGGCCCCACCCCCGACCCCGGCCCCCTCCCCCGCCCCCTCTGGCCACGCCCCTCAGCGGCCCCCTCCTCGGCGCCTCTAGCGGCGCCGCCCAATCCCGTTATCCCGCCGTGCCCTCGCCTCGCTCCTATTGGGCGAGACGACGGAGCGACGCGGCGCGGAGCCAACGGGAGCTGGCGCCGCGGGCGGGGGCGGGACATCCTGCGGGCCGGGCCGTCCCCGCCCCGCTGCCCGGTGCTGCCCGCGGCCTGGGCCTCCGCCGCCGCCGCCCCGCCCCGCGGCCGCCATGCCGCACAGCTTCAAGCCCGGAGACCTCGTCTTCGCCAAGATGAAGGGGTACCCGCACTGGCCGGCCCGGGTGAGACCGCGGGACCGCGCCGGCGGGGGGCCGCACCGCGGAGGGGGAGGGGGGGGGGGGCCGCACCGGGGCGGGGGGTTGGCCCGGGCCGGACCGGAGATCCCGTACCGGGATGGAGATCCTGTAGCAGGATGGGGGGGGGCTGGTAGCGGGATGGGGACACGTACCGGCTCCTGTCCCGGGGTGAGGGGGGGGGCTCGTACTGGGATGGAGATGCCATAACGGTACCCATACCGGGATGGGGGACCCGGTACCGGCATGGGGTGTCCTATACCGGCATGGGGGCACCTGTCCCGGGATGGGAGCCCGGTAGCGGCATGAGGGTCTTGTACCAGCATCCACAGTGGGATGGAGATGCCATAACGGCACCCATTCCGAGGTGCGGACCTGGTACTGGCATGGAGCATCCCATACTGGGATGGGAGGTCCCATGCCGGGATGAGGACCCGATACCGGGAGGGGGGACCCCTACCTGTATCTGTCCTGGGATGTGGACTTGGTACTGGTATGAGGGACCATACTGGGATGGGGAGGCCCATCCCAGCACCTGCACCGGCTTGGGATGTCCTATACTGGGATAGGAGCTCTTCTACTGGCACCTGTACCAGGATGGGGACCAGTACCGGGTATCCTGTACTGGGATGGGAGGTCCCATTGCAGCACCCACACTGGGATGGAGATCCAGTATGGGAATGGGACATCCTGTACCGGAATGGGAGACCCCATGTTGACACCTGTACTGGGATGAGAGCCCAGTACTGGCACAGAGATCCCGTATGGGCACCCATGTTGGGATGGGAGCCCAGTACTGGGATGGGGTCCTGCACTAGGATGGGGGGGTCCCATGCCAGCACCCATACTGGCACTGGGGTTTGATCCCAGGAGGGGGGTCCCATGCTGGTACCTGTGCTGGGAGGGGATCTGGCAACAGGCTGGGGGTCCCGTACTGGCACCTGCACCAAGGGAGAGAGAGGGGGTCCCACACTGGTGCCTGTACCTGGCAAGGGATGGGGGAGACCTGGGGGTCCCTTCGCCAGGAGGGTGTTTGACAGCCCCACGCAGAAGGACCCAGGACCCCTTTCCTGTCCTGGTGGCACCCTGAACCCTCCTTTTTCACCTGCACCCCGGGGAGACCCTGACCCACTTGGGGTAACCACATGGGGCCTCAGCCCTGCTTCACCCACCAGGACCCCCTGGCCTGGGGACCCTCTTTCCTGCTGGGGTGACCCCTGCCGCCCCCCTCTCCCCTGCTGCACCCCAGGACCCTGACCCTCCAGGCACCCCGACCCCATGGGGCTGTCCCTCACAGCTCACCCCTTGCTCCAGCACCCCTGCCCTTCACCCTCCATCCTCATCCTCCTGCTGCCCAGCAGAGCCCTTCCCCTCCAGAGACCCCCCCTTCCCAGCTCCCTGCCTGGACGTCAGCCACCCTCTGTCCCCAGCTGAGGGGGAACAGAGCTGGGGTCTGGGGCTCCGTCCCGTGTTGGGGACAGGGGGGGACACACGTGCTGGGGACAGCGCCTGGGCTGGGGGGGGGGAGGGGGGCTGCCGCTGAGCTTCCGCGAGGTGCAGGATCGGAGGGTGCTGGTGCAGTTCGGGGCGGGGGGGGGGGTTTGCGGATGGGGCGATGGAGCGTTCGTGGCGGGGGGCGACTGGTCCCAGCGGCCGGGTGACAGTGTTGGGCCGTGGTGGTGCCTGGCGGAGGCCCGGAGGAGCGGGCAGAGCAGGGGCTGGTGTAGGATGCGCTCACCGGGGGAGTGCGAGGCAGCTCGGGGGGGTCTGCGGTGGTCCCTGGCGGCAGCGGAGGGCGAGGCAGGTTCGTCCACTGAAGGTGTCTGATGGGAAGAGACCGGCTGGTGGAAACCCTGTGGGATCGGGGCCGACAGGTCCCGGGGAGGCTCAGGGTGCCGGAGACGACGCTGCTTGGCCGCACCACGCCGTGAGATCTAGGATGCCATCCCCGCCGTCCCTGCGCCGTGGCGGCCGACCTGGCGCCGAGAGGACTCGGTCCTTCCAGGAGAGCCCTCGCGCTGCCGGCGTCTCTGCAGCCCCTCCTGCTTTAGCTCGCTTGCTTATTTTTTGGGGAAGGCTCACCCCCCTCCTCTCCCGAAGACCTCCCCAGCATGCGGGGCAGCCCTCGCCCACCCCGAGGCTCCCACCCGCGGCTCTACCCGCAGCCCAGACCACGGTGGAGCAGAGAGACGGGCGCTGGAGCCGGCGCGTGGGAAGAAGACGGGGTAGCCCACGCGTCCCGCTGGCAGCGGGGCTTTTCCTGCGGCCGGTCTCCAGCCAGGAAGGACCCGTTGGAGCAATCGCCCCCCAACCCCGGGCTGGAGGGGGCTTTCCCTCGGGCGTCCCCTCCCGAGGCGGCTCGGGCGATGGATCTCTGGGGGGTAGCACAAGGCCCCGCGTTTCCCCGGGCGTTGAGCCCGGCGGTGGAGAGACGACCTCGCGCCGAGCTCTGGCCGTAGAGCCGCCGTGCCGGATCCCTTCTGTTACTCTTCTAGAGATCCCGCCGGGCCGTGACGCCGCAGTGGGACTCTTGGGCGTAGCAAGGTCCCCGCCCGGGTGCTTTCTTGCCATGCTTGCTTCCCAGCGGGTGCGGGTGCCGGAGGCCGACGCTGCTAGCCGGGGCTGACGTGCCTTGCGGAGGATGTGCTCAAGCCGCTCTCTCTGACCACCTCCTGCTTTGGGTTTCCTTTCAGATCGATGACATCGCGGACGGCGCCGTGAAACCCCCACCGAACAAGTACCCCATCTTCTTCTTCGGCACCCACGAGACGTAAGCGCTGCCTCGCTCCCCTCTCCGGGCTTTTGGCCCCGCTGCCTCTGCTCCCGGGCTCACCTCTGCTTTGTTTCTCTCCAGCGCCTTCTTGGGCCCTAAAGATCTCTTCCTTTACGAAAAATACAAAGACAAATATGGGAAACCAAACAAGAGAAAAGGCTTCAACGAGGGCTTGTGGGAAATCCAGAACAACCCTCACGCCAGTTACAGTGCCCCTGCGGTGAGTGCGGGCCTCGCGCGGCGGGGGGGCAGCGAGGACATGGGCTGCCGGCGCCTCCGTCTCTCCTCCGAGTCGCTCTCCTCCCTTTTCTGCTTCTCGTTGCGACGGTGCCTCCGCGCTTCCAGCTCACAGAGCGGCTTTCTCAGGGTTGAAGTAGCTTTCCCTTCCCTGCCCTCTCCCTTCCTGAGGGAGTCAGCGCTCCTCCTCCTCCTCCTCCTGCTCCGGAGGCAGATGCCTTTACCCCCCCTGTCTTTGAGGTGCAGCCAGGGATGCGCTTCGTGCCGCTTGCCCAAAACCACGGAGGATTCGTTGTCAGAGCGAGAACTTGAGGCTTGCTTGTCCCCGGCTCTTGGACCTGTGCGTGGGCTCTTGGGCAGTCCCTTTCTTCATCCATTTCTAAGGTCCTGAGCCGAAAGCCGCTGACCTGCTCCTTCAACGGGCTTCAGAGCAGGCCGGGAGACGGATCTTTGCTGTCAGTTGCTTGCGTGGGCTTTTCGTCACCGTAATCGCGTGGTACAATTTGTTGTATAGGGATCTTCAAAGGAGTTGTCCAAAGCAGCTTCGTAGGCAGTTGGTCTGAAGAGGCAGAGGAAGGTTTTTAAGGTGAGCTACAAGGACGAGGTGGTCTGGAGGTAGGCAGGCTCAGGGAATGAGCCCCCCCCCCCGGCTGGGCTGCTGCCAGTGCAGGAGGGAAGATGTGGTTTTAGTAGCTGTGGGAGATGGTCGGACGCCAGACTGCGGACCTAGGGTCAGGTGAGACCACGGAGGTGCTTGAAAACCAGGAGAACAACTTCAGCTTGTTGGGCGGGAGGTTGGTGATGGTGAGGGAGGCAGCACCCGCTTTGTCCAGGGACTCCACCGCAAACCCCCAGCAGCGGCAAGAAACCTGTTGGTGAGGGACCTGCTGCGACGGAGCGACCGAGGTGATGCCAACAGCGCCAGCAAGGCTGAGGGTTCACCAGCTGCATCTTGTGGCCAAAATTCCTGGAGAAGAAGGTGCTGAAGCAGAGGTCTTTTTTGGCTTTGAGACCTAAATGAAGTGAGGTGCCAGGAGCAGTCAATGATGAGGAGAGGCTTTCCAGCAGGAAGGCTCAAGCATTGGAAGAATCCCAGCTCTAGGAAACCCCTTGGGTGCGACACACTTGCGTGAGGAACCCCACGACGGGCTGCTCAGAAGCCAGGAGACCTTCCCTGCATGGGAGCGAGGGAACACGACACAGGAGCTCCCAACTGGGAAGAGCGGTGGCCACCACAGCGGACACAGTGGTCATTTCTGCTGGGGAAGGCGTGTGATGTGCTGTGGCGTGAAGCCACCTGAGAAGGAAGAGACCTGACCCGAGCTGCGGGCTGGTGGCCAGCCCACTGGGAGAGAACGGTGCTGGAGGAGAGGCTGGACTGAGCCACCCTGCCCCGCTTGTCTGGCGCCACGAGGGCAGAAGAGGGCTGGGGTCTGCTCCCCCAGGAGGGGCTGTCAGGTCGAGGCTTCTCCGGGGGTCTTTGGCAGAGCGCGAGGATGGCGGGGGGAGAGGGGAGCTCGGCGGCGGCAGCGGGTGGAAGCCGAGCTGGGGGCTCCAGAGGGAAGGTGTGGCTGGTGGTCTCGGGGTGAGGGACCTTGGGAAGGGGGTGCAGGGGAATTAGAAAGGGGGGGGTTGACTGAGTGTTCTCGTTGAAGGGCTGGTCACGTTGTCCGGAGCCGATGCCGAAGGGATCTGTGCTGGGAGGGGAGGCTGCCCCACGCTGCTCTGCCTCTCTGCTCAGCGCTGCCGTCCATCGCTTGTCACCCTTTTGTGCCCCTTCTCCTCTCCCCCTCGTGTGCCACAGGCCCCCTGGGGGCGATAACACCGCTCTCGTCCCCGCTGTCTCTAGCCTGCGAGCTCCTCGGACAGCGACGTTCCCGAGAACGACCCGATGGGGGGAAGCGATGCGGGCGACGACGAGGAAGACGCTGCCATGGCTGCCGTCACCGCGGAGAAGATGGAAAGCGATGAGGACTCGGATCGGGGCAGCGACCACAGCGGGCTCAAGCGAAAATCGCTGGCTATGAAAGTGAGTGTGGGCTGAGGGGGTTCCCCTCGGCGCGGCCAGGAGGGTGTCGTGGTCAGGAGGACGCGGTCGTGGGGTCCACCGCTGAGCTTCCCTCCGCCGGGCAGCGTGTCGAACGCACCGTGGGTGGAGGTGGTGAAGAAACCAGCTCCCTCTGGATTGTCTGGTGGGAAATGGGGTTCAGTGTGTGTTGGGGGGGTCTGGGAGCCGGCTCGTCTTCGAGATGGTGGGATGGCCAAGTCCTGGTGTGGTTTGCAGGCAGGAGCTGCACGGCTCGTCTGAGTGTGTGTGGCTGCTCTTGCAGGGCTGGTCGGGAAGAGTTGGGCGAAGCCAAGGGGGACTGGGCTTCTCTCACATTCTCTCTTCTCACGTACCAGATGCCGGTGACAAAACGGCCTCGGAAATCCTCCAGTGACCTGGATCAGGGCAGCCCCTCCCTGACAGAAGAGGAGAACTCGGAAACATCTTCCGAGTCAGAAAAAAACAGTGACCAGGTGAGAGGGTTTTGAGATACGCTTGCGTGGAGGCTGGCAGGGCGGTGGGGAAAGGGCTGGAGGAAGAGCATCGCCGTCTGCGGGGGCAATGGCTTGAGGGAACCTGACTGGCTTTTGAAACCATCGTGAGACTGGTCCCCGTTTCTTCATGTCTGTGTTTTCCTCCAGGACTTCACTCCCGAGAAGAAGCCAGTGGCCAGGGCTCCCCGGAGGATGCCAGCAGCGGGGAGGAAGAAGAAGGTAAAAGACCCCTCGTCTGCAGCGCTGCCTGAGGGAGGCTGGGGGTCTGTGCTGCCTGGAGGGGGGAGCAGGGGGTGGCAGGGCTCTGCCATGGACTTGGACGTAGGTTCAGCGCTAGGAGGGACCTCGCTGGTGCCTCAGTGACCCGGTTGGGCCCCGTCCTGGTTTGGGGCGTGCTGCTGAGCTGCTGCCACCCACCCCATCCAACCCCCCTCTGTTCCTACAGAAAGTGGAGTCCGCCTCTGACTCAGACTCCAAAGCGGACTCGGATTCGGAAATGGGAAACGCGACGGTGGACATGACCAAGTCGGACTCCAACTCCGATTCAGACTCAGATGTGTCTGTGAAGAAAGCTCCACGGGGCAGGAAGCCAGGTAACGCCGAGGAAACTGGTCCTGCCACTGCTGGGCCACTGCTGGCTTCCTCAGGGGACTGGAAAGCATGTGAGGCTGGGGGCTTCTGAGGCTCTGGGGTCTCCTTCTGTGGTGGGCACCTTCCAGCCCGTATCTGAACAGCCCTCTGCCCCCCACCCCCGAGTTTAGGGCTGTTTTCACAGAGGGACAACCAGGGCTCCTGCTGACCTTCTCCCCGTTGTCTTGCAGCTGAGAAACCCCCTCCCAAGCCCCGTGGCAGGAAACCGAAGCCTGAGCGTGTCCCGACCAGCTCCAGCAGCGACAGGTGAGATCAGCTGGGACACTGTCCCCCTCGGGGCCCGGCTGGAGGGTCACCCGCCTGCCCGCAGCACAAGGGGGCCAAGCGTGCTCTGTCCTTCGCAGTGACAGCGATAGCGACGTGGACCGCATCAGCGAGTGGAAGAGGCGAGATGAAGAGCGACGGCGGGAGCTGGAGGAGAAGAGGAAGAGGGAGCAGGAGGAAGAGATCCGTCGGCTCCGGGAGCAGGAGAAGGAGGAGAAAGAGAAGAGGAAGGAGAAAGCAGAGAAGGGCGAGGAGGCGCGCTCGGACTCGGACAGCAGCGCGGAGGATGAAGTGGCCAAAAAGGGCCGCAAAGGCCGGGCCAAGGCCCCGTCCTCCTCGGACTCTGAACTGGAGCTGGAGAAAGAGGTGAGTGCAGAGCTCCGTGGGGAGCTGGGGACAAACAGACAGCCCGTCCTCTCCCTGTCAGGTCAGCGGGGACCTCCAGGAATGGTAGGGACCTCCAGGAGTGGCGAGGACCTCCAGGAGTGGCGAGGACCTGTCTCGGTGGGGTTGCCCACGCAGCGCTGGGCAGGGTCGTGGCCGTAGGCCCGCCCGTGCCTTGCGAATGGGAGCTCTTCCCCTGGCCCAGGCCACCCCCGTCCAGCTGCGGGTGTCGCATCTCCGTGCCGCTCTCCTTCCCACCACAGTCATGGGATTTGCTCCGCTGCCCTGCCCGGAGCGCCAGCTGGATTTGGCTAAAGGCCAGGGCAGGGTTGCAGAGGAGTCCTAGAGCCACGCTGGCCAGCGGCGAGGTCGCCCTTTTTAGTTCCTCCCTGTGGAAGGGGGCTGGGAAAACAGCCCGAAGATCTCGAGGGCTGGGGTCCTGCAGGGCTGGGTTGGGCTGCTGGAGGTCCCAGGGCGCTTTTGGAGCAGCGCAGCGCTGTGCTGCAGCCCGAGTCCTTCTTTTTTTGGGGGGGGGGGGACACAGGGGATGGCCCTGCACCACCCTCGCAGCAGTGGTGGGGTGGGTGCTGGCCGCTCGCGTGGCTGGGTCGTGGCCAGCCGGGGCCGTGGCACCGTCTCCCTTCCGCAGCAGGGAGGGCTCTGCCGCTCTCGCCCGCATTGTTCTCTCCTCCAAGGTAAAGAAGCCGGTGAAGAAGCAGCCCTCGGAGTTGTCAAGGAAACCAAATCAGAAGGAGAAGAGGGGCCGAGCAGAGGAGAAACCACGGAACAAGTCAGCATCTCCCCTCCCCGCATCGGTGCTTCCCGGGGACGGGGCCATTCCTGCTGCTCCTGCTGCCCAGCCCTCCCCGCCTGACACCCCCGGGGTGGGGATGGGGCTTCCGTGGAGCTGCCCCTGGGCCAGCAGCACCCGTGGAGGAGCCGGGCTCTTACCTCCCCTCCCGCCTCCTATTGCTGAAGGGGCTGGAGGAGGTTTTGGGGAGCACCAGGATGAGCTTCCCTGGTGTTTTCTGTCTGGCAGGGGAAGATCCTTGGGGTCTCGCTCTGGGGCTTTGCCTTTCTGCAGTCCCGGGCAGCTGGGGCATGGGGGAGCTGCTGTCTCAGGGCTCTTGTCCGCCTGCGAGCTGGGAGACCGGGGTGGAGCGTGGCAGGGCTCTGCTGCCTGGCTAGTGCCGTCGGGCAGGCTGAGGGGGCTGCCCCAACGTGTGCCGTCCCCCTCCTTGTTAGCCCGGTGGCGAGCAGGGGGTTCCCCCCGAAGGATCTTACCTCTTCACTTTTCCTCCCGCAGACCTTTGAAAGTGGAACGAGGCCGGAAGAAATCTGACCTGATTCCCGAAAGGAGGATGGAGAAGAAAAAGGGTGAGAGCGCCCTTGCTTGCCATCGCAGAGGGGGAGGAGAGGGAGAGAAAGGATCCGGGGTTGGGTTCCCCCATCCCAGGGAGGGATCTTTCCCGCAGGGATCGGGATGGTTTTGCTGGGGCCCTTCCCGGCCCTGCTGCAGTGCTGGCATCGCCTCGGGAAGTGTTTCCAGGGTGTGCAGAGACAATGAACTTCCCTGTACGCATCCCCTGCCGACCTTGGCACACCCCAACCCATCCTCTTCAGAGAAGGGCTGCGTTTGACCTTGGAGATGCAGGAGGGAACCCGACCCTTGCTGGGGGAGAGGCCCTGGGTTCTGGGCAGCGCCGTGCTCTCCTCCAGGGGCCTGATGCCTCGGCCTCTTTCTCTTGCTGCTCCAGAGCCCACAGTCGAAGAGAAACTTCAGAAGCTTCACAGCGAGATCAAGTTTGCCCTGAAGGTGGATAACCCGGTGAGTGCCCGAGGGTCAGCCTGGCCTGGGGCGTCCCTTCTTGCCGTGTCCTCGGCCACGGCTGCGATATCTGGGGGTGCTCAGCCTGGCTGAGCCTCCTCTTGCCTTTCTGGATGGCATTAGGGGGCTGTGCTCCACGCAGTGCTGCCCCAGGTGCCCGCAGGGACACTTGCAGGCAGCTTCTGAGCTTGGTGCCATCCTTGCAGGACATCAAGCGGTGTCTGAATGCACTAGAGGAGCTGGGCACGCTCCAGGTCACCTCCCACATCCTCCAGAAGCACACCGACGTGGTGGCTACGCTGAAAAAGGTAGGGCAGAGGGTCGAGTCCCTCCCTGGAGGGAGCAAGGAGCCTGCTGGGGCCACCCCAGCTCTAAGGGCGTCCCTCCTCCCTCTTTCTGGTGCAGATCCGGCGCTATAAAGCAAACAAGGACGTGATGGAGAAAGCTGCCGAGGTCTACACCCGGTTGAAGTCGCGTGTCCTGGGACCAAAGATGGAGGCGATCCAGAAAGCCAACAAAGCTGGACCTGAGAAGGACAAAGGGGAGGCCGAGAAGGGCCAGGAGAAGCTGTCGGGAGGGGAGACAAGGAGTGAGAAGGGGGAAGAGGAGACGAATGCTGGTAACGCTCCCTGAACCCCTCGGGGTGGTTCCCTGCTCTGGCCGGGCACGTAGCGATCCCGGGGCCCTTCTCGGGGCATGGCACGTCCCCCTGGGGACTGGGGACATGAACAGGGACACAGCACGTCCCAGTGGGGACTGGGGACATGAGCAGGGGTGGCTCTTGGCCTCGGTGGTGGAGGGGATCAGCGGCCACGTGTGGCACTTCCAGTCCCTTGTTCGCTGGAGTGCCAAGAGTGGGAAAGGACTGGATACCGACCGCTCGTGGCAGTGAGAGCAGAGGGCAAACCTCGACGCCCACGCCCTGGTTTTGGGTGCCTCTGGGCTGATTTTTGGCCCGGGACGGCTCCTTGCTGCCAGCTTGAGCGTTGGTCGAAGGCGCTGGGGGGACAGAGGAATGCGGAGACGCCCTTGGCCGCTGGCTCAGGCTCTTGCGCAGGCAGCTGGTGACGGGGATCTTCCACCCTCAGAGCCGGGTCCCTGCCTGGGGACCTGCTGGGGATGCTGCAAGAGCCTTCCCAGAGGAGCTGATGGGGAAAATCCGCTCTGACGCCTGCCTCTGGGCTTGGAGGATGGAGTTTTGGGGCCCTTCACCTAGCTAGCGGGGTCAGGCCAGACCTGGGGGCCCCTTGGTTTTGGCTGGGTGTCCTTCGCCCTGGATGGGGACAGCCAGTGGCCACCTGTGGGATGGGATGGACGAGGTCCACTGTGGCGACCTGAGCCTTGATCTTCCCTTTAGACTTGTCGGGTCCGGTGAACGGTGAATCCCTGACCCAAAAAGCGGAGGGCCCAGAGGAGAAGGACAAAAGCCAAGGGCCGGGAGCGGGAGAGCCAGAGGCATCCACCGAGGAGACCCACAACAAGTGAGCGTGCGAGGGGCAGAGCTGGGGGCTCGGGAGCTCCCCTGGATCTGATGCACGGCCAAGCGGAGCTCTCCCATGGGTGCTCTTGAGGGGGGGGTCTCATGGGTTGTGTCGGGCTTTTCCCAGCTTGGGAAAGGAGCCTGGGGTGCAGGAGAGGGGCAGGGGAAGGCAGAGGGGCAGGGGAAGGCAGAGGGGCAGGGGAGGTGCTCGCTGAGATGCCTGTGCTCTCCCCCCAGCAGCGTGCAGGACTATCCCAAGGCCGAGCGAGCCGGGCCGGAGCGGGAGAGGGCTCGTGGGGAGTCAGAAGCTGTGGATGACGAGGAGGAGAGCTGAGAAAGCAGCTTCTGCCCGGAGGAGGAGGAGGAGGAGGAGGAGGAGGTGGAGGTGGAGGGGCTGTGAAGGGAGACCAGCCTCTGCCTCGTCCCCTGCTTGAGATACTTCACTAAGTCACACAGTAGCTGATGTCCTAGGTCTTGTCCTGTGCCCCCAGCCCCGCGAAAGCACCGACTGCGGGGGCGGGGGGGGCTGTGCTGGTTGTCTGTATTTGTCCCCTCTTTTTTTTTTTTTTTGTTTTGTTTTGTTTTGTTTTTCCCTTCCACCTAATTTCTTGTGATTTCAACCGCCATGAAATGAATATAAAGGGTTTTTTAATGAAAAACACAAGGAGCCCTACTGTCTGTTTCTTGAGGCATCGCTGACTGTGACGAGGGGAAGGCAGGAGCATCCCCCTGCCCAGGATGGGAAAACGCCCCCGTGGGTCCCTCCCCCCTTCTCCCCTAGGAGCCAGGAGCAGGCACCCATGGGTGTCCCTGTGGGGCAGCCAAACCGGGCTGCTTGATTTTCTGGCGCCCAAACTGGGCTCTGCCTCAGCCACCAGGGCTTCACCCCGCTGCTCCGCGCCCCTTTCCCCACCATCATCTCTCCGGCTGAAGGCAGCTGCTGGAGCCAGGTCCCGCTGCTCCAGGGGAGGCAGCAGGGCTGGGCGCCAGGGTTTGGGTTAAAACCAGTTAAAAAATAAAAAAAAAGGGTGTTGTCTCCTAACTCACCCAGGGAGGGACTGAACTGGGGCAGCATCCTGCCTTGTGCTGGGCAGCATCTTTGGCCGTTTGTCTGTCTGCTCTTTTGCAAAGACCTGGAGCTTTTTGTACGTGTAAAATAAAGATGTTCCCAGCTCAACCAGACGCTGCGTCCTTGAGTGCTGTTTGTGCCGGGAGGGAGGGAGGGAGGATGCCCTGACCCCCCCTTTGGAGGCGGCTGTTGCTGTAACTCTGCCCTGGGGAGAAATTTTTGGTCGGGTTGGTTCTTTTTTTTGTTGTTTTTTTTTTTTTTCCCGGGGCTGATTTCATGCTCCAGCCCTCCGTAAACAAAACCCAAATAAAATCCCCAAAAAAAGCCCCGTGTGCCTCTTGCCCAACTGCCGGCGAGAGCTGGGGTGAGATGGGGGCTGGGGAGGCTCAGCCCCATCCTCAGGCTGGGGAGACTGGGAGAGACGAGGGGGGGGCCCCCACCTGTACCCTGATGCTGGGAAGGTGGATGGGGACCCGGGGATGTGTCGCTGCACCCCAGGAGGGGCTGGTTAAACCCTGCACCACCCCAGCCAGAGGATTGTGTGAGCCCTCTCCCCACCTTGGGGCATCACCCTGGGTCGGGGGGGGGGGATTTAAAGGCCGAGATGAGGGCTGTTCCCTCCCGCCCCCCCCCCCCCCCCCAAATGCCCCCATCACCTTTGGCTGTGTTGCAGATGGCAGCACCGGAGGGGGACAGAACACCAAGACACGGCCACGAACAACGGGAGCAGAACCATGTGGGTGCCACCGAGGACGCAGCAGGGTGTCCAGAGCAAGGTGGGGGGGGGGGGTGGCCATGGCTGGTTGAATTTGGGGCACTCCTAGGTCTGGGGCTGCCAGCAGCCTTGGTGACATCCTCCAGCCATGGCACTGATGGGTGCTGGGAGCAGGACCACCCCCAGCGCTTGCCAGGCCTGGGCCCCCACCTCAAGTCCCCAGGCCACCACGGTGCCCAGCAGCTCCTGCAGGGACCCGGCCGGGCTGAAGGTGCCGCAGAGCTCGGCCACGCCGTGCCGGGCTCGCCGGGGTGCCCAGCTGCCCTGGCAACATGGCGGGGGGGGGGGGTGGGTGTCCTGCACCCCCTGGGTGCTGGGACAGGCAGGGTGCGGGCAGGGGTTTGCCTGCACCCGGTTCCTGCCCGTCCACATCTCCTGGCAGTTGCAGAGCGGTTCCTCCAAGCTTTGCTGCACGGCCTCCAGCGGCAGGAGGAATGGCACCATGGGCACGGGGGTCCTGGGGACCCCCCCTCCCTCCCCAGCGCCACAAACTGGTGGCTGTCACCGTGTCGAGGCTGTGCTGGAGCTGCGGGAGGATGTGGTGGGTGTCCAGCCACGGCTGCACCAGGGCCACGGTTTGGCTCCTGGCTTTGCCAGGGAAAGAGCCGAGGGGAAGAGGGTGGCTCTGCTGGAGAGCCGCAGCAGAGCCCAAATCTGGCCCATCTGCTGCGGGGGGAAGAGGAGCTGGAGATGGGGTGCTGGGGGTCCTGCCCCAACCCCCCCCCCAGCAGCATCCCAGGGCAAAAGGGATGTGGGGACCCCCAGCAGCATCTCGGGGTGAGGGGGTTGTGAGGAACCTCCCAGCAGCATCCCAGGGCGAGGGGGACATGGGGACCCTCCAGCAGCATCCCAGAGTGAGGGGGACGCAGAGAACTCAAGGTGCAGAGGATGGTGGCCATGAGGGAGGGGACTCTGGGCTGCATGGGGGGACACCTCGAGGCAGAGCCTGCAACACACAGAGGCTGCCGTGAGACACACAGCCCTGGGACACCGACATGGTCCCATCCAGGGACCTGTGGGACCCCAAGAAAGGGCATAGCCCCAGGGATGAGGTACCTGCTGGGATGGCCTCATGCGCAGGGTCGCAGGCAGAACTGAGAGGGGGCACTGTGCTGTCGCCCAGGGGGCAGGTGGGTGCCATGGAGCCCCAATTTCATCTCTGGGCCCAGCCCCTGCTTGGGGTGGGATGCAGACAGGTGGATGGTGATACGACCCCCCAAAAAAAGCCTCAATCCAGTGCAAAACTAACCAGAGTTTATTGCTTCACAAGCGCTCCCTGACGCTACATGACCAGGGGCTTGAAGGCATCGAGGACAAGGGGACACAGGGAATCCAGCCAGGCGCTGGAGGTGACCCCGACAGGCACTTGGGGGAACCAAGGCACGTTACTGCACATCCCTGGCACAGGTGACAAGGGACAGAGGTGTCCCCTGCAGAGGCAGGCACTACGGTTACAGGCAAGGTGGGCCAGGCAGGGGTTAGTAGATGCTCCTAGCGTGGCTTGGGGAGGGGAACCAACATCACCCCACCCCAGAGGATGCTACTTCATCTCCAGGTCCACCAGGCGCTGGCCTGAGGGGGCAAAGGGTCCCACCAGCCAGGTCAGGGGGGTGTTGTGAGCCACATGCTCCACCAGCTCGTCCATCAGCTGGCGAGCTTTGGCAGCGTGGGCACGGGCTTGGGCCAGCACGCTGCCCGTCACGTCCTGGAGGGAGGTGGCAGAGGAGAGGGCTGCCCGTAGCTCCTCCACGTTTTGCCGGACCTGCCCCGCCGTGTCCTGGATGCTGGCAGGGAGGCCCTGGAGGCTGGACACCAAGGGCTGGCAGGAGCTCTGGAGCTGCTGCGTCAAGCTCTGCAGCAGGGCCAGCGTGCCCGACTCCACCGGCTGCGGGGGGAACAAGGGGGTGGTGAGGGGTGTGGGGGGGAAAGGGACACCGGGTGACCCCGGGGACCCCCTACCTTCCACCTACCTCTGGTGGCACCAGATCCTTGCCACCCCCAGGTTGCTTCTTGCTCCACTCCAGCCACATCTGCTGCAGCTTCTCCTGCCCTCCCTGCAGCTTCTGGTCCATGCCCTGCTTGAGGTGCTCCACCTGGGGGGAGAAGCAGAGGCTGGTGTGGGTGGGCTGCTGCAGCCCCAGGGTGGCATGGGGGGTGGGGGACAGGACACAGGGATGGGTCCTACCAGGTCGAGGGTGCGCTGGAGCTGGGCCAGCACGTCCTGGCTGCTGCGGCGGGCGCTCTGCAGCTTGCCCAGCGAGTGCTGGAGGGCTCGGTGCCGCAGCTTGGTCGAGAGGGAGCCCAGGCGCACGAAATAGCTCTGCTGCTGCTTCTGCTGCTCCGTCTCAAAGCCCTCCACGGCCGTGGCCAGCTTGGCTGTGGGAGAAGAGCTGCTGAAGTGGGCCTCCCACATGCCACCCCTCTCTGAGGGACCCCCCCCCGCAGCCCGTGACACATCTCCAGGGGGTTGTGATCAGCTCCTTACCCAGCTCCTCATCTGTCATGGGCAGGTAATGGTCCACCAGCTCCTCCGACTTCTCCAGCATGGTTCCCATCCCGCTCACCACCATCTGGCCCACGGTCGAGCCCATGACGGTGCTGATGCCGCTGCTCACCGCTGACTTGGTCAGCTCCACGCTGCCCTGCACAGCCCCTTTGGTCATGTCCATCACCCCCGTCACCCGGCTGGTCACCGCGTCCTTGGCCCCAGCCACGGTGCTGGTCAGGACATCCTTGGCCCCTGTCACCGTGGAGGTCACCAGCTGTTTGGTGTCCGAGATGAGCTGGAAGGGGATGACACACAACCCTCTGTTAAGCAGTGCTGGGGATGGGGGCCCTTGACTGTGTTTGCCCACCCCACCCCACTACCTTCTCCGGGGGCTGCTGCAGGATGGGCAGCTTCTCCTCCAGCTTATCCAGCCCTTTGCAGGCGTATTCGTTGGCGGTGGAAACTAGAGATGAGAAAAAAGGTGGGTTTGAACACCTTGCTGCCTTGCAAGAGCCCTGCTAGGGCCAGGTTTTGGGGTACCCCAAAACTCACAGGGTGCTGCCAACTCCCCCAGCTTCTCCTCCAGCTTCCCCAGCCCTTTATGTGCATTTTGGTTGGCGATATAAACTGGAGACACCAAACCAGATTGTTCCTCTCCTGCTGCCTTGCAAGAGCCCTGCTAGGGCCAGGTTTTGGGCACCCCAAAACTCACGGGGTGCTGCCACCCTCCAGCTTCTCCAGCCCTTTACATGCATTTTGGTTGGCAATATAAACTGGAGACACCAAACCAGATTATTCCTCTCCTGCTGCCTCACGAGAGCCCGGCTAAAGCCAGTTTTTGGGCACCCCAAAACGCACGGGGTGCTGCCCCCCTGCCCCCCAGCCCCACTCACTCTGCGGCTCCAGCTTGGTGAGGATGGGCTGGGCCCCGCTGACCGCCGCCGCCGTCAGCGTCTTCACCCCCTTTTCGGCGGCGTCGCAGACGGACTTGACGTAGGGGTGGCTCTCCTTGGTGGAGGCGTACGCCGTGGAGACCACCCCGTAGGCAGAGCTCACCAGGGGCAGGCTGGCCACCCTCGACCCGATGCTCTGGTGGCATCAAGGGGTCAGGATGAGCGTGTGTGTGGGAGCGATGGAGCCCCAAATCTCATCGGGGACGGGGTGGGGGACACATGGTGTGCCCCCAACTCCCGCCCCCCCCCCCCCCCCCAAGGATGTCTCCATGGAATCTCCAAGCCCACCCAAGCGTAGGGTAACCCAGAGCCCTCTCCCCAAACACGGACACCCCGGACACACCCCACCCCACCCCCCCTTGCCCCCGCTGACCTGCTGCTCCTCCGCCTTCGGCTGCGCCGTCCCGGGCTCGCTGGTGGCCATGGCGGGGCTGGGGGGGAACCGTGAGCGGGGTCAGACCCCCCCCAATACCCCCAATTCACCCCCCACCCCCCCCAAGTTTCCCTCCTCCCTAGGATGGGGCAGCCTCCACCCATCCGGGACCGGGACCGGGACCGGGACCGGGACCGGGACCGGGACTCACCTCCGGAGACTACGCCAGGCCCTGGGCTCGCCCCGCTCCCTCCCCACGGGCCTTTATAGCCCCGGAGCCCGGCCCCGAGCGCATGTGACCGGGACCCGCCCAGCCGGGGCCGGCCCGGGGCGGTCCGGGAGCACCGACCCGCTGGGATCGCCGCGGTCCGGGGCTGCACCGACATCAGCCCCCCCGGGAACCGGCACCGGGACCCCCTCCCCGCCCCGCCCCGGGACCCGATTCCCCGGATCCGGACTGCACCGACCCCCGCGGAACCGGGCTGCACCGAGACCCCCGGGACCGGGATGCACCGAACCCCTTCAGTGATTGGGATGCACCGACCTCCCCGGGATCGGCTTCTTCCCCCCCCCCGAGATCCGCTCCCCCGGGACCGGCCTGCACCGACCCCCGCGGAACCGGGCTGCACCGGTACCCCCGGGACCGGGATGCACAGACTCTCCGGGACCGGCTCCCACCCCCCCGGGATCGGCTCCCCCGGGACCAGACTGCACCGAGACCCCCAGGAGAGGCTCCCCCGGGACCGGGCTGCACCGACCCTCCCCCAGATCGGGCTGTACCGACACCCCCCACCCGGGACCGGATCCCCTGAGACCGCGCTGCACTGACCCCCCCTGCCCCGACACCGACCCCCCCCCACCCCCGGCTACACTCGCACCAACCCCCCGGAACAGGTCAGGCACTGACACCACCCCCACCCCCCCCCCAAACCCCCCTCCCCTCCGGGGGATCCTCCAGGACGGGGCTCCCAGAGTTTCCCCCCACCTGGCCCAGTGGAGAAGGGCAGACTGGTCCCAGTGGGGGCAGGAGGATGGACAGTCCGGGGCGACCCAATGTCACCCCGCTGGGTGCCGTGGCCACGCTGCGCCCACGATGCCGGGGACACCCCGGGCCCAGCCCCGCGATGGTGATAACCGGGACGAAGTCCAGTGCCACACGGCCGCCGTTCACAGTCCAGCCACCCCAGCATCTCCACCCCCCCAGCACCCTCCATCCCAGTACCCCACTGCCACCCGCCCCGCTCTCCCCGGCATCCCACTGGTGAAACCCTCCCCGTGAGGTCACCCCACGTCCCCAGCTCTGCCACCTCTGCCAAGCCCCCCGGCGAGCCTGGCATGACATGGTGGCCCTGCTGCAGCCGGCGCTGTGGGCTGCGAGTCACTTGAAGGCCTAAAAAGTTGTTTCCTCCCTCTTTTAAAGTGCTTTGGAGCCGTTAAGACAAGAAATCCCGACATTCCCCCGGTTTGGGGACACCGCAGGGAGCCCCCGATGGGTAAGGCTTGGCACAGGCTGTGTCCTCCACGTGCCACCGTCCTCTCCCTCCCCAAACGAGTCCCCAGCCGCGGCAACAGGGGTCCCACGCCGCGTCACCGAGTCCATCGTCACCTCATCCCCAGCAGGGATGGAGTTCACTGCTGCAGGTGGGTGGGCGCTCCCCCAGTTTGGCAGTGCCGGTGGCTCAGCGCTGGCTGCAGAGCTGCGGGGGAGCGGGCACCTGGTGCGTCCCCACCACGGTGTCACAACCCTCCCACTTGGCCATCTCCACCTGGTCATCCTCCGGATACTCCACCATGGCGGGGGCAAAGGGTCCCACCAGCCAGGGCAGGGGCGTGTGCTGCCCCACGTACTCCAGCATCTCGTCGACGCTCCGCTGCGCCCGCAGCACCTTTTCCCGGCTCTGCGCCAGCACCAAACCCGACAGCTCGTGGAAGGAGTGGGCGCGGGAGAGGGAAGCCTGCACGCCCTCCACGCCGTGCCGGACGTGTCCCGCCGTCTCCTGCACGCCGCTGGGTAAACCCCGGGTGCTGGCGACCAGGCGGGTGCAGGCGGCGTGGAGCTGGCGCAGGAGCCCGCGCAGCATGGCCAGCGTCCGTGCCTCCACCTGCAAGGCAGCCCGCGGGCAGGGGTGGCCCTGGGGTGGGATGCTCCTCCTGCCCAGCCTGGCTCAGACCCCTGTCCCTTGGCATCCTCCACAGGCATGGTCCCCCACCCCATACTTTGGTCTCCTCCATGGGCATGGTCCCCCAAACTGTACCTTGGTGTCATCCATGGGCGTGGTCCCCCACCCCATACCTTGGTCTTCCCCAAGAGCATGGTCCCCCAACCTGTACCTTGGTCTCCCCCAAGAGCATGGCCCCCCCAAACTGTATCTTGGTGTCCTCCACAGGCATGGTCCCCCACCCCATACCTTGGTCTCCTCCAAGAGCATGGCCCCCCACCCCATAACTTGGTGTCCTCCATGGGCATGGTCCCCCCACCCCATACCTTGGTCTTCCCCAAGAGCATGGTCGCCCAACCTGTACCTTGGTCTCCCCGAAGAACATGGTCCCCCAACCTGTACCTTGGTCTCCCCCAAGAGCATGGTCCCCCAAACTGTACCTTGGTGTCCTCCATGGGCATGGTCCCCCACCCCATACCTTGGTCTCCCCCAAGAACATGGTCCCCCAACCTGTACCTTGGTCTCCCCCAAGAGCATGGTCCCCCAACCTGTACCTTGGTCTCCTCCATGGGAATGGCCCCCTATCCCATATTTTGGTGTCCTCCACGGTACCCCCTCCCCGTACCTCGCTCTCCTCCATGGGCACGGCATCCTGCTGGCTCCACTCCAGCCACATGCGGTGGAGATGCTGCCGGGTGCCGTACAGGGGCCCGTCCATGCCCTGCCGCCCCTGCTCAATCTGGGGGAAGGGACAACAAGGTGGGAGCACACCGGGAGGGGGGCTGGGCTGGCAGGGGGCTGGCACACTCCCCGCCACATCCTTACCAGCTCGATGAGGCGGTGGAGCTGGGCCAGGACCCGCTGGGCGCTGTGCCGTGCCCGCTGCAGCTCACCCAGCGAGCGCTGCAGGGCTCGGTGCCGCAGCTTGGCCGAGAGCGAGCCCACGCGGACGAAGCAGCTCTGCCGCCGCCTCTGCCGCGCCGGCGTGGCCACCTCCACGCTCGCCGCCGCCGCTGCCGCTGTGGGGCCAGGGGGTGAGAACGGCACGGCTGGACCATCCTGCGCCCGGCACCGGTGCGTCCCACCACCAGCACTGGGATGACCTCCCCCCCCCCGAGCTTCACACCCCATCGTGGGGACACGGAGGTGCCCAGCCATGGGATGCTTGGCCACCAGGTCATGTGGAGGTGTCACCAAAAAGCCAGATGACCTCTCCGGTGACCTCTGCCGTGACACGGGGACAGCTCTGCCCACTGCTATCCCGTGCCGAGCTATAAATACCCGGGGTGGGCGGCACAGGGCTATATTTGCTTTCTGGTTTCCAGGTGAGAGTTCACCCACCACCACCGCACCGTGTTCCCCGGCTTTGGGTTCCCATTGTCCCCTGCGCGGTGTCGCGGTGACCGTGGGCACCGTGTGGGGCTCAGCGCCGCCCTGGCACGGCAGAACCGCCCAGGCACCCCCGCAGGGGATGCAAGTGATGCAGGAGCAGTGCTGAACAATAGGGTGGGGGTCCCGGGGTGGGGGCTTGGCACCCCCAAATTTGGGAGATGGTTTCTGGCATGGCTGGCACTCACCCAAGTCCTCATCCGTGCCGGGCAGGTATCGCTCCACCAGCTCCTCCGATTTCTCCAGCATCGTGTCCACCCCCGTGGCCAGTAGCCGGCCCACGCGGGAGCCCGCCACGGTGCTGACGCCGGTGCTCAGCGCCGAGCGCGTCCTCTCCACGCCACCCTGCACCGCACCGCGGGCCAGGCCCACCGCCCCGCTGACGGTGGACGACACCAGCTCCCTGGTCTCTGCCACCACCTGGGAGGGGACAGCAGAGGGACATCTTGTCCCAGTGCCTCACCCAGCGCTGGACCCCCCCCCCCCCCCCTTTCCCGTGTCCGCCAGAGGAGACGTTACCTTCTCCGGGGGCTGCTGCAGGATGGGCAGCTTCTCCTCCAGCTTATCCAGCCCTTTGCAGGCGTATTCGTTGGCGGTGGAAACTAGAGATGAGAAAACAGATGGGTTTGAACACCCTGCTGCCTCGCAGGGCGAGTTTTTGGGGTACCCCAAAACTCACAGGGTGCTGCCAGCCCCCCACCTTCTCCTCCAGCTTCTCCAGCCCTTTACGTGCACTTTGGCTGGTGATAAAAACTAGAGACACCAAACCAGATCGTTCCTCTCCTGCTGCCTTGCAAGAGCCCTGCTAGGGCCAGGTTTTGGGGCACCCCAAAACTCAGTGGGTGCTGCCAGCCCCCCCCTCAGCTTCTCCTCCAGCTTCTCCAGCCCTTTATGAGCATTTTGGTTGGCAATATAAACCAGAGACACCAAACCAGATTGTTCCTCTCCTGCTGCCTTGCAAGAGCCCTGATAGGGCCAGTTTTTGGGGTACCCCAAAACTCACAGGGTGCTGCCAACCCCCCAGCTTCTACTCCAGCTTCTCCAGCCCTTTATGTGCATTTTGCTTGGCGATATAAACTGGAGACACCAAACCATATTATTCCTCTCCTGATGCCTCACAAGAGCCCGGCTAAAGCCAGTTTTTGGGCACCCCAAAACACACGGGGTGCTGCCCCCCTGCCCCCCAGCCCCACTCACTCTGCGGCTCCAGCTTGGTGAGGATGGGCTGGGCCCCGCTGACCGCCGCCGCCGTCAGCGTCTTCACCCCCTTTTCGGCGGCGTCGCAGACGGACTTGACGTAGGGGTGGCTCTCCTTGGTGGAGGCGTACGCCGTGGCGACGGCGCCGCAGGCACAGCTCACCAGGGTCAGGCTGGCCACCCGGCTCACCACGCTCTGCCGGGGGGGATGGAGGTGATGCCGGGACCCCCAGCGATGCCCACAGTTCCCCACACCCCAACCCTGTGGTACCCCTACCTTCAGCTCCTGCCCATCCTCTGCCGGCACGGCGTTTTCGGCCGACATGGCAGCGGTGGCTGCAGCGAGAAGAGAAAGATCATGGGGTGCCGTGGGTGGCTGAGCCCAGTGTGGACACCCCGGGGTGGCCGATCCCCACGGCCACCCCCTCACCATGCCGGGGAAAGTGGTACATGGTGGGGCTGAGCCCCCCAGCGCGCCCCTCCACAGCCCCTTACTCCTCTGAGGGCTGAGACCCATCAACTCGTGACAGGAGTGGGAAGAAGCTGGAGAACTTTGGGCCGTTTGAAGGGATATGGGGGGCGGGGTGGGGTGGTTTCTGGAAGGGGTTTGGGGATGGGGATGCCCTCCTGCCCTGCCAGGGTGCAATGGGGTCGGGTCCCCCTATCCCCTCTTGGGTCCCCCCATCCCAGTTTGGGGCTGGAGAGGGTTTTTGGGTGATTCAGCAGGAAGCTGGGCTGGATTTGCCTTTCGCAAGCCCGTGGCAGGGACGTGCCACCCGTCACAGTCACCTCGGCCGGGGCAGCCCCAGCACCCACAGCAGTTCCCCCCTCGCCCCCCCCCGGACAGTTCCCCCCTCGCCCCTTTGGGGTGTCCCGCTGCCCTGCAGCTGCGCCCCGGGTCCCACCCCCTGCCTGGCCCTGTGGACCCCCGGGGGCAAGTCCTGGGGGGAGGGGCTTGGGGGGGGAGGGGGCTTGCAGGCACGTCCTTGAGGGGGGGGACACACAGGTCCCCTTAGGTCCCTGGGGGGCAGGTCCCCTTGGATCCCTGGGGCTGTCCCTTTGCGCCTCCGGGGTGCAGGTCCCCAGGGGGGGCCAGGTCCCCTTGGGTCCCTGGGGGTGTCTCCTTGGGTCTCTGGGGGGCAGGTCCCCTCGGGGCCACTGGGGTGCTTCGGGGCACCCATCACGGAGCGGGGGGGGGACACGGGACAGGCAGGGGACACCTGTGACACCCCCCCCCAGCCCCTGCTGTCCTGCCTGAAGCCGCAGAGCTCTCAGCAGCCCGGGCGGGCTCTGCCCCCCGCCAATCCCCGGAGCCCCCCCGGGCCCTACGGGACCGGACCCCGGGACCCCCGGACCCCCCCTCCGGACCCCCCCGGACCCCCCGGGCCCGCTTCCCACCCTCCAACTACCGCGAAGTCCCGAGGACGGTACTTACAGGGGGAGGGGGTGGAGGTGGGAGGTGGGGGGTCTGTCGCGCCCCCCGGTCGTGATCGCGATCCCGTGTCGCGATTCTCGGCCCCCGCCCAGCGCCGAATTCATAGTTGGCGGCGGGAGCCAATCAGCGAAGGGGAGGGCCGCGCCGCCACCAATTAGGAGGGAGGGGCGGGTCTGAGGGGAGGGGGCTGGCTTTGGGCGGTGCCGCCACGTGGGGGGGGGTCCCACGTGGGGCCGCGGCGGGGCCCGATCCTGCCCCGAGGGCTCTGCAACGTCCCGGGGACCCCGGCGGGGCCAGCCCGGCCTGGTGGGGGGCGGCCAGGGGACCCGAGCCACCCCCCCCCCCCCCCCCCCCCCCGCCAAATGTCCCCGCCCCAGGTGTGCCCTTGCCAGGTGTCCCCATGCCTCGTGACCCCGCACCACGGGACGCCATGGCAGGTGTCCCCATGCGAGGCGTCCCCTTGCCAGGTGTCCTCAGGCCAAACGCCTCCGTACCAAGCGTCCCCTTGACACGTGTGTCCCCGTACCCAGTGTCCCCGTGCCAGGTGTCCCCATGCCAAAGTTCTCCACACCAAGCGTCCCCTTAACGTGTGTCCCCACGCCAGGGGTCCTCTTGCCAAGCATCTCCACTCCAAGTGTCCCCACCCCAGGTGTCCCCACACCGAGTGACCTAACGCCAGGTGTCCCTGTGCCAAACATCGCCATGCTAGATGTCCCCAAGCCAAGCAGAGACCCACAGGGTCCCAGGCCACCCCTGGCCTCTGTGGGAGCTCAGGCCAGGGGACAGCAGTGTCACCCAGCGGTGAGCAGTGCCTGAGGGCAGTGGGCGATCCCAGGGGGTGGCCCTGCTGGGGAGCAGGCTGGCCTGGGTGGGAACGGGCACGGGCAGGGGACACAGCAGGTAAGGGACAGGCATGGCTGGGGAACGTGGTCCCCATCACTGCCTTGTCCTCGGGGACTTCGTAGGATGACACCCAGGAGAAAGAGTGTGGTGGCACCAAGTGACCGTGTTTAATGTGCTCTTGTGGGGTGGGGACAGGGACGTGTGCCAGGAGGGATGGGGACAGGGACGTGGCACAGCCTGAGCCAGGTGGGAAGGGGCTGGGGGGCCACTGGGATGGGCATCACCGGATGGAGACAGGGGCCATTGGGATGGGGACAGCTGGACCCCTGTCCCCCTGCCTCAGTTTCCCCAGGAGAGCTCATCTTGGCTGGGGACAAAGCAGCAGGGAGGGAGGTGACATGCTCAGGCCCCTGAGGTGCCACCAAGCCCCTTGCCTAGGGGTCCGGTGACTGCTGCCCGCCCCCCTTGCTCTCACAGCCTGTGTCCCCAGCCTGGCTCACGGCGGCCACCTCCTGTCCCCGGTGACGCGGGGGGCTGGCGCAGAGGGTGTCGTGGGTGGCCGTGAGCTGGGGGGCCACCCGCCGCAGCAGCGCCAGCAGCCGGCACTCGCAGGCCCAGGGGTTGCCCGAGATGTCGAGCTCCAACGCGGGGCCGGGGGCCGGGGGCGGCAGCTCCAGCGCCCGCAGCCGGTTATACGCCAGGTCGAGGACGCGGAGGTGGCGCAGGGGGACGAAGATGCCGGCGGGCAGCGCCTGCAGCTGGTTATCCTGGAGGAAGAGGAGGCGCAGGGCGGGCACGGGCGCGAAGGTGGTGGGCGGCAGCGTGCCCAGCTGGTTGCCCTCCAGGTCGAGCCGCTCCAGCGCCCGCAGCCCGGCCAGTGCACCCGGTGCCAGGGCTGCCAGGCGGTTGTGGGAGAGATCCAGGCTACTCAGGGAGCGCAGCGGGTGGAAAACCGCCGGTGGCACCTCCGCCAGGGCATTGGCAGCCAGGTCGAGCCACCGCAGCTGCGGAAGGTGCCGGAACCAGGCAGGCTGCAGCACCCGCAGGCGGTTCCCCCGCAGCACCAAGTGCTGGAGGTGGCCGGTGGTGGCGAAGATGCCGGCGGGGAGGTCGGCCAGGAGGTTATCGGTCAGGTCGAGGACGCGCAGGGTGGGCACAGGGCGCAGGAGGGTTTCGGGGAGGGTGGCGAGGCGGTTGGAGGAGAGGTGGAGCTCCTGCAGCCGGGGCAGCCCGGCCAGGGCGGTGGGGAGGAGGGTGGCCAGCGCCGTGAACTCCACCGAGATGGCCAAAAGGGTGGGGGGCAGCCCGGAGGGGAAGGTGCTCAGGGTGGGCTCCGTGCAGACGAAACGGGTGGCGTTGGGTGGGGGGGAGCACGACGCGGCGGCGGGGCTGAGCGGCGGCAGCGCCAGCAGCAGCAGCAGCAGCAGCAGCGGTGGTGGCGGTGGCAGGATCCGGCCCGGTGGCATCATGGTGCTGCGGGCAAGTGGCCATCGTCACTCGAGGGTTGTGCAAGCCCTGCCGTTGCTGTCCCGCTGCCAGCTCTCCACCCAGGGTGGGCAGGCCATGGCTGCGGGGGGGGGGGGGGGGAGATGACCTAACCCCCATGTCCCTCCCTCCCTGGCCCCGCTCTGAGCCCCCCAACCCTGCCCTCACCTTCCCAACGGCTCCTCGGGGACCATCCTGGCTCCTTGGTGGCTGTCACCCCAGGAAGGGGGGGGTGGGGGGGTGGTGTGTGTGTGTTGCTTGGTGGCTCAGCCTCATGTGCCGCCGGTTGGGAAATCGCCGCCTTTGCTGCCAGCTCGCAGGGTGCTGGCATCCGGGGCACGGTCAAGGTCCTGGTGTCCCCATTGTCCCCCGTGGCTCTTAGTGGACACAGCGTTGACAGCCCCCCCCCCTTCCACCCTCACCTCTCCCAGGGACCTTATGGGACCCCAGCACCTGCCCCAAGTGCTCTACCCCCGCTTTGGGGGATGGGGGAAACTGAGGCACGGCATATCACGGATGTCAGGGAGTGGTGGGACCCCACACCCCATGGCCAAGCCCCACGAGTGGCTCTGTGGTACACCGAGCTGTGGCTGGTGGCTGCTGCGGGCTGGGCACGGAGGAACTCATTGCACGGGAGAGCAGCTGGGGTTGGGGTGCCAGGGGGAGGGAGCTGGTGGGGGGTGTGGGAGCACGGGACGTGGGTGCACGGGTGGGTCCCGAGGGGGGGGTAAGAAGGTGCTGAGGCGGCGGAGGGGGAGTCGCCTCCGGTAAACGGGTGTTTATTGGGGCCGCGGGGTACAGACCGCGGGCGGCCGCATGCATGGCCGCGGGGGGGGGGGGGGGGGGGGGAGAGGGCGCCCGCCGCCCCCCACCCTATTTACAGCCTGCCACCCCCCCTGGGGACCTGCCACCCCCCCCACCCCGGGCACCTGCCACCCCGGCACCGAAAGGGCACCCTTTGCCAGCAGAGAGTGGGTTCGGGGGGCACCCCCCAGCCCCAGTGGTGTCCCCACACCCCAGCTGTGCTTTCCAGGAGGGGGGGAATGGATGAGGCTGCCCCCCCCCCCCCCCCCCCAAGCTGGCACTAGGCAGGGGTTGACCCCAGGCCATGGGGGGGGTGGTGTGAGTGTGCCCTGTCCCCAGATAACACACACATTTGGGCCCCCCCCACCCCTGCACTCCAAAAGTTCACCGTGTGCCGTCACCGCAACCGACGCACCCCGGTGGCACCCTCTGGCCGGGTGTCCCCAGGGTGCTGGCAGCACCCACAAGCCCCCCTCCCAGGGTGCCTGGGTGTAGCTGATGGGGCCGAGGGGCTGTGGGGTGGGGTGGGGGGGGCCACAGCCCTGCTCTGCCTCGGCTGCGCCCGTGTCCATCCTGCTGCCTCCCAGGGATCCCCCTCCCAGGGTGCTGCGGTCCCTGGGTCCAACCTGGGGAGGGGATGGGATGGACGGACCCCCCCCCCCCCCCCCCCCGCCACCCCGGGACCCAAAGCAAAGCAGCCAGAGCGTGGGGCACTGCCCCACGCCAACCACAGACACCCCCAAACCCTATCTGGGGGCACCCAGGGGGTGCCTGTGTCCCCCCCCCGACACCCATGCAGCATCTCACCCCATGCCTGCAGCTCCTGCCTGGCCACCCCCTCCCTGACCCCAGAGAGCTTGGGGACCCCACCGGTGTCCTGGGGAGGCGGGGGGACACACACACACACGGTGGGACCCTATTTTCCCGAGGGAGTCCGCTCCACGCCGTAGCGCAGGAGGTGGTGCAGGTCCGTCAGCGCCCGCGGGGGCCCGGCGCTGGGTGCCCGCGGCGTCGTGCCGTGTCGCCCGTAACCGCCCGCCGGCGCCTCGCCGCTGTTGAACGTGTGGTTCCTCTTGAGGTGGGCACCAGGGCGGCTCGTGCCATTGTTGGCGTTGAAGTTCAGCTGCTCAGGGTGCCAGGGTGGCCCCTCGGTAAAGTCTCCCCCCTCCCCGCTGGGTGCCGAAACCACCCGTCGGCGATCGGGGCTGGGGTGCGGCGTGCCGGCGAAGTCACCGTAAGAGCTGCGGGGTGGGCGGCGGGTGCCGGCGGGTGGGTGCTGCCGGGTGCGGGGACCCTCCTGGGCGTCCCGACCCCAATGCCCATCACCCGAGGAGTCGCTGAGTTCGGCCTCCAGCTCCTGATCCACCAGGATGGCGTGGCAGGAGAGGGGGATGCCGCGAGCCGGGCGGCCGGAGCCGGCGTGCAACCGAGCGGTGCCGGCGGCGGTAGTGCCGGATCCACCGGGGTCCCGCAAAGCGGCGTTGATGATGTTATGACTCTGCTCCCAGGTGCAGTTTTGGAGGGCGCCGGGGCAGCGTTTCTGCTGCAACGGGGTCTGCTCCGGCGTGGGCAGGACCCCCGAGTCCAGGTCGTGTTGGGTGACCTTCCCCAACTCCTTGGGCCAACCGTTGGGCATGAGCGGGGCCAGCAGGGCGCCGGGTTGCCCGCCGCGTGCCCGCCGCTCGCCCAGCCGGCTGACGCTCACCACCGACTCGCTGTGCGCCAGGATGGTCTCCTTGTCCTTGCGGCGCGCCAGCTCCTTGCGGTCCCGGTGGCCGATGAACCAGCAGACGCTGAAGCCGGAGATGACGGCGCCGATGACGAAGGCGGCGACGGAGGAGATCACCAGCAGGTTCACCGATACCAGCCCGTCCGGCTCGTCCACGAAACTTTCCGTCACCAGCCCTGGGTGATGGTGGTGGTGGGGGGGACACACACACATGACACGTCAGGGGACGGCCGTGGTGGGGACCCGGCGGTGCCACCGCCGTGTCCCACAGCCCCGACCCTGCCCCGCACTCACCCTCGCACTCGCCCAGGTGGGATGTGCTGCTGCCAGCGATGTCCTGCTCGAAGGCCACCCTGGGGGGGGTGCAAATTGGGGGGGGGGGGGGTGTGTCAGCTGGTCCCTGATAGCCTGGCAGAGGGCTCCCAGCTTGCTTCGGCAAGCAATGAGTTTACTGGGTCTCAGCCGTAGGGGGGGGTTCCAGGAACCAATGCTCTCTGGGAAACCCCTGGGCCCCATCCTGTGTCCCCCAGTGTCCCCCCCCCTCCAGGCCTGGCAGCGTTACCTGGGGCTGGGCTCCAGGAAGACGCAGGAGCCCTCGGGCGTCCAGCCGCAGTAGGGGTCCCGGCTCCCCAGGCAGTTCCTGGCAGGGAGCAGAGACGTCAGGATCAGCCCCGACATGGTGGGGATGACACCCCGGCCCTCACGAGGCATCCTGGCCCCACACCGTGCCGTGCCTCAGTTTCCCCTAGTTGTGCTCCCAGCCATGCTGGGCCCTTCCCAGCCAGATCCCGGCACAGGGCAAATTCCTGGGATGTGATGGCAGCCCCCCCTGCTCCTCACATGCCCCCGCCCTGCAGCGAGCCCTGCCCACCCCGGGGGGGCTGCTGAGACCGGTGCACTCACTTCATGCAGCCCGAGTGCTGCTGGCAGCGAGCCACGGGCACCCTGGCCACGCACGGGGGGAAGGCCAGCAGCAGGGACCCCGCCGCCTTGTCCAGCTCCAGCCCCAGGAGCCGCCGCTCGTCCTCTGTGTCCCGGCCACACCTGGGGACAGGGCAGAGCTCAGCGTGGCCCCAGCCCTGGTCCACGCCTGCCGTCCGTGGAGCTGGCCCCAGTGTAGGCTGGTCCAGAGGAGGGTATCTCACCCATTCCCCCCACCCCATTCACCCACCCACCCCTCTGATCCACCCACCCAACCCTTGCATCCCTCTGACCCACCCCCTCCAACCACCCGTCCATCTTGCCCACCTGTCCATCTTGCCCACCCATCCACCCACCCATCTGTCCATCCAACTACCCATCCATCTTGCCCACCCATCCAACCACCCATCTGTCCATCCAACTACCCATCTCTCTAACCACCCACCTGCCCACCCATCCATCCATCCACCCATCCATTATCCATCCATCCGCCCACCCACCCATCCAACCACCCATCTGTCCAACCACCCACCTGCCCATCCATCCATCCATCCATCCATCCATCCATCATCCATCCATCCATCCATCCATCCATCCATCCATCCATCCATCCATCCACCCACCCACCCATTCAACCACCCATCCACTCCATCCATCCACCCACCCACCCCCCCAGTCACCCACTCCTCCCGCACCCCAGCCCCCACCTCCCGGGGTGGTAGGTCTCAAACTCCTCCAGGAAGACGCTCTGGCTGCCGGGCAGGGTGGGCGCGGGGCTGGTGCTGGCGTTGGGCTGGATGAGGAACTTGAGGACGGTGCCCGTGCTGGAACCCAGGAAGACCACGGTGTGGTTGCCCCACGGCCCCGCCGCATTGTCCACCACGATCTTGCGGAGCTGGTACCTGCACGGTGTGAACGGAGCGGGGTGTTGGGGCATGCGGGAGCCTGCGTGTCCCTGGGGAGGGGGAAACTGAGGCAGGGTGGGGGGGCTGGGATCCCCCCGGGGATGGACAGGCTGCGGCTGGCCCAGAGCAGGGAGTCCCCAAGGAGCGTGAGGGGCCGTGCAGATCCGAAATGGAAACTGGTCCAGATCCTGGCCAGGACCCAGCCCAGGTTGCAGCCAGGAACCAGCCAGACCCATCCCAGATCCCACCCACGATCCTGACTGGATTCCACCCAGATCCCAGCTGGGATCCAGCTCAGACCCCACCAAGGAACCAGCCCAGAGCCCCCCAGTCCCCTGGCAGGATGCCAGCTGCTCCCCAGCCCCATGTCCTCAGCCTTGTATCCCCATCCCAGCCCCATGTCCCTGTCTCCAGTCCCGTGTCCCTGTCCCCAGCCCCACATGCCTGTCTGCAGACTTGTGCCCCTCTACCCAGTCTTGTGTCCCCCACCCCAGTCCTGTGTCCCCAGCCTCAGCCCCATGTTCCTGTCCCCAGCCCCACGGCCTTGTCCCCAGCCTTGTGACCCCATCTCCAGCCTCGTGTCCCTGTCCCCAGCCCCGCATGCCCAGTCCCAACCCCATGTCCCTATCCCCAGCCCCACATCCCTGTCCCCAGCCCACATGCCTGTCCCCAATCCCACGTCCCTGTCCCCACCCCACGTCCCTGTCCCCAACCCCATGTCCCCAGCCCTGCACGCACCCCGGCTGCCCTGCTGGCAAGAGGCTACGGCCCGAGAGCGCTGCTTGATTAATTCCCCATCAAGCAGCAATTAAGGCAGATTTAATTAGGATGAGACAATCTCGACTGCAAAGTTTATGAGATTTATCAGGTCTTCTGGCACTCTCCCGGGGCTGCCACGCACGTGCAAAGGTGGCACAAGAGGCTCCGGCCAGCACCCGCCAGCACCCGCCAGCACCCACCAGCACCCACCAGCACCCACCAGCACCTCTCAGCCCCTCCCCGGGCCGGATCCTGCCCCGGGCGCTCACCGGCTCATGGTGCGGAGGATCCAGGGCGCGTTGCCCAGGGATGGCACCGCCTCGTCCATCAGCGGGTGCGTCTTGACGAAGTTGAGGATCTCGTCGGGGAAGGTGCTGGAGGAGTTGTAGCGCATCCCCGGCGACGCGCAGCACCCGGGCCTGCGGCCGCGGCACCAACTCGGTGTCCCCAAGGCCACGCTGGCTCTGTCCCCAGCCCTGCCTGTCCCTTGCCCTGTCCCCAGCCCTGCTGGCACTGGCCCTGGCTGTCCCCATCCCCCCTACCCTTCCTGCTGGCATCAACCCCATCCCTTTCCCCATCCCCACCACTGTCCCTGCCAGAACCAGCCCTTGCCAACCCTGTCCCTGTCCCCATCATCATCCCTGTCCCCATCATCATCCCTCTCTCCATCTCCACCACCCTCTCTGCAGGTACCAGCCCTGATCACTCCTGTCCTCATTCCTGTCCCCATCCCTGTCCCCATCCCTGACCCTGTGTCCCCATCCCATTCCTCGTGCCCCTTCTTGTGGCTTCCAGCCCTGGCTGTCCCTGTCCCCATCCCCTTCCCCATATCCCTCCCCATGCCCCTTCCTGCTGGTCCCAGACTGGCTGTCCCCAGCCCCGTCCCCGTGGCACGTTGCTCACCGGGGCTTTGGCACCATGTCCTCGGGCACGGGCGTCCAGATGGACTCGGGCGATTTCTGCTCCCGAAATCGTCCCTCGAAGACGGCGGCCACTTGGGTCATGTCGAAGGCGCAGACGGCCGAGCCGGGGATGCTGGGGGGGGACGTGGGCACAGGGTGAACACCTCAACCCCTCCCCCATGTTGCCCACAGGCACTGGGGTGCACAGAGGGGTCCCAGCCCAGCCCTGGGGGTCTCAACAGGGCACAAGAGGATCTGACCTGTTGGCAGGCGTGGAGAAGACAGCCAGCACCACGGGGCGCCCGTCCAGCTCCAGGATGTCCGTCACGGCTTGGATGACGTTGAAGTAGAAATGCGAGTCGCCCGGCACGGAGCAGTTGAGGCGGGCCTTGAGGAAGGAGGTCCACTGCTTCTCCAGCACCCGCTGCGAGCCCCCCATGTCGTTCTTGCACACCCGGGCCACCCGGGACACCACCACCTGCGGGATGGACACCCATCATCCCCTGATACCCAACCCTGATGACCATCCCCTTGTCCCTGTCCCCACCCTGGGTGTCTTGGGCCACCACGGGGATGTCTCCCACCTTCTCCAGGTAGTTGAACTCCATGGCGATCTCTCGGAAGAAGAAGTAGACGTGGCTCCTCCATTCCACGGCGTGCACGAAGTAGGGCTCTGTGGGGACAGTGGCAGGGTCAGGGACGTCCCATGGTGGCGTGAAAAGGGGACGTGTGCCACGTCTTGGCGCGGCACACGGTGGGCACCATGCCGGGGGAGGCACCTTTGAACCATTTGGAGTCATGCTTGACGGTGCGGAGGGTCGGGCTGTCCCCAAGGCTGCGGTAGATGACGGCGTCGATGGCCAGGAAATCCGTCACTGTGGCCGTGAAGAGCATCCCCCCTGCGCGGGAGAGGGGTGTCAGCCGGGAGCAGGACGGGGGGACAGCACCCGGCACGGCACCGGCAGGGCCAGCACTGACCTGTGAAGAGGGCCACGTTGGCGTGCTTGGGGTCATAGGGACACCGGGCCATGCCACTGATGTTGTCCCCGACGGGCTCCAGCGTGTCCATCTGCAGCGGGTGAGACGGGGCGGTGAGCGATGCCACGCGGGCAGCGGGGTCCGGGCTGCCCCGGCGGCGCAGGCAGGAGCACCCCCTGCCCATGAAACCGGTCACCCGGACACAGCAGGGGTGACACGTGGGGTCCCAGGTGTCCCCGTCCTGGCGGGTTGGGGGTGGGTGACTCACGCTGTAGTTGGCGCAGATGGGGTTGAAGGCGTTGGTGCCGCAGACGAAGAGCAGGCTCTCGTTCCGCACCAGCAGCACCTTGACGAAGTTACGGCACTCTGCCTGCGCCGGCGAGAGGGGACCGTCACCCCTCGGCTCCTGGGCCCCCCCCCACCGCACCCCTGGCTGCTCCCACCCAGGCCCCCATCACTGTGAGGATCTGGCTCGGGGGGTATTTTCACCCCAAAACGGCATTTACGGGACCTGGAAATTGGATTTCTGGCAGATGCTGGGCTGTGCCTGCTCTGATCCACAGGCCCGACATAATTAATTACAAACCCAATTATCCAAGCGGCCAATAAATCACGGAGACACAACCGCTGGCAGGGAGCGAGGAGGCGGAGGGTGACACGGTGCGGGGGGACAGGGTGGCTTTGTCCGTGTGACACGGGGTGCAGAGGGTGCTCGGTCCCCACCCAGAGGGGGGTCTCAAGGGGTGTGGAACCCCCCCCGTACCTCGTGTTTCCCCTTCATCCGGCAGATGCTGATGTCGTGCTGGTTCGAGCGCCACGTCAGCTTCTGGGAGGGGGGAGAAAACGCAGCGTGGGGCTGGGGAGAAGCCGGCACCCCCCGCCAGGGCCCCCCCCCGGCACCCGGGGGCTCGGCTCTTACCCGGTGGTAGCGCATCTCGCCGGCACCGGCGGGCTCCAGGCTCACGCGATAGACATTGTCCCTGGGGAGGGGGACACGGGTGTCACCGCCCTGCGGGGCTCCTGGCCGCCATGCTCAGGGGCTCCCCGAGGATGCGCCCCCCAGTAAAGCGTGTTGGGGAGATGTGGGGTGCTGGGGTGGGCGGTGAGCATCACCGGGGCAGGGACAGCCCTGCTGAAGCCCCCCCTTGAGCCCCCCGGGGTGCCCCCAGGACAGCGTTTGGGGTGCTCCAGGGCAGGCAGTGGGGTCCATTCCCAGCGAAGAGGGTTGGGGTGGACGTCAGGTGCCCGAGGGATTTGGGGTGCCACGATTCAGACCTGTCCCCGATGAAGAGGGTCCGGTTGACCTTGAGGATGCGCTGGATGTTGAGGCGCTGGGTCCCCCCACCCTCGGGGCCGACTGGGCGGCTTGTCCCATGGCCCACGAAGACGGCATAGTGCTTCACATCTGGGGGGACACACACACACACAGGGGAGGGGGTCACATGCTGCTGGCGCACCCCCACCCACCCCAGTTCTCCCGGCCAGCCAGAGCGACCACCCTCACCTAGCCCTGCCCATGGGTGCCCCCCTCCTGCCTTTACCCCCAAACCCCTTTCCATGGGTGCCCCCCTCCCGCCTTCACACCAAAGCACCCCAAAACCCCGTCCCCTCTCCACGCCGAGGCGTGTCCCCCCGCCTTGCGCATCAGTGCAGCACCCTGACACCCCCCCCCCCCCACCCCACCCTGCACCCCTGGGTGGGCACTCACAGTCCTCAGGGGCCACGGCGATGGGACCGGGCTCCTCGGGGAAGGTGCCACGGGCCGTCCTCTCCGCCGCGAGCAGGAGCAGCAGGACGAGGGGGACGCGGGGTGGTGGCCCCATGGTGTCCCCCGACATGGGTGGGCACCCACCGCACCTGTGGGTGCAGAGAGAGGTAAGGGGGGGGGGGTGTGGGGAAGCACCCACCCAGACGCCTGGGTTCCCACCCCATTGGGTGCCATTGACTCCCCCACCTTGTAGCACCCGCAGCCCCAAACCCATCACCGGTGCTGGGGTCCGGGGGGAGTCTCGGGGGGCGGGTGGGGGGCTTAAGGCGCCGGCGCTGGGCTGGTGCCAGCAGCGAGGGGCCGGCACGGGATGCGGCTGGGATTGGCGATAGGGAAGCGAGTCCTTCCCCGGCTGAAGAATTTCAAATATGCTGGGAAAAGCAGCCCCCGCGCCCCCGCTGAGCCGCCCCCAGCGCCTGCGCGGCTTCACACTGGGGCTACTGGGCCCAAACTGGGGCTTTACTGGCCGCCCCACCACCACCAACCCATGGGGGAACGAAGCCAGCGCGTGGTGGCATGGCAGGGCTGGGGACATGGAGACGTGGGGACACAAGGATGTGGAGAGATGGGGACGTAGGGAGATGGGGGAAGCCAGGGAGGTTCTTCCCCCACCCGAAATGCCGTCGGGATGGCTCGGAAAATCCATCGGAGCGCCACGTGCCATGGCAACCCGCCCCCCCCCCCCCCCCCCTCCCCAGGCCGGACAGCCCCAATGCCACCGCCACCGTCCCCCCACTGCGCCAGGCCAGCGTCACCAGCCTGCCACCCGTCCCCATGGGGCAGTGGGGATGGGGGTAGGGCTGGGTAATTAGCAGCCAGGCGGGGATTTAATTGATTATCAATTCCATGAGAGCAGGGAGCGGGTGCGATCGAACCGTCGCCCTCCTGCCACCACGTCCCCTGCGGCGAGCAAGGACGGGTGACATTGCGCAGGGCTGAGGGACACGGTGCTGGGATGCCGGGCAGTGACACCAGGGAGGCTCGACCCCATCCCCTCTGCGGTGTCACTGGTCCCAGTGAGACCCGGCACTGTCCCCATCCCGGTCCCTTCCGAGTGTCACAGCCTCGGGGGACACCTGACCCCGACCCCGCTGTGCCACAGCCCCCGGGTAGGATCTGACTGCATTAGGACCTGACCCTGGTGTCACAGCTCTGGGGACAACTGACCCCATCTCCATGGTGTCACGGACCCCAGGGACACCTGACCCAGTCCCCATCATGTCACAGCCCCCCAGGGACAATTGACTCCATCCCCACAGTGTCACAGCCCCAGGGACAGCCAGCTCTGTCCCCACGGCATCATAGACCCCAGGGACATCCAACAACATCCCTCCAGTGTCACAGCCCCCCCAGGGACACCCACTTCATCCTCACAGTGTCACAGCCCTCGTGGACACCCAACCCCATCCCCACAGTGTCACAGTCCCTGGGGACAACTGACCTCATCCCCACAGTGTCACAGACCCTGGGGACATTCAACAACATCTCCAGGGTGTCATGGACTCCAGGGACACTCAACCCCATCCCCACAGTGTCACAGATCCCAGGGACATCCCCACGGGCGGTGAGCTGGGCTCAGACGGACTCCCCTCCCTGGGGACAGCCACAGCCATGCAGGGCCAGGATAACCAGCCGTGGAATGGGGCCATGCCTCAGTTTCCCCACCTGCCCAAGGCGCAAACACCACCGCCCCTTATTGAATTGTTTTTATGTATTTCTATTAAAAATACCAGACAGGTGCCTGCAAGAGCAACCCATGCCTCAAAGGCCGGCACGGCCAAGCTGGCAGCACTGGCAGCTTGGCACAGCCGTGGCACAACCGCAGCAAACACCAGAAGCAACCCAGAGGTTTGGCGCTGACGACGAGTTCATGCCGAGGAGCGGGGTAGGGGGGGATTTTTCCCCCCAAAAAAAGAGGGAAATGAGCTTTCTGCCACAGGGACCCAGCAGTTTGTCACCCATGGCACACTGCCACCGGCTCGGCTGTGCCGCGGTGTGCCATGGGTGACAAACCAGCCAGGCTGAGCCCCATCCCCTGGGCGCCTGCCTGAAAATTCCTATTTTTAATCTATTTTTTGTGCCTGAGCTGTTTTATAAAAGCCATTAATCATTTAATTGCTGTAATTAAAGCCTCAGGTGCTTTTACCACCTGAGCTGAATTAGGGGGCTCCCCCAAAGCCCCCCCCCAGCTTTCTCTTCAGGGGCTGCCGGGGGCTCTTCGCGCAGCCTCGTTACCCAAACGAGCCGTCCCCCTTGGGTAATGATGTCCCTGGGCCATAAGTCCCCCCCCTCCCACTGGCTGACACCAGCAGCACCCAAAATTCACCAAATTTAAACGTCCCCAGGCCCAGGAGGGAGGGGGGGACCCTAAATAGCAGCTCAAGGGAAGGACTCAGCGTATATCAGCCACCTGAGAAGCCACACACGCCGGGTGGGATTTGGGGTGCGGGGAGGTCGTGTCGCAGCCTGGGGCGCCTGTAACCCCAAGCAGGGGGGGTCCGGTGTCACCGTGTGTCCCCCCCCCCCAGCCTGTGTGGTGACAGCAAGCGGGCACGGGGTAACCGGAGCCTCCGGCGCCATAAATGCCTGCGATTGTGCGGGGAAAGAAAAGGCAGCGAAGGCAGCGGGGAGGAGGGGGCTGGGGAGGAGGGGGGCACGGCGGGGAGACGGGTGACAAACAGGGACCCATTCACGGCGGTGGTGGAGGAGAAGGGACGGTCACCGTGCATATCCCCAACACGGCTGGGGGGAAACTGAGGCAGCAGGTGAGGATAGGGCGGCTGTGCCGGGGATGTGCTGGGGGGGGTCCGGGGGAGGATGGGGGGGGGGGGGGGCCTCCAACACTGGGTGGCTGAAGAGCCTCGGTGATGTCCCTTGTCCTTGTCCCTACTGCAGCCCCCTACTCCGTGCCTCAGTTTCCCCATCTGAAAGCACACGCAGCCCTCTCCCTCCACACACAAGGCTTTGGGGTGGGGGGAGCAGACCCCTCCACCCCCCCCCCCCCCAGCATCTCCTCGACCCCCACCACAGGGGGAATGGGGAGGAAGGGGGAGCAGCCCCCCAGTTTTGGGCCCCCCCCTCGCCATCATTTCCAGGGGCTGAAAAAGGAGGGGGACTGCCATGCTCCCCAAGCACAGTGGGGTCCCTCTGACCCCAAAGAGGGGGCTGCCAGCCCCTATCAGAGGGGGTACGTTGCCCCCATTCCCCTCCCGGAGATGGGAGCCCTTCCCCGTGGCATCAGGGCACAGCTCCTGCCCCCAACCACCCCCCCCCCCCCCCCAGCACCCCACTCTGCCCACCTGAGCTCCGCCGCCCGCCTCCACCGCTGTCCCTACGGCACGGCCACCGCTGTCCCCACCGCTTGGAAGGGGGGTCTGGGTCCCATCGCTCGGGGTGGGTGTGGTGTGTGTCCCCCCACACCCCAGGACGCCCCGATGGAGCTGGGGGCTCCGGCGTCCCGAAACTGGCTCAGCTGTCACGTAACACCCCCCCCCCCCCCAGGGACCCCCAGGGGAAGGGGGCCTGCACCCCCCATTCACGCCAGGTGGGAAGGTAGGGCTGATGTCACCGTAACTGGAGCCACCACCCCACACCCCCCCCCTTGCCACCCCCAGCAGCTGTCACCGCAGCCGGGGACCCGGGGGGGGCCACCCATGGGACACCCCGAGCGGCACCACGGCGTCCCCTCCCAAAGCATCGCGGGAAAACGTCAGCGTGAGCCCACCCAGTGACACCCCGCTGAGACACCCCCCCCTCCCCGCAAGCCACAGTGGGGACAGAGACACCACTGTGTGTGTCCCCCCCATCCCCACCGGCCATCCCCGCACCGGGAGCTGATCCCGGCTTCGCTCATTCCCGTGGGATCCCAAATGCTGTACTGGCTCAGTCCCAAACCTGAACCCATTAGAAGGGCACTGGGAAAGAGTGGGGGACACTGGGAAAGATGGGGAGGATGCTGGGGAAGCGGGGGGGGGGGGGGGGGGGGGGGGGATGGACACACACTGGGAAAGTGGGGGCCACCAGCCCCGAAATTCCTTCAAATACAACTTTTTGGGGGAATAACGGCAGGGGCGGCCCAGCACAACCAGCCACCGGCCTCTAATTAATCAGGGTTCGTTAGGAGGCATATGATGAGGGGGAGCATTATTCAACCCCCCCGTATGGGGGGGCTGCCCCATGGTATTATCTCAATATCTAAATCCCTTCCCTTTTCGTCGGGCTAATACCGGATTTTATTGGCTGTTTGGGGTAATTTCCTTCAGCAAGCACCCAGCGCCAATAAGCAATCAGCAATTACATATGCTAATGAGGCCCTTATAAGCAGCATTAAGGAAAATGCCCCCCCCCCCCCCCCCCGCCACCCACCAGCCCCCCAAAATGTGGCACCCCCATGCCCAGAGCATCGCTCGCTCAGCGGGGTCACACAGAGGGTCACCCCCCCCATTGCCATAGTGGGGGTTTGGGGGTGACCAGCAGTAGTCCACCCCCCTGCCAAATTGCCATGGGGACCCCCCCCCCCCCAAACCCAGCTGCTGCCGGGGCTGGGGGGGGGAAGGGCTCAGCCCCCCCCCGGGTTTCCGTTCGGGGGCCGGTTCAGATGGCAGAGCCAGGAAGCAGCTGTCCCCACGGCGGGGACGGAGCAAATGTCACCCCGGCCACCTGGCACCGCGAGCTGGCCCTGGCCCTGTCCCCCGACATGTGTGTCGTCCCCCCCCCGCTCGGCCAAGCAGCACCTCCCGCGGGGGGGGGGGCTGCAGGCAATTAATACCCCCAGACCTGGGGGGGGGGGGGGGGAGGTTGCCAAGAGGATGAGGAGGACACCCCAGCATCGGTGGGGTCCCCATGGGGGTGACAGGGATGACCGGGGGGGGGGACGACACACACAGGACACACAGAGCACCCACCATTTACCTTGGCGCTTCCGCGGCCCCGCTGGCGGCTCAAATGTCCCCCCAGGCCTCCCGCTCCGGTTACCGGCTCCGCTTACAGCTGCCGTTTATAGCCCCCGTCCCTGTCCCCATCCCTGTCCCCTCCCCATCACCCACCCCCCTACCCCCCCCCCGGGGTGGGGACCCAGGCGTCTGGGCCCCCCAGGACATCCCCAAGCACTAAAGGGTTCCAACCCCCCCCCCGACATGGGCTCTGGGGATGGTGGGGACCCCCATGGTCACTTTGGGTGGCTTTGTCCCCGCACCTGTCACCCACTGCGGGTGCCCAGGGGTGACACGAGCCGCTGGGTGCTGTCAGCACCTTCGACACCCAGGGGGTGACACCCATGGGTGCTGGGTGCCCCTGACATGTCCCTTCCACCACGTCAGGGTGGTGCTGGTGGCTGGCCAGAGCCGCATGGTAATTTGCATATTAAATACATGCTCATCTGCATATTAAGGATGGTTCCTTATCGAGGAGGCCTCACGCTTCACGCCAAAATAAACCCCGTGGAGGGGACAGTGAGGACAGCAGGCGGGGGCACCCTGGGGTGCTGTCCATCCCCCCTCCCCCCAGTTCACAGCCCTTGTCCCCTGTCCCCCCAGGGCACATGGATCCTCCTGGTCCCCCCCGAGGCACTTGTCCCTACACACACACATCCCCCTCCTCGTCCCTTCTGTCCCCTCGGAGACTGTCACCCTCCTTGTCCCCAAGGACACTCATTCCCTTGTCCCCAAAAGCACTCATCCCGCCTTGTCCCCCCACTGGGTGCATCCCCCTCATGTCCCTCCTGGCCCCTCCAAGACAACCCTTGTTCCCCTTGTCCCCAGAGTCACACATCCCCCCCTTGTCCCCAAAGTCACTCACCCTCCTCGTCCTCCTCGGTCTCCTTTGCCACCCCAAGGCCTCAGCACCCTTGCCAAGTCCTCCTGGGCTGCCAAGCCTCACCCCAGCACCCCATTTCGGCACCCACAGTGGGTGGCTGTGGGCGGCCGCAGACAGGTGACACCGGCAGGAGCAGGTCTGGCCACTCTGAGTCACCACATCCAGCCTCGTGCCTCAGTTTCCCCTCGGTGAGGGAAGGGGGAACCCCCTGCTCTCACTCCGAGCCTGGCCACTTTCCCAGGAGCCCCCACTCAGAGCCCTGCTGGTCCCCTGGACTGCACGTCCCCTGCACCCCAGGGTGTCCCCGTCCTCAGGGTGCTCATGTCCCAAGGGTGCCCAGTCCCCAGGGTGCCCAGTCCCCAGGGGTGCCCAGTCCCCAGGGGTGCCCATGTCCCAGGGGTGCCCATGTCCCAGGGGCGCCCAGTCCCCAGGGTGCCCCCATCCCCATGGAGCCCACGTCCCCAGGGTCTCCCACCCCCAAGGAGCCCCATCCCCAGGGATCCCTGTCCCCATGGAGCCCATGTCCCCAGGGTGCCCTGTCCCCGAGCAGGCAGAGGGACGCCGCAGCTCCCAGTTCAGCCCCAACAGGCAAACCCAGCTCCACGCCGGAGACCCTACAATAACAAACCGCCGCGTTTACACCCAGCTCCAAGCAGGAACCCTACAAAAACAAACCAGGGCACGGAGCCCCGTCATTAACCAGATGGGAAGTCGCTGTACACACCCACACCGCTCAGAAACAACCCCCGAAATAAAACCCCAAAACAACCCCAGTCCTGAGAAAGCAACCTTACAATAACAAACCCACGGATGCCAGCAGCCAGGGAGAGCCAGCGGAGCCGCAGGAGGTGCCGGGGAGGCTGGGAGTGAGAGCTCAGCCCCTCAGCCTGCTCATTTTTTAAGCCTTAATGAAGTTTAGTTGTTGGGTTTGGTGGTTTTATTTCCATTTTGGGCTCCCCCCGCATCAGCCACGCTCGGCTGCTCTGCTCCGGACGGGAAAATCGGGCTTTTAATTGCTCCAAGCCCTGGTACCGGCGCCTCGAGTTCAGATTTCTACGCTTCAAAACACTTATTTGTAGTTAAATAAGATTAAATATCCGCTCGGTCAAACAGCGCAGAGAGGGGTGAGGGGTGCGGGCAAGTGCTAGGGGGGGTTGCAGCCCCTAGGGACCCCGCAGGTCCCCGCTGTGTCACCGTCCCTAGCATCACACTGTCCCCAAGGCCATGGTGGGCCCAGAGCTGCCACCCAGGACACCCACTCTGCAGACCCTCCCACCTCCTGGGGACACCAAGGGACGGGGACCTCGGTGGGGACAGGAGCCACGGCCACCCCTGGCCAACCTGCTCCCGCCACCACCAGCTCCCAGCAGGGCGGGTGTGCCAGGAGGGTGGCAGGGTGCCGGTGCCGGGGTGTGGGCCACAGCACATGAGCCCAGCCTTCACCCGGCGGCCTCCTCCTCCTCCTCACGGCGAGGCTGCAGGCTCACCGCTGTGCCCCGGCTCCATCCCGCTCTCTGCTTTGCAGACCCCAACTTCAAAGGCTTCGGTGGTGGCACCAGCCCCGCGGGCTGCTGGGTCCCAGGGACAGATGGGACCTGCGTGGGGTGGCACCCAACCCCCCACCACCGTGAGCCACCAGCACCCCGGCGTGGGGGCACCCTGAGCCCCAACTGGGCTGTGGGGTGTACGGGAGCCGGGCGAGCACGGGTGCTGGGTGCTGGCACTGCTGGGATGCGGGATGCAGGGTGGGATGCGGGTTGCGGGGCGAGATGCGGGATGCAGGGTGGACTGTGGGATACGATGCGGGATGCAGGGTGGGATGTGAGATGTGGGATGTGGGGTGCGATGAGGGATGTGGGGTGGGATGAGGGGTGGGATACAGGAAGGGATATGGGATGGGATAAGGGATGCGGGATGGGGTGTGGGGTGCAGGATGCAGGGTGGGAAGTGGGATACAGCCTGGGATGTGGGATGCTGGATGGGATTTGGGATGCAGGATGGGATGTGGGAAGCAGGCTGGGATGTGGGATGCTGGATGGGATTTGGGATGCTGGATGGGATGCGGGATGCAGCCTGGGATGCAGGATGCTGGATGGGATGCGGGATGGGATGCAGAATACAGGCTGGGATGAGGGATGCCGGATGGGACGCGGGATGCAGCCTGGGATGCGGGATGCCGGATGGGATGCGGGATGCCGGCGGCGGCACGGAACAAAGGGCCATTGTTCGCGGGCGCGCGCCCAGCGCCGCCACCTCCGCGCTCAGCGCCTCGCTGGAAGGTCAGGTGTTTCCTCGCTGCCCTCGAAACAGCTCCTTGTTCTCCCGCCAGCGCCGGCAGAGCCGGCTCGGCCACCAGCCCCCACCAGGCTGGCACAGCCCCAGCCCCCTCCCCACCGCCACCACGTGCTCCCGGCCGCCGGTGTTGCAAAGCTCATGGCAGGATGGGTGACAAAGGTCCCTGTCCCCTGGGTGGCCCCGCCAGATGTGCCGGGTGTCTGTGCATGGGGTGTCACGTGTGTGCAGGTGTGTGCGTGTGCATGTGTGTCCACCATGTGTCACGCATGTGTGCAGCATGTGTCGGTGTGTGCACCAAGTATCACGTGTGCGGGCACTGGCTGTCACGTGTGTGCAGGTGTCAGCACATGCACCGGCTGGCACACGTGTGCAGGTCTTGTGGGCGCCAGGTGTCATGTGTGTGTGCCGGTGCGTGTGCCCTGGGTGTCATCTGTGTGCAGGTGTGTACCACGTGTCATGCGTGTGTAGGCGTTGGTGTGCGCACTGGCTGCCACGTGTGTGCGCTGGTGCGTGTGCACCAAGTGTCACACGTGTGCAAGTGCCAGCATGTGCACTAGCCGTCCTGGGTGTGCGGGTGTCATGTGTGTGCACCGGGTGTCATGTGTGTGCAGGTGTGTGTGCGCTAGCTGTCATGCATGTGCAGCTGTCGGAGCGCACACCAGCTGTCACGTGTGTGCAGGTGTGTGCACCGGCTGTCACGTGTGTGAGGGGTGTGCAAGGAGCGGTGTGCACGTCTGTGCACACAGGGCCGTGCGTGCGTGCGTTGGCAGGGCACGTGGGGCCGCTGGGCACGCGTGGGGGCACGCGCACGTCTGCTGTACGTGTGCCCGCGTGCGCACAAGGCTGTCGCGGGGCGTGCAAGCAGCAGGGGCTGTGCACCGCGCCCTGCCTGTGCACCCCAGCTCCGCCGGGGAGCAGAGCACCCCAGCACCGGGGAGGCCGGACAGCCGCTCCCAGCCCAACCGGGCAGGATCAGGCCCTGGGCTATTCCCAGCGCTGACCTCACGCCACGCTGGCTCGCTCCCCGAAAGGTGACATGAAGGGGACGGCGCAGCCGGGGCCGGGGCAGCTGCCGGGGTTATTTGCAGCTCCGTGCTCCCTACCTGGGCAGGATCCAGCCCCGAGCAGCCTCCCGGCTCCCAGCCTCCCAAATCGCCTTCCGAACGCTTCCTAATTTCCCGGCGCTTTATCTCGACGTCCCCCAGTGGGAGATGATGGATGGGGCTGATAATAAAAACCAGTTATGATCCCTCTGCCCAAACTGGGGCTGGATCCGGTCTCTCCGGGGGGGGCACGTGGGTGCTGCCACCGCTGCCTCTTCCCATCCCGCCCTCCTCCAGCGCCTTGGGTTTGGTTTCGGTGCTGGGAGGGGGATGGCTGCCACCCCCCTGTCCTGGTCCACAGCTACTGTGAAGCCACATGCTGTCCCCTGCTCGGTGCCTCAGTTTCCCCACTCGATGCCCGAGCACCCCACGGGCATTTGCAGCCGCTCATCGCCCCGCCGAGGACCCGCCCGCAGCTGTCGCTCCCCCAGGGTCACCGTGTCCCCCCTGAGATCCACCCAGCACCAAACCCAACACCAAGCTCAGCCGCGGCACTGCCGGGTTTGATGAGATTATCCCGGCAGGCGGGATTACACAGGGAAAAGCCAGGGATTAGCCACGGCGCATCGCCACGCTGCTGCCACAATCAAGGCTGGCCTCGCAACCAGCGGGCCAAACTGGGCTGAGCTGGGAGGAACTGGAACCGAGGTGTGACTGCAAAGCCCTGGGGCTGGGGTCCCCTGGGACGTCCTCCAGTGACCGGTGGCTTCACCAGCCACCATTTAATTAACTGGCTGCCGGGAGCCGGCACAGAGAGACGAGAGCGATCTCTTCTTTTTTTCCCCCCTTTTTTTCTTTCTTTTTTTTTTTTTTTTTTTAATTCGACAAAAGTGTAATTAAATAGGGAGTAAAATCCTGTTAGCACAAGGCAGCCCCACTGGGATCTCCTCCGCGCCAGACGATTGCTCTTCCTCTCCCTCCCACCTCCGCGAAGGGAATCGAAACCTCCATCACCCCTTTCCATCAGCCCGAAGGTCCCTGGGGCCAACCTGGGGGGTCCCCAGGGCCACCGCGTCCCCTCTGCGGTGGGGTTGGGTGCTGCCGGGGGTACGGCAGCATCCTTTTGGGTACCACGCTCCGGCAGCCACCTCCATCACCAACGTGGGGATGGAGGGGTATCAAGGAGAGACCCCAGAGCCCCCCAGGATGCAGCACCCGTGATGCTGGCAGCGATCGGGTGATGCCGGCGGTGATCGGGTGATGCCGGCGGTGACCGGGTGCAAACGGGTTAAGCAGGCGCAGCAGCACAGCCCAGATGGAGCTGGGCTCGCTCTTGGTTTTCTTTACTACTATTTATGTTGCCGAACGCACACTGGATGCCACCGCACCGGTACCACCGCGAAACCATCCCACCCAGGCTGGTGGCAACCCGCTCGCCCGGCACGGCGAGAGATGCTGGCGTGGGGAAAGCCACCGCTCTGGCACCTGGCAGGGAAACCTCACCGAACGCAACGCCGGGAAATAGATACGGCTGGAGTCGCCCCGGTGCGGGAGATGCACCGAGGGGCCAGCACAGCTCAGCCCACTGAAAAATTAAATCGCATCCAAACTGGCAGGTTTAATTAAAAATATTCGAGCTTGTCTAAGGATACAAACTGCACCCGGCACTGCAGCAGGGCTCTGCATCCAGCGCCGGCACCCGGCGAGCATCGTGCCAGCGCGGGCCTCGTGGCCAGGCTGAGACACCCCCCCCCCAGCCTCATTATAGCAGAGCTGGTGTGGAGGGAAGAGCCCTCCCAGAAGCGACTGGTTTAACTGGGAGCCAAGCCGTCACGTGGCATGTGCAGAGCAAGCTGCAAGCGATGCCGGCTCCGAGGGCCGAGGGGGACGGTGACACCCAGCCTGGCGCGTCACCACCCTGCCCCGTGACTTCTGGCTCCTGGCAGGGCTCGGAGGGCTGCGAAGCCACCGAAAATCTTCCTGGTTTAGGGAGAGCACCGGGGGGGGAATCCCTGCGACCCCCCGCACCTGGGGGGCAGCTCTGCCACGGGGAGCGGCACACGCACACGCCTGCACACGCCTGCACACGCCTGCACACATGTCCCCGAGCACGCACGGCCCACCTCCAGCCCGCTGCGGTCACCGGGCAGCACAGCCCGGTTTGCCGGTGGCTTCGCCACCACCGCGAGTTGAATTTGGTTGAATTTCTCTTTGTTTATGGGAACGGCAGCGAAATCATCTCGGAAAGCGGCTCCCGAGAGCGGGGGGAAAGGAGCCGCCTCCCCCGCAGCCGAAACACCGGTGGCACCGTTGCCGCTGGCGGGGGCTGAGCTGCCCCCCAGCACCCTCCAAGCCCCCCCCCTCCAGGGACCATCTCCAGTCCCCCCCCCCTCCCCATGCCCAAAACCTCCCCACCGCAGCCACGTGCCCCGGTGACAGCGGTGACCCAATTCCCGTGTCACCCCGGGGACGCTGCAAAAAAGGGGTGTCTCGGCGGGGCCGGCACAGCAATCGCTGCTCAGCACCCGCCTGGATCCGGCCCCCAGCACCCAGCGGGGACACGCACCTGCACACAGACGGCTCGGTCTCGGGGGGGGGCGGGGGGGTGGCGGGGGGGACACGGGGGACACTGCGCTGCCAGGGCCCTGGCACCCAGGGCCGGATCCTGCACCCGCCGACTCTGCGCGGAGCTGGGAGCTGCCCTCTAGTGTCACCCTGTTCGGGTCCTAAATTGTGGCTAAAATTGCCAGGGGGGTGGGGACAGAGAGCCCCCCCCTCCCCCAAGCCAGTGCACCCCTTCTCCACATCGTCGCAGCGGGACGGTCGCACGGGGGGTGTCAGCCACCCCCCCACTTCCCAGTGCATCCCCCGAGCAGGATCCAGCCCCCACTGGGGCCAACATGGACCCAAAGAAATTGGGGTGCGGGGACACGGGGGGACACACAGACACAGTGGTGTCACATGTGCCACCATCGTCCCCACCTCTCCCAGGCGCTGGGGACAAGCAGAGGTGGGTGTCCCCAAGGTGGGGGTCACTTGTGACAGGTCCCCCCCCTGCTCCCTCCCTCTACCCAGGATGGGTGGAGGGGTTGGGTGCAGCACCCAACAATGGGGGAGGGGGGGATCCCCTCTGCACCCCCCCGCGACTCACGGCCCCGTTTGGCAGAGGGGAAACTGAGGCACGGCGGGTGGCAGAGCTCACCCAAGGTCACCCCGAGCCGATGGCACAGCCTCGTGGCTCCCCCACGGCTCTTCTGCCCCCCCCCCCCCCTCCCCAAAGTCCTCCCCACAGGGACAGGGCTCCCCACTCCCTCTTGCCCCAGGGGGGGGGGGCGGATCTGGAGGGACTGGCAAGGGCAGGCAGGGGTTCAGGGGGGACCTCAGCACCCCGGCTGCTCTGGGTTATGTGGGAGCAATGGAGGTCAGGCCGGGGGGGGAGGTGTCGGGGGGTGCCCGCGGCACCCCACGGTGAAGGCGACAGGGCAGGATCTGGGTCAGGCTCAGCACCCCCTACCCCATGTTATTTTAGGGTTACTCCCCGCCCCCCGCCGTCAAATCTGCAGCGAGCACGACGGTGCTGAGCCCCAAAAGGGGGGATGGGGCCCCCCCAGCCCCACAAACGCTGCCTGCACAGGGGTCCCCAGCCCTGCGGTCCCCAGCCCTGACCTGACGCCAGGAGGGTGCCAGTGGTGTCCCCCCTCCCCATGCACAGGGGGGTGCCCCACTTCTGCCCGGAGTCCCTCCCCATCCCTTGTCCCCACCAAGTTACAGCTCCAGCGAAACGGAGCCAGGCACCCCCCCAATTTGTAGGGGCTCAGTCCCCCCTCCAGCCCTGCGGGGTTATCTGCGGGGGGGGGGGCCTACCACCAACCTCCCCAGGCTGAGCCCTCGCCGCTCCCCGCTGCTCTTTCGGGGGCTCCATCGGCCAGGCCCCCCCATTTCAGCCACTCCACACCCTTCCAGCCCAGCAGAGGCTACATGGGGCGGGGGGCACACACCAGCCCCCCCTTTTCTTGACACCCACCCTCCCCCAAACAACAAGCCCTGGCTGTTTCCCAAAGAAGCGGCGGAGGCAAAACGGAGCCCGATGAAGCAGGGACACCCCCCCCCCCATCTCCCTCCTCCCAGCTCGAGGGGGGGCTCCCCCGGCCCCTCAGCACCTCGCACCCATCACCGTGCCACGGGGCTTGGGGGGGGGGGGGGGTGGTCGGGGTGCCGGCCCGGGGTGCTGTTGGGTGAGATGGGGGCGTGGGAGGGGATAGGGGGTGGGACTGGGTGCTGGGTGGAGGGGATGGGAGGGGGGGTGTGTGCTGGGGGGGGGCTCAGAGGGGCAGGGGGTGATCGGTGTGCTGGGTTGGGGAGAGGGGTGCGGGATCAGGGTGCTGGGGGGAGATGGGGGTGCGGGATGAAGATGCTGGGAGCACCGGGGTGCTGGGGGCACACACACAGAGAAGGGTGCGGGGGGGGGCATGGGGGTGCAGGATCAGGGTGCGGGGAGGGTCTCCGAGGTGCTGGGAGTGGGCTGGGTGTGCAGGATTAGGGTGCCGGGAGGCTCGTCGGGGTGCCGGGGTGGGCTGGGGGTGCGGACTGGAGGTGCGGGGGGTGCCCGGAGTGCCAGAGAGAGCTGGGGGGGGGAGGGATGGATTGGGGTGCCTGGGGGGCCCCCAGGAGTGCTGGGGCGGGGATGCAGGATGGAGGTGCTGGGGGGGGGGGGAGGGGGGGGGGCGGGGAGCGCGGTGCAGGGGGGCCCGAAGGGTGCAGGGAGGGGGGGGCAGAGGTGTGCGAGCTGGGGGTGCCGAGGGTGCCAGAGGGTGCGGGGGGGACTGGGGGGGGCCCCCTCCAGCCCGTGACCCTTCAAGGTTCCGCCCGCTCCGCCCGGAGAGCCGCTAACAAAAGCGCCGCTTCCCAATGCAGCAGCCGGCGGCGGCGGGAGGGGGGAGGGCTGGGGGGGGGGGGGTGGGTGTGTGTGCACCCCCTTTTCCTCCCATTCCCCCCCCCCCGCGGGAGGGGGGCAACCGATGGGGAGGGGGGGGAAGACAAACCGGGGAGGAGGAGGGGGGGGGGGGGACGACGACACGGACCGGACCGCATCGCCGGGGGGGCGGGAGGGGGCACCGGCCGCGCTCTTACCTCGCAGTCCCGGGGTGATGGTGGTGGGGGGCACAGGGGGTATCTGGGGTTGAGGGAGGGGGGGGGGGGGGGGTGCGCCCGGGGCACCGCGCACCTGCGCCCGCCGGCAGCGCGGCTCGGCCCGGCCCCGCTCCGCTCCGCGCCGCCGCGGCGGGAGGCGCCGGGGCACCGGAGCCCGGGCGGGGCGGGGCCGTGAGGGGGGGGGGGTTGGGGAGCGAGCCGGGGTTGGGGGCGGGGGGGGGGGGGGGGGGGGAGCGGCGAGCCGCGGTCGGAGCCGGAGCCGGGCCCGCCCGGTGGCTGCGGCTGCACCGGGGCCGCTCCGGTAACAGCGGCGCTGGAGGAGCCGCCGCCGCCGCCGCTCCCGGAGCGGTTGCGCCCCCCCCCCCCCCGCCAGCCCTGCCCCCGCCCCGGGGAGGCGGCCCGGCCCGGCCTCGGGGTCCCCCCCCGCCCGCGGCGAGGAGGGGAGAGGCGGGGGGAGCCGGCCCCGCTTGCCCCAGACACCCCCCCCCCCCCCCCCCGGGCAAAAGGGCACCTCCCCCCCCCCCCCCCGCCTTCCCTGGCATGGGGAGGGGCTGGGACCAACCCCGTACCACACACACACCCCCTGCCTCAGTTTCCCCCCCATCCCTGGCACGAAGTGGTGGTGAGACACCCCCCCCACACCCCGCCTTGTCTCAGCCTCGCACCCTCCCGGCGAGGGGGCTCCCGGCCCCCCCCTTTGCTGCCGAGAACATCCCTGCCTCAGTTTCCCCCTGCAAAAGGGTCGTGTCCGTCCGTCCCCCCCCCCCCCCGCCTCCTTCCCCTCGTGGCGCTGCAGAGGTGGCACTGCCGTGCCCCCCAGCCCCCTGCCTCAGTTTCCCCTTGCAGAAGGGGCTTCCCCCCCCCCCCCCCGCCCCATCCCTGGCCCTGCCAGTGGTGGGATACCCGCAGCCTCCAGCCTCAGTTTCCCCTCGCACCGAGGGCTTGGAGTTGCTCGGTGCCCCACGGGTGCTGCCCGCCCGCACCGAGGGGAGCCCTAACCTCCCCACCCCGGGGTGCGGGGGATGCCAGGGTGGGTGACCCGGGAGGTGACCCGCAGGGTGGGGGCCCAGCGCGGCGGGAGAAGGTGCTTTGCTTTCACCACTTCAATGCTTTAGCCACCCCCCCGCCACCCCCACACACCCCCCCCCCCGCCATCTGCTTCACCAGCCCGTTTTAGCTGAACTTTCCCCCAAAAAACCCAAATCAGAGTAGTCAGAAATAAACCACGCCACCCTCCCCCACCTCGGGCAGACGCTCAGCACGGGGAATCTCAGCTCAGCCCCCCCCAAAGTGTCGGGGTGCGCCACGGGTGATGCCACCGACCTCCGGTATCGGTGTCACGGCCCCGCTCCCCGGCGAAGCAAAGCGCGGATCCCGCAGAGCTGCCGGTGCCGTGGCAGGACGGCGCCTACCTGCCTCGGTGTCATCGGTGCACTGAGTTGTGCCCAGTGCTCAGCCCGCCCTGGCAAGCAGGAGGTTTCTCACGCCGCCGGTGATTCACCTCTTCCTGCCTCTCCTCCGGTTCCTCCCGGTTCCCCGGGGCGGGGAAGGGGACAGCCACCCCCGGGGTGGGGACACAACACACACTGGGCTGCCCTTGCTGGAAAAGGGGGGGGGGGTGTCTCCAGGGGAAGGAAACCGCGGCCGTGACTCAGCGCCTGAGTCACCATCCCCAGGGGGACACTGAGGGGACATCGCTGAGCCCCTTGACCTATTCACACACTCCCGGCCCTCAGCTCCCCACGCTGGCCAAACCCTGGCTAATTAAGGTTAATTAACACTCCTCTGAATTAATTCCTCCCCAATTCCCGTGCCGCCGCCGAGCGTTGCTGAGATGCTTTTCGCGCAACATCGCCGACATCCCACGGCACCCCGACATCCCACGGCACCCCAATATCCTGTGGCACCCCAACATCCCGCAGCCGCGCTGGACGCAGGAATCCTCCCGGGGAGGGATTTTTGGCCGGCGGTTTGGAAAACCACCGCTCGGGGAGGGCTGTTCTCATCCGTACCGAGATTTATTCCCGAGCTGTGGGGTTTATCTGACCTTTCGGAAACAGAGCGAGTTGCAGAGGAGCTAATTGGGCTCGTCGTAAATGCTGCAGCCGCACGTGTGATGAGCGGTGCCGTTCTCGGCAGCAGGGTGTGTGGGGGGGGGTGGGGGGGTGTCGGGGTGGGGGATGGGGGGGGGGGGTTGGCTCCCGCTTGCGTGCACCCCGCCGGCCTCGTGCATGCCGAGCACGCGGGGCAGTGCGGGGCGTGAGCCGCGGGGCCCAGGCCTGTCCCGGCACGCCTGCCGTGTCCGGCACGGCACGGCACGAGATCCCATGCCATCCCCCCGCCCGGCCCCCCCCCCCAAGCCCTGCTGGGGCCCAGGCAGGGGTTTTGGGGAGCGGTGTCATCACAGCAGCCTCCATCCTCACTGGTAGACCTCCCCGCCCCCCCAGGATCAGGACTCTAATGGTGTCCTCTCCCTAGGACAGGGACCCCCCCACCCGGGACCCCCCCACCCACATGGCGATGTACCCCGGGCAGCACCCTGCCCTGCAGAGAGGGCGCCTTGTGGGGCAGGGGGATGCAGGGCTGGTCCCCCAAAGGGACATGGGGCACAGCGGGTCCCCAGGGACAGGGACACTGGCTGCCCCGCCAGCCCTGGGGGGTCCTGGCATGGGGCACAGCGGCTTGGAGTGTGGGGGGGTCAGGTACCACAGTTCGGGGGTCCTCTTCTCCCCATGCTCCCTCCACGGGTGGGGACCAGCCGTCAGCCCCGTTTCTTTGGGGCCATCCCCTGCGCCCAGCCTGAGGCGTGTCCCCCCACCCGCAGCCCTCCCCAGGGTTTGGGGGGGCCAGGCAGGGCACCCAGCTCTGGTCCTGCCATGAACCGCCCCCCCTGCGCCCGCTTCCAGCCCTGCCCCGAGCTGCCAGCTTAACCCCGGCTAATTGCCTCGCTCCTAATTAGCCGCACCTGCAGGAAGGCCTTGCCTTGCCCAGCAGCACTCTTAACGGGATGAACTGGGCAAACTGGGAATTGTGCAGCATCCTCCCAGGCTGAGCCCGTCCTCCTCCCACGGCCGGGTGCCCGCAGCACCCAGGAATGGGTGCTACACCGGAGGGGTGGCCCCTCCAGAGAGGGGGGACCCTGTGGGTGCTGCTGGCGTGGGGCAGGGGGTCACCCCTGGGTGGGGACCCACGGGTGCTGCGTGTGGAGTGAGGTGGGAAGGTGGGGAGGCTGAGGCACGGGGAGGGGGCACCCAGTGAGAGGAGCGGGGTGAGGAGGGGAGGCTGGGGCAGGGCTGAGGTGGGCGTGTGCGTGGGCACGTGTGTGTATGTGCACGTGTGTGCATGTGTGTGTGTATCCACCGTGCGTGTGTATGTGCACACGTGTGAGTATGTGCACATGTAACCATCCCTGTGCGTCCGTGTGCATGCTACATGTGCGCACACGTGTGTGTATGTGCATGCAGGTGTGTACGCGTGTGAACGTGCGTGTGTGTATCCATCGTGTGTGTGTATGTGCACATGTGTGAATGTGTGCGTGTATCCATCATGTATGTGTATGTGCATGTGTGTGAATGTGTACACTTGTATCCATCCTTGTGCGTCCGTGTGCATGCTACATGTGCTCACACATGTGTGTGTATGTGCATGCAGGTGTGTACATGTGTGAACGTGCGTGTGTGTATCCATCATGTGTGTGTATGTGCACGTGTGTGAATGTGTGCGTGTATCCATCATGTATGTGTATGTGCACGTGTGTGAATGTGTACACGTGTATCCATCCTTGTGCACCCGTGTGCTTGCTACATGTGCTCACACATGTGTGTGTATGCGCATGCAGGTGTGTAGGCATGTGAATGTGCACGTGTGTGTGTGTACGTACATGCGTGTGAATGAGCGCGTGTGTATCCATCCCTGTAAGTCCGTGTGCGTGCTACATGTGCGCACACGTGTGTGCATGTGCACGCAGGTGTGTACGTGTGTGAACGTGCGAGTGTATATCCATCGTGCGTGTGTACGTGCACACATGTGAATATGTGCACGTGTATCCATCCCTGTGCGTGCTACCCGTGCGCACACATGCGTGCGTATGTGCATGCGGGTCTGTTCGCGTGTGTGCACGCGTGGGCACACCCTGCGGCACAGCCCGCGCCTCTTCCCGGCCCTCCCAGCTGCAGCCCAGGCCGCTGGGGCGGGTGCCCGGTGCTGGCTCGCTGCCCCCGGGCTCCGCGGCGCTGGGTGCCGGGGGGCTGCCCGCACACAGGCCTCCTTTCAGGCCCCCCGCGCCGTGCCAACGCCGCCCACCTGGGCCGGGAGCTGGGCACCGCACCACAGAGCCGCCTTTGTGCCGCCAGGGCTATGGGCACACGTGTGCACACGCGTGTGTGTGTGCGCGCGCACACGTGTCCCTGCCTTCGCTCCGCTGGCAGCGTCGCCATCGCCCCCCCGAACCTCCCCAGCTGGCTCCGGCATCCCCAAAATACACCGCCCCCCCCCCCAAAATATACCGCCGGGTCCCCAGCACCTGCCGCCGGCCGTGGCTGTGCCCGGCCCTTCCCCAGCACGTCGTGGCGCTCGGGGAGGAAGAGTGGTAATTAAGTTAATTTGCACATGCAAATCATCCTCAGTTTGAATCTGTTAATTTTATAATTTGATGTTTAATGTACATATCTGCTGTGTTTTCCCAGCCAGAAACCCAACATTTTCTGGGTGCTAATGATGGGGGCTGTGCTCCAGGGGCGGGGGAGAAGGACCCCACGCTTGCACAGATGCTGATGATGCGCCAGAGATTAATCACCACCAGTAACGACCGGCACCCTGCGATGTGGGTGCCCGGCGAGGCCGGGAGAAGGGGGTCACCCAGCGCCCAGCCGGGCTCTGCCTTCTCCCCGCAGCCCTCGCCCGCCCGGCACGGCAGCAGCCGGGGCTGTGCCGCAAACCGGCAATTTGAGTTGGGTTTTTAAATATTTACAAATCACTACCTGTCCGCGAGGCTGATGCCGTCAGGGAGAAGGCGATGAGCTGCTGGGCACGACCGCTCCTGGTGCAAGGCAGGGGGATGCTGAGTACACACGGGGCAGCCCCAAAAGCGGCTGAATTTGCCCCGTTCTAGAGGCGGGATGGGTTCTGTCCTTCCCTCCTGCTAGGGAGGTGTTTTGGGATGTGGGTGGTGGTGAGCTGAGACCTGGCAGCTCGTGTCAGCCTCCGGGGGATGGAGGGACATGCTGGCCGCTGGAAAGTCCCCCCTCCTCACAGTGCCACCAGCAGCGTTCGCAGCAGCACCTGGCTCCCTGGGGAGCCCAGCACCAGCCGTCAGCACCTCGAACTGCAGGATACATGGAGGACACCTCCTCACCCCTTCCCAGTGCATCCCTGAGAGCTCTGCCAGCCTGTTCCCATTCCCCCAAATCCTGCCTGAAGACGGGAGACAGAGAAAACTGGGGCTGTGCGAGGAGTGTTGAGGCCAAGCACCACCCCAAGCCCAAATATTGCCCTGAGGCCAAGCATCACCCCGGGGCTGAGCATCACCCGGGGCTGAGCATCGCCCAGAGGCTGAGCATCACCCCAGGACTGAGCATCGCCCCGAGGCCGAGCATCACCCCGAGGCCGAGCATCACCCCGAGGCCAAGCATCACGCCATGGCTGAACATCACCCCCTGGCCTAACATCACCCTGGGACCGAGCATCACCCCAGGACCCAGCGCTGCCCCGTGCCGCAGCAGCCGCGGGCTGGCAAGGGCCGACAAACCACGTCCCTGTTTATCTGCGGTGCTGGCTGGGGTTTTGCATGCGCCGGATTTGCAGGTTCCCTTTGAAGCTCTGGCTGCTGTCGGCCCCTCGCCTCTGCCTCAGCGGAGATAAAGCGGTTCCCCGCAGCCACCGAGCTCGGGACGGACGTTGCCACCCGCCTGCCTGAGGCTGGATCCGGCCAGGTGATCCCCGGATCCCCAAGAAGGCAGGGAGCAGCCCTTGGGGAGAAGAGGAGGGTGATGCCACCTTTCTAATAAAAACTAATTGCGATTAATCCTGTCTCATTGTTTACTCGGGGCTGATTTAAGCACATTTCAGGCTAGACTGAGCAGTTGAACAGTTCTAATGTATTTTTCTTTCTGCTTTAATGACCTCATTCCTGCCACCCCGCTGCTGTCTCCCTGCTCCCGGAGACGAGTGCTAACTTCATCAAGTTCATCCGGAAAGAGAAAAACCCTCCGTGGCTGCTCTGAGGGTGACTGGGAAGGGACCGAGCCCCCCCCAGCCCCATGGGGGCCCGCTTGGTCCGGTGCCAGCTGGGACAGCCCCTTGACCCCAGGAGCCTCCCCCAGCTGTGGCTGCGGCCCTTGCTGGGCTCTCCCGTCCGGCTGTTCCCCAAGGCCAAATCCAGCTGTTCCCGTTGCCAGCCCTGCACAGCCCCTCCGGCTGCTCTCCCCATGATCCCAGGGCTCTCCCGTCCAGATGTGCCCCCCCATCACTCCCCTCCAGCTGTCCGCACTGCCATCCCAGGGCTCTCCCATCCAGCTGTTGGCCTCCCCGATCCCATTCCAGCTGTTCCCACTGTCACCCCAGGGTCACCCATCCAACTGTTGCCCCCGTGCCCCCAAACCAGATGTTCTCACTCTCACCCAGGCCTCCCCCACCCAGATGTGTTCCCGGGAGCCCAGTCTCTCCCAGTCCAGCTGTTCCCCGCTCCCAACTCACTGTCCCTTCTCTCCCAGCCACCCTGACACCCCAGCCTGCCCCCATGGCCCCTTCCCAGTCCCCTCCAGCCTCCCACAGAGCTGGGGCTATTTTTAACCTCCCCTTCAGCTCTCTCCTGCTCTGTTTCCATCCAGAGACAGTGACTTTCACAACCTCCTTTTTCCAGCCCGGAGACTTTCTGTTCTCCTCCCTCCCTCCCTCCCTCCAGCGATGAAACGATGCTGGGGGGGGGGGGGGCGGGGGGGGGGGGGGTGGGGGCAAGGAGCTGCCCATCCCCTCAGGTCCCTGCTGAGGGGCTTTGCCACATTCACGTTTTCCTTGGAAGAGCTGCTGCCTGCCCTCACTCCTCCCCAGCTTTCCCACTTTCTCCCCGCAAGGACAAAATCCTTCAGGTTTCCTGCTGAGCAAGAGGAGCAGAGTGAAGGCTTTGGGGTGGGCGAGGGGGGAATTTGCCCGCTGGGGTCATAGCATGGTGATGGGGTGATGAAGCATGTCCCCCCCCCGCCATCCACCCTCCAAACACCACCGCACCCCACTCCCCCTCGCCTTGCATCCCCTCGCTCCCCCTCCGTGCCTCAGTTTCCCCAGCAGCCCAACGCACCGTGCCCAGGAGACACCCCCCCCCCCCCCAAAACCAACCACCGCCACCAGCACCCCCCAGCCGGATGCCACCAGCCCCCCGTGCAGATGCCCTTTGGCAGAACCACTCTTGCCGGAGAAGAGCCGGCCCAGGCAGCGATTGTGATTTTCCCCTCAAGCGTGGCTAACGCCGGGCGGCACAGCCGAAGCCAAAGCATTTTTTACCCCCCCCGGGGTAGCTCAGGCAACACCCGCTGCAGAGACAAGACTGGGGGGTGTGGGGGGGGTGTTTTTTCCCCTCCCACAGGCAGGAGAGAAAAGCAATCAAAAGGATTTCACCCGAAATAAAGGCACAAACTTGGAGCTGGCTGCTGAACCCATCCTGCCATTTATTTGGGCTCCCCCCCACCCCCCACCCCATCAGCTATTCTCCAGCTTTCAGCTCAATCCTGATGCTCTGACGTCCCCTCTCCAAGAGGATAAAACCCCGGGAGCTGGGGACACGCAAGGAGCCCTGTTCCTTGAACAATGACCAAATTCACTAAATTCAAGGACAATCAGAGTTGAAGAAGCTGGGGGGGGTGTGTGTGTGTATTATTATTTATTTATGCTGTTATTACAGCGAGTTAGTAAAAAATGATGCACTCCTTGCTTTGAAGTGGAGCAAAAAACCCGCCCTAAATGGTTAAAAAAAGCCAATTAAATGGTGAAAATCCTGCCCTTCCTCCCTGCCTAAGGACTGGAGTTAAGGTCAGCTCTTTCCTTTCCTTAATCTGTGATTTTTTTACCTTGATAGCAATTTTCCCTGGGCTGCCAGCTGGTTGGTAAACGGCCTCTTTTGTCTTTAGCCCTTCCTTTCTTTTCAGGAAAATGGAACCCTATTTTTTTATCGGCGTGTTATTTATACACCGCGGGGTGCGGTACCCAACGCCAGGAGACGGGGTGATGCTCTGGTACCCGCCGCGTCCCAGGGTGAGGGATACAGCCACACCGGGTGCCATGGGAGCAGCGGGGCCCGTTGCTTTGGGCATCAGCCCGTGGCTTGTTTAACGTCCCCGTCTGTCACCGCGAGCGCCTGGGACGCGGTCCAGCGAGCGGTTTGTGGCGGTGAAGTGCCAAGCCAGCGCGCCGCGGGCGCCTGGCAGGCGCGGGGAGGTTTCACCGGCGTTTCCCGTGGCCAAGCATCGCGCTGTTGCGTGTCCCCAACCCGGCACGCTTTGTCCCCAAAGGGGTGGCTGTGCTGGGGGGCTCCAGCACCTCTGCGGCTGCATCACACTGGGAATGTTCTCCCCGTTGGCTTCCAGCCCCTGAGGCCGGATCCTGCATCCCCCTGCCTGGGGAAGCCTTCAGCCTCGCTGCTGCCCAGGGCTTTGCTCCGATCGATGCTTCAGCCTCTCTTAACACCTCGCAGGGATCGATGGACAAGGCAGGGAATTGCCTGCACCGGAGGGACATGGATAATCCCCCTGGCAGGGCTCTGCCTGCAGCCGCTTGCCTTAACCCTGCCCGTGCCGTGGTGGTCGCCGCGCTCTCTGGCAGCGTCACCCGCTTGGTGCCCATCACCACGGCCTCTGGGCACCGCCGCAGCGCTGCATCCTCGGGGCTCTGCCTATTCTAGCCACTTGCTCCCATCTCTGCCTCCCCTGCAGCTGCAAAGAACTCCGACAGCCACCGAGAAAACACCAAAATCCACCGAAATCTCCCCAAAACTGGAGCCTGCTGGTGGCGCTGGGGCTGTTTCCCTGGCTGCGGGGACACTTCTGCGTGTCGCTGACCTTCCCCTGCCAGACCCCACACCCCATTCCACGGAGCAATTTAATCACTGAAAGGCAATTTGGCACCTTAAAACCACGCTCTGCAAAGGGGTGCTGGGGTGCTCACGCTCCCACGGGGCTCCCGGGTGGGTGCACGCCCCCAGTGGGAGAGGGGGCACCCCCACGGCGGGGACGGTGCTGTCCTGCACCATCCATGTGGCTGGAGCACTGGAGCATCCTTAAACAGGGGCAGGAACCAGCTCAGCCAGTGCCAGAGACCTGCTGAGCCCTGTCACAGCTCAGCACACGCATGAGTTCATCACAAGCAGGATCCAGGTCCCTGAGGGGCGGCCACAGCCAGGGATGCCAGGGACGGCAACAACCCGGCGAGGAGCTGGATCCCATCCTGGGAAGTTGGCTTTCGAGGAACAGCGATGCGGGGAGAGGGAAGAGGAGGCTGGAAAGGCTCCAAGATCAGCAGCGCTGATACGAAACCATAAATTATCCTCCCGGCTGAGCCGGCTGCGGGGAAAGGCAGCCCCTCCGAAAAGCCGGGGAAGTGGCGCAGCCGGCGCTGACCCCGGCATCGCCGCCGTCTCCCTCGGCTGCGGCTAAATGGAGGTGAGCCGGCTGCCATCGTTAGCGGGAGCTGCAATTTCTCGTCAATCCAAAGCGAATAATTAACGGGCACCGGCGGCCGGGGCTGCTCCCCGCATCCATCACGGCACGCGGCCCTGGGCCGGCAGGGTTGGTGCCTGCTGTAAATCACCGGCCCGGAGGCTCTGCGCCAAAGCACGCTGCCCATCACCGCCGCTCGCCAGGCCCCCAGCGTGAGCCAGTCCCTCGGCGGAGCAGAAACCCCCCCGATTTGGCAAGGGGGCTGGGGAGCATCCACAGTGGGATGCGTCGGTTGGGCTGGGATGACTCCAGTTCCCTTCATGCCCCCTCCAGCAAGCATTAACCAGTGCTGCTTCCCGGCATCCCTGCGATCTAATTACACCCAAGATGAAGCAGGGAACGATACCTTGCCTTTAATTAATAACTCGTCACGGCTGAGAGCTGGCTGAGAGCACGAACGCCGGGTGCCGGCGATTCAGGGTGCCCAGGTTTGGAGGTGCAGCCCCCCCCCCCCCGCACCCCACAGGCACCCTCAGAGCCCGAATGGGAAACACGAGCTGAAAAACGACATTTAAATAATAAATCCCAGCTATTACGGGGAGGCCGTACCTGGGAGAGCCGGCCAGCGCCGGCGGCCAGCCGGGTAATTAGACCGCGGCTGAAATGATGAAAAGATATCTGCAGGCTTTGAGGCCGAGGCTTTGAAGCTGTAAATCCTGTGAAGGCAGCATCCCCGCACGCACCCGCCGGGAGATATTTACCCAGGACCTGCTTTCCTCCATCCACGCCGTGCTCGGAGCCTAGGGAAAAAAAGTGTGGTGTCCCCCCCGGGGGAGTTGCTGAGCCTGGAGGGATGCTCCTGGGTACCCCGAGTTCTGTGCAGGTTGCTCTGGGGAAAGGCAATCCCGGTGCTGGGAATGCACGGGGCACCGCGGCGGTTCAGGTGGAGGTTAAATCCGGCACCACGAGCGGGGCTGCCGGGGAGCGCCTGAGCCTCATCCTGCGGGGAACTGATGAGTGTTGGCGCTTCTGGGATGAAGTAAAAGGCCCCGGTTCAAAGCAGGGGGTGGATGAACTCAGCAAGAGGGACAAGCGCCGCCGGGGGAGGGTTGGCGTTGCCGGTGGGTTCTACTGGCCTGGCTGGGGCTGCTCCTCCAGCACATGGAAGGGCCTTGATTTGAACACCCCCCCCGCCCGTGTTTGCATATGCACACCCCCACATACCCACAGACACCCCTGCACATGCTCGTGCATGCACACACCCACCTCTGCATGCACCCGTGCATGCACAACACCCCTGCAGCCTCACACCCGGGCGCTCTCGCACCCCCCCCTGCACCCACACCCCTCCTGCTCCCCAGCACCCGGCAATGGGCAGCAGCAGGAGCAGCGCGACCTCCCCGGCCGTGGGTCCCCCAGCCGGACACACGGACCATCTCCCGGGGTGCCAACGTGCCACCCTGCGTCTCCCTGGCCATGGAGCTGCCTCTGCCGCGCTCACCAAGGCCAAGGCTGTGTGGGGATGGAGCCCGTGCCGGGGGGCTGCCGGACAGGCACCCTTGGGTCCTTAAACCACAGCCCGGCTGCAGCCGTTCACCCAAAGGGATGTGATCAGCTCCGTGGCAGAGCCAGGAGCATCCCAGGATACGGGTGCTGGAAGGTGTCTGCCCTTGGAGAGGGCATCCCTACGGGAAGACCCTTGGATTTGGCCTCCCACCTGCCCCAAAAACCCCTTGGCACAGGGATCTTGGGCCAGCGGTGCCATGGGAGGCCGTAAGCGATGCGGGTGGGAGCCGGACAGCCAGACCCCAGCAGGAGCGAAGCAGCAGCTCAGCAGAGGGGTAATTAGCAGCTTACGATTCCAGATCCTCATTAGGGGCTGGCACCCCCCGCTGTTGCGCTCTGTGCAATTAGTCGCTAAGTAACATGCAGATATTTATACCCCTGCGAGGAACCGGGCCGGCACGCTGCCGGCATCGCCGGGATGCTCCGGTCGGGGCCTGGCCAGCGTGGGGACGGTGACATTTTGGGACAATCAGCCCATCCTTGCAGGCCAAGGAGCTGAGATCAGGGTCCAAGGGGCACCCTGGGGTGCTCAGCGGTTGGGGCAGCACCCTAGGGTGGGCACCCACGGGGACACGTGTGGCATCGTCACCCTGGGGAAGCCCCAGCCCCGGCACCGCCGTGGGGGACCAGCTGCTCCAAGAGCCTTTTCTATAGGGAAGATGTTTCATCTTCCCTCTCACCCCACCCTAATTAATTGTTTTAATTAAGGAAATGCCACCTCCACTCCCGACTGCCATTTGCCTGCAGAAACGTTGCTAATTACAGCGAGGGAAATGCGCTGTGGCTTGTTAAACCCGTTCGCAGGCAGCTGGGAGGGGGGTTGCGTGCGTGGGGGGGGGCTAAAAATATATGGGAAAAGGGAAAATAAACGAGCTCAAAGATGCAAAACAGCGTCCAGGGAGCAGAGGGGGTTTGGGGGTCCCCCGCGAGAGGGGAAGGGGTGGCCGTGGGCCAGGGATGTGCCTGGAGGTGGAGGTTTGGTACCTCCATCCGTCCCCTCTGCCCGGCAGCGGGTGGGCACTAACGAAGAGCCCTTCGTTACCGCGTCACCCAGACGGAGCCTGGCTTGAGAATGGGGATTTAAACCCCAAGTTTGCAGATGTACGGAGCTGTCACCAACACCCCCTTCGCCGGCTTTGTCACCAGCAGCCGGGAGCTCGCGCTGCTTTCTGCTTTTTAACAGCTTTCATGAATTTTAATGGGCAGTTGCTGCCGGGTTTCGCCTTCTCTTCCCGTTGCTTTTCCCCCACCCGCAGCCCTTTGGGTCACCCTTCTCCTCCTCAGGGCACCTCCGGGCTCACAGCCAGCCCTTGGCATCCTCCAAGTCCCCCGAAAACCTTCCCCAGCGTCGCCCCTGCCGCCCGCGCAATGTTCTTGCCCCAAAGGCACAACCGTCGGCACGGGGTGTTCGCCGCGGTGCTGCCGGAACAACGGTGCCGCTGCTCTGGCTGGTGGCTCTGGGCACCTCGGTGGCTTTTCCTGAAATTCAATGGATGTAAAGGCTCCAGAGACGCCACTTCAGAAACATCCATCTTTATTAGCAGCTGTTTAACACCTCCCCAAGGGACCATAACGAAGGGAAGCAACTTAATCACCGTCATGAAGCAAAGTGTGGGCGAGTGTGTCTCTCCTGGCCACCCGGCCACAGCCGTGGCCACCACCCACGCTGCCATGTGTCCTCAGGTGCTCCCACCCGGTGACGTCGTTCCTCCTGGTCCTGCCCAGCTCTGTGACAATGGCCCTTCTGGTGTCTTCTGGTCCTCTGATGAGGTATCTCCTGGCTCCATGTGACAGCATCCCCTTGGTCCTGAAGCCTTGTCCCTAATGGTCCCTCCATGTTCTCCTGGTCCCTCCTGGCCCTCTGATGACGCCCCTTCTAGCTCTCCAGCAATGTACCTCCTGACTCCGAGCAATGATGCCCCCCCTGGTCCTTCCAGCCCCCCGATGGTGGTTCCTCTTGGTCCTTCTTGCTCCATGTGACAACATCCCTCCTGATCTTGCAACCACGTCCCTCCTGGCCCTGCAGGGATGTCCCTCCTGTTCTCCAGCCCTGTCCCTCCTGTTCTCCAGCCATGTCCAGTCTGGTCCCACTCAACAATGTCTCTCCTGGCCCTGAGCAATGATGCCTGCCCTGATCCTCCTGGCCTGCTGCTGATGGTCCCTCCTGGTCCTCTCTGGTCCCTCCTGGCTCCATGCAATAACATCGCTCCTTGCCCCTCCTGGCCACACAATGATGTCCCTCCTGGTCTTTCCTGATCCACCCTGGCCCTGTGCAACAACATCCTTCCTGCTCCTGCAATCATGTCCCTCCTGGCCCCACGATGGCATCCCTTCTGGTCCCTCCTGCTCCTGGGCAGGGGATGCTCCAGGCAAATCCCCCTCACAGCCCATCTCCAGAGCCCGCAGCCAGGCCACCACGAAGCTTCTCAGGAAGGGAGGCCAGATCCTGCCCTTTTCCCTGGGGGATTTGGGGTGTTGGCCCAGGGCATTGCGAAGCCAAGAGATCGGATCCTGCACGAGGGGCTGGGAAGTGGGAGGGAGCTGGGCCAGGTTTTTCCTTCCCCATCTCCTCTATATTTGGGTGCCCTTCCAAATACAAAGCACCGAAACGACTTGTGGTTGCCGAAGTGATCAAAAAAACCCATTTTCTGGCAAAGATTTCGCTTTGTTTTTTAAAAACGCTGCTTAGAAAAGGCTCGGTGCTGTCAGTCCCTCCCCTGCCACTGCCAGATCCCCAGAGATTTTGGAGCTCATCCCGTCTGGCTCCAAAATTCCCCTTTTTCTAGGGGAAATTTCCTGGCTCCATTCCCCACCCTGAGAGCCGGTGTTGGACCTGGGTGAGTTTTGGGAGGGATGGGAACAAGCTCGGGCTGCCGGCAGCTTCACTTGGCTCCCTGGGCTGGGAAAAAAACTGTTCCAGGAAGGGTGCGTAGGAGGGGGTGGGGAAGGAGCAGGAGAAGCTGGATCAGTCCTCCTCGGAGCTTCTGCTGCGATGCTGAGCCAGGTACTGCTGTCCTGGTGCAACGGAGGGAGCATGGTCCTACTGATAAGTGACTGTCCTCCCGTCCGTGGTCATTGAACTGCCCTGCCTGTACATGGGGAGGTGGTGGCTGTGGCCATGGGGAGGTGGTGGCTGTGGTCTTGGGGAGGTGGTTGTTGCCACGGGGAGGTGGTGGTTGTGGCCATGGGGTTTGCATCAGGTGCTTGAATCTGCAACTGGCCCATCTGTCCCTGAGAGGGCAGGGTCAAGGCCCCATCTCCTGTTCTGCAGCCTCCATAGGTGAGGCAAGGTGAAAACGGGCCAGAAGGGTGAAAAACTTGAGGTGCAGCAACGGGAAACAAAGGCATGCAGGTATCCCCCAAACCGGGCCCTGTGCTCCCCATCAGCCCTCCCCAGGAAGGGTCTCCATCACCCCCAGCCCTGCCTTCATTACCTGGCCCTCATCTCCATCACCCCCAGCCCTGCCTTCATCCCCTGGCCCTCATCTCCATCACCCCCAGCCCTGCCTTCATCCCCTGGCCCTCATCTCCATCATCCCCAGCCCTGTCTTCATCCCCTGGCCCTCATGTCCATCACCCCCAGCCCTGTCTTCATCCCCTGGCCCTCATGTCCATCACCCCCAGCCCTGTCTTCATCCCCTGGCCCTCACTTCCATCACCCCCAGCCCTGCCTTCATCCCCTGGCTCTCATCTCCATCACCCCCAGCCCTGCCTTCATCCCCTGGCCCTCATCTCCATCATCCCCAGCCCTGTCTTCATCCCCTGGCCCTCATGTCCATCACCCCCAGCCCTGTCTTCATCCCCTGGCCCTCACTTCCATCACCCCCAGCCCTGCCTTCATCCCCTGGCTCTCATCTCCATCACCCCCAGCCCTGCCTTCATCCCCTGGCCCTCATCTCCATCATCCCCAGCCCTGTCTTCATCCACCCCGCAGAATCCCCGCACCCGGATGCTGCGGCTGCCACCAGCTCCCGCATCCCTGCGAGGGGAGGGAGAGGAGCGCGGGGAACTGGCGCGCTGAAGATCAAGAGGAAAATGATCAAAGGAGGGATGTGGGTGAGCGCTGGCAACCCTGTCACCCTGGAGACGGGAAGCAAATATTTGGGCTAATAGCGCTCTCGGGGAGCGGGGCCGGGCGCTTCCCATTGTCAGGCGACAATAACGACGGGCAGCCGCCCCGCTGATCCGCTGCGGGCCCGGCTTCGTTAGACACCGCTGGCACGGGGGGGAATTTGGGGTATCAGCAGGTTCGTTAAGGGAATTGGCCATCAGCCAGTGCCGATTGCTCGGCTGGAGGGATGCTCAGCCACAGGGATGCTCAGCTGGAGGGATGCTTGGCCGGAGGGATGCTTGGCCGAAGGAATGCTCAGCTGGAGGGATGCTTGGCCGGAGGGATGCTCGGCCGGAGGGATGCTCGGCCGGAGGGATGCTTGGCCGGAGGGATGCTCGGCTGGAGGGATGCTTGGCCGGAGGGATGCTCGACTGGAGGGATGCTTGGCTGAAGGAATGCTCAGCTGGAGGAATGCTCAGCCGGAGGGATGCTCAGCTGGAGGGATGCTTGGCCTGAGGGACGCTCAGCCAGGACGATGCTGGGGGTGGTGGGGAGGGTGATGGGGGCCATGGGGCTGACGCTCTCCCACAGGGTCACCATGGCACAAGGCCAACAGCACCAGGGGTACCACCAGCCCTGACCTGTCACCTCCTGCAGCGTGCGGCTGGCTGTCACACCCCTGAGATCAACCTTTCCCCACCGACAGACCCCCCGGCTGCAGCGAGCCCTCCTCCAGCCTTCCTCCCGCCAGGCACAGCCTCCCCTCCTGCTTGCCCAGGGGATGCTCCTCCTGCCTACCCAGGAGGGACACGGGAGGCACGGAGCGCTCAGACAGGCAGTGAGAACCTGGGAAGGGTCTGCAGGAGCTTCTCCACCCCACTGCGGCCATACCCTGCAGCCCAGGGCCCAGCACCCCCTCAGTGCACCTGCCCCGCACTGGGAACCCCCAGCCGGGCTGGCAGGATGCAGCCCCTGACCTCCACCTTCTCCCCATGGGTGCTGGGTGAGGATGGGGCTGGAGCAGCACTGGCAGCAGCTGCTCTGGGGGACCAAATAAATAAATATACATAGATATATGTATGTCTACACGCACACACACATACATATTTTTTAATAAATATATATTTTTAATAAACACAAGCATCTGGTTGAACACAGAGAAGAAATTTTCTATTAAAATATAAATACATCTAAATATATTTCCATATATCTCCAGTTTTAACCTGGTGGTGCCCCTGTAGCCCACGCCCTTAAGGCAATGGGTTATGGTGAGCAGCCAGGCTACCATCTCCCACCGTCCCGCCTGGGGACACCCTGCAGAGGTGACAGCATGGCCTTCGGTCACCCTGGGCCACACGCCTGCTGGCAGCCGTGCCAGCACCAGCCTGGGCACCCAGGGGGCTGTCTGCACCGGGCAAGGCAGGGTGGGCACAGCCTGGGGTGGTGTGTGGGCCTGGGAAGGACAGGAGGAAGGTAGTGGTTTCAGTATTATTAATTACATTAATAATAATAATAATAAAATTTTATATCAATACAGAATATATTCTGTATTGATGCTATAATAATTATTATGTATTAATATGTGTATTATCATATCGTGTATTTTAGTGATGATGATGATAATACTATAATAATAAAATAATAAAATATAATAATAATAATAATAATAATAATAATAATAATAATAATAATAATAATAATAATCTTGAGCTGGCAAAGGGCCTTTGGCTCATGCTGGGAGCAGAGCAATCCCTGTCTGTCCCCGTGGCACGATACCTGCCGTGCCGCCTGCCCGCCGGTTCCAGGAGCACGATGGAATTGGAGTGACACGGAGGAAAATCAATCTGAATGAATGAGGTCACCTGCCTCATAAATAATTCATCAAAGCTGCGTGTTAATGCACCTCTCCCCTGTGTGCTGCGGGGGGGCAGCGGGAGGAGCTGCACCGCTGGGCTGGGTGCTGGGTGCCAGGGCTGGGTGCTGGGGCTGGGTGCTGGTAACTGGTGCCAGTGCAACACAGCCATGCTGGGTGCTGATAACTGGTGCTGGTGCAGCGTGGCTATGCTGGGTGCTGGGACCTGGTGGAACACAGCGATGCTGGGTGCTGGGACCTGGTAACTGGTGCCGGTGCAGCAGAGCCATGCTGGGTGCTGGGACCTGGTAACTGGTGCCGGTGCAGTACAGCCATGCTGGGTGCTGGGCGTTGGTAACTGGTGCCGGTGCAGTACAGCCATGCTGGGTGCTGGGACCTGGTAACTGGTGCCAGTGCAGCACAGCCATGCTGGGTGCTGGGCATTGGTTAACTGGTGCCAGTGCAGCACAGCCATGCTGGGTGCTGGGTGCTGGTAACTGGTGCCAGTGCAACACAGCCATGCTGGGTGCTGGGCGTTGGTTGACTGGTGCCAGTGCAGCACAGCCATGCTGGGTGCTGGGCACCGGTAACTGGTGCCAGTGCAGCACAGTCATGTTGGGTGTTGGGAGTTGGTACAGCACAGCCATGCTGGGTGCTGGCATTGCACCCCAGCGGACCAGCAAGGCTCTGGGTGGGGGTGACACACCATCCCAGGGTGCTTGATGGGTGCTGGGCCCTGGTGCTGCACCCAGTGACGTGGCGGGAGACCCCGACACAGCCATGGCGACACCACCGGGGCCGGCACCTGCAACCAGCTTCAGCCAGGGGAGCGGGGCCGCGTCCTTCCCGCAGGCAGGAGCGTGGCAGGACCCTCACCTGGCTGGAAGAAGCCACGAGGTCTCTTAACAGCCCCCCACGGCACAAAAATCCCGGCTGGGGCCATCCTGTGCTGGGACAGAGGTGACACCCCAGCACCCGGCTGCTGCCACCACCTGCCACCAGCACATGGCCCTACCGCGGGCAGCGCTGGCAAAGGGGCTTTTGTCCCCTGGGCCCAGCAGGCAGGTGATGGAGGTCCGGGCAGGAAGGGCAGCACAGCCAGGGATTACAGTGGGAAGAAAGCGATGCAGTGTGAGGCCAGCAAATGTTTTAATTCCCTTTAATTCCCTGGCTGCGGCGTGTTCCCGTGCTCGATCGCCACGTCTGGGGTCATCATACACCCACCCCCCCCCCCCTCAAAGCCCACAGGGCTCTTCCCAACCTCTCTCCCTGGTGCTGTTTTGGAGGAAGGTGACGGAAGGAGCCCGGCAGCACCGAAATATTGCAAAAGAACATCTTGAAGCCATTCTGCCATCTGTTGTGCTTTCAGCGCAATTAAGCAGGCAGCGGCCGTGCCAGGCAGCGGGGAGCATCCCTGCCTGCAACACGCGTGTGTGTGTGTGTGTCCCCTCTCTGCCAGGCCTGGCAAACAACCCCGCGGGGCGGTGGGTGGGTTTTTGGGTGCTGTGCCACCTGCCCCTGCCAAACCCCGGCTGGTGCCGTGGCAGCTGGCTGGCAGCCGGGAGCGAGCGCAGATGCCCGGGGTTTGGTTGCTCGGCGGGTGGAGGAAGGGCTGCCTGCAAGGAGGCAGCTCCGCTCTCCCGGCTCGCCAGGACGGGTGCCAGCCCGGGTGCCCCTCGCCGGGGGTCAGTGGGGTGCTCTGAGCCACGAGGGGTTCATTTTGGGGTGCAGGTGGGGAGCGGGAGGGGGATGGCGGCAGCACCTCAATGGAGGGTGCTGCCCAGTAGGCACAGTGGCACCCCAATACCTCCACTTCTGCCAGGCTCAGGGCCTGGGGACATGTGGCTGGGGGACCCCGCTGTCTGGTGACACCACACACCCAGCGAGGCCACAGATGTGGCTCGGTGCTGCGCTGAGACCTGCCCAACCCGTGTCAGGAGTCCCAAGCCCCTGCTGCCATCCCACCAGCCCCGAGGCAGCGCTCGGCGCGGGGATTCGCCTCCGGAGCCATGGCTGCTGCTGGCTTGGGGCTTGTCACCGCATCCCTCGGCTGCCACTGTCATTAACTTCCCCACTAACACTGGTTTATCCCCTTGATCTTGACGGGAAACTGGGAGGCAAGGGAAGAGTCCCTGGGGAATCGCCACCGCACGCGCCGAGCTGTAATTAGGGACGGGAAATCTCCGCCGACAGCCGTGCGGGTAAGCGAGCCCGGCGCTGGAAGGGATTAGGACCCAAATTAAATCGTTTGCTCCGAAACGGTGAGCAAAATGCTCAGAGCCCAGATCCTGGTGACGCCGTGGGACCGGCACTGTGGGTGCGGATTTGGGGACCAAACCCAGCCCCCCCGGCCGTGGGGATCTCGGCAGATGGCTGAGACAAGGCAGCGAAACGCAGGATGGATCCGGCAAACGGCAGCAGCTGCGGTGAGGACAGCTCTGGCGTCAGCTCAGATAGGGATGGAGGAGCTGGTCCCCAGCCCCCTCCGCCTGTCCTTGATCAGGGACCAGTGGCCCCAGGATGGCCTCGCCAGGACCCCCCAGGCTGGGCTGGGGACAGCGGGGACGAGGCCACACGTATGGCCTAAAGTGCTGTCCTGGGGGGTGGCGTCCCTGTGGGCAAGGTCAGGGTGATGCACCACGCAGGGCCGGTCCCTAGCACCCTGCCCCCTCCGTGGCACAGCCACCGGTGCAACGGTCCCCCTGGCCAGGGACACGGACGTCACCTCCACTCGCATGGCCCAGATGGCACAGGGGCGCACAGCAGATGGGTGCCCAACTGCCGGCTGCCTGTCCCGCCATACCACGGTGATTCCCATGGTGACACCCACCAGTTTTGGGGTGAAATCCCACAGGTTTCAGGTCACCGACGTGCACAGTGGGTAACACCACTACCCAAGCCCTGGGGACGGCAGCATGGGTGCAACCATTCCTTCCCACTGGCAGCGGGATGCCCTGGGCCAGCGCAGGGGTGCCAGCACGCTGGGTCTCGGCACGGCGGCACACCGGGGTGGCAGAGCCGTGGGGCGCCATTGGCTTTGGCAAACCTCGGATGAAATCTGCCATTCCTGCTCTCGCTGCCGCAGTGCTCCCCTGGCAGTCCCAGCCTCGCCGGGATAACAGGCTCTGCCAGCTCCAGCCACCGGCTCCAAGCCTGGCCGAGGATGGGGAGGATTAAGCAGCCACCTTCTTCTGCTAATTAATAACCCACTTGATTAAGAATCGTTAGTCAATATGTCACCAGCACAAGGACCACTCTATGGCCTCAAGCTGGGGACACCGCTCCAAGGGGCCAGCATCCTCCTCCTCCTCCACACCCCGGCCAGCCCCTGTGCTGCTCCAGCACAGCCTGCCCGGACTCCTCTCTCTGCCCCCTCTTGATTACCATCATCTGATGTTATGGATCATGCTGATGATGTCATCAGCATCCTGCCTGCCCCCATGCCCCCCTGTCCTCGCTGCCATCACCCAAAAGGCTGGGGGTCCCTCTCCCACCTCCTGACAATGTCACAGGCTCCCACATTCACCCCAGGTGCCACCTGAGTGGGTTGTTGCTGCTTCCCACTTGACGGGCTGGGCAGAATTCAGCCCTGAAGGATCCCAAAGACTTGGGGTGCAGCAACACACCCCCAAAACGTGTGGGGGAAAGATAGATCCATCCCTGGTGCTAAGGGCATTGTCCCCACCACCCCCAGCAGGTGACATCAGGGAAGCTGCATCCAGCCGGCCTGGGGACAGTGGGTTTTGGGGGGCAATGAGCTCCCCCTCCTTCCAGCCCAGATCCCCCCAGTGCTGCAGCAGAGAAGGGGGGAAGTGGGCAGGCAGGGAGAGGATGGCATCCCCTGGGGCAGCTTTAGCACAGGGACAGTGCAGTGGGGACCAATAATAGCATCCCCCCTGGCCCCCCCAGGGGAATACGAAGCAATTAGCTAATTGCAGCGGGAGTTCACGGTGGGTGCCTGCCCTGGCCCCCCTGGCGCAGCCGAGTGGGCTCCGTGCGCAGCAGCCGCATCGCTTTGCGCTTAACCTACATTTGCTTTTGTCCCGGCCAGCGCAGCCGGAGCACGCCCAGGGCCCTGTTTTCGGCATGGCAGAGCACGGCACGGCACGGCACGGCACAGCATGGCACGGCTCGGCATGGCTCAGCATGCCACCTGGCACTGAGGACCCTCTCAGCAGCCCCCAGACCCAAATGAAGCAGCCAGGGCTCAGCCTTGCTGCCCCTCACGGGGCTGACGAGCCTGGGTAAGCAGGTCACGCTCGGGTAGAGGTGGCGACACGGTGACACGCCATGGGGCTGTGGCATGGTGTCCCCAAGACAGGGACGGTGTTTCGCCTCCTCCCGGGGGGGGGTAATCACAGGACCCGCTTCCCCACGATGTCTCCCCCAGAGCACCCTCCTCCAGCCGTTCCCGGGAGGCCGGGAGCGCTCGGCAGCCTCTCGAGGAGCGGCACTCGCTGACGACAGCTTCGACCGAGCTTTAATTACCTAACGAGTCTCGGCGTTCGCAGCCACTGTACTGTGAACAGAGGCAGAAGGTGCCCGCTCCAGCTGTGGCACGGGGGCCAGATGTGCAGTGGCAGGGAGGGGGCAGGAGAGCCCAGGAGGGGTGGCAGGGGATGCTGCTCGGTGGGGATTGTCCTGCTTGGGGATGTGGCCCCGGGGACCCGTGAAAGCCCTTTGCTCTGGGGGGAAGGGGTTCCTCAGCAAAAAGGAGTGCCAGGAGCAAAGGGGTTAAATCCCTGGGTTGGGGACTGGCCCCCAGTGTTCCCCCAGTGCATGGTGACGAGCTGGGGTGCAGCTCATACGGCCCTGTCCTGCTCCACCCCTGGGGACACCCATCAGCACCCAGCACCATCACCCTTCATCTCCCATCGGGCTGCACCCACCACCCCAAAGATGTCCCTCACCATGTCACCAAGCACCGTCAGTGTCACCCCCTCTGGCTCAGCGGGTCCTGGGTCCCTGGACGGCTGCACTCTCCCCTGCTGGGCCTGGACCCGGCCCCACAGACCAACCACCCTTGCAGAGCTGGTCCTTACAGCAGCGGCTCCTCACATCCTTCAAACCCAAAGCACAAGCCCTCTGGGGGGACTCCCTGGACCGGGTGCACCCTCCCAGCCTGGGAAGGGGCTTCTCTGTCCCCAGAGCCCCAGGAGAGGACATGGAATTGGGATACGGTTGTAATTACCGATGATGAGTGCCCACAGGAGCCCAGGGATGAGCAAATCCCCCGGGGTACAGTGGGAGCAACACCTCTAATTATCAGTCCCAAGTGTTAAGGCAACACTTCTGCTGCTGCTACCCATTAGTGGCTCCTGGGAGGGGCCATACGCTGCCATCCTGGGCACACCCCTCCCTGGGTCCTGCCAGGGTGGCGGCTGGTGACACCGATGCCACCGGGATGCTCACGGTGGTGCCAAGCTCTGCGTATGTTTTTTCTCCTCCTGGATGAAGTTTGTTGGGTTGCTTCCGTCCCCGGGGGGGTTAATAACCCCAGATGGGATCCGCAGCCTTTCAGGAGGGGTTGTCCCAGTGGTGCCCCGGCTTTGTGTGCAGTGGCACGTCTGGAGGCAGCGAGGAGAGAGCAAGTGAGCCAGCACCTCCTGAAAAATCACCTCTGGAGGCCACACAGCCGGGTGCAGGGTGGTCATAGGGAGAAAACACGTCTGTGGGTCCAAGGGATCCTTATTTCTTATTTTCTCTTCCCTGAGTTCTTTGGCCCAGGCAGGGATGAGCCTCACCCCCATCCCAGCATCATCCCCCCCATCTTTCCCGGGATGCAGTAACTGGATTTTCCCGCCACAGCCACAGCCTGTCCCCACAGCTTTAGGACATCCCCGTGGGCTTGCTGGCCACCTAAAGCTGTCAGCACCCCTAGGTGACACCTCCGCACTCCCTTCTCCCCCCTCCAACACCAGCTAAATATCCCAGTGCATCTCTGGGATAACTGGTCCAGTGTGTGCTGGGGAGAGCATCCCCCGCTCATGGTTCTCATGAGCCAGTGGCTGCCAGGATGGATTTTTTTGTACTGGGATGAATTTTTCTGCCTCGGCTGCTGACGGGGAAGGTCGGTGCTGGGGAAGGGGCCGAGGCAGCGCAGCCGGCGCCGGTAACGTGGCAAGAAGGGCCCATTGTGGCGAGACGCAGCTGCGCGGGGTGCGGGAGGGGAGCAAAGGGAATGCAAAATGCCGGCGATGGGAAAGGCTTGGGGGATTCGCCATCCCCCTGAGGGTGTTTCCCCACCCTGCACGTGTCCCAGTGACAATAGGGGCTTTATGGGGAGCGACTCCGTCCCCTGTTCCAGGAGCTTCTGGGATCTGGGATGTGCCATCCTGATGGGGTGCTGTGGGTGCTGGGGACACCTCGTCCCCACCCTGTCCCCCTACACAGCCATGGGCTGGCCCTGCTCAGCAAAGAGGGGTGGTGGTGCTGGGTGCTGGGGTGCTCCCAGGGACCTGATCCCCTTGGAGCCCGGGCTGCGCCATCAGCAACTTGCTCCCGAGGCTGATGGCGACGGGTCCTTGAAGTGGTGTGACAAAGTGACACTGGGAAGGAGGGAGAGTGGCTCCGTGCCCTTCCCAGTGCTCCTCTGCGAGCCGGTGGGCAGCAGCTCCTGTTTCTCTCGCTGAGCTTTCGTGAATTATTCAGGCACTGCCTCTCTGCGGATGCCCCCCCCCCTCGCCCAGAGCCGAGCCCCCCTGCACCCAACCGGGGGCCACAGAGGTGGGGAGCAGCTGGGGCTGGTGCCACTGGTCGTGTGCTGGCCACCGAGGTGGAATGTGCAGCGCGAGAGGGAGCGGGATGAGACGTTCAACCTCCCCGAGCACCAGGCGATGCTCAGCATGCGGGAGAGGAGCCGTTGCAAAGCACCATTTCATTTCATTGAAAGGAGGAGAAAAGGAAAGGGGGGAGAGCGAGAGCACACGAGCTGGCCCAGATCCTGTTTCTTCTCTTTTTCGTTCTCTGTTTTCGTGCAGCGCCAGCTCTCACCCCCCACTGATCGGCAATGGCTGCTCTGTCCACGCTGGCAGCGCCTGTTGCCACCCAGGGATGGGGTTTTGCTGGGGTGAGCCCCGGCATGGCCCCCAGCTGAGCACCACCCTCAGCTGCTGCTGGGACCCCAGGAGGGTTTGGGGTCTGGCTCCGGGGCTGGAGTGAGGTGGAGAGCTGTGCAATGCAAGGGAGCATCCCTGAGATGCTCCCTGGGAGGGGATGGAGACAGGAAGGGTGTGGGGTCTGCATGCTGGGCACACTGGGAGGCTACTGGGGGAGAGCAGGGTGCCCCCCCCCCTCCAAGCTCATCCCATCACCCTTCACAGCACCTTCAGCAATGGCCTGAGAAGGGCGAGCACAGCAGCTGGGGCTGCCCCAGTGATGGGGATATGGGATGGGACAGTGATGGGGATGGAGAACAGGACAGCAATGGGGACACAGGACAGGACAGCGATGGGGACAGGGGACTAGGCAGTGATGGGGACATGCTGCTACAAAAGCTGGCCCTGCCAACATGAAGCTGCCACGTTCTGCCAGTGCTTCCTCAGCTCCACTCACCGCCTCCCCCCGACCTGTCACCGTCTCTTCAGCCCGCAGGCCCATGTCGCCCTGTTCCTGGCTAACGGCTTGTTTCCACTGCTGGAAGTGGCCACCAGGACCAGATGAGCCCGGGAGGGTGATTTATGCCGGGCAGGTTGATGCTGCAACTGCTTGGGACAGTGGCAGCTGCTCCGGCTGTTCTGGCACAATGTGGGGCCGGCAGCAAGTCCTCGGGGGCAGCAGGAGTGGGGGCTCACGGCAGGCAATGTCCTGGGGGTGTCGGGCATCTCCACGGGGTGGGGGGACAGCAGGGTTGGAGGGGGCTGGGGAGCATCTGGGAGGGGGCTGAGGTTCGTTTCCCAGCCACCGCGTGAGACCAAGATTCAAGTCAAGGCTCCGGTTAATCCGGACTTTAATCCGCTCTAAATCCCACCATTAATCTGTTTAATGTCACCTTTTGGAATGAAGATCCTGTGCTGTGGCTCCTTCCCGCTGAGCCGGGAGGAGGAGGAGGAGGATGCTCTGACAGTCCCGATGCTGGGGAGCTTGGGGTGGGGGTGCAAGCCTCGGCACGGCTCGGTGGGTCCGCGGGGCTCATGGGGTCCCTGGCCCAGGGTTGAGCTGACGGCCGCAACCCCCTTGTCGCTGCACCCCAGCCTAAAATTCCTCCACGTGGCTGACATTGGCCGGCAGCAGGACCCGGCTCGGGGGGATCCCCACGACACCCCAATGAGAAACCAGCCCTGTGCCCACCGTGGGGGCTGCCGCCACCCACCACCCATGATGCCAGGCCCCACGCTCCTCTGGCCAAGCAGAAAAGATGCCCGTCCCCGGTTTGTGCTGGCGGTTCTGGGTGGATTGGGACTGGGTGGGAGTTTTAGGGTCTGGGGGCAGCCCTTGCGTCCCAACCCCCGTCCCCCGAGCTCCCCACGCCACAGCCACCCGCACACCCCGGCACACTGCTCCCGGCGAAGGGTGGGAGTGGGGCAGAAAGGGGCCAGCTGCGGGGATGTTGGCACCGGAGCAGACATCCCGCGGACGACCCCCACGCCGTCCCCCCCCTCCCCACGGGTGTCGCATCCCCGTGGCGCACCCAGAGACCCCCACGTGGGGGCGAGGGGGAACTTTCCTAGACACCCCCCCCCCCCACCCCCTCCCGACCCCGGTGCTGCCCACGCTGAGGCCGGTCCGCCAGCGCCCTCCTAAGTCCTTGCTCAAAAGCGCCCCGGCACCAGGCTGGCGTCCCCCGCCGTTTCCACGCGTGACCCCCCCGGGTCCCCGTCACCCGCCCGGGTCCCCGTCACCCACCCGGGTCCCCGCCACCCACGCGGCTCTGCACAGACCCGAGGGAGGCCCCGCGGACGGCACCGCCGTGCCCGGCCCACGCCGCGCTAACGGCACCGGCCCACGCACGGCGGGACCCGCGGGGCCGCCCCGCTCCCGCTCCCGCTCCCGCTCCCGCGGGGGGACCCCCCGCCGCGCGTTTCCATTGGCTGCTTCGTAGCAAGCCCCGCGCCGCCATTGGTTAGTCCCGCCCGTGGGCCCCGCCCCCCTCCCCGCCGCCGCTCCCGGCCCCGCTCGGGACTTCGCAGCAGCCGCGGGCGGGAGGCCCGGACCCGCCGGGCACCGGGCACCGGCTCCGGGGGCACCGCCGCGCCCGGGCAGGGAGAAGCGCCGGGGGAAGAGACACCCCCCACCCCCCCCGCCGGGCCCCGCCCCGCCCCGTCCCGTTCCGCCCCGTCCCGTCGGGGGCACCGGAGCAGCCCCGGTCCCGGCGCCGCGCTCCCCCGAGGTAGGCAGCAGGTAAGGGCCGGCCGGGCTCTGCTGCCCGCCGGTGCAGCGCTGCCGTGAACGGGCCCCCCCTAGTCCTCCCGGTTCCCCGCCCCCAGTTCCTCCCGGTTCCCCCGGTCCGTAAGGGCGGGAGTGCTCGGTATCGGCCCGGTTCGTGCTTGCCACTCCGGGACCGGCAGCGAGGCGAAGGCTTTTGTCCCGGGAGGCGAGCGCGTCCCTCCGCCTCAAGGCATCGGCCGTGACCCGCCCCCCCCCCCCCTCCCCCCCGGTGTCACCGGGCACCGGCGGCCCCACCCGGCCCACGGGGCAGCGCAGCCCCTGGGAGCCCTGGCGGGGGGATGACACCGAGGGTTTGGGGAGCCCCGAGGGGCGGGAGCTGCTGGGTGGGCAGAGCCCGGGGCTGTTCCCAGGAGCCCCTGGCTGTCCCTCAGTTTCCCTGGGTGGGTAAAACAGGGGGAAATGGGCGATCTCCCCCCAAAACCGATGAGAAATCCAAGGGGGGCTTGAAACACCACCGGGTCCGGCGGGTGACAGCTAACGGGAGCTGGCGGAAGGTGCGGGGTGGCTCCGGAGCCCATGTGCGAGGGCAGGGACGGGTGCCCCATGGCAGCACTTGGCTTCGTGCGTTGCCCCGTCCTTCCTCCGCACCCGGCTGCTGCCTGACCCCTGGGCTCGAAAGGATGAAATTCCTCCATTCCCGGAGAGACGAATCCCTTTGGCGAGGCCGGATCCTGCCCGGAGCAACAAGAGCTTTGTGGAAAACTTCCCAACTCCCACCAACCAAAGCTTTATTGGCTCTGGAGAGGGGAAGGATTATGGCCATAAATATTCTTTGCCAACCCCAAACCCAGCACCGGATCCAAATTGTCCCGCGGAGCTTTTCTTCCCTCCCGGAGCGGCTTTGTCCTCGCCGATCCCTGGGCAGGAAGCATGTGATGTACCAGGGCCCCTGCTGCGGGACAGATGGACAGACAGACGGTGGTTTGGCCTCTGTTTCCTTCCCCCTGCTCTGTTTTCCACTTCCCCATGAGTCTCCTGAGCCTCTGTCTGCTCCGAGTGAAGGAGAAAGGAAGTTGCTGCCGGAGAGCGCGGCTCGATGGCAGCTTAATAAAGAAAAGGAGGAAATGGAAGGCGAGACAGATGCTCCAAAATAACCCCCCTTTCCTCCTCCTCCTCCTCCTCCTCCTCCTCCTCCTCCTCCTCCTCCTTCTCCTCCTCCTCCTCCTCCTCCTCCTCTCCATGCTGCAGCTGCCTCCCCACTGGGGCACGGTAATCCCAGCAGGATTCCTTGATACGGCACCAAATCAGCTCCCCCATCCTGAATCAGCACCGGGCAGCACTCCAGGATCTCACCGGGATATCACCACCCAGCGCCCCCCTCCCCCCACTGTGCCAAAGCACCCGCGGTCGGCACCTCACCATGTGCCAGGATCCCATTCCCATGCGGTGCCGGCCAACGGGAAGCGCCGGCGGGATTCGCCACCCACGCTTGGGGTTGGCATTGCCGGAGCCCCCTCGGATCGGCCGCCCGGCTCCTTGCACAGACACGTTGGAGTTGCCGGGGCAGACAGGCGTTCCCAGGCATCGGCGCACGCCGGATTTGGTGCGAAGGAGAAGCCAAAAAGCTTCTGCTCCTTCCCGTAGGTGCCCGTGCCGGGGCTGCGTTCGCAGCCCCGGCACGGGCACCTACGGGAAGGAGCTTATGGGATAGGGGAGTTCGGATCCTGCCAGGAAATAGTGGGGACAATGATGGGGATGTGGCCGAGCACTAGGCAGCGCCGCTGGCACGAGCGCCAGGAGCGAGCGGAGCGGGATACAACCACCCGGCACCGCGCGGTGCCCGGCTGAGGGGATGCCAGTGCTCCCCGCCGCATCCCCGGTCCTTGCTCCAGCCTCGCAGCCGGCTCCAAGGAGCCGCGGGTTTTTTTGCCGGCCTTGCCAAGTAATGATTTTTTTCCTCGGGTGAGGTGTTTACTCAGTGGCTTCCTCTCTGGCCTCACCCCGCTCGGCACACACGCGCCGGACCCGGTGGCTCTCGGTGCAGTTTGCACCCATGGCAACGTGCGAGGGACGGTTATTGCAAAAGGCGGCGTGCGTCCTTCTTCCTCCTCCTCCTCTGCCGCACCAGCGCTGGTAAAATGGGTTCTGGAAGCTGGAGGGGTCACAGAGGGTAGGGGACAGGCTGGTGACGGCGGTCAGGCTCTCCGGTTACCTCCCCGTGCCGTGCCGGCGCTCCGACCCGTCTCCTGTAATCCAGCGCGGCGGCAGGGTTTAATTAATTAATAGGGGTTGGAGGCGCGGGGAGGTGGTGGAAAGCGATGCCGGGGGGACGGAGAGCGAAGCAGCGGGGTCCCATCCGTACCCCCGGTGTTTGGCCGAGGATTGGGGGAGATCGGGGGGTGCTGGGGTGCGGAGCAGGGGCGTTCTCCAGAGCAGCGAGAGGAAACAGCACGCGGGATGGGGGGAAAAACGGGGACATCTCCACCATTAAATGTTCACCCTGGCTGGGGGGACGATGCTTCTGTTGGAGGGAACTTGGAGCAAGACAGCTACAAGTTAATATGGCCCTGGAGAGGAGGAGGAGGAGGAAGAGGAGGCGGAGGTACCTCTGCTCTCAGCTGGAGCTTCGCAGAGCCCTCCCCTCACACCGCACGCTTGCTCCCTGCTGCCCCGTAAATTATTTAAGTGCTTTTACTTTCCTGCATGAAATATTCAGCCCGCTGCCGAGGGAGCTGGGGGGGCTCGGGGGGGGGGACACATGAGCACACGGAGCTGCTGGTGGGTACCTGGTCGGGGGAGAGGGATCTTTGGGGCAGGTAGAAATAGCCCTGGGATGGCGTCGCTGCTGGATTCGGCCCCTCTGGTGTAAATGAGCTGCCGGCCGGTGCTCACGCAGCGGCTCTACCACAGCACGTGCCAGTGCCACCGGCCCCAGGCGCTGGGGTCTTGTGTCCCCCGCCCCCGCAGACAGGAGCTTTAATTGATGCTTTTTAACGAGAGGGCCGGACTCTGCTCTCGCTTGCACCCACCGTGGTGTAGGAGAGGGGTCCCCATGGGATGGGGGGGCTGAGGTTGCAGCTGAGTGTTGGGTCAGATGCTCGTGGGTGCTGGCCCAGTGGGGAGGAACACAAACCTGCTGGTGGAAGTGCCGGCAGGGCTGTCTGTCCCCTGCCAGCGCTGGATTTGGCCATCAGCTCCCCTGCCCTGCAGCAGCGTGGCCGGGGTGCTGCTGTGTCCCGGCGCTGGCACACGTCTGTCCCCAGGGGGGCCCGTGGCAGGGACTTCGGCGGTGTCACCGCATCCCCACCTCGCGCTGGACATCCAGATGTCCCAGCCTTCGGCTGAGCCCCCACACCATCACTCAGGGCTGCAAACCGCCCCCCCGAAACCTGCAAAATGGGTGGAAAACCGCCCCAAAAAAGGGCTGTGCCTGTCCCCAAAGCCACCGTTGGGACCACAGCCCTGCCGTGCTCTTCCGGAGCAGGGAGGGACTTGGTGAAAGCAACGCCTGGCTGCTGTTTTTCGGTAGAAGAAGCGGGTTTTTGAGGGCGTTTTCATTAAAAAGAAGAAGCGGGAGGGGGAAAAAAACAAGCCCTGAGCAGGGCTGGAAACTTCAGCGACAGGAAGGAAACGGGGTGGTTTATTTCGGTCTCGAGTTTGCTCGTCGGGGCAAGGCTTGCCTCTTCCGTGCGCCGATAGCAGCCCCTCCGTGAACAATGGGGTCGCGGGGCCCTTCCCGGCAGGAAAACGGCTCATTCCGGTGAAATCTGCTGGTTAGTGCTGAGTCAGCAGGTCCTGGTGGGACAGAGCGTGGTGCGGAGGGTGCTGGGTTAACCGGCCCGGTGCTGAGCAGGAGTGAACGCGCCGGGAGGTGAGCTTGGGTTTCCTCGGGGTTTGCAGCGAGCGACCTACAAAACGGCCCATGGGCGCTGGAGAAGGAGCAGGTCGCATTTTGGGGGGTCGAGGAAAGACCCCCTCTATACCGCTTTGTGCCTCAGTTTCCCCACCCCACCCCACGAGCAATGCTCCTCTCCCCAGTTCCCGGCAGGAGAGGGCTGTGGGGCATCCAGGTGTTTTTCAGTGCCGGGAGCGGAGGGTTGTTCTGTTATTACAGGCGCTAATTGGGAGCCGTGGGCGCGTGGGGCAGCTTGCGAGAGCCGGCGCTTCCTAGTTTTTATGGGCTCCGTAGGTGGAGTTTGCACTCGCTTTATGGCTGCGGTCGCCCAACAGAGAGCTCAGGCGTGGGAATTCCGATTTGTCCAGGCACCGCTCCTGGCGGGGAGCCCGGGGCACCCCACAACCGCCGCGGAACGCAAGGGAGGGGACTTCCAGCGTGCCAACACAGCGGCAAAGCCCCGCTCCTTCTGGAAGAAGCTGCCCGCCGCAGGCAGAGCGAGTCCCCCTTGTAGTCAAAGGAGAGAAGATGGAGCCACGCTGCCCCTGCCCATCCTGCCCGTCCCTTCGGGCTCAGCACCGGCAGCATCTCGTGCGCGGGGCTGTGGGCGTTAAATGAGCCCGACCTGCCTGGGAGCTGCCAACAGCTCTGCGAGAGCAGCCTCTGCTTTGTCATTTCTGTCTTATTAAGCGCGAGAGCCTGAGCTCGAAGCTCACGCTGGCAAAAATCAATGTTTTCACATCGAAGGAAATTCTTACAAACCTCTGTGTTTTTCCCCAGGGCTGTAAATAACACTGCGTGCGGCAGCTCGCGCGGTGCCGGTGGCGGCGGCTCCGTTACTGCTCGCTTAATTCACGCCCTCGTAGAGCCTCGGCCGCCCTCGGGCGCGGGGAGCTTGTGGCTGGACGATGCGTGGGAAGCCGGGGCTCAGCTCGCCCCGTCGCCGTTGCGCCATTGCCCCGTGCACCGTTGCCCTTGCGCCACCGGCTGCCGTGAGACAGAGCCTTGGCCGCAGCGGGGTGTCCGAGCCCCGCGGGAAGCCGGGGTTTGCTGCCGAGAGCCCAGCGTGAGCTCTGGGGTGGTAGGAGCAGGATCCCTGACGGGGGTCTGGGACTAGGTGGCAGCTCCGCTTGGGGGGGTCTACAGGGCTGCCCATGGTGGGGACGGACTCGGTTCTGCGTTGGAATAACCCTGACTTCCCTCTCCATATCCACAGCCAGTTTGTCCCCCTCCATTCTCACACCTGCAGCATCCCTTAGCTTCAACAGCTCGCCTCCCCTCCCTGGTATTTATAGCACGATCCCATCCCTTCCCCGCTCTCGCTTTGCCAGGGTGACCATGCCACGTGCAGGCTCTTGCATAAGCACCCCCCGTCTCTGCCCATCCATCCTGGCGCGGGAGCCGGTTGTTATCGTGCTGTTCTCGCCTCCCCGTGATTTGTAGCTCTGCGATTTCCCGGGGCGAGATGCATCTCCAGGGTCGGTGGCGTTTTATTCGTTCACAGCAGTTTTTAAAGCCGTAATCTGCCTGAGATGATTGATTTAGTCCCGCCGGGGTGCAGCGAGTTGGGCTGTAGGCGAGCGGAGGGTGAGGTTCCTGGCTTGCCAAATTATTCACCTCTGTGCGATGCTCGTGCCGGCTCCGGAGGAAGCCGAGATGGCGGCAGAATGAGTCTGAGCTCTGGGGAAAAGGGCTTCGACGCACGTCGGTGGGTGCTGCAAACAGGCCGTGCTGCTCTGGCCTCGGCAAGCACCGGGCTGTACGCCAGTACGTGGCTGTGCCGGCTGTGGTGGGTGACTCAGCCATCACCTGGGTTGTCCCCAGTTCACCCTGCAGGAAATGAGTCAGGTTTTAAGGAAGAAAAAATGTTAAAATGATGGGGCAAGAGTCCTTCCTGCACCGGGAAGAGGGCGGTGCCAGTCGCAGGAGGGAGACGGGGATGGAGGATCGCGGGCGATGCTCAGGTAGGGAGACCTCGCTCGCCTCCGATGCTGCCCATTGCGCTGTAGCTTCTCCCCAGAGTTCGGGGGAAGGAAGGTGGGAACATGCTGTAACTCATCCCACCATCTCACCTGCCCTCACGCCCAGGAGCTCCTCTCGGTCTTGCCATTAGCTGGAGATGCTCTTTCTCCTCCCAAAAGGCTGTGTGGGGAGGAGAGAGGATGGGGACTGATCCAGGGCATGGGCTGAACCGTGTGTGTGCCTCTTCCCCCTGCAGAGATGGACACCTTCAGCACGAAGAACCTGGCCCTGCAGGCCCAGAAGAAGCTCTTGAGCAAGATGGCTACCAAGACCATAGCCAACGTCTTCATTGATGACACCAGCAGCGAGATCTTGGATGAGCTCTACCGGGCCACCAAGGAGTACACCCACAACCGCAAAGAGGCCCAGAAGATCATCAAAAACCTCATCAAGATCGTCATGAAGTTGGGCGTGCTCTATCGCAACGGGCAGTTCAACCCCGAGGAGCTGCTGGTGATGGAACGTTTCCGCAAGAAGGTGCATACCTTGGCCATGACGGCTGTCAGCTTCCACCAGATAGACTTCACCTTCGACCGCAGGGTCATGTCGGGTGTGCTGACAGAGTGCCGGGACCTGCTGCACCAGGCTGTCAACGGCCACCTGACGGCCAAATCCCACTCCCGCATCAACCACGTCTTCAATCACTTTGCGGACTACGAGTTCCTCTCGGCTCTCTACGGGCCGTCTGAGCCCTACCGCACCCACCTGAAGAGGATCTGTGAAGGGGTTAACAAGATGCTGGAGGAGGACAACATATGAAGTTGGCCAAGATGGGCCATCGGCAGCGACTGCTGGACTCTGCCTCCTGTGAGACTGAGGACGGGACGTACGCCTGTGTTGACCATCACCGGGCTTGACGTCCTCTTCTCCTCTGTAGTGCTAACGCATTTTCTTCTCGTTTCTACAAAAGACTGAACCTCTTGACTTTGTCTAACCCTTGCCCAGGGTCTGCAAACCCCTCCCTGCGCTGGGCTGAGTCCTTTCCAGGTGATCCTGGGCTTCTGGGCCTCTGCTGTACAATTTGATTTCCTTTGCCCACCAAGTGCTCTTAGCTCAGAGTCCAAGGAACTGGACTCCTTGCCTTGAACTCTATCATAACCCTCCTGGGGGAAAACCAAACCAAAGACTCAGGGTGTCTAACGCCTCTGAGGTGTCTCTGAGCGGGTGGGTAGTTGCTTGGATGAACGGTTGTAAGACCCTATTACCGGAGGGTTGTGGAGCTCCATGCTTGTTTTTCAGCAGCTCCACGACGTGGTGGGAGCAAAGCATGGTCCAGGCTTGTGCTGTCCAGGGTAGGAAGGTGCTTCCACACCTTGCAGGGTAACACGGGCTTTGGCCTCTTGAAAGACAAGTCCTTGAGACCACAAGGATCCCACCTCGCTTGGGGTGGCTGTCCTTTGGGGCAGGGAGGGAGCTGGAGGGACCTGCTCCGTTCCTGCATCCCAGGTACATCCCTTCATCCAAGACCCAACTCCTCCCACCAGCCTCCTGTGACGGTACCACTGTGATGGCTCCAACGCCTTCCTCGGTGGTTGTCCAAAGCTCTCCCTAGGATTTCATACGTTTTGTGTGTCCCCGACTGAGTTATGGTGGTTATTTTTTAGCAAACTCTGTAGCCCTGATGAGTTATTTAAATAAACTCACCTGTTTGGCCTGGGTGCTCCATGGGGTTCCTACAAAGGTGATAAAACGAGCACCAGGGGCAGCTGGTTTGGTCTTTTCACTGGTGATTGCTCTCTGCGACCTGAGGGTTTCACTCTCCATCCCCTGGCATCGCTGCTGCCCAGGCTGCCCCTGCTCCGTGGCACAGCAGCTCCCAGGTCTGCTCAGCCAACGCTGAACTGGTGGGAGGAAACACGGTGGAAAACCCAGCACAAACCGATAGCGAAGGTCTGGGGTTTGGGGAGGGCGGGGAGGGGGGAGCAAATGCTGCTCCCACGCAGACGCCCACACATGCTCCCCTGCATCCCCACGTCCCCTCGCTGCAGAGCAGGAGCTAAGAAAGCACAACCCTGGTAGCGAAAAGCAGCGGGCATCTCGGCAGAATTCAATATGGGCGTGTTGTAAAAGCCTTGTGCTCTCAGAGCATGGATGCACCAGCCATGGCCTGCTTCCAACACCCTTGATCTTGGCTTTGAACACCGAAAATTGCCCTTTTAGCATACAAGACGCCGCACAATCTCAGCCGGCCTTATCTCCACGACCTCCTTGTGCCTCCTGTTCCATGGGATGTCTCCAGGCACGGGAGGCTGCCAACGCTCGTGGGCAGAGAGCGGCTCCGTGGCTCCCGTTCGCTGCTCCCTTCCCACTGCTGGCTCGAGGCGCTGATAACTTTCAGCCTTAAAGATTAAATAAAAGAAATAAAGCTCCTATCTCTGTCATTTCCTAGGCCTGGCCCCAGCTATCGCCGCTGATTTAATCGCAGCTCGGGGTGGGGGGTAAAGCCCGTTTACAGGTGTGCACGGAGGGGGACGCGGCCAAGCTCCACCGAGGCGCCGGTCCCTCGGGGAGGGCAGGGTGAAGTCGGCCTTTGGCGCCCGGCCTTTGAGAACAGACCTTCCCTTCCCCGCTGGGCTCACAGCAGCTGTCAGGTCCGTGCTGAGGAGTCGCCGGAGCTGGAAGCGGCTTCGGTGGAGTTAGCGGCAGACGCGGCGAGCAGGCAAAGCGGAACGGGGCTGGCGGCGGTGGTGACGGCCAGCAGCGCTTCGCTTGCAGCTGGGCAAGATGCTCCTGAATTGCACGAAACGCCTCTGCTCGGATGAGCCCCGACTCGCGGCTGTTCCCCGTGTCCCCGGGGTTTCGTACACCCCAGGAGCACGCTTAACCCGCCAAATGCCTGGCACCAGCTTTCCTTCGCACGCAGGGGTCTAATCTGAAACTTCCCCCCCCCCCCCCCCCCCCCCCCACGCCAAACACCCGCCTCTTCCCCAAATTCCTGCCTCTTTGTCCCCAGGAAGCCCTGGAGAGCACACTCCCGGCTGGAAGAGCCATCTCACGGCCTGGGTTTCCAATCCCAACCCTGGCTGTGCAAGTCTGGGAAGTGAGTCCCTTCGACTCCCTTTGGTCTGGTCCCCTCAAGCGACTGGTTAAACAGGGAGAAAGGTCGGAGACCTGCAACATCAGCGCCCTAAATGCAGCTTGGAGCTCAGGTAGGAGCACACTGGGGATGATCCTGGGCCCTGCAGGTTATCTGCAGATCCAGAGAGCTGCACAGCAGAGGAGGAAGCATTTAGGAATAGCCTGGAAAACAGAGCTCCTAAAATCCCCAGTGCAAAGCACCCCCAGACTGCCAAAAACCAGGGAACTCCCCCCAAAATGGGCAAAGCAGCTACCAGCCACCACTGGGCATCAAAAGCCCTCATCATGACAGCGCTGGGTTACGCCACCTTACAGCTGGAGCCTTGTCCTCACGTGCTGGGACTCCGCTCGGGTGGGCAGAACTCCTGCAAACCCCTCTGCAGCCTCCAAACTCCCAGGCAAAACACCAAAGGTCGTGCCACTCGCTGGGCAGGAATAATAGAGCAGAGCAAACTCAGGCCAGAGCACGATGCTTTATTTCTTTATTTGTGTTGTATTTACACAGGAAAGGAATTCCACATTCCCTCACTGTTATTACTCTAGATAAGAAATCGCTTCTGTACGTAGAAAATAGTCCTGCAGTTGTACTGAGACGTGGAAGTGTTGCTTGGATTGATTCCTGGCTTGTGTCAGAATAAGCAGCTCTGCCTTCCCCCCGCCAAGTTACCCCAGCCCGCGCTCTGCACTAGGGCAGGCCCAGAGCATCCTCCCAGCAAAGCCAGCGATGGTCTTTGGCAGCCGCACCAACAAGGGGTCAGACAGCTTTGGCCAACTCTCTCCCTTCCTTCCCCCTCCCACCCAATTTAATTATTTCCTCCTGTCGTGCTTACAGGGAGAGAAATCCCGTCTCCCCTCCAGAGACGACAGAGTTAACAACTTTCCTTCAGCAAACCACGTTTAAATCCAGCCACTTATCTTTCGACATTGCTCTGCCTAGGAAGGGAGATAAGGAGCCCCCGTTCGAGGGGAGCTTTACCATATTCAGGAGATCAACCAAGCAGAAAGCGGGCGACAATGGCTGGCTGCAGATCAGGCGTCTCAGAGGAGGTTTCCAGCTGCAAAGCACGTTGTTACTCTGACACAAGACAGAATGCATCTGCCTTAACACCTCCAAGCCCCACTTGTGTTGGACCCTAGCACGTTGCAATATGGGAAACATAAAAGGTTTGGCCAACCCAAAAAACCCGCAGTGAACAAGTAATCCTCTTTATCTGCCATGCTCTTCCAGCCCAAACACCCAGCCCAACGCTGGCCTCGGGGTCACAGCTCGTCACGGGGCGTTTTTGCTACGATCATGAGTTTGGACAGTTCAAACCGGAACTTGCCTTCCCTGTGAGACACTAGAAAGAGAGAAAACAAGCACAGGATAAACAGATGGGAAGGCAGGAACAAAACAGCCCTGCTGGTTCTTTTCCAGGACGATCAAGGCAGCCAGTCGGGCATTGCACTTCCTCCTCACGCACACGACGAGCACGTGGTGATAAACCCATTCCTCCCCCACGCTAATTGAACATTTACACGGGAACGAGACCCGCAAACCCCTGCTGCCAGCTACGGATCGAGAGCACTACACCCCTGACGCCATCCCAGGCATTGCCCTCCTATACTTTATCACCCATCTGCTTTAAGCTTAAATGCTCAGCTCCCGGTAGACAGCCGGGCTTATCTCCCACGCCAGCCCCTTTCTCCCACAGTTCTCTTGGTCACAGACCTGCTGTTTCGGTGATTTCGAATTCTTCCTGTTTTAAGGGGATGTCGCTTTGTCCACCCACTGCAGCTTGAGACTGAAATGGGAAGGAAGGAGGTTTAAGCAGTTGAGGCAATCCAAGGAGCTACTGTATTCAAAGCAAACAAACAAACAACAGCACATTTTGAAAAGGAACAAATTTATGTTTTAACAACGTGGAGTGAAAGAATTAAGTCCACAAAGGAAAATCTCTTGGCTATTTTTCCATTTCCTATTAAGCCACAAACTTGTGTCCTTTGGGTCACCAAAAGCCTCACCACTGAAGAGCAGGAAATGGAAGAGCCAACCGGACAAAAGCCCCAGCAAAGCTTTTATTTACCTCGTCACGTGCCCTTTGTCGAAGCAAACCCAGACTCCCCCTGCGCAGCGCACCCTGGCAGGGTGGTGTCTTGTGGAGTCACCAACGCTGGCAGAGCCGGCAGCAAACCGATGGCGTCGAGGGAGCAGAAAGAAGACGGCGCAGGAGAGCCGACCTGCCGCCGCTCTCCTGACTGCCACCGCTCTCCTGACTGCCACCGCTCTCTCATTAGGGACGTGACGGGGTCCATTTCACGGCACAGATGTCTAATAAATGTTTCCCATGTCCAACCCATGTTTTACAGCAGCCTCCCACACGCCTGCTTCCAAGTGATCAGCTGGGACTTACGTAAGCCATGGCATGCTCTATCTTGGCTCCTTTCACTTCAGCTTTAAACTGGGTAAAGAAAAGATAGGACTTCCCTTGGGGCCTGGAACAAGAAAGAAGAGTCTGTGACATCGGCAGAGAGGGTGGAGGGACAGATGAGCTCAGGATTCATGGCTCCCTCCCTCCCCAGCCGCCTCTGGTTCTCTTGCAGCTCCGACTAGCGAGGGGGGGCAGAGAGGGGGGAACACAGCCTGTACAAACCACCACCTGGCTAAAGAGCCCACCCAGAGTCCCAGCACCTCTCGGGAGAGGAAAGCCCTCCGGTGCTGCCCTGCCAGGGAGGCAAACCCAGCCGGGAGGCAGGCTCCCTGGCCGCTGGCTGGGGCCCCGGCCCAGATCCCACCTGCTTTTGCCTCAGAGAGTTTCGGGTTCAAGAGCACACCTCCAGATGGAGCAGGAGAAGAGCAGGTTGTCTTCGCTGACTCCAATGTTCATCTGCCATTGCTGCAGAGGGGAAAGGGCCAAAGAGTTAACGTGGGTGAGAGCCCCGCGCTTCCCGCTCACCCCCGAGGCCAGTCACCTCCCCTCCCAGCTGCAGGCGGGACAACTTTCAGCCGTGTGAGACCAACACAACTAGGCAGCATTTGCTGATGGGCCCTTTTGCACAAAGGTCAAGGCTTGTTTGCCCTCTCCTCTCCACAATTTCACTAGTACAGTTACAGAGAAGAGTTAGAAGTATCAGTTCCCTTTACACTAAAAGGACCTGATTCTAACAGGGCTTGCAGATACGAAAGTACAAACCGTGTATCTGCACAGCGCTCGCTGCAGCAGCCACACAAGCTGCAAAAAACCTTCGAGGCTCCTAAAGAACACGGGAGTTACTCCTACGAGGCCCTTCCTGCCAACTGGGGTAAGGAAACGTCCCTCCCTGTTCTCCAGAGACATCCATCCCACAGATTTGTTAAGCCTTACAAGTGTCACGGCCTCACGAACCACAGCGTCGTTGCAAAACACGAAGGACGCTTCCGTTCAGGGAGCAAATCCAACGAGTTACTTTTGCAAACATAAAGCGCTGGAAACGGTGCAACCACCCTTCCTCACAGCTCCCGGTCCCTGGAATCAGCTCATGACAAACAAAATCGTCCTGAACAGCTTCTGTGCAGCTGCAGAGACCGAGCTTGAAGGTTTGCCCAGCTCACCTCGTTCGTTCCTCCCTGAGCTGAATACGTGAAGGAGCAGGTGTAATCCCCCTGGAAGAAGAAAAGACGATGACGAGCAGCCTCGCTCTAGCAGGACCTTCTCTTTGTTCACCACCAGCCACTTCTTGGTGATGACGTGAGAGCTGGGGATACTTGAGAGAATTACTGGGGCGGCAGCATGGTGCAGCCCCCCGTGGTCTCACTCCGGGGGTGATCGAGGAGGAACACGCACCACGTCCACCTCTGGAGATCGGTGGAGCGCAGGCAGAGCCGGGGAGCACGCAGCCCTCGTCCCCCACGGGGTGTCGGCAGGACCCCGTGGTGCCGGGGTGAGGACTCACGTTCTGGGGGGCGCAGGGACGCACAGCCCCCTCCTCCACTGGGCCCCTTCCCCTTGGTGAGCCTCCTTCCAATGGGGACCCTCTTTCTTCGGGACCCCCTTCCCCCTGCCGCCCCCTCCCTCCCCTTGGGGTACCTCCTCCCGTTAGAAACCCCCCTTGGGGATCCCCTTCTCCTTGGGGGCCAGCCTCCATGGCAAGCCCCCCTCCCTAGGGACCCCCTCACCACGGAGACTGTCCCACCTTGGGGACCCATTTTCCTAGAGGACCCCCTTCTGCTGGAGACCCCCCACCTTGGGGGCCCTCTTCTCTTTGGGGACCCCCTTCTCCGGGGGGGACTCCCTCCTGCCTTTGGACACCCCCCCTTGAGGACCCCTCTCCCCCAGGAACCCCCTTCCCTGCCCCCGTCAGAGGCTGGGTCCCCCCGCCCCTAGCAACCGGCCCCCTAGCAACCACCTCGGACCAACCCCCCCCCACCCCCCGCCCAGCCACCAACTCGTCCCGCCTTCCCTGGCTGACAGCCAATCGCCGTGGCGGGAGGCGGGAGCGACGTGGCGCGCAGCCAATCAGGGAGAGGCGCGTACCCTCTCCTCACCCCTTCCCTCCTCGCCTCTCACCAGGCTCCGGGAGAAGGAGTGAACCTCCCCGCCGGGCCGCACGTCGAAGTCGGCCGTGCTCGGTTCCTCCGCGGCCCGGGCCGCCAGGCACAGCAGGGCGGCGGGCACCAGCGCGGCCCACAGCCTCCGGCCGCTCCTCCCGCTGGGCGCCGCCATCTTGGAAAGGAAGCCCGGGCTACGGCGGGCGGGAGGGGTCAACGCGGGCTGCGGCCGCTCAGCGGGCGCCCAAGCGGCCATCTTGGGTGTGGGCAGAGAGCCCGGGCAGGTTAACCCTTTGGGGGCCGCGGTGGGGACTGGGGACCACTGGGATAAGGAGCCGTGAGGACACGGGGCTGTGGGGACGCTGGAACAAGGAGCCACTGGGATATGGGACAAGGGGACGTGGAGACAGGCGTCTTCCCCCCCCCCCCCAGCGCCCCTGGGGCCACGCTCTGCTCTGTGGTTGCTCCCACTGGGGGGGATATGGGGCATCTGTGGGACATGCTGGGGAGCCCTCGCTGCCACAGGCCGTGCCCCCCATCCCTGCAGCCCCTCTCACCCCAGCCTGGCCCCCACTCGCCCTCCAAGCTGCTGGGCTGTGTGTGCGTGGCACGAAAATCCCCCAAATTATTCAGGACGGGGGGGAAATAAAAAGCGTAATGGGGGGAAAGGTTCGTTTTCTGCGTTGTCACACAGGTTTAATGGGGTAAAGCCCTATTTTTAAAAGAGCTGGGGATGCACGGGCAGCATTGTTGGCTCGGAGCCTGCAGGGTTGGGCAGAGCTGCAGCCATGGCCTGAAAATCCAGGTGGGATTCAGCTGGAAGGAAAAGGAGCCGCAGGAGGGGAAAGAAATGGCCGGGCTGGGAGGGAAAGCGTGGAGAAAGCACCGCTCGCCGAGTGTCTTGTGGAGGGAGCTTTGCCTTTCTTGCCAGGAAAAGGACCAGCAGCATCAGCCTTACCTCAGCCCCCAGACCCTGCCCGGCCCCCATTTGCAGGCGCAGAGCGATTAGCTGTGCCACTTTTAATTGCTTCTCACCGCACGCAAACAAAAACCCCTTTCCAGAAGGAAACAGCCGTGGATCTGCAGCCGGGGCAAGGAGAGACACCCGGGCAGGGAGCGATGTCCTGGCTCACAGCGTGGGGAAGCTGGCCTGGTTGGCCACCCCGCACTGGTTGTCGGCGCCCTTCAGCAGGCGGATGTAGCCCTGCTCGCCCCACGCCTCCGACCAGCTGCAGGAAGAGATGGAGAATGAGCACATCCGTGTTCCCACGCGTGGAGAACCGGCCCCGCTCAGGGAGGGTGAGCGAGACAGGAGCCAGAGCACCCTGTGAGGACAGGGGTGCTCCTGCCGCGCAGCTCCGACCCTGGCAGGAGAAGGGGAACAGGCTGTGTGTGGGGATGAAAGGGGCAGTAGGTTGGGGGGGACACGCCCTCAGCCCCTACCTGTTTTTTAAGATCCAGTAGCTCACATTGTGCCCGCGCTCGTGGCTCGTGCCGTAGCCCACCACCAGCATCCCGTGGTTCACCCGCTGGCTGCAAAACATGCTGCTGAAGACACCTGGGAAGAGCAGAGCTGGGGTGAGCCAGGGGCAGCCCCGATCGCTTTTTCTCCGGGTGAGAGCAGGGTGGTGGATCCTATTCCCTTGGGCCAGGTGCCCTGGGGAAATTCCGGGGCTCAACAAGCAGCCCACCCCCACAGCACGGCAGCCCTGCCTCAGTTTACCCACCCACGCCACAAAGAGCAAGACAGTACCCGACTTGTAGAAGTGGAAGTGGAAGCTGCTGGCATCCACTGCCACGGACACGGGGCCCACGGCCGCCACCGCCTGCTCCAGCGCCACCTCGCTGCCCTGGGCCACCAGCCAGATGGTGGAGCAGTTGGCCGCCCTGTCCTGCGGGTTGTATCGGCAGCTGGAGGTGTCCTGAGAGGAGGGAGCGTGATGCTGGGGCTGGGACCCGCCAGCACCGCTCTGCCGTGTCCCCAGGGCCACCTGCCGTCCCTTACCGTGGCCACGTAGGGGTAGACGTGCTCTGAATTCAAGCCGCCGTTGTCGCGCACGTACTGGAAGGCGCGGGTCATGTAGCCGCCTTGGCAGCCGTGGTTGCCCAGCTTTCGGGAGCAGTCGATGAGGTTCTGCTCGCTCAGCACCGCCAGCTTCCCTGTCCGGTTGAAGACGAGCCCCTCCAAAGCCCCCGTGGCACTGAATGCCCAGCACGACCCGCAATGCCCCTGGGTGAGGTGGGGACAGCGGGGGGGGGGGGCGTCATCATGGCATTGCCCCAAAACCCACCGGAGAGGGACGCTGTGACGCCCTGGTTTTGCTCTCCAGCTCCTTATCCACAAAACTGCAGTGGCCAGGACTATGGGAGCTGCTTCTCTGGGATGCCCAGAGGGGTTTTTTTGGTGCTCGGGAGGATGCTGCTGCCTGTTCTGCCGCCCAGACTCCCGGCACCCACCACACAGCCCTGGCTGGACCCCCTACCCTGCGCCCACCTGGTTCTTTACAGGTGTCACATAGCCCTTCTCTCGCCAGTCCACCTCCGCCGGGGTCTTCAGGGCCTCTGGCACCTGGAAGAGCGGCGCTGGCTCCTCTCGCCGTGCTGGGGTGAAGCCATTCAGGAGCTGATTAAACTCCTCGTCCGTCTGCAGGTCGCCAAGGGAAAACTCGTGTGATGCCACGAGGGCCCAGCCGGCAGCACCGCAGCTCCCCGTCGGCCACTTGACCCCCCGGGAAGCCGCCCAGCCCCAGGGGTACCGGCACCTGCCCAGGGTTGGGGGGTAACTGGTCTTCAGATCAAGGCCTGGGGGCACTGAGGGGTGGGTGTGCAGTGCCCAGGTGCAGGGAGGGGTCCCCGGGGAAGGTGCCGGGGGTGTCAGCAGGTACCAGGTCCCCGTAGTGGTTCATGGCCAGGCGGAAGGCGTGCTGCCCCTGCGACTCCTCCCGGTTGTGCTGCTGGATGCGCCGCAGGTTCTTCTCCCAGACCTCCCTGCGGGTCGCTTCGACCTCCTGCCACGGGGCAGAGTGGCGGCAGGATCAGAAAAGTCCCCCCTGGGAGCACGGGGATGTGAGACAGGGTGGGTGCACGTGGGTGGCTCTGGGTGAGACCCCCCCCCCCCTGGAGCCTGCCCCAGCATGTGCTGGGAGGCCTGGGGGGAGCAGGACCTACCCCTGGGTACTCCTTGGCGTGGAGGCTCTTCCACCCTTCCCAAGCCTCCTCCAGGGCAGGATCCGGCGCTACGGCGCAGCCCAGCAGGGCCAGCAGCAGCCCCAGCAGCACGGCCATGGCACCCAGCTGGGGGGGACACGGTGAGAGCAGGGTCAGGGGGATCCCTGAGCTGAACCCCATGGCTACAAGCTGGGGCCGTGGGCTGGGAGCAGGATGAGTCCTTCCAAGCCCAGACTGGGGGAGGCAGAGAAATGCAAACAGAGCGGCCAAGCCAGAGGGAAGGGAGACGCGCTGTTTCCTCCAGCTGGATCAGCTCCTGTCGAAACAGGAGCTTTAGGAGGTCTTAGCCGTCCTTTGGGTGGCATTTAACTGCCCTTTTTAGGAGAGGAACGAGCAGCTTCAGGAGAAAACAGAGCCTGGACGGCAGGAGGAGGCAAACACAGACAAAAGGGCAGTGCGAGCGGCAGGGATGGCGCTGGCTCTCCTCCTCCCTGCCCCTACGGCCTCTCCCCCGCTCATTTTATTTGCAAAATCCCACTGGTTTTCTCTGCCACCGGACTGTCCCTCGTCCCCTTCCCACAGCAGCATCCCTGCACCACCGACAAGGGGCACAGCAAACTGCTCCTGCGCCGGGACTCAGCACCCAGCAGCATCGACCCAAGCAAAAGGACGCTGGGGGAAGGCAGGGTCATACCTGGCCCCCTCCAGAGCAAGGTTTGCCTGTTCACCGCAAACAACAGCCTCCCAGCTCCAACTCAGCTCGGGGACTCGAGGCAAAGCAGAAGAGCCCAGCGGAGCAAGAGCCAGGGCTGCCGGGCCAGGACGAAGCTGTTTTCACTTGAAAGCCAACGGAAATCTGCACCAGCCTCCGAGCAAGCGGCTCGAGCTGGAACCAGAGATAAGAGGTTTTTCTACAGAAGCGGGGAGGCGGAGAAGCTGCCGCTCCACGCCGATGACTGAAACCTCGCATCTGTCCTGGCACAAAGGCGGGATGCCCGTGCGTACGTGCTTCACCAAAATCCCTCCAGGAGAATTTTCCAATATCAATTTACACCCTTTCTTTTTGCCAGCGTATACACACAGCCCTCCCCCAGCCCCAGCCCGGCTCCTGCCCCCACCAGCCCCCCTCCACCGCAGCCATTTGTCTTCCTCACGTCGCTGCCGCACGCCCGGCCTCTCCTTTGATGGACCTTGGTATTTTCGAGCAACTTCAGTTATTTTGGGGGTGCTGCTTCTCTAAAGCCACGCAGCACACGGCAGGGCCTTGGCAGAAGAGCGAGATCAAGTGCCTGGGACGCCCCTAATCACCGAACACGGGGTTTCCACTGACGCGGCTTTCCGAGAGCGAGAGCCATTGTTACACCTTTATTCCACACGCTCTGGGAATGGAGATGCCGGGAAGTTTTCCATTCGAGCATCTTTCAGGGCAAAGTGGTGGCTTTTCTGAGTTAATTCTGTAGCTCGAGCAGTGTTTTTGTTTTAAAAATAAGTCATCAAGAACATCTGTTCTCCCTCCCCATCCTCCACCTAAAAATAAAGCCCCACATGTTGGGGTTTTGTGGGAGAAATGCCTCCCAAGCCACTCTCATCCTTCGTCCCGGTTCTTGAGGAAGAGTCGTTTTTGCCCGGTTTCCCCAGCACCCGTTACGGCACCCGCCGCTTCCTCCCGCTCAGGAAATTAATTCAACTTCATGCTACAGCTGCAAATCCTCGATCCGAAGGAGATGCCATGAACCCAGCTGCACCACGCTTCACACTCCCATTACCTTTCCCACAGGACAGCTGGGCGGGGACCTCCCACATCTTTTGTATTTCAGTCCCTGACAGAGCCTGTTACCTATTGAAAAGCTCAGGATTGCAGTAGGTGATTTCCCAGTAAATGCCTCTCCGTCCCCAGAAGAAGAAAACCGACCCCTTTCTATGGCGTCAAATAATCCTACAGCTTCAGAAGCAAGCTTGGAGGATCCAAGGAGCTGACAGGTTCGTAAACTCTTCTAGACAAGAGCATTTTCAGAGGGCGTTGCGGACATTTTAAGAAACACTCGCTCTTTTGGGACAGGAAAAAGGAGCTTAAGACAGAAAAGAAACAAGCCCTGCAAAATAAAGCTTCTTACCATCCACCGGCACCCACCCGGCTCTAAAGAAGGCAGGGAGAAAGGGGAGCACCTCTTCTGTCCGCAGCGCTCTCAAGGAAACTTCAGAGACGTGCAACTTCCTCCATGGCCTCCCCTTCCGCCCCTCCGACCTCAAAAGCTGCACCCGGGGTTGCTCAACGGGGTGCGTAGTAGAAGCTAAACCACAACTGCAATAGTCGGGACAGTTATTGGGGCGCGGGGACAAGGAAGGGGCAAAAAAAAAAGCAGCTCACAGCCCTATTCAGCAAAACAAAATGCTCCAGCTGGAGGATGCTTTGCATTTAAACCAGAAGGCTCCAGCTTGGGTCCTCGGGGCATTTAACAGCAGTTAATTAACGCCCGACTCCCACCTAGAAAGGAAAAGGGCAAAGCCAGGTTTTGTAAGCGCTGAGCTCCAGAGAGGGCGAGCAAAGGCAGGCCCAGCGCCGGCAAAAAGCGGCTCCGTGCGTCCTAGCGTGGGAGCGGAGCTGCCAGGGCTGGGATGGGAGCAGCTGCACCCCCGCAAGGAGCCGCAGGGAGTCGGGGTGCTGGGCGAGGTACCGACCCCCCCCCCGCCCCCCCCCCCCAAAAAGCCAAGGCTGGCGCTCGCCAGCACGAGATGTCGGCTTTGCTCAAGGTCACGCAGAGCCAAGAACACGGTCCAGGATTCCCAACTCTCCACCCTGCCTCTTCAACGGCTTGGATCACGCTTCCCCCGAGGAATGTCAGGGATTTAATATTCTCTCCGCCGCTCGGCACAGAAACCGAAGAGAGCGCTTTGCTTTGACCGCAGACACGGCTCTGGCGATCGCGAGCCAGCTGCCGCTTCCTCCCGAGCCCTCTCCTGCACTCCAACACCGGGCACCAACGCCAGCCAGCACGTCTCTTTCCAATATTTTAATGAGTCGCTACATCTTACACTCATAATTATAAAAGAATAAGAATCCATAAAAATATTTTCTTTTCATAATACGCACTTAAAATACTCCAGGGCAAGTCAATGTGGTTCATTTGGGTTTTTTTGTTTTGTTTTGTTTGTGGGTTTTTTTTTTTTTTTTTTTCCTTTTTGCCCCTGGCAGAACCCTTGGCTTGAGGGGGGGTATGTGCTCCCCTGAGGTGCGATTGCTCAATCCCCCCTCCCCAGAACTGCAGTTCCTGTTGACCAGGTAAATAAAAACCAGAAGAGAGCATTTGCTGAGTAGACGGGCAAGGGGAACAGTCACTGACCCGCAGAGAACTGAAGCACAGCCAATTTCAGTGCACATCTGAAAGCTCAGGGTGTCAGGGAAGGAGAAGGTGGGATCAGGAGTCAGCACAGAGAACAGAGGGAAGGAGGATTTGCATAAATATCATCCATCTTGTGTTGCAAAAAACCCAAATGCTGCTGTGATCTCTGGAGAGATGATCTCTGGTTGTAGCCAGCTGCTTCAGCTGCCGCGCTACCTGTTGGCACAACTCTGCTTGTGAGCGGCCATTAGAGAAAGGTGCCGGAGGACGCCGTTACCGACCCCAGGCACTTCCTCCATCTGCTCTGCAAAATTAAACTGAAAAATAGAAAAGACTAGTGTTGCATGCTTCTGTAGAGCTCTCTTCACATCCCAGGGCTCCACATTGTCGCAGCAGGGCCAGGACACAGCAGCAGCAGCAGCGATCAGCTCCCCTGGGGCTTAACAATAGGTAGTTCTCTCTTCCCTCCCACTCCTGGCTTAAGGCAGCTTGCTGATTCGGCTCTTCCATTTCCAACACAGGCACTGAGTTCTTGCAGGTAAGAGTACAGGAACCGCAGAGGTGCAGCGGAAGGGGAAAAGGGTGGGGGAGAGAGAGATGGACACAAACCTCAGCCTCGGGAGACAGACCACTGTCCATTGATTCCCAGGAAAGAGGGAGTAGCAGCAAAAAAAAAAAGCATTAACAGCCAGGCTGGAGGAGAGGAACAGGACGAGCAGCCGAGCAGGGGCAGACCCTCCAGCTTGGAAAGTAAAAGAAGGTGGCACTGTCCAAAGGGAAGGTGCCCTCCAGCCTCCCCCCCTCGCTTGGGGGGAGGGACACGACACCCCCAGCCCGGCCGTGGGCACTCAGCCATTTGTGCTCTGGGTTAGCTGGCTGTCGGGGGAGGCGGCGGTGGCAGGGCACGGGAGGGGGAAGGTGAGCTGTCAGTGTCCAGTTTGCAGAGGCTTGTGCTCTCAGAGGTATTCTTGTAGAAAGTGCAGCAGCGTGATTTCATAGTGCTCTCCCGACTCAGGGCACCGAATACTGTGTCTCTCATTGGGGTAGATCTGTGCAGAAGCAGAGAGACGGGGCAGTCAGCCAGGAGCGGCTCATTCAGCGCCGACAGCCCTCCTTCACATCCGCCCTTTTCCCTCATCCCAGTCTCCAGCAGGACCAAGAGGTGCCAGGGAATGTCTAGAGCACCAGCCCCCCCACCCCTCCCTCACCGGGCTGGCTCTCAGTCCGCTCAGCCAGGCAGCCACCTCTGCTGCCACCAGCCAAGTGAGGCAGCGACAGCTCAGCGGAGAAGGAAAGTTCCAGGCCTGAGGGCAGGAGCCCTGTTTGCAAACGCTTTTAGATACAGGCCACATCTGCCAGCAATAAAACGGCCACAGTGCCACCTCCCGGCCACCCCCTGGAGTCAAACTAGGCATTGACTGTCCTCTACATCGGAACAAGATGCGGGAGCATCTGCCTCCACCTTCTCCCACACCCAGAACACGCAGCAGAAACCTTTTTTTTTTCTGCTTCCAGATTTAAGGGACTTTCCCACTTCACTCTTGTTCCTCCTACCTGCAGCTGGTAAGGTTTTCCAGCCCGGATTAGCTGTGATACCAGGAAGTTGGTGTGAAAAAAGTGCACATTTTCATCCAAAAAGCCATGGAGGATCAGCAAACGATTTGGCCTGGAGATGGGATGAGAGACAGGATGAGAAATGACATTAAAAAAAAAAAAAAAAAAGCTCTGCAGCGGGTCTGAGCAACGAGCTGTCAGCTGGCAAGCCAAAACTGAGCACCGACAGGCCGGTGTAAGGCCAAGGACATGGTCCTCAGCCCCCCCTTGGCAAAGGGGCTGGGGGTGCAATGCCCCAACTTGCTGCAGAAGGCAGCGACCGACCACGCGAGTTAAAATTAACTGGGATTCGAATCCACCCATTCTTTTGGGATTCAGCAGAGGTGCAGCTGGTGGCACCGAGCAGGACCCGGGAGCAGGTTTTTAGCCGCTGACTGAACCCCACAGCACTCACTCATTGGGAAGCTTTTCCACATGTAATGCCACAGAGCCAGCCTCGTAACCCTGCTGGTTGTTTTCCGGGATATCCATGTACCGCTCAGTGTACCCGGTGTCATATGCCATCCAAACTGTGACAGGAGCACCTGCTATAGCAATCTGTCAAACAAAGAGGTGGCAGGAGACAGCCTCAATTATCACGTGCTCAAGAGTTCAAGCGTTCCCCGTTTTCCTGAAGGGGCTGGAAAAACAGGCTCTGGGCTGTTCTGTCACTCAAGTCAGGATTCTTCTACAGCAAACCCACATAAAACCCAGATTCCTCCTCCTGCTGTTCCTCTTATGGACACAACGGGGTAAATTCCTGCATACCAGTAACTAAAGGCTTCCCCTTTTCAAGGAGGACTTGTGGAATGATCCAGAAACTGTGCTGGGGGTTTGGGAAGGGGATTAGGAACAGCGCATCAATTATCCCATTGGATGCTAGGCTAAGTCCTCCGCTGGCAGTCCCTGGGGAGCCACCCCAGCCTCAGCAAGCCTCAGAGGGGTATGATCTGTCAGCAGAAGGCAGGACTGTAGCCAGGAGCTACAGGGAGCCAGGACTGAGGGACATTTTCACCTCTCCATCAGAAACAGCAAGGAAAAAAGCCAACTCCAGATGCCAAGAGTTACAGAAGCTGAGAGAGTCCCAAGACGCCAGCCCCACATCCAGGCTTACCTTGAAGACATTGGGTTTACAGATAAGACCCATGAGGGACAGAAAACCCCCGTAGGACCAGCCATGTATGGCGACCCGACTCAAGTCGATGAACCCGTATTTTTCTGCTACATAATGTAAACCTTCCACCTGGTCCTCGATCTCCACTTGACCCTGAAAGGCAACAAAGAAGCTCAAGTCAGTGGCTTGCTAAATCTGGAAACTTGAGACAGAAAAGACCAAGAGCAACACTCGCACAGGAAACACGCAGCCAGGCAGCCTTAGAAAGAGCAAATGAGCAGAGATTCATCAACAGAAGTAGCACATTACCATTTGGTTTTTCAGGGCCCCTTCAAATTTGAGTCCTCGCTGGCACGAACCCCTTCCATCAATCACGACCACAGCATAGCCTAGGGACGCTAGCGTGTTTAGCCGCAAGTACTTGATTCCTTTGAAGGAGTTATTCACTAGCTGCACCTGCAGGAGAGGGGGGAAGAAAAGTTTCAGAGCTGAGCAGCTGCCTTCCAGCACTTTCCTCTGCCTCTCCCACTGGGTAGGATCCTGAGCTGGACAGCAGCCACTAATCGAGCTGTTAGAGCCATGCCAAATCGGACTAAATGCTGGAAAAATCACCTGAGGTTTGAAGCAGAGGTCAGAACAGAGGCCTAGGGCTCGCTGCTAACCAAAGTGTTCGTCTTGATGCACGACCGAGCTACACAGAGCTCTGCCTTGGGCAGCCACCCCATGCCTGACACCGGCAGTTCATCTGGGTTATTACCTGAGGGCCCCCGTACACAAAGAGCACCGTGGGATGCTTCTTCCCAGGCTGGACGTCATGAGGTTTGTAGACCATTCCGTAGAGCTCCACATCGGACTGAGTGCGGAAGTGAAAGATCTCCGGTGGGATGTAATCCGGGGGGCAACCTGCAGAAGGAAGGTCAGACACTGGCAGCAGGCTCTGCCTCCTACGCCGCCTGGACAAGCTCATTCTGTTCAAATGTGACCCCAAGTTGGGGCTCTTTCGATGCCAAACCACAGCAAGCCCCAGCAATGCCTCTCAGAGAAGCCTCTCGTCAGGAAACACACAGGCTCTATCTGCCTGCACAGGGCAACAGGCCATACACAGAGCGCAGGGAGCGCACAAGGAAGCGCCATCAGCGAGGTATCCTCAGCCAAGGCACTCTACACCACACCAGCAAGGCGTTAAGAAGAAAGATCAAATGGAAAAAAAACACTTGCAGGAGGGGTTCAGGTGCTGCTGGAAGCTCTATCTAAAACTTCGAAGCCCACAGCCTTAGAATGAAGTAGCCACTGCATCCCAGACACTCGCCCCCCTCCCTCTTCAGACAAATCATGAATGAAAACCCCCTCAAACCCCAGTTGTAAACCCTGTGCCCCGGAGCACGGCTTTTGCTCAGAGCAAATAGTAACATCTTAAAAGCCCACGTACCATTTCCTGGATGAGCTATCCCTGGAGATACTTTCCCCACAAGATAACAATTCATTTTCCCTTAGAATGAAATTACTTGGGCCACTCCCCTCTCCATCACCCTCGGCTACCGCTAGTGGGAAGTGTATCACGGACATAACCCAGCCCCGACACGTCCTGTGGGACTTACTGGCTGCCTCCATCATGCTAGCCCAAAACTTGGGCTGCTTGTGGAGCGGGTCGTCATCGGGGCCACTGAGCTTGTAGACGTGCACACAAGGTGGAGTGCTGACGCTGCTGTAGTGGCTGATGAACATGTCAAAGTTCTACAGATGGGAGAGAAAAAGAGTTAGGGGAGCAAGGACTTTGGTTTCCCACAACTACATCCATGCAGTTCTCAGACAAGAGCCCCCACATCTCAAGCAACCAAGACAAAGAAGCCCTCAGGACTCATTACTGGTCACGATTCGTTACCAGTCCCAGTCAGGATCCCTGTCAGTCAGGCGACGAGGGCATCTCGTGTTTAAGGAACGACCAACCTGGCTCATTGAACAGCTGTGGGAGAAGCCCGGAGTGGTGAGTCGCACGATTTCTCCAGGAGACTCATAGCTGACTACGTAGAGGTGGTGCTCCAACGGGGTGTCCTTCGTGCCTTGGAAATACACCAGCTTCGTCGTCTCATTGACCCAGATCTACGTGGAGAAGAGAGGGCTCAGCGACAGGAGGATGACAGCTACTGCTCCTTTGCCAGTTCAAACAGTCTGTCCCCAGGCAGAGTCAGCTTAAAACACAAATAGACTATGACAGCCTGCTCGGGGCATCAGGGACCGAACGCGGCGCCTGTTGATATGATGGGTGAGAGAACACGCACGCAGCACTTCTGGGGAGCTGCACGTAGTCCAGCAAGGTAACGAAAAGCAGGCACTCAGCTTTTCTAAGACACTCGAAGCATTTGCTTACTAATGAGCATAAAAAGTTGGGCTCTGCTCCCCACAGGTGAAACTAGGAAGATTCTGCACTTAACTACGGTGTCTTCCCGTACCATGTCTGGATTATAAGGGTATTTTTTCCATCAATCGTGATAACGAACTCCCATCTGTGGAAGGATCAGTCTAATAGCTCCAAGAGTACCAAACTTCACATTACAGGATGTTTCTAACGTCCAGATAAAGCTGCTTCTAAAAACCACCTGGCCAGCCAGGAATAGAGACTACAGCTTTAAAATACTGCATTGATCCAGCAACAGCAACTGAACTGTTTTCTACCTTACAGTTTCCAAATGCTGAAGCCCAAATGCTATTTCTGGCTAACCCACCGTTTGAAGACCACTGTGGACAGCAAAAGGGAAAAAAAAAAAATCCAACTCAATTGGCCAGGAAAGCCAGGCAGAGCCCTGCGGAGCAACAAATGCATCAAAATAATTGCTGCTAACACAATTTTAGCCGTAACACATGCAGGGAAGAGCTGTGGCCAAAATCAACAGCATGTACAGTGAGAATCCACATGGGGAGGGACAGCAGGTTAATTGCAGATTGAGGAAAAGCAGCAGAAACCAAACACACGGAGCTGTAGTACTTTTAAAAAGCGAGAAGTGAAAAATCCAGATTAATTGGAAATGAACAGACAAGGTCTTTATTTTGACAGAAATCACCTGGGAGCGTTAAAGATCAGAGTGAGAGTTAATTCCTGAAGCAAAAACGGAACTAGGTTTCTACAAGATTAATAAAAATTCATTTCTGGCTATTCTGCAACCAGTAACAGACACAGTTTCTCCATATTCTAAATTGCTTTACGCTCCCTCGCCGCCTTCTTCCTAAAGGCTCTACTGAGGGATCGGCTGGAGATCAAGAGTTCACTCTACGCGCTAGGACATATTTCCAATTCACAAGTACTCATTGGGGTTAAAATGCTTCGGCAAAGGCAGCAATCCCCAGCTTCTCCACAAAATAGTTCTTTGTTGCTCTTGAACCTCAGACTTGTGTCCTTTTTTACGGCCTGACTCACTCATGGGATTTACCTAAGGAGCAATCTGAAGTCTGATTAAAAAGGCAATCAGTTCAATGTGCACTGGACTACAGCACTTCTGGGGAAAGCCGAGGCGGCAATAAAAAGAGAAACAAAATGAAGCTTAAGTAGTTCTAGCTGGTCCCAGGCGTAGCAGAGGGCGTAGGCCAGGACTGTGGGCAGACAATGCAGAGCTGTAACACCACCAGAGAGAATAAAAATAACCACTACCTTCGATCCGTGCCTCGCCAACACCTCCCATTCCCCACCAGTCAGGGCAATCTCCTCTTTGATAGGACATTTGAAATCATCTAGAAGAAACAACACGAGAATAAATCACTGCCTTCCCCAAAAGGCCACACAAGCAAAGCAGAAAGGGAGCTCCCAAAGCCGAAACACCGACCAAGCGCAGCTCTTACCCTCACTATGGACATAGGGCTGCACCCAGTCATAGCTGCCTTGCTTCAGCACCACCGTGACTCTGTACAGGTGACAGAAACCTGTTTTGCATTCGTTGGCTCGGATAAAGCAGAGTTCTTCCTCCTCTCCCTCCGGCTGGATGAAAGGATAGAAGATATCGTGAACCTGCCACACAAGGCAAAAGACCCATGAGCGATTTGTGTGGAGACAGCAGAGGCACAGCCAAGGGAGTCAGCGCTGAACTACTGGGCTTTCAAAGGAAAGGAGAGCGGGGAGAAACATCTCAGATGAGCAGCTAGAGGGAAAAAGCCATTCCATCCTGTCCTAGGACCACAAAGAAATTCTGGGCCCACGTAGAAGACCACGTGCTCTGGGCTGTCCACGGCTACCACCGACACCGGCACCAGTCTCGCCTCTGAGCTACACGTTTCGGCTACGTGCATCCCCCTCGGTGGTTGCTATTCCAACACCTTAGGAATGCCACAGTGTGAACTTCAGGCCCCTTAACCAAGATGCTTAAATCTCAGAGGCTGAAGTTGATGCCCTGTTCCCTATGTCCATTACCTATCTAAAAAAAAAGTACGAATTCCAGGGATTAGGGTTGCTCGTGCTTCAAGAAGCCATTTAATCTTGCAACAAAACACCCCCAAAAGAATGGCAGTGTCACATCCCAAAGTGTCAGGGTCTCGTGTTCACCAAGAATGTTAGCAAGAAACAAATGAACAGTTCCAACTGCAAGGAGCTGGCAGGATCCTCGTCTCTTCCAGTGCTGAATGCATGGACGTCCTTCTCATGGCTTTATCAAACTCCCTGAATTAACACCAAACCTGGCACTACTGAGTAGCAAAGCAGTCTGCTGGAGCATGGAGTAAACTGGACACACAGCCAACACGAAAATGGTTAACTGTGGGGGGGGGGAAGGGGCAGCCTGTGTTCTCTTCCCAGCCCCGAGCCTCTTACATTTATCCACACATCAGTGGTTTCTTCATAGATCACAAATGGCTGAACGTTTTCTGGCACAGTTTTGGCAAATTCAGCACGCTGCTCCTCATTTTCTGGGACCGGAATAAAGAGTGCTGGAGGCAAAAGGATCAGCTGCAGCCGCTGCTGAGGTCTGTCTAGGAACATAGCCCAGGCACTGGGGAAAGAAGTTGGAGGTGAATGTCAGTACCACAAAATAGATGTCCCTTTCTAACACTCAAAACATGCAACCCTTTTCCCCCCTCCCCCCGCGCTGGCAGAAAGGATTTAGGCATCTGAATGCAAAGCTTTTCTCATCATTGCTGCTTTCTAATCTCCTGGAAGCTTTGCCAACAAACATGTATTGCCAGACATCTCTGGTATTTCACAGGGGGATCGTTCAGACAAGATGTCTGACAGCGTTGCCAGAGCGTCTCTTCCGAGGGAGCCCTCTTAACAGAGCCCTGTCTCCAGAATGGAACTCCTCCTTGGACAGCCCCTCCATCAGGAAGCACTATTTGTTCTCGAGCAAGCTCCTACCCAGGCGAAGTGATCGCTCTTAAAGCGATCCACGGCGAAGTGATCGCTCTTAAAGGGATCCATTTGTGGCTTCCTCACCGCACGCTGCCCTAGCAGGGAAAGGCACAGACCTAAGACAACCGCCAAGTGAAGGAGTCGCTTCGGTCTCAGCCTCGTTCCTCTCCAAGGAGAGTCATCTGAAGCGGTGCTGCCCTGCAGGCCTCTCACCATGACAGATGGGAAGCCACCGCTGCACAGTGTGGCTGCCCCAAGGCCTGGGAGCGCGTTAAGGGAAGTTTCATCATTAAGACAGACTTTCAAAAGAGCCACCTCTCCCGAGCACCTCGGTGGCTGTGGGTTTCATGAACTGATATATTCAGCACATTTAGATAAGCTCTGGTGCAGAACATAAGAATCACCTATGGGATTACCTTCTGTGAAGCATTTCGTTTCCAGAGCAGAAAATTAATGATGAGCTACAGAATGCAATCTTCAAAGACAGCTAAGTCACCTTAACTTTATCTGCACAGAAACTAGTTAACAGTCAAGCAAGCTTTTGAGGGGAAAAAAATTAAGAGCTTTAAAATTTCAAACCAATCAGCTTGGTGTGAATTCCGTAACTCTTCAGGCAGGGCTGGCCTGCATGACCGTGCATCCCGTTGGGAGCAACAGCGAGCTGTGGGACCACCCCGGTCTCAGAGCCATCTCCCCTTGTACACACCGCACGGAGGACTTAGCACCAGGCAAACTGCCCACTTCCCTGGGATACAGGGGGTATTGATCACAAACTGGACCAACGAACGACGATAGCACTGCTTACAGCACATCCTCAGCAGGAAGAACTTGTCTTAAACATCTTCGACTCAAAAGAATTCCCTAGGACTGCCCACTTAATATATCAATGCCATTTCGCTCTGTGGTGGTGACTCAAACCCCACAGCTTGTCGCTCTGGTCTACATTTGATTAATTCCTACTTTTAGGAATCTTAGCACTGAAGAAACCAAATACTCGTGCTGTTTCTGCACTCGTGGCTTTCAAGCCAGGGCGCGACTACAACGCAAAGCATGTCGAGGGCCCGCGGCAGTTCAGCCAGGGAAGCCCTGGGGAGCGTTAGTTTGGAAGAAAAACTTATGTACTATTTGCCATCTCGGGTCCATCCAGCGCGGGCAATGTACTCCACCGTCGGAAACAACGCAGCAAACGGTTGCACCAGCTCCTTGTCCTGAGCGCACACAATCTGCGGCAAAAGGAAGGGCCAGGATCACATCAGACCGCTACCAGACCCCCTCACCTCCTCCTATGGCAGCTCAGCGAAATGGGAGAATAAGGAAGTTTAACTATTGGCATCAGCAAGGGTCAGGCCAAAAGCAAGCCCTTCCACAAATGGCAGGAAAAGAAGGGAAAAACAAGCTTCAAAGCAAAACGATTTTGGCATTCAGCCACGGCAAAGGATACAGCCAGGGACTGAAGCCCAGGATTAGATCGTGCTGACAGTGTGGTATACCAGGCTAGCCCTGCTTGTGGCCTGCCTCCCCTCTCCCAGCTGCCTCTCCACCAGAACGATACTTTTCAGCGTTTTAAAGTTTTTGTGTTTCTTGGCTAAACACATTATAGAACCAGGTGTTACAGGAGGATGAAAACAAAGACCAACACTGTCAGGGATTTTTTAGTGACCTTGTCTTAATTCCAGGGAGCTTCAGAAGCTGCCAACCCTCCTGTGCAATGTCCCGTTCCGAGTTAGCACTTACCTTACCCTTGCTGTCTGTTCTAAATTCTGCCAGTTTTAATGTAATCTTGGGGTTTTTGCTGCCTGTAGAGGAGGAGTGAAAGAATACCAAGATGACCAACTTAACACTCCACGGTTATACAAAATACAGCTTCCTGGTCCTACTAAATTAGCGGTGTGTGCATGTACAATCACCAAATTATGCATGTAAGCAAACAGCACTAATCGCAAGAGTCATTCTGGGTATGGGAAAAGTTTGCTTTTGCCTTGCCTAGTTGACTGTGCACATTCTCAGGAGGGAGAAGAAAGATGGTATTCAAAATGTATTCCATGATACGCCACCAGGTATATTCCATTTTCTCAGCAATCCTTTTCCCTTAAGATGAACTTTAAATCCCATCCCTTTCTCGCAGCAGATTTTGGGCTCAGAGACTCAATTAGGCCTCAACATTTACAGCTTCTGCATCTAGTAAGTACCCAGATTAATCACGCAAAGTTTACAGCACAAATTCCACTGCTGCTGCCAGCAGGAGTCAAGAGTTGCAGTAGCAGCCCCGCGGTATTTCACTTACCTGTCCTGGGGTATCGATAGGAGTCTGTTTTTCTCTCCTCCAGGGCAGGTGAAGGAACATGAATTATCTCCACCTCTGACTCATCCACTTCCTCATACAAGATCCGTAGTGTTTTTAATTCCTCTGAACCTAGGACAGAGAGTGAGCGTGTTGGCTACGGCGCCTGTCAGCTGCTTCTGACTTGCCGGCAGCACCGTGGCAGCACGCCCTGCCCCAGAGCGTGCACCTCCTGTAGCCACAGCTCCTAGTGACCACCTGCAAACTCTCCTCAGAGCACCATTCTAATCCCTCAGCGTTTTGTTCCTTCAAGTGGCCTCCTCAGAAACGGGCCAAAGGAAAACCTTCCTCAAAAAGCCGTTGGTGGCAGGGGCTGGCGGCAGTTACAGCATCGGAACTGGACAAGCAGAACACTGACTGACCTTCTGTGGAAGCTGTGGGACACCACCAATAGCCCGTGAACCGATCAAACTCCTCCTGAATGACAAAAGTGGCTACACCAGCAGACTTGGGGTCATCAAGAACATTGGATAAGCCTGGAGAGGAACGAAGAAGATTGCATTTACATCTGCTTGGAAAAAGCTGATCCAAAAGAAGAACGCACTTGTAAGAAATAAGCCCTGAAGACATGAGCCCTTCCAGCCCAAATTTGTCAGAAGGAATTTCCTTTTGAATCTGGCGGAAAGCCCCAGTTACCTTTATGGCAGTACGTCATCCGCTTCTCCTCTCCCGTCTCAATATTTGCCACCCACAGATCATTGTTATTAATGAAGGAAAAGAAGGCAGGGTCGGCGGGGCAGATCTTGGGATCCATTCGTGGCCCTGTGCACTGAGTCTTGATCTCCAGAGGCTTCATTGGAGACACCTACAGCAACAGACACACAAACAGCTCTGTACCAAACCAGCTCCCAGCTTCCTATTTAAAAGGCCTAAGCCACAGATATGGTGCAGCCCATGAAACGAGGGCAAACGTGGCCCTGACAGGACACAAGAGAAATGCCCATGACCAGAGGCAGATGTGCAGCCATCTCCAACCGAAACCATTAAGTCCAGTTCAGGTGCTATTCAGAAAATCACTACCAGACTCACCATGAAACCATTCTTGCCTCCATCTCGACAATGGAAGAGGCTGTTGCTGGCCTGGAAGAGGAATAGGCCACTCTCACTGTGGAAATCATAAGACGTTATACCAAAGACACCAAGTCGCTTGCGTTCCCTCAAGAGTTCCTCTTCTCTAGAATACATTCCATGATGAGGGGTTGCCTAGTATTGAAGGAAAGGAAAATCTGAAAGAATCTGCAAGAAGAGAAACTGTCACAGAACAGGAATGCTCCAAGACCGGCACCAGCTCGTCTGTGAATGCCCAAAATACAACAGACCAGCCAAAAGCAGCCAGCAGTCTTACCACGCAGGTCCATAACTCCTCTACTCTAGGCTACAGGTGTGGTCCAGGAGGATTAAGCCAACTGCATGAATTGCAAATCTATTGTTTCTGCAGTTGGCACTTCAGCATGAACTGAGGACAGCTGCACTTGCTCTGCTTATGCAAATCAGATGTAACCAATTAACTTAATGACATTATCTACAGCCTTCACAAACAGTTTCCATGTCAGACACTGCAAACAAAAGCTCTTCCAGGGATCTTGAATTACCCTGAAGGGGACTGGCATTCCAAACAGGGTCAAGACAGCTAAATTCTTTTCCACCATGCCCCTTTTTAGTAGGGAAGAAAGACAAACACCCTCCCCTCTCCTCTTCATGAATGCTGTCAGTGACAAAGGACATTGAGATACTGAAATCAGGGAGGGGAAAATTCACCTCCTTTCTGGTTCACCTGCAATAGTGGAGGGCTGAAGCAGCAGTTTAAATTCAGCTTTCCTTAAAAGCAGGAAAGATGACAGACAGGCATTCTGCTGAGCACATCAAGCACAGCAAGAGCCCAGACAAGATACCCAGAAGAAAGGTGGACTGTCCTGATAGCTGATAAACGGAGGCAGACCACATGCTGGTTGACAGAGTCCTCTTTGCTAGGTCAGCCCTTGGCTTGCCGCATCAGCTGCTGGCTCGCACTCGCTGCCAGCTCCGCTGCACACACAACTGACTGTCTTGTGTCACGAAGCAAAGCAATTCTCGACACAACATTCCTACCAATACCTTTCTCCGTCCTACAGGCTGCCACGCTATTATCTCTCCTCCTCAGCAGAGCAGCCCCACGACATCACCCAGTTTTCCCAAGCTCCGTCAACCCAGGCTCTTCACGCTTCGGCTTACCTGAAAGTGATCCAGCATCTGTTTCCATGACAAGAGTAACAAGGCCTCCTTCCGTACCTTCTTGGGAATCTCTGAGTAGAGAAGGGAATTCTCTCGGCTACCATATGGCATTCCTGTTAGGAGGACAAAAGCATCATTCTGCTTAAGATTAGTCAGTCAGGACAAAAAGGACCAAGAGCAAACTGGGAAAAAAACCCTAAAACAGTCTGATAACAGAGGGGTTGGGGCTGTCCAGAGGCTTTTACCAGCTGTCATTCCCAAGCAGCTCGCCGTTCAATCACAGAATAATATCTAAATTATTTAAATTTAGACATTAATTTATTTAAAATCACCCTAAGCAAGATTTAACACTAACCAATCTCTTCAGAATTGGTTATGTCCAACTTTCCTCTCTGTGGACTGTTCAACCCATGCCCTAGATCCACTCTAAAAAAGCCACTCCCTGAAAGGGTGACTCAACATTACTCTCCACATTTCTCAGCCAGAAATTTGCTCCAGGGACCTCGTTCAGGCCAACACAGCAGCCTGCAAGAGGGGAAGAAAAAGCTTGGGAGCTGTAGAGAGCCCATTCAAATGTGAAACAGTATACTACATAGTCAAAAGACCTTGTCGTTTTACATAAGCCTTTGACTGTGGTTATCAAATAAGCTGATGGCCTTCATCCAATTTCCAAAACAACCATGAAAAATGAAATATCCTGACACACAACTCTGGCAGTTTCAACAAAATCAAAGACCATGAACTTGCCCTCTACACATGCTGTAGAGACTCCCTAAATCAGAATTTCGCACAGGGAAACGTGCCCCGATACTGTCTGCTCCGCATATGTTCTGGGCAGAACAGAACTACTTCTTGAGCCTGTTAACCCAGCAGTACAGTTCCTTAAAATTAAAACTGAAATATTAATAAGTGCTCAGGAAGCAAAGCAATATGTGAGCACATAATCCTCAGAGATACAGAAACACCAAAGTGCTGAGCATGTGGTGTTTAATATAAGCAGCATCTGCCATGATACAACATAAAAATTCTATGGGGACAGCCCAGGAACGATTTAAGATGTCCAAACAGAAAAAACTGCAGATAGGAACAAATTACTCTCTATACACACTTTTGACATTCATGCGACTGTGACCTGGACCTCCTTTCTACAATGACCTCAGTCTGACCACGATCAATCAGCACTTAGAAGAAAAACACTGCCTTCCTCCCCAAAAGACGTTATACTTTGCTCCCACGCGAAGAAAATTATTCAGCCCCTAGAGTAAAGTTCTGAAGAAGTCTTCACCCTACTCCTCAGCATACAGGCACTAACAGTATTCACATAAAAACTTGAAAATGTTATTTAATGTTGAGATAGTAACAGCACGCTGCTGTTAAACACCCATGAACTGCTGAAATGGGTTCTGAGTACCTAACAGCACAGGGTATTCAATTCAAAAGATGCTCATTACGGCAGGAGAAAGAATCAGCATTTACCCTTTAGTGGAATGCCTGGGAAGCGGTACTCCAGCGTTACCTGGCAGACACTGATCCTAAATGATGGATCAATCTGCTCTATGCCCTGTACCTTTCCTTAAGGAAAAGACCCTCGTGTATCTTCGTTCCTGGTTCTGGATCCTGTAACAGTCACACCCGTGCAGAACACCAAGCAGACAGTGGCAGGTCTGCTTGCCATTTCATACCACAGAAGAACATTCAAAAATTTTTAAATTAGCCACTTAGACCCTTAGTTCTTTAGTCATCTAGATCAAAAACTGCACCAAAGTCAACTTGGCCTTGAAATATATTCAGCTTTAAATCAAGCCTCACTGTTCAGACTCAACAAGAAAAATATGCTAACTCTGGATACTGCCCTTTACAGTAGCACTTGTGTCATAAGAACATACGAGGAACTATAATAAATCAAGTCACTGGCACACAGGAGCTGCTTCATGACAAAACAAATCAGTCCCAGCATCCTATGTCCTACAGTGACCTACGCTCAACAACTCAAAAAAGAAGAAAAAAAAAAAAAAAAGCAGGGTCATTTCAGGGAAGCAGTCGCTGTATGGAGTTGCACATCAGGCAATTTCTTTACTGGCCCAGTAACGATCAGCTCATGCCCCAAAGCATAACAAACTCTTTATAGTCTATAAAGCTTCCCATGTTACCAACCACAAAATTATCCAGTTACTAAAATCCAACCACTCTGTCACTAATTACATCGTGGCTCCAACTATAATGAGGGACCTGTAAAACACAGCATTCTGCTGCCTTAACCCTACTGTAGGGAAAAGGATATTTCCCTGCAAATACCATTCATAGTTCATTCCCACCTAATATTGTTTTCCCCCTACTCTGGAAGGCATTCTGCCGACACGGTACCCAACAAAGCAGGGAGACACCCCCCCCCCCCCCCCCCCCGCCGCTAAGGCCTGTAACTTGCAACACACAGTCAGTAATTACCGACAGCGAATTCCCTGGGGAGTCAGTCTGGGCGATCCATTAAGTAAATCCCATTTCTCCCAAGCTACAGAGGCACAAGATAGTCCTGAGCTGAGGAACATCCCTTCTCTTGCCCCATCACCTGGACTGACCCGGGTTGCCAAAAGACACTGCATTCACACCTCCATCACGGGGCAGGGCTGGCTAGCCCACACCCCGCCGTGTCCCTAAGCACAGAGCCTGTGGTTAAACCGCTTGTCTGGGACTGGAGAGGTCTCTGCTCAGTTCCAGGCTTTGCTACAGACTGAGCGTGCAAACCTTGAGCAATGACACTTCACCTCAGCTCCCCCATCTCATAAATGCAGCTCCCTCCCATCCTTTTCCTCCCCTGTTTGGATTGGAAGCTCTCCCGTCACACATCCACACCTGGCGCCTGGCGCGCTGGCTTACCCAGGTAATAAAGACGATGAGAGTGCGGGCTGGACTCTTCTGTTTTCCGGACAAACTGGAAATCATGGGGAGCTTTGTTCACTATCATGCCCGAATACTTCCTGCTGCTGTGAATAATGTCACGCAGCCCATCCCATGAATGCTTTTGCACCTGGAATTGGGAAGGCACATCCTCCATCTCGACCACTTCGGAGCTGTCTGATAGCGCGTCCACTGCAGTCATCCTCTCTTCCCCTTCAGAACTGGACAAAAAACTGAGGGAGGAGTTGAGGGAGAGAATTAAGCCTTAAAATCAAACAGGCACATTTTGTTGCGCAGAGAAAGCTCTAAGCATGCAACAAGCTTAAGAGAACAGGCACTCCTCACACTACAGAGCCTAGGATTCTCGGCACTCAAAGATTACATTTTAAACATACATGGATGGATTCAAAGGAAAAGTCCATCGCCCGTCCCATAGCGAGTCCCGTAAATGAAGATATTACCCTCCGAAAACTCACTCTCCCAGGACTAGTTCTAGAAATAAGCTGTTAAAGGAAGCACAAGCAGCAGATTCTGGTGCACAAAACAATCGGCTTGACTCAAAGGAAAACCACCTCAGGAATTTGGATGGATAAGTCATCAAAGCTATGACCTATTGTAAAGGCACATAAACTTCTGTCCTCGAAGACCACAAAAGTGAAGTCCCCTTCCTGTCCTAAAGGAAAGCTTGCTCATTGCTTAGAGAGAGAGGTTTAAGCCCAAGCACAGCACCTTACTTACCTCAAGAGCTATGGCAGCCAGGAATGAAGTGGGAGAGCTGGCAAAACAGGAGGAAAACAGTGCAATTGTCCTTGCTAACAGAAAGAAGGCAGCAGTAACAGACCCTGGTCGTATCCTGGAAAATGTGGCACACATTCCTCATACATCTCCAAGCTGGCAGTTATTGAATGAGTCTACAAAAAACGCCTCCACATGCAACTACAGCAAATGTTAATTTGAGGAGAGGTGGACTAACAGACTTGCCCAAGGTCAATGATGCAATCTATTGCAAAGCAGGAACGAGCCTGGGACTAGGGAAACCAGTTTCTGTCACCTCGTTCCAGAAGGTGGATTTCCCTCCACGAGAACATTTCAGCTGTTCCGGGGGTATCCGCAAGAACGTTACAAAGAATTTCAGAAGAACTCCAGTTTACTGAAAAAATTCAGCTGGAGAAGTTTGCTCCGTGGAGACAGAATCGCTACCTTTGACACAGCATCAAGACAGCAAACCAGTGACTGAGGAGCACACCAAAAAAGGCCTCGTCCTCAGCAGCCCCAAGATTTACATTTCCAAATTAGATGTTTCTTGAATGCTGCCTGTCATTTGGGACAGTGACCTGCATTCTGACAGGAGAGCAGCTTCGGAGATCCAGCTGTCGTACTTGAGGACTGAGCAAGAATTACACATAAACCAAACCTCGAAGACTTCAGCCTCGGTAAGATGCACAATAAATTCTTTCCCAGCGAAGAGAAATCCGGGGAAAGGAGAAGGATGGCTGTGTGTATCACCACAAGAAAACACTTGCCTCTGGCCATCTTCTACCATGAGTATTTTTCAGGAGAACCCCAAGTGCTCCTTGAGGATTCCCCACCAGTTTGGATGACATCCTACGTGATTACGGCTGGCGACGAGCAAACTAAAGTACACCCAGACTTCCTCAAACTACAGGCACACGGTACAAGGGCTGTAAGTGTAGCTGTATCTTCAAACTGCTAAGTCCCTGCCGTGTACAAAAACGTGCGAATCATAACCCAAGAACAAGCTCCTGAAATAAATCTGGAGGTACTCCTGGTACTTACTGCCCAGCAGTAAATCCACAGCTTGAAAACGAATACAGAAGAGCGTTTTCCAATCAAAGCCAGGCAGGAAGCCCAAGTAAAACCACAAAAGGGAACGTGACGGGACGTTCTGAGACTGCGAGTGTGTCTGTGGCCTCCACTGCCTACATCCAGGGTCTCCATTACAGCAACTAGAAGCACATCCGAAGGCAGAAGTGTTGCCTATCAGAAACTCATGACAGGAAGACCACAAAACCCCATAAACCGGGTAGACTTCTCTCAGCCCAATCCCACTGCAGGTCAAGTCAGTCAATTAGAACAATCTGGCTTTGGCTCAAGATGCCTGACCCTCAGGTTACTCTCACCCAGCTGGTGAAACCGTCTTACTCAGCCAGCTTGACTCCTCACGAGGGAAAGTTGCACCTTCAAGGGTTCAAAACAGTCCACGGATGTAATACTGGTAACTGTCCCAAACGGAACTGGAGGCTGAAGCCCCTTCCAAACTATTCTGCCATGATGTTTTGATTCACTATGGAAGTGAAAGGCACAACTTCTAGCCTGGTACTGCTCTCACCCTGGTGATTCCGACACTACAACAGAGCAGAGTATAAGCCAAGTAGCCACCACACAAAGTTACGTGAAAGTGTTGGGAAATATCACTATCACAGCTGGGATGTGGTGGAGTCTCACAAAACTCAGGTCCTGAAACAACATAGAGTAAAAAAGAAACCCAATTGCTTCATCCCCGCTGCAGCCATCTCTTGGACAAAACACAAGTATGTGGCAACACCACACACGTAAGCAAACAAGTGTGAGGAGTAACTTATCTCACTGAAACTGCAGTGAATTTTGAGATTAAATTATTCAAAGGTGAGTTGGTTCAAGCCACCAATTTCAACCACGTTATCCTTAGACAGTCTCGAAACTTCAGCACCAGTACAGCGCGCCTGAGATTCACACCTTACTGGAAAACACCGTTACAGCCCTCACGCTGAGGCGCTGATTCTGATAACCGAGTGTTGCGCGGCAGCACGGCTGACCCCACTCCCCAAAACATCTAGCTGTCCCGTGGAGGTCGTCTTCATGCTCTTCCTGCCCTGCCTGGCCAGGTTAGGTGGACCAGGCACACACCCACCGAGCCCTCCCTTCAGGGGGACGTGTTACTCTGAGTACAACGAGCAAGCGCAGGTGGGACGACGGCCCAGGAAAAGAACTGTGAAGCTCAGAACTGGAGGTCAGTGAAACAAGTTGTCTTCCCGAGTCACCTCCTGACCCACCGGGCCTGACACAGAGCTCCCCGGGCGGAATGAGACACTTGGGATTTCTCAGAAACCTCGTTCACTCCAAGAGGAGATTATTGCTCTGTCCCACACGACCGAAAGGTCAATGAAGATCCCGAGAGTAGCCGGGACACGTACCTTCTCCAACTTCCTGCAGTCTCGTTTTCCAGACGAACCCTCTTTATCTTCTGCATTAACTACTCAGCGAGCTGGGCAGGACAGGAAACTAGGAAGGAAGAGAGGGGAAAAAAACCACCAAATTTCATACAACTGCAGTTTCTCCCGTCCTAGGAATAAGGCTGTATGAAAGCACCCTCTCCGTAGGTCACATTTCCAACTGAGCGGGGATGCACAAACAAAATCCTTGGTTTGCACTTTACGGTCCAAATCTGTTCTGCCAGCACATGCTGGATATTTACAACCCAGATAAATCTGAGAGAGAGACTTCTTCACCTGAACAATGGGACTCGGTGAACTCTGTGGCCTGCCTCTTTCTTTCCTAAAACATTCTTCTTAAAATCTGAAAATCCTCAATACTGACCCTTCCTTTCATTCCCCTCCCAAAATCCTGAAATTCTCCTCTTTTATCACAGAGGTCTGGCCCATACATTTACAGGCAAGAGTCAAACAAAGGACACCATAAGGAGCCAGACAGGGGGTCAGCAACCCTGCTACCAACAGCGTCTCAGTCCCACCTGGGACATAAACCCCACATTTGCTTTCCAAGCCAGACTGCTGCTTCCCTCTGCCTCGGCTTGATGCCACAGGGGAACCCTGGCTCACCACACAAGCCCATTTTCCATGAGCATAAGAAGGCGCCACCTTCACTATCGTCCTCTCTACCCAAGCACACTAAAGGACAAAGATCTTTGTCTCCTCTTCAAGAGAGCTCTGAATCACAGACACACCCGAGACCTGCCACTATCTTTTGCTGAGGCCCTTGGTCTGCCCAAACAGCCACCAAAACCGCACTCACAGAGGAACAGGAGAGACAAAGAGTCACAAAGAAGCGCCAGCAGCGAAGCTCCTGAACTGCAGAGGAGAACAGAGAGGGACAAAGTAGCAGCATCCAGTAATTTAAGGGCAATTTTCAATGCAAGCATGAAGGGCAACAGGAGCGATGCTCAGGAATGCTGAGTAACCTGGTCTGATCTCACAGCTGACCCTGCTTTGAGCAGGGGGTTGGACTACAGACTTCCCAAGGTCCCTTCCAATCTCGGGGATTCTGTGATTTTAATGATCCAGGGGAACATCTCACCCTCATCCCACCCACCACAGCTCCCACGTTTCACAGAGAAAAGGAACAATAACATCCTCCGATGCTGAACCCAGAGAAAAAGAAACTGAACAAAACAGACACGAGATCAGAAGCCCGGCATGAATCATGCTACTCATTTGTCAGCGAGACCCTGAGGGGCCTGCTGGTGCATTCGGGAAGAGCCAAAGCAGCACAGTCACCTAGAGGAGCCCTTACAAACGTGGCCCTGTCATGGCTGGGAGCTTTAGGATCTTCTTCTCCAAAAATAACAGCAGCTGAGGGGGGAATGAAGCAGTGGGGGTTTCCTCTACAGAAGGATGAGCTTTGGCAAAGGCTGCCAGCAGCCCATGTCCCCCTCTGCACCGCGAGCGGGGCTGAAAGCTGTGACAGGGAGCTCCTGCCCTTGCTGCGGAGGGAAGGCCGGGCAGGGGTTAGCAGGAGAGGGGGGAGCCCAGGGGACGGAGCATCCTTCCCCCCTCCCTCCACTGCTGGAGATGGCTCTTTGCCTGTGAAAAAAAAGAGGAGCACGGAGCTTCTCACCTGCCCGGGTAGAGCACAGGCTGCTGGGGGGGGTGGGGGGGGCAGACACCGCCCCGTCCCAGGGCGAGGCTTCCCACCCCATCACCCCATCCCTGGGGAGCGATTTGGGGGGTGTCAGGGGGAAATACAAACACCCCCCTCACGACCAGGGGGCCTTCCCATGCCTGGAGGACAAACAGTGAGAGAACAACCACCCAACCAGGGCAGGGGGTGGCCGCCCCCCACACCCCGGGGAGGCGGGTACGAGTCATGAGGGGCCCAACACACAACCCTCGCCCCCTCAGGCGCCCCCAGCCCAGGGGAGGCAGGGAAATGCGGCCCACAAGAGGGGGCGAACACACCTTCCCGGGGGTCAGCGCCCCCACGCTGGGGTAGGCCGCCACCTCCCCCCGGTTGAGCCCTGCCCGTACCGGGGAGGGGCAGGACCCCCCCCCCCTCACCCCGACCCCGCCGGTGCCCGAGCACCCCTCCCTTCCTCACTCACCCCGGGGCGCGGCGACCTCCCCCTGGCGGGCGGGGGGGCGGCTCCTCTGCGGGAGGGCAGGGGGAAGGGGGGGATGGCGGCGGCGGCGGCTCCGTCACTCCCGCTCCATGTCCCGGACACTGGGCAGCCCCGGAAACGGGGGAGGGGGGGGGGGTGGGGGGGTGGGGGGCGGCGGCCTGCCACAGCGCGACCTTTCACCCGGCGGCGGAAGTGGCGGGAGCGCGCGGGGCGGGATGGCGGGAGCGCGCGGAGGGAGGAAAGTACCAACTCGTGGGGATGGGAGCAACCACTGCTTGGGAGGGGGGGGATGGCTGCGCGAGGACGGAACTATTCTCCCTAGTGAGGGAGGTAAGAGAGAGAACTGAGGCTGCCAGAGGGTAAAAAAAGCAGAAAGAGAATACTCTTTCCCCACCCAGCCTAACAGGCGGGCTCCTAATTTCGTATTGACTGCCGCCGCGGGGCAGTTGTGGCGCTATGAGCAGCCTTCGCTGCGCTCACCCCCCCCGCTCCTGGAGGATGGTTGGGTCCGGTGGCTAAGCTTGCTGAGGAAGGCCGGGAAAACTTTTATCACGAAGCGTTGGTGGTATAGTGGTTAGCATAGCTGCCTTCCAAGCAGTTGACCCGGGTTCGATTCCCGGCCAACGCAAATTACCTTTTCTTCCATTTACAATAGTTTTTTTTCCCCTTCTCCCCATGGATTCCGTCGCTACTTCACAACGCGCCTGCACACGACGCGTCCCCCCCGGGTGCGCTTTACCCACCTGAATCCCGGCTGTCGCCAGCCGGGCGCTGCGGCACATGGTGCCGTTGCTTCTCCCCTTAGCTCGCGGCGGGGCCCCGAACTGTCGGGGGACGACGGTGAAATACATAAAAACAAAAGAAAAAAGAGGAAAAAAAAAAGATTAAAAAAACCCTCAACACCCCTGGCGGGAAAAAATAGAAAACGAAAATACAGGTGTTTCCGCCCGGGATCGAACCGGGGACCTTTCGCGTGTGAGGCGAACGTGATAACCGCTACACTACGGAAACCCGCGCTGGATTGTTTTTACGGGCGGTGCCTGATGTTCGCGCCCTCTGCGGGAGCGCCGCGGCGGCTGAGGGGACGCTCCCTCCCCTCACGGCAGCCTTCGACAAAACTGACCCCAAACGCTGAGAAACGCCGTGCGGGATCCCAAGGGATTAGCGTGAATGAGTAATTAGTGCCTCCAGAGGCCCGCTCACCTCAGAAGGCGGCGGAGGTGCGTGTCTAGGGGCTGCGTTCCGGTGGTGCTCCCCTCAAAAAGGGGGAAAGTCCCGTGTCCCCCGCCAAAAGGGGACTTGCCGGTTCCCGCTGAGGTGGGGGAGCAGGAGGGCTCACCCCAAACCGGCCTGGCCTGGTTTTGGGGGCTGCCGGGAGGCCCGGGCCTGGCCTCACGCTCCAAGCCCGGGCGCACCCCCTGGGCCCACCAGGCGAGCCCGAAGGCGGGCGGGGAGGCCGGGCCCAGGTTAAGGAGGGCAGGACGTGGCAGCGCTTAGGCCACTTTTGAAGCATCATCTTTCCTTCCTCAGGCAGTTGCCACCAGATGTCGGTAGAATAGTGGCAACAGGGAGCCGAGCTCCCCGCGGAGCTGCTCGGGAGGGAGAGGATCCAGCCCCGGGGGACAGAAGCTGGAAGAGGACAGGCCATTTTCTGAGGGAAAGGAAGGGCCCGTGGTGGTCTCCCTTCGCTGGGGTGAAGTTTTCCCTCTCTGAAGCTTCTCTAAGACGCAATGGGCCAGACTGTTCTTGTCACCGGTGTCTCTCCAAGGCAATGGGAGCTGTGCAAGAGGATGGGATGGAGCAGGGTGCTGTGAAGCCAGCATCACACCGTAGTGAGTTTCCCATCACTGAAGTTTTGGGTAAAGTCCCTGTTGACAGTCCCAGAGGGTTCTAGGAATCTGCTAATTCCTCTTCTTTTACCTAAATGCGGTATTAACAACTCGTACACCCATGGCAATCATTCTTTTTTTCATAAAACCTCAGCCCTTGGAATCAGGTGGTGACGTGGGAATTAGTTTTCCTGTTTTGTTTTGTTTGTTGAAGTCTGTTTTATGCTCTGCTGGCTGCAGATAAAAGCTTAGAAAGGAGAAATGAATCATAAACGCAGATGAATGCGAAAAGAACCTCACTTTTAATAAAACTTACCTTTAATAAAACTTACCTTTAATAAAACTTACTTTTAATAAAATCTACTTTTAATTTTACAATTTTGCAGCTAATCTCTTGATTTGGGGCCAAAAGGCATAGTGAGGAGGTTGTCACATATCCTTTAACTCCAGGACTTGCCAGTCATTCTGATCTGACTCGCGACAAGGATTAGAACGTTAAAGTCCATGGCAAACCTGAAGCCTTGGGACTTGTTTCCTTCACGTTGCTGTTAAACATCCCGGTGTCACACTCTCTTTGCCTGCAGCTGGCAGAGCCTACAGGAGAGGACCCTGGCAGCAACCTTTGCCCTGTGCATCAAATGAGTGTGCTGGAAGCAAACCTAATCGATAGCTGGGGCAAAGTCCTCTCCTTAGAGCAGGAAGAAGTGGATCTCTAAGTGACCCAAGACCATCAATGGTCAGATTCAAACGCTTTGGGTTTTGTTTTCTTCCACAGAGCTCTTTCAGTCTGGTGATCGGTGGAGAAAGGAGAGCTGCAGACCAGACAGCCCCAGGAAGGAAGATCTTGGAAGGTACTTATGGGAGGCAGAAATTAGACGAAAGACATTGTGCTGCCAGTGTTAACTCCCGAACCCACATAGTTAAGACATTGCGATGGTCCCTCGTTGAATAGCACTGGGCTCTGGTAGCCTTGGACATACCATCTAGATGGGTTGTGGTCTCCAGATCCTCCTCACATGGGCAACTCTGGCTTTGAGGGCCCAGACAAAGCTCCCTCTTCATGCCGGTTGCCGCTCACTGGAACAGCTCCCGGGGACGTTCTCACTTTTCTTACAAGGATCCATTGTCCGTGACTGCTCAAACTTTGCCCCGCAGGACAAAGAGGCTGGCAGCATTTCAGTCTCCCCTCCAGCCCCTGACCTATCCCACTTCCTCTGCTCCCAAGACTTACCACCCCTGCGACACTGCTCGCATGGGAGAGCCCCCTCTGCCTCCCCCTCCCCGAGGACAGTCTCCACAGTGCTGAGAAGGACTGTCACATAAATACCCAGGAGAAAGAAAGCAGGGGGCTTATTTGGAGGTGAAGGATGGATATTCTCTACTATTATCACCAGCATCTGCCCTTTCTGAACAAGGGAACCCTCCCCCAACCAGCCTTTTCACCAGTGCGCTGAAGGCGGCCATGCTCTGCTTTGTTTGCCTGACACGCTGCGGTGGCTGCAGAGTCCCATTCTCCCCTTTTCCTCCCTCCGCTCCCAAAACAGCCTGCACGGCTGTTAGAAGAGAGGGGAGCTCGGAGCACTGTCGAGCAGGAGAGCTGACAATCAGGGCTGGGAGACAACGCTGCCTCGCACAATACCCCCCCAATTAGCCATTCATTTCTGCTACCTCTGAAATGGGGAGCACAGCCCTTGTGCTGGGAGATAAAACAAGAACGGCTTCAATAGCACTGATTTAAATTAGGTCAGGCTAGCTTTTGTGTGGCAGGGACCACACAATAGCAGTCACACGACTGTGGAGGGGAGCAGCATAAAGGAAAAGAGGCCAGGCAAGTGGCACAGATGCTAGGAGTTGGGGGGTGCTGGGAGATGGGGGGTGTGTGGATGTGAGTGATAGCAGAGGGGCAGACACTCCAGCCAGCGCGTGATGCTAATACATAAAAGGGGGCACATGGTCAGCAGGGGACAGAGAGGTCAAACACTGTCTCGGCAGAAACAAAATTATCAGCTTGTTCTGCCACACCAAGGGGTGTGAGAGCACAGCCATGCGTCCTTGGAAACTGGTCTGTCATCATAACTGGTTATGGGGCAAAGGGGTGACAACGATGTTGACCCACAACAACGTCCTTGAGTGCTAGCGCAAGCCCCGGCGGTCCTGTAGGGGGAAGAGGGGCAGAGACCCTCTGGGGCCTTGCTGCTAAGGGACTTCCTGCTCTTACCTCAAGCCCAGAGCTGCTGCTCCTCCTCTTGGCAAAAAAAAAACCCAAACCAAACTGCCAAGGGACAGTAGTTTTCTGGAGCACACAGCAAGCCAGGGTAGGACAGGTCTGATGGAGCCCCAGCGACCTGGGTTGCAATCCCCAGCGTTGACCGGGGTTTGCAATTTCTTTCCCCTCAGAAATTCATCAAAAGCCCACACCTAGCCCGAACACCTGACGTGCTATGAAATCCTGCACTGGGTTCTTTATTGGTTGGTGGGTTTGGGGAAAAATCAGCAACTCCTTCAAAATGACGTTTTAACCCAGGTTCTCAAAGACATCTGAGGGTCTGCCTGCAGAGAGAGTCCTGGGGCCAGTTGCCCAGGAGAACAGAAGCACTGGAGGCTGGTCCCAGTTCTCACCCCGGTATCATTAATATTCGTATCGCTGTTATTACAACGGTTATGCAGATGTTCGTGTTTATCTGGCAATGGGAGGACACGAGAGCAGCGTGCTCTCTTTAGCAATAACAGTATGCTCAGAGCTATCAATGAGCCTGACCTTTTCAGGCCGGGCTGAGCAAGCTGTTGTCATGGTCTAAATGAGTTTATCCGGGTAAGTCCATATGCAAAGGAAGGTCAGGTAAGTTTAAAAGCAAGAGTTCACCCCTGTAGGTCTCCCAGGCAGAAACCTCTCATGGCCTTTTGTGACCCAGATTGGACTTGTACAGGTAATGCTTCACTATAGTTGGCCAAAGAACTACTGATGGGAGAAAACGTGGGTGTGGAAAAGTTGAAAGACATAATCAGCCATGTAATACAGTGTTCTTCAGCCTTTTTGAATCAAAGGACGCCTTGATACTCTTTGGCAGTTGCAAGAAAAAGTTGTAAACAAAGACAATACTTACCATTTAAGCAAAATGTTCATTGTATTACAAAGTCGTCATTTTCTTGCTAGAAATACAAGCATTAGAATTTCAACTACTGGTAATAAAAAAGCGGGTGAGCCAAAGAACTGAGCGTGCCAGCCAGTGCCAAAAGGAGAAGACTAGGTTAAACCTTGAATTATCAGTTATTCTCCCTCATTTGTTTCTTCACACATGAATGACTTTTTTTAAAACCCAAGACAACTTGGAGTCCTTCTGTCGGCTATCTTCTGGCCCCCAACGGCCTGCACAGCTCATAGGTCGATTTAAACCTTCTGCTTCCTGCATACATACACAGACAATAGAATAATCAGTGGCCAGAAGCTGATATTGGAAAGATTCACACTAAAAATAAGTTGTCTTTTTTTAACAGTAAGTGTAATTAAGCACTGAAATAGTGCCTGTTGTAGGGAGGTGGCCCTGAAGGCATCAAGCCAAACGAAGACATGTTGCTAAAAGGTATGTTCGCATTCAGGCAGATGGTCAGAGCTTTGATGCATGAAGCACCAAGTGAAATTATCTACCCGGTTTATGTAGGAAGCCTGTCTGGAGCAACCATAACAGCCCTAATTTCTCTCAAAATACAAATATATGGTTGCTAGTTTTCACGGCTTTACTGCTATGCTATTTGGCATGTTTTTAGCCTTTTAGTTGTGAGAACACAACTAAAACAATGCAACAGAGTCCCATTTTGTTTTCCATTTTGGTTTACTTTCTAAACCATCCACGCTGCAGTGAAGACTGGAGGTGCCCAGATACCAAAAGCAGTTGAACTGTGGTAGCACAAAGATCTGTGTTGTCCAATTTGTTCTGCTACTTTGTGCCTCTCACTTGCTGCTACCTCTGGTGCCTCTCCCTGCACGTGGTGCGATACAGAGACAGGAGAGGCCAGACTCCTGCCCTTACCGATGTGACCGCTGTGCGTTCCAAACAAGAAGACATAAAAATTACCTGTAATCATGTTAATAGCACACACATCCATATATAAAAATAAATCAGAGCTATACGATTAGGTACATATGCTAGAGATCATTATTCTCAACAAATGGCATGATCGGAGGCGTTCCTGAGTTGCAATTTTGTAAATCTCAGTATCACGGAGATGAACTCTACAACCCAAAATGCTCATTTGAGTCCTTCAGCTCTCCAGCAACCCCAAAACCACTGCAGAAACAAGTATGTTTTGCAGAAGGCTGGTTTATTCCCTGGATATTTATTTGCTGGTTTGCGTTGGGGTATTTTTTTTTTTTTTAATTATTATTATTATTAGTTTTGTTTATTTCTTCTTCTTTTATCAGCTTCAGCTGAGACAGGAGAGGGTGGGAGGAGGGTTTTGTTCCTCTGGAGATAACAGGAGGCTGTGTCTGTGCAGCCATGGTGACAAGATCCAGGGCGCTTTCTGGCTTCCAAGCAATTTGCTCCCCACCCCTGGCTCCCAAGTAAAAGTGGGGCAGAGAGAGAGAGGAGCTTTTGTTTCTCAAGTGCTTCAGCTGTTGCTACTAATTAAGCAAAGAGCTCTAGTGCCTTCCCAAGCCTAAGGAGTATCTAGTTGGGGCGAAAGGAGAGTCAAGAGGCTGTGCTGCTGCTTCTCGGCACCCTGCTCTCGCTATAAGGCTCTTCTGTTTCGTCCTTGCTCTGCCACAGCCTTGCTGGGTGACCTGTGGCCAACCCTACACCTCAGATTCCCTGGCTGCAGGGGGGAAGAAATGAGAGAGACTAAGCTCAGCACGAGGCCAGATGGAAACTACCACCCTGCTGTTCAAGGTGTTATTATCGGTTTAATGCAATATGTTCCCAGCTTCTCAGACATGCTGACTATCAGCAGATTGCTCTTTCCTTCTCCAGCCTTCCCTGGATGTCATCCCCTTCTCTCTCTCTGAAATGCCAGCCCCTTCCCTGAGCTCTAACAGCATTTCTGCACCCTCCCCAGCGTGCTGCTTTTTCACCCCCTCCAGTGTCACCAGAATGTGCTAGAGGAGCCAGATGAACTGTCAGCAGCTGGGTACCAGGCACACGGCCGCTGCACGGGGCAGTTGCGCTTTTTTGGGCAAGGAGAGCAGGGTGGGTAGAGGGCAGAGGTAGCGGCGGCAGTGAGAGCTGCAGGGGAAGGAACTACGTAGCCTCTGCCCAGTTTGGCCACAAGGAACACAGACTGCACCGGAGCGTTGCGTGTGTGTGGGAAGGACTGCAGAGAGGAAAAGAGGGTGGAGATGTAGAGAGAGGGGAAAAAAAAAATTAATGTAGGGAATAGAAATGCTGCAGGAATCCACGGAACTGAGGTCCGAGCCCTGGCTCAGCTCTGCAAGGTGCCCGGTCACCAAGGGCTGAAGTAGCAGTCAAGGTCGTGGCGGCTCCCCTGTGGCTCTGCACCCACTGAACTCAGCTGGATATCCTCGGCCCAGGATCTCACAGGGAGAAATTTAGGACCTCACTCAGGAACAGATGGTCTCCCTCTTGGGCCCCATCTGCCAGGCAACACTGGAGCAGTTTGGCTCTGCTGAGCAGAATCTTGTTTACTTTCCCCTCCTGTCAGCAAGGTGATCCATAGGGTAACCGAGCCCTGCTGTTACAGGCCTGGATTTCCACGAGTGGCCAGGGACTCCAAGGTGCAAGAGCGTCACCCACGAGCCCTCTCTGAGAGGGCCAGGCACTGTGGCATCAACCAGCTCCGATCTGAGTCAGAGTCCAGCCCGAGAACATGGCTGTGGTTGCAAGGGATCAGGAGGTTGTTTGGGAAGCCCTTGATGTACATACAGGAGGAGGAAAGCATGTGGGTTAAAGGAGAAATCCAGAGTAAAGTTTCACCTGCAGGAGAGGTGCCAGGAGCAATAGGCATGTGAGCCTTGTCCCTGATGGGCTGGTTAGTGCCCGGGCTGCTGACAAACACACGGTGTGTTTGGTGGAGGTCTTTGGCACTGACCTGACCTGGAGCCAAGTTCTGAGCGTGCATTCATGTTCCTGAATTGAGGGAGGGGGAATTACAAGGCAGCAGCCTGCCTTCTAAGACCCAAGTAAGTGCGATTTTCAGGGTGTCTTGGTCATCGGGGAATCCTAGTGAGCTCAGCTTATTCAACCTCAGTGTTTCTTGCCAGGCAGAAAGCTAGTAGTGGCTGATCTGGAAAAGCTCATCGCTAATGCTCAGAAATCTCTAGTAGAAATGCTTGTTAGCAGGAAAGCTGGGGCCTGCACTGGCCCTTGTGCTGGACTCTTCCCTCAGCAGCTTTCAAAGATGAAGCTGGCTAGGCAGAAGGGGTTGGAGAGACGGACCAGTACCTTACAGCTGCTCCTTCTGTCCCTGCTCAGGAGATAAACAGCCTCTGTCCACCAGGGGTGTGGAGAAGTGTCTCTAGACACTATTAAGTACACACAAAAATAGCAAGTGAGACCAGGTCCCCTTCAGCAGCATCAGCCAAGATTGCTGCAGCATGGCTGACATAAGAACTTTACTTATTCTTTTCCGGGTTCTGATACTGAAGCCCAGTATCAAGCACTGCAGAGGATATCATGCATCCGTGCACTGGCGCCTGTTTTCCAGAGACCTCGGCCCCAGAAGTGAGGCTGGTGATGTCCCGCTCTCTGAGGTTGCCAGGTTAGGCAGTCAGTGCTCTAATGGCGCTTGGTGAGCAGAGGGCACGGAGCATTACTTTATCCCCTCCCCTGAGGGTTCCCATCCATAGAGGCTCCGACGCAGGATGCTGCCTGTGTCAGCTCCGCAGTAATCAGCCCAGAGGCAGAAAGTGGAAACTTTCTGGTTGCAGCCACTTAGTTTCATTAGAAGCATCAAAAGAGAAAACAGGCCTCAGGTGGGGCAGCGAGAGGCAGAGACATGCAAGAGGTGGGGGAGAGGGGATTTGCAGCTTTGTTTTACATGTCAGTTAGCAGGTAAGCTTCAGCTAAGGACTGGAGAAGAGAGGTAGGGAAGAGGGGCAGAGAGACAGCCTGAAGCTAGGGCCTGTCCCCCATACTGTAAAAACCTGCTCTAACTCGGTCTCACGAGACCAGAAATCGGTCTGAGCAGAAGTCCCACCCTGCGGCCCTAAGGCTCCCTCCCTGCCTCACATCCCTTCTGGAAGAGTTTTGGCTGAGTTTCTTTTTAAAAACCTTGTGCGCTGGAAATTGTATCCCCTTCCCAGTGCTCTGTTCCAGGACTTAATCGTCCCTACCACTGCAAAGAATTTTCCCTGACGTCTAGCCCAAGTCCTCCTTGTTCAACACAAACATGATACTGTTCAGAGGTAGAATATTAAGGGCTGGAGTCGCTTCCATAATAACGTATTGATTTCAATGAAGCTGAGCTCAATGGAAAGGAGTCCACCCGGCCTTGCTCCATCCCCCTTGTGCCCCAAGAGAATGTTTTGTGTTAGGCTAAATGCCTCTGTAAGTGCCTCTCAGCTTTGCACTCGTCGTGAGCCATTCTGCACGGACACATGGAGGCAGGCAGGGCGCAGGATCAGGCCTGTAATCACGTTTCCTTTCGGCAGTGGGGATTTCGTCGGCCTTGGTCTCCCTGGGCAGTTTGAACTGTGCGGCCGTAGGCTCTCCTGAGCGGAGCTCAGAGCCCAACCAGGCAGGAATTGTTCCGCCAGTGGCAGCCCTCTGCCCCTCGCCTCCCATTTCATCCATGTCCTCACTCAAGAGCAGAAATGAATTCAACTGCACACCCCTAAGCCCTATTTCCCTGCTTAGATTTTTCACTAAGCCATCTCAAATACTGCAACACGTGCACCCCAGTGGCTTTGGGAGGACTTTGGGAGTGGGATAGAGCTGTGCACATCTGGTAGGCCAGTAGTGTTTGGGGGTTTGCTCGCTGACCAGAAGCAGCAGCTGGGATCTTGAATCAGAAAGTCCATCATTTGATGACTGTCTCTTGTGGTTCATTCTGCCCCACAGTGTCTCCAGAGCTGCATCCTGCATCCAGCTCCCCTTCCTCTGGGGGAAGCAGCATCTCTACCCTTCTTTCCAGCTGGGAAAGGAATCTCTTTGGCTAGGAGGGGAGCGCAGGCATTAATGAGATGCTGTAGGTCCTGAAGACCAACATTTGCATCTCTAGTTCTCACTGCCTCTGCAACAGCTTTCCGTAAGATTGAAAAGGAGAGCTGAAGGTTTGACGATGGCCATGACATATCAGAGCTGTGACTGAGCTTGTAGTTGAACCAGAATTACTGAAGTAGAAGGCAGGGCTCAGAGTGGGGTTGTTAAATACTGCAGTAGCTCCTGGGTTCTGCTTCTGTTTCCACCAGTGACCCTGGCCAGATCCTCCCGCCTTTATATTTCTCTTTGTTCTGGAAGAGAGCAGGGATCTGCAGCCAGGGAACAGCAGCTACTTTGATAAATAAGGCAGGAAAAAGTGACAAAGAGGTTCCAGCAGAACAGATCCCAGATTCTTGAAGTCCCACTCACGAAAAAGTATCGCCTCTTGTTTCTGGTCTGTGCCTAGTTTGTGGACACAGATGTTCTATTATTCCCACATGGATGAGCAGTTGTTTTTATGTGAGCTCCTGTCCACGGGCCGCGCATCTTCTGGTTAGAAGGGTTTGTTTGTTAGCCTTGGAGATTTCAGCAGAAATAATCATGTTTGGAGACACCTGCACCATTCTCCAGCGAGCTCTGCCCTGAGATAAAGAGGGGCCTGGACAGGGAACCCAGTCAGCCAGGAGATGGAGCAGCTTGCCTCCTCAGCATGGTGCAAGTAGGGAGAGAAAGCCTGGGCCCTTAGCAGGGCTCTTCTCTTTGATGAAGCAGATGTGGCTGCTTTTTTATTCCACAACCGCTGTGTGTTTGTGAAGAAGCAAAAAGGCTCACAGATCGGTGGCTCGGGGCTGGGACACGGGGTCTTTCATTTTCTTCAAGGGCTCTCGAGGAAGATCTCATTGTACCTGCTCGGAATTAATTCTGCCAATCCCCGGTCTGATCACAGAGTCCCCACGCTGGAGTTCAAGAGATGCCTTCCATTTTCTTGCTTCTGTCTGGGACAATTGATATCCTGGGACAGAGCTACAGCAACAGCCAGGACCTGCTTCTAGTGAAGGCTGTACAGGCCTGGCTTGGAACCTCCAGGAATTGGATTCCCCAAGTCTCCCTGCAGCAGCTGCTGGCTGACACCTTCGTCCCATTCCCCAATGCACATCCCTGTCCCCCAGGCCCAAGGACCCCTTCTGTGCCCAATCAGCGGGAAGTGCTGTTCTGTTTGGGGCTACCTCAGAGCTGCTGGCACAGCAATGCTGTTTTGTTTTTGGCTGAGCGCTCGGCATCTGAGCTCTCGTGTGGTTGGAGCCCATTTTTTTTGCAAGAATGAAAACAGTGGATTAATGAGCTGCTTGTGGCTAATGTGCAGGGTTTCTCAGAACTGGTGCTATTAGAGCCCAGCATCATGTAGGAGGTAAATGGCAGCACATGGTGAATAAAGCAGTGATATAATAGGTTTAAGTAGTCCATTTCCCTTTGGAGTGTTACTGATAACATGCCCAAATGCATACAAGTCCATTCCCTTAATGAATAAGCCCGCTCTCTGGCAGAGCACACACTGCAGCTCCTCACAAGGGGTTTATTTTTCATTATTTTCATCCAAAAAAAAGGCTTTGGTGTTTGAGTTGGAGTGGGGTGCAGGGAGGGTACGACAGAGGCAGAGGGGAAGAGAAGAAATATGGATGAGAGTAGAAGGGGAAGAGAAGTGAAGAAGGGACATGAATAAATGCACAACAGGCGTGTTGTGATTTGGACCAGTATGGTCTCCAGGAATCCCAATAAGAGGAACTCAGACATACACACACACAGAGAGAGCAATTACCGGACAGTTGCTCTTGTGTGTTGGAAGGGACACATCTTTCTTTGGAAGCTTCGTGGTCCACTGCCAGGAGTGAAAGGCCGCAAAACATACAGACATCAATGTGCTGGTCTGCACTATTCCCTGCTTTAGGTATTCACTGACCAAACATCGCCGTTTGCCTCTGGTAGCCCCAGTCAGCTCAGAATTAGCATCAATTTGGGGTAATTCTACCCACCTCAGTGGAGTTTCTCAGGACTTAGCCTCTCTGATCAGCACTGTGCTCACTAATTGCCAGCGTAATTCCGCACCCGTTAAGCATCTGTCAGCTTGTTGGAGATACTCCACACTGACACCACAGCATGTGAGAGCAGGATTTGCCTCTACACCTCTCCTCAAACGTGGTTTCGTTTTCTCCTGGGATGGGCACGTGGAGCAGCATTGCCTGAAAAATCTCTGTGGAGCACAATGCCCACACGTTTTTCTGCATTTGCGTCTATCCAGTGTGGTGGGATCTGAATCGGACTGTCTTGTTAGGCAGTGATATGTACTCTTGTGCCAACTAAAGCCTTGGTTTTGCCACCTTCTTCTGTAATCTCTCTGCAGAGGGGATGCTGCATTCAAATCCAGTGTCGAATGATCCTAAATTAACTGTTTGCAATTCAGCATACGAGGTGAGTTCCACGGAGGTGTAATTCTGTTAGGATCTAGGGGCAAGAGCATCTCATTTGTAGCAGAATAAATGAGATGAGGCTCACTAAGGATCAGGGTTCCTAAACGGTTGATTATTAAGATCCCTCTGAAAGCCTAAGTTGGTGATCACGGTAGGTTTAGGAATATAAACATGGTCTGACTGATCCAAGCAGACACATCGTTACCCCAGTGTACTGGTAGTAAGAAGAGGAAGATACTTAGGACAGTGTACAAGGGTATATAAAGAATAAGGCTTCTTCTACCTGTAGTTTTGTACCTTCCAGCAATCTGTGAGGACTGGCTGGATGCTGCATCCAGACTATTAAGTTTAATCGCCACTGATAGACCAAACCTCCATAAACTTGTCTAAAACCTTTGAACCTATTTATACTTTCCGTCTACACAACATCCTGTGGCAAATGAGCTCCAAAATTTAATTATGTGCTGTGTGAGAAAGCATTTCTTTTTGTTTGTTTTAAACTTGCCTGGCAATTTCACCGGGGACCAACTTCTCGTATTGTGAGAAACAGCACCCAACATATCTAAGGGACATAGAATCCCACATTTTATTGAAAGCTCACATGATTTTGACTTCTAAGTGTTAAAACCGCTTCTGAAAATGGAGCATAGGTTCTACTTTTAATGCTTATGAAAATATTGCCTCCAGTGCTCTTGTTTGCTCTTCAGCTTGTTTTTGTTTATTTCATTTTTTCCTTTAACCTCTGCTTACAAGCTGCTCTAGACCCTGACAGAGACAGTTCTCAAGCTTCTTGTTTACTTAGTTAGCATGGGCTTTATTTTTACAATATTCTCCTTTTAACTGCTTCAGCAGCTGAGCGTCTGTTGCTCGAGACATGAACACAAACTCAACCAAGGACAGGCAAGTTTCTCTGAACAACCTCTTTCTCCTCATTATATTTCTGATGGTCTCAATGTCACAAGTTCAAGTACGTGGACATGGGGTTTAATACAACACAGAGATAAAGGCAGGAGATAGAGTTCCACGCTCTTCCCTGAGGCATGAACATATTCTGCCGCTACTTGATTGTGCCTTCCGCAGACACTTCGTTAGAAGTGTGGTTATTACACGTAAACAGACCCTCGTACTTTCGCAGGCATGCATGCTCACACACTGAATTTGAACACGGTGAGAGATAGCTCACCCTGACACAACTACGTCTGATCCCTTACGTACGCTGGTACGGTGACCTTGACTCTAACAAGCCGATGTTCAGTCGTAGCCTTTTCTGCTCTCCATGGAGTTGTAGCCTCCTGGCTGCATTGTTGACTTACATCGTCTTACCTGCAGTTTTGAACACGCCTCCGCTGGCTTAAGCCTCTGAGCTTAGTCAGAATGGCATTTCTTCTCAGTCTGATACACCTCCTGTATCAAATGTTCTGATGGGGTGTAAAACTGAGTTAGGAGGCAGAGCAAGAAGACCCTTTGAATCTTTCTCTTCCCATCATCTAAATCCAGGTGGCTAGATGAGAAGCGGTTCACATCTTCTACTCTTGCAGGCACATACTCTAGTCTGGAAGATTAGATAAAAGATAGTGGATAAGCATCTCCTGCAAGCAGTTGGATCCAGAGAGTTAGTGAGGATGTGCTACCTTCCTGGGAAAAATGAGAAAGATTTTGGAAGGTAAGGGGTGTGAGGAAACCGAGCATGTTTGAGACATGTTTCCCTTCAGCAATGCAAACTGTTGTGTCAGCGGGGATAAATCAGTGTTGCTCTACAAAAACCAGTCGAATGAAGCTGACTTTCTGCTGCCAAGGATCAGGTGTATGTGAGATTTGAATGGAAGGTCTCCTGGCACAGCACTAACAACCTCTGGAGCCTAATGCTTACCCCATGACTAACAAAAGCGGAGCAGCACTAACAAGCTTGGGAAGTTACTGTTCGAGCACACAAATATACACAACTTCCCCATCTTCCTACATCACAGGGAAAGGGAAAAAAGGAAAGGCAGGCTGTTGTAAGACTGCCTGGTATGTTTAGGAGACTGGTATCACAGAACAGCGCTACTTGCCAAGTCAACTGCGTTTGCTAGTTCAGGGACTTTATTTTTGCTGCCAAGAACTGCTGGCCTGTGTACATGTGTATAGCACACGCCAGGCTTGTGAGACAATGCAGATAACCCCTGCAGCTCCAAGGAAGGGGGGAAGGGATGGGGGGGTGTGCACGCTAGCAGCAGCCCCTGCCAGAGGTGTCGGGGTGTGCTGCTGGGCACCGAATGTACGTCTGTGGGTGCACGCACAGCAAGTGATCCTGAAGGGTGCACCACTGGCTGCGTGCTCAGGGCGAGTGTGCAGATTGCAGGGAGCGTGCAACAGAAGCGTGAGTGCACGTGTGCGTGAGTGAGGGTGTCTCCGCCTGTGTGCAAAGAAGCAGGAACGGCTACAAACCAGGAGGTGAGTGTAAGTCTGCAGGAGTGCGTGCGCAGAGGGAGATGCCTGCAAGTAGCGCAGAGTGTGTGCGTGTGTAAGGACGTGTGTCTGGCGGGGGGGGGGGGGGGGGGGGGCACGAAGAGCGGCTGTGTATGTGGAAGCCGCCACGCCTGTGTGTAGGCAGCGCTCTGGCTGCGTGTGTGGGGAGAGGGATTTGAGGGAGGGAGCAGAGATTGGTCTACGTGGGAGCTCTGTAGGTAGGCTGGATCTGTGCGTGCAGTGGTGGAAATCTTGCTTTATGGCTCTCTGCCCATAAAGGTCTCTCTAATATGAAAGAAGAGTTTCTAAACTCGGGAATGGGGTCTCAAATGTGTGCTAGAGCTCCTCTGCGAAACAAGGAGAATACACGAGGGCTGGGAGCGTGTCTCTGTTAGCACGTAGCTGTTGTTTTGTTTGTGATGTCTTTGGTTTGATGGGCGTATGTAGGATCGTGCATGAGCGATGCGTGCGTGGGCTGGGATAGGTGTGCAGCAGCTCCGGCTGTGCGCACAAGGGAGGGTGTGCGGGAGGGGACGGCGGGGAGGGCTGAGCAGAGGCAGCCCCGTGGCTCGGGGATTCGAGCCCGCACCGCGGGGCCCTGCTCAGAGGGGCTTTGTCTGAGCCGCTCCGCTGCGGACCATCGCTGAATTCAGTGGGGGCACCTTCTATTTTGGGTGTTTCTCCGCACACTTTTGCTCCCATCTTCCGCCCGGCTGGGCGTCAGGCCCTCCGAACTGCGGCTCTCCCGCACTTGTGGAGAAGCATCGGCAGGAGAAGGAGCGGTTCCCTTGGAAACCTCTGGATGCCCAGCAACAAGTCGCTGGCAGCTGCCATGTGACCAGGTGCATTAAGCAGACACGGTGTATGAATCAGGTCAGTTGGGGCCAGAGTCCAGCCCGCTCCCCCTTCGCTTCATGGCTAATTACCAAGCTGCGAGGGCTGCTCTGAGTAGGGGGTGGAAAACAACTCGAAATAATTAAATAAAACAGTGACCTTTCCTGTTGTGGCTTCTAAGTTCAGCTCAGACTTTCTCCACGAGAAAAATCTGTCCAAGCCCCTCTTCCACTGAAATGAATCTGGAATGCTAATGAGTGAGGCAGAGGAGTCTCCCAAGGTGGAAAAGCCAGAGAGGATGAATCTGCCGTCGGCGCAGTTTGTTTCCAGGTCTCTTCGCACAATAAGCCGTACATTTCAAATGCACCTTTAGGATGAGTAGCTCAGGCTCGAGACTCTTTGGGCTTGACAGGTACACCTCATGTTCACAACTTGGATCCCTTTGAAAATCAAGTTTCTGAGGTCTCAACTGACATTGCTGGCCAAAATTACTGGTTAGATGGCACGGAGAGGACTTGAGTCCAAAGTTATGCCTGATACCTCTAAATGAAGAGGCTACAGCTCTCAGGAAAACAGGCAGCGCCTGCACACATCTCATCCCTCATGAACAACTGCAGAATGGCTGATCTTTGTAGATATGCAGCTGGAGGGTTTATTCTTCATCATTCCTCATGGCCCATTTCTTTAACGTCAGTGGGACCTTTCTTGACTTAGAAGCAGAGACACAACGATAGAAGCTGGAGGAAAATCAAAGATGATTTTGTAGCTGCAGCTCTGGGCCAGGGGATAGCAGCCGTTACCTCATTAAGACTGAGCTGAGAGCAAATCGGGAGAGTCCTGGTGAGCAAATGAGGTAAAGGGAAAGTTAAGGATGAAGAGATCCAGCTGGGGTAACAACAGCCACAAGCACTGACCTCAGTCCCTTACTCTGGGTTTCCTTTCTAGTAGGATCTTCTAAGGGAATTGGGTACCCAAGTCTCACTGTCCTTTTGATGTATGTTCTGGAGGGACTTGGGCACCCCTCAGCATTTTCCGTGAGATGCCGTTTACAGTTTCCGCTCCCATTGTTTTCACACTTTCCCCAAATTCCTGATTTGCCTGGACAAAGCCAGAGCAAAGGCTTCCAGATTTGGCTCCTGAATGAAAATCTCTCACAGACAGACGTTCAAGGCCAGGCACTAGCAAGGCTGTAACATCTTCTTTCACCCATACGCCAGCCTACGTTCTTCATGCTGTGACTAATGCATTGCAAGGTCATCGGGTACTGCTCAGTCTCCACCTCCTCTTTCAAGAGATCAGCATTTGAGCCTCCCAGGGTATTCACTAATTCATGTCAAACACAGGTACACTCTGCTTAAAACCATTTTTTAACTTAGGCAACAACAAAAATGTTGCAATGGCTGATGTAAGCCAGCCAAAGGATTTAGCCCATAATCCACAATGGTAGTGAAGACCAGGAAAAAAAAAAAAAAGAGTTGGAAACAGAGCACCTGACTTTGTTCTAATCATGCGGTGATTTGAATAGCATCCGATGCCACTTGAAAATGCGCTCCCTTCACGTCATCTGCTTTTAGATCCAGATCTTAAGAGCCCAGTATTTACCCACAGGAGATCCGTTCGTAGCAGGCAGCAATTTCCCCAAATCAGATCTGACTATTACCTAGATCAGGCCTTTAACTTTGACCATTTTGATTTCTAGCTGATGAATGTTACAATCAGTTATTATTTTTCCTTTGGTATCATGTGATAATATACCCTGTGCACAGGATATACCAGGAGACAAAGCTTTGCCTCAACCATCTGACCATCTAGGACAATCTAGGGCAGCCTTGAAGAATTGATATTTGCAACCTCTATATCTGCCATCTAAGAGGTGCAACACAAATCCATCCCGTCTGACACCCCGTGGTCAAAGTCACAAACATGTGCCTGTTCCTGGTCATAAGGGTGAGGCAATAAATTTGTTTTCCCTGGCGAGTGATTTGTTCTTTGGCGCACTCGAGGGAATAACAGTCTAACCTCCTTGCTCTAGGAGCATAAGAGAACCAAATGGATGCTGGATGCTCAGATCTGGGCTGCGATTCAGCTCAATTCCTCTGGGAAGAAATGGAGGGCTGGGTTTTTGTGTAAGCTTGGAAAACAGGATGATAAAGGCTGAGAAGTTAGGGTGGAACTCAGCTCGTCCATTGGGCTGGGAAATCAGAGGGTACAAGCAACACAGGCTGAGGGACACTGCTGTGGGATGGGAAGAACAGGCTGTTCAGGGTTTGGTCCTGGGAGATGCCGAGCAACTTATATCCACAAAGCAAAACGTGCAGGTCCTTGCTCAGACTGAAGCACCAGAAGCATCTCGTTGGCTCTCCCGGCAGGCTGTCCCTCGTGGGGAGAGCTCCTCAACCCACGTCCCCGCCACAGCCCTATTTCCAAGGGGTCCAGGCGTCGCTACCCCGATGGACAGACCTGTTGCTGTCTGCCATCGCTCCTCCGACCCGCCTTTACGCGAGGAGGAGACTTTTAGACTGAAGCGCAGGCAGCTCTCCATGATGTAATCTGTGCAATCTCGGCATTTGCGAAGGAAAAGCAGCTTCTCGTTGGCCACGGCGAAGAGTCCCCGCCTGGGTGCTCCTCCCGCCGCCCCCCCCCCCCCACCTCCCCGCTGGCTCATAAAAGCCCCGAGGCAGAGGCAGGGCAGCTTTCCCAGCCCCTCGGCTTCCAAAGGTGACCCAGGGACAGGTGAGCTCCAGCAAGGGTGCGCAGGCAGGCTCGGCCGAGGGCGGGGAGGGCTGGGCTCAGCCGGGGATGCTGCGGGTGCCCGGGGGAAGGCGAGGGGCACCCTGGCCACCTGTGGAGCCGGTCCCACCTCTGCCAGGGAGCCGGGCAGCTCCGGGCTGGGTGCAGGGACGGCGGGCAGAGTGCTGGGGGCGGGGAGGGGGGGGGGGCTGCAGTGTCCGGGGGGGCTCCCCCGGCCCTTGCCCTGGGGGGCAGCCGGGGCAGAGCGGAAAGGGAGCGGCGGGAGGGGGGCTGGGCTGCCCGGCCTGCCCGGGCCGCGGATCAGCACCACGGACAGGGCCCGGGCAGCGCCGCCCCGGCCCCGGGCACCGGCACCGGGTATCGGGTATCGGGCACCGGCTACCGGGCACTGGGTACCAGGTACCGGCTATCGGGCACCGGCACCGGGTACCAACTATTGAGCACCGGCACCGGGTACCGGCCACCGCGCATCAGCACGGGGCACCGGGTACCAGGTACCAGCTACTGAGCACCGGCTATCGGGCACCGGGTACCGGGCACCGAGCACCGGCACCGGGTACCGGCTACCGAGCACCGGCACCAAGCACCGAGCACCGGCACCGGGTACCAGGTACCGGCACGGGGCACCGGGTACCGGGTACCAGCTACCGAGCACCGGGTACCGGGCACCGGCTACCGGGCACCGAGCACCGGTACCGAGCACTGGCACAGGGTACCGGGCACCGGGTACAGAGCACCGGCACCGGGCGCCGTCGCCGGGCTCGGCAGGTCGGGACAGGACTCTCCCCGGGGAAAGCGGCGCCCGGTCGCCCTCCCTGAGCCTGCGAGGCGACGCTGGACTGCTCAGGCCAGGGTGAGTCCAGACCCCGCAAGGGGTCCCGGGGCGGCGAGAGGGAGGGCGAGCTGGAAACGGGAGCGGGGACAGCCCCGCTCAGCCCCACCGCGCCCGGTGCCGGGGCAGACGCGCCCGGTGCCGTCCCCTGGTGCCGCTGGAAGGTCGCCCCAGCGCTCCGAGCGGGCAGGGGGAGGTCGGACCGCGGGTCCGGCCGAGAGCCGGGGGCTGAGTGGGGTGGGAAGGGGGCTGGAACAGACCGAGCCGCCCGACAGCCCCGGGTGCACCCGCTGCTCCAGCCCGGCGTGGGGCAGGGACTCGGGTAATTCAGGAAGCCCAGAATGCCCGTGTGAATGTCACCTACTGTGTCCAGTATCAAAGCGTGATGCTGAAAAGCTCAAATCTGTTGTTTTGAAAATGTGGCAGTTCATCTATAAAGTTGCTCTTAAAATTCTCTAGTTTATAGGAAAACAGGGGATTTCATCAAGATGCTGTTGGGAGTAAATTCTGCAATGAACAGTTATTTGAAAATATTTTTCCTCAGTAGTTTATTCTATCTGAGTACTCAAATTTGTCTTGCTTTAGTGGTACACTTAGGGTTCATCGGCAGATTGTGTTACATTTTAATGCTCAATGGCTGTATCATAGTGGATATTTTCACAAAACTCTTACCCACCCCCCAAAAATTGAGTGGGATAAAATTAAACAAAGTTTTTCTTTTTTAATTTTGACAAAATTAGAACAACAAAGTATTTAACTCTGGCTCAACTCAGAAATTTGAACAAGCTGAAATAATTTTTTTTTTTCCTGGTTAGATTATTAAATGATGGATATAATTTAGAAAATAAAAAAGATAAAATGTTAAAGGTAAAGTGTTTGGGCACTTTGGAATAAAGCATTTCATCTCGGTATTGTCAGCTGAAGTGATTTGCTGCATTTGTTTTATCTCCATTTTTGGAAGCTGAGACTATTCACTAAATGAATCCCTGTTCACCGAAAACACTCACGCAGCTCTGTCAGATATGTGTAAATACTTTGCTAAACAGAGGCTCAACAAGGCGATATAATCCAAGGCTCAGACTGTCCCTGTCTCCTGTCTTTACACCTGTATTTTTCTTCATTAATGTTAGTCCGTGAGAGGAAAAGGAAACAAGCTGCTCTCCATTTTAAGGAAATTCCTATTTGCTGGTTTGGAATTAAATATTTAGGAAAAAAGAAAAAAAAATTAAAAGAAAGTTGATATTTCTTTTAAGGCACACAGCCTTCAGAGATACACAGTGAACAAACTAATGGTGGAAACGCTCGCCTGTGGAATTCGAATGGAGGGAAATCTTTCTGTTATCTGTCTGTAAATCTTTTAACGTTTCCCATCAGTTCTGTGTTCGCACAGTGACTCACTTTGTGATCTTTCTTCAGTGCAACATAACGCTGAGGTTCGATTTTTGTAATGCCTTGTCTCTTACAACACCAACACAAGGGCTTTTCCCTTTGAAGTTCAGCTGTAACATAAGGCAAGAAACCATGTTCTTTATCTCCTGCCCCAACCCAGGCATGCGAAAGAACTTGAGGAGAAGCCAGAAAATTATATTGTACCAAATACCTGTTCCTGCTTTTATGGCTTTATCTCCGCATCCTGGGAAACTGCCTAATCAAATTTCATATTTAATATAAAAAATATCAGGACAGATTATATCATATCCTCAAAGCTAACTAAATTTTGTGTTGTGCAGAGTGTATTGCTTAACCAAAGTCACATTTCTGTTTGTTTAGGGCGTATTTTGTCACCGTTATTTTACTGGCAATTTTCTGTAGATCCTAAACCAAATGCGTCTCATAGAAGGATACAATCCTGTCTCTGTTCTGAGAAATCCTAACACAGAGGTCTCTGAAGAACAGGGGATTCAGGGTAAGATCCAAACTTAATTCAATTTAATTCCTGACCCGCAAAGTATTTAGCAAAATGCATAAACTGGAAATCAGTCTGGCAGGAGGTTACCACATTGCCTGCTAGAAGGGAACATTTTAAGTTTTGCTAGAAATAAACACCGTTAGATTTTTGTTATTTAATTTTGCTAAAGGCAAGATCCTCCTTCTTCTTTCCTCCTCCCATCAGAGAGACAATGTGTTCCAGTCTCTGGGCTCTGCATGCCTTGCTCAAATATTTGTCTGTGCGTCGCCTGCCACTCCAGTAATGAGCTGCTTTTCCACTGCAATCATGGCATCTGGTAGGGTTTCAGGCTGTGAGGAGCTGGGAGACTGGGAGGTGCTTGGGAATCTCAGCAGGAAATAGAGAGGGGATTTCAGACACAAGATCTGCAACAGCTTTTGAGCTTGGATAAACACGTCGAGGTTCTTCTCTCTTTGGCAGCGATTTGTTCTGCCCCAGACACCTGAACCTGGCGTGCAGACCCAGGCACTAGGCCTGCTCCAGACACCTGTGCTCACACGCAGTTTGACATCCCGTCCCTCCCGAACACCCGCGTTCCCGCGCACCGAACGCGCGTGTGTCTGCGTGCGCCATGGGCCGCTGCTGCACTGCGACACGAGCGGGGTCCTACCGAACCCGGTTCTCTCCACGGGACAACAGGAGACGAGGGGTCTGGCTCAGCCGAGCGTTTAAGCGTACACTTCACTTGAAGCACCTGCATCCGCCCCCAGTTCAGCAAACACTTCAGCAGGATTTAGGCACGCAACTGAATCAGGGCCAGAATGGGAACAACTCTGAGCAAAGAATTCCTGCTCGCCGAAATCGATGGGAGTTGTCTCTGTTAAGATACTGAATTCAGACCCCTCCAGAGCAATCCAAGAGTAGGAAAGCTAAAGAAATAAACCACTCATGGAACTACCCTAAGGTCCTGATAAGGACCTAAAGCTCAGAAGAGATGAAAAGCAAGTGACAAAATTGCTGTAGACGTTCTGTGTAGGCAGGCCTTCCCTCAGAGGCTGTTCTGATCGTTGTGTGGCCTCCAAGGGCATCATTGTTTAACACCTCTTTAAAACGGACTGAGTTTAGAACAGACGTTAGTGTCCTGGCGGGATTCGCAAAACAAGTCAGTGTGCAGCTCACCTGAAAATAAGCAGGAGTGGGTTTCCAAATTCATTGGTAAATTCTACTAAAACGACGTGTCTTCGGATGCTGAAATACCTTTGTAAATCATGTCCTTAGTAAAACAGATGCTGGGATATTAATTTAATAAAATTTCCTAAATTTAAGCCTAGAGACAAAATAGAAAAAAATAGCTAAGGAACAGTTAATACAATATTCAATATTGATATTATGTTTGAGTATCCTAAGGCTGCCCAGGATATCTGGAGTCTTCAGCACTCGCTGAGATTAGGAGGAATTGCCCTCCAAGCAGCTTTGGAGATCCCAGCCATAGCTCACTGCTGACAAGGCAGGACCGAGCGTGCATTATCCTGCCCCCTGTGTGCACCGCAAGCACCCAACCCATCCCTTCAAAGAAGCTCAGCCCTGTAGTTGTAGGCTTGACCCTGCAAGAGGAAAAAAACCCTCTTACTGCCACATGTTTGAGTCAGCAGAGCCTTGAGCACGCCACTAGCTTAGTACTTGTTACACTATGCGCCTGAATAGGGCTATTCACGTTCTACAATCGTGCCGTGCTCACGCCCTGACTCCAGTAGCCCGTATTTACAGAGACCAGATGGCTCCGGCGAGTTTCGATTGTGAGCTCTGGCCCCCTTCCTGCTGTATAATGAGTATGGAGTTCTGAGTTTCACCTTGTTTATAAACAGACGGCAGAGCCGTGTGTGCAGCAGTGCAGCCCGGGGTCAATACCAAGGTTCTGCCTTCGGCAGCCTCTGGGCTGTAAGGGGAGGCTCTAACAAGTGTTGCCAAGTGAGGATTTTTCAGATGGCTTGTTGATCGATGAGGGGAGGAGCTGGGTGCGTTTTGTTGGCGTGATTACTGGTTTGCTTTTCATGTGCATGTTTGCAGCCCTGCAGAATCTTGCATTAATTCAAGCCCTGCAGTTACATCACCACGGTGAGCAGCCCGGCTGCATGAGACTGTAATCTCTTTGGGGCATGGACATGTTGTTCCCTGTTTGTTCAGCACTTAACGCAGCCTGTGACTCAGGCTTGGGGTTCTTCTAAAGTGCAAAGAATGGACATTTCGTGGTACAGTCTGTGGCTCTGCATGTGAATGCGTGGACGTACGGAGAGCCAGCAAAGCCTTGTGTGTCCTACCCAGCATCACGCTTCAGGATAGAGGGGAGAATTTTGCCTTTTGTTTTATTTTAATTTGGAGACTGACTCAGAAATTTTCATAAACCAAACCTATGGTAACTTACACAGTATCAGGCCCCACTTGAGGAAAATACAAATGCAGCAACCTCAGTGCTTAACTCCCCCAGGAATCAAATACATGCCTAAAGTTAAGCACTTGGCTGAACTGAGGATTATAGGATGTTCCCATAATGTTATGCAAAGATCTTCTTTTTATCCTGTGTTACTTAAGGCTGTACAGTCTTCCCAAGTCATGTTCAGAAAGAGAACAGCCCCCTGTGATTTTCCAAAGCATTTAGTGTTTTCAGGTGCCCAGCATGACGTATTTCAATTAGTGCTAATTGTCAGGGACCTCTAAGCACCTGCCTCTCTTGTAGTCGGTCCCTTTTCAAACACAAATAGAAGGTACCCAAAATTGCTAACTTCTTTTGAAAATCGAGAGCCATGATGAACAGTCCACCTACAAGATCCCAGCCCAGATGAAAACCGTATGGCTTCAAGCCCCCCGAATCAGAAGCAATAGTCAGTACCTGCTACCGTAAGATGACGATACACCCTGCCATTAAAGTAGAAAGGAGAGGTTTTGTTAAGAAGAAGGATAAAATTGCACAGTTCCAAGGCAGAACAACTGCAAATCTTTGCCGTTAAACTCACAAAATTATTAATGTTGTGGTCTGTAATTCTGTCTCATCAAATATTCCGTCGCTCTGTGTTGCCAGTTGAATGTACATGGAGAAACGACACAAAAGCGACAGAAAACTTTACTTAGGATCTCCCACTCGGTTGAGATGTGACCGTGGGGAAGGCAAAGGCTCCAGAAAAGGGTCCAGTGCTTTGCAGACACAGACCTCGCACTGAAGCTAGCAGAAGCAACGGGAATTTCTCCTGAGCAAGGAGAGCAAAGGACAGTTCAAACAAACCTTCTCTGAATTCAGAAAGCACCGCCATAGTCCTGAATGTTTCACGAGCTTATCAGTTGCTCATACAGGTTATTTAGCTTCGCTCAGCAATAATCTATATTCTGAAAGCATAGGGGACAGAAGGAAAGTTACCCTGATCCCATCGCCATGTGCAGCCTCTGCTCTCCAGATCACATCACGATAAGGGAGCAGGAGAGCTGCGCCGTCAGCAGCTGCATCCTGCTCCGGCCACTGCCTGCCTCTTGCGACAGCCTCCGTCCCCCGCTGGAGACGGGAACAGGGGCACGCTCTGAGGGAGAGGACAAGACTCGCCGCCGCTCTGGCGCGGCTGTGCAAGCAGCGTGGCAGAGGAGAGTTGTGGGAAGGCGGCTGTAGCTCTCGGATTTTACCAGCTTGGCTTCAGTGCCCCATACTGCCCGAGGCACAGCGAGAGCTGAGAACCAAACCGGCACCAGAGAACGGTTTGGTTAATTTTTGCAATTCTAATCTCAAACTCAAACCTATTCCTAAGTAACGCACCTCAGATCCCTTTTCTGTAAAAATGGACATTGTGATACCCATTTCACAGGGGTACTAGAAGACCAAATTAAGTGATATTTGTAAAGCTCTGGAGAGCCAAGAGCAAATGGAACTGGAGAAAAGAAAAAGGTTATTATCTTGTCATGTTTAGCCTGGGAGGAAGATTAGCCATCTATCTTGCCAGACCTATTTATCGTCTTATTTTCTCCTAGCTTATCTTTTATCATCTTTCTAATCCGCTCCATCTCATTCAGCCAACATCTTATTTCTCACTACATGCTGATGAAGGTGTGTTTGGTAACGGAGGTATGTACAGATTTTACATAGCCTGACAAGGTGCAACACAGGTAGGTAGAACAACAGATGCCAACTTATGAATTCACAACTTTTAAAAATATATTCATTGATTTGTTTTCTCTAGAAGACAGGCATCATATTTTTCTGCTGGCCATTACAATCAATGAGGGAACAGGTTTGAAAGAACTCCTTTTCCTGAATTTTGACAGAATGGACTCCATTCTGTGTAATGTACCCTGATCTAAATGACACGTACATGCTCTGCTCCCTGTGACAGGTGTTGATACACACACACACACAAAGCATGTATTTAAGTGGATGTAACGTATGAAATAGGTTTCTGTGATGCGACGTACTGGGATGCATCATTTTAATCATGCAGGATTCTAAGATAAATTCAAGGTAGACTATGGTTTTCAAGCATTGCTTATGATTTGGCTGAACTGACTCAGAGAAAACAATGAAGTTCAAGGGCTTCCAGTCCCTCACAGGGTTCAACAGCCAAATCACAGCACGCTGGAGATTTTTTTTGCATACCAAAGCCCCTTGCATTTTTCCTTTTCATCTATAATCAAATGGCACTTTCCCTCCCCTTGTTGCTCGTGAATGCATTAGGGTCTAAACTTCATAATCTCCAGAGCTGTTTCCTGGAATAGATGCAAGCGGAGCACTTGGTTAGGGACAGCCGGGAGGCTGGGAGAGATGATTACCTCCAGGCAGTCTCAGTGGAACGTCCCAGGGTTCCTACAGGCACAGCCTAATGCGGGACTTACGATGCTGAACAGACTTCCATTATGGGGGCTGGCTATGTTGATGCACATCTGCACGTAGAGAGCTCCTTGTTAAAATGCACACCAGTGGCTCCAAAATGCAGCAGCTCAGTCGGGGTTCATTAACAGCAAAATCGTTCCAAGGGACATTGTTTCAGAGAGGAAAGAATTTCATTTCTGTCAGGATTGGGTTTTAGTTGCATATAGCCTGGAGATTTCGCTAAGGATTGTGTTGAAAGTCTACAGAGATGGAGATGGAGCTTGGCTGTGCAGCCATGCTGGAGGTTTTGGTGGGGTTAACTTCAGATGTACACGCAGCACCTCCTACAGTGGGACCCCAGCTCACACGGGGGGCATGTTAAAATAAATTTCTATTAAAGAGGTGGCTTTAAAGCACGTGCATACTACAGGAACCAGTAGCTGGTGTGAGCATTGCTCAGCTGTGTGTCACAGACTCCGCACGGCTGATGGAAGATCTCTGCCCATGACAGTAATGGGAGAGCAAGTGTGCTTTGTTCTGCTCTCAATACTCCCTTTCAGCAGGCACACCAGCGATTGCCCCAGACCTGCACAGCTTTGGAGACAGTGAAGGGCTGCTGTGGTGAGGAAGTCTTAGTCCATTTTAATCAGCAGGTAGCAAATAAACAAAAGAATTATCACTAATAGATACAAATGGGTTGAGTGTCAACTTTCCCTTAGTTGTTTACCAGGGACCATGCACTGGAACACACAAGACATCTAATGGTTTAGTAATACACTGCAAGTAAACATCTAATTACCAGGTCTAAGGTGGGAAGGAATAAGAAGCAACTAGGATGAAGCTATCAGTCATCATAGCTTTGATTTGCTGTATGGAGTCTTGCATGAAACAAGCTGGTAGCTCTCATCTCACGTGTGTGCCACTGCTTCTCAGGAATAAGTCTGGTGCCTGTTCATTCAAAGCTCAGCTCTATTTTTAAAATCTACTCTCTCTGAAAGGGCTGTCTTTAAAAAAAAAAAAAAAAAAAAAAAAACACAACCAAAAAATTGTACAGCAAAAGGGACAAAATTGCTCCTCAACAAAGGGGCCTATCAACAGCCTGTCAATAATGTGCCAAAGGCCAGAACCTGCCTTTCAAAGAGGCTCTGCAGCCTCGATGTGTACTTTGAGAGCAATTAAGGGACGTGAGCAACATGATGATTATCTCATGGGTGACATTTTCATTGGCTCTTTGGGAAAAGAGAGAGATGGGTTTGAGATGGCTGTGATCAATGTTCATCCTCGTCCCACATAAATGGCAGGAGAACATGTGGTAGATGGGCCTGGAAAGCAAAATGCACAAGAAAAGGAAGGGGGGGAGGAAGAGACGAGGAAGAGAGAAGGATTTTAAAATCCTAGAAGCTGAAAGAGAGAGCTACAGTGAGAAGTAGAAGGACGTAACCTGAGAAATGAGAGTGGGAAGGTCAGGAGGGATGGCAGATCTCCAGAGGCTGGGGAGGGCAGGAATAGGACAGGAAGGGACTGCAGGATTCCTGGTGGATCTGAGCGAGGAGAAATTCCAGACAAACTGGCATAGACTTGCTGTGCTTGCACAGGGAGAAGACTCTTGCACATCACCAAGCCTCTTCCTTTTCCCACTGCAGCATTGTCCCACAGCGAGCCCACGGTGTCGTCCCCTCGATCCTTGATCAGGTCACAGTTCCACTCTGAGCCTCAGGAAGGAGGAACAGAACGTTCCCAGGCAGAGTCCAAAGCGATGCCTTAGGACAGAAGAGCAATCATGATCACTCTGCTCTTTTACCGGCGCGTTCCCACCAGTGTCGTCCATCTCTCCTTCCTTCACCTCTTCTGTCTTTGCGCTGCAGGAGCCAACGACAGCCCGGAGCCGCGAGCAGGCAGGAGCGCAGGGGCAGGCTGTGCTGGATGGAAGACGAACACCACTCGGGTGCAGAGACCTGACCGCACGTAAGAACCTCAGCTCAGCGTCTGAGCCTCATGGCGCGGTGACTAACGCCCCAGGGGTAAGAGGAGCCTGGGTACGAACCCCGGAGCACAGCCTGGCTCAGGGGGGTGAACGCAGGCGAGCTCAGCACAGGCTGCACCCGCACGGGCCGTAAGGGCAGAGCGTGGCACTGTATTGCCCCCTGGCACGGCCACTGGTGCGGGCGTGGGGACCAGGGCAGGAGCGAGTGCCGAACAGAAGCCCAGATGTGGCGCGTGCCCGGCTGTTTTGCAGCCAGGCAAAGCGTTTCACGGGAAAAAATGCAGATTTGGTTACATTACTTCCCCAATTTGCTGAATTGCTTGTTTAGGAAAACAGTTTTGGCAGAAGAAAATGCTTAATTTGCTATAAAACAGTCTCCTTCCTGCTTTTTGTTTTACGAAAAAATTAAAAATTATCATGTTGAGCAAAAGCAAAGGTATTATTTAAATATTTGGAAACCTTCCCTGTCTGCAAAGATACTGTTATATTTCCAGCTCCTACCTTTCCCAGCGGTGCATGTAGCGGCACGTATAAGCATGTATATACATTTCTGTGTGCATCTCCATTCGTACACAAGTGCACTCTCATATGCCATGCAAACAATTTCAAGCAGATCCCACAGACATAAGCTCCTGCTCTGCATTCTCCAGGATTGTCTTTTGAAGAGGATCTTAATAATAAAAATAATGTTATGTTACTAGTTAAACATTGGGAATAACTCTCCGTAACAGGCAAACTATGCTGAAGACAGAAATCAACTGACATGTTCACTCTGGAGGAATCCCCCGGGGTACCAGCAGAATGCATTAACAGCGCATTTCTCCAGTGAGCTGTGATGGGAAGAGCATGGAGCAAAAAAGAAGGTAAAGTGGTTAAAAACAACTTGTATTTTTAGACCCCAGTCTCCTACAGAAATCTTTGGAGATGCTGAGCTCTCCACTTCTGAAAATTTGGCCTCTTATTTGCAAGCAGAAATAATGTTTTAGAAGCCTAGCTGAGGCTCCTGGTTTTTTTAAACCTGTCCATAATATTTTTCTTTAGACCAGTTTGCTGTCCTGGTAATTAATCTAGCTAATGGCTGGAGTTTTCTTTCCTTCATCAGCAGTTTCGCTCTTTGTTAACACAAGCAGAGAGAACCTGAAGAAACAATCTCTCGAAGGATACAGCCTGACAGCAATATTGCCATCTGACTAAAAAGAACTCAGACATACGCGTAATCCTCAGGAAAATTCATCTCCACCCTCCCAACAGACCCTGGTGAGAGCCCTTGAAGTGGTAATTAAAGTCTATTGAGTGGCAACTGCACCTGTTTAGAGAGGAGAGTGCGGGTAAGAGGTGCACAAAGGGAGATGAGCAGCACGGAGAGGGAGCCTGTGAGAGAGGAGCTGCTGGAGGTGGGGAAGAAGGGACATGGAAAGAAGGAAAAAAAAAGTGTTTGTTGGAGAAATGAATCCAATAAGCTGTGCATTTCCCATTCTTCCCTTTATTTGCTTTCTGCACCCCTTCACACACGCAGCCGGCTTCTACCCCACTCTCACACCCACTGATGGAAACTCCAGGGGGTTTTCCCCAGCCAGGCTGAGCCCTGGACCAGCTGCTCTTCTGGTGTAAATCAACATAGTTCCACTAAAGTCCTTGTGGACTTCAAATCAGCCAGTGCTCATTTACGCCAGCTGAAGAGCCGTCCCAGTGACACTCATTAACAGCCACTGGGCTCCTCAGACTGGCAGCCGGGACATGCCACTTCTTGTCTTTTTTCCCTGGAAGAGAGCACATCCCTTTGTGTCGGCTTTGTCACCCCCGTGCAAATCCTGCAGCATCTGGGAGCAGTAAATCAGAGATGTTTCTAGACTTCAGCAGACGTGTCTGAGAGCAGAGTCTAGGCAGAAACGGAGAGGAATGGAAGAAGCTAGAGAGGTGCAATGGCGTGTTACCAGCAAGGCTGCTGGTTTTGCATCCCTGCATGGCTCCCAAATGCTCTAACCCGGTGTCACCTCAAACGTCCCCAGGATCTACAGGTGAAACCACGAAAAAACGGATTTTTTCATAAATAGCACTGGTAGCTGGGGATTTTTCCATGCCCTTGCAGACCACCACTGACCCAAGGACCCCAAGGGGGGAACCACTGGTGTGTCCAGTGAATTGATGCTCTGCAGCCAGATTTGAGGGCCACATTCTCTGGTACCACAGGAAAAGGGCCCTTCTGCTGCCTTCCATCGCCCGGTGCTGACTTGTGCCACTACATAACTGTACGTCGGTTTGCTAACGGCACAAACCAGCAGATTAAGTGGTAAAGTGGGGAAAGGAGACACAAAGTGGTAGAGGGAAATAATCCTCCAGTGTTGGAGGAGGAGACTGAGAAAGAGAGGACATTCTTTGTATGGAAATCTGGACTGCCCTAGCAACCAGGGAGCCAGAGACCAGAGCTGCACAGCAATCTACGCGCGTGGCGTGGGGAAATGGTCATCCCGAGCCCCACGGATTGAGAGCAGAACTCCTGGCTCCGTCCGCCATCATCCCAACTTCATCTCTGATGCCAGTACACAGGGCTTCATGCTGTTTGCTGTACTGGGTGTTTCAGACGAGGCTATAAAAACTTAGTCAAAGACCCTGACAATAGCTTTTTTTGGTAGAAGTAAATAATCATCCCTTACATTTGACATATGCACACGCACTGCTGAAGCCTGCTCGGTTAACCCCCTTTATCCAACCTAAAACTGTCTGGCTTTCCCTGGTACTGCTATGCATTCGCAAAGGTGCTACAATAATATAAACTGTCCCTTTTCACCACAATACTCCGTGTGCCCCTGCAATCAACTGGACTAAACTAGGACTCCTGGGGTGAGAACAGAAGAGTAAAGAGTTCATCCTGAGAGCACCCTGAGGCTGAGCTGAGCAAATGATTCAGGCAGAATAATTTGACTGGTGTTTGCAAATTTTTCTCTCTCACTGGACCTGATAGCAGCTAGTCCCCTGTGAATCCCTGACCTTCATACTCTGCAGGCTGCCTGGGACGGCTGGAACAAACCACAGGACCTTTTTTCCTGTTCCCCCGACTGCCAGAGCACACAACAATTCTGGTGTAAACGTTGTTGCATCTGCGTTCTACAAATACAAGCAGCAATGCCTCTGTAGAGGCTCTCCCGATAGCTGTGCCAGGAAATGCCTCCTTGTGAATGAAGACAGCAAGGAACACGCATTCAGCAAAAGCCAACTCCTTTGGCTGTTAGGGGTGGGATGTGCAATTAGTTGGGTGGCTGATTCAACCATTCAGCTACAGTTAACGGAGACAGACAGATATCTCTGGACAAGTCAGCCTACCAGTCAGGTCCTGTCTTAGGGTGAGATTAATTTTTACACCAGCTGCGAAGGCAGCCTACAGGACTCACAACGCTAAAAGCCCGACTGTTAATAGGCTGAATTTACATGGGAAGGATCATACCTAACATACCTTGCTTGCCTCCTAAATTCTAGTCTTGTGCATTAACGAAATGATTGGGTAGATGGATACCACCTGAGATATTGCTTCATTTCTGTCTTTTTTTGCTCCCAAACACTCCTCTCATTTTTCCCTTTCAGCCCTCCTGTTCCTCTGCCTTTTTCCACCTTCTCTCTGATTGCTGAGCAGCTTTTTGACTTTTCCATCAATATGTCTAAAGAGCATTTGAACCACTCTGTTTCCTCCTTCTCTCCTCCCTCCAGTTCCAAGTCAGGCAAGCTCATCGATCAGAGGAGCTCAGGAAATATCTGGTGTTTTGTTGTCAGGATGATAATAACATTGCAGTTGTGAATGGGCTGCTGCAGGCCTGATCATGGACACCTGCAGGGTTTGTTTAATTGCATTTAATGACAAATCCTATACAGAGGAGCATTGCCAGAGAGATTTATTATCCGCCAAAGAGGCAAAGCACAACAGCTCAAAATATAATTTGCACTGAGCACTTTTCTCCCTGCCTCTCTTTAAACCATTGTAATAAATAACAAATCGGGTAAAGTGGGCAACACCAGTCTGAGGAGGAGGTGGGGGACAGAGGACAGAGATTGAAACCAAAGGAAATAACAGCAATAAGGCCACACTGTTCTTTCCACCATCCCTGTGGTCTGGTATATAGGAAATACTGTTTGTTTAATTTACAGCCTGGAAGTGCAGCTGGGGATCTCTCCGTGATGAGCCAGCCTCTTCTAAGATAGCTGGAGGCTAAGCTCTTGAGTCCCCGCTCTTTCTAACCAGGCTTTTTCCCCCCATGTTCTGTAGCTAAGTTTAGATCCTATCTATATAAACAATTACGAAGAAACTACAGCGGCCTCTCAGCGCCATGGGGTTCATCTGCCAGGGTTACAAGGAGCCGTAAGCTTCCACATTGTTGAAATCTCTGGGACAGACTAGGAGTGGCAGATCCGATCCTGAAAAATATCACATTGAGAAATATAGCCCTACAGAGACAGCTCGTGCTGTTTGAAGTCTAGACAGAAGTCTCACACACCTCTGAGCCTGGAATTTATGTTTTCTACTAAATACCTTGCTCTAAAAAGGGAGTGCATGTGTGTAAAAACAGCAGAGGACCCCATCCCTCGCTCAAGCCGAGCAGTTACTTCCTTCTCTCTTGATTATTACATGATTTTCTAGCGAGAATTTGTGGCAAATCCCTTCCTGGACCTGGTGTATCACTGTGCTGGGCAGCGCTGTTCCAGAGCAAGGACTGTCAAGTGTTCTTGTCACCTGAAATTACAGTCCAGGTTAGCACTTCCCAAACGATCTTCTCTCTCTCAAGTTCGTTCATCGTTACAATTCATTCTTTCTTCTGATTATCCTTGGCAGAACACCGAGTTGTCCTGGGCAGCTTATTTCTAAAAATTGTCTCGCCCCTCAAAGCGTTTTCATTTGAGAGCACTCCGTGGTAAGGCAGAGAGGAAAACAGGTGACGGTTTAGAGGAAATGCCTTAGTTTAGAAAATCCAAGCCCAGGCCAGGCACGGGCAGGTAAAGCTGTACTCAGTGTGAGCAAGGAGTGCACGCTCTCTACTGCTCCACTTCACATTCCGAGTAAATTTTGCACTTTAAACGGTGCATCCCGGGAAGTCTGGGGATGATGGGGATCTTGTACAAGAAAATATCACCCTTCTGCAGTGTCTGGTCTCTATTTTAACCTCGGTAGCAATCAGCAGTTGGCAATGTCGTTACACAAACAGGGTGTAGGGTAACACCTGGACCCAGTTTTATCTGATTTCCTGGACAATGGCAGGATCACTAATACCCCCGGTTAAATAAGACCACCTGGACATCTCCTGGTATCAGCTCTAGCTATCACAAACACACTTGCTACCTAGGCTAGCACAATGGACTGTTATCTCCTGAGCAGCACAAATCCCCAGATTGAAACAACCCATCTGGAGTTTGATTAAAGTGTCCATAGAAAGCACATATGTCAAAAAAAAAAAAGAAAGAGAGAGAGGGAGGGAGGGCAGGAGGGACTGGGCTGCTCCCTGTGAGCTTACACGGGGCACAACCTCTGTCAGCAGCAGCAACCCCTCTCCTTTCGCTGAACGCTTTCTCCTTCTATGAAAGGCGCCTTTCACCACAGCAGCTCTGCGGAGCCGAGGCCGCTGAAGGATACTTTTGTTTCTTCCCCTTTTTTTCACAACTGCTGACAAAAGTACATTTAACAGGCTTGGTTTGAAGACGGGAAGGATGCCGGCCCTTGTCTGATTTCAGTGGCTGAGGTAAGTAAGCCTCGCTCGAACAATGGTGGTCGAAAGGAATAAAGTAAGATCCTTTCCATGGATGTGCGCCAGCATTGTCCTTTCACACCTTATTTGTGCCATATGCGAGTTATGAACAGGAAAAAAAAAAACGGGTAGTGGAAGCAAAGCTAAACCTGGGGTGAAATAAAGATTGCTCATCAAAAAATTCAGAGAAAAGGAAACAGCAAAAAGGTTTTGTTTTTCTTGCTTAAATCAGTCTCTCAGTAGGATTCCAGGAAACTCGGCACTATCATGATCTTTTTATTTGCTAACTGATTCCTTTTCTCCTGCATTCCTGAGTACATATTGCATTTGCTTCTTTCAGTCAGACCAAAATACAACTGGGAGACAGACAGGTTGACAGACCACTCCTGGAGAAGTTTATCATAGGGTAAGGAAAAAGGAGACCCTGCTGAGCCCTGATATCCCTGAAAAAACATTATCCACATTTTTACAGGCATATACAGTCTCCTGAGTGAGAAAATGGAGCAGAAACTCACAGGTACAGTCACAAAATTGGACAGATGATTATAGTGAGATTTGGCACTGTCTCCCAAAGAACACTGGGTTTCTTTGCACTGCAAAGGGCAGCACCCAGCCCTGAAATGAGAAACAAGCGTGGAAAGAATGAGAACGAGCAAGGAAGGGTAACAGAAGAAGACATGACGGACGATGTCCCCAAGGAGGAAGCGCTGCTCTCGGTGGTCTGGCTCTGCGTGGAAGACTAGTGATTTTGTTGTTCTGATTTATAAAGGCGACAACAAATCATAGCCTGCCATACAGCACAGACCTGCACCCTCGCTGGCAGCAGCCGGGCTGTGCCACGGTCCAGCTGCCCACGGAGAGCCCCGTCCGCGATGCAACCGCGCCGGACCCGAGAGCTGAGCATGTGTTTAAGTGCTTCGCTGTGCTGGAGGTTGTAGTGTGACTGACTCTGCTCCTTGGTTCCCGTCCCCTTCGAGTTAACCAAATCTGGGCGCCGGGTGAAGCCACAGGAGAAGCGTGTGTGAAGAACCAAGCTGTGGGGCTCATCCTGCAGCCCTGAGCAGCCCTCCCTAAGCACGGCACTCACCCGCTTTAACTTCAGAGCAATTTCACGTAGAAATCAGCTGTCGTTAAGTGTCTCGCTCCAAGACCCCCCAACAAATCTGTGGCAGGGTTAGGGCTCGTACACCCGCTGCTGAGAGCACGGTGGTCTGCCGGGCACTGAGACTCTGCTTGTGCCTTGATGCCCGGAAGGGATTGTTTGGAAAGTCCAGCCCTTTGCATCCAACAGGGTTTTAAAACATGAAAAGAGCAAATTTCCAATACCACCCAGAGCCTCTATTCTCAAAGATATGTAGGTGTGAAAATGAAACTCCTGAATCCTGCCAAGACATCAGTGGTAAAGGTAAGTACTGAAATGTCTTTAATAATTTGGATTGTTGGTGCTCTAAAGCCTTTTTTTTGTGGGTTTTTTTGTAATTATTATTATTTTTAATTTTTTTAAATTTTTTTAACCTAAACAGGATATGCTCAGCACTGCACACTTGTCATTGTTATTATGGCATATGCGATTTAGGAACCTACGTCCTTTTGGCTTTACCTTCAACCAGGTCACTTAGGTTGAAAACAACCCTACTGGGACAATTACCAGTAGAGCTGGTGCAGCAGAGCACTGCAGCATGTTACAGCAGATGTCTACAAGGCGAAGCCAGTCGGTCCACTGACCTCCAGATCTCTGTGCTTTGCAGTTCACAAACATGCTTCACAGGCCTTGAAGCCAGTCAGGAACGGCCAGGTTCCTGGTGGGTCCTAATACTTCGTTTGCAGCCGAGACCGAACAGCAATTGAACTCCCGGGTCTATTCCCTACGTGTCTATCGACCTGTTGCAGCTTCTTAGGCCAGTCTCTGCCTTATTGGGTGCCTCTGTCAAAGGAAATAGCGATTCTTGTGTTTTAGGAAGACAGCAAACTTAGTTCTCTGTCTGTCTAGAAGCCTGTGCGTCCCTCATTGCTTTTGTGTTTGAGCACCTCATTCCACCACGACTCCTACGAGGCAGCCACGCGTTACCCAGGAGAACCGTGGCAGGGGATGGAGGTGACAACTTGCCAAAACACACAAAGGCAACCGGTGCCTCCACAAAAGCAAACTGAGCCTAAGGCTTGGGTCCAAATCTGATCCTTTTGCTACCTTGTCCTTTGCCTCAGAGCCAGTCTTTTGTCCTTTCCTTTGGGAGAGGGAGGGATCCAAAGACACTATTGCTACTATCATCTCAGGCAACCCGTGAGGCGGGAGCGGAGCAGTGCTTATCCCAGGAAATCTATTGCCCAAAGAATTTAACAACTATACAAATCACTGTCCTTTGATGGTGCATGAAAGAGAAGATCCATGTATCATAAGCAAGAACGACTCGCGCTCCCCCTCTCTTTTACTCCCCCACTGATACATTAAATCTACAAAAATTGAGAGGGCAGCAGTGCAGCCATTAATGTTGAAATTGCCGGGCTGGTGTCTAATGTAAATGAAACCACATTGATTTAGTGTTACCCAACATGCCTCTCCTGTTTGTTCATCTTCTGCAGTCCGATCAAAATCCTTCCTTCCAGGTAGCTGTGGCCTCGTGCCCTACATAAGTACAGAAAATAATGTCATCACAAGCCTTAATGATGGAGGTAGTTATAGGACAAAAGCCCCTGCAGCAAGTTGGGTATTGGGTCATTGTTCCTGCTAATGTCATGGTGCCATTTCTCGCTATTTTTAAAATTGTTCCCTTTGTACAGCAAATTTCTCATGTAGTTGCTTAACTATATAGAAGATCTTGTCTTCACTGGACGTAGTAGCAAGAAGCCGTTGTCCTCTGACTTCTGGAAATCAGACAAAGCCCTAAAAGCTGAAGAGATTGATAAAAACTTGGTACACAGCTGCCTGCAAACCCAAATTTAAACTGAAAAAAAGAGCATCTCGACTCAGTCTGCTGCTAAGCCTTAATGCAGTGACAGACTGAGCACAGACCTTGCAGAAAATTTTGCAGGCATCTAAATTATCCGCTCGCCGTTTCAGAAGTAACTCGGGGATTCAGTAAGTCAGCATGGACTTTGTTCCAAAATTATTGATAAGCTTTTGGAACTCTTAGCAGCGATCCAAATGTCTCCACACTTTGAGGGAAGAGACGTGGTACAATGGATCAGGAACTCTCGAGCTTTTCGTGCTAAAAATGTTCCAAACCGTATATCCGAGCCCTTTGATTATTATCTACGTCGTGTGTTATGGTTGTCCCAGGCACCTCAGCATGAATCGAAGCACTTTGGCTTTGGTTGCCCTATAAGCACAAAAATTGCAACCTGTAAATTCTGAGTTTGCAGCCTAAATAAGACAGACAGATAGAGAACAGTTATTATTCCCATGTTATTGGCAGGGAAATAACACACAGGAAGATCAAATGACCAGCCCCAGGTCACAAAAGGAGTCTCCAGCAAAGGTGAGGTCTCAGCCGAGATTTCTTAAGTCTCTGCCCAACACTTCAGCCATCCATTCACTTGCTTTTAAAGTACCCTGTCGTTATTTCTGTGAAGAAAATTATGCAACTCCTCCAGCAGCCAGTACTGTGTAATTCAGCTTGTCTGAAAGGGAATACGAAATGGCAGTTTCAAAAAAAATTAACCCTCCTGCCACACAATCTGGCAGCCCTGTCAAAACGTCTCATTTTTTACCTTCTCTTCCTCTAGTGGGTATTTAATTTCCCTCTACATTCTCAGCCTACTGGCTGGGGCTTTATCTGCATTACCCTACAAAACCTTCAGAGAAGTCTCCAGGGCCTTGTGGAGGACGGATTCGGCAGACGAGGGACGTGATAGTTTTGCGCCCTTCATTTCTATCCCAGGTGTTCAGAGCCGCCCGGCGTTACCCGTAGCTGTCACTCGCATGGGAAGGTTTCCTGGCAGCTCCTCTGACAAGCAGCAGCAGCTCGAGCTCTGCGGGAGGACACGGGAAGCACCCCCGTGTACTGGCACCCACCGCAGCGATGCATCACTCAGCCACGCTTTTAGATGGGGTGCTACACCCCGGCGGATCTTTTATTCCTGGTTGTGGCGTCAATGGAAGTAGGAGTCACACTTCTACACCCACCTGGCTCAGGAGACAGTCTCCACCTTTGGGTGACGTCTCCACCACCCTGGTGCCCTGGTTTGGGACACTTTTGGTGGTGACACCAGTTAAGAGAAGCCAAAGGATGCAGAACCAATGTGACAAAGGAATTGGATCAGGACAAAGCAGCGTGCCCCTGGTTTCTGCCCCTCACACGGGCAAAATCCTGCCCCAGACCCTTCAGGCTGATGTGGTTACAGCCCACCCGCTCCAGGCGAGCAGTGGGGCTGCCCCCACGTTCGGCTGTCTTTGACTTCCCGGGCCAAATAATCCATTTACAGCTGGGTTGGGGGCGAGGTATTGAGGCTGGAGCAGGTTTCGTATTCACGGATCTACAGGGAGAGGTTGTTGTGACACTAGTCCTTGTGCTCCTTATTCTCTCATTACTAAGCAATTTCTTTATTCACGGAAAAAAACCCCATTTTCATCAGCTGCACTTCTACCCTGTGATGTTTCTGACAGCCCACCCAAGAACTGGGGGCAGGCTCTGATGTAAATTTGGGACCTAAAAAGCCTACCTGGTGTTCCGGTGAATTCCATATGTATTCTGCGGAGGGGAAATTAATAGGAAGCTCTAGTTAATAGCTCCTTCAGATAAAAGTGCGAGTGCATCTGATCACCATAGCAACATGAAAGAGCCCGCAGGGAGAGGAAATGTCACCGTGTCTGTGCCTTGACCTGCAGCAGAAACAGCCCGAGCGCTGTGGATTTCACCCACGGGTGTTCGCAAGCGGGGACAGAGGCGTGAGCAGGGACACAGCCCCGCCCGCCGCCCGCTCACGCGCTCGGCCGTGAGGTGTTTACAGGGAGCTGCAGCGCACAGGCACGCACAGGAAGGCTGGCACGTTAAAATGAACCCCATGCGCCCAAACTCGCTGCTGACAGCTATTTACTGACGAGAACACAATCTTAGTTGTGACCGCAGGCGTGTACTCGCACATCTGTGTGCAGAGGGGACGCGGGAATACTCCCATCTAGGAAATATCCCAGCGCACAAAGCCGCTCCTCCTGTCCCGGCGTGCAGGAGACTGCTCTTGCACAGCGCGGACACACGGGAGACGCTCGGGACATCTTTGCTCCTTTGCTTTTCAAGCGCCGCCGCGTCGCCGCGCACATCGGTGGCCCGCTGGCACGCAGAGTCAGACCTTGTGTGGGAATTCTGCCACGGACACTTTGGCTCTGGCTCTCGGGAGCGCTGAGCACCTGCTGCTCCCGTTGACTTTAACAGCTGCCGAAGGGAAAATCAGGCCCACGCTGTCTGTTACGCAAAAGCAGTTTCTTAGCAACAAAAATGATATTCTGTGTGAAGGCAACGCGCATTAGCAGGATAATCCTAGGTAATTCCAGACAAGACCTAAAGGGGTGGATGGATGGACTGAATAATAATGATGGACAGAATAATAATAATGGAAATAATGAGGCTAACCTTATTTCCCTGGAAAGGAGAAGAAACAGCTATAAATAAAACACAACAGGAGAAACCCTGTGCCAATTCCCCATGTACCGATTAGAGCCACTTAAATTCAACTTATGGCCTAAAAATAGGTTCGGGTAACTAAAGCTTTGCTCATCTAAGCTAGGCTATTTATTGCCCTAAATATTTTTCCCCTCACTCCAGCCATGTATTATCCTCCAGGAATAGAGAAAGCTGTACGTACTGTCCTGTGGCAGGGATCAAAGGGAATAAATCTGTGTTTGCTGTTACGGACGAGGCTTTGCTACCTGCAGATGATCTTATCCAAGGCAGAAAAGCTGTACATTAAAATGCTCTACCAAACCCAAATCATTCGCGACAATTAAAAACACGTCAGACCAGTGCTGTGTAGCTACTGTATTTTGAAGTTCCAAGGAATTTAAAGGAAATAAAACTTCCCATGAACTTTACACACGCTGTGAAGTTACAGAAAAACTTTTACAGACCAGGTCGTACCCGGTTTGCGCAGAGAGAGATCCCGGGTCACCCTCCCAGAGCTCTCCCCCCTGCCCTGGCACAAGGACCGGGGGCTCCTTCCCGCCCTGCGCCCCAGCTCACACCCGGCTCCGCTCTCCCGCACCGGGCGGGAGCCCCCCAGGGTCCGCGGCGCCGGCCCGGGGGCAGCCAGGCCCGGGGGCCGGGCCGGTCTTGTTCCCCTCCGAGCGCCGCGGCCACAGCGGCAGGTCCCGCCCCAACCGCTCAGGGTGCGAACCGGGCAAGGGACGGGGCGATCCCTGGGGTCGCCGCCGCCGCTGCCGCCAGGCGCCATCCCGCGCCCCGTCCCAGCAGCCCTTGCGGGGACGCGGCGCGGGGCGCGCTGGGAAACGCAGTCTCCGCGCTCCCGGGATCCCCGGGGAGGGGCCGCCCCTGGGGACAGTGGGACTACACTTCCCGGAGTGCCCCGCGCCGGACGACGGCCCGGCCGGCGGGCCCCGGCTGCCTCCCCGTTCCCGCTGCCTGCCGGGAAACAGAGTCCCCGGGGAGCCGCTGCCGCGGGCCGGGCCGGCAGCGAGACTACATTTCCCATCGTCCTCCTCCGGCCCCGCCCCTGGGCCCGCACGGGCGCCATTTTGTTTCGCGTTACAACCTAAGATGGCGGCCGGGCGAAGAGACTGAAGGTTGCTGCGCTGAGGTGAGGGGTGTCTCGCCGGGCGCCTCCGGCCCCTCAGGGCTCCTCCCCCCGCGGGGCCGCCCTCGCCCATCCCCGGCCCCGGGCCGAGCTGGGGGCGTGGAGGAGCAGCCGGTCCATGGCCAGGAGGTGGCCGGTGCGGTCGCCGTGGCACCCGTCGCCATGGACCTGCGCACGGCGGTGTACAACGCGGCCCGCGATGGGAAGCTGAAGCTGCTGCAGAAGCTGCTGGGCAGCCGGAGCCGGGAGGAGCTGGAGGCGCTGACGGCAGGGCCCGGCGGGGGCGACGGCCCCGGGGGAGGGAGCACCCCGCTGCTGATCGCCGCCCGGCACGGGCACCTGGAGGTGGTGGAGTACCTGCTGGATCACTGCGGCGCCCGCGTGGAGGAGGGGGGCTCGGTCAACTTCGATGGGGAGACCATCGAGGGGGCCCCGCCGCTCTGGGCGGCATCTGCTGCCGGGCACCTGGGGGTGGTGCGAAGCCTCCTGGATCACGGCGCGTCGGTGAACCAGACCACGCTGACCAACTCCACGCCGCTGCGGGCTGCTTGCTTTGATGGGCACCTGGAGATCGTGCGCTACTTAGTCGGGGAGCGTGGGGCTGACCTGGAAGTAGCCAACCGGCACGGACACACTTGTCTGATGATTTCTTGCTATAAAGGGCACCGGGAAATTGCACGTTACTTGCTAGAGAAGGGCGCTGATGTCAACCGCCGGAGCGTGAAGGGGAATACGGCCCTACATGACTGCGCTGAGTCCGGCAGCCTGGAGATCCTGCAGCTCCTGCTCCGCTCCAAAGCCCGCATGGAGAAAGATGGCTATGGCATGACTCCTCTGCTAGCTGCCAGTGTCACCGGTCACACCAACATTGTGGAGTACCTCATCCAAGGAGGGCTGCAGCAGGAGGAGGCAGAGGTTGCAGGGAACCCAAACGGGACCTGTGCATCTGGTGGGAGCCATCAGAAGTGCTGCAGCGCCGGCAAGGAAGCTTCTCAGGGCTGCGATGAAGAGGGGTGTGAGAGATGTGCCTCAGCTTCCAGTCAGGATGAGCAACAGGCCCCTAATGTGTTCTGCACTCGAGAGGCTGCTGTGGAAGCACTGGAGTTGCTGGGTGCTACGTTTGTGGATAAGAAACGTGACCTTTTGGGAGCCCACAAGTACTGGCGAAGGGCGATGGAGCTTCGGTGTGAGGGCGGGCAATACCTGCCTAAACCTGAGCCCCGGCAGCTGGTGTTGGCCTATGACTATTCCCGGGAAGTCAGTTCATTGGAGGAACTGGAAGCCTTGATTACTGATCCCGATGAGATGCGCATGCAGGCCCTGCTGATCAGAGAGCGCATCCTGGGTCCTTCCCACCCAGACACTTCCTATTACATCCGTTACCGAGGAGCGGTCTACGCTGACTCCGGCAACTTCGAGCGCTGCATTAACCTGTGGAAGTACGCTCTGGACATGCAGCAAGGCAACCTGGAGCCTCTCAGCCCGATGACTGCCAGCAGTTTCCTTTCCTTTGCTGAGCTTTTCTCTTACGTGCTTCAGGACCGCTCCAAAGGCACTTTAGCGACCCACTTGGGCTTCTCTGACCTCATGGGAGTACTGAGCAAAGGGGTCCGGGAGGTGGAGAGGGCGCTCGTGCATGGCAAGGACCCTGTGGTTGACTCAGCGCAGTTCACCAAGACACTGGCCATTATCCTCCACCTGGTCTTCTTGCTGGAGAAGGTGGAGTGCACCCCGGAGCAGGAACACCAGAAGCGCCAGACTATCTACCGCCTGCTCAAGTGCAGCCCCCGGGCCAAGAATGGCTTCACTCCGTTGCATATGGCTGTGGACAAAGATACCACGACTGTGGGACGTTATCCCGTGGGCAAGTTCCCCTCGCTGCACGTTGTGAACTTGCTTCTGGAGTGCGGGGCTGACCCAGACAGCCGTGACTATGACAACAACACCCCGCTGCATGTGGCCGCCCGCAACAACTGCCCGCTGATCATGAGTGCCCTGATGGAGGCTGGAGCCCATATGGATGCCACCAATGCCTTCAAGCAGACTGCTTATGAGCTGCTGGATGAGAAGCTGCTCACCAAGAGCATGATGCAGCCCTTCAACTACATCACCCTCCAGTGCCTTGCTGCTCGCGCCCTGGACAAGCACAAGATTCCCTACAAGGGTTTCATCCCCGAGGAGCTGGAAGCCTTCATTGAACTGCACTAGGGCGGGAGAGCTGAGGTCCCCAGCCTTTCCCGTCACCTCTTTCACCCCGCAGAGGTAGCGCAGCCTGAGACCTCGGGCCATCCTCGCCTCGGTGCCGAAGGCCATCGCTGTGCTGAGACGGGCTGCGAGCTTTGTCCTCATCTGTCACCATCCAGCTGGCGTGGGTTGGGGGAGGAGGAGGCGGCTCGAGAGCTCGTGGCTGTCCCTCGTTGTTGTCATCTTCAGGTACCAGATATCTCCAGTGCGCTGTGTCCAGAGAAGGCCGCAGCCCTTGCCCTTTCCCATGCCAACCGTCTTGTCCTGAGAAGGAAGGAAAATGGAGATTCCCTGGGACCTGCTGCCTCTCCCATTAGTGCTGGATTAACTCAGCGTTAAGCTTCCGAGCAGCTACACATCACACATGTGCTCTAGCCCTTCCCATCCTAAATACTGAACAGATAGGAATGCGAGTGAGGAATAAAATGCCTTCCAACTAATTCTTTCCCTACCCCCTCTCAGATTCGGTGCAGTACGAGTCTAACAGCCGAGGGACTTGTGCTCTGCTGAGGTAGTTGCCTTGTGTGGCAGGAGGGCTGGGTGTGCTGAGGACGGTTTGTTTTCTCCCTTGGTTGGCCAAGTAGCAAGCGGTGTTAAAGGCCTGGGATTTCAATGATGGTGCATAAAGCTGGGTTATTTTTTCTCTTTTAGAGCCAGGCCCTATCTATGCTGCAAGACTTCTTCAATCCTGTAAGATATAGTAAGGTCAGTTCTGGTTATATAGTTTCATCAATAGATGTTGGTTTTTTATGAATGGGGAGGAAATACTGCTACCTTAAAAACAAGGTTCTAACGTGGCGTTCAGGCCCTCAGCTTGCCCGTTGTGCAGACGTTCACACCCTTCCCCACGCAGAGGTCCTTTAGTCAGCAGGGCTGAGCCGTACAGGGTGGATATGGCCAGGTTTCGGAGCCAAACCAGCGCCCTTTGAACCATCTTTGAGGATGTGCTCTTGCAAGCCCTCTAGGATGGGAGGTACTTGGAGCGTGGGTGGTGCTTGGGGGGAGTTATTAAAGCAAGTGAGTGTCGGTGGCATGTTTGCATGAGGGTGGTCTGAAGGAAGAAGCAAGAAATGAAAGTTAAAGGTGCCTTCTTGTTCTTCTGAGGTTTGTTAGTACCAACTGATTGGGCTCTGTTAATTACCCCATTCTGAAAACCTCCATGGAGTGGGTTGTTAGCATCTGGTTTTGGCTTTTGATCCTTTTTGCAACTTTACTGAGGATGGTGCTACTTCAGAGATTGAATTTGGAATCTCATTTGGCTACTGTTTGGGCAAGCTCCTTTCTTTCATCGAGATCTGCACACAGCTTGTTTTTTCTCTTTAAATCCGTAGTCTCAGGGTAGGTATTTGCCTCCATTGGCAGAACTCTCCTTGGTGGTAAACAGCCAGTGTTGGTAAACATGATGCTGTTCCAGCAGTTTATCTTCTTGCAGGGGGAGTGACTGGGCTTTGGCAGCCTGTGGTTCATTTCTTGGCCCTGGGCAGAGTGGAGAGCAGAGATGGGAGGGGAAGCAGCTGCCTCTGAGCTTTGGGAAAGGTCAAGACTGGGAGAGCAGAACCCTGACAAACCACCATGCACTATATGCTACTGAAGCTTCTCTACTTGTATTTATAAGCCAGCGCATCCATATGCCTCAATAATCCAATGCTCTCTGCCCCTTAAAGATATTGTAGATCTGCCATTACATTTTTGCAGTGTTAACTATAACATTTATTTATAAAGCAAGGAGGTTTAACTTTTATTGAGATGTAAAGTGCAGAGTTAGTTTAGCTACTTTTTTTTTTTTTTTCTTTCCTTCTGGCTGAAACCTGAACTAAACTGCAGGAATGGAATTTGTTAATTTGTGAGCTGATAAGCGCTCTTAACTTTAAATAATAAAACAAAAAATGGCTGCTAGAATGCAAGTGCCTTGGACTTCTTGCTGGTAAGCCTTTATTTTCAGCTTGTTTGCTAGGGCTGGTACGCTTGTGGGTATGGAAATACGGGGTGTTTGCAGTCAACGGATGTGATTGTCTCATTTCATCTGAATTTACTCCTGGGAAAAGCTAATCTGTACTGCAGTTGCAAATATTTCCCCTGAAAAAGTGTAACACTGACACCGAGGTGACACCTCTCTATATACTTGGCCTTTTGATGTAAATGAAACAGTGTGAAAGGATGCTGCTCTCTTGACTCAGACATTACCTTACACACAGCCGGGACCGTGGGCACTGCAGGCAGAAAGAGGGATGCAGTGGCTATCATCCACAAAATTTATGTGTTTCAACCTCAGAGCTGTCAGTGGGAGGTCAAAAGCAGGCAGAGGAATTAAAGTTACTGGAGTTAGTTCCACACAAGGATTTGGATTTTCAAAAATCCTCGGCCTTCCCCAGGGAGGATGGGAGCAGATGGATAAAATGTTGGGATGTTTGTCCTTTCACTGAGTGCTCCGTCCTCAAAAATAATTCTTGATGCTTCGGTCAGTGTCGCTGCCTTCATGCTCGGCACAGCAGTTCAGCAGTGCCTGCAGGTCTGTGGGGTGTGCTTCTCCCGTGGAAATACGGCTGCTGTGCTGTGTGTAGGTCATCTTCAGGTCCAAGGAACCGGAGAGCCTCGGGACTGATCACCCCTGCCTGTGGTGCTCTCTGCAGTCCCATCCCATACACACAGCTGGTGGGAGGAGGGAGGTGGGGAGGGAGCTCTTCCACAGCTGGGATGGGGAGGCCACTCTGGAGCCACCATCTTGCGATCAGATAGCTGGGGGATCCAGTCACGTACTAAAACCTCAAGAGGGAGAATACTTTGTGTATTAGGGCTTTAATTTTTTTCTTTTTTTGACACACAAATAATCTGTAATGACATAGTAAGGTCCTAACAATTAAATGTTGATAGTAATTACTGGGTGGGAGAAATCACTGCATGAATTTATGTGTAATTACAATGAACAGTCCTTATCATAGGTGTGGTCTGGGCCAGCTCCGGTATGTGGGGCAAAACACGAGTTGTGGGGAGCAGTGAAATGTTTCAGTGGTGATTTTGTTGTCTGAGTAATTATCTTAGACAGAGAGTGGAGGTTTTTTTTCACTGGGGTGGCTACAGACCCTCCTGCTTTCCTGGAGCCCTTCTATACACTGCCATGAACAAAACATCTGCCTTTTGTTCCTTTCTTAAAACCTAAGATGTGCTTTTCTCTCTGATACTGGGAATTTGCCCTCTTGACAATAAAGCCTCCCATACAGGTTTCTTTAGAAATGCCAAAGCGAGAGATTCACTGGGGTTTGCCTGGAGCCAGTTGCCGCTGCCCTTCTGTGGACAGCTTTGGAGCCTCCTAATGCCGTAGGATCAGCGTTTGTACAAAGAAGGTGGCCTGGAGCATAAAGATAGGGATACCGTGTCAGCATTTCCCATGTTCCCAGAGAAACTGGGGAAGAACGAGGGGGTCACAGGCACACGTGCATTCTCCTGGTGGCAAAGCTTCCTTTCCAGGGGGAGCAACGGCAAAGAGGGCCCTGAAAATGTGGAAGAGTGAACCTGCTGCTGCGGTTAAAGCAGGGCTGTGGCTCTTCGGTGGAAGTTGCTCCCAACAACCTTTGAGCCTCTCAGCCCTCCGTGCACAGTAAGCTTAAAAAAACCCCAGGCCTGCAGTGTTTCACAGCCTGCTGTCATGTCTTTCCCTCTCTCTGGGCCAAGCAAACTTGATGTGACTGTGTTAAGGTTGTTTACAAGCTAGAGCAGCTTCCAGTTGACTAGTTTTGCATGACGTTTATTTATAGAAAGCAGACGAGCTGGGGAAGGAGGGATGTATATGTTTTCTCCCAAGGGGAGGGGCTGTCCTGGTGGCTGCACGGCAACAACTGCAGTGTGACAGGAATTGCAGTAACACAACACCTATTTGAACAAAGGTGACGTAGAGGAGAGAAAATAGGGAAATGGAAGCGATCCAAGATCTTGGAGGACTCCAGCAGGCTCTGTAAAGAGTAAGTGAGTTAATCCATTGTCACTGGGTCCTTCGAAGGTAAAAGCCAAGCTGTTTCAAAGCTGGAAGCCAACAACTGATTTAAAAATCAGTTATTAAATAGCAATGTGTTGGTCTGCTCGGGACAGAGAGGGCTTTGATTTGTCTGGGCCTGGTGTCTCGTGCTGGTTCTCAGCCAAGCAGGTCCAGGAGGAGCTAAGCCTCCTTGAGGTGGGGGGGAAGAGAAGCAGAGAAACCTTCTATGGATAGATCCGTGAGAAAGGATCTGTGGCCTCTTCAGAGGAAATTCTGTGGGATTTTAGTCCAAGACTGTGACAGGTACTGCTCTGTTGCAGTTTAAGAGTAGGGATCAGCGCTCAGATCCTCCATCAGGAGCTCCAGAGCTTGCACTGAAGTTTGGTCAATGCCCGGGCTCTCCGGCATCATCCTGCAGATGTCCTTGGCTGCTTCGGAGGGGCACAAGCTGCTCGAAAATAAAAAGGCAGCAGTTGCAGCTTTCAGCACAGGGCAAGTGGAGGGGACCGTCCTCCTTTATACGGTTACCTCCTGTCCTCTGAGGAGCCAGGACTAAGGAGACACCCCCGTTCTGTTCTCTCCTCCGTGCTGGGGATTCATGTCTCGCTTTGTTTAGTAGGCTGGTGCTTGTTTGGGAGGGCGTGCTTTGGGCGGAACGAGCTTGAGGTAGAATTGAGCCAGAGAGGAAGAGTGAGAATTGGACAGTCTTTTAGCCCAGTGACCAGAGTGCTCCCTGAGGGGGGATTAATGTCAGCTGAACAGTCTTTTCTCCGAGGACTTCCTAATGTCTCTCATGCAGGTGTTGGTTGTAAGGCTTAGGTGGTTCTTGTACAAATACTATAATCCAGAATTAGGCCCTGTGATTGCCCAGCTTGGGTAGTCCCAGCTCCGGGATGGCTCGTAGGAGTCCTGCTCTTTGGCTGCCAGACCGTGCTGGCTCCTCTCGATCCGAAACCTACTGGGACGGCTGCTCAGTGACACGAGCTCATGCACAGCTGCAGAAACACCCAAAGCGGGGTGTCCCCTCACCGATCGACCACGCTGGCCCTCGAGGTCCGCTGGAACGAGGACTTGGCAGCTCCCTGGCTTTTTCCTAGGGTGAGGACTAGGGCCAGCGCTGCCCTGCAGCTGGCAGAGGCCCCAGCACAGGGTGGGTTGACTCTAGAGCTCGACACTTGGCTGGGCTCTGGTCCTGAGGGAGCAGTCCCTTTTTTAGTCATCTGGTGGCTTTGGGCTGACCTCTGCTGACAGAGCAGGCAAACGGCCACGGCAGAAGCCGTCGGAGGAAGAGTGTGGGGTCTGGGGCTTTGCTTCAGATGCCCCCCTTGTGTTGAAAGCTCAGCAGATCCGTGCCTGGTATATCCCTCGCCCAGGTCCTGCAGAATACCTGCCCCATTCCTGGCCTTTCTCCACCCCTTCTGTAATGCTCTGCTCAATGCTTTGGGTTTTCCATCAGACTTTTTCCTCAAAGGCAATAGCGTAAATAGGTGGAGTAATCTCAGTAGGGAGCGTTGCTCTGTGCCAGTTAACAGGGCCCTGGTCCCACCTCTGACCTTTTACAAGCAGGTGAGAATGGAGAAGTGGACACTCAGCTTCTGCTTCCTCAGAGTTTCTCTGCATTTCTCCCTTCTCATTCCACCTTCATTAATATTTTCTTTTCCCAAGCACAGCTTTACTGAAAGACTCTCGTTTGGCCTTGTGTCCGGTGTGTAATGTCAGTTCTTCAACAGAATTTTCTTAAATACAAAAATACTTCAAGCCATGCCTCCAGGGGCAAATGGGAATTTTGTCTTTCATGAATGAAAAACTTCTCTCTCTGCAGTTTCAGAGGGGAACTGGGAAAAGTGGTCTCTTGATGCCTCAGCCCAGAGGCCTGCAGCCTCTCAGAAGTGTGTGCAGTGGTTTCCTGAACCTCCCTGGGGCTGGTGCGAGAGGCCTGGGAGGGAAATGGCGCCTCTGACGTGCTGCAGCAAGGGGAGTTCACACAAGGCAGGCATCGGCGTGAAGGGCCGAGAGGCCACGCTGCAACCCCAAGCAAAGAGGCCTGCTGGAAGAGAATGGCGGGACCTCGTGGTGCTTAGCACCTTGACAAAGGGCCACAGCGACTCCCCAGAGCATCCCCTCAAGATTTCTCCTCAAATGATTTGGTCAGCAGCAGATTATGAAACAGAACCCGTGTGCCATCTCCCAGCCCCTTCCCCCCCAGAGGTAACAGACACGCAGAACAGTTTTCCGGATACCTCTGACTCCCCCTTTGTGAGCTCTACAGGAAGGAACCAAAGAAACACAAATAAATTAATTAAAATTTATTTATAAAACCTTCCAGTAGCCTCAGAAAATCAGGAAAAGAGTTTTCTCAGTTACTTAAAAATAAGCCCAAGGAAAACAGTCTCAGAAGATTGCAACCTCTTTTTCGTCCAACACAAAAAAAGGACATTTTCTCCTGCGCTCTAGAAAAGTGGCACCTTTTACCCATGGTGAAACAAGAGTGGTCCCAGTCCCAGCAGAATCACGATAATTTAGGGACTGAAACTTAAGCGTGAGTGTCTCTGGCTGTGGCCGACCTGCTGCGTCTCTGATCAAGCATCCTACCTGGTTTCTTCCTCACTGTCCTGTGGACCTGGTGTGCCAGTTTCTACCTGCATCACGTTGTGGTTCCCAATCTGAACCATTCGAGCATGTTGTATGATGAGGGGTGGGCCGCCTGCTTGACCTGGCATCATGGTGTAGTGGCCTGAGGGGAGATGAAGTGGTTGGAAAGGAGAGGGACCCATCGGAGCAGGTATGGGGTGGCCAGCGGGGGGAGGTGGGTATGGGGTGGGAGGGACAATCGAAGTGGGGGGGCACCACTGTCGGGGTGATTGCTCCAGCAGCTGCGGCCTTGTTGCTGCCGGAGGCACTTGGGGAAGGGAGCCAAGGTTCAGAGCAGCCAAGTTCTGCAGTGTTTGGTACCGTTCCTGACATAGCTGTAGTTTCCTTCTCTGCATCTGGTCCCACATGGCTTTCCTCTCATTGATCCTGCTGGTGGTAAAGGTGTTCTGCACTGTCCTGGAGAACCCAGGAGAGTTCTCATCCAAGGGCATCAGCCCGCCGAGCGTGCTGGGAATCTGACTCCGCTCCAGGGGGTTCTCCTTGGGCACAAAAGGGATGACTGAGTCACGCTTGGATGGTTTCAGGATGGACTCCATGAGAGCAGTGTTTGTCTGAAACATGCACAGGTTGCATGGGAAGTTCTTGGTCAGCAGAAGGATGATGAAAGCAGAGTTTTCCATAGCATCCTGGAAGCAAGTCAGATGGCTGCGTCCAGCAATGAAGAAATCCTCACAGAGTGTGGCACCGTTGGGAACCCCCATGTTCTCCAGCAGGTCCTTGACCCGATGGGCAACGATTTCATCTTCGCTAGCATGCAGGACAACAAAAGTGAAGAACTTTCCATCACGTGGCTCTGATGTGGACACTGGTTCTACAGTTTGGAGAGGAGGAGGCCAGGCTGGAGAGAGGGATGAGTGCAGGGGAGGGGGATAGGATAAGTTGGGATGAGCTCCCCGAAGAGGAGGTGGAAGGGTTGAGGAGAGGGAATGGGTAGGAGGAGGAAAGGAACAGGTTGAATTTGAAGCAGGTGCAGAGTTAGAAGGAATGCCTGCCAGAACATAGGGGTCCTCCATAGACATGTGGGCAGGACCAGTATCCACTGTAGCTCTTGAGTCAGGGAGACCTGTAGATAATTGCTTTTCATCTTGCTTTTTGTCTGTGTTTCCTTTTGGCACGTGAGGTTCTGCTGCCACTGTGCTGGAAACATCACTACTTTCGACGGGCTGGTTCACAGCACCCATGGTGGGCAGCTGCGGTTCGGGAGTAGGGGGACTTGGGTGACAGGAACTGATCTGCAGAACTTTCTCCGGTCGGGGGACTTGGGCACCTGCGTCCTGCCCGGGATGAGAGTTGGGTCTGCTGGCCCAGCTTGTTTCCTGCGGGCCGTGGCTCTGTCTGTCCCCGTCGGGCTGTCCAGCACCGCTGGTGCTCCCCTCGCACAGCCGGCTGGGCTGGGGGACACGCTCGTGCGAAGAAGGCTGGGTGTGAAAAACGACTGTCGGTGACGCACTGATCTCAAAGTGGCTGGGGAAGGAGGGACTCCTCCAGGAGCACAAGGTCTGTGGGCCTGAAAGGTCCGAGTTACCTTCAATCTGCACTGGAAAACTTCTCACCACATAGTTCGGGCTGGCCGTTTTGAGAAATCCTACGCCCGTATCAGATCTCAGCATCTGAAATTTGTCACCTGGGCCCGTGCTGATAGCAGAGGCGTGTTCTTCCTCGTCCTCGAGCGCGCTGCTGTTGAGCCTGTCCCCCTGAGTTTCCTTGCTGGTGTTGCAGGCTCTGGTGGCAGCCTGGCGGGCTTTGTCCATGGCTTCATGACTGCACAGTTTTTCCTCCGCCAACACCGAGTAGATCTGTGCCAGATGCACCATGGCACCTGCATCCAGCTGGGGAGGCTGCAAACCCTCTCCGTCTTCCTGCACTCCTGCAGTGCCCAGTTTGGTCTGGTGGACATACTGGGCTGCCCGGTTATCTCCCAAGGTATCCAAACAAATTCTTGCATCCACTTCTTGCCCCAGAGTAAGCAGGACCATGGCTTGCAGTAATTTGCTGCTGGGCCCAAATACCAAGTGCTTCAGTTTGTGTTTGAGGCTAAGGAGTTTATCTTGTGGGATCTGGGATAGAATATCAAAAACGTCCTCAAAGCTTGGCTGGAGCTCGGCGCCCTGTGCCATCTCATCAGCTGGTGGCCCAGGCGATGGACTGAAGCCGCATGGATGGAAAAAGCATGTTATGGCCCTTGGAGCGAAGGTTTGTTTCCCTGCGGTGCTCTGTGACGCCCTGGTCGCACTTCACGCACCGCACCAGCGATAGCTCTTCGCTGCCCAGGGGCTCATCTCAGAACCGGGATACCTCTGTCCTGAGGAACCTGCGAGAAGAACACGGGACAACGTTCAGAAATAGCGATGTGGGGAGCTGGGGGGGCCCTTGCAAGGCTCGCAGAGCTCCCAGCCTCTCCCTCACACCTCTCAAGTATTTTTGTGTCTATTCAGGTCTGCCAGCGCTCCATGCATTATTCCAACTCTGTTACGAAGCAAACAGCACGTTCTTTGCATTCATTTCACATCAATTACAACTATTTTAAAATAATTGCTGAACTAATGATGTATGGAGGTAAATCCAAGTGTTTGTCTCCTCCAGGGAGCTGGTTCCAGGGGCCTCGCAGGCTCCTTGCGATGGGCAGTTGAGGAACAAAGCACGCGTAGAGGGAAGCCCTTTCAAATCGCTCGTGCCAGGAGGGTTGATAACCCACAGGCCTCCTCTGTCGTGCTGCCTAATGTAATTGTGGATATTGTATCTCCGTCCACATCTCATCCCTGAGCCCTGCTAAACCCTTGCACTCACCAAAGGCCTCTGCCTGGGGTTAAATTAAAGAGCAGAACTTGTCCGGAGTGGAGGAGCAGGCGGCTGGAGGGTCCACGGGCAGCGGAGAGGGACACTGCTCGCAGGCACTGACTGACCCTGGTGGCAAAGCTTTCCCTATTTAAAGGGAGCACCAGCAAATGCCTCAAAATAGCTCTCGACCGGGGAAAGTTTATAATTTCAAGTTGCTTTTTTTATCTCATAAAAATCCTCCAGTTGCCCAATGAATGAGCTCAAGCCGAACCTGAGGAAGTTGCAGGCTCTCTCCACGAAAACCTCTGATTCAGTGAAACGGCGGGAGGGGAGGGGAGGGCAGAGGCCCGAAACGGCCGCCGAGACCTTCGCTGACTCACCGCGACGCCCCGCTCCGCGCCCCGCGTCCCGCCCGCAGCCCTTCGGCCTCGCCTCGCCCGCCGGGCCCCGCGTCCCCCGCTCCTTCGCCCTCCCCCGGCAGGAAGGGAAGGGAAGGGAAGGGAGAGAGGGAAGGGAAGGGAAGGGAAGGGAGAGAGGGAAGGGAAGGGAAGGGAGGGAAGGAAGGGGCCAGCCTACCTCCGCGGCTCGCCGGCCTCCCCCGCGGGAGAGGGCTGGGGCAGACGGGAGCGGGGCGATCGCGGCCGCCGTGGGCCCCGGGGACCGCCCGCCCCGCCAGAGCCTCTCGGCCCACGAGGAAGCGGCGGGACCCGGCGGGGAGGAGCGGGGCACGGCCGGGGCGGAGCGGAGCGGAGCGGAGCGGAGCGAGGGCAGCCCGGAGGGAGCCCGGCGGGGCAGGGCAGGGCAGGGCCGGCCCGCAGCGGCGCTGGGGTGGCCGTGGCAGGAGCGGCTGGGCCCGGGGGAGGTGCCCCCGCGCACCCCGGGGACGGGTTCCCCCTCCCCGGTGTATGGCCGGGGCCCAGGCCCTGGTGCCAGGCTCCGTCCTGGGGTACGCGGTGTCCTCGGCCTGAGCGCCTGGGGGTGGCGGAGCCGAGCTGGCGGGGGCAGGCTCGGTCTGGGAACCGACCTTTCCCTCTGGGGAGAGGCTTGGCGTTATCTCGGTAAAGGGTCCGTGTGGTACGAGTGAGGCTGGACAGCTAAGGAGGCAAGGGCAGAGCAGGGGTGGTTCCGATGCTGAACCTCAGGAGTACAGGCAGAGGTCCCGGGGACAAAATAGTGAAGATACTTTTCTGCTTAGGCAGAACAGGGGATCTGCTAAAAGCATTTTTTTTTTACCTCCAACCAGATCAAGGAACATGCAGCTTGTCCAGAGAATTGATTTGTTAAACGCAAGCTCCTTCCCAACTCAGGCTAAGGGGAGAACATAATGCCGCAGCTTTAGATATACACAAGAAACAGATACTTCTTTGATCGCAGGTCACACTTTATTCTGAAGTCTGCTTGCCATTATTCCAGCCTTAGCACAGGGACTATGCCAGACATAAGTTACCAAAATAAGTTACATTAGAAAGGATTACAAAGCATTGTTTGCTGGAAAAATAACCAACACCTATCTCCCCTATGTTAATTACAGGGTATCCTATTTACGTGGGACAGTAACTCCTGGCAAAAGCTGCCTCATTTGCCACCTCCTTAATGGCTGCAAAAGGTTTCATGCGTGGAGTTGCTTACACACACACAGAGGATCCCTGAAGTCATTCAATACGACTAGGAAAGATAATCCCACTGCAAATTGGCATGCTTAAGAGAAAATCCCACCTTGCTAAGTGTTTCTCTATGAAAGAAATAGTATTTGGCTGACGCATAAAGAGAAGTCTCTTGCCCCTGGCTGTTCCTGGTTTGCTGCAGGGCCGAGCCTCACCGGAAACACAACAAGCAGAAGGGAAGTCGTGTCTGTAAGCTATTTTTAAACTTGCAGGAGGAGGGAAACAGTTTCAAAGGTCAAGTGCATCGTCCTCTGATGATCTCTGCAGCTTTGGTGAATTAAAAACAAATCCAACATCAAAAATAAGTTGAGACCACTTGTCTCCCATGACTTGTCTCGGCAAGCATTAGCCATTCACGCATACAGCTGGGCTGACTTAAAAAGCTGAAGTACAGGTCCCCATCTTCCCTTTCAGTACAGCAGCAGGATTTAAAAAAAAAAAAAAAGTAAATCAAGATACGGAATCACCCCCTTGGTTCTTGAATCTCCTTGCAAACTACATCTTACTGTAAACTCAGCCTGAGACAGTGAGAGAGCAGGAGGCACTCTTGGCACAACTGGCAGTTGGACACATGGTTAAAAGATAAAGTGCTGTTCTAGCCAGGGAGCCTTGGCCAGAAGAGCTGGAATTTTTCAGAGGTCTTCCTCTGGTGCACTAGTTTTTGTCTCCTTTGCAGCCAGTGCCACCTCTATGTCTTTCTCTGCCTTCTCTTCCACCTTCTCCAGCACTTCACACTTTTCCCCCGGAATCGGGTTTGCTCCCTTTGGTTCTTCGGGTGTCTTAGCCACCTCTTGTGATGATGTAGCCTTTTCCAACATGGGTGATTTTCTATCAATCACCATGTCTTTCTTCTGCTGCTTTCTGCTATCCTGTGACACTTTAGCCATCGCCCTGAAGGGACCCACCAGCCAGTTTAGAGGGGTGTTGTGAGTTACATACTCAAACAGGTCATCTAGGGACCTTCCGGCTTCTGCCACACAGTCTTGGCTCTGGGTCAGGGTGGTGCTGGAGAGGTCCTGGAAAGACATAGCACTGTGAAAAGAACTATGGAGCTTGTGGATTTTTCGAGTGGCCTGATACACAGCTTCTTGGATGTTGCTGGGGAGGCCTTGGATGCTGGCTTTCAGATTCTCATAAACAGGTTGTAGCTGCTGGGTGATGATATGCAGCATAGCTAGAGTCCGTGACTCTACCTGCTGGGGAAGAGATAAAGCTCAGTTACTAGAGCAGATGAGATGTACACCGTCCACAAAAGGCTGGATTAAATACGCCCTTCTAGGGATACCTCTGGTTGGGAGGCGGTTTTGACTTGGTTTCCTTTGGGTTGGGTCAGGCTCCAGTCCACCCACAGCTGATGGAGCTTCTCCTGCCCATCCAGAAGCTTCTGGCCAACCTCCTGTTTCACAGATTCAATCTGATGGGAAAAGTGAGAGGATCAGCTGTATTGCAAGCACATGCAATCAGAGAAGCACAAGCGCTTCCCTCCCAGGGAGGGATCCAAGATGACATGCAGCCGGTACAGGATGGAGGAAGAGCTTCCATCTGGATAGTAAGGCAGGAAGGCTACAGACAGGAGGAAAAAGGGAAAAGCGTGTTTGTACCAGTTTTATTGCCAGCTGTAGTCGTGAGAGAGTATCCTGGGTGCTTTGCTTAACACGCTGCAGTTTGTTCAGGGAGTGCTGGTAGGCTCGGTGGCGGACTTTGTTGGAGAGGGAACCCAGACGCACAAAGTAACTCTGTTGTTGTTTCTGCTCCTCCACAGAAGCTATACCAAATCCCTTGACAGTGGTGGCCAGTTTACCTGGAGGAAACAAGAACAGAGATGCAGCTGTGCTCCATTCCCCGAGCTGTAAGGAGGGGGGAAGAGGTAAGATCACCCCTAGAAAAGTGTGAAGGCCAAAGCTTGCTGTGTAAGCAGCAGAGGTTTGTAGTTGCTCAGATGTTAAAGGTAGGCTAGTCCCTGCTTAGCGTGTTCTCTTCAGATAAGCAGACTTCACAGATAGGTTGAAGCGTGCACCCATGTGTTTATTTGCCTTGAGGCTGATGGGCAAGGACCAGCTAGCAAATGCTTGAACTCTGTCCCATGCCATGTGGCAGGTCAGTGTTGACAGACAGACAATTTGATGACAAATTCAGAGCTACCTGTCTGCTTCGGAAGATGAGTCTTGCAGTGTCAGGTGCTCTCTAGTCATGTGGGAAAGGATTTGCATTTACAACTGCCAGCAAAGTATTTTCTCACCTAGTTCCTCCTCTGTCATTGGGAGGTAGTGATCCACCAGATCTTCTGATATACCCAGGACAGATTCCACACCACCTGCCACCGCCTGGCTCACTGCCTTGGCTTTGCTTATGCTGTTGGTCACCACTGAATTAGTCATCTCCACACCCTCCTGGATAGCCTCTTTGCTCTGCTCCAAGGCTGTACTTATTTTGCTAGTTATGGTGCCATATGCAGCATCCAGAGCTGTATTGACTGTAGAAGTGACCACTGATTTGGTCTTCTCAACACCATCCTGAACAGCCCCTTTGGTTACGTCCATTGCTTCGGTCACTGTGTTGGTCACAAGATCCTTCGCACCCTGGGCAGCCCCTACAGCAGCAGTAATAGTAGAAGCAACTGCAGACTTGGTCTTTCCAACGCTGTCCTCCACAATGTGTTTAGTGAGATCCACTGCCTCTGTCACCTTGTTAGTCACAAGGTCCTTGGCACCTTGGGCAGCTTCCACAGCGTTGACAATGGTAGAAGCAACTGCAGACTTGGTCAATCCAACACTGTCCTCCACGATGTGTTTACTGAGGTCCACAGCTTCGGTCACCTTGTTAGTCACAAGGTCCTTGGCACCCTGCGCAGCCTCCACAGCATTGACAATAGTAGAAGCAACTGCAGACTTGGTCTTTCCAACACTGTCCTCTACAATGTGTTTACTGAGGTCAACAGCTTCGGTCACCTTGTTAGTCACAAGGTCCTTGGCGCCTTGGGCAGCTTCCACGGCATTGACAATAGTAGAAGCAACTGCAGACTTGGTCAGTCCAACGCTGTCTTCCACCATGTGTTTAGTGAGGTCTACTGCCTCTGTCACCTTGGTAGTCACGAGGTCCTTGGCGCCCTGGGCAGCCTCCACAGCACTGTTAACAGTGGTGGTGACCATTGACTTTGTCAGCTTGACGCTGTCCCCAACAACATTTTTAGTGAGGTCCACAGCTTCAGTCACTTTATCAGCCATTGCTTCTTTTGCCTCACAGGCAGCGTCCATGGCAGATGTCACTTTGGTAGAAACCAGCTGCTTGGTGTCTGATATTACCTACAACAGGGAGAGGCAGAGAAAGATAATTTTTTTTTTCCCCTGAAATTGCTTTTGTCTCCCTGAAGTAACTTTTCCATATGGCTAAATTGTGGGAGAGCTGGGGAAGTCAGTACACCTGTGTTTGCGTGGACATGTTCACTTCCACATGCTGAAGGCATCTCTCCAGCTTTCATCAGCTAGCAGTGCCTCCTCTAGCTCCTGTCAGGGACTGACCTGACAGAGTAGTGCTGCTGAACTTTATTTCCCCATATTCTTCTGTACCCATAACAGTTCCTTCAAGCAAGAGATGAAGTCCTGGCTTCCCCAGGAAAAGCCTTTACCTTACCTTATCTGCTGGCTGTTGAAGAAAAGGCAAGTTCTCCTCCAGTTGATCCAGTCCTTTACAGGCATATTCATTTACAAGCGCAACTAGAAAAGACAAAGGTACCACTTCATTTGTCAGTTTGGAGAGAGGTTTTTGACCCTACAATGGCCAATTCAAGACACACTGAAACAAACAAACCAAAAAATCACCATTCTGGGGTGGGGTGTGTTTTCTTAAAAAGTGAACAAACCCTGCAATTTTGCAAGTTCAAATAGCCTCCATTCTGCCTTCCCAGCTCTCTAGCTATTGGCAGCACATTGCTCCAACTGGAATGTAGTACTTGCCCCTGGTGGGTAGGGCGACTGGTTTAAAGGGTCGAAAAGTGCTGGGATGAGACAGACTGAGCTAATAGATGGACACAGCTATTACCAGTTGGGATGCTCGTAACTTGGAGTGACAGAGAAAAAGCAGGGAGTTTTTGCTTAGTGACTTAAAGAAACCACAGACAAGAGGCCAGACTTTGTTTCTGCTGCTAACAGTTTCGTGTCCGTGAAATTCAGGGGGTTCATTGAGCCGCTGGGAGCTGCTGAGTGGGAGACTCTGAACTAACTAGAACAATGTGCTATAGGAGATGGATATCACCCAACGGGCGCATGAAACTCCCCTCCCCACCTATTCCTCTGTGTAGAAAGGGTCACTCCAGCCTCTCCACTTACTTTGTGGCTCAAGTTGGTTCAGGATGGGCTGTGCCCCACCGACCATGCTGCCTACTGCGACAGCAGCCACAGTCTCAGCCACATTGCAGACACCACTGAGGTAAGGATGAGTCTCCTTGGTATAGTTGTAGGCAGAGGAGACCAGGTTAAATGCAGAGTTGAGCAAGGGCAAGCTGGTTACTCGATCGACAGCGCTCTAAAAGCCAAGAGAAATAAGTGACATTAGAGACCTGCCTCAAGCTGGTGGGTGAATACAAGCCATGTGTCTATCCAGAAAGGTCCTAAGGGGACATCCAGTCCATCTCCTCATCCTTCTTCAACTCAGAGTTGAAGAGACTCATCCAAAGACCACTAGCAAGTCAGCAGCAAGCCAGGATTAAAAGTGTAAGCTCTGGGCTCATGAATTCTGAGTCACACTGGGTTTCAGGACCAAACCCAGATGTGGAAATAGGACCTATAACAGCTCACAGTTCAGAATTACTTGCATTACTTGAGCCAGCCCTGGAGTCTTCTTTCGAGCAAAAGAGTTCGCTTCTGTATTAACCAAGTTTAGATTTAGTCAGAGCCTCACATGGTTAATCTTTCTGCTACTCCCAGCCTGGTTTTGAGGTGCTGACAGAGGTTAATTTACCAGCAGGTAGGTTTAACTGTTGCATGTTAGAGTACAAGCAGCCCTGGCACCTACCGCTTGCTGCTGTTCCTCAGTCTTTAGCAGATCTTTTTTTGTGGTCTTTTCTGATGCCATACTGAATTCAACTGCAGCTGAAAGGAAAAACAAGAGTTTAACAGCATGAGTACAACTTCATTTCCTCCAGTGAGTCAAAGTCTCAGCAAAACTGGTGAAAAGCAGAGGGCAAAGTTGGCCTCCATCATTCAGCATGTCCTAGGAACATTAGTGTGGCATCACTAATCTTTCTTGCAAGGGTGTGAGGGTATTTAAGAAGCTCCTTGATTTATGATGTGCAAATATTTATGTAGGACAAGGACTGTGCTCAGTCACCTCCCTCAATCCCCAAATACTTTAAATCACCATTCTACTTATGGCACTGCTGATAACATTTGACTGGCTTCAGAGTTGCAGGTTAGAAGTGGATGAGAACTATCATAGCCATCATATATTTTCTCTGCTAGAGATACTTCTGGTTCAGCTTCTCGCTGCACGGGCTCTTTGCTGGCCAAGGAGCGGAACGCTTGAAGGAGAGATGCACCCTGCAGAAGCGGGGCTAATGGTGGGAAGAACGGAACGTTGTCTCACTCGATTGTGACAGATTACTGTCCTTCTAAGAAGCCCTGCTGAAATGCAGCTGCAGCAGGGTTTGTTAGGACAGTAGTATGAGTAATTTGTTAGTTTTATTTTTTCAAAGTGTGGCAAGCTCCAACAGTTTAATAATGGAGTTTAAAACCAGAAATATTTATTTTGAAAAAACTGTCTGAACTTGCTTAATATCCTTTAAGGGGGAAAAGCCTCAGATTTCCCCCGCTTTGTCTGAAGCAGAGATAAGTTTTGCAATAGCTTAATCCATTTTCCTCTTTGGGGAGAAAAAAAAAAGACTGGCAGGATTTGACCTCCAGAAAGGCATCAGGGCCAGAGATGCTGAAAAGCAATGGGCATGTTTTACCTTCTTAAAAAGCGTTCAGTGTTTATAGCCCCTTCCCTCTGAAGGCTCACTCCGGAGTATCCTTTGCAAAGGACATTGAGGTGAGAGTCATTTGAGGAGTCATCCCACTATGCCTGTGTTCATGGTGGGGAACTTTTATCAACTCCCTGACCACTGCCAACTCCAGCAACACTGACAGTCTCACAGCTCTGGGAAGGATGTGAAAATCCTTTGAAGTTTTCCTGGAAGAGTGCAGCATTCTGCCTGGCTACCTTGGACTTGCATTCCCATCCTACTGACCAGCTCGGGAGGAGATCTCTCCTCACTTCTTGTGAAACCAAGTCGCAGAAGTATTCTCATGACATAACGGGATTAAAGTTCAAGTATAAAAATTATGCAATATCTTGAATGGGTATTGGCTTCCCCAGCATAGCCCTAGGTTGGTATCTGGACACTCCAGTATCGTGCGATAAATCCAGGATTACTTCTCAGCCTTAGTCAGGCACGGCAGGGATTTCAGCATATTTGCTCTTTGGTGCAGTGTCGGCTTTTCTCTCCCTTGCCAGTTAATTCCTATTCTTAGAATTGCTACGGCATTTTCCGATGGAAAACCCTCAAACCCAAATTCCTCACAAACTGCATTCCCAAGCCAAGCACTGCTCCAGGCTCACTGGCAGACTTTACCCAAAAAAACCCGCAAACTTGCCATCTAATTTGTGACAGAGACCATTGTCTTGTTTCTTGTGTTCTTTGACTTGTGTAAGGTTTTTATTTTGCTGTGGGAACAGGAACAGAGAGCTGGGGAAGGAGTAGTGAAACAAGCATTTGTTAGCCCTGGATGGACTATGGGTAGAGCTCCAGGAGACATCTCAAAAGGCAACTTGGCAGGATGTCAAATATGGATGCATTAACTGTGCGATTAGTCAGCATTTTAGTGAGATTCGAGCAAGGCAGGGAGGCAGAGTGCCACATGTCTGCTGCAGAAGTTGTCACAAAAGCTGGGACTTCCAGCCTCTCAAGAGAGAATCCCAGAGCAAACGCTCTTCTGCGCATTCCTGGTCACCACCCTGCCCAGGGGGCTGCCTGGTTTAACAGTACAGCAAAAAATACAGCTTGAACTTTGTCAGCCTGGGAGAACTTCTGGAAAACTGATCCAAAGAAAAGCAGGGTTTGAACATAAAGTCCCAAAGTCCACAGGGTTTGCTCAGTTAGTGGTTATTCCTCTTGCTGTGCTTTAGGGCAAGTTTGTTGGTTTTTTGAAGCCCAGTAGGCTGAATCAGTCTGCAGCCCTGTCACAGGATAAAGCACAACTATTTCAACACCATTACGAACAACCCCTTTGCTCAGTTATTTTGCTTCTAGACAGGTGGGAAAAAGTCAAACTGCAGAGTGTCTTGGTGTCAGGGTTAGCGCAGAGGTGCACTGCAGAGGAGAGGAGAGGGCTCTGGTTGCCAGCATAAATCAGGAGTAATTCCTTGGCTGACCTGAAAACTGGTACAAGGTTAGAATCAACCTCTGAAGTAGTAGGAGCCCATCTCCATTATGGATGCAACTGTGTCAGTGAGAATCCTTGCAGCACAGTCATGTTAGAACACGGTTTGCTTTCCACTGCGTGGGAGGAATTGGGGTGTGTTGCAATGCCAGTGTTTGTGATGTGGTCAAGTCTTCAGGAGCCCACAGCATGGTTTTGTTTTCTCTTTCTCTCCCCTAAAAAAGTGCTAAGCAGATGTTGTTTCACTTCAGAGACTGCAGGAAAGCACAGTGCTTAGCGGCTCTGGGTCAGTTGTTTCAGAATCCTTTGGAGAAAGGCACAGCTTTAAGCCAGGGTAGTTGGAAGTGAGAGTCCCAGCTGGCAGACCCCATGCGTGAGAACCACCAGGAGGAAAAGCAGAAACATCATCCTTGTTTGCTTTGTATGAAAGTGATAATCAGATGATTTCATACCATTGCTACATCAGAAATTAGGTCACTGCTGGAGAAAGTTCTTGAAACGGGTAGTTTCAGAGAGATGAAACTCCTCGGTGCACATTTCTAGCGTGGCACAACAGCTGAACTGCTGATTGTTGCCCAATTCAACACAAGTCTGGGCTCAGTGAAACAGCGAGGGCCGTGGCACCAAAACTGCCGGGCTGCTCCGCTTTCCCTGCCTCGGTCGGACTGTCACAGCCAGTGCAACACGCTAGCCTGGCAGATGAGCAAGTACTTCCCTGCTGGGGTAAGCACCTCCCTTGATTTCTGTCACTCTGACAATGACCAGTATACTTAAAGCTAGTTCTTGAGCTTGTGTAAGGATTTATTTTCCCTGTGGAAAGAAGCTCTGCCCCATTTTGATCGCCTGCTGGTATGTTGTCCTGTGGCAGAGAGGTAGGATCTTCTTGTTCAGGAAGGTTTTCTCCCTTCCAGATGTGTTTTACCGTGGGAAGACAGACTGAGCCACAGCGAGCATGCCTGGTTCAATAGCTTAGCCAGCAATTCCTTAATGACCATTTAGGAAAACAAAGCTAAATGTATTGCTTTAGATAGGAGCAGGGAGGGCTAACCAGGGCAGAGGTATTAATTTGTGGTTAAAGCACTTATTTACATTCTTTTTGAGATTTACCACCAATACCCCAGTTACCATAAACACAGAACTGGGTCACAGGGTGTCTGCTGCAGTGGGGAATGGCACTGCCCGCAGCCAAGAGTCATTTGCAAATGCTCTGAGGGCAGAGTTAGTTTTAGGAGGAGGATCAGATGATTTTCAGCTTTGACCTTAGGACATTAGTTTCAGAATTGCTGGTAGAGGTGCCCATCTAACCTTTCTGGAAAAAAACATCAGCGTTAGGGAATCTCAAAGATTAAAGCCACTTTTGCAGACGGAGGCAGGGCTTTTCCCCCCACACACTTCCAATGGAAATTAAGCACCAGCCAGTGTGGCCATTACTAGGTCAGTAACTCCCTGGGACAGTGAGTGCATAAGCTATGAAAGCTACTAGAATTTCGAGACATTTTAGGAAAGAGGGAAGGGAGTTTAACACAGATTCTTACCTTTCTAGTACTTTCCATTTACCACTTTTTCCATGAGGATAAAACTCTGAGTTTCAGATGGAAGCTATAACTTGCAGAGCAAGCAGCGTGCTGCTCTCTAACACACATTTCCATCTGGAAGTTTCAGCAGAACCAGCTTCAGTAATTGAAGTCCTTCACAGCCCTACACAGTTTCAGGTAGTCACAAACCACATTTAAGAACCCTTGTTAGTCTGGAGAAACACTAAACTAGTTTGCCAAGTGCTCCCTCCAGCAAGCTGGTAGAGCTGTGCGTGGCTGCAGCCTCCCTCTGCAGACACACAGGACTCTTGAGTAAGAAAGCAGTTACCTTGTCACTCAAGCCACCCCCTTCATTAACACTATTATCATGCCTACACCGAGCGATCATGTGAAATAGCTACGGGCAGGTCTGGCAGCGCTGTCAACAGGAAGGGAATGATCCATCTGCCTCCTGAAGCACGTACCCGCTTCCCCCAACATCAACACAAGCCAGCAGTGATGTCCAGGGTGCACATCACGTGCCATCCTGGCGTGGCTGGGTGGGAGAGCCACCGCCTGGGGAGCCCCTCGCACAGCTTTGATCTTCAGCAGACAAGAGCTTTCAGACCCCAAAGCTGCTCAATCACAGATCAGAGACCCACAGTGTTACCAAGAAGGTAGGAATAAGCCTTTAGGGAAGGGTTTGAAGCTTTTCAACTCTTTCCCAAGGCACAGCAGATGCAGCATAACACCATAAGATGTCACCTTTGGCCTCAAAAGGCCAAGACACCCCCCCCACCCCCCTCCAGCTCTGTGCTTTCCCAGCTGCAAAAGCCCTGAGGGCACAGATGGGGGATCACAGCCCCTCAGCAGGTACGTGTTAGCCTCAGTGCTCCCCAGGGCCAGGAGCCAAGGGCTCCAGGTATGGAGAGCCCTCTCTGAGCCCACCCTCCACCCTCGGAGGGCTGCAAAGAGCCACCTGAGGTGAGGGGCAACCTCAGGGAGCCCCCGGCCCCAAGCCAAGCCACGAAGCCCATAAACACCTCCCCGCCAGCCCTGCCTTGCCTTGCCTTACCTCCTCCTCCTCCTCCTCCTCCGCTCCCCAGCACTGACAAGACAGGGAGTGCAGGGCTTTGCCCCGCATAAATACCCCAAGGGCCTGATAAGCAGCTGAGGGAGCCAATTGGGACGCTGCAGATGCTGGCCTGACCAATGGGGAGTGGGCGGGAGAGGGAGGGGTGGGAGGTGTGTGTGGGGCGGGGCGAAGGAGGCAGGTGAGGGGCTTGGGGGGGCCTGTGGGGCCTGATGGCCGTGGGGTGGGGGTGCTGCTGGTTGTGCCCCCCGAGAGGGACGTGCCTGCCGGGGTGGCTCAGAGGGCCCTTGCGGAGAGCATCCACCCCCAAAGGTTTTGGCCTTGGGGCCGTGCCGCGGGGCGCGTTGGCCGGGGACGTGCCCCCGGTCATGGTGGGGTGCGGAGGGACGCGGGCGCTGGAAGTCGGTGGAGACCTACCCGCGGCTGCAAACTGGGCCCAGCCCAGCAGCCTGCAGGCGCCGCTCCCGTCCCCGTGCCCCTGCACGCCCGTTGGGCTGCACCTCGGAGCCGGATGATCCTGCGCGGCACCGCGTCGGCCCAAGCGCCCTGCCTCGCTCTTGGGAGCCAAGAAAGGCCTGGCCAGAGAGCGAGCTGCTCCTGCAAAGGCCTGCTCGCAAAGGGGTCTCTGGGCGGGTAGGGGTGCGGATTCGAGCGTGGGGATGGGCAACGTGTCCTCAGCCTGGTGCTGGAGCTGCTTGGAAAGAGGGTGCTGGGGCAGGAGCTCAGGCCCTGTTCCCCAGGTCGGAGGATCCGTTCCCCAGGTGGGCACGTGCAGGGTCGGCCAGCACCAGCAGGCAACTTGGGCTTGGCTTTTCCCAAAGAGCGGCTGTGTTAGCGGCCAGGAGCACCGTTGGAAAGTCCGTGTATGGGTGGTGGGGCTCAGATGCCAACGCCTGCTCTTGGGCTGCTCCGTGGCATCGCAGACGTTGCCAAGAAGCCCCAGAGAAGCAGGACGTGGGGTCTGTGATGTGGAAACATCACTCAGCCATAATGTTTTCTTGGCAGATCTCTCCTCCCTGCAGCATGGGCGATGTAACTACCTGAGGAGTAGGACATGCTCTCCCGCTGTCAGCCCATTCCTGACTACAGCAAATACATGATGGTGAAATGTGCTGCTTCTCAAGTTCGCTGTGATTTTGAAGATAGGGATTGTCTTTTATTTTTATACTTGCAGAGGGCCCAGCAATGCAGGACTCAGCCTAGCTGGGAGAATTTTGTGCTTTTTAATAGAAATAACAAATAATGAAAATTTTAGTTAATGCTTTGCTTTTCCATTTGTGCCTTTTCATCTTCAGATCTCAAAAACTGGTTTGAAACCATCAATTAAGCTTCCTGTTGTCTGTTTTCAAGATCAGTGTGGGAGGAAACTGAGGCACAGGTAAGAATTATCTGAAGTCTTGTAAAGCTGTTAAACTGAGTCACCTTGGCTTTGGCCAGTGAATGCAGACCTTGGGTCTCATTTCTGTATTGCCCACAGTAAGCCATGAAGGCAGTAGGAGCAGGAGGTTGTCAATGGTTTTGAAAATGTGCTGTTAAGCTGACAAAAATGTAGACAATTGCCACTTCTCAGCTTTGAGGTTAGAAGGAATCCCCCTCCTTACTTGAGTCAGACTTATCATGGAGTTGTTGCCTGGAGAGACTTCTGGAGGAGGTCTGCTGCTGGAGACAGGACTATTAGCAATGCCAGGTCAGGTCAGCTGTGGGCTTTGTTGAGCTGAGTCTTGAAAAGTCCCAGGAGTGGAGATCTCCCACAGCCTCTCTGGGTATTGGATCCATTGCATTATGATCCTGATGAAGAAGCAGTTCCTAATGTCCACTCTGAACTTCCCCAGCTACAAATTGTGGCTTTTGCCTCTTGTTTTACCACGTGCACTGCTGAGAAGACTTTTTACACCTTTGTCTGAGTGACATAAACTTCATATTCTAGCATCACCTGGGAACCTTTCCTCTAACAAACTCCCTGGCCAGGCACAGTCCCTCCTTTGATCTCGTTCCCTTCACAGAGCAAGTTGCAGATTTGAAGTGTTCAATGTCTTGTACTAAAACTGAAGCTGATTAGCACGTGGTGGCTTTTATAGGTTGTGATGTGTGTAGGGGAAAGAATGGATGTTCTTGTCTGTCCTCTGAAGATCTGATGAAATGTTGGCAGGACCCAGGAGTCAAGACATTAATCCTGTGTTTTTTCTGAAGGTTGGCCTGTCTATGGACAGTGGCCGCATCCTCAGGTAAAGCGTCAGTGATGCAAATTGTCAGTTAGTTCGTGGGTGGGAAGTGCCTGAGTAGGCCAGGCCAGTTGCAACAGTGATGGTGAAAGTCTCATGAGGCGGGTTCTATTTCATCACCTAAGTGGGTAAACCAGCACTATCTGCATGATACCCCTTCATGTGGCTTGTAACGTGGCACAGAGGGATGTGAGCAGAAGTGGCAAGTGGTTTGCGTGAGATAACATCGGTAATTATAATTAACGAGACTGTTTAATATCTAAAGTGCAGCTTTAAATACTAGGTCAAAATACCGATGCTTGGAGCTCCTGCTCAGTGGTAGGCCTGCCCGCGATGCCAGAACCCTGAGAATTTGGAGGTTGCTATTGCAGAGCAAAGGTTTGCATGAGCATTTCTGTGATTCTTGCTACTGTATAAACGACACCTATTTAAAGCCAAGATAAAATCAGTTCTAAGAAGTTTGGTGGGCGTGGGAAGGGCGTAGGAGGAAGCAGAGAAACATGTTTGGGGAAGAGAAAGAGACTTGTGTTGGCTGGAGTGAACAAGCCCCGTGGCCCTGGGCAGCGCTTCCCACAAAAGGCAGCATCGTGTCAGTAACTGCGGCCTTTGTGCAAATGCTGCAGCATCAAGACACGGGGCAAATCCCTCTGGTAATCCCTGGGTGTAAACCCTGTCTCCTGTCCCTCTCAGCAGCCAAGAGACCCTGCTCCTCTGCAGCCCTGCTGCTGGCTGACAGCTCTCGTCTCAGCCGTGTCCTGGGGTCTGCGTGTGGGCGAGGCCTCTCCAGCTCTGTGCTTCTCAGATGTTCCCGTCTTGTTTGGATTTCTGTTGAGCAGGAAACATGCAGGTATGTGGAGGACTTGGAGGATCAGGCCCTTGTGTTGGCTCCCCACTGTTAGGCGCAATTCCTTTCCCTGCTCTTTGGTGTGTCACAGCTCAACATTGTCCCTTCGGGGACCAGAGGCCACATGTGACACTGAAGCATCCCGTCTCCAAGTGTTCATCTACTGCAACGGAAACGATTTTGTTGATCTTCCGTGGCATTTACTCCATCAGTAACCTGCCACGATGCCGTGGTCACCTTCCCTGGGGCAGGCACAGGCACAGGAAAAGATGATTCAAGGGCGAGGCGTGCATTGCTTTGATTTCTGTTCCTCAGTTAAGTCAAGCAAAGCCCTTGGGCTTCCAGCAAACTGCTTGAGAAGTTCTGTACTGCTGAGCTCAGGTGTTCCTTAGGAGCTGCAGCTGGAGCCGAGCCCACTGAGGGGACAAGTCAGCCTGTGGTCTTTGCCGTTCGTTGCTGTGCAAAGTCCACATGATGTTTGCTGACAGCCCCATCTGTCTCCACTGCCCAGAGGCTCTGCTTTCTCATGTTCCTGTCTTCCTCTCCTCCACCACTTCCCCTTGCTGGGAGTGAGCGGTCCTTGGGGTGGCAGTGGCAGAAATAGTTTCAGCTGGTCACATCAACTCAAAACATTCTTTCCCCCTTATGCTCCAGCTTCCTGGCAGCCGCAGCAGTTGTTGGTGCTCATCACAGCAGCCTTGTCCAAGGCCGCAGTCTGAAGGAATGTTGAGTGTCCTTGAGCTGGTCCTGCAGCGCCGGGTGTCTGGATCCAGAGCAGAGTGATGGAGGCAGGGCTGTGGCAGAAAATGACTCCTTGCTGGATCCTGTCCTACGCTGCCCGTCCGTTAAGTCTCTCTCACCAGACTTTGCGTGACGATCTCCGAAGGCAACGGCCTTCAAAGTGCCATGGCCTTCTGAAACCAGTTCTCCAGCGAGGTACCAAACGCTTCGGCCTCCCAACAAACCCCCCTGGTCTCGCCAGGTGTTCAGAGCGCTTTCCTAGCTCAGGGCACGCCGCAGCTCTCTGCTGCCCTCACCCTGCATCAGCAGAAACAGGACTCGCTTGTCTCCTGTTGCCTGGCTGCCTGTCTCACCTTGAGGGTTTCCCAGCCCCTGCTTCCCTTCCCAGCAGCTTACCTACCCTGGCAGAAGGGCAGCAGGCGGCAGCAGCTCAGGCAGGTTTCTGCCCTGAGCCCCAGACGGCTTTGCCCTCACTGCAGGGAACAGCCTGATGGGTTCTTGGCTGCTCTCCCAGTCTTCCAGTTCACCTTTCTGCTGGTTTTCAGACTGCAAGCTGCTTTTCAACACACCCGTCTGCTTCTCCCTCTACCGCTGCTGTCCTGCCTCATACCTTTAGGTGGAGGTGGGGTGGGTTAAAATAGTGCTGGTTGGTTTTTGATAGATGAGAGGGTGGATGTCATCTGGGCTTGCTAAGCGTGTCCTCTCCAGCTCAGGCCGTTGCTGAGACCCCTAGTCTTGCTTCCCCAGTCATCAGAAACACAGGCTTCCTTTGCACTCCCCAGTCTTGGAGTCTGGCTAGCTTTACCCCAATTATTTTGGAAATTGTAGGAGGATCAAGGAGGGCAGCATTTGGCTGGACTCCAGCATCATCTCTTTCGTTTTGGTCTTCCGAGGAGTGGTGAAGATCTCATACAGAACAACTGCCTGCAAAATAAAGAACATGTTTTAAATGTATTTGCTTAACCTGTTGTCAATATCCATTGTGGAGACACGGGTTTCACCAAGGGCAGGCACGTTTTTCCCTAGGGAAATCTGAAGAATCACCCAGCAGAGGGAAACTGCTTCTTATTCAGCTTCTATCACCAAAGAGCCTTGCACGGAGGGAGAGGAAAATGAAATCTGGTGCGTTCCTGTTGCGGGATGCAGCAGGACGCTGTGTCCTCCCAGTGCACGTGGGAACTTGAACGCACCCACAAGCCTGCTTGGCCGTCCGTACGGGCCCTGCTGTTTCACCTGGGGGAAAGTCTCTCCTGCTGTGGTGCATGTGACATGACTGAATCGTCACTGGTCCTTGTGAACAGCTCTGCAGTGTGTACGTATGCGCACACGTAAAAGCCTAAATGTGAGCGCCTGCGAAAAGCCAAAAAAATGGATAAAAGCAGTATGTTCCAGCTACCTGGATTTGCTCTGACCAGCTGTCCTGGTTCAGGGAGTCCTGGCTCCCGGAGCGCTTCCTGCAGCTCAGGGGGTTAGGCGGTGCGATGCATCGCGTGCTAGAAGAGAAACGTAGCGCAGACCCCAGGACAGAGATGGCAGAATTTGGTTAAGGTGTCACGTAAACACTACGAGGAAGAAGGTTCAGCAAAGTGACGGAAGTTCATGGGCGCTGAGTAGTAGAAAGTGAAGGCTCTGAATGAGAACATGAGGACTCTGTGTCCCCAGCTCAAACAGTTTTGCTTTGGGACCCGTGTTTTCCTGCACTGATTTCCACAGCTCCACAAAACTCAAAAGGTGGAAGACAGAATTAAGTTATTTGCACATGAAACAGTGATTGATTTTTTTTTATGAGGACGTTTGACTCTTAGTGATGGGCAGGCCATTAAACACTAGCTGGGGGCAAAGCGTCAGTTCTTGGCATTTTTTTCCACCTGTGTCAGGTAGAACAGTCTGTTTCCCTTACCTGGGCTTGCCTGTGTCCTTCGTGGTTCCCAAGGGATCTTCCCTATAGCTGCCTACGGTTTCTTCTCTGTAGCTGCGTCTTCTCTATAGCTGGGAAGATTTCAGAGCCACAGCGAGTCCCTCGGACAAGGCAGGTGTGGCCTCTTTAGCTGGTGAGTGGGGAGGTGAGCCAGGGAGGTTAGCTGGAGGAGAAGTCAAAGGTGCACGTCCCTGAACCCAGCCAGCCTTCTGCAAGCTGAGCACCATGAGCCTTTTAAACATTCGGGGTGTTTGTACCTCTTGCGATGCTTCTTGTCGGTTTATGGGATCAGCCCCCCTGCTATTTTTCCCAGAAAATGCTGTAAAGGCATTGTAAGGGCTGGACTATGAATCATAGTAACTCTCACGGGGAGACCGTGCTGCCTACCCAAGGGTAAATTCAGCCCCCTTGGAACTGATAAGAGCGGCTATCAATTCTTCTTCACCCCAGACTGGTTTTAGTGATGTTTATCAGCTGGCAGTTCTGATGTGCATGCCCGGGCTCTGGTTTCTCCTGAAACATTGGGCCAAAACTTCACTTTGAACAATATTTCCATGGGCTGGGAAACTGATTGAATTCTGTCTTCCTAACTGCATCGTTTTGCAGACGAATTCAACAATGCTTTAGGTTTTCATGAACGGAGCTGGATATAGCCCTGCTGGCGGGAGAACCGGAGTATTGTTTCTTCACAGCATGGGGCATTTACCAGATGGCAGAACAGTGTTTTCAATCAGAATTATTACTCCGAAGAAAAGAAATGCCTAAAACAATCTGAAAGGGAGGAAACTAAAACTCATCAGCCTCTTGGCTAACTGCAGTATAACCAAGTCATGTTCTTTTTTTCTGATGGTCTGTGGAAGCCTGAAGCTCCCAGGGCTTTATTTCTCTGACACCAAGTTCTCTGAGCTACTCTGGCAGTGTTCTTGTTTTAATAGAAGAGAGGACCTTAAAAGGAGATCATATATAATTTAACTGCTAATGAAATCAATGTTCCACTATGAGAATGATCCAGAATTGAGCCTTATTTTCAGCGATTTGCAGACCCAGCTGAACAGTGTGTGGGACGCAGCACAGGTTTGGCCGTATGTGGCTTCACTAAATGAGTAGAAGTTTCTCTAGAAAGTGGGCTGCTTGTTTTCTGACTCGGCTAGTTCTAGGGATGCTACTAGTCATATACAGCCGCTGGCCAGAGCCTTTTACTTGAACAGCCCGTGCCTTACAGTAAGGCTGCGTCCCCTGCGCGGTGATGGGAACTGCTGAGGGTACATGTGGGTGTCACCCACTGGGACACAGGTATGGACAGGTCTTGTGGGCACGGGGTGGGACCCTAACGGGGCATACGGTGGGGCCAAAGGCAAGGCAATAAGGTGCTCTCAGAAACAGATTTAGCGTCTAGGGGTGTGTGCGAGATGCACGGCCAGCTGGGCAGGTACACAGGCCTTGTACGCCAGCCTGACGGGACGCAGAGTGCTCGAGGGAAGAAGGGTCAGGGCTGTACCTTAAAGTGGCTTTTTTCGACCTTCTTGTGGCACTTCTGTAGAGATGTAAGAGATGCTGAAAAAAAAGTCTGAAGGAGAGTAGTAAAAGTCTGTCATTTACCCGTCCTGCACCTGGAAGTCATGAGGGATGTGGGTTCTCCACTCCTCTGAAATGGGACTGGTGCGGGTGCAGACTGTGGATCCAGGTACGCTGGTAAGCAGCACTAATTTGAACTTCAGGCTAGAAGATCCAAAACCGAGGTGCTTTAGAGATACCATCTGTCCTTCTAAGGGTGAAAGTGTTTTTTCCAACACTCAGCCTTTCCTCCTGCTCCCTGCCAGGTCTGTAACATCTGAGAACCCTCACGGGCTGTGGGAAGGGTTTGCTGCTGCGGTAGGTCAAGGTTAAGACTCTAGAGCATCTACAGGGGGAAAAAATGACTTTCTGGCGAGGCAAAGCCTTTGGATCTGGGAGGAAATGAAGCCTGACTGCTGCAGGTCGCGGGTCAGATTCAAGGCTTTTGTGCATTGACACATGTCTAACCTTTGGTACTAAACCTAATCTAGGCCGGTGACTTTCAACCTGTGATCTGTGCCTTAACTGTGGGATCCCCAACAGATCCTAAGAAAAGGAGGGGAATGAGGAAGAGGCTCACGCTGCTTAGGAGGCTTTGGCGTGCCGTACGCATTCGCTACAGCAGTCTGCAAATCAGGGGGGGCTGGGAGGGTGCTACGTCCCTCTGATTTTGTGGGTTTTTAGCGTGAAGAGGTGAGCTCTGTGGGTGCAGGGCGGGTGTAACCCGGGAAATGCCGTTTGGCGTTTCTCTCCAGCACGCCTCGTGTTCTCTTTGTCCGTAGAGGCAGGACAGCGGCTCTGCGGGGCCTCGGCAGGTCGCAGCGTTGGTGGAGCTATTCTGGCCGCGCCGAACCCGCCGCCATTCCCGTTTTCCCGCCCCGGCGTCTCTCCCCCCCAGCCGCCAATTTTCATGCTTTTGTACTTCTTTTGAAGACGACTTTTCTCAGAAACCTCTTGGTAATGCCCTGTTTACAGTTTACTCCATCCGATGGCCATCTTAAGCAAGTTTTAGCATTTTTAATTTCCTCGTAGCGTTTGCAGTTTTGGGGAAAAACATCCTCCGGGACCAGCTCACGCCGCCACGCGCACGGCCCTGCCGTGAAACCCAGGCCACGTTTGCACGAGTGGGGCCGTACACGAGCCCCAGAAGCGACCCGGAGCTAACGGCCGGGGGAGTTAGAGGCCTCTTGCGGATTACTCGGATGATTCGCATCACAGCACGGCCTGGAGCTCCCCGGGGGGGACGGGACCCCTCGGGTGAGCGGCGTGCTGGGAGGGCGGCTGTCAGAGGGGGAAGCCGTTCGGGTCTCCTCTCCCGCAGGGCTCTCCGTGGCCCCGTGTTTAGAACAATAACCGGCACCGTAGCCGCGGCCCCGGTGGGCGAGGGGCTTTCCCGGCAGCGGAGCCCACTCGCCGCGGGCGCCTCGGGAATTTGGGGCGTTTTACCGCCTTCGCCAGGCAGCGAAACGGGGTGCCCCGGGACGGGCTGCTCGCCGGGGATCCCCGGTGCCGCCCCCGGGGAGCGCCGGTTCCAGCGGGTGTACGCCCCCCCCTCCCCCCCCGCGGCGCTCCCGGGAGGTGGCGGCGGCCCCGCCCCGCCCCGCTCGTTCCCGCCAGCGGCGGCCAATGGGCGGGCGCCCGCCGCGCACGGGGCTTTTCCGCGCCAAACTCCAAAGCCCGCGGAGAGCGCGGGCGGCGGCCGCGGGGCGCAGCGCGGCACCGGCCTCCAGCACCGCCACGCCGGTGAGTCTCCGCCGGGCCCCCCCCGCATCCCACCGCGGGACCGGGAGCGGCCGCTGGCACCGGGAGGGGGAGGATGGCGGGGGGACGGACGCGGCAGCGGAGGGTTTTTCCCCCGCCGCGTCCGTGCCGGGAGTGTTGCGAGGAGCGGCCCCGCAGCGCCCGAGCCGGTGACAGCTGCCGGGGCACGGTGCGCGAGTCCGCCGCTCCCCGCCCCGCGGCTCGGGGTGGGTCTCCCTGGGGGGGGGGCGGTGAGCGTTCCGGTGCCGGTTAGCGGGACGCGTCGTTCGGGGGCTGGGGCAGCGGGACCCACCCCCCGCCCCCCAAAACGGGACGGCGGGGGGGGTGGGGGGTGTGTGACCGGCGGTGCTGAGGAGGGGCGCGGCTCAGCATCGCCCCGCTTGGTTTTCGGGGCTGATGCGGACGGGGCTGGCGGCGCCCGGGCCGGGTCCGGGGACGCCGGCGTTCCGCTGACACCCCCCCGGTTTTCTTCCGCGGTCAGAACGAAAGCGATTCTCCTCGCCCCCCTCCCCGGGGGTAAGTGTGCGGGTTGTGGGGCTGCGGCCCCGCGGCGCGATGGGCAGCCCCGACCCCCCCCCCCCCCCCAGCGGGGAGCTCCCACCGGAGCCGCCGTGGGAGGGTGGGGGGCGCCGGCTGGTTGACGGCCTCTTTAAGACCGCCCGCTCCCGCCCCGCTCTCATTTGCATGATCGCGCGAGACTTCGGCCGCGGAGGGCGGGGGGAGTCCTCCCCTCCCCGCGAGAGCAGAGGGAGCGTTTCAATTGTGGCGCGAGATACAGTTGGCGCGCGCCGCCCGCCCGCGAGGCGGCGGGGAGGGACGGGCTCAGCCAAAGCCGTTAGGCTCCGCGTGGGAAGGGCGGGATTAAACCTCCAGTAACCAATCAGTGCCGGAACCGGCCGGGTTGTCGACCAATAGCGCGGGGGGGTTAGAGGGAGGGCGGGCCGGCCGGCTGGCTGGCGGGCCGGGCGGCGGGGCCGGGACGGCGCGGTAGGTTGAGCGGTCCCATTGAGGCGGTGCCGGGTGGGCCCCGGACTCGGCGGGTACCGTTGTTTTAACCCCGTTCCCCCTCTCCCGGTGTGAGCAGGACCGGCGCCATGTGGATCCAGGTGCGCACCATGGACGGGAAGGAGACCCACCGCGTGGATTCGCTCTCCAAGCTCACCAAGGTGGAGGGGCTGCGGCTACGGATCCACGAGGTTTTCGGTGTCGAGCCCCACCGGCAACGTCTCTTTTACCGCGGCAAGCAGGTACCGACGCGGCGGGGGGACGCTTGACAGCCCCAGCCCCTCAGCGGCGGGGGCGGGCGGAGGGGGGGGGGGGCGCAGCCGCTGAAGCGGCTGCGGCCACCCCCCCCCCCTCCGCCCGCCCCCCCCCCCCCCCCCCCCAGCTGGGGAGGGAGATTTTAATTTATTTTTGTTTTAATTACGTGAAAGTGGGGGCTTTTGCTGCCATCTAGTGACTCCCGGGGCTCCCTTCCGCGCCGCGGGTCTGCAAGGAGAGGAGTCAGCAAGATACCGAGCTTTTAATTGCAAAGGGGTTTATTTTCTCCTTATTATTTTTCGCCTAGCGGCTTGCTTTTCTGTCTTGACAGCGCCTTTGCCAAGTCTCTGAAAATACAGCTATTGCTAGAGGTTTCGTGGTCTTCCAAGTTGTTGAGCCTTGCAAGCTCTGAAAGCTGTAAAGATCTCCTTTCCCAGTTTTCTTTGTAAATTTGGAGAGCAACTCGTCATTTTTAAGTTGGTCTGCTTTTATGTCAAAATTTCATTAGGTACAGAACTCGCTGTAAAATCGCGAGTGGCTCGATACTCTGGACAGTATGTTTTACGACTGTGCAACTATTTTCTTCCACATAAGTTAATAACGGATGTAAATTAGTATTAAAGACAACTGAAACCGTTTTCGAATGCTTTCTCCCTCCCCTGCACTGCTAAGCCTTCATGCAAAAGGAACTTCTGAACCAGTGGTTGGTTGCTCAAAGAAATGAATTTCAGAAATAGCGGGGTGCTTTGCGCTGTGTTGGAACGCTGGGAGATGGGTGGAGTTAGACGTTTCTTCTAGTCGCTTTTTTTCCCCTTTCCCTCCATTTTAGGACGGCTAGAGCTAGCTGTGCATTATAATTAGCAGGTGTGACTGTAGGATATGGAAATACACCTGGACCAGCTTTAACAAGCTCGGGTACCAACGGTAGTAAAAAGAAGAGGCTTGGAGTATGTAGCATCCCTGAAGGGCTTGTGTCACCTCGTTTGTGGGGATTTGGGTGTGGTAATTGCCCATTTGTGGTTGTAGATAAAGTGATAAAGGAGGATTGGTCCAGGGTACCCACCAACTGTCAGCCCTGCGCTGAAGCCTGTGCAGAGAACTGAGGTTGAACAGATTTTCAGAAGTTGTAACTTTTTCAGTAGGAGGCACTTGCCTTACAAAGACGATTCCTCTTTGTGTAGTTCCAGTAGTTCTTAGCTTAGGCGTGGTTTTAGACAGAAATACACTTATCCAGTGTGATCTAACCTCTCTTAGTCATCGTTCCCCTGCTGCGCTCGTCTGTGCTTTGTCTGGCTCTTTGAACGATTAGAAATGTTAAAATTCTTCTTAGTTAAAATTCTAAAATTACGTTAAAATGCTTGTTAATTAGAAAACCCACCTCCTTTGTTAGCGGTACGTCCTCGTGTGCTGGCGCTCCGTTCAGACGGTCCTTTGAACCCCTGCGGTTTCATGTCCTGTCGGTTTTCGCTCTCTCTCCGTTTCTGTTGGCACCTGTTGTCGCTCGTGTTCCCGGGTGGTAACTGCTGCTGAGGTGACACCGTGTCGGTGATACTGGTGCTCTGTTAAGAAGAAACAACCGATTTCTGACTTGTTCTTGTGTACCTCGATGAGTTTTCATCTCCAAACCAGAAAAAGTCCAGATCGCTTCCTGTGCAGTCAGATTTCCAGGGATTGTTCCATCGCCATTTTATGCCATAAATCAGAATGGAATTATCATAGCGATTCCTGTGAAGTGTACATTTTTGTGGTTTTGCTCTGTTTCCCCCGATAGAGAACAAAGCTCTGGGGATTGCTTTTTCTGGTGCTTTGGGCTGGAAGGGGACGATCATTTCCTGTATAATTTCTTAGTCAGACTTTAAATATGTGGCGAAGCCTGTCTAAACTTTGAACTGCGCTGTGGTCTCGGCTCTTACATTTTAACTCTAAAATGGTAGTGCTCCTCAGGGTGCTTGAAGGGTAATTGAGAGACCTATTTGGCTCTCCAACTCTCTTACTTTTGCGGAGGTAGTAGGATCTTGATTTGACTATGCCAGACTTGCAAAAATAAGGTCTTAAAATTAGAGAAGGTGTGAAATTAGGACATGCCTGGCTATGCTGAAAAGTGATTGGGTAGTTTCAAGTTGAATTGAATCTTTTTTGATTTGACTTTCAATGGAAAAATTGTGTGCTGGCCCAGAGAAAAGTAGGTGATTAACTCTTTGGCTTCTACATATCCCACACGTAACGCAGCGATGCTGTGACAACAATCTGGAACTTACACGATTGCAAGATAAAGACCAATTTGTATTAATGTTTGTGTTACGGGATGTGTCTGGGTTAAGGAAAAAAGAACTTTTGAGTTTGCAAGTAATGTGGAATTATCTTTAAATCCTGATAGGACTGTAGGGAATCTGTGGTTCTTTAAGCCCTTCTTCCCAGAATCGATATTTCTAGGGAGTGTATTGCAAACCTCTTCAGATCTCCTAGAATGCTGTGGCTTAATCGGGGTAACGAGCCTACCGCAGCATGGAAGTCTTGTTCTTCTCGCTTGTAGAGTCCGTTGGAAAAAGAACATTTTAAATAGTAAAAATAACAGTCTCTAAGTAACTGCTGCAGAAGAACTGCCAAGTTCCTTGGTGGTTCATGGTTTTCAAGTAACGTGGTCTTTCTTGGCGCATAGAGACAATTACAGCACGATGGGTGGTTTTGAGTTGGCAAACCTCCGTTGGATGAAATAACCCGATTGTTGCGATGCTTTCCCTGTAGATGGAAGATGGTCACTCCCTTTTCGATTACAGCGTCGGACTGAATGATATTGTTCAACTCTTGGTCAGACAAAGCCCAGCAGTGCTTCCTGCTGTTAGCAAGGAGAAGGATTCTGAACTCTCCGACACAGACTCTGGCTGTGGCTCAGGCCAAAGCGAATCCGACAAAAGCTCTCACAATGGAGAAGGTGCGATGGAACTGGAGGGACAGCCGAGCACCGCGGCACAGCCGGACTGGACGGACCCGGGATTTGGGCTCTATAAGGCGAGTCATTAAAAAACCTGAGATTATTTAAAACTGCGCCTCGGGAGGGGAATTGTTTCTCCGTAGTCGAGAATTTCTGAAAAATCTTTCACGCCCCAGTTGTGTGGGTGTCTTTTCTTCCCTCTTAAACCCTCCAACAACAAACAAAAAAGTGCCAACTGACCCAGAAATCGATTAAACGCAACATGTTGTAGGTCAAAATATTTTATTTTTCATTTGTCCTTTTAACTAAGACTACAATGCGTTAATTGATTTTAAAAAAAGGCGTTCAGAGAGCCTGTTTTGATTTAAAAAATTTTCCCACTGTTTTTGCTTGGAGTCACTGCATTTGTCAAAGCCGAAACTTTCTTGAATGAACCACAGAAAATCTCAACCAGCTGTTCAGAGTCATTTTACTTGTCTGTTTCAATGGATTTTATTACAGATCTAGTGATGTCTTTGCCAGACTATGAGCAAGACAGTTCTGAAAGTCTGTTGTCAACTAACTAAGAAGGGTTTGTACTAGATAAGAAAGCTGTTGGCACACATGTAGGTGCAGAATGGATTTTTAGCCTTAGAGGTTCCTCTTGAGAAGACCGTAGGGGTGCACAATGGAATTGGGAAGGCAAAGGAAATCTTAGTTTTTAAGGTGATCTGTTAAATGTCTTGATAATGGTGAAGTTCTTGAGGTGGTTAAATCTTCCAGTAGACTTGGTGATTAATGCTGAATTTGAAAATCCATTTTGGTGAGCTGTATCCTTTGCTTTGTGTAGATCAATGACTTGGTCGACGCTCGAGATATGAATATGGGAGCGTGGTTTGAAGCCCAGGTTGTAAATGTAACCAGAAAAAAACCTACAAGTGAGTCGGCCGACAGTTGCACAGATCCTCATCAGCCGACGACCATTCCTGAGGAAGATGTAATATATCATGTGAAATATGAAGAGTGAGTGGTGTTACCTTCTTGGCTAATAAAGTCATTTGGGTCGTGATGCGGGCGGGAAACTTGATTGTAGAGCTCCGCAAGGTGAACCGGAACTGGGCTGACTCAGTAATTGCGTTATTGAGCCCTGTTAACTGTGAGTTTGTCCCGCTGGAATTCCGGGGGCAGGAATCATGTTTTTGGAAATGTGAAATGCTGTTATCCAAGTTGTAAATGGGATACAATAGCCGCAAAGTTAGACTGCCCCATTCTGGCTGCCTCAGCATGGGAGGAGATTTTATTCTTGATGGTGTTTTTGTATGTTGTGTGGCACCGGTTCCTAAACCGGCCTGTTGGATAAAAATCTATCGCTTATAAAAACTACAGTTTTGAATCTGATTGTTCTTCTCTGTCCCTCTGTGCCTCCCTTCTACTTCAAGTTATCCAGAGAATGGAGTTGTAGAATTGAGTTCGAATGATGTACGGGCTCGTGCACGGACTATTTTGAAGTGGCACCAGCTAGAAGTAGGACAGGTGGTGATGGTCAACTATAACCCCGACGAGCCAAAAGAGAGAGGGTTTTGGTACGATGCGGAGATTCTGCAAAAAAGGGAAACGAAAATGATCAAGGAGATAAATGCGAAGATATTACTGGGGTAAGGAAATTCCTAACGTGGAATAAACTGAATTCCCCAATTCTGTTTAAACTTTCATGGGGTCTGAGTGACTCTGCTGAAAAAAAACCTGATGCGACAGAAGTGCTGGGGGGAGATGAGAAGCTGGATTGTCCTTTTTGGGTGACTGACTGCATCATACTGTGCCTTTGATTACCTTCCCCTGGAGGAACTGGATGTTTTAAGGATGCTGATCTGTGGATTCACGTGATGCTGGGAGGGTGTGAAGCTGGGAGGGTGTGAAGCCCCACGTTTGCTAAGAGGCAAAGAATTGTTTACTAGGTACTGCCCGTCATGTTTTACAAACGCTTCAGGGCAATGTTTTGGGCTAGATATTGTAATGCAGATTGAACCCGCACTTTACAGAGGTGGTGATAAATTACTCCAATTCTCTCCTAAAGGACAAAACGAGGTTATATAAGGGGCTTCAACTTCAGGGGGAAAAAAGTATCTTCTTTTTTTTAGGTTTTAGACAAGTTTCACAGGCCAGACGACTCCTCCCTTTTCTTCTCACCGTAGTGATTGTGACTTTAACTATAAAATATGAGAAGAGTTAGTCTGAAATTTTTGGGGGAGAACGGTCACTAATGATGACTGGAATGCTGCAAGTGCCTGGATTCTCATTGAGATGAGACAGGGTACACTTCAGTCGCAGGAAAATGATTTGATCCGTGGTGATGCTGTCATCCACTGTCCCAGATCTTGTGATGCTATAGCAGGTTTCTTGTGATACTGGACTAATACCAGACCAGTCTGCATTACCACTGTAATGCACAGCTGTGAATTCATGCTGTATGATACTCTCAAACTCTGATCTTTCTGACTTTTATCAACTTTTCTTTACAGGGATGCTGGTGATTCCTTGAACGACTGCAGAATTACGTTAGTGGATGAAATTTATAAAATCGAAGAGCCAGGCAGTGCTTGTCCAATTAGCGCCAGTCCATTAAAACGTGAGTGTTGTGTAGTTCCTGCATGTCTCAGTCTTACCTTGGGATAATCTGATTGTGAGGATCAAGGTCTAAGGGTTCCAAGACACTTGTAGCTGTGACTCCGTTGACCATTTCCAGTGTATCTTGGCACTTTCTGGAGTCAGAAGTAGACTGTGGTTTCTTTTTGCTGTCAGGACAAAATGGACCTGTGTGTAAAGCTTGTAAAGACAACCCGAACAAGACCTGCAGAATTTGTGCTTGCCATATCTGTGGAGGTAAACAAGATCCAGATAAACAGCTAATGTGTGATGAGTGTGATATGGCTTTCCACATCTACTGCCTCAACCCTCCCCTTAGTAGTATACCAGATGATGAGGATTGGTAAGTTCCAAGTATGTGTGTGTGATATCACAACTACCATCTCATTGGGAGCAGAAAGTGAGGTCTAGGGCTTCCAGCTGCCCTTAGGTGGCAATGTTGTGACTGTACAAGGTGAAGAGATGTCTGCGTGGTTTCTGCTTTTTTGGTAGCTTTGGCATGAGCACCGCTTTAGCGAGAGCAGGTTTTGAGCAGCGGCTTTCAAAGTACTTTTCCTAGTTTTGGGATCTATGTGCCTATTCAAAGAGAAGTGGCGCGACCTCTAAACCAAATGCAAACCTGGTGCCAGGAGCCTTGACTTGTGTAATGGTTTTTATGGGTCGCTTACAGGTAGCCCCCAGGCCCCACACCACGTCAGGCTGGTGATACATACTGGTTTGTGTATGAAATGCATACGGTGGTAGATACAGGTGGTGAAGGACACGTATCTATGTACATACAGACAGTGAAATACACTGGCTTATTCCCTCGTGTGCTGTTGCAGCAGTTTGTACGATGATTTCTCTCGTACCCGTGATTCTGTGATCTGCCCAACAGCGGAGGAGGGTGTGCAGGGATGCTGGCTAGTACAGGTCTGATCCTAGTAGGGAGAGTTGTTGTAGCGTTCTGTCTAGTTTCACAGGGGGAGATTGGAACATAACTCAGTATGTTTTGAGGAAATTCCCTTTTGATTTAAGGTTTTGCTACTAGTTAATTTTTATTGACTGCTGACTTTAGGTATTGCCCTGAATGTCGAAATGATGCAAGTGAGGTGGTTTTAGCAGGAGAAAAACTCAAAGAAAGTAAGAAGAAACAAAAGATGGCATCTGCTAATTCATCCTCACGGAGAGACTGGGGCAAGGTCAGTTCCAAAGCTGGTCTGTTTTGAAGAATAGTGTGTGTTAGTTCCTTGTAATTCTTGGCTGATTGGTCTTGCTCTTTGAAACAGGGCATGGCGTGTGTTGGTCGCACAAAAGAATGTACCATTGTCCCCTCAAACCACTATGGACCAATTCCTGGGATTCCGGTTGGCACCATGTGGAAGTTCAGAGTTCAGGTATGCAGCCGAATCTTGGCCTGAGCCACTGTAGGGAAAAATGGGAACGATCCAGCTCTTCGGAGAAACCTGAAACAGTTAATCTTGGGATGTATGTCACTGGATATGTAAGTGCAGAAAGGAAAGAATTCTGGCTTTGTCTAGACCAAGTGTTCCATAACTAATGCTGCATTGTCCAGGCAGTTCAAGTGGTTTTTTTTCTTTAGTGTGGGGTTGGTGTTGTGTGGGGGGTTTTTTTGGGTTGTTTTTTTTTTTTTTTTGGTAACTCAAAAACCCGAAACGAAACGTATTTGTTTCCAGTAGTTTGTCCTGGAGATGTATAGTATCTCCCACTTGTTCTCCTGGTAAGGGTGTCTCTCAGGTATTGAGATAGATTAAACAGAAGATTTTCTCATCCTGTTAGAAAGTTGGGGAAGAAAAAGCACTGCCCTGTCCAGATCCTGGTTCCAAGCGTTAGGTGAAGGTGGCTATTGTGAGCCTTTCAAAGCCAATCCCCTTACGCAAACATTGAATTTTAACACCTGCATTATTCTAAAATTCCTGGAGCTTTTTAATAAGCAATCTCAGGGAGAAAGATCCAAATTTCTAAACTTACATCACAAAAAATATGCGTGTGTTCAATTTACTGAAATATTCAACGGCTTATTTTTTTAAATAATTTTTCTTTCCTCTGCCTGGAGCTTTTTGGAGGGTAGTGGTGAGAACACAGTTTCACCCTGTAATATATGCAAAACCAATCTGAAATAGTCCGATGAGTTAATTTAGCTCCAAGACCAACGGGCAGCCATATTGTTTGTAGCCTGGTGATGGCAGCTGCCTAACAGAGTTGGTGGTTGGTTTTTTTAGGTGAGCGAATCGGGCGTTCACAGGCCCCACGTAGCGGGTATCCATGGCAGGAGTAACGACGGCGCCTACTCCTTGGTTCTGGCAGGAGGCTACGAAGATGACATAGTAAGTGAATCTTGATTATTTATGTCTGAGAACCAAACTAACATTGGCGTTAAAACAAAGACTTGGCCTTGATTGTCTTTTACACCCTATAGCCACTTTCCCCATCTGGACAATACTTAGGTTCTTCAGGAGAAAACTAGGCAAAGGAAAACTACAGCTGAGTAGTGTGTGCCAGCCTGAGAAACAGGATCATCTCCAGTTTAATGTCCACGTCAGCTTTTAATCCAAGAATCCTTAGCTGCGTTTTCAGGGTCTCCATCGCATCCACAGTCTGAACGCTCTCGCTGTGTGAGCTGCCAGATCTTCCTGTGTTCAGAACAAAACCAGGGACGCAAGTCCTGCTTCTGAATATACCGTTTGGTCCTGCCAGCCACACCTGACCCTTAGGAGGCTGCACCAGGCTCTACCGCTCATCCTGCGTGCAGGTGACCGGTGCGTTACTGGCCTGCACCTCTTCAGGCCGAGTTGCCTCTTGTGGCTACCTGGTTTACAGGAGTTCTGAGCCTCGGTAGCCGTTAGGAGCACTGATGCTGACGGTGAGGTCGTGTAGCAGTGTAAGCACTAGGGACAAGTTACACCGTCCTTACCTGGAACGTAGCCCTGCGCTTCCAAGCTGACCCTGTGCGGGCGCTGGGCAGGGGGCTCAGCGCCGTCAAGGTGTCTTGTCACACGACGGTTGTCACCCTGACTCTTGTGGCAGCATAAGGGACGGGCCATAGACTGAGTCTGGGAGCTTAAACGGAGGGAGCGTCTTTCCTTTTTTGGAGGATGCTGTAGTAAAGCTACTTGATGAGAAGAGCCTTCTGCTTTTATGGAATTACTCTTGTGAATGTGTCGAAACCATCCATGTACGTTTCAGGATCATGGAAATTCCTTCACATATACAGGGAGCGGAGGGCGGGATCTTTCTGGAAACAAACGCACAGCGGAACAGTCTTGTGATCAAAAACTCACCAACATGAACAGGTCAGCACCGTGCGCGCTCGGGTCCTGACCGTAGCGGCTGGCGATGTGGAAAGTTGTCCTGTTTGTGTCAAAAGAGGCTGGCGAAGGGGATAAACTGTCAAAAGTCGTTTCTGACGGTGCGACAGGCTGCAGATCAGCTGCACAATGGACGTGCTGCTTCAGTGCACTAGGAATGAAACGGTATTAGTGTCATGTTTAATATTGATTGAAACTTCAGGATCAGAGTAGTGAGTTAGTGCAGAAGTTTTCATGCTCTCTCCTGAAGACCTTTGCAGCTGCTGGTCACCTTGGGAGACCAGATCATTTGTAATTCTGAACTGCTGCACTTACAAATAAGGACTGAAGTGGAGGAGGTGGTCCCTGCAATTACCTTAGGGTAATGTGATGAATAATCAGCGTATTTAAAATGTGGGCCCCAGTCAGGAGGCTCAGTTGCTGTCTCCCAGAGTTCTCAGCGTTACACCAGATACTTGGAAGTGTTATTGTTTAAAACAAGGAAACAGCAAAGCCTGGCTACATGCTCTGTCCTCCAGGGGCTCCTTCTGGATCTGCAAAGAGACAGGAGCTTCCAGGTTTCTGTAGCCATTGCTGTGGTTCAGCACAACGCCAGCACGCTGCTGCTCCTGGTATTGTACTCCCTGTATCAATGTGTTGCTCTGAGTAAAGCAGTGTAGTTAAATTTATTACTTCTTAGTAGCTGGTGGTACCGTGCAAGCTTTGCTTTGCTCTATCCTTCCTCTGATTCTGACGAGTTCTGCCTGGTCAATACACCAAGTTGACTGGACTTTCTCTTACAGAGCTCTGGCTCTGAACTGCAGTGCCCCCATCAACGACAAAAACGGAGCTGAAGCCAAGGACTGGCGAGCTGGGAAGCCAGTGCGAGTGGTGAGGAATGTAAAAGGAGGCAAACATAGTAAATACGCTCCTGTAGAAGGGAACAGATACGATGGAATATATAAGGTAAGAAGGATTTGATTTGCCTGTTGAATGAGGGAAAGCTAATTTGGTTTTTATAGCATGTGATGGACTTGCTACCTGGCTCTTCTAGGTTGTGAAATACTGGCCCGAGACAGGGAAGTCTGGATTTTTAGTGTGGCGTTACTTACTTAGGAGGGATGATGAAGAACCTGCTCCTTGGACCAAAGAAGGAAAAGACAGGATGAAAAAGCTTGGCCTCACGATGCAGGTATGCTTTTGGAGCACCATTGTGGTTCCCCTGGGCAAAGCAGGATGATCTGCTTCGCCTTGCGTGAGAATCAAGACAGCCCCCTTAGAGAGGGGGACACGGGTGCTTTCAGTCTTGTAGGTGGTTGTTCGTTGTCCTCTTGCATCAAGAGGCTGAAGGGACGAAACTCACTTTCTTGCACGGGATCCTATAGTCTGAACAAGCCCTTTGCAAGAGCAGGGATCTGCTGGGTAGAGCAGAGAACCCCTGGAGAGGTCTTCCAGAGGTCTTTCTTCCGACCTGCAGTAGCTGTGACTGAGCCGGTGGGTTTACACTGGATGCTTTTTGTTTTGTGTTTTCCTGTAGTATCCTGAAGGGTATTTGGAAGCTGTTGCAAACAAAGATAAGGAAAAAGAAAATAATGGAGATGATGAGTTTGACACCCCAGGGAAAGGGAAGAGGAAAAGGAAATCATCAGGTTTGTGGAGTAGGCAAGTGGATATAGAAAACCTTGTGGGTTTGTGTGCATTTTACCTAGTTACTCTGTTCTGGTTGCTTTTTGTTTGTTTAAAAAGTTGTTGTGTTTGCTTTCAGGTGGAGAGGAAAAACTCGTTACCTCTCCTGCAGGGACTCCGAAGAAAACTAAAGTTGAGCCATACAAGCTGACATCTCAGCAAAAATCTCTTATAAAAAGTGATGAAGCCAATGAAAAACTGTGGAATGAAGTACTAGAAGCTCTCAAAGATGGACCGGTATGTCATGCTCCCCCCTCCCAGTACTAAAGCGACAACTGACCGTGGTACTACCCCTGGACACAAACCTCTTGGCTGCATTAAAGAAACAGCCTCAGAGCTGTAGTGGTTTTCTAGTGTAGACATCCACAGCCTAACTTTAAAGCACTGGATTTGAGGTCAGTAAGAAGGACAAGAACTTGTTTAATGTAACTATTTTTTTTCCCCTGTTGAGCTTTATAGGAAAACTTTCTGTGACTAAAGTGATCCCTTGCATTTTACTGGGGGTTTTTGGGGGTGTATCTTTCAGAGGGCAGCAGCAATGATTTCATTCAAATGTTCTCTTTACAGAAATTTCTAAATAAAGTTGAAGAGGCCTTCCTGTGTATTTGCTGTCAGGAGGTGGTGTTTCGGCCCGTCACAACTGTGTGCCAACACAACGTGTGCAAGGTGAGCGATGGACGCGACTCCTCTGCCGAGCTCTGTTCAGCCAAGCCTCCAGCTGACGGGGTTTGTGGTCAGAGGTGGGGTTTGTAGGTTTGGGATTAATTTTTTTTCTTTTTGCCAGTAATTGGTGTTCTAGCAGGAGGCAGGATTCTGTTGTTTTAAAACTTCAAGATTTGATGGAAGTTCTTTGGCGTAGAAAAGGCTGCGCTTTAAGAAAGTTCCGCTACTGTGGAATCTCCAATGCTGTTAAAAGGCGACGAGAGCCGCTCTGCGGGCCCAGTAACGCTGCCAGGTGACACTGGTGGATTCGACAGCGTTCCCGAGCTGTATGGGGGTTGGTTTTGAAGAACGATGGGAGGTGGTTTGGCAGAAGCTCCAACAGTTTTTAAGAGCTGCAAGGGAATTCCTCATCTTTAGAAACTCAATGGAATGAAGTCTCGCTACCGTATACCTAAATACCGTGTCCGTGACGGGTGCGCTCCGGTGAAGTGCCCGTGCCACGGCACGTCCCGAAGGAAGTTTTCTCTCCAGCTGCCGCCAGCCTTGTGTCGCTCTCGGCCTTTCTCAGCTCTTGCCAATACCTGGGTGATCGAGGATATAAAAGGAATCTCATTCTCTCCAGTGGGAGCTTTGTAGAATAAACTAAACCGCACATTTCTCTTTCTTAACCAATTTCTTTTTGTCCTTCACCAGGATTGTTTGGATAGATCCTTCAAAGCTGACGTGTACAGCTGTCCGGCCTGCCGCTACGATCTTGGCAAAAACTACACCATGCAAGTGAACGAAACGCTGCAGACGATTCTAACTCAGCTCTTTCCTGGATATGGCAATGGACGGTGATTCTGTAAAGCACTTCTAATTTTCTTTTGTTCAAACTTATTAATGGGTTTTCAATGGGCTTAATTTAAAAGAAAAAAAGTAGTCTGTGTTCTCCCAGACCCCTAAAAAGTTTAAAGTCTTCCTTGTTTTTAAAAAAACTATAAACTTCAAGGAATATCCTTTTGTATGTTTGTGGGTTTTGTTTTCGTTTTAAATGTTGAACTTTGCATCCCCCCCCCCCAAACTGCCACTCATCAGCACAGAATGATTTTTTTTTTTTGACAGACTTACAAAGTGCTTCCGGTAAGGCTGCTAATGATTGTGAAAGTTCTCGGACTGCCCCCTGTGCCCCCTCTTTTTCTTTATATATATAATTTTTTGTAATTCCAAAAAATGGCTTGGTTGCTAGAACAATCTTCGATGTTTGGGGATTTGGCCATAAAGGTAGACTTAGGCATCACCTTGGCAGCATTTCGATGCTGGATTTGTACAAGATGGTTCCTGGCTTATGATCTTTTTTTTACCACAAGTGGGTCTTTTGCTATTTTTTGTAAGAACTGTTTTTTTTTTTTATACATTTGACAAACTATCAAAAGCCATTTCCTGCTAATTTTCTATATCAAGAAGAAAAAAAAAAAAGCCAAACTGCTTGCATATAGCCAAGTAGTTGGAGCAATATGAAGTACTACCTCAGTTGGACTTCTTTCGTATGAGGGAACGATTTGTTCAGCCAGGTGCTGTCTTCTATCCAGAAATGCCATTGTGGAATATACTAAAGCCATTCTTAAGTGCCTTTTGTCCTTTTCTGAAAGACTGGGCTCTGAATCACCGTGTATCTCTTTTTCATAAGCACTGAATTGTTTAAACTTGCCAACCGGATTCTGTTCTTGGGGTTCAATATAACACTGTAGCTGTATGTGACTAGTGGGGATTTGCAAACTTTCAGGTTCCTCCTAATGGTAGGTGTATTATGGTAACATGACCTTTTTTTCCCCCCCTTTGTTTTGCTGCATTTCTACCGGGAAATGGAGAATAACCGATTCTGACTTTTTAAATTCAATTGTACAATTTAATTAATTGTGCATGACGCCGAGAAGGCTTACTTTTGTGACTGGGTTGTCTTTTTCTAACATTACCAAAGTTTGCAGTTTAATACCTCAACAAGACAGGGATGTTTTTAATCACACTTTACTGCAGACAGACTGGAACAAATGTGCCTATTTTTTTTTTTGGTTTTCTTAACTCTTACCCTTTGAAAAATTATAATGTTAATATGTTAGGGGGAAAAAAAAGAATCGTTTTATAGGGTTTTTTTGCTGAATTTGTCAATTTTTTGTACAATGTGCAAGTTGAAGTTCTCAAAATAAATATCTTTTCAGATGAAAGCGCTGACTCTTGTCCTTTAATTCTTTTTATCTGAAGCAGGTTTCCAGACCTAACTGCTTGTGCAGGAATTTGTGTGTATGTTCCATCATGCTATGCCTTTTATTTTCCAAGGCCTGTTATTTTCATTGTGATTTTTCACTACAAAGAGATTGGGAAAATACTGATTTGATATTCTTGTCTTCAAAAACTTTGCTTTTAGGCACTAGTGGAAGACATCCATTAACCAGAATCCAAAAATCTCTGTTTGGGGCATGACCTACATTTGATTTGCACAGTACTAAAATCCAACAATCGACTGGCAATTGGAATTGTCTGCATATTTAGTGAGTAAACCCAAAGTTTCAGAGTGCCACGCTGGGCATCATGTTGGAGGTGTTTATAGCGAGTAGTGTGAGCAGCTCCATCAACTTATCAAACCAGAGAGAGAAATTAAAACTCTGATGTCTTCATAAATAAATGCAGATGAAGTAAATGAAATTGTACAGGAGTTAAAGATGTTGAAAACAAAAGCTGTGAAATTTGGCAGCAGTTGCACAATCTCTTAATTTTAAGGTTAGCATTAACATTGAACACTTTGAATTGCAGGTATTTAAATTTCATTGAAAATGTCCTTCCATTTTTTCTTCTATATTGTGATGAGAAGAATTTGGGGGGAGTGGGTGAAGTTGAGGAAGTGTGTCTGTGTTTAAATGGAAAGAACCTACTGCAATGACTTCCTTAGTATATTTTTATATAATAAAAAGTATATTTTTATTTGGAATTTGGAAAACAAACTTTTCCTACCTAGGTTTCAGTGTGCTGTTCTGAGTTTTAGTGTTTGTTTAGGATGAATTAGAATTTCTCTGCAAATTAGGCACGTCATAGTTTGGGGTTTGCAGACCTCAATGTAAAGCTCTACTAGGAAAATTACGGCGCTATAAAGCGAGCTGGTGTATGGCTTTGGCTAGGGAAAGATTGTGTTTCATGGTAGATGATTATTAGGAGGATGATGCTTCATTTCCTGCATGTACTTGGGTACGTTTGTGTTGTGAAATTCTGGAGTAAATATCTAATGTGCGATTTGGTAAAATAAGTGTTTTGCGAACAAGGAAGGGGAAAGCAAGAATAATAATGTTGCAGAAAAAACACCGCAAGGATCTTTCTTCTATTTTGGGAATTCCCATCTTCCTTCCCCGCAAGCGTACAGAGTCTATGGGCTGCACAGTTTAATTGAGCACAAATTAAGAAAGGCCCCTGGTAGTTCTTCAGCCTGGCAGGCTTCCATGGTCCTGTAGTGGCAGCCAGTTTGAGAAGAGCAGCTCTTGTGGGGTGATGGTGACAGCCAGAGAGCGGGATGCGAGGAGATAGCGGGAGCTGGGGGTGCTGGTGCTCACCCTGAAACTGCGGCGGTGAGTTGGGTCCTCGGGCAGGAGCTGCCACCACCTCTGTCCAGAATCAGGTGGCCATGATCGTGTACTCCTGCTGCATCTCCTTGGGGAAAAATTGGAATGGGGTGTGGGCACATCCCTGTGCTTTTAAAGAATGACCTGGGGGGCAGAGAGGCGGATTCGGTGCATCAGCAGTAGCTGATGGGTAAGTTTGGTTGTGTAGGTGTTTTTTGTTTGTGTTTTTTTTTTTTTTTTTTTTAAAGCTCCAGGTACGGGAGGTCTACAAGGAGCCTAAAACTTGAGGGAACTCGAGCGTGTCACAGCTGCGCACCTGCTCCCACCCTTCTGTGTTCATTCGCCCCTCAGCTGCGGTGGTTCCTCGGGTCTCTCGGGGCTGCCAAGAGCGGAGGTGAGGGGCTGGGGCTGCTCTCCCTGCCCTGCTTGCTGAGAAAACCCAAATGCGGTGACGGCGATTTGACCGTCTCTCCGTGAGACGCCTGTGCGCCCTCCTTCACCCCCCCCCCCCCGGGCCCCCCCGGCTCCAGCCTTTCCTCAGCGCAGCAGCGGGAGGGCCCAGCTCGGGCCTGGGTGGGCCTGCCTCAGGCTAAACCCCCCTCGGGCTGCGACGCCATGGCCCCGAGGCCTGGGGGCCAGCCCCGGCGGGGAGGGGACGGGCTGGCCCGGCAGGGGAAGGCTCAGAGGGGCCGGACCCCGCGCCCCCCTGCCCGGCCGCCATGAGGCCGCCCCAGGCCGCGGGGGGGGGGGGGGGGGGGCGGCCCCTCCCCGCCCTATTGGCGCAGGGCGGCCGCAGCCCCCCCCGCGCGCTGCTGTGCGGCTCCTCACGTACTCACCGCCTCGCGCCCCCGCCGGAGCGCAGAGCCGCGGGGCGCTGACTGGCACCCCGCGCAGCCTATCGTAGCCCGCCTTACCCCTCCCTCGACCAATAGGAGCTGAAGGCGGGGCGCCGTCTCCCAACGGCCGTCTCCTATCGGCGGAAAACGACTGAGCGACGTGAGCGCGAGGGGCTGCCCCGCCTGTTGTGGGGCAGGCCGTTACCCTGCGCAACCCGCCAATCAACAGACGCGTTCGCCTTGTTGTTCAGTGACCGGCTCCGCCATGGGCAAGAACCGCCGCCTCTCAGCGGCGAAACGCCCAATGGCTGAGAAGGTGGTGTCGGCCGTAGCCAACGAGCAGGGCGAGGAGGCGGGCGGCAGGTGCTGGCCGCGGGGTGCTGCGCTCTCCTCACCGCCCCCCTTCCGCTCTGCCCCCTGCGCCGGCCCGCTCGGCGCTCCGCTGACGGGCAGCCCCGGGCCGCCGCCGCCGAGGGAGACCGCCAGCGGGCCCAGGTACGGGGGCGGCCGCTGCCTGCCTCCCTCTCCCTCCCTGCGAGGCCCTGCCGCTGCCTGCGGCTCCACCCCCGGGACCGCGGCGCCGGAGCCCCCCGCAGCTCGGCGCTGCCCACCCCCCGGGGCGTCAGGCTCCGTCCCGCCGCCCTTCCTCCTCCCTTCCCCGGGCCGAGCCCTTTCCCCGCTGCCTCTCCTCAGCGACGGGCCCCGGCTTTGCCTCTCGCTTCCGGACGGCGGCCCGCTGCGCCTCCCTCCGCCGGCCGGCCCTCCTCCTCCTCTTCCTCGCGGCCCGGCCCTTGGCCGCCGCCGGGCCTCGGCCCTGGGGGGACCGGCCTGTGCGGCCGGGGGCAGGGCCGGGCCCGTCGCGGCCCGCTCCTCCTGGCCCCACCGCCCGCTTTGTCTCGGGGCGGCGCAGTGGGAGCCCCCCCCCGCCGCCCCCGTACCCCGCCGTGTCTCCCCGCCGTTCACCCTCCCACGGTGCCTCGGGCTGGGAAGGCTCCGCGGCTGAGCGCGGTGTTTGCACGCAGGAATTTTGGGATGGAGGGCGGGGAGGCCCCGGGTGGTCCTTTCCGCCCCCCCCCCCCCCCCCCGGCTGCCCGGGGGTACCGGCAGCGGGCGCAGTCTCGGCCTGGGGCTGCGCGGCGGCGGTTGGTCACCGCGATCGGGGATTGATTGGTGCGATGGGGAAGAAACGGGCTGGTCGGCGGTTTACAGCGGGGGTTCGCCGGGTGAAGTGGGATGTTGGCGGCTCAGGGCTGCCGATGGGTCTGGGATTCCGTGTTCGGTCTCACGGCGGTGTGCGGCAGGCCCGGGGCGAGGAAAACGGGTGGTGAGAATACGGCACCGGCATGGCTTTTCTCTTGCCTCTCCCGAGACTGTTAAAGTCTAGGGCCAAACCTAAGCTTTTCTCTTCCTTTTTTTTTTTTTTTTTTTTTTTTTTTTTGTAATAAGCCTGACGTTAATAGAGCAGCCCGTGGCCGTACGCAGAGGTCCTTCCTCTTGCCAGGCAGCCTTGAGCACAAACGTTGCAGGGTGAAAAAGTGAGATGACCGGCTCTGAAACAGTTGTGCTCTGCAGAAATTGTTTGTCCTGTTACGCTTTGGTGACTTGCCCTGGGTTTTAGCTGCTCAGTTTGCCCTTTTTTTTTTTTTCTTAAAAAAAAAAAAAAAAAAAGGAAAGAAATAGAAGATGTATTGGGCTCTTTTAGGATGTAGTGGAAGGGGAAACTATTCAGGAAGCCCTTTATCTAGAGGTGGTGCTTGGCTTTCCTTTAAAGCTGGCTTTGAGTCTTGTTGGTGAAGATGGCATGTATAGCTACCTAGGAGCTAGGTCTATTGCAGAAAGTCTATTTGGCTGCCTTTGTTTTGTAAAGTCACAAATCAGGTTTAGTTTTACACTTTTATACTTTTTAATAAAAGCTGCTGTAGAGAATGGGTGCTGTTCAGGGGCACAAACTGGTTTTGTGTTGCTGTTAAGGCCTAGAACATTGGAGTTTTGCTGTGTGGCTCTTTGTGCTGGGGCAGTGGAAATACGTTATTGTGTTGTATCAAGCTTGACCCTTCCAAATTTAAGTTTCCTTTAACCAAAAGGAGTTAATTGTAAGGAGCTCTGTTCATCAGAAACCTAATAGCAGGGTTTTTTCCCTTTTCACACACACTAAGTCACTTTCTTATGAACTTTTCCTTTTTTCTGTTCTGTTTCCTTTTCCTGTTTTGTTAAAATTCACCCTGTCACTAGAAATCTTGAGACTAGAATTTAAAACTTACAGTTACTTTTCAGCAATTACATAAAACAACTGTTGGAGTACGTAGGTTCTGATAGTAAGTTCCTAATGCTCGGGTTCCCCTGTAATAAGTGAAGGAAGTTGCAGCAGGTTGACTGACTCCTCCAGGGCCAAAAGGAATCGAGGGCTGGTAGGAGTTACTCCTGTGCAGAGTGTCTGGAGGTGGATGTGCTGGATTCCTTGTTCCAGAGCTGCTGTTGACGTGTAAGACACTTGCTGAAACATCTTTTGACAGGAAAATGCTGTCCAACACTCAGTAACCTGTTATTTGTACTCCTTTTTTTTTTTTTTGCTCCTTGAAAAGAGATAATTCCCTAAACCGACCCAGTGGGACCAGGATGTCCGAGGTCTTATAGATCCAAGTTCATTTTTGCAGTAAGCTGGAACATGGAGGTGAAAGACCCAGAGCACCCAGGTCTGCCATTCCGAGTTTGACTTTAGGGTGAACATGGGCTTTTGTAAGACCTTGTGTATGTAAGAGGTTTCCTCAGCTTTTGATGAGAAGTTGATATCGAAATGCATGTTGGGGGGGCAGGGAAATCCCACCTATTTCCTCTAGATAACAGTGGTTATTGCTCTGAGGCAAATCCAGTACTTAAAAGCTACTTACCAGCCTGTTAAACTGAACTTTTGGAGCAAAATGAAGTGAAAACTATTTCTAGGGATACCATCAACTCCTGTCACTGAGCAGGTAGTGTAGAGTGATTGTTGCAGGCACGGGGTGTTTTAAATTATCAAAAATGTAGACAACTTCTGAAAACTTTGAGCTTTGTTTCCATATAAGAGGTCTCAAGAAATTTTATATGAGTTGGGAAAACCAGTTTATCCAGATGCGCTGGATAAGCGTGTTAGCGACATGAGGGTTTTTTGTACGTTTATCAGGAGTTGGGTGTTCTTATTTTCTACTAGGATGTCCAGCTGCAATCCAATAAACAATGTACATTCCGGTAGCTGTAATTAGCCTTCAAAGTTTACATCTGATTTCGATGAACAGGGAAGTTCCCATGTAAGTAGAGATAATAGCTCTGTCCTGCTGCAGGCTGAGACAGCCATGCATCAGTTAACATGTTATGAAAATCTCTTTGCGGTCATAAGAATTAGAAACTTCATTTCCTTTTAATTAATTCTAGGCAGTGTAGAACTGCAAACGGGTGAATTTTCCACCCTGACTTGCTTTTTAACGTTTTACCGTGTGGTGCTGGAAAGGATTTGCGACGCTTGTTGCTGTCTGTCCGTTCGTTGTCTGCTTGTGCTATACGCAGCATTACTTGCACTATAGCATCTGCTAATATCAAAGATGGATGACAGCTAAATATGTCACTGCGAGCGAGGGATTTGCTTAATATATTTGGATGCCATCAGGACTCTCCGTGGCTGTGCACGGCGTTGTTGGAAGTAATTATTTGTCATCTGTTGAGATGGTTTGTCCGTTTGACGCACTGGAGACTGAAGTCCTGCAAAATATTGGCAGAAATCTCGTCATTGCACATAGGTTTAGTGATATTAATGTTGTGTTGTCGTTCTCAGCATAAAATCGTTGTGGGGTGAGAAAGGTCATTTTCCATTTTCAATATTTTTCAGTAAACTGATCATTGCTTAGTAAGATTTTTTTTTTTTTTTTTTTTTTAAATCTTTGTTTTGGACCAAATATGTTCTGTCTTGTCACAACTTATGGATATAGTCACTTATTACCATGGCTTAATTAAGGTACTTTCTTTCATTTATATTTTCATGGAACAAATTATTCTCTTTTATAAATTAAGCAGTTCCTCAATTATGCTCTTACTGGATGGCTGCTGCCACAGGAGTACACATTTGTATTCTGTTGCAATATTTTTGTGTAGTAGAAGATCCTGAGTCTGTGTGTGCCTCAGTCATGGCAATAATGACCTGCAACTTCTTTTTTTTTTTTCCCCCCTTGTTTCAGAAGGCTCCTGAACAAGCCACAATTCCCAGTTTCTTGGAAAATATAGACTGCTTTTTTTTGTTCCCTAAACCTATTTGATAAAAATACTGTATTTGAACGTGGCCTGAGAAGACAACGTTGGAAGCTGGTGGTGCATTAAGATGATTTCCTGCGGTTGTTCTGATATTCCTTTACAATTTCCGATGCGCGTTGAGAGTAGCGGGGAGGGCTTTGGTGAGCCTCTGTGGGGGTTTTTGCTGTAGAGAAGAAGTTTATGTGAAGTTTGCCATATTTGTTCTCAGTTCTGTGCTGGCAAAACAAACAGTGCAGCTTTGGCTGGGATGTACGTGTTAAGTTTTGGAGCTGTAGCTTCCAGCGAGGAGAACTGAACGAAATTGAGCTGGGAGAGATTAAAATTGTCTGATGTTACCTTGAAGCTGATGTGAAACTAGCTTGCTTTTCTCCCAGGATTTGCTTTAATTTCAGTTTTAAATTGTCACTCCTTTCAGTTGCAGTTTTGGTTAAGAAGTGTGAAATGGATATGAAATGAGATACAGAATGCCTAACAGAAGCCTGGGGGGTTCCCCCTGCTTCTCTTTGTGATGACGAGGATTTTAAGTTCTTTCCAGGTGCAGCTGAGGAGAGGTATTCCTGCTAAAGTGCACTTCTGGAGCTGAATGAGCTCTCTTCTTGGTCCTGTTCTTCCGCCTGCTGGCTTTGCCTCTTGCTTAGTCTCTTCCCGAGTAGATAATTTTCTGGCAGTGCAGCTGCTCTTAAGCCTGGAATCTGGGTCAGTGTGTCACACCCACTCTAGGCAGGACCTAAAGCACCTTGTGCAAAAAATGCAACCAAGATTCCGATGTTACATTGGCAAAATAATCAAAAGCGCTTGCAACAATCAAATTTGTTGAAATTCTGTCTTAAAAAAATCTGAAGCAACCTAGAGAAGTGGAGCAAGTTACTGAGAACGTTGCTGTAGGTATGTAGTGCTGGCAGGCTTGCTGAAGGAAGACTGTTGGGAATTAGTCCTCATTAAGGTATTAATCTGATATAGGAATTACCTTTTTGGACAAAGCGGTGCAGTAATCAAGTTTTCTGAAATGCATACAGTTTCTGTTGAGAGTAATAGACTACGTGTTCCTTATGGTTTGCAGCACTGCTGCATTGAATTCAAGTGTCGTGTGTGGAGACTTTGAATTCTTGTTCAGACCAAACAGGAATACATAAAATACAAGTACTTTATTTTTCCTCAGCTGCTCCAGGTCTGGGCAGGAGGTTTCTCCTTTCACTGTGGTCTTGCAGGTTGACACGGTGAGCTCCTAAATCCTGTTCTTCGTATTCTGGCAAAGTGAACCCAAAGCAGTTTTGTGTGCCTGGCATCAAAGATCCAAGTCACGGTAGAGCTGCTGAGAAGAGCCAGCCCGGGTTAAATGCCCTTTTATTTATTTATTTTGAATACTTCTATAGTGTTGCAGTAAGCATAGCGGAGATAATAAAAGACAGCAAAGATAACTGTTGTGTCAGGCAGTAAACGGGAGTTCGTAAGAAACCTGGTTATGGTATGCTGGTTTGTGTGGTTTTAGTGTGAGTTCATCTTGCGTGTTCAGTAAAACAGGGCGTTTGAGGGGAGAGACAGTTGGGTACTGATTCTGAATTTAGTCAGAAATAAGCGTTACAGAAGGCTGTTGACTACCTTGCTTCAAGCAGTAAAGAACTGTGTTAATTTCTTACAGATTTATTGCTCTAAATCTAAACACTGTGTCTGCTTTTAAATTCTACTTGTGACTAAATAATTTTGCTGCAGTTTGAAGAAGTGTATGAGTAACTGTACACTTACATAGCTAAGAGGATGTTTTGAAGGAAAGTTTTATTTTACTTTAATGAGCTACATATGCTGCTTGCTTTCAAGTACAGGAGAATCTGGGATTCGGGAGAAGCCTTGTGGAGTGTAAAATTTAATAGAAGATACTGTAATTTGTCAAATCCCAAGCACTGCAGATCTCCATCCGCTCGGCTGATGGGTACTCGCCGTGCCTGTGTGGGAATGTTGTGTCTCTGTTCCTCTTTCTCAGATCTTCCCTCCATTATATTTACTTAGTCCTCGTGAAGGATATACAAAACTCAAAGCAGTTTGGCAGTCAAAAATGTAATGGAATGAAATAATTTTGGGGAAAAGGTGTTATTTTAAAATTCTTGCTGTAATCTGTCAGTTAAAACTGGGCTGAGCAACACCACAAGGAACTGCAAACTTACACTGTCTCTATCTAAATGCTGTAGCCTGGTTCTCAGGAATAAAGGGGAAGAAAGGAAAGTTGTCTCAGTTGTGCTTGCAACGTATAACTCTTGTCTAAAACTAGTGATACGTAGTTGTCCGTTTTATACAAAGCCTTGATGTTTTGCAAAAGTTTGTCTTTTGTTCTGCTGACAAACTTTTGATAGTGCCCAATCCCTGAGAATAGAGATGTAAATTGGAGTAATTATAATTAGTTGGCTTACTGAGAAAGGAAGTAGATGGAAATTCTGGAGAGGGCACGGTGGCAGACGCAGAGTAGCTTGCTGCTCCGTGCTGGTGAAGTAAGGCACGTCGTGCCGGCTGGTGGCCACCATGTCCAGGTAATGAGGAGATCTCGGTGCGCTCTCCAGCCTGCCCTAGCGTGAGGAATCCTAGGACGGGTCAAACTTCTCTTTTTCCGGTTGTTATCGCAAGGGCAGGAGAGGTTCGGTAGATCTATTTGGATCAATAGACAAGAGTTTTCAAGGGGAATCGCCAGGGGAAGCAAGAAGACAGAAGGCTGAACAATTTGCGTTCTTGAAACAAGATTGGAGAGTTTGTTGCCGTTGCTGTTCGTTTTCCTGTCGTGTTAGGCAGCGCTGCCAGGCTTTGAGTGTTCTCTGACACATCTGGAGGGCTATCATGAAAAATGGAGGGCAAGGGAGGTTTTAAGAATTTGTTTTTATGATTTAAAAACCTTGTTTAAGTGATGACATGTCTCTCTCTAAAGTATTAAACCAGTAAATTGTTTGACTGATAGCAGCTTTCTCGACTCAGGAGTGGAATGCACTCAGAATTTCTTCCCCAAAGAGTGAGATGCTTTGTTTGCAGCATTGAAATGAATAATTTGATATATATTAATGCTTTTTGTGCTGGAAATGACGTCTTCTTTATGTCTTCAATTATCTAAGCTATTTAGATGTGCCTCATTTAGGTCTTCTCATTATATCTCCTCTTTTTTTTCCTCCTTGATATCTAGGACTTATTACACTTTCCTGCCTTGGGTTGGTGTGCATTGTCCTTAGATGGTCTCGTGCAAGAATGTGTAATTCACTGCCCTTACGTAGTGTAATGAGCTGTGGAACTTAATTTTCTTAACTGCTAACAGCAGTTTTACTGGTGTTACAAGTGCAGTGATGTTTGTTGTCTGCATTGATTAGATTAGGAGTTAGTAGGTTTGGTGTTCTGTAAGAAAAGGGCAATTTGACTGAAGAGCACCAGGAACCCTCAGTCCATTTTTAGGTGTGTACCAACTCCAGTTTACGTAGCAGCTAACAAGCTCCCCTGTTTGGGGAACAGAGGCTGTGTTGCAGGAGGAGAATTTGTTGTAAATGTGCCTCCTAGAAAAGTTTAATCCACTAGGACTTTTCCTATAACTGTTCCAGATGTTTGAAACTCTCTTTGTCGCTCGATGAGGCTGTGGTTTGAGATGGTGGCTTTGCCCTGTTGCCATACAAGTCCTGCCCCTCCAACCACACGCTTGTTTTGAAGCACAGCCGTGTAACCAGAGTCGGCTCCCCGATCGCTTTGCACTGTGGCACCACAAATCATCGTATTTGGCACAGGAGACGAACAAATGGCCGTGGATGGGAGCTCCGTAGCCATCCAAGTTGGTACTGCTGTGAAATTTCCTCTTGCTTCAAACTGCGGCCAGCGCTTTGTTTATTCTGTGAAATTTTGATGGCTGTGGCGCTTTTTCCTTCAGCGGGGTGTGATACCGGTGCCAGTGTGCGCGCCCACCACCAGTGCCGTCAGGCTCGTGTGTGTATTTTCTGCTCTGGGGTGGCAGCAGGTGGCAGCGTGCGCTCGGGCGGGTATTTCCACGTGTCTGTTCAGCCCCTTCCAGCACAACCCCAGCGAAGTCTCGTGGAGTCGCTGCGGATGCTGTGTATCCTCTTCTCACAGAGTTATTTTTGCTGCCTGTGGCTTGCGTGCAATGGTTTTGTCTACCAGATTTTCAACGCCTACTTTCTCCTTTCTCGCTATAGGCATATGTTCCAAAGGGGCTTTTCCTTCATCTCTTTTGAATTTTGGTTGTGTGGTTTCAAGGCCTTTGGCAAAAAGCCAGTAAGAGGTTTTTTTGGGAAGTGATGGCGGAAAGCTGCACCTTTGGAGAGGCAGCGAGTTCAAAAGTGGTTTTGCCAGTCGTGTGCAATGTGGTGCATACGGTAGCAGGGCATGCATCGCTTGGGTAGAAGTTTATCTTTAGACCTGGTGGCACCTTCAAGGAGCCCTGAAGGTAGACGTGTTCTGGTTTATCGAAGACTCTGATAGTCCCAGAGAGCATATTAAGTTTGCTTAACAAGGTTAAAGACAGTCTTGTAGTGTTCCTGTATAAACAAAGTGAGGTCTCTGTCATAAATTCTGCAGTGTTTTTGCTGTTCAAATCTGGATTGATAACAGAGGGTTTATCGCAAACCAGCAGGACGGGTTTGCTTTACATTTGTAGACGTGTGACCTGGGTGTAGGTACAGTATTTAGCTCCAGTGCTGGTGCCTGAAGGCGGGTTCGTTCCCACTAATAGTCACTACCTTTAGTCAAAGTTACCCCCTGACTCAAAAGCAGAGGAGAATGAGTTGGCATTATCTACTCCTCCGAGATCAATAGCCGAGGAGCAGCGGGGAACTACGTGAAAGTCCCAAGCCTTTCCCTGGAGGAAGGATTCCCAGTCCTGTGTGTCCTTTAGCAAGCACGAGTCGTTGATCTCGGCTGGGTTTCTTGGGCTTTTTCTCTGCCGTACAAAGGTTTCAATCAACAGGTGTAGGATTTCAGTCATGAAAGTGTCTTGGTTCACATCAATTGGAGAGGGAGAAAGTCTCGTGTAAAAAGTAATTGAAATTAAAAACTCAGCTCTTTGTGTCCACCGAGATCATCTCTCCGGAGACAAGTTTTAGTGTTTCCTTACCGTGGTTGCAAATTAGAAGGTTTTCATAATATTTCAGGTTGTTACTCTCTCATACAAAGAAACAGAATGCACCCAGCTGAGAAAAATACCTTGATACTTCTTTTCAAGAACTAACAGGGGCTTAGGCTCTTTCTGCAAAATCATCCTTTTCAGTCTTAATAGCGAAGAGAGACGAGTTCGTTCACATCATCACCATTCACCCAGAGCCGTGAATGAAAAATGCTTTCAGTGTTCTCAGAATAGTCGGATTCTGCTGTGAAATCTTCCTCAGTGGGGCTGGTGTGCTTATTACGGCACTGTTTTATTGAGCCTGTCTCCTGAAAATCCCGTAAGGAAGCTGTGGCCTGACTGGGCTGCCATCGCAGCCCTGGCTTTGTCCCACTGCCTTGGCCTCTTGTCCTCCGTGACACCAGGAGCTGGGAAGGAGGTAACAGTAAATACTGCCGCTATTTATCCAAAGTACACTAGTGCTGCTATGTGCAAAGCAGTTAAAGAAATTCTTTTCTCCCAAAACTTTCTCTGTGGGTTGGGTGTTTCACGCTCCTTGGGGCTGGTGGGAGCACATACAGGCAGGGCTTTGGACGCTTCTCTAGCTGGAGTAGTTGAACTGATCCTCCCTTTGTCTGTGCTCCGTGGCTATTGTCTTGTAATAGCTTGATTAGTTTAGTTAGATGAACGTACATTGCAGCAAACATTATCTAGGGTAGGTGTTAAGGTGTTCCTTAGAATAAAAAGATGGGATGAAACTTGGAAAATATGTTGTGCTTTGCTGTCTCTGCACTACAGAGTTCCAGAGTGCCGAGTAACGTGGCTTGAGGCAGGCAGACCCTTTAAATAATTGATTAAGTTTTGCATGAAGTTGGTTTTGATCCCACCCCCTGGCCTTGTTGGAGCCTGTATTTTCACTGTTTGCTCCCAGTTCACTGAATAAAAATTGGAATTGCTGGAGATGATCTTGAGGAAAAGATGGGATAAAACCTGGCTGTGACTATTTTTTTTTTTTTTTTTTTTTTCCCTTGGTTGTGAGTAAAGCTACAAATACTGGGAAGGCATCCCTGGAGCAGATGGTGCTGGCATGGAGCCTCCTCAGGATGGAATTCAAGTTCCTTTCCCCGAGCCAGATACTCCCGATCAGCCGGTGTGCAGCGCTGCTGCAGAGCCTGGCTTGGTGCTTCCTGCGCGGGTGAACTTCCATGGCATTTCTAGACCCCGGTTAAAAATAGCAGAAGTGTTCTCGGTGAGATTGCGTTGGGATAGGAGTTTGGGGATGGATTCTGTCTGTGTCCCACTTTTCCAGCAACCACTTTTATTTTTCTTCCGACTTTTTCACCAGGATCTGCTGTATTTTCCTGGTGAACTATGTTTTTCTTCAGTGGTTTGGAGGAAACCTCCGGCAGATGGATGCCCGGAGCTTGTCAGCTCCCGTGGTTCGTCTCGGGGACGGGACATGCTGTTTCCTCTTTTTGTCTTTTCTGCAAAACGTTCATGTAGCAAATTGTTCTTGCGGGTATGGATCAAGTATGCTGCTTACCTTAAAATGCTGACCCTGAAACATCGCAACTTCTTTTCTAAATGGCAAGGCTGGGACTCTCTTGGGGCAGGGCCGCCCTGAAGGTGGGAGAGGTTGGTCAAAGGGCCTTTTTGTTTTAAGACCGTGACAGTTTCCGTTGGAAATGTGGTTGTTAGAAGTGTCTGTTGGGGAGAAGGGAGTGAAACGGTATCTTTTCCCTGAGTTGGTTTTGCTGGGGGGTTTATAGTTTGAGTTTATGATGGAGTGTGCCTTGCACCTCTGGCTCCTGGCTTGGGAAGAGTCTTCTGACGTCGCCTGTAGTTTCGGGGTGCAGTAACGCTGCAGATGAGGAGGCACCAGGCGGATGCTAGAGGATAGGATGAGCCTGCGAGAGACTGTGATTTTGTGCATGAAATTCCTTTAAAGACTGCTCTGGGGAGGGGCTTAGACTTGCAGACCATTGTTTTGAAACAAATTTTACATAAAAATTGCTGTGAAAAATTCTAAAATTTTCAATTTTCTGAAATTTCAAGTCAAAACTGTTCATTTGCCTTTGGAATCAAAAAAATGTTTTACCCAGTTAAAATCGTAAAGGAAACCTTGGTGCCTTGGGCGAGCCGAGTGTTGAGTCGGTCCAAATTAGTGTGCGATGTTGGTTTTAATTGTAGGAGGCAGGTGAGTATCTGCTGTGTCGTTGGAGATGTGTGATTTTTGTGCCATGCTCACTGATTAAAACACTGATGTAGCAGTATCTCTCTGTTTTGTTTTGTTTTTCCTAGCACAGAGAGTACTTTTAGTAGCATCTGGAGTGCTTCTTGGCTAGTTTGAAATCGATTTCGATCCAAACATGCTTTGCTTGCGATTTAGAAGTCACATTTGACAGTGTTGCTGTGCCTTTTATTGCTTTAAAGCCCCGTACTGCCCTCTCGTGATAGCTTGAGCGCATATTGTGTGTCTGTGGCTGCTTTTCTGACATGGAGAATATTTTCGTAGTTAAGTGTTTGCAACAGAAATACCATTAAAACTTCTTGTTTGCTTTAAGTTTCCAACCTAACTTTACAAAGGTCCACTTTAAAAATTGTGATTTCATACTGAATAGTTTTGGATTTATTTTTTCCTCTGCAACTTCTGAAGTAAATGGGCAGTTTTGCTTTTCATATTGAAAGATGTTTTGAAATTGGGCATCTACCTTTCTTTTAAGAAGTCTGACACTTTATTTTGTCTATGTACGTTGCAAATACAGTGAAAATATAATGAAGCTACATTTAAAAAAATCCTAGTTTTATGATTTTTAATCACAGAATGGTTTGGGTCAGAAGGGACCTTAAAGATCATCTAGTTCCAGCCCCCCTGCCGTGGGCCTAGAACATGAGAAAACAAGAAATGGTAGCTGATACATTGACCAAAGCTGCTGGTTTTGTAATTAAATACAGAAAAGGATGAAGCACTCTGGTGGAAAACTTTGAGGGGCAGCTGGTTCCACACACGCTCTGAATAGATGTTGAAGGTAGCGAGAAGTTTGTTGTTCGTGGCTGCTGTTCTGATGAGACAGCCTCAGATGATGAATGGAGAGGACCATGTTAAGTCTGGTCTATATTTAGGTCATATCCGATCTCTCGGATGATACTGGTGTCAGGAGTTCCCTGATACTTGACCCTTCTTCGTGCCCTGCTAACGAACAGATCAAGTGGATTCTTGGTCAGAAGCTCCTCATATCCGTGTTAGAGGACAGTGCTTACAAATACTTTCTTGGGGGAATAGGGGAGAGAAATGAAAAATATATCCATGTCTTTCTGTGAAATTCATTAAAACAAGTAGAAAGAAAACAACATTTTTTAACTATTCTTTTTTTTCTGCCTCTCCTTTCTCCCGTTCTGTTTCCCCTCTACAGGCGCTGCCGCCGTGGTAGAAATATGGGGTCGGAAAACCCGCAGAACCCTGGCTGTAAGATCATGACCTTTCGTCCCACCCTCGAGGAGTTTCGGGACTTTGGGAAATACATCGCTTACATGGAATCGCAGGGAGCTCACCGAGCGGGGCTTGCCAAGGTGAGTTGCCCTTGCCTGGTGGAAAGCCTTCGGAAGGCGGCCTTCCCGAGGCTCTGCTTTGTGCCAGGTGGCTGCGACGATCCATCACTCGGGAGCCGTTTGCTTTCGTGTAGTCAAGCAGAGTGTGTTTTTGAAAATTGTACTTGCAATCTCTGTTTTGATTTACCGGGAGAGGAAAGGCAGAGGAGTTACAGGCCTTTCCTAAGCGTGGAAGAAGGGGTTTTTGCAGGATGACTTTTCCTGATGCCTGACTGGAAAACAGAGGCGTCCCCAGCCCTTGCAGAGGTGGGTTAAAGGTATTTCCAGGTCCTGATTCTGCTGCTGAGGATACAGATAGTGGTAGCTGTGGTCCTCAACGGCTGGAGGCATGAGGTTTTCAGCTCTCCCGGAGCGTAGGGTAAAGGATCAAGCTTTTGAAGTCTGCTTAGTTTTTGGGGAAGAGGGCCTAAATTGTATGTGAATGGGTGCAGACTTCTTTACTCTTACCTTTTTGATGTTCTGGGCTACTGTCTTACGCTAACTTGAATGTAGATGTGTAAACATGTCCTGTATGCGTGTGGGATTCCCAAAAATACCTGAAGGCCTTTTTGACCTTTAGGAGGCAGTTCTCCAGCCAGCTCTAAAACATCTTTCTGCTTCCTTCCCATCTACATCTTACACTGAAACTGATGAAACATTATGAGAACTCCTCATGTGAAGCTTCTAAACTCTAGTACTTGACGTACAACTGCTTGGAAGAAATGAGGACTAACTGATTAGCAAGAGCGTTTCTGTGGCCGTGTTGTGTTGCACCATAGGCTGAGGGAGATCATTTGTTCTGACAAGGTAGTTGGTACATACGGTGTTTAACAGAACTTAATAAAGCACAGCAGAGCAATAAAGCTGTTAGGCATGAAATAATTCTTATTTCTTCTAAAACATAGGTCAATTACTGTTTTTATTACAGTTCTAAATAGAGTTGGGTATTGATAAAAAGCTCTCTGTGAAACGTTTCCTTGTCCACTCAAGTGTAGTAGCAATTACATTCCGTGAGTCCGCTAGGTAGATTATTTTAATAAAGGTTGTTGGTGAATTCCAGATGTTGTAAAGAAATGACTCTACTTGTAGGACTAAACTGAGCGTTTCAAGTTAATTTTTGTGTCTCTATATTGTAAATGCAGCTCAGAGCCTTGTAGCTGAAGCAGAGCTCACGATATACTGAAGGAACCATGCCTGTGAAAATCAGGAACTTGTCCTCCGGTACCCGTAACTTTTTTTGGTTATTCCTTACACCAAATTACATTGCAGATATTTTATTCTTTCGTTTCACATGCCCGCTCAATGTCCTACTGATTGTTCTCTGATCTTGAGCCTAGAATTGTTGGCAGCTCTTCTGCTTAAAATTACAGCTTTTTCTTCCGGGTTCAGCACTGCTTTGCAGCAGTTTTTTCGCGCAGCCTCCAAGAGTGAGGAAAGAGTTCTGGACGTGCTTCCCATGGGTTTTTTTTTTTGTTCTTCTCTACTTCTTACCCCTTTTAGTTTAAGGAGTCATCCTGATGTGTCACCTACAAATACAGAAGCATAAACAGCAATAATGCAACAGGATTTTGAGCTTTCCTAGTTAAAAAAAACCCCAAACAAACAAAACAACAAACCAAACAAACCACCCCCTCAAGAAAACCCTAATGCAAGTGGTCTTCTAGAGGGAATAGTTGTTGTAGACTGCTGTAGAATATTATGGGCTTGTAGAGAGGGAACATGCTGATGAAGCTGTTGGAGACTTGATGCAGCTTTGTGGAATGGTAGGTGAGAGAGGAACGCCGTTCTGGAGGGAAGGCATGTGCAGTCCTTCTGGCATGCAGCGTATTTCCTTGCTCTAACTATATATCTTTTTATCATCTCTGGCCATCTTCTGTGACCCTGTGCTGGCGGGTGTGCTGGCAGGCAGGCGGTCAGCCCTCTCGCCGTGTCAGCTAGCCGTGCACTTCAGCAGATGCGGAACAGGTGTCTTGTCATGTGTGCTGGTTATTTGAGATCCTGCTGTTACCCGATAACCTGCGGCAGAAGGATGAAATGCCTTCAACATTTACTTCAACGCTTTTTTCTTCAGCAGAAGCTGTGTTTGCCTGTTGTGAACATGAAGTGTTTTGTTTTGTTTTTTTTTTTTTTTTCCCCTCTCAATTCCAGGTGATTCCTCCCAAGGAATGGAAGCCCCGAAAAACTTACGATGACATAGATGACATGGTTATCCCAGCGCCTATTCAGCAGGTGGTTACTGGACAGTCGGGGCTATTCACCCAGTATAATATACAGAAGAAACCAATGACTGTGGGAGAATACCGGCGTCTGGCTAATAGTGAGAAGTATGTTGGTGTTAAGATGCACTTCTGTTGTGAATGGGGGAGCCGTGTGGAAAGCCTTTCTTTCTAGAAATAAGCTGAAAAGAGAGTGCAGCCGTCTTAAATAGGAAGCATTTTGGAGGAAACTGCTTTTTCTTGAAAGTTTGCATTCAGAATCTCAAACAAGTTTGTAACTTGGTGACTTTTGGTTAGATTTTTTTCTGGGAGTTGGTGTGTATAGAAAAATTCTTCAAAGTCAGTATTTGGCTAAGAATCTGCCTGAAAAGAATGGCTCGGGACTCAAGGAAGAGCTCTTGGCGTATTGATGGTTGTTCTGGAAAATGTGTTCATTGCTGAGGTAGAAACACAAGTATCTTGGAGTGCTTGAGCTAATACTAATAACGGGAGCATCTTCCGAAGCGACTGGGAGCTTCGCAGAGCACTTCAGTTAGCTGGGACAAGCCAGCTGCTGCCAGCTGCAGTTCCACGCTTTTTCCGGAGTCGCTTTCCCAGAGCTCTGGAGTACCGTGGGGTTTAACTCGAGCGTTCCTGGCTTCGTGCAATCGGCTTTGAGATATTGCTAATACAGTGTATCCGTGAGCGCTTTGCCTGCCTCCAGCTCCCTGTGGAGCAGCTTCATCTCGCGCATCCTTGGGATGGGGATGTGGTGCCTCACGTCAGTGCACGGCCTGTTTGTCAGGGGGCACTGGGGGGTGGTGCAGAGCGGTGCGAAAGGCAGTGAATTACGTGAATCTGAGCGGAATTAAAAATGAAACACACCTTCAGTAACCTCCTGAGTGTGCCTGCTTTGAAATGCACGCCTTGTCCCAGTCGTTTGTCTGTCTGTGGTGAGCGTTCCTTAGGGCTACTTACACCCTTGTCTTTTCCGTCTCCTGACAAGGTATTGTACTCCACGCCATCAAGATTTTGAAGACTTGGAGCGCAAATACTGGAAGAACCTCACATTTGTCTCGCCAATCTATGGGGCTGATATCAGTGGCTCGCTGTATGATGCGGTAAGTGAAATGCTCCTCTTTATTTTAAATATGGATGCTGACTTCCTTATTCCTCTTTTCTCATTAAGCAGCAGATATTCAGAATTTATTTGATTTAGCAACCTTAGGAAAAAGCAAGTAAAGTCTTTATTTTTTTCTCATTAGAAAAGAGTGAGTAAACTTCCCACTTTCCCCAGAGATTCAGGATAATAGTCAATGGAAGCTGTGAAAAGCTTAGTTTTACTAGAAAAATGAGGAAAAATGAGATTTAAGTGAGTTCCTGTGAGGTGTGTGGCCAAAAATTGTTTATAGCTCACTGAAAGAGTCGTTAAAGGAAACTGGACTGGCATCCTAATGATATACCGAGATATATGTGAAGGTATGCAGGTAAATGAAAAGTAATCTCCTGATCCTGATCTCTACCATGCTAGGGTTTATTTGGCCTTTCTCTTTTTTTCTAAAGGGAGTAAAATAAAGATTTCTGCTGAAGCACCTTGGAGAGACGGAAAAAAACAGCATTTGAAGGAATCGGGTGCTTCATCAAAAATACTTTTTTTTGATTCTTATCACCACAAAATTATTTGCATTTGGATTTTTTTCTTTGTAGGCGGCTGTATTAGGATACAACGCACCTGCATGCTAAATTATTTTACAATTCAAATTGTTTAAGCTTTTCCTTGGCGAAACTGCATCCTATGTTAAAGTAATTCTGTTGTGGTTTCTTCTGCTGTAAATGATAGAGGTTGCTTATCTTCTTACTCTGTTTAGGCAGCTAATTTAAAGCAGTGCCCTTCCTCTGTAGTTTTCTTTTGAGTGGAAAGTCACTTTTTTTTGGAGTGTTGTCTGATTGTCTGCAGTATAAACTGCCTGTTAATGTAAAAGTGTCTTTTTATTATCAGTATGGTTTAGTACGGAATTAATTGGAATAAACAGATATCTGAGGCCTGCACAGCCGTGGACATCAAAGGTATCCATAGTATTTGGTGCTTTGATGAGAGTATCACGTTCTTATGCAGGGTATGATCAGGGCAAGTGACACAACCAGGCACAAATGCAAACTTTAGAAGTCGCTTCTGCAATGCACAGAGTGTACGTTGTGTTTCCTTCAAGTGCCTACAAGCAGAAATGAAATAACTGAATTACCAGTCACACCTAAAGAACTTTTCCTCTTGTCCAATTACTGACATTGCTGCAAGCATTGAGGTGTCAGAGTCATGAAAGACGTTCTCCCCCTGCGCTCCTTTTCATCTCGCTTTTCAGCTGCTTCCTTTCTACAGCCCTTGCCTCCCTGCCCCTGTGGGGTTTTGTTCGGGTTGATTTAGAAAGTTTCAAGATGAGCAGCTTGAGTTTCGCTGCCTTGCCGTTACTCCAGCGGGCGGTGCGAAGCTGGGATTGCTCCCGTGCCTATCGGTTACACTGGGAAGGGGGTGTGAAGGAAACTGTTGGTTTCCTTTTGGGGATTGTATTACTCTTCAGGCAATCTCAAGGTTAAAGATTGGTACCAGTTTGTGTGACCTCTCTTTCTATTTCACATTGAAGTAGAGAAAACCAACTATCAGATTTAGAACTTCTTTTTATTGCTCTTTCTGTTTAAATATTGATAACAACACAACTGCCTTCCCTGTTCTTTATCTGAAGCACTGAGCTGATGTAGAGGCTTCTGCCACTTGGGCCACATTGAAGTCTGGTGTTTCTCATCACGTGAAGAATGCCTAGATGGAACATGTCGTTGGGAGAAGTGTGTTTTCCCCTTAGTTTATCATATGTTTATTAGCTGAACAGTTACTTGATGGTGGGGTATCACATAGTACAAGTGCCTCTTCAGGGAACACATTTAGTGAGAAGCTAGTAATCAATCCCTTTGCCACAAAGTATGGTAATGCGTCCTGTTCAGGGTTATTGATGAACACTAAAAGTAAGCTTTCTGGAAGCAGGTGGAATGAAATTAATGCAAGTAACACTAGGATATCCACAGTTTAAGGCATCGAAAGGAAGCTGTGGGCTATGATTCTGCTTAGCAAGTCCTGCTATGTTCCAGTACAAAACATTTCTTTTGAATTGCAGGATGTGGAAGAATGGAATATCGGCAATCTGAACACTCTCTTAGACATGGTGGAACATGAATGTGGCATTATCATTGAAGGTGTAAACACTCCCTACCTCTACTTTGGGATGTGGAAGACGACATTTGCTTGGCATACAGAGGACATGGATCTCTACAGCATCAACTACTTGCATTTTGGGGAGCCAAAATCCTGGTAAGTGATATGAGTACTGATAGATGGTGGCTCTGTACCTTTGCCCTCTCTTAGAGACCACTGCAATGCCCTTTTCTTCAGGTCTACCTGATTCCATCAGGCCTACTTAGTCTCTCACTTCCCACTTTGTCCACCTCTCCTCATCTACATTTGAAAGCAGTTTTACTTTCTTTCGTGCTGACTTGCTCAGAGGCCTAATTCCTGACTTCTAGAAAAGCAGCAGAATGAGGGAGACTTGTTGACATTACAAGTAAAAACAGATTTCAGCACTTGGGGCTTTTGGGGAGCTGTGCACAGGAGAGCACTCCCACTAATGTGGGAGAGCAAATGGTGATGGGAATGTGTGGATGCTTCAGATGCGCTGCGGTAGCAAAAGACTGTTGTTCTCGCATTGTGCTGTAGGCAGGAAACATCTGTTACTTTAAAATTTCCATTATTTCAGTATGTAACTGTGCTTACAGCTCCAGGGACAAGGTAGGTCAAAAGGTTACTTTTTCATGGTCAATTCTTAGAATCACAGTAAGCATTTTTCAGCGTTGTTGAAGCATAAAGTGGTTTGAAAAAAACTTTCTACAAAAATAATCGATAGATAAGGGTGAAATTAAGAAGCTAGGAAATCTGGAATACGTTACCAAGAAGCAATCAGTTGTCTTTTTTCCTCAAGCCTCCTATTTAAAAGTATAACCAGAGAGATTTAGCAACCCAGAAGAGCTTTATTGAAGATCTTGATGTGACTAATAAATATTGACATTTGCGTGCAAATTAGAGCTTAAATGTCACTGTGAAGCTGCTGTCATTGTGCCCTGGCAGTCGCAGACAAGATGCTCCCATCTCTCTGCAATATGAGTCCTCGGTGACACCAAGTATCTCCAGGCTGTTAGTGGCTGCAGGCATGTAAAAGCTTCCAACAGCAAAGCGACTGTCATGAATGAATGTAGTGTTCTTTTACAGCCTTGAAAAGGAGTGGAAGGGCTGAATCTGTAATGTTCAGCTATAGTATTAATATGAATTTTTTAAATCTTTCCAACGTGTCAGAAAATTTGTTTCCCCACCAAACCTGATTCTTAGGCTCCCTCTTTCAGGGAGATGCACAAGGATTTTGCAGAATCTTGTATGATACTTCTGCTAAACAAGCTTGATCTCAAGAAACACTATCTCTGGATTAGAGACGTGCCTTCATTTTAGATAATGTCTGTTTTTTCCTTCATCTTCAGAAGCAGCTCATCAAACCCCTTTCTGTTCCATCCCTGTCTCCAGTAGATGGTGCCACCAGCACACGAGAAGCACTTCTCTGCCCGTACACCCAGCAAAGCCAGTGGTCTGTAGTGGGGTGGTTTCAGCACCTCGGCACCCAGCAGTTGGCTGCTCTGAGAGTTGTACGAGCAGCTGACCCAGGGTTTGCGTTAGGGTCGTGCGATCTTGGCTGTCCCTGACCACTCCTTTCATGCCTGCGTGCTGCCAGTTCTGCCTCATCTGTCTTCTGCTTGCTTTTTGTTCCAAGCCCAGCACAGAGCGTTAGCGCTTTCAGAAAGTGGGAAGAAGAACAGATTACCTTGAAACGAGAAGCTGGTTACAGCATGAAAATAATGGCTGTTCCACCAGCTCTCACATTGGGAGCAAAAGTTACAGATGATGAGTGAAGTACAGGTGAAGTACTTACAGGCTGAGACCTAAACTGTTTGTCTTCTTGTGTGCGTCTTAGGAACTTCATGCTGCTGTTTGGGTTTTTTTCTTTCTGTTTGTTTGCTGGGTTTTTTTTGGGGGGGGGGGACGACTGGTGGGGGGGGTTTGGGGTCTTGGGGTTTTTTTTTGTTTTGAGTATTGCAGATACAAACAGTATATAGATATCCATAACATATTGTATCCCAGGGATCATAAACTCATTGCATCTCTACTAAACAGTGGTTTTTCCTTATGTCCTTATGTTTGCTGTTGTTTCTGTGGGAAATACAGGTTGCATAGCAGAGAAACAAACATACCAAACCTCCAAACAGTGAAACCCGAAACACCTTTGTACAGCATGTTTGTGTGAAGAGGTCAAGAATTGGAAATTGTAGGAGGAAAATTGGATCTGGCAAATACTGGATCTTAGAAGTTCTTGGTGGCTTTTATTTCTGTCTAATCTTCTGAGGATCTTGGGGAGATGCGAGGGAACACCTAATGCTCCGCTAAGAGGGGTTTCAGTCATTGAGGAGTTCAGTCACTACTGCTTAGAGCTGGAATAGAGAAGAGAAATCATAAATCTTGTGAAGGAGCTCAGGTGTTGCTGGTTAGAAATTGGTGCAGGCACATGGTCTGCACCTGGTTGGGTTTTGGTTTGTTTGATTATTTTCTTTTTTACAGTATTTTAACCCCACTCAAAAAGGAGGGGAGGATTTTTATCCAGTCCTTCTGTGTTTGTATAGTTCTTTTATAGTATCTAGTTCCATAAACCTTATACGGTTGGGGGGAAAATGGGGATTTTGAGGACAGACCATGTTTTGGGCAAAACGTTTTCCTGTTCAACAGTGTTTTCTTATATAGATGACAGTGTGTAACATAAAACTAGATGTATTGTGACAGGATGCCACTGCTGGTTTGGCAGGCCTCCCTGCTGTTCCCTTAAGCATGAGGCAAGAGTATGCCACTTGCCCAAGTCATTTCTTCCTTGTTCTTCACACTGACAGCTTCTGTTAATGAGTTCTCAAGCTCTTCTGTGTGCAAGCCTTGGCTTTTGAGGAGTAAATCTGAACACCCCTTTGAGCAGACCTGGAACTTTCCAGGTACCTGAGCAATTGCCCATCTTCTGGTTGAGCTTGCAGTCATCCCAGAGCTCAGTTGGGGGAGCTCTTGGACTTCAGTGATGAAATTCCAGTGGTGCAGCCTGGCTTTACTCAAAGATGGCTAAAATGTTAGTTCTGTTTTTCTGGCACCACCTGTGTGGAAATTTCCCAGCTTCCTCCGTCCTTTTTATAGACTCTTTGACTCTGACAGTGATCAGCTTAGAAGCACCTCAGGGAATAACAGGAGCATGGAGAGTTACAAAGTCTACCAGTTTGGGGTTGAGCGCTAAAATAAGGGTCAGAGTTATTGTTCCGCTGTCAGAGATATTTATATAGTGAAATCAAGGACTCTGTATGTTGGTAGTATTTTGCTTCAAAGTTATCTGTTAAAAACCATAACTCTTCCTTCGTATGTCTCATAAATTATCGTAGGCTACTTTAATCCAGTCTGTGCAACCAAAGCCCTGCTTTGCAGGGTGGCACGTAGGAATGGTGAGAAGCCACCAGCTCTGTTTCTTTATGAGGGCAAGGTGAGAAAGGAATCAGGCCCATTGAGGTTGCCTCCCACGCCTCATTCAAGTGGGTTCTACGAGAAATCTCTATGTTTCTTTGTGTGGAAGAGGTGAAGTACTTTCTCAGGGAGGTCTGGATGATATGCTCAGGCCATGACGAGGCACCTCAGTGGGCAAAGATAAGCTGAGAAAGGAATCTGTCTCGTGGGTCAGGGAGGATAGTTACTGAACTATTATTTCATATGTTTTCCATTTCTATCTGTAATTTTGGGTTGTACCTTTTACAAAACAGGTGCTTTGGGGACTGTTGGGATTACAGTTAAAATAAATTCCTGTGGCTCAACAACTGGAGATGGCTTCTTTGTACAACCTAATGAGCATCTGCTTGGTCATACAACTCCTTGATTAATGTGTGTCCCTCTCACTGCAGAGAAGTCCTGCTGCCAACGTTTTCTTGTACTGTTTCTTTCCGTAAGCAGAGTCGAGCAGGCTGCAGCAGTGCGAGTTGTCTACACAGAGTTGTGTTGCTGGGGATGCAGGTTAAAGAATTGTTCAGTGCTAAGTGAAGTACTTGAGTAGTAAAGGGTCATCCAGTGATGAGGGAGAGGAAGGGGGTTAATGGAAGACAGCTTTTTCCCTGCTTCCAGTCCCATTAAGTGATTTATCCGTGCCTGTAGATTGCAATGCATTTATTTCTTAAATTCTGTCTTGTTGTACCAAGAAGAATGAGCACTGTTACATGTCTTTAGCATAATGATTGCTGCTGCAAAGATAGCCGTACTGCCACCCCTTTCGGGGGATACCTGCCTCGTGTCGAAGATGATCATCTTTTCTGACGTCCCGTTTCTCGGGCATATGCGTCTGCTCTGCATTGTGGCCACACTGTTGTTGTTTTTAAGTGGAAAATCAGCCTGACAGGCCGAAGAGGTAGCACGGGAGGTGTGGGCGCTTCCCGTCAAACGTGCCAGGGATTGGGAGCTGTTGTGTAACTTCGTGTTAAGCTTCTCGGGCTGGGAGCTGCCCCATTGAGTTTCTTGCTTGCTGGTTTCTCAAATGACAATAAAATGTCCCTCTCCCATTAGTAGTTTAATTACAACCTTTTCATAGTCTGTCTTGGTTTTTTTTTTCAGGAGTTTGAATGTATTTCACTTTGCAGCCCTGTATTAAACCTCTTGTGGTAGGAGTTTTTACTGTATCAATTATACATAATATGTATAATTACCTTATACATTCGTATGCTGAGATTTAAAATAGAGCATATTGTCAAATGATGCTAACAGAAGACTGATTTTTATAATGACAGAAGCAACAAAACCGAATGCCAAGCCTCATACTTCATGGTTATTATGCCATTTTGTTGAGGAATGTATGCATCCCAGTCCTTGCAATTTCAAAAGCGGAATTTTAAGCACTGTGATGCTCCACCATCACTTCATTGCATCCCTATGAAAGGGCGCAGTACCTACCTTGAGGGCTTCCCGGGGCAGGGAAGTGCCAAAGGAAACTTTTTAAATCTCAGTAATGTGAATTTGATGGATACACCTTGGAGGTGTAACGTTTCTGTCTTGTTTTGTCAACACTGTAACACCCGGCTGGGTAATAAGGTTATTTTTCTCAGATATTTTGTAAATGGTCCTGCTCTATAGCAACAATATTTAATATACCTTCTGTAGGTACTAATGGGGTGTTATACTGTATTCCTTCTCTCAGAAACTGCAGGTGTTAAACCAGAGTGACACTGGGGACGGTAATTGATTTTTATAAAATGTCCCTGTTTCCTTATCATGATGGATGTTTAATCCCCTTTAATTAAAATAGGGAGCCAGCTTTAGCTTTTAAGTTATATGGTCTCCTCTCCAAAACATTCCCTTGCTGAAAGTGGATCATGCCTAATCTGTTTGACTTTGATATCACAAAGTACACTTTATGCCAGAACAGCAGTTTATGTGGAATTAAGGGCAAATTACCGAAGGAAGTTTAAAATAATATGATTAGTTGAAAGCGCTGGTCACAGATACAATTACATTTCAGAAAACACTTCTGGAATTCTGTCTTATAAAAGTCTTACGACTGCGTACTTGAAGGTATGTGGGGTTACCTGAAAACTTTGTTGGTTAAAGTATTTCAGCATTTCTGCTTTCTTTCCTCCTCTCTAGCAAGATTCCCTGTGTAGGGTAAGCCTGTCTGTAGGAATCGAGGAAAACGAGTCTCTGGGAGGACTTGCTTGTAACATCTACAGTTTAATAAATTTGTAGTATCTGTAACTGATGCCACCATCAATAGGGGAACCTTACATTTTCTGACAGTGATATGATGGGGGATTTAAAGCAAGGCATGATTGATCCCCTGGGAGCGGCTTGTAAAAGGAGCCCTCTTTATTCTTGGCTAAAAGCACATAGCACAGCAGCTGCAGATTCGCAAGTGCTGAGGAGCCCACTGCTGATTTTATTTTTCATTGTTGTCTTAGGGAGCATTGCAGCTGTCTTAGTCGGAGCTCTTGTCCTATTCTCCCCCCAGGGTAGAAAACGTTCATCCCTGGAAAACTATCTTGGAGAAAGAAAAGGACCTAATACAGTCACGGAGCTTAACTCTTCCAGCTTCTCTCCCGCTTCATTTTCAGCGCAGGTTGCTGGGTCCTTACCCCATCTCCCCCATGTGGCATTCTGCGCCGTCCCTCTGCTTTAACACGCTCTCACATATGTTGCGGTTTGTTGTGAGCTTGATGTAATCTCATTTAAAGCAGCTGGGTTTAATGTTTGATACTGAATTGTATGGCAGCAGGGGGGAAGGGCACTTGTCCTTTGCATCATTTATTGCCTTCTAACTATTACATTCCCTTAGGGGGCTATTGCACAAGGCGGTTGAATTGCTGGATTGATCAGATGTGATTATAAGTCTTGATTATTGGGATCTCAGTAACCCTTGCACCCTGGAGATCCTGTGAGTTTCTTAAAGCTAGATTAGGGGGAATCGCATATGAGTGTTGCCCTTGAAGGAACTGAGGACTCTGAAGTTGTTACTCTCTGACTTTTTCATTTTGCTCCGTACAGAGAATACTTTTTTTGGTTGAGTTTTACTTTTCCTATTTCGTGGTGTTAAGGGATTCAGAAGAAGATTCTGCAGCCTCTCCTCCCTCCACTCCCCAAGGTCCGCATCTGCCTTCCGTGAGAAGTGTATGAGGTTGCCTTGTTCTTAAATGTGTGCGCACATTTGTCGTTCGTGTGTTCCGCTCCTGACAGTAGAGATTTATAGGCTTGTTGGGGTGGAGTGGGGGAGAAAGGAGGGGCAGGGGAAGGCCATTTGGCCATGATGGGCTCCTTGCAGCTCAAAAATTTCCTTCCTGCCTCTGCTATCCCATGTAATCTGTTTTACAGCTCTGCAGTTTTGGACGGAGAACGAGTAGAATTTATGGTGATGGTTGATTTATAGATTAACTGCAACGCCATTTGCTCTCAGGCAGATTTGGCAAAGCAAAGACCCTTTTCTGTTGATAAAAGGGATAGAGGAAGGAACAGTGATATTCATTAAAAGAAATAAAAGGCAAGGGAGATAAAGTATGGCCAGGCAGAACAGCTTTTCACTCTCCTACCCCTTCCAAAACTGTTAGGTGAAAGCTGCTTTGGAACAGGCTTTCTGCATTGAGAATCCGTGTGCATGTTGATTTGCTCTGAGATTCATGAAAGGAGTGATATATTGAGATGCAGAGTTGCATCCCCCTGTAATTTGCTGATAAATGAGAGCAGTGCAGCAGTGAGTTATTAATACAGCCTTTCAAGCTTCATATACCGCAGTCATTAGTTAATCAATACAAACCACACTCTACTACTAATATTCAAACAAGCCTCCCTCCAGGCTCCCCTCAGGACTGAGGGGTACTGTTCGTCCTGGAGGTGGTGCTGTGGGGGAAAGATGATGTAAATCTCTGTACAAAGGGAACGGTGCTAGCTGATGGTCTGCTTTAAAAATCCAAGGGGTCGACATACTGCACAGAGACTCAGTCTTGGGCGGCTGGAGTGGTTTTAATGTGGTTAAGTCATCAAACCAAACTATATGAAGAGGTGTGAGCTCTACCGTGTGTTATGTGCATTATCTTCCCAATCAGGTGCCTGCGATTGGAATAGTGGAGATTTCTCTTTTTAGCAGACTTAGATTTTTTGCTGTGTTTTATTATGCTGTTGTAGACAAATTATTAAGAGATAATTTTTCTGGTGCAGAGGGGGCACGGTATTCTGGGGAGGTAGGACTCGTGCGTTGCCTTTCTTCATTCGCTGTCACCTAACTGAGAGAAAACGCCATGAAGATCAGGCCAGACTCTTGGGCTGATGGGATCAACGATGGAACTTGTCAGAGGAGGGACTGTTACTCTGTAAGAGAACCGATGAAGTGACCTCAGCCAGCTGGCTACTCGTCCCTTTTGGCCTCCCTCCTCCTTTCACTCAGCTCTCTGCTGTATATGTACTTGCCGCCCCCAAGCCCTCTTCTCTCTCTGTTTCTTAGTCTTGTCTAAATCCACTACAGAAGACGTGGTATTAGTACATACTTGGCTGCCATTTTAGTTTTCAGTCTGTGCATTTTGTGTCCATCTTCACTGGGCCTCTTTAGTTTGCTGAAATTATAAATTCTTAGAGGCTGGGGTTCGTCTGTGAGTTGCTGTACCTAAGCTAGCAAAGTGGAGATCCTTCCAATCTGTGATTTGTCTTTGTACCGTTCCCTCATGATCTTGGAAGGTGGTAATGCTGATCTGTGATCACATCCTCGTTTTCACAGCAGGATCTTCAAGTGGGCCTCTACTCCACTGACACAGTGTTTAATGCCTGTACCGCTGTTTCCACCAGCACTGATAATTCATCGCAGCTCAGTAGTCCCGGTCTGGATTGAGAGAAGCACATCTTTGATCCAAGAAGGCTCTTGCTGCAACTCATTCTTGCGTTTTGAAAGTGTCTGCTCAAAGCTCAGGCCTGATTTGAAATGAAGATCTGTGGAAGTCTGACAGGATCACAGATTGGTTTTAATAAGTGAGGCTTTTGAACAGCGCACTCTGCCACTGAGACAAGATGGGAGGGAGATGTGCTTCCACGCTTCGTATAACTCTTTCAGCCTGATCTGACTTGGGCCCTGTGGGAGAATGAGCTTGCAAATTCTGGCTTGGCGTGGCACTGAAAGCAGGGGTTGGAGAGACCAGAAGGAAGCAGCAGTGGTACTGCAGCGCTTTGTCTTTATTCACGTTTTGTTAACGCATTGGCAGAAATCAGCGAGGATTTTTTTCTTTAGTCAGCAGAGAAAATTGACGTTGGGTGATGCCAAGTGCAGTACAAGGGTAGTTTAAAATAACAGGAGCCTATAGTGACGGCAGTACTTAAATAGCACTCTGCGTCGTCTGAGTGCTGTGCGATTGTTAACTGGTTAATGTTCTAAGTAATAGATACACTGGGTTTCTACCCACTTCATTTCTAACTGGCCAATCATCATGACAAAGGGGATCAAGTAGAAGAAATAAAGGAAACTTTACAAACTGTGTCACTGATCTTTATCAAATCTTAGCTATAACACTTCTAGCTTTGATGCCGACGAGAGCATAGGCACTGGCTTCAAAGGAGTAGCTGTAGTTTCAGACAAGGCAGCTTGATGAATGGGGAGCATGAAACCTTTGGAATTTTTTTTTATTCCTTAAAAAAGAGAAGTGTGTGTGTGTAGAGGCATTGCATCTCTAGGACAAGGGGTTTCCTAATCCAAAAATACCTTTCATTACTAGTGAGCAGATTTCTTTTGTTCTGTGTAGGCAATTATCTGTTTTTTTTTTCCAGAAGCAGTGAGCAGGAGCGTACGTGTGCCTGTGCCCAGTAAAGGAGGCAGCTCTCATGGGCCAGTTGGTACAAGCTAGGAACATCTGTGATCTCCCCTGGTTACCTTTTTTCTCCTTGTTTCTTGAGTTGCAATGAGGTTAGGGTTTGGTTTGGGTTTTTTTTTTTTTTTTTAGAATATGAGGTCTTTGAAGCGTAATCTTTGCTTTTCTTTATATTTGTACAGTATCCACTACAAAAGGCAACCAGTAATTAATAATCTGATTACCAGTTTTGGGAAATAAATCTGATGTGAGCAGGTTCTTTGAAACAAATAACAGAGAATGGCAAGGGGATGAGTATTGTAGTCATTCATCTCTGTTGAATTGTATACTAATTATCTTCTTGGCCAAACTGAATGAATAAATGTTTTCATAATGTTTTTCCCAAAACACCTTTTCTTAGTAAAATACCCCCTTCATACTGTTCATTCACTGCATGCAGAAGCAGACTGGGTTTATTTTGTACGTGTGGAAGGAGAGTCACTCCAGTGTGATTTGTAATTTTGTGCTTTGTGCCTGGCGTTTGTTGCTATGGAGCTAACTGGACTGGTACATTGATAGTCTTTCCAAGCGCAGATGGTTGTTCATATTAAACTCTCTGTTTTAAAATAGTAATTAAAAGTTGCATTTGAGTTCTGGGAAAATCATCTTTTTGTACGCATTGAGTTTTGGGTTCGTGAAACACTGTGAAAGTAGCCGATTGCTCAGTTGTTTTGTGCACATCTTGGTAGTTACGAAATCAGGTGTATGTCTGGCAAATTCATATTGCTTTAAAATCAGAATTTTAAAAAGCTGCTGTCTAATGTCACTTCTGGGAACTAATGCCTCTTTAATATTATTTCTAGCTCTTGGCAACTGTAAGGGTTAGCAGTATGGGGTTGGCACAAGTTGGTTTTGACTAATCTTCCAACAGTCAGTCCCTAAGGATTTGATCCCAACTCCAGAGTGACCTGAGATATTCTGCCCGTCGTTACTGGAGAACAAATGGAGAGTTTGCAGTTGCCCAAACCTGAGTTTCTTAAGGGAAGGAGGAAGCTTCTCCTCTTGCTTACTGTTCTGTTAGCCTTTTCTTCATATTGTGCTTGGCAATGGGGTTGATGATTGGGCAGCTATGCACAGGGAAAAGGGCTCTTATCGGGTGAAACAGGCCCTGTGGTGGGAGCGCTGAGAGTGCTTACTGCTGACCTGCTCAAAAAGGGCTGGGGTTTGTCCTGGTTTTCTTCCTGTGCTGGTTCGCAAAGGATCGTGTTTGAGCAGCTGTCTGCAGAGCTCATTTTTCTCCGAGCTTGAGAAGACAGGTTGATTTGGTGTGTTTGTGTGGTTGTAATCTTGTTCTGTCATTACCTATTTACTCCTTATTATGGCTTTTTGAGCAGATACTCCCCAGCCTCTGTGTTTATCTTTCTCCCTACGTGTATTTCAATAAAAATGTCATTATTTGAAATCATTGACACTGCTGGTTAAAGATACTGAATTCCATCATCTATTGTCCTGTAAAATGATCCATTAAAGATAAAACTGCAGACGCTCGATAAAGGTTCTTTCCTAGGAACAAGGAGCTCTCTGATCCATGCTCGATCTTATCTCCAGAGCGCGTGTTTGCATTCTTGATGTAAAGGACCCGCAACAGAGGAGGGAGCCCAGAGATTTTCCTGTCCAAATGGTGATCTGGAGAAGGGAAACTGGATACTTACAGCAAATTCACTGTGGGGTAACCTCAGATACTGATGAGGAGAAGAAGAAAGGGAGTTTATTTCTGTCTCTTAACAAACTGGGGGGGAGAGGGGGATGAAGGAGGTTAAACATGGGGGAAAGTAAAAGTGAGGAAAAGAGGTGACTGTGGAAGGGAGGGAGACAATGTGCTGTCGATGAAGAAGCCATCCGTTCTTCTTGTTGAAATGCCTTTTTTTTTTTTTTTAATATTGATTGCAAAACATCTTAAAAATAGTGTGGAAAAACCCCTACTTTTGTTGCTCTGAGCCTTACTTTGACACTGCTAGGAGGTGCAATATTGTAAGGGTTTTACCTTGTAGAAAAATTAGGCTTCAAAGCAGGATATTAACTTTGCAAATGAGGGACTGCACTGGATGTAGTGGTGGTTCTTAATGGCTTCTATTGGGTGATAAATATTCTTGATAGACTAAGGGGTTTTCTTTGGAGGCATTGCTGCTGTCATGGGGGCTAAAGATGTTGAAGGTCAGGGTTCAGATTATGCATTTATGGACACACTTTGTCTTACAGAGATTGAAATAATAGCTTTTTATTCTGCCTGTCACCACTGAGAGTAGGTTGGCATTTGAATCTTCAAAGGGTCAATATTCTTGGCACGACTAAATCAGCTTTGAAGACAGATAACTAACCCCCAGCTTGACACATGGTCTTAGGCATTTTAAGTGTGCTGTTCCCTTTTCGTTTCTGTTCCTTATTTCAGTAATTATAGCATGTTAAACTGTGTGGGGCCTGTTTGGCCAGACCTTGTGCAGACACTGTGAAATTAACTTTCTTACTTCTCACATGAATCGGACTGAAGTGACATTTCTGAAGCCTTGTGGTTGAACCTCCTTGTGCCCATGGTGCCCAGCCTCTAGCAAAGAGTAGGTGCATGAGATTTAGTAATCTAATCACTGCTTAATTGCTCTGTGTCTGGTGCAAGGAGAGGCTGACGTATAATGAGGTGGGGAGGCAAGGTGGTGTTACTATCAAAAACTCTGTGTGTGTGTGTGACAACTATAGCAAGAAAAGGTCTTGGAAGCTTTGGGGTGAGGTTGAACTGAGGGACAGGATGGTCTGGTCCTCTGCCAAAGCTGGTGATAGCTTCAGGTGAGAACAATTCCTCTTAAACAGAGAGAAACCAGCAGAGAGGGCGTGAGCAGGCTGAGGATTGCCTTTTTATTAGAAGTTTTTAATAGCTTTCAGTGGCCAAGAAGAAGACAAAATTGAATTGCACCCCGTTTGAAGAAGCAGCGGTGAGGACAGAATCTGAGCCAGACTGGAAAGTCCCCGAGGAGTGCCTGATGCTGGAAGCTTTTGCTGCCGTGGTGAATTCCATGTTATATCATCCCTTAATGGCTTCTAAACTGGCCCTGGCATCCCAGGATGGTCTGTCTGCTCTTTTTTTTTAACTGACGCACTCGTTTAATTCTTAACTCGCAAGACATTTGCTTATTTATTTTCATTGTTCCTGATAATAATTCTAAGCCATTAGAGGGGAAAATTGTATTCAAAAATGCTGTTTCACACTTTATTTGTTTGATGATTTAGAGCGATAGAAAATAGCACATTTGCTGGCTTTTATAGTCTGATAATTATCTGCATCCATCAAACCATTCTAGGGGAATAAACAAAACACCAAGAAAATTACACTATTAATGACATCCTTTATGGCAAATAGGAAGGATCTTTCTTTTGTGTTAAGGATAAAAAAAAGGGGACAGTCCAGTTAAACTTAGGTTAACAAAAGCAAACTATCACTGTAGGGAGATGATTGTCTAACACATTTGTAGCTTTGGGGCAAATACCTCTGGACCTGTGACCCTGGTGTCTGGTAATTACAATCCAAATCAGTTTTGCAAGATACTCAAGAGCTCAGAAAATTACATGGAAGTAGAGATCAGAAATGGTGGAGTTAGGTTTTGTGAAACAAGTTGGGAAGCTGAAAGTCTTTTGTGTAGAACAGTAAGTTCTGTATTTGTAGAAGTGATACTTAATCCCTTTCAGGGACCTTCTCTTGTTTTGGTAGAAAGAGAAGAAAAAGGTAATTTAAAAGGATCAGTGTGTTACTTTCAGATTGTTGACTTCAGGGTAAGATGACATTTGAGTCATGTAGCTATTGCGGTTTTTTAATCTTGAGATTTTTTTTTTTTCCCCTCCTCCGTTCTGTAAATCTTGTGTTTCCTGGCAAAGGAGCAAGACGTTATTTGTGCTGTAATCCGACAAATTGCTGAGTGGCAGGTTTTTGGGTTAAGCTTGGCCCTTCGTCTTGGTCAACCACTGCAAGTCTGACCCTTGGAAGTACGTACTTAAGGCATCAGTCTCTTAGTTTGTTTGCAAGCCTAGTTTCTTGGAAGTTTGGTGTATCTCAAAACAGTTGCTGGTTTAGCACTATTTATGTAGACTTTGCTTTTATTGGGGAGCCAGGCCGAACCAGAAGGGAGAAATTCTGCACTCAGTGGCTCAAGGTCAGCGTTTTCAGCCCTGTTGTGTCGTCCGTTGGCTGTTGCAGATGTTTTCTCTGAAGTAGAAGTGCTCTATAAAAAGATGGCTCTTAAGAAGGGCTGCTAAAATATTTATGTTGCCACCATCACTTCTCTGTAGTTTAGGTTGTTTGGGGCAGTGGAAAATCCTTGCTTTGTCTTTGCTGTGGTTAAAAGGAGGCGTCTGCTCAGGGCTGAATCAAAGTTGTCCTGCTCTACGCCCAATTCGGTTTTCCCCAGGCAGGGGGATGTTACGAAACTGCTTCTATCGACAGGGGTGAAGCATCGGGCAGTTCTTGGTCTGGCGGTGTTGGCACAGTCCAGTTCGTGGATGCTGTCGTCTGTTTTAGCCAATTCATAGAAAAGTGGTATTTTGCTCGTTACGATTTTTTTTTTCTTCTCTTCTCTTGTCTTTGTGGAATGCGTTGGTGCTGTGATCTGAATGGGACAGAGGAGGGACGTAGTTTTACATGTGTGTTGATTTTTTTGTTGGTGGTGGTTTTTTGGTTGTTATTTTTTAATATTTTGATAGGGTGGGGTTGTTCTGGTATTTTTCTAGAGGAAACCTACTACATTTAGTATTTGTGCTGAGGTACTAGAGGAAAACAACCTTACTATTTGGTGAAAAAAAAAAAAAGTATTCGAAGTCATGCGTCTAGAAAAGGAAATTATTGGATATGCTTTACCATGCATAATCTTGTCAGTTGTCTCTGGAATTAAAGATGTTTTGCTGTTGATCTGAGCCCCAGCCTGTGGGTGCAAGAGGGCTGGTAACAAATCGTACTGAATGACAGCGTTTTGCCAGTTCCCTCTGTCAGGGATTTTTGTCCCCAACAAGTGCCCGGCCGTTTTTCATAGTGAAAGCAGGAGGATGGTACCATAAGGTCGTACACAAAAGCCAGCCCTTCGTGGATGTTTATATGCTCAATAACAGTTCTCCTTTGATTGCAGCAATTTCTAATCTTTCCATGTCGCCTCCATTGTTATTCTACCTTGCAATCAATCATTTTATGTCTAGACTGAGCTAGCTAGCTCAATCTGCACAATACTTGCAGAAGCCTTCTGTTTCTCTTACTGGTTTTAAATAGCAGCCCAAATTCTTTCTTTATTGCCTATCTTCATGTAAATCAGTCAGATTTGTGAGTGTGACTTAAAGCAGAATTTGGCCTACTTTTAATTCTCTTCTGCAGTTAATATTTTGAATTCCTAAGAATAAATGCATCAGGATGTATAGACTCTGCTTCCTAACAGACTGGCCCAAACAAAAAAGTTAATTTCTAAAATTGGAGTCGGCTGTTACCAAGAGGCTGTTCTGCGGTGGGGTATTCTGATTTGTATATTATTATATATAGTTCTTTTTTATAAGCTGGAAATTCCTCCTCTCTTGCTGGTTCCTATCCAAGCAAGTCCTTTGTCTCTCCGTGGACCGTTCTCTAAAGCTCAGCTTGGCTTTTTGCAGTCTGCAGTTTCAGATAACACAATAACCATGTTCCAATGTATTAAACTTTTAACATCCTCAAGATTCAATTAATCTTATCTTTACAACTCCCAATTACAGGCACTAATTAAGTGAAGGTTGCATTGTAGACTGGGGATATTACATTAATCATCGGCAGCCTTGTAGCCATAAATTAGTTCTTTCCCAATCCTTCAGCATTTTTCCCAGAAGGAATGGAATGTCTCATTTCCCTGTTTTAAGGGACATTAATCCCACAAAGGAGCTTTGGATCGGGATTAGTTTTATCACATTTATGTAAGTGATGAATGGTCTTTGTAAAATGAAAGCCACAAGCTTTGTCCCAGACAAATGAAATTGAATTGTTTGATAATTATGCAATTTAAGGCACTGTCAAACTTTGGTCAGAGAATGTTGGGAGTCCATTGCTGTATTTATTATTTTACAAGATTAGGTGCTACATAGTGTTTTCCTGGAGATTTTTTTTTTTAAGCCATCAGTTTAAATCGGCTTAATGTCTAACTCTTGAAGCATCCTATGTATGATTTCTGTCCTTTGTTATCCTTTCTAACCTGCCGGACCACCATAGGTAAATTTTGGGTTTGTGCGAAAGCAGTACAGGATATGACTTCTATCTGTTTCCCCTCACGTCGTAGATAAACTTTAGACTTGAAAATTGAGACACTGAGCAAGGAGACTGTCTGAAAGTCCTCTAAAATCAGGAGTGTTTTGAGAGATCCTATCATAAGTAGAGCAATACTGTTTACCTGTTGTGGAGATCGTGCGGTTGCCCGCTCCAATATCCTGTTTTCAGCTTGTCATAATGAGACATGATGGTTTTGACATCTTTATTGGAACTAAGAAAAATAATGCATTTTTTATTATTCACGTTGAACAAAAGTTATGGCTGGCAATAAATGTCATTCTCACAAATGTAAATTTTCAAAATTCTCTGTTACAAAAAGTGGTATGAGAGCTACACTTAATTTGAGGCAGTATGTAAACATTAATTTACAAAATTCCATTGACATTATTATGTGTGTCATCACATTAAACATGTTTAAGTGTGTGATGGTATTTAGTTTACTTGTTACAACAACACACGAAACCTTAGTCACCTGATTTTTTTGCTTCTGTGAATATTGAGGTACTGTACCTTCAAAGCAGTAAGGTAGCTACCAACTTTTGGGAAGAAAAACAACCCTTTGAAACTTTCCTGATTTTTGTAAATAATCATCACGCTCAGCTCTGTTTCTGCAACTATTAGACGCTTTGTTGCAGCTTTTATTCAAGTTGTTTTTAACATCTTCATGACACTGAAATGTCCAGGTTGTCTGTAAGAAAACAGAAGTTTCTTGTTCTTAACTTTCTGAAGCGGACTGAGCACGTAAGCCGCGGTCATGGGCTGTGACACACACAGAAGAGCTCAGTGCAAGGCTCTGGAGTGGTAAAAATTAATGGTCTTGTTTTTCCTATCCGGAGCGTATCTGTTGACGTGGCAGGGCTGTTTCAGAGCGAGGGCTCCGTGGCTGTTGTCCGGTGATCACAGGAGAAGGTCGCACTTCGGCATGTATGTGACTTTAGGCAGTTGATGGGTTTTCCACAATTATGTTTAATACTTTGTGCTTGTGGAAAAACCCAAAGTCAAATTCTTTTGCACTCCTTTTGCCCCTAATCTAGCAAAACTTTCTTTAAAAAGTGTAGAAGTTGTTCCCTGTACCTTTTAATGTTGTTTTCCTCAGAAGACCCTGCTTTTTCATTCACCTCATCAAGAAAATTACCAAATAGTTTAATTCTGTTATTTCACATCAGACGATACAATCCAGCACAGACACAAGGATTGACTGCTTCAGCCATCATGAAGGAGATTTACGTTTTTGAATAAAATGAAAAATAGTTACAAAGAGTTTTCTTTGAAGAAGTTTATCTGAATTTGCTGTAGATATGCCAATGCACACAGACCCTCCTTCACATGTTTTCAGCCCATCCAAAATATCTTGAGTGTTAATCTTTAGCACAGCCTCATGGTTTTATTTTGCAGGTATCTTTCCAGCGGAAAACATGCCTGCTGTTCCCCGTACTGATTTATTTCTGTTTTTTCAGTGCTGGATCATCACTTTGTCGTCTTGGTTTTCCTTCTACCCTGTGAAGTCCTGTGTTGCTGTTTAAAACAATTGCTGGAAAATAACACACATCATATAACATGTCTAAGGACTTTTATTAAAATACTGGCTGTCTTCCACACATTGTGTGTTTCTGATACCTTCCAGACTGACAGAATTTTGGTTATATTTCCAGGCATTAATTGTAAGTGTGCTGTGCTAAAAGTTATTACCACACTTGTTTCTAGCCGCCTTTTTCTGTCACTGTTTTTACATTGTAAGTGATCTTCCACTTTTCTTCTGTGTTAACTTTCTCCTAGGTATGCCATCCCTCCAGAACACGGCAAGAGGTTGGAACGCCTGGCGAAAGGTAAGCTTTGCTTCCTCCTGTGTCTGGAGAAACACGTGGGTGTGTTCTCAGTGAAAACGGAAGCGTCCCGGGGGAAAATCCTACCCTTGATTTTTAAACGGATTGATACAGAACTGACATTGGGCTGGCTGTTGCCAGAGCTGCCTGAGGAACCTGCTGCCTTGGTGTGATAGCTGCAGAGTCAGAAAACTTGTCAGGGAATTTTCCTACTAGTGCAACTGTTTTCTCAAAGCCTCAGTGTTCTGACACACCGTGACCCTAACTAGAATGGATAGAAAACCCCTTGAATTTTGAGGCACCGAGACCAAATGCTTCCATGTCTGGGAAATGGGTTTAATAAGGGACCCATCGTTCATCCCCGTGTGCAATACGAGGTTTGTCACGGTGAGGTGAGAACCGTTGCTCTGGCTTGTGGATTGCAGCCTGGGTGGTCTTCTTGATACCCCCAGACACGCATTCTGTGGGGAAAAAGTAGGAACTATTCTTTTTTCCTGCACTGTGTCACATATACAGTATTGCCATCAATTACTTTCAGTCTAAAGTAGGAAAATTTGCAAATTCAGCAGCAGCATTCACGGAGAATAGCTAGTGGAGTTCCCACTTCCCTGTACAATGCTGCACGCTGTGTTTGGTTGCTTTCCTTTTAGTCCAGCCTCATCCTCCTTTATTTTTTCAGTACAATAAAGACCATCTTAAGGGGGGGCGGGAGGAAAATAAAAGGGGGGAAAAAAAAATAAAGCAGGGCCAGCTTGAGCTGTGATAAACTGCCACCTCTCACCAGGCTGGCTGCAAATTTTGGGTCTTACAAAGCGCCAGCCTCAGCTGCCTGTGACCGTTCCTTGGGTGGGAGTTCTTGCCCAACTACCTGCCAGGGCCTGTAAGTGGCCACCTACCCCAGCAGGAGCAGCGAGCGCAGGCTTCGGCCTCCTGCCCTTGGCATCGCTGCTGGGCTCCAGTGGGTAACGCTGGCAGCTTCAGGGAAGGTGCCTGACTGCAGAAGTGTAGATATTTTAATTTGTTGATGTTGTATTTGGGTTTTGTTGCTATTTTCATTCACTTGCAAATGTTCTAGGCACTGCCCAGCTAAAAAAAGCTCGTGTCCCGGAATAATTAACTCAAAATCTACGTGTTTCATCTTCAGCGAGGCATACTTTAATGACTTAAATCTGTCGTTGAAGTTAGTGCACCAGAAGCTGGCAGGCAAATCTGGAAGACTATTCTGATGCAAAATAAAAACCAGTTCTGATACTGTTTTCCCAGAAAGTAGGCAAATTCATAGTAATGAGATTTCTTGCTGACAGCCTGACATTCTATTGACTGTTTTGTACTCGCATAAAAAAGGGGAGGGTGTTGAAGGGAGGAACTGGTTGTGTAGGATAAATGTAGAATAAATGGATATAAATGTCCTAGGGCATGGTAGCGTGGTTTTCCTGTGCGCTGACAGCCCTGCTCCCTAAATACAAATAATGCTGAAAATTGCTGCTCAGAAATGTTGCGTTTCAAAGCTACGGTTCAGTTTAGTCATTTGCCAGGTTTTATAAAAGTTACTTTTTCATCTGTTAAAAAACCAGTAAATCCAGACGACTTGTGTTCTGTTTGTAACTTATTTTTACCAGTAATGGATTTTTGAGACACATCGATGGTTGGCAACGTATAAACCAGAAGCAAGTTATCAGTGATGTCATCCTCGTTTTAATTTTCTGTTGCTTAGTACCTTTTGGAAGTTGGGATGGGTAACAGTTTTGAAACTACAATGAAACAGTATTACTGCTTGGGCATTCTCCCTGTCCTGTGCATCAGTGGTCTATACTATGGAGAAGTTTACCATGGAGAAATGAGTGTGCAATTAATATGGAAAATGAATAGCTGAGCTGTAAATGGGCTCGCTGGGAGAGCTATGGAGCCCATGGAGAGAATGTTAATGTGTTGCCATGTTGTTGGTGCTAATCACTTAAAATGTGCTTCTTTATTAGTAGCTTTAATGAGAGCCACTTAAACTGTGCATTAAAAAGAGGAACTGCAGAGAGGGACGACAGACTGCGTAGCAGACAGTCATAATTTTAATTGAAATGCTTTTAGTACAAAAATATAAGAAAACCTGGAATCCAGTAATCCTTTTCACTTTCTGAAACCCCTTCCATTATGTCTCATCAATTAGTTTTTTTTCCAGAGCTTGGGTTATTTATTTTCCTAAATGGTGATTTTTTTTTTAATCCCTATAAACACATAATTTGTTATTGAATCACCCACTTGGAGTGAAACACATGGTCTTGAAGAAAATGGTGTTAACGTTGGTTGAGCTGACATTTCTGGGAGCAAAGTGCTGATATCAAGGGGTTTGTTCAGTTTTTACCATCATTTTAGTATTTTTAATTATTTGTGATTTGTTTTAATAGCTCAGCATGGGTCTTGTAGCTATGGTAGAATTTAACACTTAATAGTGGTGAGATGCTGAGTCAGATCGTGCTGTCTCTGCCAGACTTGGTAGTGACCCCTGGGGCCAGTGAATGAGTGTCCCTCCTGCCACTGCCTTGTGATGGATATGTTTTGTTTCCTTTCTTTCTTTTGACTGAATATTAACATCTACGTGCTTGGGTTTTTTCCTTTGGGGGTGATATGTAGGGCAGATGGATCTGGAATCTTATGAGTTGTATTACTTTCCCAAGAATAATACAGCAGCCCTTTCAGAGAAGGTATAGAAAGGACATGGCAGGGTTTGGAGCAGGTGGTGCATGCAGGTTACCTACTCCTTGTCTGCATTCAGAAAAAGGGTGGCTTAGGCTTTAGGGTACTAGCCAAAACTTGAGACAGACAGGTTCTGTTTCTTAATTTGCTAGGGTTTAACTGAAATTTTGACTGAGGTACTTATTCCCAGACACAGAAGGCTTTAGATGCTGACTCTTAACTTGAATGGAATTCAGACTTATGTGCCTCAACATGCAAGGTTTTGTCACAAAATTTACGTAGTATTTTAAACGGTGGGGGATGTGCTAATTACTGACATCTTTGCGTGTATGCCTGTTGTTTTGATCTATATAAAGCATTTAGGCAGGTTTTCATTTGTCAGCTTGTCTCTGCTTAAATAACGGATGTGGTGTAATATTCCTATAGTGATACTCCTCTCTTTAATATCTCTACAGGATTTTTTCCGGGAAGCTCTCAGGGATGTGATGCCTTCCTCCGTCACAAGATGACCCTCATTTCGCCCTCGATCTTGAAGAAGTACGGCATTCCTTTTGACCGGGTAGGTGCAGAGGCTGCCTTGAAGACCCTGGCGGGTTGGTGAGGCGCACCAAGCACAGCACCCCTCTTTTCAGGAAACAATTCATCGCAAGCCGCTGGGGAGCAATTTGCTTAATTTCTAAATGCATTATTATGCTAAATGTATCCTATCGGTTTAAACCAGGTGGCTGCCTGTAAATGAGGATTTGTGGTTTGGCTAAGACACTTTATGTGAAGTGCTTCTCTTCATAAAAGCTTTCACTAGGACTAACTTTGTCAATTAGGGAGCCTCTCCAGGCAGAGAGGGGCAAACTGTAATACAGATGCTACAGCTTATCAATAGGCAGCATAACTCGTTGGTAATTCTTGAACACGGACTTCTTTACTCTTGGATCCGGTACCAGAAACTGGAGTTAGACGTGCTGGTTCTCTGTTGTGTAAGCGTTCGCTCTGTGCTAAGCCAGTAAGGATCCACGAATCTCCTAAGTCCTCTTATTTGAAATGAGGGGTCATGTTTATTTCGTATGATCGTTTTAATGTGCTTATTCTTAAAGTCTTCTGGCAATAAGTAAATCTCCTCAGCCAAGCACGCTTACTGCGGATTTAGTATCTGTGCAGAATCAAACAGCCACTGCTGCTGTGTGTTACCGGCACACGGAGCCTGTCCTGCCAGGATGTTCTGCCTTTGGGTGTGGGAAAAGGAATTGAGTTGGTGGTACTGGGCTCTTAACTCCAGTGGGAAGTGTCAAAGAATGCCTGGCTCAAACTGATTCCATCCTTCCCATCCCCTTTGCGTCATCATCTGTAGATGTTACAGCCATCTTTTTCTATGTAAGAGCTCTGAATTTTTAATTTTTTTTTTTTTCCCCCAAGCATGGTTTTCTTAGAGTTAGTCCACCTGAGACAAAGTGCAGCACCTATTTGAAAAGCCTGGTGATTCTTTGAGAGGGAAGTAAAAGATCTTGGCGCTCTTATAGCGTAAAAACTGTGAATTCATTCAATTTACTGCTCCAGAGGCTGTTTCATTTTTCCTAGTGGAAGGCTATGATGAATGAAATTTGAAGTGTAATCATCTGGCTTGTCAGATGAGTTTGCTGTCAGCACAGGGGAGACTCGCACGAAGCAATGTGGTGCTTAAGGTTCGACATCAGTGGCTAGACTTGGCCTAGTTTGCACATGATGGTTGATATTAAATTGTTCGTACAGAGCAACAAAATATTTTTCTTGTAATTCTGTCTGTGGAACCTAATTCCCAAGTGTGAAAACACGGGTACCTGCTACACGTGGTTGAAAATAATAATGAAAATATCTAATTGTGGGATCTCAATTTTTTGGTTAGGATCTGCACTTTACGAATTTCAGGGAAGTGGATATGTGGGTTAGAATATGGGAGGTGGCTCGCTTTAATGCATAGATGCCCCTCTGAGAAATTACTTTCGAGGATAAAAGACGTTCTCTGCCCCAACCATATTCAGAAAGGAGTACAGAATCTATAGCCAGTGCAAGCTCCTGTAAAATCTGCCTGACCTTATCTGTATTTATTGCCTAAACTGTAAAGTTTAAGGATTTCTTATGCTTCTTTCTGCTTCAGTATCAGTATCGAATGCTGTGTCTTCCTACTTCTTGCGGTGTTTTCCTTATGTCGCTGTTTCAACTGGAAGCTGTAGGTGGTGCAATGATTGACTGAACAGAGCCCAAAAAGTGCGCAGTGCTTGTCTAAAAAAGAAGCTGAAAATAATTTTAAAAGTACCTGTTGGTGCACAGTAGCCGTTCGAAGTGAAGTTTGCCATGCGGTGCTCTGGTGACATGCGGTCGTCCTGCAGAGCGGTGGAGACTAGGAAACGGGAATTCATTTCTGCTCTTTCACTCAAGCAGCGTGTTGGAGCAGTGCTTTTGGGTCTCCCGGAGGTCAGAAAGTGAAGGAAATTCTTGCAGGACTTCAAATGTTTGAATGTTGTAGGTGGGCGTATTTTTCTCCAGAATAATCCTTTGTTCCAGGTTTGCTTTTCCATCTCTCTGGGGAAAGCGGCATTGACTGGGAATTGTATACTGAGTGATTTCTGATCAATAACCGAGCAAAGGAATTTGTAAAAAGGCAATAGAGGAAAACTTTCCTTCCAAGCTTATCCCAAGGCATCTTTGCTGGGCTGTATGGTGATAGGGATGGGATACAAAGTGGTTTAAATGAGAAAGTTTCTATTTTATTGCTTGGTAAAAAGTTTACCTGATTAGCTGGGCTTCCCACTATGAATCTGGTGATTTGTGACATGAAGGTTTTTTGCAGATTCCTGTCTGGCATTTCCTTCATGTTGAGTAGACGTAGAAATCTTAATCCCAAGAGTCTGATTTTTGTCTCCCTATTTTTTACCAAAAAAAAAAAAAAAAAAAAAAGGAGAGACCAGTGTACACCCAGAGGACGGTATTACTGTCAAAACCAAACTTTCTTTTTGAAGGCGAGAGGGATTACGAACATGTTACTTAAATATAATTCCTAATCCTGATTTACAGGATGGGGAGGAAGTGTCCTTTTTATGATAGCTGCTTTCTGCCTATGGCGCCCCCTGGGAGGATGTTTTTAGTGTGAAAGGGAGGAGGAGATCTCTTTAGTCTGAGCAGCCTGTATCTGAATACCTCCCGTCCTGAAATAGTCGCTTTTGAAGGAGGATCACTTGTTATTCAGAAAGAGTGAATATGTGCCATTTTTCTTTAGAAACAGAGATACGATCCCTTCATCTGAATTCTTGGCAGATTTCAATGGAGTGAATAGGCACTATTCACTATAAATCTCTGTAATGGTATTTACTTCTGGAAAAAAAGAAACAGGTCAATACTAGGGCTTTTTAATAATTAAAAATGTGTATTTCTGTAATCTGCTATTGATTTCTCCATTTATTCCTCAAGAGCTTGCAGAAGTCAGTAAATTTAGGGCTTTCTCCATGAGTGGCAGTTTGTGCTGGCTTTCCTTCAATAGTTATTACTTTTCTGCATGGCCTATCCATCATCTTGAGCGCTTTCTAATTTATTGTAGGGATAATGTTGACAGCAGTGACATGGAGGACATACACTGTGGGCTTGAAATGAAGACACCAGGATGTAGATTTCCTGACAGAAACATAATCTTTCCGTCTTCTGAAGTTAGCGATCTACCTCTCTGCTTTGATTCGTGGAGGGGGCTGGATGGGAGGATGCTCCATGAAGCTGGGGACAGACCAGACTTAGGCACTTCTCATCCAGGAATGCTGCAGAAGCTTCTTGTGTTGTCATATCAGTTTTTATTATTTCTTTTTATTTTTCAGTTATTCTGCTAATGTTGATAACATTAGGTGTTAAGTCCAGCCAAGTGGGTAAACGTTTTACCTTCGGTCTGTTTGTGTTTTCTACTTGGACCCATCCTTGTGTTTGTAAGTGTAAGTTCTTTGAGTCTCTGCAGGCTCTGAGCTGCTGTGTTTGGAGTTAGTGCTGGTGGGAAGGGATCCAAATGGAGTTGCTTGGCATGTGACTGCTGTGAAAGGCCTGTCAGCACTTCTGGGTTGGAAAGACAGGGAAGGTCAAACTTTGCCTCTTTTCTAATCCATAGGAGGGAGGTGCTGTCGCACGCTTGCTGAGCTGGAGAGCTGGGCTGGAAGGATTGCTCCAAGTGCGCTGTGTCACTGCCAGTTGCTCTTATCATCTGTGCCATTCTCTAACAATTAAATTCCTTTTTTTCCCGATGTCTTCTCTGTGCAAGATGTGAAAAGAGGGTTTTCTAGAAGCATCACAAATTGATTGGCCTCTGATTACAGCTGTAATCTGCAGAGTTTTTAACCCTTATGCTAATAACATCCATAGCACTTAGTTTTAATTTTACTTAAGTAGATGACTGGTGAGCTGTTGTTTGATGTATGGGTGAACAAATGGGAGTGAGACCAATAAATGTGAGTGGGGAAATAACTGCAGTGAAGGGGAGCATGTACTTCAGTAGGACCTTGCAATGCAGAGTCCCTGTTAGGAGGGAAATCCAGGTTTCTTGGCTCCACTAGCGTGGCGGTGGGAATGTAAATTTGGACTAAAGTGGTCATGATCTAAAGATGTATTGATCTTTCGAATGCTGCAGGCTGAGACCCTTTTTGTAACTGGAGCCTGTGAGCCTAAATAGTTCAGCTCTTGTGACCCCTTCCATCCATTGTACTGTCTTTTTTTCCTTAATAGGAATATTTCAGTATTTCTGCAGTTAACCAGAAATTGTGCTGGGTTTAGCCAAGAGCTGGCAATGCCTATTCTGCCTTCCCTCCAGTTGAGAGAGATTTAACCAGTGAATTTATTTTTTATAGGTCTCTGTTCTCAAGCTGCTGTGTTAACTGATCTGTGGGGTATCTCTTCCTTTTGTTTTTGTTTTTCAGATCACCCAGGAAGCCGGGGAGTTTATGATTACATTTCCTTATGGTTACCATGCTGGCTTCAATCACGGCTTCAACTGTGCTGAGTCTACCAACTTTGCCACTTTGCGATGGATTGACTATGGGAAAATGGCAACCCAAGTAGGTGTCGGTGGGGATGAAGGGTTACTCCAAACCGCCAGCTCGTGAGCTACAGAGGACTGAAGGGGAGACTTACCCCTGAGAACAAAATGGAAAGTGCCGTTGTTTTGACAATATGCTCTTCCATTGTGCCATGTTTCTGTTAATGCCCGGTGATAATTTGTGTCATTTTGAGGGCATAGTGATGCCTTTCTCAAATGCTAGGTGTTACACACCTTGTGAAGAGGTTGTTTTGAGACTAGTAAGTTAGGATTAGTTTTCTGGTGCATCTAAATTGCATTTCACAGTGAATAAGGTGACTGATGTAACTGAATACAATTCATTAGGTACACACTGAAGAGGAAGGAATAAGCTGGAAATACTTTTAAGCTTTAATAAGACTATGGTAATAACCTTCTGAAAATATCTCTAATCTATGCACTCAGTTAAGTTTGAAGAGGAGAGTCATGCTGAAATGACTTTGTGTGGCTGTTTCTCATTAGGGCAAATTTCTTGTGTGTTTCGTTACTTTTGACAGTTCTGAGGTCCGTGACGGTTTTCCTGACAGCACACCTACTGCATTCTTTTGGTTTTAGGTGTGAAGTATAACTGATCAGCATAACTGATTCAATAGGATCTGTGAATTTTTAAATTGTGAAGCAGTTCCACACAGTCTTCGGGGAAAGCATGAATGATTACAGAGGGGATAGCATTTGAAAATTGTCTTCAGCGTTCCTTTCCAGAAAGGCAGATGTAGTTTTCACTCTAGAATTTGTAATACCTGCTTCACTTACTTTTCTTCTATCGGCTCAGCTTGACTCTGTAACTTTTGTAAGGCATCCTAGTGCTCTCTTCTGGACAAAATGGACTGCAGGTACAGCTGTGTCTGTCTGTGGACCAACGTAGCGATGTCCGTTTTTCCTTTACAAAGGTTTATATTCTGAGAGCAGCAAAAGGTAGATGGTTACTGAGTGGTGTCATTCTCTTCTCAGCTTTGGGATCCTGAGGTCCTTGACAGCGCCCTTTTTAACCCTCCACCTTTTTGCTGTAATGCCTTTGGCCATTTTTGAGCCGAGCTGAAACTTTCTATGCAGAATTCCATTTAGTAGTGATCAATGTTGTGTGCTAATCAGCCTGAATGGCTGCTTTGTGACTAATGTGGGTCACTCTTTTTTTGCTTCTGGAGGCTAGTGCGGTTTCTGGCACTGCAAGCTTCAAGGGACCTTATAGAATCACAAACCAACCCCATGCAGTTTTCTTCCTCTTTTTCTGTTATAATAAGTGAACATTGTTAACCCAGCTAGAAAAGGAAGATGGTTGTCACGTCACAGGACCTTTTTTCCTGCTTTTTCCCCTCTGGTGTTGTCTGTGCTGCCTTGGCAATTGCAGGCAGGCAGTCCGACTGTCCAATGGCACGGTAATCGATGACTGAGAAGCTCATCCCATGGAAAGCAGGCTCAGCTGGTCAGGTTCCGGAAAGGTGAAGTGGTGGTTATTTTTTTTCAGTAATATTCAACCCGTAGTTTCAAGGACTCCACTGTTAGCCAACAAATATGGCATTTGAGCGCTCTCCTTTTCTAAAATAAGGAGATGGATTTTACTGTTTCATTTCTGAAACTACAGTGGCATAAAAACATCTTCTATTAGGCATGGCAGGGGCTGTGCCATGAAACACAAAAATGAAATATGCCCTGAAATATGAAATACACGAACTCATTCTGCCAGTGGGGTAGCACCTCTAAATTGCTAGTAATGGCAACTGAAATAATTCTTACAAACAGAAAAATCCTCATGAAGAAAAGTTACGTTATTTGTCTCTGTCCCCACTGGTGTTCTAGTAGTGAACCCTATGTTGGTGTTTGTAATCTCTTCATATCCCATCAAGCCATCCCTGTGGCAGTAATCAAGGCTCCAGGGCCAGGTAGAGGCTGGAGTGGGAGTCGTACATTTGAATTTGTTCTCGAGTTAAAGGGATGGTAAGAAAAACCTAGAACTGAAAGAGGCCTCCAATCAGCGTGAAGTGTCTTAAACTCACAAGTAGCCAAGCAAACTTGGTTTGAAAATTTTAAAAATCGTGTTTGTCTGCTGTGACCTTGTATACCAGGTTTATCTGTAGCAAATGGTCATGGTATTACACCGCAGAAAATGGGGTTTCTCATGGAAATTCTGACAGACCCTTAACTACAGCAGTGCCAGCAGGCACCACTCTAATATTAAAACCAATTTTGGGTTCAGCCATGTGTTCACAAACAAGTGACATTTGGGAAGTGCAGTTTTAGATTGAGCCTCCATGCTTACATTGTTAAGCAGCGTAGCGTGAAATTACTGAACAAGCAGCATAGAGAGCTCTGAGCAAATCTAGGGAGAGAAAGTTGAAGTGTGGAAGGAGACGCCCAATTTATTTCCATTGCACTCAGTGGCACTTGTCTGTTCAGAGATTTCCATTTCATATTGCCTAAACCACGCACTGCGTACGTGTTAATTAACCCTTTGATACCTTGCTGTCAGGTTCCAGATGAGGTATGAACGCTGTTACACTGTAAGGGTAAAAGGTTTGTTTAAGTCTCATTTTAAGTTAAACAGGGACTTAATGAAATATCAGCTGACTGTGTACACTCGAGCCGCCTGCACGTTTGTGGAGAGAGAATTTGTGGACAGAGACATTCTGGAGTGGGTGATTTTTGGTTAACGAGTACAGGTTTACTGAAGTTAAAAACCGGCTGTATTGAATTCTGTGCTCTCGGGCACGATTAGGTTATCCTTGCCCACATCCGAGCTGGTGTTCTTGTCATATACTTGTTTATAAAGTATAAAGTATTTCTTGGAAACTCTGGGCTGGGCGTCACTCTGCGGGTACATGCTCTTACTGCACTGAAACCAGTTGGCTGGAAGGTGATTCTTCTCCTTTCCTGAGGTTAGCAATACGGCTGTCTTGTCCTACCAGCACTCATGAGACTGGTGACAAGGTAAAGTTCAAAATCAGCCAGTTGTAATGTTCTCCTGGACACGAGCCTGGGGATGAAATTTGGATTCTGCTCTACTGAGAATGATACGTGCCAATAGCGTAGTGTGAGAGAGAGCTCACATGGGAAGGTAATGGCTCACCTTGGAGAAACATAGACAGAACCGTGCTAATTGCCTGCCAGATGGATGGAATGTTCTGCTAACCACAGCAGAACCTGCCTGGGCTGTAAAAAAGACATAATAACCAGACTGAAGTTTAAAGATCAGCTTCTTAGACACTGGTGCTGCTCTAATTGTAGAACAAGCGTCAGCATTGGCAAAAAAAAAAAAAAAAAAAAAGGCAAAACCAATAGCTGCAGAGTTGTGTAAGAAACTAATAGTGGGTAAATAAGTATCTGTGTGAGCTTGCAACCATGATGAGCAGATGCTTAAAAATTCAGGTGGATGCCCAAGTGAATAAACTAGCTGTCCTGTTCGGTTCAAAGCTTTTTGAGAACCTAGTGAGAGGTTTTGGAGTCTCTTTCAGAACTGCTTAGGAGAAGTTGATGTGAAGGGTGTGTGTATAACGGTAACGCGGGTGCGATGCTGGGTTTCATGTCTTTATATGGAAGTTGTAACCATTGCTGACAAGTAGAACATACTGACCAAAACATCTTTATTAACTAAATGTAGGGCCGGTACGCAGAGATAAATTTGTGTCTTTGTCTGTATTTGATGTTTCTGGTAGCTGTTGCGCATGTCCCGGGCTCGGGTAGGCAATTCGAGAGCGGATGGCTTTTGGCACAGGGGTTCAGCAGGATTCTCTGCTTTCTCTCTTTAGGTTTTCCCTGGTCTTGGTTCAGCTTTTTAGTTATAGCAGGTGCTTGCCTCTTAAGTCTGATTTGCTGATCCTTCTAATAACTGCTTCTCTAGCGTCAGTGCTGAGTGCTGGTATGTGACAGACAAAATTCATGTCATTTCCCATGATGTGTGTAAATCCTCAGGACTGATTGCTCTCTGTTCTTAGCAAATGTCAGTCTCCTTAGATTCGGAGGAAGGGTATAACATTCTCCTTTACTTCGTGTCTTTAATTATATGGTGGTGTACCACTGGGAAATAGATGTCTTGCCTACAGCTGGACATTGTGCCCAGAAGTGTAGGAATTAACAGCTCTTTAACTGTTATCCCATTTATTGTCAATGTAAATGTCTCCATCTGTCCTCGAGGAACCTCACGTTGCAGCTGACTTCTTTCCAGTCAAGGTGACTTTGAGGCCAACCACCGCTTGCCTGTTCCACCTAATCTGTGTGAAAAGCTGTGGTTGAGCAGCACATCTGTCAGTTCCTTGTCTAGGGATGGGGGAGAGACCTTCAGGCAATCTTGGGGCTCCCGTAGATGATCCTGGTGTGCTGCCACTATGTCTTTCCGAACACACGATGGGGATTCATTTCAGCGTTCTTTGCGGATCAAACTCTGGCAAGGAATGCTCGCTGTAAGATACAGTCCTGTTTGACTAGCATGAGCATCAGTCTGTCACAGCGTGCGAAGTAAAAAGAGATCCAGAAGAAATGAGTTAAAAGGGGGTTTCGTAGGGTTGGAGATACTGGCACAGTATTTCAGGAGTCAGCTGTAATCTGAATACTCTGCTTTGGACCTTAATGTTCCTGATTAAGTATACAGTTGAGTAGGGATAGGGTTTTTTTTGGTATATACTATAGTTAATGTTTACCTGCATAGGCAGAGCCTAGAAAATTAGGGAGTAATGTTTTCCGCTGTACTCTGTAGTTGGAGTTCTTCAGTCATTTGTCTTCCATTAACTCTTTTTCATGTTTTGTGTTGTTTTGTCTTGTTTTTTCTGTTTGGTTGTTGAAGAAGGCCTGGTGAATGAAAGGCAGTGAATGATAATTTTCATTCCTTACATCTTTTTTTCCCCCTCTTTTTTTTTTTTTTCTTTTTGTCTTGCTACATGAGCCTGCAGTTCCTTCCTGCATTACTGTTTTGATTCGCTTTGTTTCTGAAAACTCTTGGACAGGCAGAGGGTCCTAATAGCTGTGTATTTGACTAAACAACCCTTTTAGACCCAAGTGTTTTAGTAAAGTGTCCTTCCTGAAGTCGAGGCGACCTGTAAGTCTCCTGGTATTCAAAATGACACTTCAGAGTGTACAATTTTGTAGGAAATTCAAGTGTACCTCACAGGTCAGCTTTTCTATTTCTTTTGCAAACTGGACTGGAAATAAATGGATGGGAAGGGAACAATTTCTTGCACTTTCCTTTCTGTGAATAGCAGACACTCCTGGATGATAACGTCTGTGTTACTATCAGTTGACATTTTCATACCTCCATTTTATCTCCTGTTTACTCCAGAGATAGTGCTGGAATTATCTGTCTCAATATAAAATAGGGTCAAGTTGCCCTTCCTTCCCAGATTTTACATTCTGAAATAAGTAGCCTTCATCTCACCCTGCTCAGTACTCCCATCCAAACCTCTGCCCCTGAGCAGTTCAGTCCCGCTCTGCTGCTTAGTCATCTCTCTGGGGAGAAGGGGAAGACAAGTAAGACTCTTTTGTTCGGGCTTCACTGATATGTAAAGGCATCTTCAAGAGAGGTGCCTTCTGGGTCTCAGACTGTGGTCTTTTACATAGCTTACTGCTTCTGAACCCTCTCCTCACGTGTTTGATTCCAATAGTCTACAAAACAATAGATCTGAAATTTACATTTGGAGTATTTGTGATTTAAAGTTGTCTAGTGTATAATTTTCCTTCTAAAATGGAAGCTGCTTTCTTAGTGATTCAGGTGTTAGTAGGGTTTCTCTTAAAAGATGTCCTTATTTTCCAAGAAAATAAAATTCATGAGGTTTTTGCAGAAACTGGTAATATTGTAAAATTGGTCTCTGAAATAAGGGAAATCAGAATTGTGTTTTTGCATTACTTTGTATGTGTGCCTTAACTGACTCTAATTAGACCTTTGAAGCTTAGAATACATTAAAAAAATCTATTATGGAACAGCATTTCCGTAGTTTGTTTTTGTCAGGCAGATTCAAGATTGCTCCTGTACAAAATCTTCCGCTTTTTTTTGTACTTATTTTCTTTCATTATTTGTAAACATCCCTAATACCTTACTCTTGACAAAGCACTGATTCTGTGCAATAAAGAGGAATTTTTACAGTGATTTTCATGCTGAGGTGGAAAGGAGACAGTTATTTTTCTGCAACTGTCTTGGAGCTTCGTTTTATCAGCTCTCTTCTGAGATCCTCTTCTGAAGTACTGACTGGGAGGTTGCTTGTCATCATTTTTGTTAATGAAGGAAGAACACTTACACTGTCAGCAGAAAAAATACACCCTGGAGGTTTCCAGGATTCCAGTCCTTGGGATGCCCGGCTGCCGCTGGACCTGACGACTGAAGTCCGTGCGATGGGTGGGATCTGAGTAGGTACCTGGCCTGTCCCTTGTGGACGTCCTGCCCTTGACAAGGGGCATCTGAGAGACTAATTTTAAATCCAGAATGTAGTTATAAGCCGTTCAGGACTTGATTCGCAGCAAATGGGACATTTCTACCTCGGGGCAGGCAGCTGGGGCAGTGGTGCCTTCAGGCAGCTTGCCTCCTCCCTCTCTGCTCGGTGTTGGGGGGTTTTTAAACAGATTTTTTTAAACAGACTAGGCCTATTTATGCTACTCAGCCTAGTTTACTGTAGCTTAATTACTGCAAGGTGTAAAGCGTGCTGTTCTTGGCTTAGTAATGTCTTTGCCAGCTCAGGGTGACTCTCCCAAGAGCCTGCCGTGGAGCCTGCCGGATCCCTGGGATGGAAAGCTGCCCTGAACCCGTGGAGTCCTGATGTTGCTGGGTTGACAGAGTCTCCCATTCTCTCTCTGCCTCGCTAACCCTATGATTTATAGCGTGGAGGTTGTGGTGTGCTTTCTGGCTGCAGTGAATGGCGATGTGAAGAATGTGCTCCCTGCAGCTTGTTCGTTCAGCTTCTGTCACACAGGAGTCCCTGATAAAGCGTACCAGCCCCCATCATTCATGTGTCAGAGCAGAGGCTTAGGGGTCATCTGGCTTTGGGGATGCTGGCATGGCAAGGCCATCAAAAATCCTTTTAAAAGCCCCCTTAGCATTGTGCTTTCCTGTGCAGCTGGTGTTGCTCCATTGGAATTGCTTCGGGGTGACACACGGGGACATAGATCTGAAGAAGGAAGAGCAGTTTTATGTTCTACCTAAGAATAAATAATGAAGTAGTGCATTCTGTTCAAGAGTTGCAGAAATGGTGGTGTTACAACTCTGAAAAGCAGTGTAGAAGTGTGAAGTAGCTGTGAATTGACATTACACTTTCTCATCAGGTACCTTCCCTTTTTGATGTCCTTCACAGAAATTCCTGCAGTGTAGACAACATTTTGTACCCTTCTGCCTCTTTGCTTTGTGCATGAAGAACACTTGAAAAACAAAGCCCGCTTTTTCTTTAGTGCAGTGAGAGTAGCCTGCTTATGAACAGCCTCTTTTAATTTTTTAACTCCATTTTGCTTTATTATTTTTCTTTTCTGATAGCTGTGCTTCTGATTTTCTTGCAGCTTGGTTCCCTAGGGGCAGTTAGCAGTTTCAGGGCTTTTGTGGGGTGGCTCATAGCTGAGCCCTTCCTAATCTCAGACATCACGATTCAGGTCTTGATTCTTCTCTGAACTCACCGGACTCTTAACTGTGTCATAAATACGTGTGGGTGGGTCTAGATCGTTACAGGAAAGAGACAGAAGCGCTTCATTTGGTGTGCGGTTTCCAGAGGAGTCTCGATTGCTGTTTCCTTTAGGGTTGATACACAACGTCTCGCCTCCTTTATTTATAAATCAGCCCTCCCCTCGTTCTAAGTTGTAGCATTTGGAGTTGCAAAGAATATTTTTCAGCTTTGTATCCTTCTGAAAAATGGTACTGAAGATGCTTGTTATTGCCAGGGGAAAGAATTTGATGGTGTGCTAGAAGCAAATCTTGGGTCGTCACTTTAGGTGCAATGTTTCATATTCCACCGAACATAATTACTCATGTTTCTGTGAACTGCCTGTAGATCCTGGGTGTCCTACATGGGGTACAAAATGGTGGATTTTACTACTTTACCTGTTGGTTTAGTGGCATGTAATACAGCACAGCATTCAGCTCGCTTTTTGAAAGAAATAAAAAGCAGATGATCAAACAGGAGGATAAAAGGATAACTTTAGTCACTTAGCAAGAACTGTCTAGTGTGTCTGTCACTTCAGCTGCAGATCTTTGCTGCGCCACGTCGGTTCATGCTCGCCGCTTCCTTAATGCGTGAACACAGGGTGCTGACCTGCTGAATGACGTGCTTTCTGCCAGCCAAAGTGGTCGGTGGTAGGCTGCTTTCACCGAGTGCAAGTCCTATGATGTGGTTGAAATAATACCTGGAGATAACCTCAGAACGATGTTCACTAGAGACTACATCGTACCCACTGGATAAGTCTTATTTTGTTTATCCCTTGTACTAGAATGAGTCAGTTGAAACAGAGAGGAACTGGTCCTTCCTTGAATCCCTTTCTTAGCCTGCTGCTGAGAGCACTGAATTTCATTCAGGGTTCTTATCTGAGATATACAACTCAGGACCCCACTGAGGTGATCCTCCCCCTGCCCCTCTGCTGTGGTTGTGTTTGTTTGGCGGGAATGAGGATTGTGTATATTTGAGAGAGGTTCAGGAGCAGTCGGCATCCTTACAGGTGTGGTCTACAGAACAGTAAAAGATAAAAAGGATTTCTGGCAAAGGATGCAAAAAGAAATCTTCATGTAGCACATCAGCGGAAGCCTGACGCCAGTTGGGATGGGTTTATTATTTTAGTTGCCTGAAATGAAGCAGGTCACATAGCATCTTATCTCTTAAACCAGAATCCTCTTACATTGAGTGGAGTCGGGTAAATCTGACTCCCCAGCTAACACCACTTGCCACTTACCCAACTCTTGTACTTCAGAAGTCCGCATGGAACTTTATGGAAGCAAGTTAAGGAAGCACGCAAGGAGAAAGCGTGCCCTGCAGCCAGGGACCAGGGGGAGTCCTTGGAAAGCTTTGCCTAATTGCTTTGTTTATGAAACTCTGTAGAGGATTTCCAGTGGGTTTCCTAATGAACTGGTTTGTTGTTGAGACTTACGGCAATGCTGGTAATTACACTAGAAACAGGGGGTCAAGGCTCATCTTCTTTCCCACAAGCTTTCAACTCTCAACCATTAAACACACAAACTATGCATTTTAGGTTTTTCTCCTTCTTCTCAAAGTTTAACTCCTCATTTACTTGCAGAATACCTGCCACTCATCTTTCAGGCACGTACTGGCAATTTGTGTGCCTTTGTCACGTTTGAAACCTTGGCTGTCTGTGAGAGCGTTGCTGTACAGGGTCTGAGTAGAAGGAAAATTAAACTGGAGCCCAAACTGGTTTCTTCTGTCATATCGGATGAGTATTAACTAGATCTCCAGTAACATGCCTGTAATACGGTAACAAATTGGATAGCTGTTTAAGAGTATTATACTGGGAGGACTTCGTGTTTCTCCCAAAAGCTTAAAACTCTATACCTTGTCCTGGAAATTTATGGAGAGAAGCTTAGGAGTGTTGTCTGCATTAGCAATGTGCGTTCCTGTAATACACAGCAAGAATTTCTCAGCTGCCCTCTGAACGTAACCATCTTTATTTCCCAGTAACTTGCTTTTAGGCTTCATTGTTATGCAAAAGCAGATACAAAAGCTTTAAGCAAAGATTTTGGTCTGGCATTTAATGGTGGCATAATAGCTGACAGAACTTCAACTTTGAGCGTGTTGAGTTTCCTTATATTTAAATTTCCATTAAGGCAAAGCAGGAGGCTAGCTGAGTCTTCACTGTGCAGTGGGCCCTGATTTCATCTAGATGTGAGGGGATTTTCCATGAGAACCAGAGGTGCCAATTTAAAAATATCATTTTAGTGACTATTTCTACATAAGGAGAAGGGTTATTTTACATTAACTTTTTATATGTTATGGAACAGATTGGGTTCAGTTTAGTGTTAATAGCTGGGAAGTGAGGGAAATATCCTTACAAAAATGATGCTGAAGGTTGAGGTTGAATGAGGCTGCATTTTTCCATGTATCATTTGATTTTATTACTTCAAGCAGACAGTCTTTTTATTTGGCTGTTATTTTATATAGACTTATTAGTGTTTTTATTTTAAAAAACCAACTGCAAATAAGATAATGGTTACATATTCAGTAGCCACAAATTTCCCACTATCAGTCTTTGAGTTATAAGTGATGAGACAGGGTTCCTGGTGGTGTCAGACAATTTACCACAGTCTACAACTTTGAGTAGCAGGTAATAAAATAATAAGTAGAAGAAAAATGTTGCTTTTCTGTGTTTGAAATTGCTTCATTGTGCGTTTCCTTACAGTATTTTTGCACGTGCTTAGACTGCAAGTTGCCTTTGCATGTTCTTATCCTGTGTGGTTACAAAATCATTAACTTATGAAAAAGGAGAGATGAGGCTAGGAGAAGTCTTCAAAAGATGGAACAAATGAAGTTCCTGCAGATTTGGTGAATATGGAAGCTCCTCTTGTCTTGTTGCTGTTTTGAGTCTCAGGTCCCCTGTAACCGAAGGCAAACAGCTAATCCTAAAACTGTTTTGGTTTTTGTTTTGATTTTTCTCCACCACCATTTTCAGGACTTGCAGTTGGTCTGTGGAGATCCTGGTTACAAATAGTCTGTTGTTTATTCTGTGGTTTGATCTGTCGCTGTGACAGCCTTGCTGTTCCCGAGCAGTTTGGTGCGCTGGTCTGGCTACCAAGTGGGGAAATGACAGAGGAGAGATGGGAAGATACTTGATTAGATCTCAGAGTTCCCTAAATTTCTCACCTGTCACTTTTGACGTGACAGGCGTATCCTTCATGTTGCCATTTAGTCACGGTCTGTGCTTTGGGTGACCGTATCGCTCTTAAATCTTTCACAGGTCTGCGGGTACGTTGGAGTTCTGTGAATACCCAAACTGGGGCTTTGAGGTTTGGTTTTGGCTCACGTAAAGGAAACGAGGTTTTGTATCTCTCCTTAGTGGTGGTGTTTAAGTGTGGATGTGTTAGTTGTATTTATTCTTGTTTCTGTAAAGTTTAATAATGGAATATGAAAGTGTTAGTATTTGAAGGGGGAAAATGGAATATAGAAAGATGTTCTGCAGAAATTGGGACAGGGAGAGACAGAGGTGGGGGGTGTAGGCATAATGTCTCTTATGACCATGATTAAATACTTTGAAAGAAATCTAACTCTGTATGTGGAAGGGGAGGCAATACGTGCACATGGGTGTCATTGACAGGGAAACACGAGCTTGCTATTTTTGTCCTGCTCTGATGGAATGGAGCAGGTAATTAATTGCAAAGGAAATCTCTTGCCCTTCTCTACCCACAGTCTCTTCCTCTGATCTCCCCCGTTCCCCTCTCCCTCCCACCCCTCTCACACACACATTCCCTTTTGCATCTGCTGTATTAAGCAGGATCTTGCTGCTGAATCTGAGGGAAGGGCCTGGAAAAATACCCTGGCCGTTACAGGACCATGAACATGACATAACTGCAGCAGCTGAGGAAATATAACTGTATGGTCCGGAAGAAGCCCCAAAGGAAAGAGGCTTTGTAAATTATTCATGCTTGCTAGTGTGAGAGCAATAAAATGAAATTAAAATTGAAATATAGACATAGATCATGTTAGATTTGTGTAAAGAAAGGAACTTGGCTACTGCAGGCTTCTGGTGTTGCGGTACGCTGGAGATTGCAGCCCACAGTATCATTTCTCTGAATAGCATCCAGATAGCTCAGTATGTGGTTTCTTGATAATCTGTGTATACTTTACATTTTTGTGAGACTCTTAAGCTGGCGGTGGTTGGAGACCGTACTGGAGACCTTTAGCCCCGTCTGACTCGGGATTTGCTCCGCTTGCTTTGAAGGAATTGCTGTACGTGTGCTGCAGCATGTCGGTTCCAGGTTAGGATCAGAAAGTGGACTGTTCCCCTTTTAAGCCATTTTTCATACTTTGTAAAGGCAGGAGAGGTCAATCTCCGTAGCTCATTGATGATGTGTGCTGTGGGGTGCTCTTCTGGATTCCTCTTTGTAGCAGTGCACGGGTGCTTTTAAAATTTCTTAAGAAAAAGTGATTGAAAATCTGCTCAATACAAATCCCTTAAGCCAGTATTGATGGAGGTGCCGGTGAGAAGCTTCTGCCTGGCCAGGAATCTGAAGCATGGGTACCATCTGTGTTCCTGCCGTTCTTCGGCCAAATTGTATTTCCAGCCTTTCTGTCCCACGCTATTTTTCATTAAATGAATTGAGTTTTCCTGAAAGTGCTTGTCCATAAATACTCCTTCCCACCCGGCACGCTCAGGTTATTACCGCTCTCCCAGTCAGAGCAGCAGAAGGTAGCCAGCGGTCTTTGCAAAACGAAAAACAGGAGTGGGGAGGGAAGTACGATAGCAGAGAACTGTACAGAAAGACTCTCTTCTCTCTCTCTCAATGGCTTCTTAGCTATGGTCATAAATCTTTTAAAAATGGTAGTGAAAAACGAAAGAAGAAAGGGGAGAAGCAAGTTTAATTTCATGTATTTCTGCTAAGAGCTGTTTTGAAAAGGTGTGGAGAAAGAGTGAGGAAAAAAAAAGTACTGAAAAGTGTCTATAATTACCTCATCCTCAACTTGAAGAGCGACGTAGTGCGAGTGCATACCTAGCAAAGCTTTGCACCTTAGAGCAGAGCTAAAAGGGGGCTCACCTTTTCACACACAACAGCAAAGCTGTCGTTGCAGCCCCCGTGAGGCAAGCGGGTATTCGTGGGTATTTGTGTGTTGCTGTGTCCTTTGCAATCCTGTACCTTCTTTTGAGTTCAGAGTTTATGGAGACTAGATGCTCATTTAGGCTGGTATCTGTGTCCTGGGTGAGAATCCCCTAGGTCTGTTAATTCTGTGCTTCATCAGAACAGACGGATATCCAAGTAAAACCACTTGTAAGTGTCTTTTTGTAGGCTTGTACAATGGCAAGGTGTAATTCCAGAGGTTAATTTTCATGAGCGTGCTAGTTGAAATGAACAATGCACGTTTTCTTTCACTTAGGCCTATGTAGTTTAGATGCAGAATGTAGTTATTGTTGTAGCCTTTGTTATTTCTCTGTAGTCTTGTGAAAGATTTATGTGCAATGTTATGATGTATAATTATGAAGTTTAACTGCCTTGTTCACTAGGTTAGTCTTTTGTTCCTTTAAGGGTTTTTTCAGTTATGAAGTGATATTAATAATCTCTTTTCAGCCTGCGTAACTCTGCAAGAGACTGGCTAATGGAGGCAACACAGGTTTGAGATCAGACTCAGGCCTGGTCTACATTGGCCAAAGTTATTGCTGGCTAACAACTGTAAGACAGTAGATAAGTAGTATACTGGGTATTGGTCACCAGAAAGTTTTAGCTTGGTTGGTGGGCTTTGAGGGAGAACAAAATTGTTGGGAGGTGAGTCTTCAGCTGCCTTTGGAGAGTGTGGCAGCTTGTGTTGTCTCTGGTTTTGCCAAGGGCAGGTAGAGTCAACGCTTTCCGTTAAGCTGAATTACCCACGTATACCTCAACAGAATTCCTAGCACTGACCCACCATAGGCCTTGCAGACCAAATGGGTAGAATGTTGGTTTGCCTCTGGAGAAGGGCAAGCTCGGCTGACGAGAACAGAAGACGGTCCTGTGATCTGACGTGGTGTTGGTGTCTGGATATCTCTTGCAGTGCACTTGCCGCAAAGACATGGTGAAGATTTCCATGGATGTCTTTGTGAGGATTCTGCAACCAGAACGTTACGATTTATGGAAACAAGGAAAAGACATTGCTGTCCTGGACCATATGAAACCCACAGCTCTGACTAGCCCAGAACTAGAGGCCTGGAATGAGACGAAGGCAGAGTTGAAGGCGAAATTGCTTCGCAGGTAAAGAGAGGAAAAAAAAAACACCAAAATCGTGTCTGAGCACTGTATTTAATTTTAATTGCTAAAATTTTAAGGACTATAATTCTTAGTTTGGGGTAGTTAAAACTTTTTTTTTTTTTTTTTACAATTCCTCTTGTAATTTTTCTTGGGTAATGTGCTCCCTCGTTGTTCTGTTTCCTTTAAATGTTTTAGAAGCAGATGTTTTCTGAAAGTAGGACACTGTGTGCCCCCTCACAACTCATCTCTTATCCTGGAAGACAAAAAAATCTATAGTACACATTTATAGCTTCACTTACCAGAAAGCAGGAGGAAAAAAAAAACCTCATCGATTGCAAAAGGGATTTTCTGCATGCCTTTCTGTGCTTCCTTTGATCTCTGTATTAATTTTCTACAAGTTTGTGGGTTTTGTGTGTTACAGCATGCTTGAATTGAAAATTTGGCATGCTAACCTTTTACTGTTGGAATCTTGCTTTATAGGATAGGAGATGAGGAAGAGGACAACAAACACCGGTATGTGACTTCCCTCATCAACTTAAATGACTTCTTTCTTTTTCCTGTCAAGTTTCTTAAAATAGTAACTCTGAAAGTGTTTTCCTTTTTCAGTTAGTTTTTTCCTGTCTGCCTCCTCGAAGGGGCACAGAAAATCTTTAGGCATTGAGGTTTCTCAGATTTCATCTTGGTTTCATGTAGTTTTTGGATCTCTCCATCATTAGAGAACCTCAGCTGTCTCGTGCCTGTTCTGGTTGTCCGTTCTTGAGTGTGCGGTTAATCTACTGAATTAGTAGTGATGTGGAATGATTAACGGGTTGTAGGTAAAGCTAACTGGTCACCGAAGCGGAGAGTTGATAAAATGCTGCTGCTGTCTCAGAAAGTGGAATTGAACTAGAGTGTGTTAGACATGGGCTGCTAAGGGGAGAACTTTCCTTCCTCATCAAGCTTGCTTGAAGAACAAGACTGTATTCTAGGAAACTGAAGCATCCTAGGGCTTTAATGTAAAGTGTGTGCCCTTCCACATCCTCCTTTACCCTTCTTTTTGACATTGTTCTCATTCCCGCTCTGCCTGCAGTGTGGCACACAAGCCTGCTTCTTTCTGCTCTTATCTAGTGTTTGTTGAATTTCTGGTGTGAGTGTTGGCAGTCTCTGGAAATTGTACTGCTTCATCCAGATCTAATAGTCTGCTGCTAATTTCAGCTCCAATATCCCTTCTTTGAAATCCGGGAAGAAACCTTTAAATAGGCTTTACGTTTCTGGAGCCATCTTTGATAGGGACTTTGAGTAACAGTTTAAAAACCATTGACCTAATAATTCGCTGATAGTTGGTTTATTTAGGCATTCTAGCAAAGGAAAAGATAACACACTAGTAAAAGTGTCTCTCTTTCTCTAGCACTGGTCTTTATTGTCTTCCAGGAGTTTTGAGTCACCCGGTATTGCTTTGGACTGGTGGTCCTGCATCTTGCTTTTCTACATGGCATGGTTTGTCCATTATTTTACAAATGCTGAAATGGGAAAGTGTGTTCCCCACTAAATCCAGGCTCCAAAAGATGTTCCTAAAATGTTTCCAGCTATTCCTTCTATAGTGAGCTTCAGGAAAAGCAGTCAGAAGTTGCGATTTATGCTCTATGGACAATGTCTAACTGAACTCCAGTGGGTCCCTGGATCTTTCTCTTCCACATCTGGAAATTGGGAATCTCTTTACTGCCCGGGGCTACTAAGGGTTACTTCGATCTAGGTACTGTTTGCGCAGTGTAAGGTACTATGTGAACACCAAGGATTGCTTTCCCTCTTTGAGCCTGTTGCTGAGCAGGGAAGCCTCTCTCTTAACCTGAGCCTATTGCAAAAGATCCAGGTACTTTTTTCCCCTTATCTGTTCAGTGTTTCCTAGATTATTTCAATATTATCCTGAAGCAGTTTTGAAGCTGTTGGATACTGCTTAGCAGTAGCCTCTCTCTTATGCTTATGTCTTGGAAAGACATAATTTTACTTGAAGACAGACTTTTCTCAGCAGGATGGACTTTACTGGAAGAATGGGATTCACCTCTGCCCAAACCTCTTCACAGTTGTATCTACTTAATTAAAGTCACTTTGTGGTCTGTTCTTCAAAGAGTACAAATGCTGCTTTTTTTGCCAGCTCTCTTGGAAAAAGTAGCTTTTAAAGCCTGCAGAGAGATATGTTATTTCTTTTCTAAGGTCATTCATACTTAGTTACCTTGAAAAACTCAACTTTGTTTACTTTATGGCTTCAGTGAGAGGCTGTTTTAGTCTAGTCCACAAAAAGCCCATTTCTGGTATTCTGTATTTCTGGAAGCACAGTTTCTTTAAATTATGTGCTTTCTACCTCTCTCCTTTTTTTTCCCCAACTTCAGAGTGAGAGGAGCCCTGCAAAAGGATCTTTTTTATCTACTGTGAGTATAAAGCTTTGTGATTTAATTTTTGCCTGGCATTTCTACACCACGGGAATAAAACACACACTTTACTAAAAATAGCTCGTGACACTTGATTCTACTCCGATGCTTTCTTCACCAACTATGGAAGGTTCCAGCTGCAATGGAAAAGTCTTAGGGGTTTATCTTCTCCTCCCACCTTGCTTTCCCCCCGCCCTGAGAAGGTGGTGTGTACTTAGAATATGGGTGAAGAGAAAAGTTGATCCTTCTGGGTTCAGCTGTGTGTTCCTGCTAATGAGTGTCTTGCAGGTGCGAAGTTAACATCTATACTTGGAGGGCTACCATATGGTTAGAGTCTAGCAATTATAAATTACTGTGCATATGGATCAACTTGCTTTTCTATTAATCATTCATCTCGGGTTGAATTTTTTTCTTCCTTCTTTGTTGGTTACCTGATTAAGGGCTCTTAACTCCATTGTACTCCAAATTTAAGTAGCAGCTGAGTTTCTGGGCTGTGAGGATGGAAAGCTGAATTTCAGCTTTTCTGGAGTTTTGGGCTGATGAATGCAGTGGGATTGCGTTTTACAGTTTGTTACGTGATGGTAGATGCGAGGCCATATGGGAGATGCTGCTTTCAAAAAAAAAAAAGGGTCTACATGCTAAAAATGGTGTAAAAATTGCAGATCTCTGCATCAGTCTCTTTTGAAAAAGAGAGCTTGTTAGACTTAAACCTGACATTGAAGGAGCTGTTTGATAGATCCTGTAAAAAAAACCTGAACTGGGTCTGGTTGGGATGGAGTTAACTTTCTTCACAGCAGCCCAGGGGACTGTGTTTGGGATTTGTGGCTACAACAGTGCTGATAAGGCACCGATGTTTTGGCTGTTGCTGTTTTGGCTGTTGCTGACTGGTGTTCGCACAGTGTCAAGGCTTTAGTTTTTTCCCAGTCTGCCCCCTGCCCAGTGAGTAGGTTGGGGGTGGGCAAGAGATTGGGAGGGGACACAGCTGGGACAGCTGTTCCGAAGTGGTCAGAGGGATATTCTGTACCGTAAAACGTTGTGCTGAGCAATAAAAACTGGGGTGTAGAGAAGGAAGAAGGGGGGGGGGGGGTTGGCTTCCAAGGTGGCCGTTGTTTGGAGACTGACTGGGCATTGGCCTGTGGGTGAGTGGATTTCCTTTGCTTGTTTCTTTCGCGTTTTATTCTTTCCTCTTTCCTTCACCTATTAAACTGTCTTTGTCTCAACCTCCAAGTTTTCTGGCTCTTATTCTTCCTGTTTTCCCTCCCTGTCCCACTTGAGCGGCGGGGAGTGAGCGAGTGTTTGCATGGGTGCATGACTCCTAACATGGTTCCTAACCAAAAGACATTATCCTGGCTTCTGAATTCGCATTTGTCTTTGCATTGTGGCTACTGTAATCTCTTTGTCTTAGTGTTGTTGACTCTTTAGAAAGAACAGTGTTGCTATTAGCTTGTTAGTATTAGTCTGATCATATTAATATGCACTTCTTTTAGTTAGACTTCTTCATAGGCCTTGGACCCTGTGAATTATACTGCTGAAAAATCATAACCTGCCTATTGGTTATGCTATAAGGACTCATTACACTGTGGTTTTAAAAACTGGCAGTGCTGGGTAATGTTTCAGAGCTGGAAGATGATGCTTTGCAGACTTCCAGCAGTTTGCCAAGGCAAAGCACGTACAGAATGAAGAGAAATGGTGGAATGGGGGCAGAGGATGAAAGAAAGATTTATGACAAGTCTTCATCTATATTTTGAAGTACAAGCAAAATAGATTTCATACACAATTACAGTCGTTTTAACTGCAGCTCGTGAGCTTACATTAGTAATGGTGGGCAAAAGCTCTTCAAAAAACCTGGACAATTAATGGCTGCTGTGAATGGATCTTAAATGTTGTGTTATGCAAGGTTCATCTGTTTCCTTTCAGATATCTGTTTTGCCCTGTAGCTATTGTTAGCTACCTTGTGTTTTCTCTCTCCAAAGAAGATTCTTTTGTTTTGTATTCAGCTTTTTAAGTCAGTGATCGTTTTATATATTGAAGGCTGTTCTTTTATGTCAAATCACACTTCTGTACTTCTAGGTCTCACAGAAAAAGAAGTCAACCCAGAAGACATAAAACAGAGGATCAGAAGTCTCTTGGGGATGTCATGGCTATTGAAACTGCCTTGGAAGATGTGAAAGTAAAAGAGGAACTGAAAAGAGGGCCAGATCTAGAGGAAGAGGAGAGAAGCAAAGTGATTGAGGGAGAAGGTGAGGGCCCTGTTCACTGGTGGCAGATCACTTCAGTGAAGAACTGGGGCAGGCTATCGCTCTAAAACACATTTGTAAATAAGTTGTCTGCTGTTGTTTATTTCTGTTGAAATATCAGTGCGATCTTTCCTAATATTAAATCTATGCTCACCGAAATACACCATCATTTACAGCAGCAATTGATTTTTCCTTCTCTTTAAGGATTCAGTCCAAATAGCTTTCTTGGCAGGGCTTGAAAATTCTGCCCAAACTATTACAGGTTTGTAAAAATATATATTAGGGGAGGAATATTTTTAAATACTTCGTAGAGAAACAAATAAATATCTTTTGTGTCCTACTCTGGAAAGGAATGATTTGTGCACTCCCTTGTGCAATTAATGTTTCCCCTTACCCTCCCTTCCTCCTCCCCATTTCTTCCAGAGACTGAATAAAGTCAGCCTTAGGTTGTGTGGGATCCACAGCTGCTGCATGAGTCCAAGTTGCAGGTTTGGTTTTCTTCAAGTCTGGCTGTAGGAGGGAAGCTTTTCAGCTTCCTTGCATGGCTGAAGTTAATACCAGTCCATGACAACTCCCAGTCCTTTATGATTTCTTCTGCATATGGTTATTCCAAAGGCCTGACCTCGACCATCTTGCTGGAGGCTTTTTTTGAGATACTTTTTTTTTTCTTGTCTGCGTAGGAAAAGTTGCACTTCTTGCTGGGAGTAAGCTGCTTTCTTTCCCTCTAGTGTGCGTGGTTGAGTAGTTGATGTGTCTATGGTGCACTCTCTCTGAGACACTCAAGCATTTCATAAACACTAGTGAATGCATTTTTATGTATTTTATATATCCATTGTTTGTTTAGCATTTGGAGAAAACTGATGCTGCAAACTGTTCAGAGGCCCTTGATGGTGATCTTAGAGGAAATCTCTGGAAGCTCTGGGAAAAGAATGGAGATCTTCAATTCCAGAGTCTCTTAGCTAGACAGTGTATTTTCTCTTTTCACGGGAAGTAAGGAGTTTGAAAATCATTGTACAGAGCAGGAGCAGCACAGTGCAGATAGTTAATTTCTATTGCCCTAAGCTTGAAAGTGTGTTAAATTGAACGCCTTTGGCTCTTGTACAAGTTTTAACAGTTGATGCTTGTAATAAATGGCCCGAAAATGCTGATATCCCTTTGGAGACGAGATAAGTGACAAGGACAGATCCGAGATCCTTAGAATGGCAGAGGAACAATAGACTCTGTTCTAGCTGAATAGGTTCCAAATCATACACTTAGGCTACTTGTTAAGAGCTCTTTAACTGTTAGTAGAGGAGGGAAAAACTTATTTCAGCACCATTGCAGTCGCTGGAACTAGACTGTTTGCGGTTTCTGAGGGGTCTAGTGCTCAGTGTGGCTGTTAGCAAATATACAAGTTTGCAATATAGCAATTACAGACCGATGAGTTCTCTGGTTTTTCTACATCCTACTGCCTGTGTTGCGTCTCACAAGTGTCTTACAGTTTCATCTTGAAAACCAAAATAGCATCTGTTTGGAAGGCCCTGGCAATGTAGCTCCCTGTCCCCGCCTTTTTCTATTCCTCTGGTTTTAATTTGGCTTGATTTTTCTGCTTAACACCAGGAAAGATGACCTTGAGAAGGAGGAAGAATGAGGTTTCAAATTAGTCATTAGTAGTTTCAAAGTAGGTCTTGTGCTTCATGTTGGTTATTTGGACTAGCTGAGCATTAATAACTTGAGGTTTTCAGGATTTCTGACCCACATACCTTAAGGTATTTTCTTTTGGGTTTTGTGACTCAGCTTTATATTCATAATTTATTATGTTGCTGTTAATATATTTAGAATTTTTAGCAGGTTGTCTTGGGACTTGAAATTAAAAAGGAGATTCTTTAAGCTTAGTTCTTCTCTGGGTGTGCTAAACAGCATAAATACATCCTGTGAGTCAGGAGCTGTTACCTGCAATGCTGTGCCTGGTAAGAGTCCCGTGGACTTGGGCTACAGACCATGTATCTTACAGAATTCTTCTTTTTTTTTTAATAATGTGAGGAAAAAGCAATGAGATGCCTAACAGCAAAATAGTTGCGTGTTATTTTCCACCACGTTTCGTTAAATGGCATTCCCTCATGTCCTCTTGAGTGTTGCAGTTGTAATCTAAGTACATAATTACATGAAGTAATACTGTGATCAAGATGCCAGTAAACCAGAACTGAAAACTCTTCTGCTGTTACCTGTATGTAATAGCAAATTGCTGCACAACTGCCTTTTAGATGACGATTTGCTACCTGAGGGTTTTACTAGGGCAGCTGTCAAGTGGTGGCTGGTCTCTCGCTGATTTTTCTGCAGTGTTGCTTCAGCTGGCAGCCTAAAGTCATTGAGAGATGAGACTGTTTAACAGGATGGAAGGATTATCATGAAACAATGTCGTAGCACAAGAGTTTGTCCTGGAGACTTTCTGGGCTTCTCCAGCATGATGTAGAGAAAACAGAGCCTTTTCAGAAATCTGCTAGCAGTCGCTGTGGCCATCTACGTATTTGTAGTACGTGCTGCATGAAGCTCTGATAACCGATCAGATACAACCCCTAAAAGCAAGTAGAAGGTGTTTTCCTACCGCTTTTGCTTTTTACTCTTGCATCAGTCCTGTTCATGTACTCTGTTAGCATAGAAGCTGTACAGGGTACACACACCGGGCATTTAGGGATTGCTCTAGGGTGATACTCCCTTTCTAGAAGTAAGGAATGCTCTTGAAAGTGAAAATGTTTAGGAGGAACTTCAGGATGGTGGAATAGTCTTCATGATTACTTTATCTACAGCAGTCTCCCACATGGATTGAAGAAAAACCCTTGAGTGTAACTGTTACAGCAACGCAGCCATCTTCTTGAAGGATGCTGTGCTGTAGTAGGGGGATGTACGGGCAAAACTCCCCTGCTTTCTGCCGTGTTCGGTTTCATCTTATCTCTGTGCTTGTGATTCTGCTAGATTAATAAGTCTAACTTACAGTTTCTTTTTTGAGCTGTTGACAGTACAAATTATTTAACTAAAGTTGTGGCTGAATTACTGATGCTGAAGTCCATTTCTGATTGCCTTTGCCCAATACCAGGAGATACTGCTCTAGCAGATGAAGTCCATGCTCTTGTAGCAGCTATTTACAGTCTCATTGTCCAAAGCCGTGGTGTACAGTCCTATGTAGGTGCTTTGATTTCCCTGCCAACATCCCTTCCCCTCAAAGGTATCGTATACCTGCAACTTCACTGAACTTTGTGTAGTATTTCAAATTGTCTCTAGGCAGGCAAGTCTTCTCACCGTGAAAAAAGTCGTCATACTACTGTTTTCCATGTCTGCTGGCTCTGCTACATGTGCCTTTCTTCTTCAGCAGAAGGACAGCTGATAGACATTCATTGCTCTGTTAACCTGCGTATCGATTTGTGCATAAAGATCCCTTTCCTTTCGGAAGTATTCATGATAGCCTGATAGAGACTTTGAATTTCACCTCTCTTCTTCCTGGCTTCTGATTTATAGATTCACTTGCAAACTAGTTTGTTCATCTTAATGCAAAAACTTTTAAACAAAGTTCTACGTGCCAGCTGCTGTCAAATTACCCATTTAGAAGTCAATAAAGCTGGTGAATGGCATTTGTTTTGTTGTTGGGTAGAGAATTCTCTGAGTGTATAGAGAGTAAATATGATCTGGTTTGGGGAAAATCCAATTTGCCTTTCATTCAATATGTTTGTTTCTCTAAGGAAAATCAATATTCCTTTCTCTGTGATAGAACAAACCCGTTTATCTGAGGGACTGCCTGCACAAGTACAACAATAACTATTTTGGGCTGAACTTGTTCCCGTTTTTATAAATTAGTGTAAATAAAGTCATCAGACCGGACTTCTGGGAAATGTTGAGGTTGAGGTTTCCCCTTGAAGATTTCAGCAGGGATTTTAGCACTTGATCTTATTGTGGGATTATTTGCCTTCTCTTTTCAAACCCTTCCTCCTGCAGATACCTTGTTACTCTGCGATGGTTTATCCGATTTTCTGTTTACGAGGTTTGGCTGATCAGCTTTGGTCTAGTCCTTAATGGAGGAATCTGAGTGGGTTGGTGAAGCATCATTATTAGGGTGAATAGTCTTTCTTTATCTTTTGTTGTCATCAGCCCTCCTCCCCATCCTGTTAGTAGGGAAAATGACCTTTTGCAGGAAAGTCATCTAGTCATAGCATCTGCAGGTGAAAAACAATCTCTTATGAAATAAATTGAGCACTGGCATCTGTCTGAGGAGCATCTATTATTTACTTTCCTTTGAGTGAACCAATAACTTCATTCATGAACTGAGGGAAGGATTGGGCAAAGGGAACATACATCATTTTAGGTGGAATAAGGCAAGATGTGAAAGCATCTCCTGCCCTAACCTAGAGGCACTCGCCCAGTGGCCAGTAGGAATTTTAATTACTGCTGTAAAATCAGAGTGGGTGGATCCCTTAACATAATTATGTTGCAAAGGCAGGTGGGGAAGACTTTTATGGGTCACTGCTGCCTCTGGTAAAAATACTGAGACGTCTGTCTGTTCAAGAAGTGTTGTGTTGTCACAGCCGTGTGAGAGACCTGCAGTGCCATGCAGATAAGATGAATGACAGTGGGCTAGGAGAAACAAGGACAAATGGAGCGAGTGTTAGGAACGGCTGTCTCTGTAACCAGTGTTGGCATGGTGTCTGTAATAGGCTTAGTTCAATGCTGTACTTGATTTCTGCTTTAAAGGCATCTTTTTAAAAGATTTTACAGTAGAAATCTTTTGGTAGTAATGATTCAGATATCTTTGTTCGGTTCTTCGTTTCCTGGGGCTGTTGAATGCGTTGACACACAGTGGTACTCAGATGAGAGCTCTGCTCGCAAATAGAGGGAGCAGTAAGTGGGGGTGCTCCAGAGGTTAGGGCAAACTGGGGATATAGAACAGTGGCCACCAGGCTTTTTTGATTGTGCCCCATGTTAGCAAAAAAAATTTTGAGCACACCTCCTGGTACATGCATCTTGATTTATAAAACCTGTACATGTATTACTGTGCTAATATACTATGTCCAATATAAAACATACACAAAAATAGGAGATTTTAAAATGGATGAGATAAAATGAACACTATTTTAAAGATACGCTTTATTAATAATACAAAAATATTTTCTTCCCGCACCCCAGTGGATGGTTTTGTGCACCCCACTTTGGAGACTGCTGATACAAAAAACTTGAAATACAAGAGTCAGGGCCTATGTAATATATTACATGGGTTTTGGCACACTGTCCAGTTTCTTAGGGGTTTAGATATTTTCCCTCCAGGCAGCATTCACTTTGGCAGCCTTTCTGCTTCAGTCAAGAAATAAATAGTCCTTAAAAATGACACAAGTCTTTTCTGTCTCAAGTGAGCTTCCCTAAGTCAGTGCCGAAGTACAGCTGACTCTGTCAACAGCTCTCAGTCTGCCTGTTTGAAAGGAAGACTAACACCATAATGTAGTAGGTTAGCACCGCACTGGAGCTTGTTGGTGAAAGGAGAAAAATATTATATGCCCCGAAATCTTGGCATATGAAGCTAAATGTTGCCTATTGTCTTGAAACAGGTGACTGCAAAGTGAAGGCCCGTCCTCCGAAAGTAAAAGGGGAGAGGAAGAAGAAGCACCTTTTCCATCAACACCAGCACCACCTGCAAGCACCTCAGCCTCCTCTGCAGCAGCAGCAGCCACCGCTGCCACCACCGCCTGCACCACAGCAGCAGCTGGCAGAGGGTGAGGCACCGGCAGCACGGCCGCCGGTACCCCCAGCCGTACCCGCATCGTCCACAGCAGAAAGGAGCTTGCCCCCAGCTCCTCTGAACATTATCCAGCCCTCGGAGACACCAGTTGAGGAAGATGACTTTAAACCCCGGCCCATCATTCCCATGCTTTATGTGGTTCCACGGACCAAAAAGGTGGTGTTTGACAAGGAGCGCATGTCCTGCCAGCAGGCCTTTGAGCAGTTTGCCAGGCAAAAGAGTCCAAGTTGGCAGGAGCAGGTGGTCCCTATGGAAATCCCTGTGAAGGAGGAGGAGAATGCAGAAGCAGAAAACAGAGAGGTTGCTGCAGAGGTCAGTGATTTACAGGTATTCATGACCAAGGAGGTGACTTTAAGATTTGCTAGTTTTAAGCGACAAGTTGAGGACTGAACTTGGAACAAGAAGAGTTCTCAGTTGTGCCTGAGCCTCCAGTGGAGTAGTGCCGTGTTGGCAAGCCATAGAGTTCTTTTACAGGAAGACATCGATTATTTGCTCACAGTTCAGTCCATCATTGTGTTGATGCTAGCTGATTAATCAAACTAATTATTGTCTTCAAAAGATAATCTCTTTTCCTGCTACTGATAGTACAGATAATACTGAAACGATCATCTCAAACAGTAGGCAGGAAGACCCAGCACAAGCAAGTGGCTGCTGCAGAGCAGCTATTCCGAGACTGGTAAAACCCAACAATCCCCAGGCAGGGGAACTTCGATTGCACCAACACTTTAATAATTCTTCTCCCTTGTTTCTGACTTCTCCAGCTGATGTGCTTTATGCTTCTCCAGCACATACTTCATGCTTCCAAGGTTTGGCCTGCTATGTGGTGTTGCCTAGGGACCTTTACTGTCATGAGATTTAGCACTGGAAAAGTTGGCAGAACGCTTTTTTTCACAGACAATATATTGTTCATGACATGTAATCTGTCTCAGGCATCTCTTTTCCTTGGGGAGTGCTTTCCTGAGGGCAGTTTCCGAAAGAGGAAGGAGGAAAATGTTTAGGAATTAGCAGCAAATCAGAGCAATGTGATGTAGCTCTGTTTTCCTGCCTGATGCTGCTGAAAGAGCCAAGGAAATGGCAAAGCACTGTTAGAAAGTGTAGGGACGGGGGGAAACGCGCATTGCCATGGTGGCGTGGCGCAATGGGCATACCTTTCTAAGGTATAAACGTTTCTAAGACATAATGGCTGCAGACTAGAGAGGAAAAGCCACTGTGCCAGGCTGGGCTGCCCTAAGTACCATCACTTCTGCTCGCTCCTGTGTAAAACGGAACGTACTTGGATTTCACTCTTGACGCTGCCACACTGCTGCCTGCCTTCGTGGCTGTGAACCGAAGCGCGGGGTGCTCTCCCTTTCTGGTGCGAAGTACCTCCCCTGGGAGGCGTTCGGTGCCTGGCACCAGCGGGGCTGTGAGCCCCTGTGCCGAGGATGCACGCAGAGTTTACGGTGTTGGCTGGCACACGGGGCACTGGGGTCCAGTACAATATAAATGTGCTTGTTATAAAACGCATTATAACGTTCTAGTAAAATGATTCTGGTCCTCTCTGCCCTGTATGTAGTTTTTGTGCTAGAATTCCTAGCTGTTCATGTGATTTAACCAGACTTTTCATTAGTTAAAGGAATCGGCAGGCTTGACGCTGGTCTGAGACTGTTCTGATTTTAAGAAAACACTGTAGTTTACCTTTACCTGACATCTTAAGAGACAGCAGTGGCTTTATCTACTACAGTAATTGGCTTGGGAGGCTGTGTTGATGGCAGCCGAAAGGCAGTGAAAAGTTTGCTGTGTAAGTTCAAGAACTCTTTACGTCAAGGATTCCACCTCTGTCCTGTGCTTTCCTTTGCTTGCCGAGATATTTGGGGTTCCCATCTAGCTCGTTGTGCTTTGTTACAGGCTGCTTCTGCTTTTTCAAAAATGAAGATGGAGATAAAAAAGAGCCGTCGTCATCCACTGGGCAAACCACCAACCCGCTCCCCATTGTCGGTGGTTAAACAGGAGACCTCGAGTGATGAGGGTGAGTGCACTGGCATTAAGAATCTTGTATGTCTTGTCTGATCTGAAAAATTGCTGAAGCCATTAACATAAACTGGATGGCCTGGAACTTTTTGTGTTACACTTAACTGATAGAAAATGCAGCATGTTCCCATTTTGATAACCCAGCTGGAAACAAAATTCATCCGTGGGAGGTGTCCCTTCTCACCTCCCACCCTTTTTTTCTCTCAAGAAAAATATTTTGCTGGCTGCAGAATGAGGCAGCATTTTGGGCAAAGGGAAAAAAGAGTTCACAGAAAATAACATCTTAAAGTAAAAGCTCTATCTTAGGTATTGCATTAAAATGAGAGCTGTTTGCCTCGGAGGGAGGTGGAGGTTAGGTCTGCTCTTATGTGTATAGGGAAAATTAATTCTAACTTTTTGGTTGGCTTTTTAATTCATGTGAATGTGGGGGTCCAACTTTTCTTGGCAGATCCAGAAATGAGAACTGGAAAGTCTCTCAGTGCTTAACTGTACATCGCTGATTTTTCTTTTCCCACGTTCCAGTTGCTGTGAATGCCATAACAGCGTAGACCAAAAAAAAAGACGCCTCTCGGTTCTGTTGTGAGGTGTAACGTACCGCTTCTGGGTCTTGTCCACCTTGTGGAGTACTCTGAGTGTAGACAAGTCCACAGCAAGAAGCTTTTGCGTGCTGGGGCAGGTACCCAAAGGTATAGTGGGCGGTCCCTGTTTTCAGGGTACTTAGAACTTTATGTTCAAAAGGACAATGTCTTCCCTGTTCTTTTTCCTTCAGAGAATGTATCTACTGATCTTAGAGAAACTTTGTGTGGGAAGGGGATATTCTGTACATCCATAGCTCCATTTCCTTACCGAGGATGATGCGTTTGACGTCTTGCATATGTGTAATGTGGATTGAAGCGTTGAAAGGCAGTTGAGACTAGTTATCTTGTTTTGGCGTGAGACCTTGCAACAAACTTTGTGCTGAAGGATCCTCATTAGACAGATTCTTTTCACTGTTTTGACTTCTTGGATGGTGTACGGGGACTTTGCTGGCTGACTCAGGAGCAACTTTCTGTGAAAGCTGGCATTTCTTGGGGACTGATTTACAGCACTGTTGGGCAAAATCTGATCAAACAGATTGTTCTCTTCCCCACCAGGGAATAGGAGCAACTCTCTGCGCTCCTTGCTTTTTCAGGGCTAATGTATGAGGATGATGTGGAGGCCGCAGTGAGGGAGAGTGAGCATGTAAATTAAGGGAATGCATATGCTGCACTAAGGTTCAGTTGAGACAAACTGTTAGTCTTTTCTACTTGTGTATAACTTGCTTGAAATGTAGGAGCATTCCAAACGCTGTGTGTCACCTAGAATCCATCCTGGGATGAGCGAAGGTGATGATCAACATACACAGTCATTTCCTTTTTTTTTTTTTCCCCTCAGTCTATCACTCTGCATTATGATGCTGCTTTCATTGATTTCACTGGTACCATAAATCCTTGCCTGTCTGGTGATGTGCCTTGACTAAAATGTGGAGAAGCATGTGGTTTGGTTTTTGGCTCGTGTCTTAAAATGTCGTTAAAGGTGCTTGATTTCTTCAGAAGGTGAGGGTTGAGCTCTGCTTTGAAAGTAAAGGCATCTAGGAGGTATCAGTCTGCAGACCCGAGGTCACTGGTCTGTTTTCAGGTGAGCACGTGTAGCTGAAGGCTGTAGGACACGTCCTTGTAAAGCTGTGTTGTTATGAGGGCCGGCTCTGGTCTGAGACACGCTGAAGTGGCAGTCTGCTCCTGGCATGGGTAGTATCTTCCCCTAGGAAGGACAGCCTAACTGCCCGCTGGCAAGGCTGTTTCTAGTCGTCTCCCTTTCCAGCAGAATCCTATGCGGTGTTGTGGAGAAGGCTGTGGTATAAGTAATTGTTGTTAGTCTTTGGATACCAAGATAAAAATACAGTAAGAAAAGATGCTTTTTAGGAATTAACCTTCGTTTGAAGTGTGACAGAGATTCACAGATGGCATTCATCGTATCAAAAAAAGGTTGAAGAATTAAACACAATAAAATTTCCTGTGTTGTCTGGCGAATATATATCAGATTAGTTATAGGGGAACATTTAAAATCTGAGATGTAGAGATGCAGAACACTGCCCTTAGTGTCTTACTACAAGTTCTTTTTACCCTTTCTGGTAACCCAAGAGTCTGAAAATCTTAACAGGGAGGAGACTTGGACTTGTTGAGAGCAGAACATTGACTGACTATTTCCAGTAATTAACAGTGAAGAGTTTGATTTCATGTGCTGAGCGCTGGGGATAATGTTCCGAGAAGTTTTTGAGTTCTTCTGGCCAAAGCTATTCGTTTGGAAACTTTGCGGACTGACAATGTAATGAGTGAGTTAAACTTAGTCTTGTGTGGAAAAGTTCTTTTAACACTTCCAGCGACTCGAAATTCCTTAATAAGGAATGGTAAGAAAGTTGGACCCCCAGACTGACACAAATGGATTCTGTGGTGGTTGAATCATAAAGTGCCAAGGGCCTTTTAAAGGTTTTGTAAAAACAAAGAATTAGCAAACTAATTAGCACAAGCAGTACCTATCAGAGCTCTGGCAGAAGAAGTGGTGGTGGGGAATGCAAATTGCAGGCTTAGTGGTGTGCGCTCGATGTAGCTGGGAAGCAGCTGCAGAAAGGTAAAATGACAGCTTGAGCCCAGGGAATCTCCTGGCCAAGGTTTGTGTTTGCAGAAACAGGTACGGGGTGCGCTTGGGAAGGTTGAAACAGGCTTGCTGCTGACTGGTGGGAACTGGGAGCTGGCCTAACCAAACCAACACGAACTGCACGCGCATCTTCCGGAGACTGCAGCTCCCCGCTGGAGAAAGGAAAGGGAGAATTTCCTTGCGCTTCCATCATGCATTTTGAACTTGGCTTCGCTAAAAGGATGTTGTAGGTCTCCACAGCTAGCAAGTGGAGAGTTATGAAGGCAGTAAATCCAGATTCTTGTCCTTATTCTTCCTCGTGGCCAGTTCCATTAGGTCATTGGTGGCTCTACCTTGTCTATGCTATCCATAAAGTGGAGATTAAATCCATATGAGGAAGTGTTTGAGGCACGCACGTACGAGGAACCATGGATGAGTTCAGTGTTCTGGTTTATTGAGCTTCTTGTCGAAGCATCAGCTGTTTAACCCTGCCTTGCTGCGGTTTGCCTCTCTCTCCTGTTTTGCCTGTACTGACTGTTGCTTTGGGATCTTTTTCTTTCTAGAAACATTTCCATTTTCTGGGGAGGAAGATATGAGTGACCCAGAGGCTTTGAAATCTTTACTTTCCCTCCAGTGGAAGAATAAAGTACATAATTTCCCAGCTGAAAGAAAATTCAATGCAGCTGCCGCCCTGAGCGAGCCATACTGTGCTGTCTGTACCCTTTTCTACCCGTATAACCAGGTAATTCCTGATACTGCTCCGATGGACGTGTCAGTGGTGGGTGCTGAGTGGTGGCTACTGTGGAAGTTACGATGCAGAGCTTTGTAATAAAGAAGACACAAATTTGCACACCGAAGTGTGCTTGGATTTGGCAGAGACAGTGGATGGAGCCTTTTTTTGTTATCTTTCCTGGCTTCTCTGGCGTTCTCAGCTTTGATTTTTTAAATCACACTTAAAGAGCTTTGCACTGCAAACACTATTTCGTGCGGAGAAACGATGCCATATGGGGCATGTGATCGCTCCTGTTTAGATACAGGCCTGGGCTCTGAATATATGCAAACAAGCAGCAAAATAAAAATTTACTGAGTAAGCACATACATCATTTTTTGGAAACTACCAATATGCTTTGGGGTATATTATGAGCAGAAAAGCAAAATTTATCAGATGAATTAGTTATTTGCCCAGTTGTGTATTGATTTGTTCTTGCATGCTTATAGAGCCAAATCTGGCGTTGTGTGCCCGCTAGGAATACGCGCCTCGGATGCATATATATGTGTTGGAAGCTTTTTCGGAGAAAAGTGGAACCCGCCTCCCTCTTCAATAAAATATCTTGATTTATTATACAGACCGAAAATAAAATATCTGTTCTAATTGCTGGATGTTGTTGTATAATGGTTGTAAGGAAAACCGGGTGCAGATGGGCTGTTTTAATCCATTGTTTTTAACTGTGGTCTGCTACCAGAAACCTTGAAATGTCCTTCAGGAGAAATTCTTGCAGAAAGAGTAGGGAAGGATGCCAAAAGGATGGGAGAGGGAAGGTTTTGCTTTTATTAATTTTTTTTTTTTTTTCCTTGTTGTTTTCAGCTGCAATTTAGGAATTTAGATTTTCACAGAAGAAAACCAGGGAAAGCTTCTCATTATTCTAATGCTTCTTGGAGCTTTCAAAATAAATTACAGATCCCAGTACAGGCTGAAGGAAGAGAGAGAGAGGAGCGAAAGGCAGGGGTGGGGGTGTGCATGAGCAGACGGGATTTAAAGTTCTTTCTTTGTGCTGCGTGGCGTCAGGTGTTGGGTGACTTTTTTTGCAAGGGAGTGCTCTGGCTTTGAAGTTAAAACTGTGACCAGGGAAGAGGCGATTCCATATGATGATGTTTTCTCTTTAAGTCCTTACAGATGGATAAAGAAACTGTCCCAGTCTCCGTAGGGGAGACCACCTCTTTCGTCCACCTTTCTAAATGCGGACAAAAGACCAAGCCTCTGATCCCAGAGATGTGCTTTACCTCAAGTGGCGAAAACACAGAGCCCCTTCCTTCAAATTCATATATTGGAGAGGATGGAACCAGTCCCTTGATATCCTGTGCCAAATGCTGCCTGCAGGTTCATGCTAGTGAGTGTTTCCTTCTTCACCAAAACATTTTGGGTATAGAGAAACTCACAAGTTTCTTTGTGCGTTGCCTAGATTTGAATTGTTCTGGGCGTGCTTGCTGTACCTCACTCCCACTTTTTCGTTTTGTGGTACTAATATGTCTGTATGTTTGAGTCCATCTGGTCAGTCACTGAACTCAAAAATACACGCAGATCGTCTTTTTACTGTTTGTGATGTCGGCTGACACTTCTCTGTCTCACAGAAAATATTCTTTTGTTATCTTTCATTTTTTGTAATAAAGCAGAAATCATAAAGCTGATGATTGCACTCTTTTCGCTTGTTCAAATATTGGTCTGCTGGGTAGGGTTGTATTGTTCCTGTGTGCATCAGAGATGATGGAGTAGTTTCTGAGATATACTTTATTAGTGTCTGTGTCACTGTTTGTAGGAATGGCACTTGATTACAAAAAGGAACATATGTCTGTTTGTTTCCCTGATAGTTAGGTCTAAAAGAAGATCGGATTAATCCTGGTAGAGTGTACCTTCGCTGCGGATTGTACGACATCTAGTTAACATTTGCGCTCGTACTAGGAGATGCGACGAATTACTGTTCAGCTGTTTGATCTTGACAGATGGGAAATCTTATCTGACTCGCATCAGCTGGAATTACTTTTGTTGTTCCAGTTTTATAGCCCACAGGTCACCGTGCAGCTCCGCATGGCTCTCTCTTGCGGAGAACTAGAATGCAACTGTGTTTCTGTGCTGCGTCGTGATGGTGGTCGCTTCTGGCTACTAAGAGCATGGAAGGCAGAGGGAGGGTGAGGGTAGGGGCTGCTTTCTTACTTCACAAAAGGCGATCAGAACAGAGCTGCTGCATCTTGTATAGCCGTATGTCTTCAGTAGCCCAGTCTCTCAAAGTGGTTTCAGTGGCCAAATTCTGTTTAGAGACAGAGGAGTGTGGGCAAGGTGATGTTAATCTGCAGTCTCAGACAGGGGGTAGAGAAATTTAGCTTTCTCTTTTGGCTGTGCTCTACCCTTGAGGATAGGACAGAAGGTAAATCTAGTCCGATGTGATCTCCCGTGTCTTGTTTCCTTGTCGCTGTTTGTACTCCCAGACTGTGATATCCCTTTCACTTTGCTGCAGAGAATCCATTTGCTTTTATTACAGGATTGCAGTGTTGAGGTGTGTTTTGGTTATTCTGGCAGCACGCTGTAAAACCAGTTGGCAGTCTGCTCGTTATTGAGCAGTGCCCTCCCCCAACTGTGCTAGGTCATGACAACAGCAAGGACGTACAGAGAAGAGGTTTTGGGAGGTTTCTGCGCTTTAAACGTGTTGACAAAACCCATAAAAGGACCACACTCTTCCCATTCCCTTAGGATCGTCCTTATGGGACAGTCTGCTGTTCAATAGGTGTGGTTATTTCTCACCTCAGATCCCATAGTCCAGCTACCTGTGGTCCCGAAGCAAAAACTCAATGCTGACATTTCAGCCTGTCCTACACCATTTTGAGCTCCAGCAGCATTTCAGTTAAAGGTGTCTGTTTCTCTTTCAGCTCGGTTTTCAGATGAGTTTTTTTAGATTCAACACCGCTGCCCGCTTTCTAGGACTGGGTTGAATCTGTTTTCTTGCTTTGCTGTGTGATGAAAAGAGACTTCAGATGTGGAAAACAGCTGTGGATCTATATTATTGACTTTTTTTGACATAATGTTTATCTGGTTAAGTGGATGATTTTTATAAATCAGGTTATTGTGGCGATCTCTGTGCTTTCTGAATAACTTCTTTTCAGTTTAATTCAGTAATGGGAGAGTCTCCAGCTGAAATTTTATATTTGGTTTTGTTAGGATAGGTAAAGGCCATGGGATGAACTTTGTGTTAGCTAAGCTGGCCAGCAATTTGCGGTATGTTTCCTTTTCTGCTACAGGCTTTCTTTGCAGGCTTGCGGGAATCGTAGATCCAATTTTTCAAAAGTAGTTGTATGTCTTGTCCCTATTGTCTTCAGTGGCAGACCTCAGTGCCTTTGACAGAATTTTAAGGGCTTTTTCTTTTTATTTCTGTCTTTATAAAGAGTATAATACCACTGTACTATTTTGGTGCTGCAGAGGGGTATGTAGGAGGATTTGGTGCTTGCATATTGCAGTTGTCGACACTCTGTAAAGTCTGATGTTTCGAACACCTCGTATAACCAGAATTAGTATTAGTTTAAATACTCTTAAATATGTGAAATGCAATGTTAGTGGGTTTGTCCTTCCTCTTAGCAAAGATGACTGCATCAGACATGCTAAAATTCAGTGGTCTTAACTGTCTTGATATGTGAGTGCATTCCAGCAGTAGTAGCATCACTTTTGAACCCAGTTCTTGCCTGAAGGATCAAAGTACTGCTGTTGTAGTCCTTGCAAGAAGAGAAAAAAATAACGTCGAGGGTTACCTGCGCGTGGTTTTTTGGTTTGTTCGTTTTTAGACCTGCTGGTCCCAAATTCTGCCCCCCTTGCCAAAGATGACTTTCCTTCTGACTTTCGTCTGAGCCTAGGCTACTGAATATAGTTATTCAGATGCTAAACCCGCTTTCAAAGATGCTTCTGAATTGAAAAGTCAACAAGTCAATACTGCAGACAGTTAGCAAAACCCTGAAGGATGTCACTTCCATTTCTTTCAGGCTGTTACGGGATACGTCCAGACTTGGTGAATGAGAGTTGGTCTTGCTCACGGTGCGCAGCCAACGCATGGGCAGCGGTAAGCATCTGCTCTTCTGGAGACAAAGGAAGTCTTACTGTGGGAGTGAGTTAGGTGCTTCAACAGAGGTGGGTGGTGGGAAGGCACGATTTGCCTTTGCATCCCAGATGTGGTATAGTCATTTCCTGGGAAAGATGGGCGGTCTGGCAGAGCTTTTTGGTCCAGTTCTGAAGGAGTTTTGTTCCTACAGGAATGTTGCCTGTGTAATCTCAGGGGAGGAGCTCTTCAGATGACCACTGATGGGCGGTAAGTGAGGGTTTTTAGTACTTTTTCCTTCCATACTGCATCCAGTCTTCAAGCGTTGTGAATTTGGTCTCGATGCTCAGTGTAGCCGCTAGCTTTGGCATTATGGAGGTGACTGCTACTCGCTGACTTGACAGGATGAGCTGGAGTACCCGTGCTGTCTTACACTCTGCACCAGGCTTCTTAATAGCAGAGTAACATGGCTCTGAACACTTGTAGAATTTGGTTATTTCTCAGAGAAAAGTCTCTGCAGAGAATGTTCAGTATCATGCAAGATCAGATGCATAAGAAGTTGCTCCCTGTTGTTCCAGAGACATTTACCTTGTGCGGCCGTGATTAACAGTCAGTTGGTAATGTTGCCAAGGCTGCCAGCCACCATAAATATGCCTTGATACTGAGGGAGTTCGGAGAAATGTTAACTGGCCTCTTGAGTATTTAATTCAGACTCTGATTGACTCTTCACTTTTTTTTTTTCCAGGTGGATCCATATAATCTGTGCTATTGCTGTCCCCGAGGCCCGTTTTCTCAATGTAATAGAGCGTCATCCTGTGGATATCAGTGCTATTCCAGAGCAGAGATGGAAACTGGTAGGTGTCTTCTGCCTGTAGAGAGTGTTTGTGAACAAGAGTCAAAAAAAAAGAAAAAGAAAAAGGCTTTAACTAGATAGAAAAACATTGTGTGGAATCATAAAGTAGCTGAGATTGGAGGTAATGTTCTCACTCTTATTTCTAACAAATGCACCAGGAACCTGTATCACTTGGATGTCTTCAGAGGTGCTGCCTCAGTGCTTTGATACACAAACAAGTTGTGATTCGTAGATCTGCCTTTACTCTCCAGGAGTGTGCTCTTCCCTTGGGCAGAGGCTAGGATGCTTACTCACCTCTCAGTCAGGGCTAAACTGCCCGAAAGCTTCATTTACTGGAAGTACTGCATGGCAGGAGTGTGAAGGGACGTGGTAACTAGGAAGAAGCTGACATACTGCTGACCTGTTCATCTCTAATTTGATTTGTCTTTCCTTACAATTAATAAGCATTTCTTTGTGACCATGACTGCAAGGCAACACCCTGCAAAGGATTTAAGTCCAGCTACTGCTTGTTATTTAGTTACGTAGCCTTGTCTGAGGGATTAGTAATGGACAATTCATGAGCTCAGAGCAATTAATGTTACTTAATGCCCCATCACTATAGTGTGTTATTGCAAAAGAAATTGTGCTTCTGCTGCTTTTTTCATACAGAAGTCAGCTGGGCAACAGTTGGGAGTGCGGTACGGGGGGAGGTGATGTGCAGTGGTACGTTGGTTCGTGTTGATGTGTTTGTTAACTGCAGCTATTTAGTGCAGGCAGCCCAGCCAGGGCCTGGGTGAGAGAGCAGGAAAAGTCTGTCTGCTTCCAGAGTTATTTCTCTGTTGTGCAAATGGGTTTGGTACACAAATGTGAATGCAGAAAGCATTCATTATTCAGGTGGAGTGATGGAGCAGTGTGATGTGAGAGTGATAAATCTTGCAGCAGTGGTTCTTTATGGATCATCTGACATTTCCAGCATGCATCCTCTTCATTATCAGCCCTTGTAACGATGAACTAAAAATCCTTTTACACAAGACTCACTTGTATTGCTTAATGGAGCCTCACAAGCAAACATGACTTAATTCTTTAACTCTTCCGTGGCTGCCTTGCAGTCCCGTAGAGCCGGGGCAGTATTAACGTAGGTCAAACTCTGTTGGTTCGTTCTGCTCTGAAGCATTGGCTGCACCACCCAAAGCCTCTGCCAGGCCTGCTACACATCTTCTTGTTTCATTCCTGAATTAAAGCTTTGTAGGTTCGTTGATTTCTTCAGCAGTGTGTTCCATCTGCACCTCATGTTTTTTTCACGGCTCAGGAAAGGGTAGAGAATTTTTCTGTGTTGTACCTTGACTTAGGTGGTCTAATGATGTGACTTACAGGCACCTATTCCTTATGTTGAAGTTAGCAAGAGCCTGGCTTTCAGCTCAATTGTTGTCAAAGCCTGGCTTTAAGCACTTCACTTGGAAAGTGTCAGTATGGATGGTGCTGCACACTGCTTCATTATAACCAGGGTAACTCTTCTAGAGGTGTAAGGTTGGTTTATTTCTGCCAGGATCTGTGATGACCCTGCCAGCAGGGCTTGTTGGCTACTCCAGGTAGCTTTGGACACAGCTTCAGGTTTTGGTCTTGACTTTCTGTCAACTCGCCAGCATGATCCCTCTGTAAGATGTCTGGTGCCCCTATACAGCTAGCCCAGCTGTTGGGATGCAAGAATTAGACTTTCAGCCCAATTACTCTATGTTTAAGAATGGCATCAGGATAGTACTGATCTATTTAGACTGATTACAAAAATCTTTCTGCTCTGTGTTGGTCTTTATTTGTGAACGCTGTTACGACAGGTAGGCGTGCACCATCGATTTATTAGAGTTATGAACTAGATAAAGATTAAAAAAATTACTTTGGATGGCAGAACGTACAGGCAGCGGTGCTTTGAGCAGCAGCATTGGTGTAGCGTGTGAAGAAGTACAAGGGAAATTTAAATTGGATAAGGTTGTGTGGAGAAACACACTCGTGAGCCATCGTGGAGAGTTTTAGGTTCTGTGTAGGAATTTGCAGGTAGTTCATGGAGCACATGGGGAGGCAGTGGGGGAGGTGGGGGATGTCTGTGTTTTGGACATGTGCAGCTGCATTTAGGAGAGGAACTGAAGATGAGCGTGGTACGCTAAAAGGTGGTGGTGTTGGATCTGGTGACTTTGGCAACGATGGAGGTGATGCAGTACTAGATAAACTTGGAGAGGTGGCCTTTGGTGGAGAAGAAGAGAAGGAATGATGTGAGGCTTAAGGACGGTTGAAGTGAATGGATAAAGGTAAAGGAGGAAAGAGAGGGATAGGGTTATCGGTGTTTTTTGTTTTTTTAATGTTTGTGTTGTTTTAAGTTACTGTGAGAAGACTGAGGTAACAGGGAGTCGTCGTGATCTGTTTAAAGGTCTGTGCTGTTCTCTGAGCCTGCACCAGGCCTCCCCTTCCAGGCACAGGCTTTTCAGTCCATTTGGGGGTATTGCATCATTTTAAAGAATGCACTTTGCATGCTTCCTGATTAATGGTGTATTATGTGCCTGTGCACCTAAATTATTTATGACGTGGAGATTTGGAATAATTAGCTGTCATTCCTCCGTGGAGCAAATGAATTGCAGTGTTCATCATGCAGGAGACAGCCCATTTCTTACTCTCAGCTATGACCCGACTCTCTGGTGTGCATTTATTCTGAAAATTTTTCTCCTGTGCTTCAGACCTTCTCTTCCTGCTACCTCCCCTCCCACAGAAAATGTGTTTAAATCTACATGTGCTGCTTTACCACAGCACTTGGCACGGCTGCTTCTGTCCGTCCCATCTCCCACGCTTCCAGATCTTCTGCATTTTCACCCCTTCCACCGTCTTTACATTTCAGTCTCACTGTAACTCACGTTTTTCTTTATCCTTTGATCATACTTGCTCTGAGTATTCCGTTGGTGTAGCTCTTTTGCCTGTCACAAGGAGTTTGTCTTACCACTGGGGTGTCATTAGGTGCATGCTAATCCTGCTGGCTTGGAGGAATCGTGGTCGCATCAATAAAGGCAGATTCCTGATCCTGGAGGGTTAATGCTCCCGTGAGAGGCGGTATTGAGCACACTGTATATCAGCAGTTGTCCCTGCTGGCAGAGAATTAGGTATTGACAGTTTAATAATGAGATCTCATTGCTATTGACTTGCTTTCAGTGCCTGTTCCTGCTGTGCACTTTGCTGTGGTGCTTATCTAGCTTTCGAACATGGTTTACAGAGCGATAAAGGCATAGCTTATTAAATCCAAAAAAACACATTCTGGCAACACTGAGGCTCTGGCTTTGAATTTCCTGGCTTTTGTTAGTTTAAGTAAAAAGGCCAAATTAATCTTTGGTGTAAACGTACTGACTTCAGTTCACGGGAAGTGAACTGGGGTTACCTCATACACATGTGGGGCAGACTCCAGGCAGGGAGGGGTGATGTTGCCCAGAAATAGGGAGGAATGCATCTCCTTTCCTTTTGCATGTTTTACTTTCAAGGAAAGGAGAAGGAATCATTTTTTATTTGTCTTGGCAATGTGTGGTAGCTAGCTCAGCGAGCCCCTGGCTTGTAGCTGTGATAACACAAATAAAACATAACATTGAAATTTGGAAATTCTTATTTTTCATTTGCTGGATAGTTTATAATATGATACCACTCCTCTTATTTTTGAGAGTACGCTTTTAAGATAGCTCAGATCTAGAAGCAGAGTGAATGTGTACTTCTGGGGGTTGTATTGGCTTACTGCGTGATCTCGGGCGGCTTATGTTAAATTTCTAAACCCCCGGGATGTAGTAATTCATACGGATCTTAAAATTTAGGTCATGTGTTCTGTAATGGCGCATACTTTGAGCGCTGCTTTAATGGGAGCGAGGTAAACAAGAGGCCACCAAGAATGAAAGAGGGGAAGAAAGGCTCTGTTTAATATCAGACTCTGCAGAGAGAAAAAGAATCTGTCATTCATAGTATCGTAGTGTGTTTATAGGAGATCGGTGTTTAGATGAGTAGATGGACTGGGAGGTGGGCGGGCGGGCAAACCGGGGGGGCAGTGGCTGGAGCAAGCCAGTGTGGTGTGCCTCGGAGACGGTCATCTGGAAACGGGCGCTAAAAATTACTGCTTTCCTCTGTTCCTCCGCGTGTGTGGAAATTACTACTTTGTAATGAATACATTACATAGCTGCACAGTCAGATTCATGGGCATGTAATATCTCTCAGGGTTTTATTTATATGAGCCGTTCATTTGAACGAGTAAAATGCGTGTTCGTCTCGCCTGTGTGATACTAATTTTTCCCTGATTTGCCTTGTCCAAGCCTCAGCTAAGGTGAAGAAGCTGCTGTTGATCAGTGAGAAGTTCCCTAGACTTAAGATGTTAAAAGCTAAGAATGGTGTTTCCAAATAGCTCCCTGGAAACATCACGCAAGTGCCCAACTTAAATTTCTTTAGATTGGGATTCCCAAAATCCAGTCTTAGGTATTTCTGAGGGGCTGAAAACAAGAATTCGGGGCTGTTAGGGAATGAGGAAATGTAGCTCCTTTCCTACCGACACCTAATGCTTGCTGCCAAGTCTACAGTGCTAGAAGGCTTAAGATTTTTAGCTTTGAAAAAATTCAGCTTTCTTTTTAAAGTAGTCACATACCTGTAGTTGATCACCTGTCCCCCCTAAGTGCTGTCTGGTTAGATTAGCCCAGTAAGTGGATCTGCTTTGCAGAAAATGGATTTTAAAAAATAGTGAAAGATTTCACACCTTTTTTTTCCCCCTGTAATTCTGATGTTTGGTACAATGTCTTGTCGTCTTCTGTACGTGAAACAGTGACTGAGTTAACTCCAATAGCTAATCTGACATGGATGCCAATAAAATATTTGCTGTCGATCTGTTTATGTGTGTAAAATAAACACGAGATATTTTTGTTCCATTATGTAAAATTATATTCTATTAGATCTAATAGGTATAATGTTCCATTAAATATAATAGAACAAATTATTACACGGTTATTCAGCATTCTGCTCTTTCAAAAAACGAGAACGTTATTTTCTAGCATCTCTGGAAGATGCAGCTGCTGTTTGAATTAACCAGGTACATTTTGTGTATCTGAGGAGGATGCGTGTGGAGCTGTAGCAGTTCTCTAGTAACGCTGGTGTGTGTGTGTGTGTGTCTGTTAGACCCTCCCGTGCACGTAGTCTCAAACGGGACGTAAGGCTGCTTCTCTGTCTGGTGTGATTCTGGAGGCGGGAGACCGGTAGATACCGTCATGGTCAAGGGAATGATAAGTCAGGGGCTGTTGTAGCTTCTTGGCTTACGAGTGGTGCCAGGCAAGAGCGTGCAGGCAGTTCTGGAAGCACGGGACTTGACCCCTCAGCGGCGAACGTCACCGTGTCTGGCTGTGGCTTCTGGGCCCTGGGAGGCCTTCCACCGCGTCGGGCGGCAGGGCCATGGCGTCGCAGCGTAACGCTGAGCTGTGCTTCTTTGCAGAGATGTGTGTACTGTCGGAAACGGATGAAGAAAGTGTCCGGTGCCTGCATCCAGTGCTCCTACGAGCACTGCTCCACGTCCTTCCACGTGACCTGTGCACACGCAGCCGGCGTGCCCATGGAGCCGGATGACTGGCCCTACGTTGTGTCCATCACTTGCTTCAAGCACAAAGCAGCTAACCAGAATGTACGTGGTTTTGGTGGTGGTTTGGGTTGGGTTTTGGTGTTGTGGGGGGGGGGTTGTGGGTGGTTTTGGTTTGGTTTGTTTTGTTTGTTTTTTTTTTGAGAACAGTTTCTCTGTGCCTGTATTTTTGACGCAGCTTTTATGATTGCAAATAGCAAATTCTTCCCTTTTCTCAATAACGCAGATTCAGTTTCGAAGGGAGGTGACCCTTGGACAGACTGTGATCACAAAGAACCGGAATGGACTCTACTACAGATGTAAAGTGATTGGCACGACCACACAGACTTTCTACGAAGTGAACTTTGACGATGGTTCATACAGTGACAACGTTTACCCAGAAAGCATTATTGTAAGCAGCTCTCTGGGGAGCCTGTTGCCGTTATAGATGAGTACAGAGTGTAACACGTGCATTCCTCTTCTAGGCGCTTTGGGGTGGAACAACAAAGTGAAACTTAAAAAAAAATGTTAGGAAAATTAAAAAGTAAAGTTGCTGCACGTGTGGAAAAACTCGTACTGCTCTTCATTACTGTTCATCTTGTTATGACGTTATCTCATTTCAATTTTTGTGCCTTTACAAAGATGTGATTTTCTATTGCAGATGACTTAACAGAAAGCAATATTTGTTTTAAGTTGCATCCTGTTTGTTTTGTGGTTGAATAATCTTATTTTTCAACTGACAAGTGTGATTCATGTGGGAAGCAGATTGTCTGTAAGCACTTCTGGTTCAAAATAGGGAATTCACTTAATAGAAGGAATGTGTCGAAGAGGCTGGCTTGTCAGCTCATGCATTCTCTTCCTGATTGTGCCATTAATTCAGCGTGTGAAGCGGAGCAGGTCACCCCACTTGTTGTTCTGATCTGAGAGTTTGGGGGTTTGTAATGAGAAATTTCCTCGAACTGTCACCAGAGGAGGTGCAAGTGTTTATTTCTGGTCTGTCCTTGGTTAATGGTTTTGTTTGAGATGACTGCAATTAATCACAAGTGCAGAAGCTTTCTTATACTTAGTGTTACGTAGCAACTTCCTTGAGCAGCGATTTTAACACGCCTGTTTCCTTACCTAGTTCTTGAGCTTTGTTGGTGTTGACTCTCTGACCTCTTTCTTTCTCATGTCTTCAGAGCAGAGACTGCATCCAAATGGGACCCCCTCCAGAGGGTGAGCTGGTTCAACTGCAGTGGACAGATGGAATCATCTATAAGGCCAAGTTTATTGCAGCCCAGATCAGTCAGATTTACCAGGTGAGTATGGAAGAGTACCCACATACTTCACGTCCACTGTCTGATTGTTGCTTGAACTGTGTCGCTCGCCAGCGTTGAATGCTTGCTCTGGTCATGAAGGGAGAATTTGTCTTCTGAAATTAATACTGCTGGTAATCTAAAGAGAAATACAGTGATAAAATAGGATCAGGGTAAAGGTTTTCTGTGGCGGAATGTGGATGTACGGATAGACATAGGTCTAGACTGTATCTGCTTTTAAAATATACAAAATAAATTTGCCCTTTTCCTTATAGTTCAGATCTGACTCGGGTCAAAAGTGGCCTACTCGAACTACTCTCTGATGACTATCCTATGGCTGTAGCTGAACTCGACATCTGTAGTTCCCCATGAGTCAGTATCTACAAAATTAACCACTTTTCCTCAATTCTTTGAGAGGAGGCAAGGGAAATGACGGGGGGCAATAATCCTCTGGTCATGGGAAGGTACTTTGTGAAGCAGCAGCAGCGGCGTGTGGGAATAACGTCCTGCTGTTGTTGTGTGAGGAGCTGGAAACCTTCAGTCTCTCGTCTCACACGCTCTCACCATCTCTGTTTTTAAGGTGAGAAAACCAGCAGCCAGTTCTTTTGTCTTTGTCTGTTCCACATATGGGATTTTTGTTTGTGGAAGGTTGTACGAGTCAGTAAAGGAAGATCTAGCCCAGGACAGAGTATTTTGGCACAGAAGATTTATAAAATGCAGTACATCCATTTGATTAAATCCTTTTTAAATGGTACCGAGAAGTTGAAAATTACAGTGATTTGGAAAGTATACTTTGTGCCCAGCCTTTTGAAAAATACATGCTGAAATTTGCAAATAATTGTTACTTTTGAGAGATTAATGCCTCTGGACAAAAGGCAGAGGAATTCCCATATCTTGTACTTGTTTGAAGTGGGGTTCTGGTTTCTGTCCTTTCTACGCAGAGTGTTTCATATCTGTGTGTGAAGAGCAGAATAATCCACCCTGTCAGTTAACAGTCTTTTTGGTGTGTATAATGGATGTTAACTGCTTCAGAGAAGATATGATCTGAGGTGACCCTGGTTATGAATAAGTACAATATATAGCTCCATAAAGATCTATTGTTATGCATGCTTTCCAGTTTAATCACAGTATAGGAAATTGTCATTGATTTCTCGAAGGTACAATAATTTGAAATAAGCTATTCCACTGATAGTGCCAGATGACAGGAAAATATGCATGAGGAGTCCGTGTTTTTCAAATCCTGCAGTTACCTATAAGTAAAGCGCTTCCCCATAGGGAAAATAGCCTGAATAGCTTCCCACATTGCTTCCCTGTGTAGGAACTTTTTCAGTACTTACGGTGCATCTTTTTTATCTGTTTTGGAATAGGATTACATTTAAAAACACGGAGACAGTTTTGTTGCTTCATAGGAAGACAGCATGGTTTAGCTTTGGCAGTTCAACTCGCCTGATTTTGCAGTAGCTTCCCAGTTCACAGCTCTGAGTCTGCGTTTTGTGTTGCAGGATTAAATGTGTGTATTTTCCAAAACACTGAGCCCAAAGGACTGTCCTGTAACTTGCTCTGATGTATGTTCCTAACAGGGGTCTGACCCCTATCAGTAATGGGGAGCTTTAACAAGGCCCAAGCACTCTGTGAGAGTTTGAGGTGGCGCTGCCCTCAGCTGCGAATCCTGCCTTTCTGCCAGGAGTCGGGCTGGTGTCGTGGCGATGGCAGACAGCAACGGCTCGTGCTCGGCTGCTGAACTGCCTAATTCCTGTTCCCTTCTGCCTCTCTTACGGTAGTGGTGCTCTGTAAAACCAGAGAGTAAATGGGACCAGTAGCATCTTAAACCACCTCGGCAGGGCTCAGCAGAGCTCATCTTTCAAAGCCTGTGCTCCCGCCTGCCTCGTTAGTGCGGCTGATGGACGCTGCTCAGTGAAGGCACCTCGGCAGGTGTCGCTCAGCTTGCATAGCTGATGAGCTGCAAGACCTGGGCAGCGCAGGAGGAGGAGTTCAGAGCACAGATGCTGCTTCTTTCTGAGTTTGTCCAGTCTGAACCTGGCATCCTGTATTAAACTGTGGTGGGTGTCCTGCATTTATCCAGAAAAGCATAATAAGTCTTGAGCAAAGGAAATGAGAATCTCTTAAAAACTTTTAATAGTTTTAACATTTTTATGTGCACATTTCCATGAATAAACATTCCTGTAACACCTGATGTATAATTCATGATATAATCAGTGCTTAGCAAAAAAGGTTTGATGTGAGGAGTTACCACCATTTTTTGTACCTGGCTGACTATTTCTGCTTGTTAAAATACAAATGTATTTTAGTAGCTGGAGTTGTTTCCTTATGATGTGTGAAAATGCTTTGTTTAAGATGAAAGAAATTCTTATTACCATATTGGCCTGAATACGGGGCTGCCTTTTATTCACATTATAAGTGAAAAGCTGGGGTTTTTTCAGGATTTGAATCAAAAATCAGTAGAAATCTTCAGTGCTCTGACTGGGAGGGGGGAGCAGAGGTGCTGGTCCAGCCGTAGCACAGTCATTTCAGGATCCACAGGAGCACTGGATGAAACCACTTGGGCCAGATAAAGACGGATGCCTGAGCAGCACTGAAACCAGCACTTCTTGGCTTCGGCATCCTTCACCCAGCTTAGGGATGCGCGTTCTACGGCAGTCCCAGCGACGGGCAGTGCCAAGAACAGGGGCTCATCCATGGGGTTGGCCCCTGATGCTTCCTTGGTCCCCTAAAGGGACTGTATGTGGCATGGGAGTGGGAGTGGACTGTTCGAGTACTGTAAAGGTAGAGGCCAGGTTCTTACTTCATCTTCTGCCTCCTCTGCAGGTCGAGTTTGAAGACGGTTCTCAACTCATGGTAAAGCGTGGTGATATTTATACCTTGGAGGAAGAGCTTCCCAAGAGAGTGAAGTCTCGCCTGGTGGGTATCAACAGACACAGTAAAATGGCTGTGGCTTGCAGAACACATTCACGTTTTCTTAGCGTATTGTTTAGACATTAGGTGAATGCAGCCTCCAGTTTCTGCAGCTGTAAAACTACTTGTCATTCACAAAATACGTAGAGTAGAAGAACTCCTTGGCGTAAACACTTGAAAAACATTTAAATTATTTTCCCTTTCACATGTGCAGATCTGATTTTTGTTTTCACTGCTTAAAAGATTGTGTTCATACCATCTTACACCGTATGAATTTAGTTATACGGACTGCTATTCTGTCTGAATACTGCCTTTCATCAGAAGTGAAGTGAATTGGTCTACAGCTAAGTGGTTTCTGGAAAACTGATTAGCAACATGGGACCAAATCCCCGTTTCTCACCAAACAGAAGATTTAGAATGTAGCTCTCGCCTATAAAGCTCTTAATCTAAAAGATCAGGCTGTCTTTAACTGCACACAATGGAATTATTGAGCCTAGAAAATATAGGGTATTTACTTCATAGCTTTTTTCATTCCAGACTTGCTGGGTGTTTTCAGACCTGGTGCTTTAACCTTTAAAGCCATCTCACTTAAGCAAATGATAAGGCTGGTGTCTATGCAAGTGGAGAATATACAGTTTTCTCCTTCATTCCAAATGTCTGTCATGTCCGCCACTGCAGGAGAGGGATGGACCCACAAAGTTAACCTGTGATAAGGTTCTGGGCTCCTGTCTCTTTTCACAAGACAAAAAGAGGATGATGGTCCAGCCTTCCCTTAAGAATATATGATTTGCTATGCCAAGTGAAACCAGTGGTTCGCTGACCCTGTGAACTGGTGGCCCGTAGCAGAACAGATGCGCATTGTCAAAAATAGCCTGGCAGTTCTGTGGAAGAACTGATGACTGTTTGGAGGAATCCTTTGTTTGCTTATGCATGAAATCATCAAGGGTTTTGCCCAAAAAACACTTATAAAATGCTTTCTGTAGTGTAGCCCTGGATGGCTTCTCCATATTGTTTGAGGTTGTTTATCTCAATAAGACCTCATGGCGTAAATTTTAGAGGTTAATAATAATTTACCTTGTTATCCTTGAAAGACTTGTGGTGGCAAAGAAACACCTTAGGATTAATTTCTAAGATGTGCACAATATTGCAGTTCATTTAAGCTTGTCTAATAACAAAGACAACCTACTGGAGCCCTGAAATACAGGATTTTGAAGGAAACATATCCTCTGCAGTGAAGACATCAGGCTTTATCACAGTTGCAGAGAAAGGAATGCAAGCTGGAAAGTGAATAGAAAGTTTCAAGTCCACTTGAAAGCTGAGGCTTTTCTCGTGTACTTTCTGCTGCCAGAAGGGTTAGACCATGCTCTGTGGAAGCGATGCTCACAGTGCTTTGGTGTGGTGCAGCAGAACAAAGGAACAAAGCGATAGGAGAGGATAATTTCTACCAAGAAATGCATCTCATTTCAGAGTGGAAGAGCAGGATGAACAGAAGCAGTTGTTTGTACAGTGATCCCCAAGTGCTTTCTTTGGGTCCCTTTTTTTTTAAAAAAAGACAGTAGGGAAGCCCCAGTCTCCTCTGTGCCTTCTGCTAGGAGCAAATAACCTGAAGAGGCCAAGGAGGATAGGAGTAAACAGAGAACTGGCAAGGCAGGAGCTGAAGTGAGAGATACTCTGAAACAGAAAGAAGGCAACTCGAGGGTTTCTCTTTCCAGACCGGTTTCAGAAGCCCAGAATTTGTAATTTCAGCTGCGTGCGTTGCATGTTTCGGAGGTCACTTTTTCTGCAGGAACACGCTGAACCAAATAGTTGACGTGCTGTCCCTGCTGTCCCCTTACGCAGGGCTGCTCCACGGTTTGCACCCGCGTCTCTCCCCGTTTTCCTGCCCTGCCTCTAATGATTGTGCTTTCGTGTCTCCTGCAGTCCCTCAGCACTGGGGCCCCTCAGGAAGATGTATTTTCGGGAGATGAAGCGAGAGCAGCCAAACGTCCCCGGCTGGGGAATTCAAGGAATCCTGAAGAATATGGACAAAACCCAGATTACTTGGCCTTTATGGAGAGCCTGTTGCAGACACAGTACCAGCCTGGAACTCAGAGCAACATGTTTTAACCAGGATTCATTAAAAATATTAAATTAACCCTTTTCAAGCCTGTGGAAAAATAAACAGGAAACTGTTGAATAGAAGACCAGCCTTGTGCAATAGCCTGCTGTGAATTTCTTTCGTCTACTCTTGGTTCGAACTGCGAGAAGATCCTGTCTGGCTGCACGCTACCTCTACTTTGCCAGACGTTGCTGACCAATAGAGTAGGGAGGTCGGAAAACCTTCAGACAGCATTTCACGTGGAGACTTTGGAAGAGTTTGTACTAATAGATCTTTGTGACTGGCTCCTTTTTTGAGGCTTGGAAAGGGTTAAAATTTAACAAAATGACTTTTTAAAATATGTCAAACTCTTTTGTCTTTAAAGGTGCTATTACATTGACTACTGAAGCAGCCTTTGGAATTGTGTTTTCTGTACATAGACGTCACCTTTGTGAAGTTTTCTATAAATGAGCATTATTAAAAAAAAAAAGCAAACAAAAATAGGAAAACAAAAGTTTCCACAAAACATTTTTCTAGATTATGGCTTTAAAACAGGAAAAAAACCCCCAAGAACCTCCCCTCTCACCCCCAAATGAAATGTGACTAATATTACAGCGGGGGGAGAGAACAAGAGCAGATGTCCTGGAAAGTTCTGGTTCTTTTTTGTAAAGAAACACTATCTTCTTTGTAAGCTGGGGAAGATGGGGAAAGAAATGTTTCATAGCTGGGATGTTTCTTACCGGTAGTTCTCCTAAAGACATGTGATAGATGTGTGCATTTCTGCCATGTCACCAGGAAGGGACTTAGGGAAGAAATGGCCGGGTTTTGGTCATTCTTGTCATCTTCCTTCCCCATCTTTGCCATCACCGTTGCTTTCTAGTTAAAGATCAGCATGGCTTTCAGTTACAATACGCCACTCCGTTTTTGGCAAGTGTTCTGTTGTTGCTTCTTGTGTTAGTTCCTTTACGAGCCATCCCCCTTCCCCACTGCAGACTAGAGCATCGAGGAGTTGCTCTAGCTCTCTGGTAGGCATGTCTCCCATAGGAATCTTTTTATTTTCTATGTCTCCTTTTTTTTTTTTTAATTTTTTTTTTTTTTTTGAGTTGTGCTCCTTACAGTTGTGAGAATCATTCCATGACAGAGCCTGGGAGGTGTTTGTATGTTTTTCTTTTATCCTATTAAAGAAGAAATTCCCCAAACATCTTTGATTGTTGTGACATCCTTTACTTAAGTAAAGACTGAGCCTTTGAGATTCTCGTGGGGAAGAGGAATGCAAAGCCCTTCGTTTGATTGGACTCAGTTCACTGAGAATTGAACGAGCATTAAAGGCAAAACCAAATCCTGAAGCATGGAGTGGGCAGCTCCTACTTGAACACTTGAAACCCACCTCCGGTCGAAGAGCTGTTGTGGAGCAGTGTTTTATAAAAGAACCTGATCCAAAACCCTGCTGAAGTCACTGGAAAGTCTTCCACTCTCTTGGGAGGACCTCTGTCAATTCGGAGGGAGAGAAAAAGGCAGCTCTGGTACAGAGTTGGAAAGGGGACGTGGCTTCCACAGTGTCTGGGTGAAGGGGGGCAAGGGCACGTCGTACCACTCACCTCAATGCCTTGGCCTGGCAGAAGCCGCGGTGAGATAGCAGAGCTATCAGAACGCTGCACAGCAATCTGTTCCACTTAATTCCCTGAAATTACTGGACAGAAAGAGACAATATTCGTTTCTTTCCTTTTTTTTTTTTTTTTTTTTTGTTCAAAGCCCCTTTGCAAGGTGGTGGTTGTTCTGTGGAGAGGCTTTTAAGCAACGCTATAGCTGGATCTTTAAGGGAATAAGTGGGAAGGATTTGTGGGCTAGCAGATGGTAGATTAGCATCTTAAGAGACTCGATGGGTATTAAATTGTCCTAGTGAAAGAGTGGAGATAGGCTGAAGCAATTTTTTTTTTTTAATTTTGTCTTTTGTTCTCCCTTTATTTCTTACTGCCTCTGCTACGGGTTATTTTCTGTGTGTGTGTGTGTCTGCGCGTGTGCACGCGTGCGTGTTTGTAAGACGTTTGAAACAGGGTTTTTTTATTTCTGAGTTTTTGACGTTTTCAATAGATGTCTCCAAGAATAAAAACAAACTGAGACTAATAAAAGTTTTAAAATTTGGCAAGGTTCTTAAAAGCCTCGATTGTTACTCCTACATAGCTGTCTCCTGTCGGTTAAGACATGATTTAGTAGAAAACTTGCTTGTATAAAAGAATAAGAATGTTGCCAGGTCACAAGAGAAATATTTAAAACAAACGAAAGAGAATTTAAACAGCAGAGGATTTTATTTGGAGGTGGGGAGGGGAAGGGTGGGATGGGATGAGTGGTTGTGAGCAATGGGGAATTTCCTCTGCATGTTGAAGTCCTGACTGAAGTAGCAGCATTACTGTGTTCATATGTAGTACCTTTTTAAAATACTATTTATATTGTAAAAACAAAGTGTGTTTCCTCACCCCATATTCAGATGCTGAGTTATGGTTAAACATGAACCTGGAACTGTAGAATGCCCTTCCTGGTTGCAAGGGTTCTCCCTTTTTGTTTCTTTTTAAATCCCTCTCTTTGGGTGAGGAATGGCTTGTGCAGATTATCTATAATGACCATATTGACGGCCTCTGTGCATCAGACTATTGAAAAGGAAATAGGAAATGCACATTCCTACCCTCCCCTTCCTCCGGTGAAATATATTTGTAAGTGTCTGATTATGTGCTATAAAAATAATGATTTTTTTTTTTTTTTTCCCCCTCCTCCCTAGTTTAAGGATGTGATGTATTTTTCGCATATTTTTTTTCTCTGCCTCTAGGTTCATAATGAATTAAAGGCTGTTGAGCACTTCAGAATTACACTTTTTGGGAGGTTGAAGTCTCTTCATTTCTAAGTTTAAAGTCTTTTATACCGCAGGAGAAGGTGTCTCGCAGATCTGGGTAAAGCTGCCTGATAAAACTGAGCCAAGAGAAGCTGAGACAGATGAAGAACACGGTCTTTTCCTTCCTCTCTATTAACCATGCAGGAGCAGAGGTCTGTTGTTGCACCCCTTCCCAAAATCAAGAACCGAGCTTGCAGCGCATATTTGTCCAAGGCCCGGGATTTGCTCCAGCTGGCTCGCTCACCTAGCCAGAGGTGGTTCTAAAACCCTTTGTCTTTTCAGTCACTGGTTTGCTACTGCTTTTTGGAGCCTGCTTCATAGCCTTCCAGTAGCCTTTCTTTCTAGCCCTTGGAGGTCGTGCTGACATTGAGCCTCTTAAAATAGCGTCTTCCTGAACCTTTGTTTAAACACCTTCGTTTCCCATCCTGAGCCCTAATACTTTTCTAGAAATTCCTCTCCAATTGTTGCAGTATGAGGCTAATGCTGCAGATTATGTGAAAGAAATCTCCAACTTCCAAGTCTTTTGCAGCTTAATAGTTTTTCTTGAGATAGTCTAAGGAATCATGCTAGTGGGAAGAAGCTGCTGATACAAAGTCTGTTGGAATTTACACCCACACAAAGCTTACCTTTGAATTTAAGGTCTGCTATATTGCTGTAATAAGAACTAATATAATTTTAAAGATGTCTTAAGAAGCAGTACATACTTCCAAGTAACTGCCTGGCTCAGTGATCAAAAGGCAAGGATCAAACCTTTGCGTCAGTCTATCACAGCCTCGCAGGGTGGAATAGACATTTCCACACAAACCCCCTAAGTCACCGTGGGTTTCTGTTACTTGCTGAGATTGCTACACTAAAATATAGATGATGTCGGCTTATAGGAAATTATGCTGTGCCCAGGGAGTCCTCAGGGAGACAATGTGAATACTACAACTGCTGGAGTGAAGAGCTTTGCTTCCCACGCTTTGCTCTGTCTAAGTACCGTTCGGGGCGGGATGAAAGAGTGGAGATGAGCACAGCTCGTTAGCCGCCTCTTCTAACCTCTACGTCTTCCCTATCCCTGGAGAAAGTGCATTTGTGTGAGTCCGTTAAACCTGTGCCGCCGAGCTGCATCTCTTACTAAAGCACGTTCCGATTTCCTCCTCCTGCTTTTCCACATTCTCCGTTGGTGCCAGCTCCGTCCGCTGGAGGTCCTGCCGCTTTGTCCTCCTCCAGCCCTGGGCAGCGTGGTCATGCCCGGGTACCTGCTGTGCTTTGCTCAGGACTTGGCCGTTCGTGGACCGGGGTTGCCGAGGTAGGGATGAGACTCCTTGCACAAAGGACTGCTGCTGCTTCTTGCTGCTTCGCGGAAGTCCAGCTGCTTGGGCTGGCGAGCGGCGGGGGGCCTTGCCACAAGCAGTTGTTTTGAACCCAGTAGCGCAGAAGCTGACGGAACTCCCTGAGTCAGCGTCACCAACTGTCACATGCACAATAAAGTCGTTTCATGATAATTGCTGGCAGCGAGGAGAAGATGGGGATGAACAGGCTGCTTGTTCCTACTCTGAGGCCAGCAGAGACTTGCGTACGCCTGGAGAGTGAAACTGGATGGAGATTCATTAACTCCTTGCCTGGCTAGAGAAGGATCTTTAGCTTGGTGAGAAGAAATGGAGGAAATAATTACCTTTTTTTTTTTTTTCCTCTGTAAAGGACAGGATTATTTAGAAAACTAAAAGGAGCAGTGTCGATTGGGGTGAGGCTATTTAGTGCTGGGGCGGAATGGAGAGCCCCAACTTCCATGGAGCTTGATTAGACGTCTGCCTCTTTGTGTCAGGGTTCTTTCACTCTGAAGAACTTCTTGTGATAACTTCTTGTGATAACTTCTAGTGCCGTTGGAACAATTCTGCTTGCAAATGCCTTTCTGCAAATCTCCAGCGTGCAGAGCACGTTCACACGTGGCGTTTTGTGGCTTTCCCGTTCACGGCCTCTTCTGGCTCCCAGCTTTGCTGCCTGTACATGGGAGGACATCACGGGCTTTCAGGCGCTCCCTTTTGGTGTACTTGCTTCTTTCCTTTTTGCTTTACTTTTATGACTGTTCAGTTTAGGGAAGGAGCAGATGATGGAAAAACCTTGTCACATGCTGTAGACATCTGTGCTTTAGCCAGTTTTGCAGAACTTCTATTTCTTGAGGTTATTCTGTGGGGATTTTTCTCTGTTCCTCTTCCCTCGCTGTTCATATTAGTTCTTCATCAGTAGTTCTCCTTCAGCTTGAACAAATTGCACCAGTTTAATAAAACTACTCATTAAACAGGTGCAATCCCCTTCTGGAAGAATGCCCTTGTTTTGGTTGGAGTGGTTTACTCGGGGAGTTTTAGCTTAAGGTGATCAGGAGCCGTTTTAAACTAAACTTTGCTTTGAATCTGGGCATGCTGTTTTAGGTGAATAGCAGTTTGTGTTGAACTATGGAGTTTCTCATGAGGGCACGTCTTCTGTGGTGGTGGGCATCGTTCATCTGAGGGCTCAGAGGAAGATGGTGATAGTTCAGCACGTTGCTTATGTCAGTTCTTTCTCTGGCTTGAATTTCTTCGCTGCATAAGGTGAGCCTTTCCTGCAGTAGGTTCCTTTGCTAGTGCTGCAGCAGGGAAGTCCTTGTTAGTTTTCTTGTTTGGGCTTTTCCCTGCCCTACGTAGAGCTGGAGGTGGCCTAATAAGGTTTTTGCACCCTCTTGGCAATAATTAAATAATTGCAAAGTCCTGACGTTCAAGTAGACCAAGTTGGGAAGAGCGCAGGTTTGTAGAGGAGCTTTTTCCAGCATGTGATTGGGCTTCGATGGATTAAAGCAAGGAGCAACACTGTCTGCATGGAGCCTGCCAAGTGCCAGCGCTGTCCCTCTCACCAGGTAGGTGTGATAGCAGCCACGTACAGCTCTTTCCACGCTCTCCTGTTGTCTGACACGTTGCTGCTGCTTCCCAGGGCGCTCGCCTGCGTGTCTGTCCGTGGGATGCACAGAGCAGCCACGTGACGAGCACCTCTGGTGACCCTTGTTATTTCCCGTGGCTTTAGTTTCATGTTTCTTGGGTTAGAAGGACAATTCGTCCCTTTATCTCATTACAGGTTAACGAGGAGACCCTGCGAATGAGTTTAACCCCATGAAATTTAAACAGCGACTGCTTCGGAGTGCCTGGTAGAGGTGACACCTGCCAGCGCTCCTTGAGTTTGCCAACCGGAATAAAGATTGAACAGATTACTTGAGACTCCAGCAGAAACACTGCGAACGAGTTCCTGTGGGTTCCTGATTTCCAGCCCCACGTTCAGGTCATCTCTCTTGCTTCTCATCCCGTGAACAACTGTACTGGCACACACACACACACACACATGAAAGGCAAACCAGCTTTGGCAAAATACCAAGACTTGAATGTGTTGGAGATGTTGAGCTAGAATTATTTGGCAGCTTCGATAGCAGAAAAAGATAACTTGGTTTACTTGCACACCAATAGAAAATTACTGGGAGTTATTTATTCTGTGTTAGAGGAGCAAAACAATTAAATTTTTTGTTTCCAAGAGGGGAAACGTAAAGGTCACTGTGCAAATACGGTTTGGAATTACACAGCGACCACGGCTTAGCCACTTTTCCTGTGGAATAAATAAGAATTTGGCTGTGTTTCAGCACAGTTGACTTTGGCTTACCTCTATACCCTAGCCTTGCCATTTCAGATGCCAGCTGCTAATGTCCCCCAGCAAATGAGCTCGTAGCCAAGCTGTCTCTGAAGCAGGAGTGATACCCTCCCCTGTGCCCCAGATCATGGTTTAAAAATAAATAAATGGACAGACCCACTGCTCATCTGCTTCATTTAACGGAGCCATCTCGAAAACACAGCAAATTTTCTTTGATTAGGAGTGAATGGTCAGTTACCCATGATAGAAGCCAAGATGCTGCTGCCGTTTAGAATAGCTGGGATTCATCTGCCTGACTGAAAAGATCAAATCTGAGTTGATTGTAGGTACAGAAGGGTCACTGGACAATTTTCTACGTGGAGAGGCAATGAGACGGAGAGAAGGGCTGTTGTGCAAATCTGATTTCCTCGTGTCTCCACTTAGAGCTGAGGTTTCTTTCTTTTTGTTATCTTAATAGCTTGGAGCCACTAGAGGATATCTAGGCTGAAGAAGTGGCGCGTCTGATTAATCTGGGATTCAGCTATAACATGGAATTAACACTGCAATCCAGTAGCTTTGTGCCCTGTGTTGGGTGATTAGCGTGAGATTTTTGTCGGCGTGTAGTGAAAAATCTGCCCGAGTGCAACTGTTTCCGTGAGATCCCACTGCTTAGGGATGCTTTTCTTTTACAGGAACAATTCATCACAGCGGTTTTTACTACGTCAGTGCATAGACAATTGGCTGCTTATTAAATGCTATCGTTTCTCTCACTTCTTAATATTCTCAAATCAAGAACCTGGTCCATTTTGTCCAAATTAATTTTTCTGCAGGTTTTTCTCAGTAGTAAGAGATGTCCTCTATTTTTTCTAGCTGGAATGGAGATGTCCATGCTCAGACCTGAGTGGCTGAGTACCTGCAGATGACGTGGTCTTCGTGGAGCTCTACAAGGAGCAGCAGCAGACTGACTCAGTACAGCGGCCACATTGAAACTCCCTTTTTTTTGAAAATTGCCCGGGGATTTCCCAACAATTGCATGATAAAGCTGGGAAGGGAACCCCAGTGCGGGTTATGCTTGTAGGTGCTTCCTTTGACTTGGGGCATCATTTTATGTTTTTAAAAGATTTACTCTTAAAGCGCTCAGATCAGACTTCATGTCTAGTTACAGCACTGCTGGAATCGCTGCAATATTTCACTCTCAGCAGGTGATTGACTGCAAAGTGGGGAAACAAAACGTTAACCTGTTTCCTCTGGCACGCTGGGTTTTTCCCTACGCACTTCCCATTGGAGCCTGGGCTCTCTTTCCTCCTGGTCCTGGACCCAGAGTGTTTTTAACCTCACACTCCTACCTCTCCCTCTCCCCAAAAGCCCAATAAAAGGGAACATCCCCTTGGGTTTCTTTTGTCAAGGCCACAGCGTGATTGGGCCTTTCCAGTCCCCTGGTGCAATAGGAATACAGGCTGTCAGTGTCTTGTCACCTCGCTAATGTGCTTCTATTTACTGCCATAATCAGCACGCCGAAAGGCAAGGCTGAACCGCCGCCGTTAAGTGTAATTGTCATTGTGACAGGTCCATTGTGGGGGAGAAAATTTGTGCCTTTCGGAGCTGTCTCTCTGATAAAAGAGCAGCAGTAAAATCAGAAATTAATCCCCTGACACCAGACTGACACGAGGATCGGGGGGTTGGCACGGGCAGCTCAGGGCAGGGGCTGTACTCCCATCGCCTTCGGCTGGGGTCTGCGGAGCCACGGCCGCTCCCTGCAGCCCCCGGGCTGCAGCAAGTTCCCTTCCCTTACCCGGTTTGAGCAGAGAAAGGCAAAGCATTAACCCTTCTGTCGTTTGCTCCTCTCCGCAGATGTGCCCGCCTCGGATGTGTTGGGTTCCCACTGCGGGGTGCCCACTTGTGCTGGAGCCCCCAGCTCTGCACAGGGCAGGGACGACGTCCAGGCTGAGCCTGGGACCACTGGGAAGGTGGGATGGACCCACGGAGTGGGGGCACTTGTACGGCTCCAGTCGCAGGTCAGTTAATTCTCTCCTGCCCCCTTGGGGGATCCCCTTTGGATGTGTCTGATGGACATTCCTCACTGAAGAGCAGAGGAACCTGCCCCGCTCTGGGGACCTGGACTGAGGCACTTCCAGCGCTGCTGTGCGACCTCAAACGATGGTGCTTACGTTAAAGGCCAAGTGCCACAAGCTCTCGGTGGTGCTAGTGCTACCAGAGCACGGATTATAGTTCCCTTACGACCCTCATTTCAAGCTGTTTATGGCTGCATGAGGAAAGTAGAATTGAAGTGTCTCGTGATCTCGGGCATCAGACGTATTTTGGAGACAAAGTTTGATGAAATCCCATTTCTCTGTTGGTTTTCATCTCCCGACTTCTGGCCAGATACAGCTGAGCACAAAAAAAAACCCCTCAGCTGAGAAGTTTTTATAGTTGCACCAAAGAGCTCTAAAACAGTTTCTCCTAAAATATTCAGGCTTAGTCACCAGCGCGAAGGAAGAGCGAACTTGGACGATTTGGGAGCCGCGGGCTGGCACAAATGCGCAAAACGCCTCCAGCCTCACACCTGGGACCCGGAGCCCCCGGCAGCGCAGGAGTGAAAACGAGAATAAACTCAGCTCCTGGGAGGCCCAGCCGAGCTGCGGAGCAAGCCGGGCTGTCTGCCCCCAGAGCTGCCCTGGCCCCACGTACTTTCCCGATGCCGATGTTCATCCTGCCGTCGCCTTCTGCCTTAGGTACAGCACCTCGCTCTTCTCTGCCTCGCTTCCCAAATCTGCACGGTGGTGGTTAGAATCCTGCCACCCTGTTCCTTCTTATTTTTGTGTCAGTTCTCGGTAGGGCAAGTTTCTTCTTTTAAACAGCCTTGCTTTCAGTTTAACAGCTCTCTGCTTTCCTGTAGAAAACTGCAAATAGGTTCTTCCAGCTGCTTTATTCCTAGTTCAGGTTAATTCCTTTCCTCGGGACTTGACTGCACTGTGTTGGGTGAGGAGGAGGAGGAGGAAAATGCCTGCCTGAGCAGGCTTTCGCTGCTGAGGAGCTCCTCCGAGCTCCTTGTGTTCCCCTTAGGGCTTCCTCCAGTCCAGAGCCAGGGAAAAAAATTAAAATCAAGGTAGTGGAACCCAACATAATATTTCACACTTTTTTATTTCAGTGTTTCTGTAGATCAAAGTAGATCAGGGAAGCTTATTGCACCGCGTTTTTGTATTACAGAGGCATCCTGCCTACACAACTGGGATTAAGACTGTGTGAAACAGGAGTAACGCAGTTAAGACAGGCTTGTGCCCTGGAAATGGTTTGCAGTCTCTGTGGGGAGATGCACAGTAAAAAGGATGACGGTGAAAAGAATGGGAACATGTGGTTTGCTGTGCGTACGACAGAGTGTGTAATTATGAGCCTTCTGGATGTTTTATTTAGTGACGCAGTAGACAAAGAAATAATAAAGCAACAAGGAAAACTTGAGGCACTTGGCCACTGCTAATGTGGTAGCGGTTGCTCTTACAGAAGGATTTGAAGTTTACAGATTCAGGGTAAATTTGGGGCAAGAAGAAAGAGTATTACATGGTGTTTCTGCCACCCTTTGCAGCTGCCTTCTCGTAGTGACATGCACCCAGCAGTAGGGTGGAATGAGATTATGAATGGATAAATTTACCCGGAATGCTTAATTTCTTTAAAGTGATTATTTGTTTCCACATCATCTCTGCTGTGCTCTGAACGTACACTGCTCTTCCAAAGAGGTGGATAAGCTCAGAAGAAAACAAAATAAAACAGTGATTTTTTTTTTTTTTTGATTTGGCATCGTAAACGTGTCGTGAGTCGGATGCAGGCTCAGATGTTCTGAGCCGAGGTGTAAAACCAGCTTTGGCGCAGATCCAGCAGCCCCCCCAGGAAAGGCATGAGAATTACCCGTGAGAGAGACATCAAATGCACAGTCAAGGCTGGATCCTGCTGCCACCAGAATTCTCCAAGACAGAATCCATTTTAGATGTGCTTTGGTTTGGTTTGGTTTTTTTTTTTTTTTTTTAAAAAAAAAAAGTAAAATCCCTACGAATTATGTAAGGCTCCTTTGAAGTCTCGGAGGGAGCTACATTCATTCTGCAGCCCCCCCTGGCAAGGGGCCGGGGGTGAGAGCCAGCTCCGGCCGCCGGCACCGAGAGAAGGAGCAGCCCCACGCGGAGCCCTCGGCGATTTCTGCGGGGCAGGAGCCGGGCGCTGCCCCCGGGGAGCCGCTGCCTTCCCCCGTGAACGAGGGAGCAGACAAAAGCCACCAAGATCTGATAATAAAATCTGTTTGGAACAGCTGTCTGCTGACAAGTATAATAAACTGTATTAATGGTGTCATTATTATTCCCTAATTAAAAGCTAATAACTAAGAGTTAATTGCCTTTAAAAGACGAAGCAGCGCTATGGCAGGGATTTATCTCTGGTTTTCTTTGCTTGCCTGGCTGTGCCGATATTTTCAGGCTAATTAATTGAATCAAATCTTACTGAAAACTAATAATCTCTCTCTGTCGATTCAACCAATTGAATTAAAAGGTGTTCGCTGTGTGCTCAGTTTAAAAAATACGTGTGCTCTTCGCAGCCGGTTACCTCGGGTGACGATCGTCAGCAGGGCTTAGTGCGGGACGCAGGACAGAGGCTCTCGGTGGCAAAATGTTTGATGGGGAAAACTTTCCCCTGATGTTCAGAGGAGGGAACTGGAGCATCTTAGGAGCTGGAGGAATTCCACTGCCTCTAACTCTGTTGTCACTAAACAACTGTTCTAGTGTGGATGGGCACAAAGCACCTGCGGCCTCAATAAATGGATTTTATACAGACAGCAAAAAAATAGAATACAACTATCCTGAGATGCGTCTTCAGACGTTAAGATGTTTGCGGTCAGGGCGGGATGAAGCGTTGTGTGAGGATCTGATGATTCTTTTCCACCTGATGGGCGAGAAGCCAGTCGCGATGCCCTCGAGCCTTGCAAGGGCTTGGGACCATTTGCAGGCGCGAGGGTTGGGTTCTGCTGCCCCCCCCCCGTTTCCCCTCCATCGCTGCTGGCCCGAGTGGGGCTGCGTTTTGGGGTGGAGGTCCAGCCACAGATGGGGAGCTCTGCATGAAACTCCCATCCCTGCCCCCAAAAGTGACACTTCAGCATCCCCCTTATAAGCTCCTGACAGTTGTGTGATAATAATTGAAAGGAACCAAATGTTCTCTTTGGAAGTTCACTTTATCAGTGTTAATCTTCTGTGTGGAATAATTTTATTAAAGTTCCCCAAAGAGCAAATTGTAAATTCATTAGTGCCATTTTGGACCGCACCCTCCCTTATTTTGGGTAAAAAAGAGATTAGAAGTCATCTGGGCTCCGTGATAATTAAAAAGAAGATGCTCAAACATAATTCTTAATTAAACAGTAATGAGATAAGAACTTGTGTAGTCTGCTTTTAGTCTGTTGGAAAGATGCAGAGGTTCCCATTGTAATTATGTGATTTATGATCTTCCACACAAAGATGTAATTAGTTTCCCCCCACCCCGTTCTTAAAATTTAACCATTATTTAGATAAAAAATTGCGCCGCAATTTGAATCTGCTTTTCCTGGTGGAATAGTGATTTGTTTTGATTTATCTTTAGGTTTCAACCTAAAAAATTCCTCCATAGCTAAGAGGTGATCTCCTAAAATACAAGAACCCCCCCTGCATGCCCGAGAGCCCCGAGGGGAGGGCGGCAGGTTGTTGGATGTGATGGGATGGCAGTGGGAGATGGGGAGTGAGACGTCAGAGGCCAACTCGTTGTGAAAGCATTTCTTCCTGCTTAAAAAGGTGACGTTTGTGTTTCCAGGTGACACCAGTGGAACGCTTCCCCCTCCGGTGCCGATCTGCCGTACTAATTTGACCCGTAGATGGTTTGTTTCTGCCCCTCTCCTGGGAAGAGACGGAGCGAGCCCGCGGTGAGCTTCTGTAAGTCGTCACTGGGGAGTTTGAACGCGTCGACCTCCGTGGGGTTATGTAGGTGTTAAAAACGTGCACGTGGCTGGACCCGAAATGGCACTGTGCTCCGTGGGAAAACAGAGGTGAGCAAGTTGTTCCCGATCTCTTTGTTTTATCACCTGCTTGAGTCTGGTTTCGAAGCTCTGCTCTCTCAGACAAGCGTCGCCCCACAGCTCATTTTTTTTTTTGATCCCAAATTCACCTAATCCCATTTCATCGCAGCACAGGCCGTGCGTACCGGCCAAGGTGGAAAATCCCCCTCAGGGTACGGGGGTTCATGGTCAGATTGGTGCCTGAAGGGAGAATTTGTGTGGAGGACAGAGGGAGGAGCTTGAGGTCTCACCTGTGGAATAAATGCCCAGGTTTGAGCAATATGATTTCTAGATGTTGCCACTTCACCACAGTGATGCCGAATTGACCTTAGGGAAGATAAAATAAAATAACTAAGACCAGCTCTCCAGACACTCTGCTTTGCACAGCTTTTGCAGAGATTTAGTGTGCAAGGATGAGGATTGGGGCAGAGGTGTTCATCGTGGAAACAGAGTGGGAGCTGGTCAAAGGCCTGTTGCTGCTGTAAGACTGTTTTAAAGGAGGAATTTCTCATCTGATGAGTCATGAGGTCCCACATCCCGCGCTCCTTGGCAGTGGCAGAGATGGTTTCTGTCGTGCCAGCTTCACCTGGCTGTGCTGACATGAAGATCCCCCCCACCCTCTTCCCAGCACCTTGCTCACTCTTAGGGGGAACAGGGACAGAACAGACATCCCTCCTGTCCTCAGAAACAGCAGAACTTCTCCACCTGCCAGACAAAGAGTTTGTAAGTGTTGTTAAAACCTCTGGGAGTCTGAGCAGCAGCTTCTGACCGTAACAGCCTCCAAAGCTGAGAACGTGAGGGTCAACAACCAGTTTTCTTTTCATTTTGGAAGTGCAGTTTTCTGGGAATTGTATTCCTAAACATTTTTAAGAGCCTTTCTTTAGTGTGACAGCTGTAGCAGATTTTCTCTTTGCTTCTCTTTCAGATAAAGCAGCAGACAAGAACTTTAATTCTTTAGTTCGTGGCCAGGAGGAGGCCGTTAGTGCGACCCAGCTGCTCCGCTGCCCAAATCACGCACCTGATGCCACTTTGCAGCACTCGAGGGTCCTGATCCTTTCTAGCCCTGCCTCACTCCAGCCCGCTGCTTCATCCTGCACGGGCTTGTCCTGGGGGTCCGTGGGCAGGGGCTCAGCGTCACCCAGAGGCTTTGCTTTCCTCGTGGCTGGAGGTTCGCTGGTGCGGGTGCGGGTTAGTCACGTCGGCGCTGCGGTGGATCTGCAGCTACAGGTACCATCGGCTTCTCTGTAAGGGTTGTTGAGCAGCAGCTTCTGACCATAACAGCCTCCCAACTTGTTCTGCTTTGATGTTATTCCCTTGTCCCTTCTGCGTTTCTCCCAGGACATTTTTGCCTCCCTACTCGGTCCCACTAGCACAGGATGGCTGGGGGTCGAAATGTCTGTGTCTCCCCCCCCCCAAATTGATGTTGGTTGCTGGTATGAATTGCCTGGGCATGAGCTGCTTCAGGAGGCTGTGAGGGGGTTTTGGTGGTGGTGGGGAAAAGCTCATGCAAATCCAGCTTTGTCCCAGAGGTGGTGGTGACCACGTGGCAGCCAGGGAGACCACCCCCCGCCGCCCCACAGCACCCACCAAGGCAAACTCCAGTCAAATGGAGCTGCCAGGAGATGGAGAAGCACAGCACCGCTCCCCTGCCTCCCTCTTGGGGCTCCCTGGAAGCTGGCGTTGCTCCTCTGAAGGTGGCTCTTCGGCATCTCCTCCCCAGCCCCTAAAAATATCCTGCAGGGCCCATGGCGGTTTTTTAATCATTTGCATTTTTTCGTCATTTGCGCTGTATTTCTGGCTGTGTGACTCGGCGAGGTGCCGTATGCCTCGCCTGTCGTCTCCAGGCCAGGCTGTGGGAAGGATTTGCACCTCACCCCCAAGGCAAATGCTCCACGAGCTTCATTTCATTGTGGTGTTTTGGAGGAAGTGCAGGTGGATGCGTATTAGGCTGAAATTTCGCCATCTCTTCCTCCCCCACATTTCAGGAGAATGTGTCTGAATCTCTGCTGTGTCTTCTGCCTGTTAAATGTAGCAGTATGGAACATGTTATTTCAGTTTTGTCTGTTTTCAAGTGGTGTCATGGGTTAACAAACCCAGCAGCAGGGCTCTGCTGCTGTTGAACTTGGTGCCACGGTGTCCTTTTGGAAAGCTCGCGGCTGCGGGTCACTGGCAAGCACTTGTTTGTGTTTCTGCTTCCCCAGATGTGGACAGTAACGGTGGAGGTGACAGTCCTGTCCTGTTTGGAATAACAGCTTGGTGGGGTTTGGAACATAGTGGAGATGCCTTCAAGAAATCTGGCCTTGTTGAGATGTCCTGATGCGATTGTGCCATGATGTGTTACAAGTCACGGTCAAGTCTGATTAAGAAAAGTCCCTTCTGGGTCTGGCAGGAATGTGTTAGGGTGCTGTAAGGGACTGAATTGAAAATAGGAGCCAGAAATGCACATTTCCACTGGATTCCTTTGTCCGTCCCGTGCTGTTGGCTGGGCTGGGCCAAGGAAAGGGAAGGAAGTTGCTGTGGTCTAGGCCTGGTGCTGCCACGAGGGTGAGGAACCAAACCAGGAGCTCGTTAGCAAAACCAGACCCAACGTATCTGAGATGGGTTAGCTAAGCTGCACAGTAAAGGTCTCTCAGGTGCCCTTTACCCACCCCCTTGTTAAAAACAGGACATCCGCTTATTTTCATGGTGAATCCTGGAAACACAGGAACTCACGTGGAGCCTGGGGGCTCTGCGGTTCCCGGGGCCGTGGAGCTGGAGCCGTCAGCACCAGAACCACCCCACCTTCCTTCTCCTGAGCCTTAACAGGCAGGCAGACACCTCCTAAGCCTTAAGCAGGGCATTTATTGTCCTAAAAAACCCCCGAAATATGTATATGCTGAATGAGTCTGGGCGGTTCTTTGTTCACAGGAATACCAGGGTGCCGTCCCCATCCCTGCCGTGGGGCCGTTGGCTGCTCTGTGGTGGGAGGAGGGTCCGCTGGAAGTGCAACCCGAATCAGGAATGTTGAGCAATTTCCTGAACAACACCTTACATGCAGCTCAGGCAGAATGCTATGTATTTAAAGAGAAGAGATTTTTTTTAATCATTTGGACACGATTTTTTTTTTTTTGGAGGGGTTTATTATCCTCAGTAAGCCTGGGATAAACCCCTTGTGTAACCCATTAATCTAGGATTGCCATCTGCACAGACGTGTGTGCTTGTATGTGTGCATCGCCCTATACATACGCAGCTGGATGGGGCCCCAAACTCTCTTAATCAGGAATCTGTAACGACTGGAAGGGAATTGTGCGTGTCGGTCTTTCGAGAGAGAAAGGCGCGATGAGGTAGCGACATCGGGGTTTGATCTTGGTACAGGTTGCAAAGGGATCTCGAGTTATCGCTCTGGCCTGCGGGTGGGTGGATGGATAAGGAGACAATAGAAAAACAGGTTAAAGATGGGCTGGGATGAGCACGTTACACGGCTGGAGAAGGGGCGCTGTTAATAAACAGGAATGTCGCGCTGCTGTTCAGGCTTCAGCCACCTTCCGAGGTTTGGGACAATCTGGTAACTGGGTTTGGTGGTGGATCGGTAGCGCAAGCGCCAGAGGCAGACGCGGCTGATTTGCGTGGGCGACGTTTAAAGCCATCGCCACCTTGTTTGTGGCTGCGTGGTTCTGCCCTGGTTAGTCACCAGGACAGTGTTTTCCTCAGCTTCTTCGTAATTCTGTGGGTTTTATCCTAAACGTGGCTTTAAAATACATGCCCCCCTTCCACCCCAGAGATGTTTCAAGCAACAGTAAAAGCAGAGGGGCTGTGCCCTGCCCCTCCTCCCTGGCCTTCCTCCCACGCCCATCGGAGGCGAAGCCGTCTCCTTCCCGAGGCTGTTCCATACCTCCTGTGTCACCCCCGACAAGAAGTCCCAGGACAAGCCAAAGCAACGCCTGGGATTCAAACTGCAGTTTGTCTTTCGGGTCTCGGCCGCTGGCAGAGCTGAGCCCCAGGGCTGCCGTTAGCCGCGAGGGCAGTGTGTGCGGGGTCAGCCAAACGTTGCCGTCCCTGTCCCCTGGGACAGGTGGGTTTGGTGACTGGGACATGGGGACGTGCAGTGGGTCCGTCCCTGCTGAGCCCAGCCCGATTCAGCCAGCACAGCGCGCAGCACTGACGCCTGTCAGCCCGAGAGGGGAACGTCCAGGGCACCAACTCCCTTCCGCACGCGGCGGGGGACAAGCCGGGGTCCGAGGACGGTCCTTGGAGTTGATGGAGTCAAAGGGGTCGGGCTCAGGCTTTCAGCGTGCCCGGTGTAAGTGGGGTTTCAGCAGCGAGGAAGGCTCCTCTCCCGGCCCAAAGGGTGTTTGGCTTTATAGGAAGATCTGCCCCGTGGATCTGGGATGGCTCCGGCTGTGCCGGGAGCTGGAGCTGGATGAGCTGCGGGAGGGATGTGAGCGGTTGGTGCCACTAAAGTTGGTAGCCAGGGCTGGGCTTTTCCTTTAGAGCCTGCCGAAGTGGCGGAAGCTCAGATGTGAGGAGGGGAAGGTGGGACAGTTGTTGTGCTCCCGAAAGGGGAGAGGAGGTTTCTGTGCAGCCCTGGGCGCAGGGAAGGGGCAGTGACGTGTCCATTCGGGTGCCTGTGGTGCCACTGCAATGGAAGTGGTTGAACTTGTCCTGGTTTTCTTCTTAGGAAATTTGGGAGCGGTCTCCCCCTGTCTGTTTCCCAGCGGAAGAACTTGTTGAGATAGTAAGACAATTTTCTCAGCACCTACGAGGGTATTTACTTTTTCCATTTCAGTTCTACATCTGTTCAGTTACTGACTTGGAATTTGCAACCATCTTATTTAGGAGAAGGAATTGATTTCTCATTCTGTTACTGCTGCTCTTGGTATAATTAAAGCATATTGCAACATGAAGAATTTCTCCTGGCCTGGGAACTGGTTTGCCACTTGGGTAATTCTGTAAACCAAGAAAGGCTTTTCCTTTTCCTCTGGAATGTAAATTACGGTTACATCTGCTTTAAAGTCTTTGTTCTGCTGCAGGGGACTGAAGGGGCTCTTGGTTTAGGTTTGTGCAGAGGCGTAGGGGCTTTTGCGAATCAATCCCTCAGTGATTTGGCATCCAGGCCGTCGCAAATTAAGACTGATGCACGAGCTGGTTTTGCCCAGCGTGGTGTAAATGAGAACTGGGACAAGCCAGCTCCCTCCAAGCCCCGGAGAAGGGCTCTCTTCTACTGCTGTGAGCTGACCCCCTGGCCCATCCCTGCGGGCACCGCAGCTTCGTGCGGCAGCACCAGGTTGGCCGAGGGGCTCCGGGTGCCCCTCGCGGCCCCGGCACGACGTCCCACGGCAGGTGGAGGGGGACGGACAGGCCGGGTCTCTGCTGCCAGGGGATGAGGTGGCCGGGCTGGGCGGGGGTGCCATGGGCTGGGGTCTGCAGATGGCCCTGGCGAGGGGGCTCAGGGCTTGGTGGCCTCCCAGCAGCTGTGCTCGAGCAGAGAAAGAGTAATTCGGGATTGACCTTTGGCTGTAGCATAAATGGGCAGTTATGGTAAAGGGAGAGGAGAGAGGGCGGGCTTGGAGAGAGTCATTAAACTGTGAAAAGCTTCAGGATTTGCATAGAAATGGTGTCAGAAGTGCCTTGAGATCCACTTGCTGCTGGAGAGGGCAGGGCGCTGGCTGCAAGGGGCTGGAGGGGGGGAACTGTCTAAGGGTGCTCGTCCTGGGGGTCCCTGGTGATGGGACCAGCGTGGGCCAGGGTCAGCCCCGAATCCTGCTGGGGCTGCTGGGAGCTGGGGCTGCTCCTGGCTGACTCCGCTGCTGTGGGGTGCTGCTCCTCGGACACGCTCCGACATACGCCCTGGACACTGTCCGTAAGGAAAACCTGCGCCGTAGCCTGTTCTGGAGGGACGGAGCAGGCTCTGTTCTTGATGCCTCTCCCCTTTAATAAGACAGGGCTCTGCAGCTGAGATTCCCTTGTAAAACCGCTCCCTGTGCTTTAACCCTGATCCTCTGTAAGGAATCGTGTCAGTGTAGATCCAGAGCCCTTCTGACAGTCCTTTTCTGTAAAAATTTTACCTGCAATGATTTACTCCTTCCACCATGTGCTAATAAACTTGCTGTCAAAGCTGTCTGTCAGCACTCATATTAAAGAAAGAGTGAGACAAAGAGATTAAAAAGACCCTTGGATCAATAAAACAGGAGCCTTCCCTACTGCCTGGCTGAAAGTGGGCATTAATGGACCATCACTTAGTGTTTAATTAAAATACAAGGAAAGTCTGCTGTGTGCCAGGTTCCAGGCTGGTGCTGTCTGGCAGAGCAAGCCGTGAAAAACTGAGCTCGTAGCAAAAAGAACTCCAGTTTCATTTGCTCTTTGCAGTGAGGACCGGCGCCAGGGCGCAGCCAGGGCGCACCACGCAGGTCCTGGAGCCCGGAATCATTTATGCTTAATCACACCACCAGCACATCGGTCCATCGCGTTCAGAAACCGCAAGTTAGAATGTAATTTCAGCAGCTTATGAGCACCAGGAAAAGGCTGCGTCAATGGGGCTATTGCGTGCAGGTTTTTTCAATGTCTCTGTGGTGCCTCGGCTGAGGCTGTCCTGGTCTGAAGCAGAGGTGGAGAGCGTAAAACCTGCTGGTTCCCTTCTGTGATAAAACGAAGCGGTGAAAAGCTTTGCGGTATGAATTACCCTGAGCGAAGTCAAAGCAGCGAGCGTTCCAGCCGGGAGGTTTTTGTGAGGCTGAGCCCAGGTCCTCCGTTATCCCGCTTTGCCCTTAGGAGCTTGCAAGTGGGATCTGCTCTTTGGTTTTCTGCTGTGATCTTTAGGTAGCTAAAAGCACAAGGACCAGCGCAGTTTGGCTCGGAGGGGCTGACTCAGCCCCTGCCTGGCCCTGAGCGATGTGATGGGTTTTTCCCCAGACCACCGAGCATCTTGTTTTGGTCACCCCGCGTACAGCCAAAGCAGCTGGCCCTGCCTGCCTGGCTGCAGGGAACCACGTTGCTGGTGGTGGGTGGCTCAGCTCCCTCCCTTGTCATCTGAGGGGTCCCGATCTGGCCATGCAGAGGAACCCTCAGATGGCTGGTTCTGTGCCACAATCGTCCTCGGGAGCATCCTGGTGTGTCCATCGGCTGAGGCCGGAGGGCTCTGCTGCCTCTTTCATCCCAAGGGCTCGTCCTGATCTTGTGGTGTGAGGAGCAGGAGGGAGCTGAGCTGGTTACTGCTGCTACAGCTGCTGCTGCCATTTCTTCTCCTGGATTTTAAGTTTTGCTGCAGTGGAAATCAGGAGGCAGAGACGGCCACGGGCTGTTCTAGCAACGCCGCTTGTGCTTCTTGACCTTTGAAGAGGAGCTGCTGTAGGACCATCACCTGCTGCAGGCCCAGTCACGGGGGGCTCAGTGTCACTGTAAGGCTTTGCAGCTTTTGTAAGCCTCACCCTTGTGCCGAGGGTTTTGCTTCCTACTGTATTGGTTGGTTTTTTTTTTGGGGGAAGGATTTACTTAGTTCCCAGCTGTTGTTCCAGCTCTCTTTGGCGCTCACCTTCCCGTACGCCGCGGGGTGGTTATTTCTGTTCTGTTTCTGTAAGGGCTTTTGCATCTCAACCCGGGGGATGGTCATGCTAGCTCAAAAAAGGATAGAATGAAAATAAAGAGACTGGAGAGCAGCGATGAGCGTGATTAGCGTCACAGAGAGACAAGAATAGTATGGCTGAGAGCGCAGGAGACAGGTAGGCACAGGGTGGAGGCAGGGAGGCTGATGAACAGAGCTTAGAGGGGAAAAAATCAGTTTTTCCTTTTTATTCTTCAGTGATAAAGTGAGTGTCAGAGTCCTCTGATTGATGTCAGGTTGGTGAAGGGTGTCTGTCCTGAGCTGCGTGGCTGGTCTGTAGAGTTCAGGACTATGAATTACCTTTGAGTCCAGGAGATTATGAAGTCAAAAGTCATTACGGTTCATACACCTGCCTGGATGTACTCATGTACATAAAGACATAATTATAAACCAAGAGATTATTTTTTTTTCTTTTCCTTTTTTCCTGTGCCATCAGGGTTGTGGCTGTTTGATGTTTGGCTCCTCACCTGCTTCATCTATCACATGGAGTAACAACACTTTGAAGGTGATGTAATTCCCTGGGTTCACAGCTCACCTGATGTTTGATCACGGTTCTGTGCTAACTTGCTAATTTATTTTGTGGTGTGTTTTTTTCCTTGTCTTTTCTTTTCTTTAAACTTGAGCCAAAACGCTCGTGGTGGTGCCACTGTACTAGGGAGAGAGGGTTTGTGCTGGTACAGCCCCTCTGTAACAATACCCGATACAGAAGCTTCTAGTGTCGTCCAAAAACCTCTGTCCCTTTCCCTGCTTCGCTCCTTCCTGTCTTAACTGGGATGCAGTGGGAAGCTCAGTCCGGATGGAGCCCACCTGTGCGCAGGAGCCACCGTAGCACAGACCGACCAAGGGCTGCGGTTTCCCTTACTGGGCTCTGGCTCAGCCGGACGAAGGGATTCAAGCAGCTCACGTTGGCCCCGGGGAAGGCAGCTGAGGCCCAGCTTTGTGTTGCTGCCCCAGCGCGGGGCTGAGCTGCTGCTGCTCTTCCCCGACTGCCCCAGCGCGGACGCGGGAACCTCCGGCAGCGCGACAAGGGAGACCTTCGTCTGCCCTGGCCACGAGCTTCAAACGGGACCTTGGGCTTTCGCTGCCTCTGCTCTGGGTGTTTTTTCACTGAGATTTTTTTACTCCCTGCCTGCAGGCCTGGGGCGCCCTCCAGGGCTGGGACAGCACCTGGACCAGCTTCGGGGGGTGCTGGCAACCTCCTCCCTGCTGGGCTCCAGCCTGAGGGGGCAGGGGGACGGGAGCTGCTGCTTTGGAAGCCGTTGCCCCCCCATATGGGAAACACAGACGGAGTCGCAGGAATGGAGCTCGCCCAAGGTTTTAAACCTCGAGGCGCGCGGCCCCGGGGCCTCTCAGTTGAGCCGTGGTCCTGGCTACGCTCGTGCCGCCGTCCACAGCTGAACGAGCAGCTTCTGCCCGTGTCACTGCAGCCACTTGGCCAAAAGCTCTCCCCCTGAGCGTGCTTCTTCGCAACCACAGGTTTGGCTTGTAAAGGTGGGCTATTTTTAGGAGGAGGCAGAGGGGGAGCAACCTGCTACCTGGCCGTGGGCGCCAGCAAAAAGGTTCCCGCAGTCGCTGCGTCACACAGAGCAACTGCTTCGTCCACTGCCCGCTCCTACCAACAAACGGGGTTGCAGTCAGGCCTTTCAGACAATCTTCCTTTAATACAAAGTCAATATATCTACATACACAGTGGTATGAAAACCACTTACTGTTTCAGTTTGAAATAACAGTGTGAAAGCAACAGCACTTTGCTCTCATACAAAGAAAAAAACCTCCCCCCTCCCCCCAACTTGTCCAGTAAGATTTCTGCGGCAACATACTTAGAAATTTGGGCAACTTTCACACAAATAAGAAGTAAAATCTTGAAGAAGCCTTTCGGGTGTTTTTTTTTTTCTTTTTTTTTTTTTTTTTTTTTTTTCAGTTAAAGACAGGAAAGAGGTGGTTGTGGGGTTTTCTGGGTAGCACTTGATGGCCATGATTACCCCCCTCTAGAAAAATAAAAAAAGGGAAAGTCACAGGCAAGCAGTGCTCAGGGCAGCGCGTCTGCGCCAAGACCTGCCGTCCTCTGCGAGACACCTCTCGTCCCGTGCACTTGCGAGAGCGTCGTACCTGCAGCCCGGCTGGGGCCGTCACCGACAAGACACCTTTGATGGTCAGAATCCCGTGCGGGCTGACGGCACCACGGCTCCGACATCGCTGTCTTTCTGTCTCCAGTCAGCGTAAGACACTGGTCTTGTTTCATCTCCCAGTTCACCCCTGGCCCTGTTAAGACGGGGCAACACGGCCACAGCTGAAGGGGAGCGGGTCGGCACTGCCGCCGGGTCTGGGCCTGCCTGCTCGTCTCACACCCTTCCAGAGACACATGATATGTCTGCGATTGAAAACAAAAGAACCCAAAAAAAAAAAAAAAAAGATCCAGAAAGGACATTTTGTTCTTACATGAGCAAGTTAAACCTTTTAAATGGTAGAAAAGCAATATGTAGAAGTAGCAATTTGCACTGCATTTTTATATATCACAGCCATTACACGTAACATTTCTACAGTGAAAAAATAGACTGTCTTTGAACATAATATGAACAAATAAGCAAATTTTTCTTTTAAATTCATTGACTGATATTCTTTGTCTTTTTTTTTTTTAAAAAAAGGAAAAAATACACTATTTAAAAAAAAAAAGGTAATGTCACTTGTTACAGTTACATCGATACTTTAAAGAAAGCCACTCACAGTATATGCCATTGAACACATCTTGATCTCTCCCAGTTATCTCTACAGCTAGGGCATGGTCGTAGCTGTGCCAGTGGGCTTGGTGGTACCGGGACAGTCCTGAGAGTCTCTGGTCGCTCCCGGAGAGCCGCTGGGGTCGGAGGGGAGGGGGCGGCAGCGAGAAGCCGCTGGCTGTTGGAGATGGATGTCTTAAGGGCGCTTCTGGGGCTCCTGGCAGCGAGCGGCTCCCGGCCTCCGGCGGCAGGAGCTGGGGGGGCAGCAGAGCTCCCAGCACAAGGGGGGGGGGGGTGTGACAGGAACGGGAAAGGGGCCACCTGCCCCGGCAGGGCATCCCACCGCCGCTCGAATCAACGCCTCTGGGTTCACTGGATGTGCTGGGAAGGGGGGGACCAGAACCAGCCGTCAGCAAACCCAGCCCAGGGGAGCTGCCACCTCGGCCTGTCCCGCCGGGGTGCAAGGGGAGGGGGCCACACTACACAGCCAGGCCTGGTGTTTTTTTTTTTCTCTCTTTCTCTAGAATTTTAAATACCCTAAAAAATAAATTTTGGAATTAGAAGAAATGAGGAATGTTCCAAGTATTCAAAACGTGAGCTATAAAACCTCTCGCGTGGCAGGGGCATTCAGTGAATGCTGTTTGCAAGGTGCCTGTAAGCCCAGAATCATCCCAATGTTGATACTGAGGTTATTAAGACTCCAGCTAGAAGAACTCCTGACCCTAAGTTTGCCTAAGTGTTGAGATTTAGTTCCTTTTCTGATCTTTTACAGAACACCTTCAATTCTGCAAGTGACTTCCTTTAAAGTCTGCCAACTATATTAGTAAATAAACTGAACTCTAATGATGTAACCAAAGTCGGTTTCCTTCCCTTCTCCAGCAGTAACGTTTCGCAAGGTGTGTTTTAGCTTTTGGATCTGTTTCATGATGTCCATACGTCCTCCACAGCGAACACCACTTGAGGTAACAAGAGCAGTTCACCACTTAAAGCAGTCCTTCAGCAATCTCCTGAGCTGCCTCTTCACGGTCCAGGTTACAACATGGAGTTCCTGAAGGGGTGTTCCTTTCAATCCTTCCCCCTGCTCCCCAATGCATTGTCCAGATGAAAAGGTACTTCTTCTGATTCAGTTTTGTAAGTTCAAGCGCTCCTCCTGGGTCAAAAGAGGCCTTCCAGGACTTAAGTGGTTGGTAGAGTCTGCACAACGGATGGCTTTTTATGTTGCATAGTGATCAAAACTTCCCAGATACTCCAGAGCTGCCTGGTAACAGAACTGGTATTCGTCCTGCAGACAGCAAAGAGAACCCGCTTCAGAGGTTTGAAACGGCTCCTCGGGATCCCGGCCCTGCGTCCCAGCGAGCCGACTCGGGCGGGAGCCACGCGCAGACTTGTTTAGGCTCAAAGAGCTGCGAACTACTGGGAAGGGGAATCCCCTCCCCTTTCGGGTTTGTGCAGCTCTTCCATCACCCCCCAGTCCCCTGCTGGCTCTGCAGCCAACACCGCGTTTAGAGGCAGGGAGTCCCCCCACCTCCGAGGCAGGGATGAGGTAAGAACCAGGGCTGGCAGACTGGGATGAAATCTTTAAGAGACTTTGTAACAAGGGGATTTTTGAATGGTTCTTTTTTCGATTGCTGAGGTAAAAGCAGCAGTGCAGCCTGGGCTTGCTCAGTAACGCTCAGGTAAGGTTTTGCTAGCGGTTAGAACGGCAAAAAGGACACTGGGGCAGGTGAGGGACTGGGCTGCAGCCGCGGTGCTTTGCTGTCAGCCCCTCTAAACGTGACAGAGGACGGGTTCCCTGCTCCCCCTTACCTCTGTTTGCACCATAGCAGGTCGTTGCGTTCGCAGCATCTTTACTGTCTGGAAAATATCTACAACACCCTCATAACGCATTCTTTCCAGGACGATACTCAATGTGATAAACACTCCAGTCCTGCCCACGCCAGCACTGCAGGAATGGGAGAAAAAAAAACGAAGGAACCTGTACGTTACAACGGTCAAATGCTTCTCTGAACGCTGAGGTTATGGTAGGGTTGAGCTGCGTCTCATGAACACGAACATGTTAGACCTGGAGTCCTCCAGGAGGTAGGAAACAGAAAAACCACCAGAGTGTGCGACCCAGCCGCATGTTTGAGAAAGTGAAATTAAAAAAATCAAAAGCTCGGGGTAGTGGTAAACAGCATTCGGTGTGAAAATTATTACTAATATGTACCACTAGCTTTTTAAATGAAATAATTTGAAGAGTGCATTATCCTCTGCTGCCCAGGGGTAGGGAGGTACAGCTCTTGCTACCAGCAAACACAACCCAGCAGTGTTAGAGGTGCAGAACTGGGCTAAGTCTGGTAAAAAATACTTCTGGTTCTGCAGGTTAAATGTTGATTAACACTGTGGTTCCCATCTCCTTCAGGGTACCAGCATTTCATCCCTCTCCCCTAGATACAAAGGGTCAAAGGCCTTGTCAGCAGTGCCCAGGTCTGAAGGGCAATGAGTTTGGTTGGCAGAAGCAACAGGCTTTGGCACCCCCACCCTCCAGCCACCCTCAGGAAATCTGCCTGCAAAGATGGGGTGGGAAAGGAGGGAGATATCCGTGGGATTTTAATTCCCTCTGCTCATTTGCATCCTCAGCTGAATTAGAGGTTTCCATTCGTGCACGCCTACCTGCAGTGGACAGAGATGGGGCCATCCTGGCCAAACTGCTCCTTGGTCTTATGTACCTGTCCAATGAAATCGATGAAACCTTCTCCTGATTTTGGCACGCCTTGTTCTGGCCAGTCAGTGAACTGGAACTGACGAACGGTTCGTGACTGACCGTCCTGGGGGAGAAAACAGGAACATTTAAAACATCCTGGATTTGTGGTACTGAATATAAAGGGCAAAAAAAAAAAAACCACCCCATTTTGTTGCTAGTGCATTAAGGAGCACAAAAAGTTGCACGAACCATGTGTTACAATCAAGTGAAACCAGGTGTATTTTTATATATATATATATAAGGATGAAGTTGCTCATGTTGCAGCTGACGTTTCTGGCGTCGCCTGTCAGTACAGATCTAGGCTCGTGGCAGGCGTGCTGAAAGCCCTGGCCCCTGCAAAGGCTGCACAGATGGAGTCTTCAGCAAAGGAACATTCAAGGTGAGGTTATGGCCTCTCTATCAATCTTCAGAAAGAGCTGCCATAGTGTCAGAATTACAGCTGACAGGAAGATAAATCTTGTCCTACCCGGACTGATGAGCATCCTCCTTCTCAGCCTTGCAAATGGAGCTATCAGGTTCCATAATACTGGCAACCCCCAAAGCAGGAGACTGTACTTCGAGAGCGAGGGTTACATTTGCTAAACAAATTTCAGGAGGCACCAAAATGTTCCTTCAGATGAGCAATCTGACACTGGATCTAAGATTATTTGAGTAAATGTGCCCCTTTGACTAGGAGTAACAGTGGCTCCTCTTAAAGCCAGAGGAGAAGTGTACCTTTTCTGCAGGGTGCAGAGTGGCCAGTGCAAGTTTGGTTGGTTGGGCTTTTTATTAGCTCTCTGGGGAGATGCTGTTTTCTGCTTTCATCTCAAATAAGCTGCAAGTAAAACCAAAAGCTGGGCCCAAACAAAGTGACTCGCTGCCGTGATTAGCGAGCAGAGGTCAGAAAACTACTTTCCATTTGTAAGAAGATCTATCCAGGTACACTCTGTTTCTGTGCTCTGTTCCTCACCACCCCTGAGCCCTCCTCCACTGATGCCAATCCCAGACTTTGGGCAGGGGAAGCGTTTACACCTCAGGCACACCGACCTCCCTTCCCTACGGCGTGGGCTTCAGCCACCCCAGCCTCAGCGATCCCTCACGAGCAGCGGCTACGCCCGGCGCGGCACGTACCCTGGCATCGGTGACCTTGAATTCCCGCAGGATGTACTGAGGCATGTTGTACTCGGCCATGGGATCTACTACGAAGTACTGGTACCGGGCAGAGCGCTCCGCTGGCCAGTACTGATGGCACTTTTCCTGCCGAGGAGGAGGAGGAGGAAAGGTCTCTGTTAGCCCTCGGGCTGCACGCTTGCCCCCACGCTTCTCCGCAGCGCGCGCTTACCCGACCCATCTCGCGAAGCTTGGTCAACATCACGACAATGGTGGAGTTGTTCTCCCATAGCATCCGCCAGAAATCTTCAGTGGTCTCTGCCAGCGGGCCTTGAGTGGCGATGTACGCCTTCTGCTGCCTGAAAGAGAGCCCGGACGCCGGGGGTGGGTCAGGGGGTGTGGAGAATTGCTTGGACAGAAGCTTTGGGAAATGCACACGAAGGGTGGAGAGCAGGAGAACAAATGGAAATGCTGGGGAAGAACTAGAACACTGCGAGGTCTAAAGGGGTGGGAGGTGACTTTGGTGCAAATGGTCAAAAAAACCAGCAAGCCAATAGTGAAGCTTCCTCTAAATACCCTTTCCAAGGGGTAAATCTAGAGGAGCCTCATGCCCTGTAGGGCAGAAGGTGTAACATGCTGCATCCCAGATTCCCAGAATTAGAATCCACGTTTTTCTGGGCCCGAGTAGCACCAAGAATTCAACCGCCAGGCGTGGAGAGGCCCTAACCCTGGTGCCACAGCCCCGGCCAGGACTGCTGCGGGCGCCTGGAGGCGAGGAGACGTGCACAGGGGCTTGCTTTGTTCCCTCAGTTCGGGCTCTGCTTTAGTGGGCCGGGCTGTGAGCACGCCAGCGGAGGGCTGGAGCACGTGGCAGGTAGTGCCTGTGGGAAGCTGTCAGAATTGCAACATCCCCAAATCACAAAAGTAATAAAAAAGGCGAATCTGTTTTTAGCAACCTCCCAACAGCAAAATCCACCCCTCAATGACACTCGGTGTTTAGGACCGGCAGCTGGAGAAGGGTTTGGTTTGCTTTCAGCCCACAAAGAACAAAGCTTACCAGAAGGCTGCGTTTGGGTGTGGGAGGGGGTTGCCGGCCATCAGCGAGAGGGACTTTACCACTAGGCAGAGGGAGGTGATGGGACACAACAGACCACCTCTGGAGGACCCAGCCCAGCCCTCAGTGCTTCCGCATCCTTAGACTCATCCACCGGCAACGCCCCCGGCAGCGGCGGGGCAGCACGGGGCCGCCTACCTGTAGCCGTCGATAAAGCTGGCGTTGATGTAGTCCGACCCCTCCACGCCGCGGATGGGCTGCAGGCAGACCCGCGTGGTCTCGTAGGGCATGATGTTGACAAGGCGATTCTTGAACTTGTTGCACGGGAGGTTGGCGCTGATGAACCTGGAGGTGTGGGCTTTGGAGTTGGCGAGTCGCTGGAGGCAAAAGCAGAGTCACAACCACTTGTTCAGCTTTTTTTTTGCCTTTGGTTTTTTTTTTTTTGGTTTTTTTTTCGCTTGAGCCCTGTGCCAGCCCACTGAACTTGCCCTCCATGTTCCACCACGTTGTTCTGCCTAGCGCGCCCTCTTTTTTTTTGGGGGGTGGGGACAGAGTTTGAGACCTTTCCCTAAGGAAAACTTTCAGAGGGGAAAAAAAAAAAAGTAAAAAAAAAAAAGTTTAAAACCTAATCTAAGGAGGGAGCAAATTCAATCTTGACTTGAAATGACCAGACAAGCCTCCTGCAGTGACAGATAGGTCTCACCTGGGAACTGCAGTAGCGTTAAGTCAGAAAAGTAATTACTTCTCTAACATGGAATCAAAATGTTCCCATCAGCCTTATAAAGGCTCCCTGTCTGCCACACACGAGTGCCGGCAGAACAGAGCTCCTGTGAGGACTCCCGAACCTTCCCCAGTGACTCCCGTCCCCGTTCAAGCCTCTACCATTACCTTGAACTCCAGCTCCATGCCTGTCACGTGCTCTCCGACTTCAATCTGCGCCAGTTTCTGGATGTAGGTGTAGAGGTTCCGAGCTGGGACCTCTGTGTTGCCACAAGCAACAGCCTCGAGCAAGGCATCGTGTATAAAGCTGTACTGGTCTTCTGTCTGCACCATGTAGTTGCGCTGTGACCTCATGAGGGTGACGTGCCCATAAATGTCCACCGTCTTCTCGTGCTTTATCCTCTCTAGCATGGCGTCGATCACGATGAAGCAGCCGGTCCGTCCAACGCCCGCACTGGAAAGAAAAGGGAAAAAAGATGAAGTGAGGGACTGTTGTGCCGCTGAAGAGATTCCAGAAGGCCCCCCGCGAGCGAGGCTCTTTCCACGGCCACCACCAGCAGCGACCGCAGGGTAGCAACAGGCGCACAAGGCAGAGAGTGAACCACAGATGGACTCCACGAGTGGGAAGGAACCACAGCTACGGATGGACCGAGGCACAGGACACGTTGGTGAAGCCGCCAGATGTGCGGGCCCAGCCCTTTCGGGAATCTTGTTGCACCAGAGGAACTTGCCTACTGGGACTGGTGCTGGCGAGTGCTCCTGCCCACTCCCCTCAGCGTGTTGCTCCTGACAGAGTTTAGAAACGCCGCGCTGGAGGGTTTGGGCAGTTGAACCGCGGAGGACAGCGATGACACCGACGTCACTGCTGCCCCGAGTCACGCTCGGGAGCGAGCCCAGCGCTGGCCTGAGGCTGGTAACGCCTGCACTGGAACCTAAAGAGCTGTTTCACCTGAACCCCACCTGGGCCAGCGCTGCCACAACAGCGGGGAGAGGCCGCTGGGTCGGAGCCAGCGGAGGGCAAGCATCCGCTCAGCTTCTGCACCAGTCTGCACCAGTGCTCGGGCTTAGCCCCAGAGCAGCGTGCAGGGGTTTGCTTTGCTCAGCTCACTTTAGCAAAACCTTCCCAAACCAAGTTTGGTCTCGTGTCACCCGAGGACAGGATGGAAGATGACAAATTGCCTCTGGTGATGTGCCTATTGCCCCTTCGTACTGATCTGCCCCATTTCTCCTGCCTCTTCATCTGCGGCATGCCCAGGACCGGAGCTCTCCTGGCAGACACACAATTACGACAATTCTAGGTAGGGGGCTCTAGGCTCGAACAAAAGGCTGGCCCGATCTAAGGGCTTAAAAAGCATGTTTAATCACACAGATCTTTCAGCAGCTGAGAAGCTACTGATGTTGGAATGAGTAACATGCGTCACCTCTTTTCCTAAATGTTTTTGTGCACTGAGGTAACATCAAACCTGTGTGTAATGGCACTTGTGAATCAGTAGGGCTCTGTGGGTCTATGCATTTGTCGCTGCTAATAAAGCCTTTCCTTTTACTATTCCAGTGCTGTCCCTTTTTTCATAAAGCCCCCTTGATCTCTCTTAATTAGACTGCCTAACACCTGAACCAAGCAGGTGACTGGAGCTTTGGCAAGAATTTAGCAGCTGATCTGGGAGCCTGTTCCTGCACGTTGTGAGCTGACAACTCTCTTTATTCATTTTCTGAGAGGTGCACCAATTGCCATCTGCAAGGTTAGCGATAAGTTGCCCACTTACAAAGACTGTTTAAATGGCATCCTCTAAGAGAGGCAGGATTAGCTTCCCCCAGCAGCCTGTAAAATTCAGATGTCTTTCCTCAGTGCCGAGTAACCCGCAGGCTCCTCCACACCCTCCTGAGAAACACAGGGATTTATCGAAGTTGAGGCTGCAAGCGTTCCTCGTTGGGTTGTAAATTGAATTAGGGAGCGCTGCCTGCCCACAGGGGCCTTCATTTTGTCATTATCAGAATGGCTGCAGCACTCAAAAAACCCCCAAACCCCACACCCCTCTTTCAATCACTGTCAGCTCTGCCTTTGACAGCTGAGGCAGCTCTGCCTCCCAAACATCCGAGGCAGCTTCCTAGGTCGCACTCCATCTTCCTCCTGTACCGCTGTGACAAGAAACAACCCCCACACCAGAACCAGACACCAGTACAGCGCAGGGGGTGCCCCGTCGGGAGCAAGACCTGAGCGATTCGGTGCGAACTAAACCCCTCATCGCCTTGGGAAATTCTGCACTTAATGAAAACCCCAAATTCTCTCCTCAGACGCTGCCTGGGAACCCACTTGACAGGACAGCTCTCACCTGCTGGGTACTCGCCAGGAGACTGTACACGTCTCCCAGGCGCACATCAACGTCCTTCTCAACTGCTGCCTCCCTTGCGGACGGCCCCCTGCAAGAGCTGGGGGAAGGGAATCGGTACCTGCAGTGCACCACGATGGGACCAGCGTCAGGGGGGTTGCAGGTTTTCACCCGTCTCAGAAAAGCCAGGAAGGGGGTGGGGTACTCGGGTACGCCGTGGTCAGGCCACGCCGTGAACTGGAACTGGCGGACCTCCCGCTTCTCACTGGAGCCATTCTGCAAAGACAAGAGGGCACCAAGAGTAACGTGAGGTACCGGCACCCTGCCGTACCCTGCCGTACCCTGCCTGGGCTGGACGGCTGGAGCCCTTCTCTGGGGGGAAAAAAGGCGCGGGAGAAAGGTCACCTTGTGAAGGGAGAACGTTCGAACGCAGAACGTGGCCAATTCAATGGTATCGAGTAACGTCACTTGAATCATCCCGTAGGTGTCTGTCCCTCGGCCCGGCCAGTACTGGTCACACTTTATCTGGAAGACAGGAGGCATTGCTCGATGCCGGAACAAACCCTACGCCGCAGGGGCAGCTCATTCCAGAACTGCCCTGATGTTGTTACAGGCGAAGCTGGCCAGGTGGCAAAGGGGAGGGAAGGGGCAAGAGAAGTCCTTCCAGAGCGCCACGATAGGGACAGACCCGGTCTGAAAAGCTCCTACTGACTAAGCACAGGCTTTGATGCACCACATCAGTCACACAGACAATAGACTGGAATGATCCTGAAGATTAGAGTGAATGTACTGGGGCTTGTTAAACAAGAGAACTGAATGTGAAACTTGCCACATGATTAACTCCGAGACAGACCTACAAAGCATGGGATGGGATTGAGTGTCCTCTTCTCTTGGAGTTGCAAAGGAGGCTGCAGCTTTCCAGGGTGAATGGTTTGTTTTTTCAAAAGCAATGAATCACTGAACTTTCAGGGTGCTGGCAAAGCAGGCAGAAATCCCCCACTGACATAGATGTGGGCTGCAGATCAAAGGGATTTGCTGTTCCCCAACCCTACCCTCCAATCCCCCAGGATTATGACTAACTAGTCATCCCTCTCATGCATCTTACCCGTGACTTCTCCTCCAGCTTAGTCATCATAACAATAGTAGCTGAACGCTGCTCCCACACCATTCTCCAAAAGTCTCCAAAGGTCTCTGGCAGAGGCCCCTGCGTGGCAATGTAGGCATTCTGCTTCCGGTAGCCGTCGATGTAGTTGGCGTTGATGTAGTCACTGCCCACAATCCCTGCATTAAACCAGCAACAGCAAGTTCGTGAATTGCACAGGACTTTACACAGCTGGGAGCACGAGGAGACCTTTGCAGGAACGTTGTTAGAGATAATTCCCCTGCAAAACCACCGGAGCCTTCATGGCTTGGTGGGTTAGAATCACAGCTGGGAGTAAGAGGCTCTTTGTGAGTTTTTCCCAGCTGAAGCTCCTGCCTCGAAGGTCTGCACTGCAAGGAGACAAACAGCATCTTTCGAAAGGTATCGCAGAGACCGACTATCAAGCCTTGACACCATGGTTGTCTTACTGGTGTTGCTAACAGGAGCAAAAGTCCTGGCCTAGGGCTCTTGCTTCACGGGTCTCAAGCAGGACAAAAGCAAGTCCTCGTCCCAGAACACCCAGCAAACGCACCTGGTCGATGCACTGCGCAGCCCATGGTCTAATCCCCGGCAGTGAGCTACAGCTGGACAGAGTGAGGAATAAAACCAGGCTTGATTCAGCCAGTAAAGGCTTTGAAATTACAGGCTTTGACTTGCTTTCAATTGTCCACTGTCATTTTTAGGAGCGGGGTTTTTTTCCTATTCACAGGAGTTACAGGCTGTTGAGTTACAGCTGCTTGCCTGCGTCCTTGCTTGAGGGGTTTGGTACGAGTGGCAGGAGGTACTGCCAGAGTGAAGAGGGTGATTGGGACGTGGCAGGAGAAAACAGCTCTGAAGTTAAAATGGACACTGGCAAGGACCGATGTTCAGGTTCGGCTTCAGAGAGCCTCTCGGGTTGGCACGGAGGACCCGCGCTGTTTGGTGATTTGGCCCGTTCCTAATTACAGCAGAGCAGCTGGCAAGGCTGGCAGGTTTCTGCTAACCTATGATTAACTCGGTATAGAACGCTTAACTCCTGTCTCGAGGGGGAGCCAAGGGTGGGAAGCAGCACCAATATGAAATTGGGTTGCTAGTCCTCATCCTGCTGTAGCAATAGACGTTGCTGCTTCTGTTGGCGAGGTGCAATCCACGCTGAATTGCCTGCCAGTCCTCAAGGGTACTTGGTAATTTCAGCTGCTGGTAGAAATGGCTTTTGATTAAATTTCTGGAGGGTTCCCTGCCCCCATTCCTTCCCAATCTGAAATTTCAGGAGGGAAGGTGGCTGTGCAGCAGCAGCAGGAACGTGATCAAGGCTGAGCTTCCGGAATTAATCTCCTCTCCAGCCCCCTCGGGTCCACTCTGTAATTTAAAATGGTGGCCATGAGCTCCTGCAATGTTTTGCTGTGTGACAGGCCCAGTTACAGAGAAGTCACGGAATTAGAGCCACTGCTTCTTCCTGACGAAGCAGACAGTGACAATCGGCAGCCTTGACAAATCTAGATTTAAAACAAAGAGAAAGCAACAACTAATTCCTCCAACTCCTTTCATCTTCCAGCCCTCAGCATAAAATACAGCCTGGTAGGAAGGAACACACCAGCCAAGACATGTCAGAACCTCCGAGATGCCTGAAAATTTAACCTTGGCCCATCATACTGGCACCATCGGTCCCTCAGGATGCCGCCTGGGCAGAGGTAGGACTGCTGCCTGCATCCAGCCCTGTGCTTCCTGAGAGCCAACGCCAGCCCCGAGTGTCCTTCATTTCTACACTTGTGCTCTTCTCTTTTCTCCTGAATGACAAGGCAACTTTTTAAAAGACTTTGCTTTCCTTGGCTCATACAATATTAATCTCTGAAGAAAAACAAGCCAGAACACAGTCATCTTCACAATGAGAAATGTTTAAAATCCTCTAATGGCAGACAAGACCAATCCAGATTTGTGCAGCTTTTTGGCAAATCACCATGATCCGTTGTTACCTCAGGAACAGCTCTTCCACTTCCCCACGTCCCTCAGAGCTACCTCGGCGGAGGGAGATTATTCTAGCAATTCCCTTGTCACGAAGGCTTCTGAATTAACCTTTGCATTCCCCAGGGGGTTATTAGGACATCCCGTATCCTCTCTGCTCAGATGATCAGCTCTTCGCAATGCCAGACTGCCTTAAATGCTTTATCTGTCCAGCACAGCCACGCACAACCTGAGATGACGAAACTCCAATATTATCTCCGCAGCAGCAACCAAAGCAGGTGCCCTGTTAAACGCCATCTCCTCTCCACCAAGAGCCCCTCTTATCCTAGCGTGCACCAGAGCGACTCTGTCAAGAGCCACGAGTTGTGAATTGTAATGTAAATTTTCTGACTGCGCCATCGCTCACGTAAGCAGCTCAGGAACCAATTTATGACCCACCAGGCTAACACCAACCCCTTATTCTCAGCCTTTTAGGGGCCAGGACTGCAGTAGGAGCTGCAGATCAAGTAATCTTTGCACCGGTACAACTCGGCAACCGCCTCTTTGCAGTGCTGCTGAGACGCACGTACGTACAATTAGCCCTGTGCTCCCTCCTCGTTTATCAGCTGTACAGACACACTCCGCATCCACCGCCACCCACCGCCCTGTTCCTGCTCTCTCTGAAGCACTATGTGGTCTGAATTCTTCCCGTTAGTCAAACACGTATCGAGCAGGGATCTCCAAATAAAGGGAAGACAGTTTCTTGATAAACCAGCCCTTGAAATGAGAGATTGCAGCTCCAGGGAATATGTCAGTCACCAGGATTTAACAAATGCCTGGTTTACAGAGGTATCTCCTGTTTGCTATAAACTCCCAGGGAGATGTTAAGAGAAGAATATAAATAGAGGGTAACAGGGAAGGGAGAAGAGCGTGTGCAATATGTTTCCCTGCAGCAACTTCAGCCTAGCGCCAACGTGTAGGAGGAGAGACGCTACAGTACCTTCGATGGGCAGCAGGATGACACGCGAGTGGTCGTAGGCAATCACGTTTGCATAACGGTTTTTGGGCTTGTTCACTTCAAGGTTGGAGTGCTCCCAGGTGAACTGCTGGCCAGGGTCAATGGACTGGAGGAATTGGGAAAGAAAACGGAAGAGTCAGAGAGGAGAAAAGCAGCACATCAAGCTCTGAACACCTTGTTGTGCGTGGGACAGCCCGTGGCTCTGAAGATCTAACCGAGGGAGGCAGCATTCCCCACGTGTTCCCTCAAGAACAGATGTTTGCCGCGGAAAGCCCCAGCCCAGGGGCACAGCGCGCTCCTGTCCCAGCTCCCTCGGCCCCCAGCGCAGCCAGAGCGAGACCCGAGATCGTTCCCCCGCTGGCACGACGCGGCGCAACGCGCTGCCAACGGCCTCGGCGCCGTTGCAGGCTGCAACAGAGCGGCCTTGGGTCGCGCTTCTGCCGAGGCTGCGCTGGATTAGTTACAGCCCTGCGTTACTGACACTGATCAATGGCCGGCAATTGGGAGAGAACAACAGGAACAATCACATCAGGATGTGTTTATGAAATGATGAAGAGGCTAAATCTGTGCATGGTTAAACTAAACAACGATTAAGAGGGCATAAATATACCAGTTTCTTGGTGAGTACTAATACCTGGGGAAAAGATATTTAAGCCAGGACAAGGTTTATAACCGCGCGTTCAGGCGGGATATGAAACATCAGGGAAAAAAAACTTGCTGTCCTGGGCAGCAGGAAGGGACCACGAAGACTCAGGGCTGAAGGTCTCCCACGTGCCAAGGTGGGGAGAAAGCACCACGGGAGTCTGGCAAGGGCAGGCACCTGCCCCGCTCGCCCCGGACAGAGAAGGGGTAAGGACCCTGCCCCTAAGAATCTGAATCAACATGGCTTTTTCCTAGAAGGGATGAAGGAGTAAACAGTGAAATGCACTGGAGAGAAAAACCCTTTTCTGCCTGTCCTGGTGATTTATGCCAGGTTTGGTGGTTGGTGTTTTTTTTTTTTTTTCCTAAAGTCCAGCTGTCCCAGATATGGAAATTAGGTTAATTATGTTTACCTCTAAATCCTCAGCTAGAGAATTAAATAAAACAACGGCTTAATTCCTTCATCATTTTGCAGGGCCCTAGGGGTTTGCCTCAATTGCAGGCTTGGCAGGAGCGTGCCAACTGCGTTTCCCGCTGTTCGCTCTCCCTCTCCCTGCCCGGCCGGTGGGGACAGGGTCCTGCACACGCCCGCCTGGACTCGTCCCTTTGAGCTCACCGGGCTCAGCCCTTGCCAGGCACCCACTCCCACTGCCCTCCCCGGCCTGTGCCAACCCCAGAGCCCCCCCCCCCGGGCCCAGCTCAGCTCCGGTGGTCGTGGCAAAACCACCCAGCGCAAACGCCCTCTTGCACTCTCGCTGCAGAGCATTTCTAACTAATGGGTATTTATACTGTTGTAATGTGTCTGTTTGCTCTCTATCCCTCTAATCTCGCCTCGCGTTCATTTCATTAGCGATGTTTGTTTAGCTCTGGCTCTCCCACTAGAGGAGGTTGGGCTGGAACGGAGCCAGGGCACTTGGGATATTGCGTTATGCAAATCAGTCTTTGAAATCTGGATAGAGCATATTAACAGGCTGCTGCTCCCCCTGCACCCCAACGTGGGGTGAAAGACCCCAGCAGAGCAAAGGCGCCTTCTCCAACGCACAACACCCCCCCCCCCCCTCCCCGGGTGCGGAGCTGCGAGTACGGAGCTGCTTCGCGCACGCCGACGTTTGCGAGCCGGACCAGGGAGAAAGCACCCCAGAACCAGTCCTTTGTTCGGAAAACATCCCCTCGCTCTCTGCCTCCAAACAGAACTAGACAGTCTAGACTAGTTATTAGTCTAAAAATATCATAAAAATTTCATGTCTTTGAACAACAATAAAAAAAAATTCGGTCCTATGTTCAATCCACAGCCCGCACAGCGATGGCCCCAGCAGCACTGGGCGTTCGCACTGGGATTTAACCGGTGCTGATGCAGCCACAGCGCGGCGAGCGGAGAGGAGGAGGTTTGTGCAAGCGCACAGCCCTTCCCCGTCTGGGGACAGGGATGCCACGCTGCGTAGCGGGTACGTGGGGGCTCGGCTGCTCTTTGCCTTCCCCTTCCAGTCTGCCCTGGGACTGGGCCGACACGTCAGTCCCAGCAAGGCAGGAATTTTACAGTCTGGGATAGTCATTTGAAATGCAAGGCCAGCAGCCACGGCTCTGCCTGGCTGGTCACCTGCAGGAACCCATTTGAGTAACCAAACATTAGCAGGAAAGAGAAAAAAAAAGAGCACAAACCCCCTAGACGAGAAAGGCACAACTCATCCTGTTTTCTCAGCTTTAGCTCTGTGGCTGCCGAGCACATCAGCTGTGGAGGCCTTACTGTCCATTTTGCCCAGCTTCACCCACCTAAACCTGCCCGGCACAGTCCTCGGCTCGGCCCTCTCCACGTTCAGCAGCTCGGCACAGGCACCCCCAAGGACAATTCCCCATCCCATCTGCCTGGCAGTCATCCTCCAGAACCGCGTTCCCCTTCGTGAAGGGAGCTCAGGCCCTGCCCAAGACGCCCACAACTCTTTGGACACAAGTGGCTCATGGACCCAGCCTCTTTTTTATGATCTGGAAATGAACCTAGCAAAGCACTGAGCAAGTACTTCATTTTCACTATGTAAATAGCTTTTTTATTTCAACTAACCAGATCCTTAAAACGAAGCTGTGTTTATTTGCATGAGGGCCTGTTTGAATTTCCTCATTCCCTGGCTCTGCAAACCCATGCACAGCACTCACTCTTGCTCATACCTCATACTCTTGGGACAATTTCAGGTTATCATTAGCTTTGAGATGCTCTGTGTGTTCAGCCAGCTCGGAAACAGGGATTGGTGGGTGGCTGAGCATACCTAAAAGACAAGACAGCAGGAAAAGAATCTCGTTTAATAATAACTAAAATTCACAACCATTACATTTTTTATAAGAAAGAAGAAACAAGAAAAGAAAAAAAATTACAATGTAAGATCTGCAATGAAAGTAGGGAGGTTAGAAGAGAAGAATTCAGGGCTCGAAATTGTGTCCTTGGAAGTAAAAAATAAAAATCAAGGGGAAAAAAAAAAACCAAACCAACAGTAAAATGAGAGTGTTCCCGTGATGGCCCCATTTTCAATGTGTAAATCAGAGCAAAACAAAAAGAAAAATCTGAAGAGCAGATGCGTGTTAGCAATTCCAATAGTGGACTTAAAATGAGCAAACGCTGCCAGAGGAACCTACGCAGCAAATGTTACAGCACCCGCAATGATCATAAACAAACTCCAACACAAAAGAAGGGAAGGGGCAGGGATCCAGCCAACCATGGCGATGGGGGGCAGGGGAAGGGAATGCAGATGGGGGGAAGCAGGGGAGGCTTTTCAGGAATTGTCCTTTGCACAGCATTGCCTCTGTCAGCTTCTTGGTGAGCTCACGGACGCAGCGGTCTAACCTTCGCCACTCCCAGAGCGCAAGCAGGGGTGGAAGTGTCAGGCACTGGGCTCATCTTCCCGCTCCTGGCGGGTGGATGACGTTCCTTCTCCAGCACAGCCCGCAGATGGCCAGCGCCACCCTGTCCTTGCCTCTTCCACCTACGGGGCAGGCTGTACCGACCCCGTCGTGGCCCGCTGGGGGGGTCATTACCTTTTGTGATGGAGAGGTAAAAGATCCTGTTGCTCCTTCTCAGTCTGGGGAATAGGAAACAACTTGCTGGGGAGACCGATGCCTCATGACCCTGGTTCACCTGCTGCCCTTGCCATTCTCACCAGCACTTAGTTGTGCTTGTACTGAGGCACACAGAACTGCCAGGGAACAGACTCGATCTTCTCCGAGATGTACTGGTCGTGGGAGGGCTATGCTGCATCAGACTGGTCAGATGAAGGCACATCTCAGCCTCGAACGGGGCTGAGCAGCGAAGGCAGAGCTGGTTCTCAGTCTGATTTGCACACCCTGCTCTGAGAGGGGGCAGCTGGAGCTCTGGAAAGAGCAGGGATCCTTCCCATCCTGTCATCTCCAATAGCTACGCTACAAATGGAGGTGGAAAAGCGCTCCGTGCTTTGCTCATCTGCATTGGATCATGTTTTTCCAAAGGCTTCCCAGGCTGTCTGCCAGCCGATCCCGCTACGAACGACAGCGGAGAGGCAAGGACAGCAGCACACCGAGAAGCCCTGGGCAGTGCCCCCCATGAGAAGGACAGGAGTGGAGAAGAGATGGAAGCCAGGGAGAATTTCGAGCCCCGTGGGTGTTGGTGTGTGACAAAGCAGCGGCGGTGGCAGCGGCATGGTCAGATACTCTGAAAACTCGGCACAGAGATGGCAAAGCAAGCATGACATCCTCAGTTTTACAGTGACTTCTGGAGAGACGCTGCCTCCCCCAGGCCTGGGGACAGGACGAGCCTGGCACAGAGCGGGGATTTGAGCCACCACTCCGACAGGTTTCTCCTAAGCTAACTAGACATCTGTTTTCAGCACAAGTCTGGCTGGAAAATAAAAAGGGGGGTGAGGGGAATAGACTGAAAAAACCTCACAAAAATAACCCCGAAGTGTTCTGGAGGCTGCACTGGCTCCATTCTACTCTGCTGAGGATCAGGGCAGAAAGTGTCTCTCAGCTCATGGAGAAGACGCTCCTAGTTAATCTTTTGCTGTCCTGTAGGCCATTGCACCTGAAGGATTTCGCCTTTGCTTCCCACCCTGGACTGGAAGGTGGCTGCCATCCACCCCAGTACCAAGCAACAGATGCAGACCAGGGGCGTTTGGAGGAACTGGTCCTCTCTCTGCCTGCGTGGGACAGGAAGGCCACACTGGCCAAGATCTTAGAGATCAGAGACCAAACCAAGTCAACACCATTAAACCCTTTTCTCAGTGTCTGTCCTTCTGCCCCTGAAAGTAAGGGCTGAAGAGGGCAGCAAACATACCTTTAGCTGTAGCATTAGAGCAAAGCCAAACCCTACTCAGAAAAACTTCTGGCAACTCAATAAACCATCTCCAGATCTCTGTGGGTCCACCCCTCACTGACTTCTTCCCCCCCTGGGCTGGGAGGCAGCCAGGCAGCTCTCGGCCCAGCTGCAACCACCTGCCTCTGCTGCAAAAAGCCAGAGATAATTTGCTGAAGCGTGCTTAGAAACACAGTGTCGTAAATGAAATCCCAAATGATGAACACGTAGGTTAAAAGGAAAAAAAATAAAACAATCAGAAAACCCAGTAATAACAAGCAAGCGAGATTCTCCTTGGCTTAGAAGTCACGGAGCAGTATGTGTCATTCCCTCTGAGCAAGTGGGCTGCATGGGAAAGGCCCACTGTGCCAATCTGGAACGAGAAGTCACATTCCCCTTGAAGGCATTTCAGAAGTTTCCTTCATAAAAGCTCCAAGAAAAATCCGGCCCCTGAAAACCATCTCTGTCTTTGCTGGGGAACATCCTGCCCCCACCTCCAACCCGCTGTAAACAGACACTGGCTGAGAGCACATGGGAACTCGCCTTGGTTTGCTGCTGTTTAAGACAGAAATAGCCTTGTCGGATCGATTTCTAGGGCTCTTTATAATAAAAGAAGACCGGAAACCTCTGCAGCGATAAACACTTTCCTGGTCAAAATGCCAAGTGCATCAGGGTTCCCATTAAGATCCAGTAGGAGTTTGCTATTAAATGAGCCAGGAGTGGTACTGCCCAGCGGTACCAGCTGGCACTGCCGCGTCAGCTGCAGCAGCTTCTCTTTTGTCCGCTTTGAGTCAATAACTCTTATTTCGGCACGAAGGGAAACGGCTCGCAGGTTCCTCTGTTTGGCGGCCCCCTGGCTACCTGCGGGGCTGTCACCCAGGGAGACCTCCTGCTGCGGTAGGGGTGGCAGAGGAAGCGCTGCTGTGGGCTGAGGTCCTGCCAAGGATCAGCGAGGCTTGGAAAAAACACACAACCCCCCCCTGTTACAGTACAGGAGCGGAGGGGAAGGCGGCAGGTGGACTGGGACAGTATTGAGCAGAGCAGTCAATACCGGAGAGACCAACATCGGGATTAAACTGTGCAGAAAAATGTCGCAGCCCTCACATCTCCTAGCACAAGCGGCATCTGTGATTCTTCACATTTGTCAGCTAAAACCTCACATCTACTTCCCTGCCCAGCATAAAAAAAAAAAAAGAAAATCAAACCCCAAACCCACCCAGCAAAGCTGGGATCTTGGCTTCTAATGGGGATGAAGTCTTTTAGAGCCAGTCTCATCTAACATTTCAATCACTTGAATCTCTCTAATCTTATCACAAAAGACTTGATTCTCTGTGCACCAGCCAACTCGCCAGAAACGTCACCCTAACATCTGTTACACGGGCCAGAGCCCATTTATCCTCGCAAAATCACCGCGGCTGGATGGCACTCGGTATGAAACCCGGGGGGTGTGGAGGACCATGGAGAGGCCTCTGGGCTTTGTGCTCCTGGAGCAAGTCGGTGCCAAGGAACAGACACCTGCCACAGATGGGAAACGGCCCTTTTCCTCGTCTGACATGAAAAGGTGCCTGTGCAGCTCCCTCCAAAGAGCGAGGGCACCGTCAGCTGCAGCTCCCATTTTCTCTTTCCCTACGTGAAGCAACGGACACAAAAGCACGGGCACGCACACACACAACGCTCACACACCGGTGCACAAAGGATCGCTTCCTGCCTGTGAGTAAGTACAAGGGACATTTAGCCAAGCTTCGGAAATGAAACATCTTCGACAATGGGGAGAAAAGGAAGCCTTGAAACCCAGGTCTTTCTCCTGGGACAGCACAAGAGACACAGAAGGACAGACAAGTGTCCCACGCTGCTACCAGGGGCTCTATTCTGCTGCTACTACCCTTGTCTCGCAAAAGGCCTGTTAATTGATACTGTAAAACTGGAAGCGCAGTTCAGACAAACAGATGGCACAGAAAAGGGATGAGATGGGCAAACACTGCAGGAATACAGAGAACTCGGCAAAAAGAAAAAAAAAAAGTAACAGGAACGAAACAGAATTGGAAAGGAAAGCGACAGAAGAGAAAAAAATAATAATGGGGGGGGAATGAAACCAACAGGAACAAAAACACACAGGAACTAACTTTCAAAGTCAAACTCAGGGTCACTGAGAGGGCTGCTCAGACCAGAATCTGCAGAAAACAGTAAAAAATAAATAAATAAAATATACACTTTTTTTAAAAATTTCATGCTAATAAAAAAAAAAACCAAAAAACCAACGTAAATCTAAAGAGGAAAAGAAAGTTATTTTTGGTGCTGATTAGGCTAGGACAGGATACCTCAGATGTGCTGTGCTTTCCCCTCTCCAAGCTGCACAGCTGCTCACGCACGCTCCCATTCCCAGTCCCCCCCTCTGTTTTGCTGCTGGGGACACGACAGACTCTGCTCGCCGGAGCCCGGGTCACCTGGCTGGAGAAGAGCCTACAGGCCCTCTTCTAAACCTCGGTGTATTTAATTCACGTGACTTTAATTCACAGCACCTATGGAGCCTTCCCCTGCAAACTGCACCACAATCTCTCCGTCATCACCGACACACTCCGAGCTCCGATTTTCCACCCATTTCCATTTTCACCCGTTTCCAAAATTCTGTGGGACGCAGGTGACCAACTCTCCCAAAGCCTTAAAAACCTTTAACTGCTTTACAAACTATGTATCAGAATAAACTACCTAGATAAACTCTTCGGCTAGATCAACTTACAAAGAAAAGGTGGCAGCATCTTTCTAAAGCTAGACCAGACAAAGCCAGGCAGCTTTTTGAGATCTGCAAACCTTCGCCTCGCAGAACCCTAACGGCAGGTTTGCATGTCTAAGCTACCTTTTACAAGCCACTCAGACCAAGCATTTAGAGGAACAGCATGACCAAAACAGCAGGGTCAACGGAAGACAGACTCACTCATCTATCCATCACGTTAACTGAAGCTCGGAAGTGCTCTTAGCTGACGCTGCTATCCTGTGGGGACAGGGAGAAATACCCAGTAAGGGAAATACATGAATCAGCACGTCCAGCTGCCTCTGAGCACCCAGGCTAAGCTGTATGGCCACAAACTTTTGTCTTTATTTTCACATGGGGAACTGCAGCTCTTCCTTTTGGGTCTCACACCGCCACCTGGAGCGGCCCGAAGCCAACCTGAATGCTCCCATAGGGAGCTCCTGTTCGCGCCCAGTGCACGTAACACTGAGCCCAGACAAAGGCAAACTGCTGCTGAGCTGCTGCTGGGGACACTCAAAACATCTCAAACACCTTCAGACTCTCCTGCAAGAGCACCACTAAGGAAGAGCTGGTTCAGGGACCTAACTGCTGCTGAACTGCTCTGCATTCAGTCCCTGCAGGCTGGACCGAACCCACTTCCATCCCTCAGCTGCGACTCAATCGTTCCCAAGGAGTGTTCCTAACTCTTTTCAGTATGAAACCCTCAGCTCAGTGTTCCCTTTGTGCTTCCCCAAAGATCCCTGCCCTCTGGGCACCTGCTGACTCGCCAGCCTCACCCTAAGAAAACTCAGACAACGCTAAGGACAGGACTGGGATGGGAAGGGGAAACAGGAGCTGCAAAAACATTACTAACAAGCACAAAACAGCAAAAAAATACAAACAAACTGAAAACAACAGCCAGCCCCCATAAAGCACGATAAATTTCCTTCCAAATCCTCAAGCACCGGCAACTCAGAGGCAGAGGGGTGTGTCAGCGCGCGGGCACTGCTCAGCATCGCCAAGTGTCTGTCTGCGGGAGGACGTGCCCGTGCCGGTCCGTGTCAGTGGTGGCTTGCAGAGGTGCCATGCAGGCAGCTTAGACATGCATGTTCATGGGGACACACGTGTACAGAAAGGGGGGTGCATTGAGCCTCTCTGCCTGGGAGTTAAGTGCAGTTACACGCTGGCTCAGCGGCTGTTGACAGTGACGGCGCCCGCACTACGCGAGGAGACGCCGCCTCGTCCGCACGAAGCGGCCAGCTGCCTTCCTCTCTCCGCCCAGCCCACGGGGCAGGCCTGGCTCCTCACAGGAGCCTTTTGGCACGTAGGCAGCAAGCGCCAGTTAGAGACGTGGCCGGAGCGCTGCGTGCTGGGCAGCCTGCCGCGCTTCACCTCCACCAGCCCCGCGGACCTCCCAGCGCGAGGCACGGCGCTGCGCGGCAGCATCGGTGGCCTGGCAAGCTCGGCACGGCCACGGCGCTTGCAGCTGCGTACTTAGCCCAGGATGCACCAATGTAGCTGGGCATCCAGCATTCTTCCTGCCTTGCCAGCACTGGGTAGAGCCTGTGCAAGGTGCTTGAGCTTTCCCAGCAAAGGTTTCCTTCGGCAGTCTTGCTTAGCATAGACGAGCCTTGAGGTTCCTTGGCTGCATCCGAGGTTAGCACTGGCTCGCCAAGGCAGCACTGCAGCAGCCCTCACGCAGGCAGGAAGGGGTTAGGGAAAGGGCAGTTGCTCCACTCCTGCCTTCCCAGTGAGAAAGGCTGGTTAGCAGCCGGTTACCTGGAGTCTGGAAGTTGATGCGCCTCATTTCCACAGGGTCCTTAGGGTGGTGAGGGGCGATTTCAGCGTTGTTCAGGAGGCATTTCGTCCGTGGCTCTGAATCTTTCCGTTTGCTTTTTTTTTTTTTTTGAAAAAAAAAAAAAAGAAATGAAAAAACAGAAAGACAAAGCAGCTTAGCTTATGGGCCTTTTAGTCTTTTCAGCTACTCGGGCCGTGTTCAGACCTGAGCGTAGCTCCCACTGAAATCAGGGTCAGATGCAGCCAAGGATGTAAGTTACATAAAATGCATCAGAAAAGGAATGAGGTTTGGAACGTTTTGTCAGTGCTGTATTTGCTGTGTTTACAACGGCCCAGTAGCCCCTCAGCAGCTTCCAGACAAGTCTGGAAGTTCCCCCTTCTCACAGCAGAAGTACAGGCAGGCAGCAAGGAGCAGCTGAAGTGCTGTGAACTCACACCTCAGCCTCCCTGCACAGACAAGCCTCCACTGAACTCTGCAGAGCTCTGCAAGCAGAAACCTTTCAATTCTGGCCAAGCCATTTTCAGCCTGAAAGAACCAGAGCCAACATAATCATTTGGAAAAGTACAGAATCTCCTGGCCTGTGACCTTGGATGTAAAGTGCTGATATTGCTCTGTTGCCTTGTTTAGGAGCTCTCAGTGCCTGGCTGCAGAGAAGTCAGAGCAGTGGTTTTCAACCTTTTTTGATCTGCAGAACCCTAAAAATCTGGGTTCAAAAAGCAGTGTAGACACATCCTCTCCCATCACAGCTGTGCCTGCTGAGATCTGTCTCACCTCCTTGCCAGAAGCTGAAGCCCGCTCCAACCTGCCAGCTGAGCTGCACATGTAAGTGCTTCCTAATAGACTTTGCTCAAAATGGGTTAGGTTAGCCGAGGCAGTTGTAAAGTCTTTGCTGACCTGGCTCCTTCTCCTTGAAAAGAATTTGGAAGCAAAGCCCAGTGCTGATCTGAAGATGTGATAACCTCTGGCAAGGGAACAGCGACAAGCTGCTGGGAGCAGAGAACGTGTCCCCACACCCTGAGGCTTGCAAACATTGTCCTAGTCCTTCTAGCAAGGCGGCTGTAGAGCTCCTCACCTCTCCTGCCTGGGTTGCACAGAAACCTCTAATAATATGCCTGCAGCAATAGTGGCAATTACTTAGGCAGAGAGGAGGTTATTCAGTACTTTTAGCTGTCTCTTAATGTCATTAATAGCTAGAAGAAGTGGTGCGAGCCCTGCCAGCACTGCATGGGGCAGCATTTTGGAATTACAACACTTTGCAGTTTGGGAGCAGTTTGTTTTTGCCACAGTTCTGAAACCGCTGATAAAAGTTCATTGGCTAAACCCATCGGTTACTTCCAGTGAAAGCTCTCCCAGCCTTGGAAATGGTTTGAAATAGACTCATTTTTGTGGTGATAAACAAACTCTGTCAGAAGCCCCTGGCTGATGGGGCAAGAACAGCTTTCGCAATGGGGCGAGGACAGCTCAGCTGGTGAGATTCTGCTTCCAGTATGCCAGTGGCTCAGGGACAGCCTGTACGGAGCGGCCAGACATGGAGAAAACCCACTTTCACCTCTGACTGCCACACAAATGGGTGTTTCTCTGCTCCATTAACCCAACATTTTATGAGCCGTTTACTGTCACTGCTGCTCAGCTTGAGAAAGGGTCATTATATTTAGGAATGGACAAGCAAGAAAAAGCTTTTTTTGCTTTTTCTGCCCCAATTCAAACATGGTCCCACGCTAGCCTGACACAGGGCTTCTGTTAAGACAGATCTACGGTAGGAACTGTACCAACAAAGCCCCATCACCACAGACAGTAAACGCTGCCTAACACACAGCAACAAAGAACCTAAGTAAATGGCAAATCCGGTGCTCTTACCTGTCTGGCTTGCTGTCCAGGAAAGCAGTAAGTGGAGAGAAGACAAGACAAATGTTCAGGTTAGAAAGGACTTGCAGAGGAAAGGGGAAGCATGTGCTCAGCTCTAATCCCGGTCCCACAGGTGGGAGGTGGGAGCAGCAAAGATTTCCCACTTAGAGCAGCGGTAACGAACACCAACAAAGACCACCTGAGCCCCTGACCCCAGAGCACTTGTTTGTCCAGCAGCCTCATGCTGGGATGCGAGACACACGCCCATGGGCATAAGCAAACACGCCTGTGCAGATGAAAGACGGGGCAGGGTTAAGAGAGCTCCTCCACCCCGGGCGCTAGGTGTGCCAGCTAAGGACGCCCCTGCAGTGCCAGAGCTGCCATCCTGCCCCTTTTCTTGATCTATTTGGCTCAGCGTCTGCTCCCTCTCCTGTCCTCTTTCACTGCTCAGTGTGGCCTAGGTGTGCTCAAGGGGCCCCCATTCTCATCCGTGCACCGTGAGCTGCTCAGAAAGCCAAGGAAAAGGGAGAGATTTCCAGGGATTGTTCCTCCTCTCTCCCGCAGGCTCACATGACACCCCTGCTCTCATCTCCCCACTCCAGCTGAAAACCAGTTTGGAGAACAATGGAGGTCTCTGCTGATCCACAGCACGAAGGTGCCTTCCCTGCATCCCCCCCGCTGTGCACACACACACACACAGAGCACAGAAAGGGGAGCCCAAGGCTGTGGCCGCGAGCAGCTCTTCTGGAGGAGACAGGCAAGAGAACTGACAACTCATTGCACGCATGCCACAACAGACTGTCTGTAAGACAAGCACAGCTTTACTGAGAGTGCCATGGGTTAGACTCTGAAGCACAAGTCCCTGCAACCCACTGCTCATCTCTCTTGTGCCAGTCAGACCCTTCCACTTCAGCAGTTGTGCCTCAGGGCTCCTCTCTCAGGTGCTGGTAGAAGGATTTTCCCTCAGTTGACAACTACAGGACCAAGGAGGAAATTCCCTTTAGGGGCTAGAGCTGGGGACACTCAGAGTGGTCACAGATCTGGGCAAGAAGCATCTCTTACTTTTTGTAGAGCAGAATGGCAATGACAATGCAGATGATGAACACCACGGCCAGGACGGGCCCGATGACCCAGATCAGCCCTTCCTCTCCATCAATGATCGGCTGTGGATCAGGGTTGTCCAGCTGGATGGGGTCAGAGAACGGACTGGCAGCAAAAGTCTGGAAGACATGAAAGATCGTGAGACACAGTTCAGAGATGGAATGGGGACTGAAAACAATGGGCAAGCACACAGTGTTCCACAAGAGACATTGCTGGCAAGGGTGTGAGCTCCCTGCAGCACAAAGCAAATAGTAACAGAGAAAATGCCCTCTTCAACCTACAGAAAAAGCTCTTGTCTGTGAACAACCCTACCACAGGTATCTTCCTCCTCCAACGCTCCAGGCAAGACAGACCATTGAATGAAGCTGTAGACTGCCTTGTGCCTATGGTTCACTTAACCTTGTAGCCAGCAAGGTGCTTTTAGAAAACCAGCCGACTATGCCGCTGTTCTGCCACATCCCTGAGCCCTCTCCACTGCCACAAACACTTTTTTCCAAGCTCTCATGTAACCATCTGGATTTTGACAGTCAGATGGGATTACAGAGAAAGAGGGAAGGATTAAGACAAGAATTAACGCTTAGAAACAGTCTGGTCTGGTGACTAAAAAAACCCCAACCCTTACAATTAAATATAAATTAACAAAATGCAATATGTCTCCTCTGCTCCCTCTGCAGTGAGCTGGGCTCTTGAGGAGAATCAGAGGCACATTCAGACCCACCAGAATCCTAAGTAATGGGCATTGCCCGCTGGTTCTCATGAGTGCTACGATCTCCCCATCCCAGGAAGGATACATTCCCATCTTACACAGAAACCACAGAAACCAAAATGCACAGAGGAGAACTGGCATGGCCTGGTTTGAGAGAAAAGTGTGGGACAGGAGAAGAACAGGAGGTCTGGGCTCTGCGCCCTTGAACTCTCTCAGCCCTTAGCAAGACCGAAATACTGCTACATACTTGGGAGCTGCTGTGAATCCAGGCTGTTGTGAGCGAGTCTGCAGTACCTTGTTCTAAAGCAGAAATTACCACAAGCTGCAGTAATCCGATTGAGAAACCCATTCAGAAGCGTGTCAGCCTAATCCTTTAATATCAAATACACAACTAAATATTTATTTGGGAAAAAAACCTCTGAAAACCCTTAATTTCAAAGAGCTCCTTGCTACAATTCCGTAGGGGGATTTAAAAACAACAAAGTATTAGACTGCTTCCTATTGTACATGTGGGAGGAGGCAGGTAAATATTAAAACAGTTGTTTTTGTAAAGCCAAACACAGCACCACTGAACTCGGCAGAGATGCTGAGTGGGAGAGAGCACATGCAGTTTTCCAGAAAAGAATGCTCCCCTCTCTGCTTGGCAAGGAACTTAGTAATGACCAGGGTGTGTGACACGCTGCTCTCAAAGCAGGATGTCTAAGGTCATTGCTCTGAGGAGCCAAAGGACAGCTTTTACAAGAAATTACTCTTTGTAAAGGTGTCTGACCTAGGGATCTCTGAGCTTAAGTGTTGTCCTGAGTGGATAGTTCAGTACTCCCCATTCTGCACTCAAATCTGGAGCCACAAGCGTAGCAAGCCCTGCCTGTGAAGGCTGGCAAAACGCAGAAGCATTGCACAAATGCCGGCGTCATTGGCCTGTCTGCCTGGACGAGCACGTTCGCTGCATGCAGACACAAGCACAAACAGCTCCAACGGCCACGTGCAAAAGCTCCACAGCTGGACTGGAAGTTCTTTACAAAGAAAAAAACCTCAAGCTCCGTATCTGATGAGAGAGAGTTACAGAGAATGCCAGGAGGGCACCAGGGCTGCTGGCAGCTCACAAGAGAGCAGCCGCTGTCTCGGGTCCATAATGGGGACAGAGGGGCACAAAGGTCTGGAGAGGGCAAGAGAAAGCAGGGAGCACTTACGGCCTCAGGTTCCTGCAGCACTGCCAGGATGAAGATGACATATTTCTGCCCTGGCTCCAGGGCTCTGTTCTCGAAGTTGTCGTAGTGCTTCATGTCCCCCAAGATGAAGTGGGAGGGGAGGGTGCGAAAGCGGGCAGCAATGTAGGGCTTGGGGAAGTCCAGTTGTCGGGAGTGACGCAGACTTCGGCGTCGGAGCCTGGCAATGTCCTGAACGAGCTGGAGGAAGCAAAGGAAAACTGTGAGCCCTGCTGCCTTCAGAACCATCAAGGGAGCAGGAAGGAAGGAGAGCCAAACCATCCCACTCAGGCCTTAGCTACTCAGAATGTGGAGCACAGATACCCCAAAACCACCCTTCCCAGGCTCTCAGGTCACCATCCCATCCATTACAGCTGTTTGCTCTCTCCCTACGGCTGCCTTCAGTTTCACTCACACTCACCTCCTCCAGGTCCATCTCCTCAGGGCTGCCCAAGGGGTTGAGGAACTGTCCTCCTCGGGACTTCCTCAGAGGTACCACCACAATGTAGTAAGCCCTAAGAGTTGGGAACAGTCAGAAGAAACAAAAGGAATTAATCTCCTTCTACAAGGCACAGAAGAAGAGAGCGCACACACTGATGCAGAAGGCTAGGCTTGGCCCAACAGCCCCTGGCCCAACCCAGCAAGCCCCTTATTTTTAATTTAGCACAGTTGATATCGCTGCTCCTGGAACAAGCCTGGATTCAGTGGCAGCGCCATCATGTCTCCTTATTTATTCCCTTTGCATTTCTTTAGCATTCCCTGTCAGCTCTGGGAAGTGGCTCCAAAAGACAACAGTAAAGGCGGCTAAAACTGCAGGGAACACCCCCCCTGCCACTGGAGTACCATGGACTCCTGCCATCAGGGCTGAGCTCCGCAACATGAACTGAGCACCCCACATCTGCAGCTTAACAGAAACCTACTGGACAGGCACAGAGCTCTTCACATCTGGGAGAATCACCACCACGTTGCCATCAGCATCAGGCTTGTGGGTCACCTCTGGCTTCTTTGATAACATGTCAGCAGCGGTCCAGGCTGCAACGTTCTGCTGCAAGCCACCCATGCTATTGCCCCGGTTCATGAGAACGAAGTTGTAGAACGTGCGGGGCTTCAGGTTGGTGATGAGTTTCTTGGTGGTGCGGCCGTCCACATCGACATGCAGCCCGTTGTACTGGATCTGTGGGAGGCGCAGAGGCAGCAGAGTCGTACCGTGAGCAAGGCTGATACTGCTTAAGCAACCAAACTCCTTCTGCCTCCCCACTGCTTCGTTTTCCAGAGAACATGGGGCACTCGGCTCTGCCATGCTCCACCCAGCTCTGACGGAGCTGGAGCAAACACAGGAATGAGGCATTTGAGTGGGGAACTGTCTATCTCTTGCGCCCACTGCAGGGTCCCCAGGCATAAGGCAGATGCAGGCCAAAGCCTTGAGACTTCTCTGGTGAGACAAATTTTTATCTGGAAATGGGAAAACTGGGGTAACTTGCCTAGGGAGGCAATGACTTGGTAACAGAGGTGGGAATGCAACCCAACAGCCCTGATTTTCAGCCCACCTCCTTGATCTAGTGATCAACTATTTCGTGCCCATATCTGAGGCAGGGATCCAGCATTCCTGTCTCTTGTGACGTCTTACTGAACCCATCAGACAAGACTACCAGGGAACGGGGACGAAACACAGTTCTGACTCCTCCATTCCACTTGCCTTGTATGGGGTGGGAGAGTTGTAATTCTCAGGAAACTCCCAGCTCAGAAGGACAGATGTCTTTGTCACCATCTTCACCTTGAAGTTTTTGGGTAAAACTGCTGAGAGAAAAGTGAGGAGGAAGGGGAGAAAGGAGAAGAAAAGGCAGCAGAGGGAAGAAAGAGCAAGAAAGAGAAGGAAGAGAATGTCAGGCACTGGCAAAAGGGCCTGCCAGTGTGGGTCTGGCTGCTGCTGCAGGAATGGAAGGGCTTGCTCCCTCCTCCACACTTTGCTTGAGTTTTGCCAAGGTCCATCTCCCAGTGCTCCCTGTCCCCATGCCTAACCCCAGGGAGGGGTGAGGGAGGGTGCGTGGCTTTGCCCACACACTTATGGGTCTGGGTGGCTGCTGCAGGAACGAGGTGCTGGCTTTCTGAGCATGCTCAGGTAAGGAAACCCATCCCAGGTCACATTTTTGAGTTCGTTTGGTTATTTTTTTGTTTAAATTTCTATTTTCTTTTGGCTGTTTGCAAAAGCTGAAGAAAACGCTCTTCCCACCTGTACAGCGACTGGCCCCCCACTTCAGGTGCCAGTGAAAGAAGGGTGTCCGGACTTAACTTAGAAGAAAGTGGTAAAAGGGACTTACCTGGCACAAGGCAGAAGAGCTGAGGGACTGAGTGTGAAACCAGAGTGCTCTGCATTTACTCACGAGCCTGGCTGAGCCTGGCCTGACCTCTCCAGCTCTCTGCCTCCCGGCACCAGCCCCGGTTACAAGGAGAGAGAGAGGGAGGAGAAACCGGTAAGTCCTACCTTGATCCAGCTGGAACGTCCGATACTGGACGGTCGGGCTGTACGGCCCGGGGCCTTTACTGGTGTGAGCACGGATTTTAACATCATAGGCGGTGTTGGGTTTGAGGCCGTTGAGGGTGTACGAGTTCTCTGGGGAGGGGGGCAGGTCTTTTTCCAGCGGGTTGCCGGGAGAACCGGCTTCCCGGTAGGCCACGGTGTATTTGATGATGGCTCCGTTCCTCTCAGCCAGCACGGGGGGGAGCCAGCCAAACTGGACCGACATGGAAGTGATGTTGCTCGCCTCGAGGATTTGGGGGTAACCCTTGGGGATGTCTTCAGGGGTGGTGAGTTCCTGCACAGCTTCCTCCCCAAAGCCAGCCCGGCTTTTCACGGCCAGCTTGAAAACATACGTGGCGCCCTTGTGGATGCTGGGAGCGGTGTACTTATCCTCCAGGGCCGTGAACTCCAAGGTAGCCAGGGGGTCGACATCCTTGCGGCCAAACTGGAGCCGGTAGCCCATCACCTGGCCTTCTGCATCCAGTGGAGGCTCCCATTTCACCAGAAGAGTGTTCTCCTCTGTCTGGTGCACAGACAGGATGGGCTTCCCTGGGACTGGGAGAGAAGAGAGACACCTTCAGTCATACGTGGGACAGGGCGGCTGGTGAGGAGATGCAGAGACTCTTGAGCTGCAGCAATAGGTTCCTCAAATCAGTGGTAAGGTTTCAGGTGGACTCGGTGTACTTCAGTGTATCCCCCTGTGAACTGAGCAGCTGCCACCCACCCGCTGTACGGGTGGATGGTCTTTATCAGGTTTAGGAAACGAGGTGCACTGCCAACGCGTCAGCAGCAACGTTCTGACATATTTCTGGATTTATCTTTCTCGCTTCTCACTGGACCACGTACTCTCCCACAGCTCGGAAGAAGAAACTCAGGAGTCCTGACTCCCAGCCTCCTCTCCTAATCACCTGAGCACACTGCTTCCCAGGGCAGGGAAGAACGAACACTGGAGGCCTGCAGACTCCCATACTCTCCCTCTCTCTCTCCATTATAAAGCACAACTCATGCAGAAAGAGACTGGAACAGATTGGCTCAGGCTGGGAAGTCCAGAGCAGCTGAGGGTGAAGTAATGAAGGATGGGAAAGGAAGCCTGGGCAGCCCCAGGTCCTGAGCAGCAGGCACAAGGCCAGCTAAGCGAGTCTGGCAGGCATCTGATTGCCCAGTTGGGTACAGAAAGAAGGAAACACACAGATAGTGGAAACAGAGCCCAAAATCGGTGCGAGGCACAGGGTAGGGAGAGTTGCTGCTTACTCTGTGCAGTTTCTCTCCTCTGGAGGAAGGGAAAAGACAGATGAGTGTTGGTGTGTTTTCAGCTAGCTCCCTCCTTAACCTGTCAGTTAGTTCCTCCACATTTGGGGGATATTGCAGGAGCTCAGCAGTGCCGTGCCTCAGTCTAATGAGCCCTGGCACTGCCCGACTGCTAAGCAAGCCCACAGCCACAGTTAAACGACATGTGTAGGCCCAGAGGTTCCTGAAGCTGGAAAAACCAGAGCATTAATTCCAGCAGCTCACGCATCATTTACACTCAACTCCACTATTACAGATCTAATTTCCTTCTCTCCACCTTGGTATTTCTTCTGGTTGAACAGGAGGAGGAGAGAGAACGGAGTTAGGAGAGATCCCGGCCCACTCTTGCAGCACGAGGCCCACCGAGGGTCGGCAGGCTGGAAAGCCATAGTGTGGCTAACAGAGCCAGCAGGGAAGGATGCTGCCCGTGGCAGGGATCCTGGCAGAGTCAAACTGGGGAAACCACTCTCCCTGCTGCACCAAGTGACATCTGAACACAGGGATGAGGGGTTGTCTCTGAAACAAATGCTTTACTCATTTCAAGCTGCCAAAGAACGGCTAGGGAGCAGTGCTGGGACAGCCTCCCTTGGAAATGCCTAAGAAACACATTAAAGAAAAAAAAAATGCCATTACCTTTATGTTTCGGTTTTTATCACAAATGTTACTATAATCAGCTGAGCTTGAAAATATTCATTTTCACAACAAATATTGTTTAGAAGAAAGGTGAGAAGAAAGTGCAGACAAGGAGGGGGCGGGGGGAAGTGTTTTATTTTGCAATTGGTTTGGACACTAAAGGAGAAAATTGGATGTATTACTGTATTTAAATTCAGCCCCTAGCCCTGAATAATAAAGAAAGAAATCTGTCCTCTCAGAAGGTATATTGACTCAACGCTGCGAAGAAGATAAGAATGTTACAGAGCCATTTGAAAGATTTTTTTTTTTTTAAAATAGCTATTTCAAGTTGGGGGAAATTGAGTTTTGGGTAATAGCTGCTGTGCTGGAGAAAACATCCCTCTGTGACTGATCACCTGCACTGCAAATCCTAATGGCGAAAGATGAGGGAGGGTGACGAGGGAGGGTGACAAGAGAGAGTGACAAGGGAGGGAGGCAGAGAAAGGCTCTGGGAGAGAAAAATGGAAAGGGTAGAGAGCCTCGGGAAGAAGGAAACGAGAGGAGAGAACCAGGGAGTTAGTGAGAAGAAACATGGGCAAAGCTGGAGGGGGAAGGAGAAGAGGGCGAGCGAAGGAAAAGGCTTCGGACAGCACACTGACTTCACATGGCATGAGGACAGGAGTCTGGATGATGACACCCAAGCATACCCTGCTGTAACATCTGCAAGAGCTGGTGTCTTGGAAAGCAGCTTTGTTCTCTTGTGTACCATTCTCTTCACTAGGCAGGCGAGGCAAGAGGGGAGAGAAAGGCTGAAATCCTGTTCACTTGTCTGAACACAAGAACATAAAATGAGATGAAGATGTGAGTTAGGGCAGGGGAAAGGCAAGGGCATGGAGGGCAGCCACGGCTCCAGCCCTGTGTGTTCCAGGCCAGGGCTCCTGAGCCCTGTCTGTCCTGTGCACTCTGCTGAGTGCCTGTGCTGCCTCCTGAGCCTGAGCAGAGGTTTCCAGGTTAATTATGTAGTGCTGACCAAAGGCCTTCGATCCCTGCAGAGGCAGAGAGCAATGTTCTTCCAGAAACAAGGGATGACGCCAGCTTATGCAGCTGCTACAGGCAGGGTGAAGATGCCTGCCCCCAAACTAAGAAGAAAATAAACAGATAGCCAGGGTTGGGAAGTTAGTAGACAAAGAAAAGAAATTAAAAGGGGAGAAAGCCATCATCTGACAGCAGGAGCAAAAGAAAGAGCATGAGCAAAACGGGGTGAGAGAAGGTAACGGCAGCGCAACAAGAGATGGGCTGGGTCAGGGACAACTCCAGGTCTAGACACTGTAGTCTCCCTCCGCTGCACGAAACCCTTCCCCATCCTGCAGAGCAGTAGTTTAGCCGCAAGAGCAGAAACCACAGGAATGCAGACGCTGAGGTGGAGCGTGTACCTCTCCTTTCTGCCTGCAGCACAGCTGTTTGGAGGAGCACGGGACACCCTACTGCTCTTTGTCATTCCTCTGCTTAGTTCTGCCATCCTAGCTTGGCACCACATCCTCTGTACTGAGGCTGACAGATACTTTGTCACGAAGAATAGGTCAAAGGGAGGAAGGAATCAGGGTGGTATGTGCAGACAGAGCCCAGGTCCCAGAAATGCTAGTGAGGAAAGGTCAATACTGTCAGTACTTTTCCCTCTACTAGTCCTGAGCAAAGAGGGCACATATATTCAGACACGATACCAGCAGAAGAGAAGAGTGGGCAGTATAAGCCACCACTGTCTTCCTGCTGCTTTTCAGATCTTTGCAAGTCAAAACCATGACAGCAGACCTCTGGCTCCCCTGTTCCCCAGGGTTCCTGCCAGCCATCAAAGCTACACAGTCTCTCCACAGTGTCAGACCAGGCAGGGATTCTCTTTACTTCTGGTGCATGGAATTTACAGCACAAGAGATTACAGGCAATGAATTCATCCTCTGTTGCATTTCTGGGTGTATCTGGGCTTTCTGCAGCACTGGACAGAAAATATGTCATTTAGTGAGGCTACATGTGAGGAATGAAGTGGTTTCCGCATTACTAGAAATAATTTTGTCTTCGGGGCGGCATGGCGTTTGTTCCAAGTCTGCCCTTCATGAAGGGAGCGGGATGAAAAAAGCCGAGTCTGGAGAAAGAGCTTCTCAGCTTTAGGAAACTGGTGAATCCCAGCGGTTCAGGAAAAGACTCTCACCTGCACCCTTCGTGGTGACCACTTTCGGTTTGCTGCGAGCACCATCTCCCTTCATGGTGTAGGCGGCTACAGTGATGGAATACGCCGTCTCAGGCTGGAGCCCAGCAATGATCATTTCCTGTTTGCAAGATTCCAAAGGAAAATCACGTAAATATTCAGGTACATACCTGCGGGTAGATCTCCCTGCAGGAGTCTCAGCCCTTTTCTAGCATGCAGGAACATTCCCTGAATCTGACACCACGAGACACTCTCGGGCAACTGGGTAGATGTGGCAATTGGCAGGAGGACGAGAGCCACGTTCCCTTAGCGAGAGGCACGCACACCCTGGCTGCAAACAGTCCTTCTGTAAACACAGCATGTCTCTGCAGGGCCCTGGTTCAATGTGTTCTCTTCCAGATCTACCTCTCGCACATTCCCTACCTCAACACAAACTGCTTCAGCCACCAAAACGCTGTTGCGCTCTTCAAAGAGTTCCTCTTCACTATGCAGTCTCAGAGGAGGTCTCAGCGGTTTCAGGGAGATTACATTTTTTTCGCCATTACCCCCCTCCCCTCTCTCCTCAGAGATATTTTTTAATGCCTTCATAATATTAAAGGGATTGCTTTAACGCAAAGTGCAGGACGACATTTTCTGCTTGCACGCTAAAGCTCCCTGCTAAATCCCCAACACCCTTCTTCCTCCATCCTCTATCAGCCTCACCACACCTGGCTCCCAAGAGCTTTTGTTAGAAGACTGGCCTCAAGAAGAGCCCTTCCCCAGGAAGTATTCAGCCCTTCAAAGGGCTGTGTTGTAAAGGAATACCCGTGCTAAATCAAACAGGATGAGTGCATATGCAGCAGGGTTTTCTCCAAGGCCCTGAAAAGGAGGGAGATGTGAATGTTGTGCATGTTTTACGGTCTTCCTCTCCCCTCACCCCCCCTGCCCCTTTTTGCTTTCAATATTAATCTCAGGGCAGCACTCAGGAAGAATTTGCTCGTCCTCAAAATATCTGTATTGCCCGCAAAGCTGAGCAGGGAGTAGAACAGCAGAACGTCAAAGCAGCAGGATTTTGAACCAGTTTGGAAGCCATTAGCTACAGAGACAGGTCTGTCTTCTAGAAGTCAAGAAACCTGTTCTGCTTTCACATTTGCCACCGAGTTTTATTAAGATTTTAGCTACGAGGCTTTGCCTTCCACGTGACTCAGTTTCTCCATCTGTAAAAGAAAGGCCCCTCGCTTTTGCAGGGCACTTGGCGATCTCTACGACACATGAATACGTTCAATTTAGTAGTGCGTTATCTTGGGATCCTGCCATTCCAGGAAGGAAATGCTTTCTCCTACTGCTTTGTAGCTGCAAGATCATGAAAAATGTTTAGCATTTTAGCAGAAGTAGCAAATGCCAAACAGCCAAGCTGACTTTTAAGGTCTACTTAAAAGTTAAAAGCACCAATAGCGATTCAGTGCTTTGTATCACCAAGAATCTTGGCCCTTTAAAGGCACAAAGCATTTGTCCCTCTCTGACAGGTTAGGACTTACAGGGCTTTGAACACCCAATGCTTTTCAGCCCAACTATGTTTTTCAGACACAAGCCAGAGGCGTTTGCAGCCCAGCCCATCTTTAAGCATACGTTCAAGGTAGCCCCAAATTCAACATCCCATCTGCTTCCCCATGGAGGAGCAGCAGACTCCTCTTTCCTTCAGAGCCGAGGGGAAAACCCTGCAGTACTGCTGCGTGCTGACGAACTACACAATCACACAGGGTTGCAGAGCAGAGTGAACAGGGGAGGGACAATGCATGGGAACACCAACAACAGGCTTTAAAACAGGCACACTGGCACCGCAAAAAAATAAAGGAAAAGGAAAATATCACACCACAACAGGAAGTGGGAGAAGGGAAGGGACAGAACCAGGATGGGAGGATTTTACTTTTTACTTACGTATTCAGCAGTGTCATCTGTTTCCCACTGGGCAGAGAACAAGAGAGGTTTTGCACATGAGAATACAAGAGGGGAAAGAAGGGAAAGACAGAGACACAGCATGAGGAAGGAGTCCCTGAGCAAGCAGCCACACAAGGTCAGAAGTTACCAGGCCAGCATGAAGGAAGAAGTAGAGTGGGAGAAATTAGTAGATTCCACTGTGGCCTTTGCCTGTCTTAAAAGACTTCCCAGACACAGGGAGGATGGATGGTATTTAGTTCAGTGCTGGGACAGCAGTTCGTACTCTTCCACAATAGCTATTGTCTGGGAGTGCAAATGAACTGCAGAAAGACAACATACACCTTGTCATAGAGACACTCATCTACTTTCTCCAGCGTTATGTTGCTTGGGATGAGACAAGGCAGCTGGAGAACCCACCCCTCAAACCTTCCGCAAGAGAAGATAAGATTGGAGCAGGAGGCGAGTCCTCACCTGGGCGTCAGCCAGCATGATATCCTTGATCTGGGGCAGCCCCCTGGCCTCTCCGTTCTCCATGCGGACATAGTGGACCTGGTAGCCGCGAATCTGGCCATGCTGGCGGTTCTGGACTGGAGATCGCCAGAACACTTGGATGGCAGTTGAGTTCAGGACCTCCACCTCCACTTTCCGAGGCGGCGCACTGGGTACTGCGAGGAAGGGAAGGAAGGGGTAAGAGTCACTTGGGGATTTCTACCTGGAGCCTGTCACTTCACCTACGGGGCGGACACGCACTGAATCTACAGCCCTGAATGGTGGGGGAGACTGAACAGTCAAACTAGGTATCCCATCACCTGCCATGGCCTTTGTTCAGTGGAACAGGGAAGCAGTTCTGCAAGATCTAATCTGCACGGCTTGGAGATATGCATGGAAACAGGTCCATCTCACAGTCCAGCCATTCTGCCACGGGCTCCTTTGTCCCCAGTTTGCTCAGATGGAAGAAACCATACAGTTCAAGATCACATTCTGAGGGCAATGCTAATTTCTAATGAGCCACAAAAGCTCTGGTCCTGCCTGTTGGATGTTAGAGTGGAGAGGATGTAGAGGGCGATTTGCCCTTGGAGTTCCCTTGTCTCCCAGGCAGGGCAGGTGGGGTGGTGGTTACAGCCACTGCATAATCTCAAGACAGGAAACAAGAGATGTTTCAGATGGTATTAGGGCTGAATTTTTGGAAATAATAGTAATACAGGGCTTCATCTGCAAGAAAACCGGACTTTCTCTGAGCAAGGTATCCTATCCATTCGGATGTGAGGAGACGCTCAGGGAGATGGGAGCCACACTGGGGACAAACCTGTTGCTTTTTTAAAAATTCTTTTTATTTGGGATGGAGGAGGAAAGCCTGAGAAGTTTGGAGTTTACTTATGTTATTTACTTGATCTATGTTATTTGAGAGTCCTACCTCCCCCTCACAGTGAGGGTGCTCTCCCTTCATGCACACATTCACATTTTTTCCTGGTTTTATTTTACTGTAGAAATACCAGGGAAATTCAAGTCTTGTTGTTCCTGTTTGTGCTAGAAGTCCCTGAGCTGAGCCACTGAACTGGAGTCTAAACTGCTCGTCACTGATGGTTTTTTTAAACTTTAACAGAGATTCTTCCTTCCAAAACTTTGAATTAAAGAGGAGCTACTAACAAGGAACGTGTGGGAAGAACTCTTAATATTTTAAAACAGTTTCTGGCAGCAACAGTCTCCTCTTCTCTGATTTAATTTCCTTGCTGCCTCAGCTGCTTCCTTGCTCAGCAAGGGCATCTTTTCAGGAAAAGTGGTGCAGTCCAGGCTCAGAGGCTTGATATCAAAAAACCCCCCAGAAATTCAAAAAACCCACCCTAAAGCAGGGAAGGACCACCCTGCAGACCCCAGTTCTCAGAGGGGCTTGGGGAGACGGCAGCGAAGGATGCTGCACGTTGGACTGGAGGCTGCGTTGAGGCCCCGTTCAGGCTTTGGTCTTGCACCACACGAGCCACAAGAAAGGACTCGACGTGTCCTGCCCAGCGTGGGAAAAGCCCACGCCAGGAACATGTATTCACCAGGGGACTCAGGAGAAAACCAGAAAAAGTGCAATTACCATCTTCATCTGTCCGGACGATAACCGGCGAGCTCTCCGGGCCCGGCCCCACCTCCGTATGAGCCACGACAGTGATGCGATACTCTGTCCACTTCTCCAGGGACTCCAGTAGGATCTGACTGGTGGTTGGGGGGATATCATTCACCTCCTTAAGCTCCGTGTCCTCAGAGTCCAGCGCTCGATAGTAGACGCTGTAGCCAGCCAGGATGCCATTTTGGCTTTCAGCCGGAGGCGGCCGCCAACTTACCAGAATGGCGGTGGATCTGGTGCTGACGCATTTTACGTCTTGAGGGGGGGCAGACGGTTCTACGAGGGGGGAAAATTCAGGAGGGAAAGGGAAGAAGGGGGAAAAAACAAAAGATGGGAAAGATAAAAGAAAAAAAAAAGGAAAATGATAACAAAAAAATCTAAAATAAAACGTACAAAAATTTGGTTTAGGAAGATAAAATTAAAAAAGAAGAGAGCTTTTTGTTGTTGTCTTTTTTTTTTTTTTTTAAATGAAAAGAAAAAAAAGCCAACAGAAATGCAATGGGACATCAAAACTGAGATGTTATAAAGCAAAGGACTAAAACAGCAAGCGGGCTAGCCAAGAGGGGTCCTGCCGCTTCTACTAAGTGTAGCTGGCACAAAACTAAGCACCCAGCTTTACCCTATAAAAGACCTTTCCTTTCGCTCCCTGTTTTCCAGCTCTCTGGCAAACCCTGCCCTGGCTGGTAAAGCACTTGTTTCCAAACAGCAGTCTCTGGGATCTTGAATTTCTTTGAAGGGATCTGTGAAAAGTAAGTAAGAAAAGCAAATCTTTTGCCAGGAGGCTTAAAATTTAAGAGTCTGTACCTCCAGACGGAAGTTATTAGTGGTCCACAGACTGAAGGAGCTGCAAAATCATGGTGGTAAAGCCCAAATATTGCCAAGCAATGAGCCCACAATACGTTTAGATAGGAGGATTTTAGAGAAAAGACTTGCAAAAGAGCAAGACAGAAGGTTTGAGAAGGTATTCAGTTACCCAGTGGGGTTTTGAGAGGTGGCAGCAGGTCTAACTCCTGTTGCACTCTCTGCCTGAACTATGTCAAGGTATTTCTGAAAGCCCCAGGAGGACACCTTTGGAAACGTGGCCCTACGCAGCCGCACGTTCTCACGGTGGCAGCAGTCAACTGTCTAAGAGCTGGTTTTCAAGAGATGGGGAAGGTGTAAACCACAGCTTTCTAGTGCGGGGCGGCTCACTTCAGTGTTTTGTGAACTGCAGTAGGTAATTTTTAGCACATTCTGCTCAGCAGGACACTGACACCAGCTCCGTCAGGCACTATGTGCCGGGGCACACACTGCCATGCCTTGGCCGTGCCCTGGGAGAACGGCAAGAAACACAGGTTTGCTGACGGAGATGACACGGGTCTGAGACCTCGGCGAAATCCGGACAGAGCCTGCCACTCCTGTACCCCAACTGTAACCTGGTCACTTTGGGAAATCTTAGACCAGACTTCTTTCAATCACTAATTACAATCAATGAGCCCAGGTAAGCAGAGAGAGTGACAAATTTTCAAGGCATCTCTGCAAATCTACTCTCACGCGATACAGTCATACTGCAATAAATAGCTCTTAACTCGCTGCAGACACTGCCAGAAACTGGGGTGTCCTCACAAGCCCCCAGAGCATCACCTGCAAGAAGCACAGGAGTGGATAAATGCTGGTCGCCATTTCTCATTTCTCTGCTGCTTTTTAATCAACAAAAAGCTCTTTTACTGAGGAATGATTTTTTTCTAACGTCTTACTCCCATCCCTGAGTCACAAACAGATGCTCAGGCCCAGCTTGCCTTGAGGACTCTGCTAAATCACGTCACACTTTGCCCAGTTTGCGCTGGAGTGAAAGCCTCATGCTTTGCATATGCCTGCATTAAACTGAACTAAGTGGGTTTTACAGAAAGGGTTAAGATAGTCCTTACACTGCAGTGCTGAGCATTCTGTCCAGTAGGACATTTTAGGTGTTGTCCTCCTACTTTCATGCTTTATTGCTACCTTTTGGTTGTATTTTAAGTGTCAGAAGGAAACCCTTATCCTCAGAAATCCCACTGCAGAGGGTGACGATCCCCAGCCATGGCTAGCCACGCAAAATAATACAAAATATGTCAAACAAACAAAACCAAAAGGAACAAACTGGAAAATAAAATATAAATCAAGCCAGTAATTTGAAACAAAAAAACATCAGAAAGGAAATCATAATAATAAAATAATACTGATATAAAAAGTGACTCCTTCCAGAACATTCCCAGTCTGTTTACCTACCTTCCACGCTTCAACTGCTAACTTATAAGACTTTCTTACGAGAGAACAAGAGAAACTGAGCTACAAGGCCAGACCAAGCTCCTGGTGGGTTTCTGCACATGACTGGCTTTTAAAATGCCACCTTGCCCCACTGCTAGCTCCCCGGACTGAACTACTCCCCGCTCTGCCAGCAGAACCCTAGCTATTGCAGTCAGGGCAATTTTGGACCCCAATCCATTCTCTTTGCTACCTGCACAGAGACCAGAAAGGGCGGCAGAGTCCCACTGACAGCTTTCCTTCCCCCTGTAGCTCTCTCCATCTGCTGTGATCGATGCAGCACCAACATCTCCAGAATGGAGGTGCGCTGCTCCTTCCCACACCCCCGAAGCAACTCAAGTCCCTTTCAGGGTACGGAGGAGAAGACTCAACCCTCTTCCAGTGCCTGCCATGATGCTGTTTGCTTCTTTTTTCTCCCCATCAGGGGCTGGTAGAACTAAAAGCCACCTTTCCTGCTTAGCAGTCCAGCCAAAGCCACCACAGCTGAGAAACCCACTGCAGAGAGGGTCTGACCTGACCTACCCTTTCCATCCTGAACCTCATTATGAAAGCCCCAGTAAGCAGAGCCGGAGCTCCAGCTGGCACTTGGGTTCACTGTTTGCACTGGCAGCTGCTGCGCGTGGTCACGCTCGCTTGCTCACTCACCCTCTACGCTCCAGCACAGGGACCTACTCAGAGGCCCTGGAGTGAGGCCTCCTTTTGGGATGGTTTGCACTTTCTTTGGTCAAAAAAGGCGGGGTGGGTGGGTGATGGGGGGAGAAGGCCCAGATCCCACCCGGACCCCCTCCCCATCACTCTCATCGACTACAGCACCTGGATGAAAACAGCCACCAAGTGCTGGCTGGCCATACTGGAGACGCATCTGGGGAAATCATGGCACTGTGAGTTTCCTTCACAATCCAGCCCAACCTGTGTGACCCTGGAGACGTGCGTGCGCGCGTGGGGACAGCATCGAGAAGGCGGGAGCTGTATGCAGGAGGCGAAGTACCGCAGCCCGAAGCGGAGGCTGTGAGCTCACCTCTGCAACAAGCCCCTTTGCTGGAAAGGGAGCCGCAGCACAGGCAAGAGCTCCCCAGCGAGGAGATCATCACCGTGGTCTGCTGGCCTCTGTTTTTACCAGGCAGACAGCTCTTTGGGAACCCGTCCCCGCCCTCCCACGGGCTCCAGGACACACGTGAGTGTGTGCAGATCCACGCAGGTGTGTGTCAGCCTGCAGCAACAGGGTGGACTGTATTTGTGAATGCGCTTGAGACCAGCCAGTACTCACCTGAACTGCATCTTTTACATGCTTTAAAGTTGACTGTCCAAGCCACAAGAATGACCCTTACTGATCTTGTACAATACGATGTTTTTTAACCCTTTAGGTACCATAGACTTTGCATAAGTTTTGTTCACTTCATATACTGTGAGGAAGGGGGAAGGGGAAGGAGAGCAGAGCTAATGGGTGGGGGAAAACATCCTTTCTCAGGAAGGAACAGAGGGTAAGAAAGCCCCGTTGTTCCTCTACACCTGCACATGCAGCCTCACAGCACCCACCCTGCCACCCCTGTCTGTTGATGCGTGCTTTGCACTCTGAAATTTCTGAGTAGCAGAGTTGCCAAGGAGCCCTGGGAAGGTCATGGCTAGTTAGAAAGGGAAAAACAGCTTTCTCCAACCGTAAGATTCTGTTATTTTTACAATCTATGTCTCTGGTACTTGAAGAGTTAAAACCCAGCTACTTCAAGAAGAAAAAGATACTTTACCTTTAGTTTAATGGATTTTACTTTGGTTATGATGCTCAGGAGGAGCCACCCTGACAGGGAGGTGGAGGGTGTTGTGCAGAAAGGTGTGCAATGCAGGGAGGGCTGCGGCATGCAGGCACATGCTTGCCAGCTGAGCTAGGAGGGGAAGAGCACCGAACGCCTCGGCAGGCTGCAGGAGGATGAAGGAGGCTTTGCCGTTTCAGAGACAAGATGCCATCGTGGTGTGAAACCGCCCAGCAAGAGACAGACAGACAGAGAGCAGGGAGCTGGTTTCGCTGGGCTGCGAGAGCATGCAGGCAGGCAAGCAGACAGCAGAAGAGAAAAGAAAGAAGAGCCATGGAGCGGGCCAAGGAGGAGCTGAACAGAAAAGGAGCTGCAGAGGGAAGACATAAAAGCCTGTCCCGAGCCAGAAGGTCTGTGAGCCGAAGGATGTCGCCCGGACCAGGGAGAATTGACTCGTTCCTCCAACAGCCAGCCAGGAAAAAATGTTTCACCGTGTTACAGGACACTGACAGCTCCCAGCTAATGTTCTTAAGAGCGTTAAATTAATGAAACTATCCCTATGAAAGCTGAGCTACAGAGAAATAAACCAGGCCTCATTCTGGGCAGGTGCCAAGTCAGAAAAAGCCCCAAAGCCTTCCCCTTTCCCAGATCCCCTTCTCTTCACCCTTTAGGGAAAAATTTTCAGCATCACTAAGCCCTACTGTCATCAGCTCCCACACCTCTCTTCCAGTCTGTTTTTATAGAACCAGCAAGTACAAATCCCAGACCCTCTTTTCCTCCCATCCCCACAAATCTCAAGGAGAGAAACCCCTTGGAAAACAGAAGCAGAGTGTAAGTTTGACACTTATTTTTCAGGTCCTTTCAGTTCATTTTCCCCCACCCCACAGTGACGCTCCCTCTGACAGTACCATACTGGGATCAGAACCAGCAGATTTGCAGCAGAGTCAGGAAAGGACTTTCTTTTGATACGTAGAGAGAGTAATAAAGAAAAAAAAAAAAGGGAAAAAAGGGGAAAAAACATTTGAAGGAAAGAAGAAAACAAAGTATCTTTGAATGGACTGGAGGCCTGAGAAAGCCTCACTAAGGAATTCTGTCTATGCAGAAACAGACTCCCCTCTCCTCCCACTCCTGGGGGGAGAGAAAGAGAAGGAGAGAGACAGGGGAAGAGAGAAAGGGAGAGACAGCAGGACGTGACAATTAAAACAGAAAGATGGGGCAGGCGCCCAGCCGAGAGCCCACTGCTCTCCCTTGTTAAGGACTCTGAGAGATGGGAGCAGGCGCTCACTCTCCTCACACTGGTGACCAGAGCCATTTCTGAGTTAGTTCTGCTCCCGGCTACTCCAAACTGCAGCGGAGTGATTTAGTAGAGATGAGAGGAGACAGAAAACACAAAGAACAGCTGCCACAGCCACTCATGCAGTGAAAAAAACACCTCATTTAAAAGCAAAGATCTGTGAAAAGCCCAGGTTGAAATATTGCCATCCAGGGTTATTGTCCCCAGGGCAACAGCGAAGGGAGACAATCCATTAAACTAAAACCAGCACATTTTGGTTGCATACGCTCCATCCTGGTGTCATTAATATCCCTCCCCACAGCCTCCACATGACTCTTCTCTCTCCTGCTCTGCTGGAGCCCAAATGGGACCGTTCCCAGCTCTTGCTGGGCCAGCAGGCCTTCCTCCCCGCGGCTACGAAGTCGCTCATGGAAAAAGAGCAGGAGGATTGCTTCCCCAAAGGCTGGTGGAAATATTGGGACTTTCGATTAATCACCTTCCCATCTCCTCTTCCTCCCAATTCCCCGAGTCTCCCTTGCTCCATTGCTTGTGCCCCCCTTCCAGACAGCTGCTGCTCGGTTTCTGCTGGTGGACAGGCGAGGTGGGGTGCTGTCCTCCCTGAGCATGCTCAGCACCAAGGGCCAGCACGGCCCATCCACGAGCTCTTCACTGCTCCCCACCCCACCAGGTGGATGGTGCTATCTGGCCCTCCATCACCCCCCCCCCCCCCCCCTCAAAGCATGCACCAGCTCCGCTCTTCGTTCACATCTCAGCTACCTGGGGCAGCAAAGGGAAAAGGCAGCAGGTCCCAAAGGTGACACCCCCACCCCCCCACCCCCCCCCACCGCCCCCCTCCCTGCAGGGGAACCCCAGAAACGCCGCAGCACCGCAAACGTCCGCCCCACAGCTCCGTACCCCTGTGCCCACCATCTCTGGCTCCCTGACTGTCTTCCCCTCAGAGAAGGGTGGGAAAAGGAGAGACACCTACTAGACTGCAAGGTGCGCTCTCTGACCTCCGGGGTGAAGGCCCCCAGGCCCAGAGCCGAGCGGGCGGCCAGCCGGAAGACATACTCAGTGTTGGGCTTCAGGCCTTCCACAGTGAAGGAGGTCGTTGGCTCGAAGTTCTTCGGCACCTGAGATGGGCGAGCGGGAAGAAAAAAATAAAAACAAACAAAAAAGGAGCAGAGGCGAGCCCTGCCGAGAGACACCTGCCCTACTCCCCTCTCTCAGCCACCTCGGGGGACGGAGGGCCGGGATGCTCCTCAGGGCCCCAACCCTCTGCGCTCCTCCTGTCCAGACTCACCTCCCTGCCATGGTCTCCTTCCTTATAGAGGAGCTCATACTTCACTATGATCTCCTGGCGGGGAGGGCTCCACGACAACACGATGCTTGTCTCTGTCTTGGCTTCTGCTCGGAAGTTCATCGGCTGCCCAGGAACTGATACAGAGAAGAAGCCGATGGGGCAAAGGAGGCAAGATGAGAGACAGGAGAAACCACATTAACTTGGCTAATCAGAAAAACCCTACCCTGCTTTCTTCAAGGCCTGTGTGTGAAGAGCACATCATCAGCAAAATGCCACGCTGCAGAGTGGGCAGGCCTTTCCTTTAAAGTAGTGGAGGGTTAAATCCCACCACAGCACTCGAGCACGTCCAGCACTTGAGACAGAAGAGTCCTACTGGATCATATGCCTCCTTATGGCAATGCAGAATACAGCCTTTCCCGCTAATCCCCAGTATCAAAAGATTGTGGAAGTGGGAAGCCCATGAGCAGTCCGTTGAGGATGCAGGGTTTCCTCGTCAGCACCCCATACCACAAGCAAAGCACCTGAAAGCATGCTGGGTGACAACCTGTGATAAAACATCTTTTGTTCTCAGTTCAACACATCTGCTGTGACAATTAGGGCTTTGTTTTGCTCCCCTTTTAGAAAAAGGCAAAATAAGGCTCGTTCCCCGCTCGTCTCTCAGAAGGCAGTTTCTGGGTACTTTAAGAAGAGTTAAGCTTTACCGCTGCCTGGGCAGTGAGTGTTTTTAGGTTTGTTAAAGACATTTAGAACCTGAAAGCAAGAAGATAACCCACTTTGAAATATGGCACAGCAGAAATGGATTCTCTTTGCGTAATTGCTGGCCCCACTCATTTAAGCAACAACCTTTCTGAGAAAAAAACAGATCAGAAATCATGCACCAGGCTCCCCGGCTCCAGCCACTGGACCAAGCTTCCTCCCAGGTTACTTCTATTTTAACCAAACTGAATCAATACAGGAAAAAGTGTTCTGGTGACACAGCAGCCACAGCTGGTTAATGCTAGAAGCCAACACCTCTCCCTCCTGCAGCCCAGGGCATCCAAGGCTAGCGATACCCGTGCTCACCTCCTTGCTGCGTCTTAACCTGGATGGGGTCAGAAAGAGGTCCATCTCCCACGGAGGTGAAGGCCAGGACCCGGACTGTGTAGGTTTCGTCCTCGAGAAGGCTGCCCACTGTGGTCAGGAGGCTGTCGTCCACGTTGTGCTTCTGCCAGTTGCTGACGGGCTGATCAGGCTCCATGGTATAATATACACGATAGCCACGGATCTGTCCATTGGGCTCCACCGGTTCCTCCCACTGGATGATCATGGTGGTGCTGCTCAGCATTCGCCCCTGCACATTACGGGGGGCACTGGCAGGAGCTTGCTCGCCAGTGCGAGTGACCACTGACTCGCTGGGAGGCCCCTGCCCAATGCTGTTGACTGCAGAGACCCAGATCTCGTACTCAGAGTTGGGGCTGAGACCCCCAATACTGTAGCGTGTGGTGGTGATGTCCTCTTTGATCTGATACGGTCCATCCTGGCTTTTAGACTTGTATTCAATGACATAGTAGGACACAGGGTCTGGATTTCCAGAGTCCCAGGTGATGGTGATACTCGTTGCTGTTGTCTCTGTCACCACTGGCGTCCCAGGAGCCTTGGGGAGTGCTGAGAATCAGGAAGAACAGACATTTAAAAAAAATCCACATACGCTGAAATGGTGCCTAATTGGGCTAGTTAGGGCTGTAGGAGCCAGAGGCACAGTACCAATCACAGCGCGGCAGTTCAGTAAAGTGCTGCTGAAATATTATGAACCTAGTTATACACTCTATTATCCTCCTTAAACTGCTCCATCAAAAGGAAAAGTGTTCAGCTAAACATCTGGAATCATTAGCACAGACTTCAGCTGCACATCCGCCGGCTCACATGGCAGTAAGGAAAAGCAGTTCTGCAGGAGCTCCTTCCGAGCACGTAATCAGGTCTTCTGCAACAGCGCTGGCAGCCCGGCTCCGGCACTGCTGAATCTCTCCTCGTTTAGCGTGCAGGTAACGGTATACTGCGGACTGTGTTCTCCAGAATGAAAAAGCTATAAATACTTGGAGTGCTTCCTCTCAAGCCACAAATGTGTGTTAATATTCATCTCCTCTGTCCCTCATCCAGAAGACTACCTTTGGAGCTTGCTGGAGACTGCACGCTAAATGTCAGACACCTTTAACAGCAAGCTTTACGTCCTTTCCTCACTACACACTTTAGACCCTTTCCAACCTCATCTTCTCTAGACTTGAGCACCTCTAAAGCTCTAACTTCTCCTTTCATCTTGTGACAGGGAAAGACTGAGGATGCTTACATGCAGGAACATAAGGGGGTATAGAATACAAATAAAATGACAAAAGGCAGAAGGTACCAGCAGGGCAAGATTCCCCATCTGAGGAGACAGGATAGATGGAAGCAGAAGCAACGTATCTTACACAGCAGCTTTTCAAACTGATAGTATAAGAGAGGGAAAAAGGGGGAAGGAAGAAAATACTCAGGAAAACAAAGAGCATCTCAGTCCAGCCCCAGGCATCCTTCTGCTAGCACGTGAGCCCACTCCCTGGGCGGAAGCTCAGGACGAGTGTCCTGTCGGGACTCACTAGTCCCTACTCATTTCTATCGTCAGGCCTTCCTTAGTCAGATGGGCTGATACAACATGATTGTTCTTCTTTAGCCCTCCCCTTCTCCAAAGTGTTTCTCCTCCTCTCCCCGACCCGCCCGCATCCCTTCCCACCCGCTCTCTCCCGAGATCCCTCGTGGGCAACGCCACCACTCAGAGCAGACACCAGCTCAAACGAAGAGCTCTACACTCACCCAACCACAGGGGCATCCCGCTTAGGTTTTAATACTCCCCTGCTGAGGACAGAATAGATTGAAGATTGCACCCATGCTCCTCTTGGGAATTGCTAGCTGGAAGCTGGGGTTATTCCCCCTCTTGCTGAGGCAACAACAGCCACTAAGATGCTGGAGCTAGGCTGTACTACAAGGGCACACATGCCAGAGATCCTCAGGGCCTTGGCTGAATCTCTACCCTTGGAACAGGATGGCATGCAGGCTCCAAGCCATCCAAGGCTCCTTGCAAACTGCCCAGCCAGCCTCATATCCCAGGACAGAAACAAGCATGCAGGGGTCTGAATCACAGTTTTCTTCATAACAAACAGCTCAGTTGTCCTAAAGCGAGGAAAGATCTCAAGCCACCAGCTTCCCCTTCACTGTGGATTACTTTGTGCGTGGGATCCCCAAAGACGCATGCACCGATCCCAGCACACGGCCCTCGTGGTGCACAACTCTCTGCTCCTGCTCACACACCTGTGCATGTACATACAGGCTTGTAACAACACGGACTTACATACATGCAGTCAAGCACCCACATGCCCGTACAGCCACGTTGCTCCTTCTCCCATGCACACACACTCATGCACGACTACCTTGTCACATGCATAATTGTGTGCCCACACTCCTCACGTGCAGATCAGACAGGCCCAGGCTCACCCCATGCAGACACACAAAGACACAAGCAGAAACCAGTACCCCCGCGGTCAGGCGGTGACGTTCCCACTCATGCCCCGCTGCAGGCCGACAGGCACGACCACGTATCTACAAACGCGCACAAACACGCCACGTGCCCACATCTGGCCTGCACACACGCTCAGGCGCGTGCGCCCCACGCATGCCTTGCACGTATAAACACCCATGCGGCAGCTGACACGCTCGTGCACGCACGCTCCTACGAACATGCAGCCGGGGAACCCACGCACTCGCTCACGCAGGCGTGCTCACACTCTCTTACATTTCACCGTGATCTGAGCAACAGCTTCTATGACTCCCAGACTGGACATGGCCACACACGTGTAGTTGGCTGAGTCCTTGACATCCGTGAGCTCCAAGACATTGCGGCCCACAGGCATGTCATCTTCAGGCGTCAGGTCCTCCGCTCCCTGCATCCACTTGACGTACGGCATGGGCGAACCCACGGCCACGCAGGTGATGTTGACGTTGCCACCGGGCATGATTTCATGGCTGACGGGTAAGATGGAGAAGCGAGGGGCCACACGGCGAACTGTGGACGAGACGCACAGAGGTAACAAAAAAACAAAACCAAACCAAACCAAACCAAACCAAAAAAAAAAAAAAAAAAAAAAGGAAGAAAGAAAAGAAAAAGAAGAAAAGGGAGAAAAAGAAAGAAGAGCAAAAGATAATTTAAATATAGATGGGGTTTGTCATCATTTATTTTCTTCCTTCATTAAAAACAAAACAAAAAACAAATAAATTAAAAAATCAAAAACCAAAAACCAAAAAAATTAAACTTCAAATAAATTTTTACTTCACAAACAATATATAGAATATAGACATAAAAGCGGTATTTCATAGCAACAGGGTTCCATTGATCAAGATTAGACCCATCACAGCACAGATAAATACACAAAAATTTATTAGCAATTTCTCATCTTTACTGGCAAGAGCTGGCATGGCGAGCGTCGAAAAATCTCCTCCACAGCCGCTGGGGCCCCCAGCTCCCCGCTCCATGCCCCGGGAAACCTGCTCCTCCCCTTTTCCAGTGGAGTCCGACTCCCAGATCACCTTCTCCCCCATCAAAACGAAACAGCCCCTCCACCACCACGGCCTGAAATGGTCCAGGTGCCTCCCCAGTCTCCGGAGAGGGGTCCTCTCCCACCTGTGCCTAAGGGATGCTGCAGAGGTGGGGTGGTGGCGAGGAGAAGGCTGGGATGAAGACGGAAACTTCTCAAGATTTTGCCTTGTTGGACCCAGAGAATCCAACAAGAGAGAAGTATCACATCCCCAAATGCCAGAGAGACACCACTTGAAAAGTAAAGAGGCAAAAATATAAAAAAAGGGAGGAGAGGGAGTCCCCGGAGCGGGACAGAATTTAGTTGGTGTGTGTGTGTGAGAACCGTCCAGGGGGAGGCAGTCCCCCTGGAGCGAGAAGGAGTGTGGAAAAGATGAGAAACTCTAATGAAATTTTTGTGGTTTTCGGGTATAGAAACCCTAACGAAGCCTCTTTAAGATCTGACACGGTTCCATCGATAGATGCAGCTCTCAGAGTCACAAACATCATGCAAAATAGGTAAAAAAGAGAGAGAGAAAAAGATAGAAAGAGAAAGAGAGAGGAAAATGCAGAGAAATATAATTTATGGGCGGCTAGCAAATGCCCACATGGATACTGAAAAGAGAGTGAGCGACAGAGAAAGAAAGGAAGACAAGGAGAAGGAGAACAAGGAGGGGAAGGGAGAAAGAAGAGAGAGAAAAGAGAGGGAGGGGAGGGGGAAACCCACTTTAATGCTGCATACTTTTTCTAGCTGATGTGACCCAATGTGGTGGCTCACATTGTCACATCTCAGCCCTGGCGGAATAATAAATAGAATAGAATTAATAAGAAAAACAAGGTAATGAAACTTTAACGTTGAGAAAACAGTGACATGTTCTGTGCATCTCCTTAGCAGAGAGGTGGATGCAGCTTCCAGACCTTACACAATAAGAACATGGACGCAAAGGGGAGGGTACGGTTTCCTTGGCTCCATTTTCTGAACTAACTGGGCTGGCCGGCTGGCCGAGGTGGGTGCTCTTCCTTACGGCTGAAAGCAGGAGAACGGACTAAGGAGAAATGTCAGAAGGGCCCTAGGGAGGGAGCTGAGGGCAAGGTCCCATCCCGCAAGCAAAGACAAAAGGATACAGACCCCCAGGAGATGCAGGAGCAGCAGCAGCTTAAGGAGAAAAGGAGCGCGGGATTCCTCCGGCTTCAGAGACAGCCATGCAGTCAACCCCCCGCTCAGGTAGGGTGAGCGAGGGGGCAGGAGCGTTAGGAGTGCTGGGGGACTCTGCTGTCCTATTCCCACGTAACCTCTCTGAACAACCTCTCCAAAATTCAGTGGCAATTGCATCCATGCACAAGCAATGCAAAGGACATCAGAGCTTAGCCCGCCATCGCGCTTCCCAACTCCTCGTGCCCTCAGATGTCCCCTGGAACTGATGTCTGGGGTTTTTCTAGTATTTATCTTCCAGCCCATTTCCCTGGCTGCCACTCAACATTACGGATCTTTTCAGACGGGAAGGGCGCTGCCAGGAGAGGTAGTGGCTGCTTTCCATTTAGTGGGGCTTTGTTAAACAAAAGCCAAGTATAGCCCCGGCCTCCTCCGGCAAGCTGACAGGGAGATGTCTTCAGAGAGAGGTGTGCTCATCCCATCGTGCATGGTTAGCAGTACCCAGGAACCAGTACTGAGAGGCAAGGAAGAGAAGACTTCCAGATTTGCGGCATTAGGAGCTCAGAGATGTCAAAGGAGAATTCCTGCATGCATGGATTTGCAAAGAGAACGGGCAGCATGCCCTCACCTTCCGTGTAGCTGGGGAAAGGACCGGCGTGTGGAAGGAGAGACTGCAAACTCACCTGGACACTAACACTAGAAGATGACCTTCTGCTTAGAGAAAAGGTAAGGAGAGTACCACGGTATTTGCACAACCTCAGGCACCAGCACTAGCTCAAGAGACCAGGCAACATGCTCCTTTCTCCCTCCTGTCACACCGCTACGGAAGACTTGAAGCCCTAGACATAAGGGTACGTCCCTGTTGCCTACTCCATCCTTCTTTCCACTGTCTGCTTCAGGAGGTACCGCATTTCAGAAAATGGAGCCATGTGAAGACCACACCGGTCACAATCTGAGACAAGATGGAGAGAACTTGAAAAGAAACAAGTGGGGTCAACATGCAGACAGATCTGGGGTGGGGATGGCTCTTTTGAGGAGGGGCTGATATGTAACCTTCTGGAGAGGGGAGGTAAGGTGGGAAGAGGTGAGGAGAAATGGGGAGACATATGCCGGACAAGATCCGGTCAGCAAACAGCATCAACAGCAACAAACAACGGCAGGTGGGATGCAAACACTGAGTTGTCATGGAAACAGAACAAGACAATTTATTCAAACCGAGGCTAATCACAAAGAAATAAAACTGAACTAAAAGATAAAGGGAAAAAAAAATATAAAAAAGGAAGAACAAACCAGAATTTAATAACCGAAAAGCATCATTTGATGTATGGTGGAGTGCTGAGAATCGGAGTCTGAAGGGAACAGACTGGTGCTGTCTGCGTGGTTTTGAGCAGGGAAGGGAAGAGATCCACTCACAAAACACAAGCTCAGGGCCATGGAGCTGGAGCTGGGCAGAACACGCTCACAAACAACTGCGAAGCAATTCTCCCACCCTCCTCACAGCCCCCAGGGGTTTAGGGCAGCTTTGTGGGGGCTCAGGGCAGCATTACTTTTTTGGCTCTTTTAAGGGCATTTGTCACAGTTAACTAACGGGAAGCCACCAGCCCATCTGGACGCCAGCCCAAAACAACGCGCACTCTGCGAAAAGGGAGAATTTGGATTAGGGTTAGGGGCAGGCTAATGCAAGACCAAAACAGGCAGTAGCATTTCGGTTGTGCATCCTGGTTTAAAAAAAGCTACGCACTCCTGTGTGTGCACAAATATACAAACATCCACACACCAGTCTAGGACGTGAAAATTAATTCCAACATTAAGCGTTGGAGACCTCAGAGAGTCCCTAGATCCATCCCTGCTACGGCTCAGGGTTGTGACAACTGCATTTACTGTATTCAGGAAATACTTATAGAGCTCATCTCTGGACACCAAGAACCATCACGCTGCTGTTTATTTTAATTGCTATACCACTCTGATTTGGCTGTTGACATGAGATTTGTCAAGCTGAGAATCTCTGGGTCAGCGTTTAGGTCAGGGCCTAGGAGGAGGAGAGCGGTGGTGAGAAGAAAGCTTGAAGTGCAGCTAGAGATTCAATCAAGAACAATTTCAGCTCTGGGTCCAGCTGGCTTTCACACATCGCAGATGAAAGAGTGAAATTTTACATGCAAAAAAAAAGTGGTGAAGAGATTCCCTCCATTTTGCTATCCAACACATTCAAAGGACCAGAAAGGAAAGAAGAACTGCCTTCTCTGGAAAGGAAAAGTTGGGATGGGGCAGTCAGGGCTCTACTTCATAGATGCTTATCTAATACTTTTACCAATTTCTGGTTTCAAGACGCACCTTCCCTGAGTTTCAGGGATGTTTGATTTCCATGACAGACCTGTTTTACGAAGCCAACCTTGCATGCATACACATATGTGCATGCTCCATGTGCATGTGCAACATCTCCCAGTATACACACACAAGCAGGCACACACAAACACACATTTTCAATGGCCAAAAAACTCTCAGGAGCTTTTTTCAAACAAGGATACAGCTTGTTACTGACAGAACCAGATTTTACAACTGGAGCTGGACATTTGTGACGCAAGTCAAATTACTTGAACGCAGAGAAGCCGTTTCTGAGGCACAGAGAGATTTCTTAAGTGCAGTTTGTTATGAGTCTGTTTAATATTATCTGTTGGATAAGTATCTCACACAGGCAAATCTGCCCCCCAAATTCTGCTTAACGTAACCTTCATTAGAAATGGAACAGATCCATAACTTTTCACACCCTTGTAAAGCAAACTGGCTTTGTTGCTGCTCACGGATGCAGAGAAGTTAACCCAGTTTGTGTTCTGTGAGTGGCATTTCAGTGCATTATTCTTTCCAACAAGAAGGTTCCAATCAACATTGCTAAGGTTCCCCACCACCACCACTCAGTTAAAAAGAGAGCTGGGGTCCACCAGGTGAGAGATGTTCTCGAAAGGGACAGATTTACAGACCTGATCGGAAGAGACACTGGGAGATCCAGGGTTGACTTTTGCAACACCAGAATCCATCCTTAAAATGTGTTCCCAGGACGCTGCTAGTGAGAGAAATCTGAGGACCAACCAACCAGTTTGTGCTGAGGAAACCCACCGGTTCCACTTTTTAAGCCCCTTCCAGATTAGCTCAGGGAGAAATACGTTGGAGGAGGAGCGATGTGGGGAAAGGAGAACGTACCAGACAAGAACCCGTCACTTCAAACCCCGATTCACATTAAACCAACTAAAAGATAAACATATTTTATATCTTAAAGAAGAAATTAATTGAAAAGGAAACAAAAGAAAGTGAAGTGACTGGTTGAAAGCACCAAACAAAACCAAATGGTATTAAACATTTTGACACTCAGCAAGCTGCTGCTCCAAATGAGGTGAGAAGGCGGACATTATTGGCCATTTTGGTGAGACAGGAGTCATTCCGTCTTGCTCCAAAATGAGGAGGGGGTAGGGGAAAGGGTGCCAAAATAATGTGCAGCCTCTACATTATTAGTGAAGCTTAGATTACACCTGTCCTCCCCTCCCAAAAGGTGGTCCGTCCCTGCCCCTGTGCTGTCCGTGCAGCCGCCTCTGCCTTCTCCCTCTCCCATTCCAATTGCAAGTTCATTCCGCTGGGGCGAGACGCTGTTCGGGTTTGGATTTCCGACCTCCGTCCCTCCAGAGGACGAGATACTTCCCTCCTCATGCCCATCTCCTTCCTAATTTCCTTCACAGTAAATAAAAATAAATAAGTAAATAGGTAGACAAATAAAGAATGAGACCAAGGCTTGGATTTGGTCTGGAGGAAATCCATTACCTTCCCAATCATTGTTACTTTTCCACTTAAAAAACACATTAGTCGAGTGACAGGCTGGCTGAACATCTCTGGTCTTTTGTAATTCTTTTTTTTTTTTTTTTTTTCTGTTGCTTCTTACAGGATTGAATATGAAATAATTGGAACCCAATTGTTTTTCAAGCAGCTCTGTAACATTAAACACAGACTTTACTATTTTATTTTTGTTATTTTAATTTGACAAGGTGTAATCTAATTTTTTCCCCTAAAACAAAGAGAACAGCGATGCAAAAGGTGTAAGAGACACAGGCAGGCAGAGATTTCGAGATCAGTACAGCACAGTGTTCCTGCAAAGTGCCCTCTATACAGAGATATACATATACATATATATACAGGTTTGATTTTTTTTTTTTTTTTGGTTTGGGTGGTTTTTTGGGGGGGTGGCTTTTTGTATCCATTTCCATTTCCTGATACCCTTGAGAAATCCTTCTGCAGAAACACAGCAAAGTTGTTGTTTGCTTTGTTTGGTTGGTTTTAAACTAGAATTTCAGAGCTGAGGACACCCCAATCACGGACAGGGCGCTCCCCCACCCACGGAAGTGCTAACGTAATGCTTAAAAATTGTCACCCTAAATGCTTAAAAATTCTCCCTCCCTAAACTCCAGCGCCTGGAAAATGGCACTGCAGGGGCAGCTGTACAAACGAGCGGTGCTTCTGCCTCCCTCTTTTTTCTATTTAAGAATTTATCAATGCTAGTCTAAAAAGGTATTAAAATGCCTACATTTTAAAATATCATTGTTTTGACCTTGTAGCTATTAAATCTATAGCGCAAGTGAAATTATTTCCTTTTAACCTCTAAATGGCATTGAAAGCCAAAAGCTTAGCAACCGCTCCATGTGCCTACTGAGGGACGGGCTGAGCAACCAGCAGCTCTGGTTTGATGGTCAAATCACACATGAGCCAAACTCAACCCAGGAGCAGGCTACAGGCTAAATTATTTGTTAAATTAGTCACATTTTAATATATTTTGAAGCTTTATTTCCTGTGGTCCTAGGCACACTATTTCTGCATTCTCTATGTTTTTTATTTTAATTTATTTCAACTAGTTTTGCTATTACGTGTTTAGCCCTGGCCTGTTTTCCTCTTTGGTCCCTCAATGAGTTGAGGTTTTCCAGAGATCCTTGAAAAATATTTGATAAGTTCTCAGCAGAACCTGGGCTGCAGAACCTGATTCTGGGTGACTAAGCACTGTACTTGACTCCTGCAGCAGAAGAGGCAAGGCCTAAGCAGGCACAGCGAGCGCACGGTGCTGTTTTAAACGCCTGCTGAACCATTTAAAACTCCCTGGGCTTGCAAAGAGCACAGCAACAAGAAGCTCAAGAGGAGGGGGAAAAAGGATTATCCCTGCAGCATCATAACTGCTACCTTTTGTAACTCCTGACAGGGCACCACTGTGTGAAACAGGGGGAAATTTTTAATTCTGGTAAATTCAACCACGACAATTTGTTCTGTACCAACAGCAGCAGCTCTGCATGCTCAGAGGTTTGCTAAAGCCCAGCCCACACAGTTCTACGGTGCATTGTTCCTTCTTCCTTTCCTTTGTAAAATGGAAGAGCGTGCAGAGACACTCAGTCCTTCCATACAGTGCTCTATCTTGAGCCAAGCAGCTGGCTGTTTGGATCAAAACACAGCCATCGAGGTGGAAGTCTGAAGCTTTCAAAATGAAGAGGAGAGCTACAAAGCGCTCCGTTTCAAGGGGGCAAACCAGCTGCAGCCGTAGATCCCGGACAAGCCGACACTTGCCCCCTCTGGGGCAAAGTCTGGCCCCTGCCCGTGCTGACTCACCGACGCTTGAAGAAAAACACCGTCAGGTACGAGTGATTCAATACCGCAGTGGAGTAAGCACCCCAGCCCTTTTGGGCAAGATTCAAAGCCTCTTAAAAAGGCCAAAAATGTTTCCCTTCCACCCTAGCTGAAAGAAGGCCAGGCAGCTCGCTGCAGGGAAGCCGTACACAGACATTTGCTTTCTGATTAGCTGTGAGAACTGCCAGGCTCTCAAACCAGCCTCCCCCTGGGCTAAGCAAGGCCCTGTCGCTGTGCAAGGAGAGGCAAGAAGGTCTCAAACACCACCACCGAGACAGGGCTTTGAGTCTGTCCTTTCCTGCAATCGCTATGGGCCAGAAGTTTGATAGTATCTGTGTCCCTAGGGATACGGAGAAGAATCCAACAAGACTTTTGAAAGCCAGGTGAGTTGCACAGCTCCCATAAAAATCAGCAGCCCCATCTTAAGGTGTGCTGACTTCCCCACTAGAACTTGTTTTTCTTTTCACTGACTACAGGTGAAATCTGGACAGCTGGCTCAGACGAGAAACGTTCATACACCCTAGGCTGGTGGCAGAAATCATCCCACCTACTTCTGGTCTGCTTTTGTGGGTCTCCACAAAGATATTTCTGCATTTGACCTCGGAAATTCCGTTAGCAGGTTCTTGTTATTTTGGACCATGGCACGATCTGATCTGTAGTAATGAACAAGGCAAGCCCTTAATCAATAATTTCAAGACCATGCCCGCAACTTCTAGCAAACCATATGAGCTCTTTTAGCCAGGGATCAAGTCTCTGTTTCCTCACCCAATGTCTTTCCAGCCTATCATGACTACATGCAATTTAGCTTTAGTTTATTGCTGTTGATATTATTATTTTTTTTTATTGGCTCTTAAGGAAGAATTTGAACTTAAAACCTTCTCAGATCACAAGAGATTCTAGCAGCAGCCGTGCAGTTTGGACATGTTAGAAATATTTTATAAAAGAGAAAATAAAATAATAAAAACCAATGGTGTATAAATCCCTTTTTAATTGCATCTAAATCCTGAAACTCAAACTCCTATTCATGAAGGAAAATCCTGTAATTAGTAGTGATTATCACCTTTTAGTCCTAGGCAGGAGGGAGGTGGGATGGGAACACCTCATTTCAAATACTATTCCTTCTCTCTTGCTCTTTTTAAATAGAACAAGCCTGTTTTCTTCCTTTTTTTTTTTTTTTTTTTTTTTTTTTTTCTTTAAATAGAGCATTGGGGCTGGGGTATGTCTTTTGGCTATTGTTGGCAGCAAAGTTAGAAGAGCCACAGCTGGCCACTTCAGAAAGACATTATCAACACTGCAGCATTTTGGAGTGGTACCCTTGTATCTAAGGGGAGAGGGGGAGAGACTTGAAAGGGGGAGGGGAGAATACCAGCACTGAGGGTCCGAGCACTGAAATCTCAGCATTTTAAGAAAAAGAGAAGGACAGACAGAGAGAAAAAGAGAGAGAGAGAAAGAGAGAGACAGATACTGTGTCAATACTGCACTGGATTTCTCAAAAATCACACAGCTTTAATACCTGTACACTAGGAAAGCCACTCCTTTGGTAGATTATTGAGTAGTGAGGACTGACGGGCAGAGGGAAATGCATAAACAGGGAAAGGACGGGCATTCATTTCTGCAACGGGCAAAAGCACCAAGCACCAATGGTACAACTAACACACTGCAAAAAACCCACCTGTTTACTGTCCCATGTGGCTCACCCCCTCAGGATGCACACATGGGAGGCAACAGAAGCTTAACGGGGATAAACAGGGAGATGAGAAGAGGGAAAAGAGGCATTTTCAGCTAGAATGTAACTTGTCAGATTTCTTGTTGCTGTTCACAACAGAGATGCAGCTGCCAGATGCGTCCCAGCAGCCTCTTTTAGCGTCTACCACTGCTCCATTTCTCCTTCCCCGCTCCTTTAGAAAGGAGGGCTCTGCCTTCTACGGACCCGGCTGGTTTTCAAGGTGCCTGTAGCCAGGCAAAAACGGTTCAATGACAGTGAAGAAAGAGAGTAAATGGGGAGAGGCAGAGCCATGAGACCCAGCTCCCCTTCTGCAGAAGGCGGCTGGCTGGCTGCCCTTCACTTCCAACACTGCAAGGACGAGGCATCACCCTCCTGCAAGGGAATCTGCCGAGCTCTGCTGCCGAGACAAGGCACTGCCTGACGACGGGGCTCTCCACGCGCACGTGGGCGCTAAAGGAAAGACAACTGCGTGCGATTCAGTACCACAGCAAGAAGCTTTCTGTCTCTGCCCGTCCTGGGCTGACAGCAGACGAGCTCCTGTACGCAGCGTCTTGGTGATTACTGGAGGGAAACGGCCAGTTCCCAGTGAGTGAGTTCTGTCTCGCTGGGGAAGCCCTTCAGAGCAGGGATCAGGGTTTTTCTTTGCAGGATGTGGAACAAGAGCCACACCTCCAAGAAATACGTAAGTAATAACGTGACCCAGGGTCTGCTCTAACTCTTGGAACGACACCCTGGGTTTGTTACCATCTTTTCCACTTCCCAGATCCCTCCCTCCCCCCAAAACAAAGGCTGGACCCAAATAGCAGGGCTTCCATGGACAGGCGTTAGAGCTGTGTGACTCCTTTCCTCCTGGAGGGATTGAGGAGTTCAGTTACCACCGGGTGGGCAGGAACACTGGCTTCTCACAATGCGTTTGGAATAAACTACAGCACAGCATAACCAATCAAAACTAAAAGAGGAAATCAAGAGAAAGCAAAAAACCCAACAGAACACAAAATTTAGAAAGTAAGAGTAAATCCACTTCAAATAAACCAAATCGTAAAAAAAAACTATACATATTTATATAGAGAAAAAATAATTCATAATTAATTTAAAAAGTGGCATGCAAAGAAGATTGTTACATTCTCCTATCATGCATCAGGCCCAATGTCCAAACGGCAAGGTAACCATGACGACAAAAAAGTGCAAGAACTCAGCAACATTACCAAAGGATGCATAGAGAGGCCCACAATGCAACTCAACTCATCTCTGCGAGACCCGGGAACGGGCGGGTCTCGCTCATCTTAAAGATTTCTTGCTTTTTCTCTTTTTTATTGTTTTTTTTTTTTTTTTTAATTTTTTTTCTCTTAAGAATGTAAAAATGTGGGTAAAGAAAGTAAAAAAGAAAAAAACCACACCAACCTTCTCGTAGCTCTGAGGGATGTTAAGGGGGTTTGATGCGGAACACAATGACATGAGGAGAAGAGAAAAATAGGGGAAACACAGAGAGAGTAAAAAAAGGCCTTCTCAAGGCTGTCAGCTGCAAATTGATTTTTTTTTTTTTTCTCTTAACCAAAATAAAAAGAAAGGAAAAAAAATGAAGATAGTAACGACCCTCTTTCCTGCCTTCCTGACCTTCCCCCTCCCGTCCAGCTAGGTACCTTTGGTTGGAGAACAACCAGGCTCTGTACTGTGAGCAACCCTGATTCAGAATCAGCACCCGAGAGAGGTGCCAACCCCAGCAAGGAGTTCTCACTTCTTTAAGCGCGTCTGCTCTTTAGAGAAGGGGGAGCGGAACCTGTACCGGGCAGAGAAGACCCGGTACAAAGGAGATCCCAAGCTGGAAATCCGCTCCCCCAGCCCGTGCTCCCACCAGCCCCCACACCCGGCTCTGCTTGCTCTAACTCCACAATGGGACTGAATAAGGAAAAAGAAATAATTAGAAGAAGAAAAGAAAAGCAAAACAAAATCAAAACATTTCCTTGCAATGTTAAAACTTACAACTCCTATCCCAGGTGTTCTATAGAGACAAGCATGTTATGGGAGAAACAAGTCAATTGGAAACACAAGAGTGTTCAAGACTCTTTTAAAACAAAAAACGGGAAGCAAAATGTGCATGAACTTTCCCTCCCACCAAAGCAAATCCATTTCAGAAATTTGTTACCTTTCCACGATATTAACACACAAGAAACAAGGAATTAAACAGCATGAAAAACACCCAAACCACAGGCCGAGCTTGCTTACACGGCGTTTTCTGCACTCTCTCGGCCGGCTAATGCTGGCTTTGTTTTTCAGGCAGGCCTCAGGTACACACAGGCTAACTTGGATAGAAAGAGGGCTATCCACCTGGAGCCGACTCTTCTCCAGGTGCGGAGACAAGCAACTCCACGGTTACAACCTTTGTCTCCTGGGTAGTTTCCGAGTGGCCAGAAAGTGGTAGAGGAAATTTATAAATAAAAGAATAATGAAAAATCCCCACATTTTTTCCTGGTTCTTTTTTTCTTCTTTTTTTTTTTTTTTTTTTTTAAAGAACCCAAAACATTCCAGCTAAGCTGTCTGCAAAGGATTTAACCCTGAATTAGCATCAGATCCAGATTTACATTCCCAAAAGAAGAATTTCATGCCCAGACGTCAGGGCAAATTCCAAACGCAATTTTCCAGCTGGCCACAAAAGGCTATTTAAAAATTTAGCTTGGAAACATTAAATTATTAAAAGCCTTCTCTCCATGTGCATGTGATTTAGTGAGCGTGAGACACGAGAGAGAGAGAAAGAGAGAGAGAAAGGAGTCACACAGGAGCATGGCTCTGCATTTGACTGCAGAGTTAACGTGAGTGTAGGTGGGAGGCGCTTCCTCTGTCGATGGGATGGAAATGGGAACAGTTTGCTGGGATGTAACTTTTCTTTTTTCCTCCCAATGGTGTTTTTCTTTTTTTTTTTTAAAAAAGCGAGAAGGACCAGCCCTGCTTTCTCATTACCAAAAGGGTTTTGCTGTGGAAAGATATTAAACCAAAGCTACACACAAAATATTACAGGTCAGAGAGATTAAAATAAATCAGCAAAGAAAGCAGAAAGGCTCTTGCCCCACTGGGTGTGAGAACATCAAGGGGGCATCAAGCAGAAGCCAATCCCCCTGTCATCTGTTCCCCACGCTACATGGGTGAAGGAATCTGTCACTGTGGCAGAGATGTCTGCTGGCCGTCTCCAGCTTTCTGTGAGTCTGTGCCCACGGGCAGCATTAATGCCCAAGGAACCAGTGACAAATTACTGCTGGCAAAGGGAAAACCAGCTGGGACTTAGACGAGAAGTGAGAAGGCACCCTCCTGTCGCAATCTGCTAAGATCTGGGGGACAGAGAGCTCAGTGGAGGGGGCTGAGAGGGTCCTCCCCTCCTCTCACACCCACACCAGTGGAACTGAAACCTTCTCCCATATCCAGAGAGCAGGGGTCCTTCAGGAGAAAAGGGGATTACGGCCTCTTTGCAGCCAAAGCTGTTCATTCCCCTCTGGGCTCTGCGGGCTGACGCTGGCAGATTCTTGGGCACGCTATTTTGGGCCACACCTGACTTTGCTGCGGGTGACACAGCCTGGTCTCGCTGCTCTGCAACTCTGGTGCGGTAGCTGGAGCCACCAGCAACGGTGAGGAAGTCAGGGTGCACCAGGATCCCCCAGCAGCGCACCGTAAGGATCCAACCGATTAACACCAGTGCTTCCCCTGCGCTCAGGGACAGGATCGAATCAAACAGCTGGGGACAAAGGAAGGCCACGGGGAGGGAGATATGTGCCAGTGTTGTGAGCCGATGCGCTCCCTACCTCTCACGTAAAGGTTAGCAGGGGAGGAGTAGCGCACCCCGGCGCTGTTGCTGGCGACACATTCATACTTCCCCTGGTCTGTCTCCTCGCTGCTTTCAATCTGCAGACCACCTGCGAGGAGAGAAGAAGACCGCAGCAAAGACACGATCATCACCATTTTGTTTTGTTTTTTTAAGAGAGAGCAATAGTGTCAATGTTTTGCTTTTTTCCTTGCCTTGGGCTAATACCCACTGGGCCGCTGCCTGGGGATCTTGGGCTACGAGCTCTGGAAGGGCCAAGCCCTCTGCCAACGCCAGCTAATGTCTGTGCTCAGCATTACAGCTGGACACAGACCCAACAGGAAGAGAAAATTCAATACCCCCTCCATAATCAGTGTTACTGAAACGATCAGCAAAAGTACCAACTTTTGTGGCTTCTGCAATGCAGACACTCTGCACCAGAGCTCATGAAATCAACTTCAGTAATCCATATTACCGTGACCCCCAGAAATCTATCAGAAGGCAGTTGACTTTCCCTTGCTCGGTTTAAAGCAGTAACCATAAAAGCAAAAGGCTTTGTCACCCACTGCCTAGGATCCCCGGGGCATTTTTATCATTGCTGCCTTTGTTTTGTGCCTAAATACCTCATTCACAGGAAGCCTACAGGAGATAAGAGTCAGTGTGAAAAGCACCTCACTGATAGCGATTATTCCCAAGGGAAAACCCTGTAAATACTGCATCGGAATGTCAAAATTGCCTGCGTGGTTTACACCAACTAGGCCAAAAGGATCAAGGTTTTTCTTAAACCTGTACATTATTGCAGCCTACAAGAACATACCCAGAGCCCATACTAAACACTCCTGTAAGCAAACATGCAGAGATATGCACCGTGTAACTACATGGAAGAAAATTGCCTCATTTACCTCAGAAGGCTTCATCCCTGCAAAACTCCAGTTAAAATACATACTACATAAATAATTCAACAGGCTATCAAATGTTTTATGTATTAGGAGTACATGATTATACTACAGATATGGACAGAGCTCATGTGTAAGAATCAACTCCCATCTCTGGAAAAAAACCTAAATATGAAAACCAAACAATTCCAGCTCAGCGTAATATTATTGATAAAATCTTAAGTGAGAAAAGTGCAAATGATATCACTGTTGGTCGCAGATACAGCCTCTTCAGGAAGGAAAAATCAATGTGTTCACATGAGGAGGACACGGAGCTCATGTTCCTTTGTGTGTGCATGGGTGAAAAAGGATGCTGCGTGGGAAGACGTGAGGCTGTGAGAGCACTTATGACAGGGAATGGAGTGTGATAGTGTGACTCCCGCCAGCATCCGCTGTGCCTGCTAGCTCCCAAAGGCAGAACAGACAGAATTAAAAAAAAAGGCAAAAAAACCCCCACCCAAGCCACTAAACCAAACTAAATTAATTTCAAAAGAATCTGTGGGAATTTCAGCATAACAGGAGTTAGAAATGAAATAGACTGAAGCTTCACACTGAGACACCAGCTGAGCGTATTTCATACTGAATTACAGCTCGAGCAGGCTCTGTTATCAGAAAGCTCCACTTCGGGGCAGAGCTGGTCAGCGAGTTTTCCTAGAAATTTCGGTTAATTTGGACAAATCCGTGGGTTGCTTCCACTGGTTCCAGACAATTTTTTTGTGCGACTCATGGGCATTGCTTGACTGAGCGTACACGAGGGGAGACGAAGCCCCAGTGCAGAGCAGGAACAGAACCATGAACTGCAGGCAGGCAGCTTCGCCAGGGGAATAAGGACTCAGGCCTTCCATCCTGACCACTGCAGCTTTGCTGGTGAACGCAACCATGGAAATTACACTGTAGAGAGAACGAATGAATTTTCAGCACTTGTCAGGAGCCAACAGAGATGACCTGTGGAAAAATAAATCTCACCTACAGCATCTCCTGTTGCTTTCACCAGCAGAGCATTACGGACTTTTACATTTGCCCATGTAGACAAAACCAAAGAAGGGTCCTCCAAGGGGTGCACATCCAATTCCTGCTGACTTTCAATGACAGCTTGAGGTCTAGCATCTTTTTGGCTTCATTAAAGAGACAGCACAGAAGATACTTACCACGGGTATCTTTCCCAGAGAAACCTGAAGGTAAGAGAGTGAGGAGGAAGGGGAGAGAAGGCTCTGAAGCCAAGCAAATGAGTACGCTGAGATGGTAAGGTCTGACTGAGCGTAGGATTAGAAAACTTTCACCATCACCACCAGTGGCTCAGGAGCACTTTGTACCAATCAAGAGAAGTTCCTAAGGATTTACCAAGCTTCGATAGCATTTAATGCTCAAGATAAACTTCAGTCCTTCACAGTCCTGGAGAGATTAGCTCTTAACACTCTGCCATAAATCTGAGGCAGCACAGCCTGAGACATTATTAGAATAACAGTATCAGTATTACCAAGTGCACCCAGCAAACAAAAAAGGACATTATAACCATATATAAAATAAAGACAGGTATAAAAAAAAGAAATATCCAGAGGTGAAGCGGGACAAGAAAACGTAACAACAACAACAACAACGAGAATCTGTACTGAGCACAGGTCAATGAAACAGGAACTGAGTGGAGAGAAGTGTTTGGAGAGTGGGTGAGTGAGTGAGCTGGGGGTGTCTTACCTCGGATCGGTGTACCTTCTGCAAAGAAAACAAAGAAAATAAGTGAAAAGACTGTAAAACCCCAAACACCTGGACCGCCCGTGGGAAAAGGACCTGAGTCAAGGAAGACAGTTCCCAGTAGGAAACTTCCTGCTCTACCTCACCTTAAATTACAGGGACAGACTGAAGAGGGCTCAGGATACTTAAGGTGGGGACGCCCTTTTTAAAGCAGTCCAATTCAGCTGGCTGTTCTCAGAGCCTCCATGGCACTTGCCTTGAAATGTCTTAAGACTGGCTCCTTTTTGTTGCTAAGAACGCAACGAAAATCTTCAAGCTCTCAGCTAGCATCATCGTTTGCTACTTGCAGAACATATGATGAACCTGGACTTAACTTCATCACTCCTGGGTAAAAGGGTTGGCATTATGGCCTTGTTAGCCCAGACACGGACAGGGACGTCTAGGTACCCTGCATCACATTAAGAGTTGCAGGTTTGACCCCACCTGTGCTAGCAAATTCCCAGTTCCAAACTTTAGTTACTGGCACAGATGTGCGAGAAATTCGATGCATGTCCTTGTCAGGACCTCCAGTTATCCTTCAGCGGCTCTGCACAGAGACTGGAACCAGATGCTCTGCACTGAAGAAGGCCGTGCTACTGTACAAGTGAAAGGCTACCTCACGTAACTGGTCTGGAAGCCTCCCTAACGCCAGTGCAGGAGGGGGCTGTATGGAGAGAGAAGAGTCCTGCTACACTTGCCTACTGACTGCATCTCCCTTGGGTTGTTTTTATTCAAACCCCCTCCAGTTGCCTCTTAAGTGCTTAATATGAGTCTTCTGCCTAGGTGAGTCTCACAGATGAGAGGAAGTGACATTGCGGCTGGTGAACCATGCCACAGTCAATGGTAAAATCACTGTCCCCCCGTTTGACCTCCTGAGGTTGCAACCATCTTCCTTTGAAAACACGGCAGGTCCTTTTGCTCACAGTGGCATTCAAACTTGTCACACAGCTTATCAAAGAAGGGGGTTTAGTTGGTTGGTTTTTTACCCCAATCCTGAGAACAGGGCAGATTCCGCAATCGCAAGCATCGCCTCTTACTAGGGAGAAACGCAAGGGCTTCTCTGCAATGGTAACAAAGAAAAGCAGCACCTCCCAGCCAGGGCTTGAATAGCACATTCCAAGATAAACATCAGCCTTACACTCTCTCCTCTCCCCCAGTGAGGTACAGCAGCATTATGACCCCTGCTTTACAGATGGGGAAACCGAGGTAGAGGTGAAGCAACTTGTCCAAGGTCACAGAGGGAACTCTGTGGCAGAGGCGAGAACAGGAGCCAAAGCCCCCTGCATACCAATCTTCTGCCTTAACTACAAGAAAACCCCTTCCCTCCTTATCCTTCAGCCCTGCTCATCCTTCTTGTGCTGCGGTTCAATCCTCCATTTTCAGGATAGAAGGTAAAAAAATATAGATACTGATTACAGTCCACCTTTATTTTTCAAAGGAGATGAGGGAAGAGAGGTATTACCGTGTTAGGGTATTAGATTCTAGTTACACTCAGCTTCTAGTTAAGAGGTTAGGTTATTTGCTAGAGAAAAGTTAGCATCTAGTTAGGGTTAGGAACTAGCTAAGGTTAATAAAGCAGGCTGGTTAGCTATCAGGACAAAGGTTGGAGAGACAGCACTAGAAAGAGAAAGAGGTGGGGGGAGCGTGTACTTGGGCAGATCTCCACACAGGAGATGGCAGGAAGGTTTTAAAAAGCGAGCGAGAGAGAGAGACTAAGCAGCAAAGGGTTATAGTTCAATTCAGTGGAAATAAAAACAGCCTCTGATACATCCTTCTGTCTCAAAACTGGAGTGAAAATCTGCCATCTGTGGCACAAATCTGGAACAAGGCTAATGGGAAAAGGGTAGAGGAGGGGAAGAGACCCCAACATCACCCACCGCTATAAAGCTTCTTTGGCCTTGGCTAAGCCTGGCAATTTCCTGCAAAGGTTCACTCTAATTGACAGGAGAAACATGCTGGAAGTTAGAGCTATGTAAGGATAGATACAACAGCAGCCACTACCTCCTTGTGTCGTTGTAGGTTAGTTATTCCCTGTTCCCTCTAAGCATCAGTGCTGCTCCTGGAAACAGGCTCTCAGCAGCTCTCGGAGACAGTGCTCTTGGAGAGCAAGATAAGCCAAGCAACGCCACCTTGGTCTTTCCAGTTCTAACTCTGGCACACGGGACACGGAGGTGAGGAGCAAAGCATGTTTTGCAAGATGCCCCACACCAGGGATGGAGAGGACAGAATTTGAATCAAAACGAGATCAAGCAACTTGCAAGGACAGGACAGCAGTTTGAACGGCGGCAGGGACACAGATGGTAGATTTTCACTATTGGAGTTTCACATCTAACCAGCTTCATACTCAATACAGGGGCAGCAGCTAGAAGAGGGTATGAAACAGATTAATTATTCTGAAGAACTCCGTAAGATTTGATGCGGGGTTGTGGTGGTGGAGGGGAGGCACCTGCATTCACTGGCTTGCCTGGTGTCCTAAACAGTGCACGAGCGAACGTGCAAAGCGAACCACTGTCCAGGGCGGAATAAGCTTTGCAGGAAAACTAAAGGAGGGAGAACTCCCACTGGATGCCGACTTTCTGACTGAAAAGCTGGTTTTGAGATGCCACGTGCAAACTATATTGCTTTCCACAGCCTCCCAGGATCTGGAGATCTGCCTATTTAGGGCAAATTTTGAGGCTGCATGAGCCCAGATGGCCAGCCTAGCGCTCAGCAGCAGAGGCAAAAGGCAGCTTAAAGGACTTGCCTCTGGATTATGAAGGACCAAGATGGTGCCAGGCAGAATACCACACACAGGTGTCCCCCTCTGTCACAGAGGATGGGATCTGCTCTTTCACTATCCCTTCCTCTGACTTCCCCCACACCAAGCTGCCTACGGATTCTCCAAGCCTTGAAAACACAGAGAGGAGGACAGTCACCATTGCCATGGTAATGACAGAAAACACAGCCCCACCTTCTGTCAGGCCACGTGTGAGAACATGTGTGTGCTGTGCTCCTCTCCCGAGGGCTGGAGAGAGCTTTCTATTCTAAACAAGCAAGCAATCATCAAGGGTCTTCTGCAATTTTAAAATGCCGGATCCTGGCTGACAGCTGCAATTGCTACATCTCCAGTAACAAAAGGGGACTTGGCACACAGAGGAAATGTGACGTGAGTTCTGCAGACAGGCCCCTGGCTTCTCAAGGGGCAGAGATGATCTGGGGGGGGGGGGGGGGGGGGGGCTTTTGCTTTGCTCAACCCTTTCCCATAGCCGATGGCCTGCGATTTACAGCTTCAATTTGAAAACACTGCACCCCCAGCTCTCCCTTCTGAAAATGCCAATAACCCTGTTAGATGTGAAACTCCAAGACCTCCTGCAGGTGTGAACACAATTATCACGGTTCCAGGGCACAAGCTATTGTGTAATTGGGGAATTCCAGGACAACTGTTGCTAAGAGACAAAAAAAAAAAAATCTATCCAATGTTAGGAGGTTCATATTTAGTTGTTATTTCTTTATACAGATACATTAATTAGGATGATGATTATTCTTTTTGTAGCCTGCAATACCCCTGCAGAAATTCATTAAGAGGGCAGAATACCCCTACTGAAAGAGTTAGTAGAAGAAATGCATAGCATGCCTCTCAAGAAGCTGTTACAAAGGAATTAGTTTACAGGGCAAGGGTTACAAATCTGGACATTAGCAGGTTTGGGGGTTTTTGGTTTGATTTTTTTTTTTTAATTGAACAAACTTACCAAAGGTCTCTGAGTGTTAAAATAAGTGAAAAAAGAAAAAAAAAAAAGGAAAAAAAAGGTTGTTATAGCCAGTTATTCAGAAAACAGAAGACACACACAAGACACAAAAGGTTTTAGTGTTTCTGCGGTGTAAGCAGGTGGCTGCAGGCTGCCTCCCGTTATGCCCCCTAGGTGGCACGGCTGAGCAAAGGACATTGGCTGCTACTTTAAACGTCCTGAGACTGCTTGCACCGGGGTTAAGCAGAAATACCCCTCTCTCTTCCACCACCAAGACCACTTAAACTCTTAGCCGACCTGGGTCTCTAAGGCTGAGATGTCCATGCAAGCCTAAGGGAAGCAGGATCCTAAGTCAGAGGTTCTTCCCATTGACTGACCATGCAGCTTTTCATTCAGTCAAACCCCCAAGCGTTAAGAAGATTTCCAATCGCTTGGAAAGTTTATCCAGAGATGGAAAGGAGAAGAAGAAATACTGGATAGAGAAGTCTCTACGGTTAATCACATACTACCTGCTGCTCAATTCCACTGGAGACCCATAACATAAATGGGTCCCCGGGACGATGTGAAGATACTGACCATGGTCTCGGACATCAATTTATATTGCCAGCAAAACGTTTAGTTTTAATATAAGTGAGAACCAAATCTGGACACAGCTACCCAACTCTGCAGAGCTCTGTGCATGACATTTCACTTGTACCCTTCAATGAGCTAATTTCCATGTTTGCCACTAACTCATACACTGATATTAGTTCAGTTCTTAACACCCTCCGTTAATAAAGGCGGCTGATATCCTGCTGACTTCATCTCCAGGGCAGAATCCAGGTGACTGTCCTGTCCTGACGCTCTCTCACCTGTCCCAGTCTCCATCAGGGAGCAACAACAGGTAAGTTTTCAGAAACAACACAGTCGCCGGCTTCTACGCTAGCTCTGTTAGCACCAAGTGCAGTGATGAAGGTGCGATTTAGCACCAGGGTCACTCCTCCCCTCCTTCCTGCACTCCTATTCACAGAGGGCTTGTCAAACACCCAGTAGTTGGGTGTAATTGCTAATCCCCAAGAAGCTGGGCTGGAGTCACGCTGGTGACCTGTGCCTGAACAGACACTGAAGCTCATTAGCAGTGTCCTGAAGCATCCAATGCCCTAACGTGTGCTAGTGCCACACTCCTGGCAGCAAAGCTTGTTTTCTGGAAAGACAAAGGTATCAAATCAAGTTCTGACTTTAGCAGCACTCGCATCATCAGTGCTCAAACAGGCATCACCTTGCTCATCACACTCCGGTTACAAATACACACGTGAATCTGCTCTGCCTTGGTCTTAAAAGAACTCCTTTCCACTGATCAAAATACTAACACAGTACCGATGACCCTAATGTTACTATGTTTTGCATTTTCACAGGCCTTTGCATCACAGAACACGCAAGTTTTGAAAGGCCATAAAAGTAGATGGAATAGGAGAACTCAGAAGTCCTGGCTGTCCAGGACTCTGCACTCCCTTTCACACAAGCAACAGGCTTCCGCCCCTAAGGACAACAGGGATGCTTCAGGGTTTCCCTGGTTTACTAATTCAAAGCAGCTGTAAATGAGATTAATTCTCAGCAGGTATCTTCTGATTTATCAGAAAGGCCAAGAGTTCACTCTGAGGCTAACCAATTCACCGGAATAAAAATGCAGCACTCAGGTGGCTTTAAGGGAAAAACCAGATCAAGCCCAGTTAAAGAGTATAAAGGCATTCTAGCAAGATGATAAATGTATTAAAAATAATCTGCCTATGCATTACTCACACTACAGATCATGGTCACAGAGCATGATATAATTCTAGTTTACCTCTCATTATTTATGCTGAGTGATTTTCTTTTATTTGCATTTGCCTCAGATGTTACGATAAAACAGGGAGGTCAATCTCATCTGTGTTTGTGGGATTCATCAGTCCATTCTAATTCAGCAAAGCAGTTTAAGTACCTGCTTGTAAGTTTGCTGAATAAGGATGCATTTATGCAGGTGTGTAAAAGCTACACTGAGCTGGAACTATACTGAATCTTTTCCACTGGTGGGCCACAGAACTAAAGATCTTTATACAGAATCTTTGCCAAACAAGGCAAGAGAAAAACCAGGCGGTTCCGTTCTCTGATGTTCAGATCCAGCATTACAGTAGTCACAACTGATTTCTTCAGAGCCAGCAGAGGCCTGGGCAGAAGTAGTTGGCTGTCACTTGACTGGCTGCCTTGTAAAATGTCTAGTATGAACAGAGCAACCCCAGTTGCTTCACTGAAGCCTCTGCTTTCCCTTTGCCTGCAATCATGCCATTCTTTTGCCAAAAAAGACTCTTGAAAATGCTCCACCTCTCTTAGCCGAAGGAATATCCTGAGTAGCTGAAGTGACACTAGTGCTTGCTAGGTCCAACCTCAGAGACACATTTTCTCTGGGCTGGGTCAAAGCAGTCAGTCCAAGCAGTATTTGAAAAGGTTTATTCCTCAGGTTAGCTTCTGTCAGAAGGTAAAACTTCCAAAGCTTTTTTCGTATTTGCAGCTATCAGAGAGAAATCAGGGTTTTTTTTTAAGTTGAGAAATGGAAGTGCTTTATCAGTAGTATTCAAAAATAAATATACCTGTGCTCTCCTTACACATGCGTGCATGCACACACACACACACTCTCACACAGTGAACTGGCAGATTTAACAAGAATAAAACATCTCCTGAAACCTGAGTATTAAGAGAAGTCACATTGACACACACACAAAACAACAAACTTAAAACAAACAAGAGACAGATGGACAAGCAGATGGGAAAAGACGGAAAACTGACAAGAGCCATGGAGCTGGGGTGCATCTGTTCATGGAGATCCACTCCATGGGCAGTGCCACGGAGCGCCAAGGGGTCACTCCAGAATGCTCACAACCGCTATCCGGCGATGACTGCAGGGACTTGATGCTGGAGAGATCCTGCAAGAGCTGTTCTTCAGGGCCAGCTCTGAAAGACTCACTTTACACCAACAGGATCATGTTTTGACAGTCAGAGGCTGCCTGAGCTGTGGACCCTATACCAGATGCATGTGGCCTAAAATGCCACATCTGCTGTAGAGGTTTTCTTTCTTCCTTACCCAGTTCTTGGTCTGAGGAAGAAACTCTCAGCTCCCATCCAGTCCCCAGTTCCCCCTGAGCTGGAAGAGCACCATTATCCAGTGAGCTAGTTACTGTGGCGCCTGGATGGAAACCAGCTTCCCTGCTGTGATTCCCTTTATGTCAGCTAGGCAGTAGGGAAGGCCAGGAGGATGGGTTGGCGGGGAAAATACTCCAACCACTCCCTGAGCAAGAACATGAGTCCCAAAACCAAAGAAAAGCTAATGCCCCAAATCAACACCAGTGTACCCGTATCTATCAGCCCTCCCTTCTGCTTCAGAAGCCTCTGAGCAGTCTCTTCACGTCTCTATCTAGGTCTCAATTCCTTTAATCTCACACAGAGACCTTACCTGATCTCAGCTGTTTTATTCTCCCATTGCTCGCGCTGGGGTCGACAGGCAGGAAATCTTTAAACCAAGTGATCTCTGGGTCCGGGTTCCCACTGGCCGCACACAGCATTGTGGCTGTTCGTGTCCGCTCCACCACTTTCAGCTGGGGCCCCATATCAATGTTTGGGAAGCCGGGAGGTAGCTGGTCCTCTGGTGGTAGAGAGCAAAGGAAGAGTGGTTAAACGTGTACGAGGGACCGGGGCAGCTGAAGGAGCTGTTCACTGGAACACGCCGAAGAAAGCATCAGGCAGACTTGCTGCCCAGTAGTCTGTGCAATTCAATTTAAAACAAGGCTACAGTAAATGGTCCACAAATGGTTTGTGAAAACCCATTATACAGTAAAATTTACCAGCTTGCCCATTTTGTGTGACTATTCTAGAGTCCCACAAGAAGATTCTACATTTCAATGCAATCTAGCAAAACCCTTTGGGGCATGGGAGTAGCCATTTCAAAGTTTCTCCAGGTATTGCACTGAACCCCTCCGTCAGGTAAGTGACTTGCACTTATTTGTTTTCACAGCAGAAGCTGTGCACACATATGGCAAAGATCCTGCACTGCAGAGTACGGTCTATACAGTCACACTGAAAAGGAGGGGTTCATCTGCCCCCTCTGAACCCCCCAGTAGGAAACAAACTGCACAAGAGAAATAATGAAAGCAACTACGTGGTGAGAAGGCCTGTCAAAGACACAGAGGAAACTAGGAGAGAAAGGAGAGGAAAATACCATCCAGCTGTAGTTACCAGAGGGGACACACATAACAACAATAAGCCAAGTGCTGTCAGATGGGGTGTGATTTTTAGATTTATTAATGCAGAGTGCTGCTGTCCTAGAAGAAGAGGGATGTGGCAGCAGCACCTAGAAGACAGGCTCAGCTGAGCTCCCTGCTTCCTCTCCGTCTTGCCTTTGCCTTCACTAATGAGGGTGAGGAGGGCAATCCCAACTGATGCTGACTAATTTGTGGTAACAAATACAAACCCCCAGCGCTTCCCCCATAATCTTTGTCACGGCCTCCTAACTCATGTGGAAGAGAGGTGTCCTACGCTGGCCGATACAGCTCAGGGACACGGCATTTTTTTTCCCCGGAAAATCAGTCTTTGGGGGAGGGCAGCTTGGAAGGAGGATGCTGGCACCAGGGTGAGACTTTATAGGGATTCTCCATCATTTCAAATGATGCCTGTTGAGGAATCACAGCCTTGGGAATCTATGGCATTGAAACCATCCCAAAAGCAGGTGAGGGAACAGAAGGGAAATAACATACAGGATTTTAGAAAGGTGGGATTTTTAAAAAAGCAACATACATCACAATCAGCCCCCCACTGACACCAACGGGAGCTCTCACAGTGGCAGCAGCGATGGGCTGGAAACCCTTGCCTCGGATGGGAAACATCCCTGACAACTGCAAACACAACAAGAGCTCATTTCCTACTGCTGGCACACCACGGATCAGAAGGAATGGAGCCAAAATACGTACGGCTGAACCTAGAGATGGTGGAATAAGAGAGAAACTCAGTGGCCTTGCCACGGTGGGTGCCTTTTCCTGTAAGAGCAAAGCAGAATCACCAGAACCCAGTACTGCTCTATGCGAGCTCCGAACAAACATGACTTGGGTAAGAGCTGTTCCATGCTGCTGTGCCTCAGGCTCAACTTCTAAAAATCTATGAAACGATGAAGGCAGAGCTAAAGGTTTGTGTGGTGCTCTGATACCCAAGGCCAAGACACTCTTGCCTAATACTGTTATTAGGAATGCACCGCTACTGCAGAGAAGAAAAGGGTTTAAATGCCTCAATTGTGTGTTTAAAAATGTGCATTGTTTCCTTCCTCTGACCATTGTTGGAGAGTTATAAAGGATCTATTGTGACTCACTGGAGAGTGAAATGTATTAACCACACCTCTCCTCATGTATCAAAGGCACTCAACCACAAACGAAAACACGTACCATTTCGTATCATCACAGTAACACAGATCTCCCACTATGGACAAACCTGCAGTTGGATAAAGGCGTAGTCATTTCAGCGCATCTGAAGCACCTCTAAAGCAGGGTACTTCATTCTAAATTAGAAACACAAACATCTTTAACTAGGGACTGAAGCAAACCTTTGAGTTCTCAGTTCACCAGGCTGTGCCTGGGCATTGCAGAAGTCTCCAAACAGCGTGTGCTCTTGCAGATCACGTGTGCTGCAGAATCCCAGCCCCGCCAAGAGTGAGCTCAGGACAGAGGGACCCTGGGAATTGCTTTGCCTTTGCACAGCTCTCAGCCAGGCTTTTAACGTCTTCTCTTCCCTTCTGCTATTTAACCAGGCGGTGGTGTGTTGTTAAGGAGCCGCGGAGCTGCTGCCGCATTGGCTGCAGATGACATCATTATTGATTACTGCTTTTATCCTGCTCCCTGGCGATGCTACTCCACCTGGCTCAAACCCGCGGCCGCTAATTTCATGAACCAATTAATCCACAGAGAGAATAACCCTCTTCACTGGCAGGGGGTGTGCGTGAGTGCGTGTGTGTGCACGTGTGTGTGTTGTGTGTTGGGGGAGGCCGGGTATAACTATTATTACTGAGTGTTTCTAATTAAACAAAAATGTTAATCTTGCAGCACAATGTGCAGAATTCCTCTGAGTTTAATTAAAACAACTGCGACTAGAGGCGTGATCAGATTCGAGGATCAGATCAGCGGAGGAAGCATCTCTGAACATCACATATTGCACTGATTCAAGTGCTCAGATTTCCTTCCTGCCAGGAAAGTGAAACTGCCTTCATCCCCTAACAATTGGATTCCCTATAATAATGCAATTACAACCTCAACTCAATCCCCACAAGACACGCAGACGCACGCCCTGCCACCCTCCCCATCCACCCCCAAGCGTCACCCCAAAACTGTTACCAAATAAATAAATCAATAACGAATGGTTCGGATTGTGAATCCTCTCTCTAAAAGCAGCCCAGGCAACTGCCAGAACAAAAGAACCAAGACGCAAGCTGAAGATGCTTCAAGGGCACATCTGGGCAGCTGCCTGCTGTTGAAAATGGCACCAGCTTACGCAGGGAAATGTTTTCACGTGCGGCACTTGCCGTTTTAACAGAGCATCCCCAATACCTGCTCTTAGACTGGGTTGTTCAAAGGCCCCCCCCTCTGCCCCGACGAAAAGCTGGTGAATCACCTCAAGGCCCCTGAACAGAGTAGGGGAGGAGGGATGGAGGGAGGCAGGAAGAGATGAGAAGAGCACTTCAGCGTTCATTTATAATAAATCCTACCAGAGGACACGCTCTGTGCTGGGGGACAGGCCTCGAACCAAGCCGGGCGCATGCGCTGCCACACACATGGTCAGACAGAAAAAGGAAGGGTCGCCAGCTACAGCCAAGGAGCCACCGGCGCTCGCTGCCTCCGTGTCGCCCTAGAAGGTGGCAGCTCTGTGTTAAGATAATTAGCTGCGCTGGAAACGAGGATGATAAAGAAAGACAAAGCGGGTGTTGCTGCTGCTCTTTTTCCCCGCAGGGTGTGCAGGGCTGTTTAATAATTTAGAGGAGAGGGAGGGTGTGAGCGTGTACAGACGCGCTATGTAGCGAACACAGAAAGCCACAACGAGGATGCTGCTGAAGTGTAGGGGAGGAGTAAATTTTTGCTCTTCTCTGGAGAAACGTGGCCCAGCTTATGGATGCTGGCTGGTCTCTAGGCAGTCAACTATCCTCACTTCGGGGTGGAAGATCCAAGAACACAGTGAAGAAGCAGCTTGAGCGACACCAGTTTTAAGCAGAATCAGGATCAAGATCCAGCACTCCTGAAACTTAATCCTGTTTCTTTTCATTAAGTTTATGAACACTTACAGCTGCCCCCTCCCCAACAGTTATCCTGGCATTATGCACTTTGTGAAATGACACAAACAAGTTATTTCCATCAATATCTATGTCCCTGCGTCTTAGTTAACTGTTATTTCACAGCCAAAGACAATTTGAATACATGGAGGAGTCTCAGTAACACGCTCTGAAAGTTTTATGTGCTACTAAAAATGTGCAGGCTTACAGACAAAACCTACACACTCAGGTATGTGTGTTGGACCCCATAACAGTGCAGGTAATACACTGTCTGCCCTACAATAATGTATCCTTATGTACCCTCCTTATAAATGCATCTGAGTTAAAATCACTCTGACATTATTCATAAGCTACAGAACTAATCTGCTTTCAACATTGCCTGATTTTTCAGGTCACTACAAGAAAAGCAAAACAGGTCAAGTTCGAAGAAAGACTGCCAAGAATTTTTCAAGTGGCAAGGTAACATTTCAGAGGGGCCAACTTCTCTTTAAGAAGCGCTCCAGGGGGACTCGAGCTATCTGCTGAGCATCTAGAACTGGTATTTGTTTACCTTTTGCTGATCTAAAGCCAACAACTACAAAAAACCAACAAAACAGCAGGGATCTTGCTAGAACTTTATACATGCCCACACCAGGTGTCCTCTCGGAGTAGGAAATGTGCGAGGAAAATTTCAGGCCAGAATTATTAGAGAAATGTAGGAATCCTTCATGAAAAGGAATCAACAGGGAATCACTAGAAAAAGAAGTTCTGAAATTCTGTCGACAGCAGCCTGAATCATACCCGGTACTAAGTACCACAGTTCTTACACATTTAATAGCCAGTTTTCCTCAACTTCCCAGAGCGCAGCAATCGCCAGGAAAAGATAGCACTGGCCAGTATGCAGCGAGCGATATATCAGGGCACAGTAAATTTTGTTCCATTACATTTAACTGGACCAAGCACTGGTTTTTATGGGTTCATGCTGCGTTTACTAATGACTCACAAAGGGCAACCTCCATGGCACTCTCTCTATCAGCTTCAACAAAGAACTGAGCCAGACTGGTCCCTGCTTGAAATCCAGCTTGTGCCTCGCAGCAGCAGAGGCAATGCAGGCAGAAAGTTGCAGCAAGGCTCTCCTGTACTCTCAGCTCGCTCAGCTGCTGACAGCCTAGGACATTCCTTTGCAGCATGAGACCCTCTGTCTCAGGTTACTAAAGAAGTGGAGGGAAAGTATAATCTGTAAACAGGAAGCAATAATAATAAAAAATACGTTTATCTTTCCTGGGAGTGTGGAGCTTAGAGAAACTGTCCCAATTGGGAGCTGGGGTGCCTGTACCGACTAGCTTCCTTTCTGCCTAAGTTGTAACCAAAAATGACAGCAGCTGGAGCCAACAATAACTGGAAAATGCTTCCCAAAAGCACCTTCTTTCCTTCTCTTTGGGCTCTGCAGGAATCAGGTTTGCAGGCACTATGTCTAGCCAGCTGTTGAAGGAACAGCGTGTCTCCACAGCCCTATCAAAACTCAGATCCCTTGAGAATCAGAGCAGGAAGGACAAACAAGCCAGCAGAGCTGCGTTAAGAGACTTTGTGTAAGTTGAACGGTGTCCATCACAAGCTCTGCTTCTCAGAAGCTCCCAAAGGTTTCTTCTCCTGCAGCTTCCTGTTTTTAAGTGAATGCATGTGGATTTCTATCAGGGTCTGATCCAGGACTAATCATGTGCATAAGCAAAAAAGGGGTTTTACTCTCAATCCCTTCAGCAGCTGCATTTAGTAGGGAAGAACTTATTTTTTTCTCTTCTGTTCATGAGACTGTCTGCACCGCTGTTGAGGAAATCCTGTAACTGCTCACGCATGTGTATAGCATGAAGGTACACACACGTATGTCTAACTGTGACCACAACAGCTGAGCCAACAGGCTGCAGAATTACTACAAAGCCCACCCCGCAGAGTTTGTAACATCTGGGACCCAGGTTTCCACACTCCACAGTATGTCAAGGCGACAGCTTCTGCAGATGACAGCTCCCATTCATCTCCAAGCTGTGGAGCAGCTCCCATCTTTATGCTAAGCATTAGTTCTGAAAGGGAGAGAAGAGAGGCAGAAAGGAGAAGGAGGCCTTGCATGGGAAGACAGAGAAAAGACAAACAGGAGAGTGGACGAATGCAGAAGCGGGGAGGAAAAACGAGAGGACTGGATGCCAGCGTGCTAACTTTGTCATTGTGGAGATTAGTGGATTTGTGCTTGGTCCTTTTAACTTCCCCAGCACTTAGAAATGCAGATAAAGAGGAGACAATCTTTGCTATGTGAACGCTAAGGAAAGATTAAGAGTGGAATAACTCCAACTGAGCAGGGAAGGGGAGGGTATCCTAGAAAAACTGCTTCCTTGATGCTCTTCATCAACGTCTTGGCCCAGCCCTGCAGCTAATTACTGCTCCCCCAGATTTCATGAACTGGGTACCCTAGCTGCTCTTGCAGAGGCCGTTAACAAAGCTACCGAACAAGGTCCTATCAGGCAAACAGAGCAGGAGCGCTTGTGAAAGCAGCTCAACACAGGAGCAAAGCACACAGCAATAAAATGTTCTGGTGGGATCAGCAAAGTGCATAATTAGTCAGGTGGTGGGGAGATGTAGCTCCTGTTCTGTCATCTGTCTCTCTAGCTGATGTGTATGATGCTGTTGCTGGAAGGAAGAGCTGGAGAAAGACACATACAAAGAATCCTGGTCCCTAAGGATAGTCACCGAGCTCAGCTCATCCCTTCCCATACGCTGCAGCTTTCTTTTGGTGGAGAGTGCCTTAAAAACGCTGTGAGAATCCAGTGGATTTGTGAGGGCAGCAGCTGGAGGACGACCTTCCCTCTTGCCACCGCTTGTAGCTAAATTCAAGCGGTAGAAACTTTGAATATGATTGCAGGGGCACTTTTCCCAAACTGTCACAGCTTCCAAGGAATATATGGGAATAAGTGTGAAGAACAAGGCTCCCAGCCCTCTGGGATAACTGCAGCTAGACACACTCTTGTCACAAAGCGCTGTTCCAATCTCCTGACAGATACATCCCACCACGTACTGCTAACAGAAGGTTAAATGCCGTGCCAGGCAAAGGAGCTACACAGAGATTTAAGTGCACCTACACAAATCTGTCAGGCATGACTGGACCATGGGCTCGCACGCTCAAAGGCAGCCAGCATCTTGACAACACAAAGCCTGGCAGGTGGGCAGCAGGAGGGATATTCCTTGCTACAAGGGCAGGTCAAGGGCTTTGCCATGTGCCCTTTATGTCTGGTCTTTATTTACCGCTGTACATCAGGGATTTGCACACAAATTTCGCTCTGCACTGTTAAGGATGTACTCGCTGTCTGTTCAAACAAAAGGATTTAAGATGCTCTTGGAGAGACCACTGAAATTGCTGAAGAAAAAGCAACTGGCATATAAGCAGAGCTACCACTTGGCCTTATGAGGATCACACACTGCCTTGGAGCACCTAAAACTCTTGTTAGCCATGTTCACTGCAGAAATAACGGCTCTCACTGCAAGCACCCCTATTCAAAAGCCCACGGCTTTTCTATAGCACCTCCTGCTGACGGCTTCACCACTAGCCAATGCTTCCAAGCTGAACTCCCTTCAGGAGCTCTCAAGCAGATATCCACCAGGCCTCTTCTGCCAGGATCACTTGCCCTGTGGTTTGAACCAAGAACACCATGCATCTTCTCCCCTAAAATGGGTCAGTTTTACCAAGCTTAGTGTTTCACACAGTGATTTTACAGATCACCAGGGTAATAACACTAAACATCCAGAGGCATTTAGAGCAATAAGCATATTGTTCCCTCTCCCACATCAAGTTCAGGGAGCATATTTCAAACAGATGACATGAAGGAGGCATCCATGTAAACATCCTCTATAGTGGAGACAAGTGAAAAAAAGAATCAGAACAAAATGGAGAGGGAAACTGTCTTCTTGGAGAGTGCACAGAGCGAAGGACCTGTGGAAAGAGGGAAGATGCCCAGAAGGGCAAAATAGGTATCTTGCGCAAGGGAAGGGGCTGGCGTTGCCACCAGAGGTGTGAAAGCCCATGCAGATGCATAACCATCTTAACCTCAGCCCATTAAATGATTCCTCAGTGAAGGTTTTCTTGGGTGTCTGGATGAATGGTGCCACATTTCTGAGGAGAATGATGGGAGTTTCTGGTGCTGCTCATAAACCTGGGGAAAGGATTTTTATTGGAGGGGAAGGAAGATCATAGAGTCGTAGGATAATTCAGGTTGGGAGGAATCTCAGCACATCATCCAGTCAAATCTCCTAAAACGGTCCAGTTTCAGCTTTGTTTCTTACATAGCAATTTTATGACTCTGGCGTAACAACAGCAGACAGATTTGACAGGTCAGAACAAACCAAAAAAAAGGAGGACTTTGTGCCTTGGCCACGCATTTTTTAACAGCCTTCCCACTCATCTGAAGGAAGGGAAAAACTGAAGGGTCCCTTCTCCCCTGTGCCACTGACACATGGCAGGCAGGCATGCTGCTTACCTCGGAGGACGGTGAGCTTGGCATGGACAGTGACCTCCCCATGAGGGTTTTGAGCAACACACTCGTAAATGTTCTCATCCCGGGGAGTCCGGAGGGGCTGGATCCTCAAAACAGCACCTGCACTTTCATCAAATTCGATTGTCTGGGGGATAAAGGAAAAGAGAGACACACACATAGTAAGCCTCCTTGAGTTGCAAGCAGAAGGTTCATTCCTGCTTCTAAAGGAGGCACCAGCGTATATACAAGCATGCACACTCACAAACGTACTTCAGCAGCTGCCCCACAATCCCCTACACACAACCGACACAGTCAACTTGTCTCTCCACCAACCTCAAGGTGACAGAGCACTGTCGCATGCCAAACCCTGTCTCTGAGCACTGACCCACCGAAACTGCCTCGTACATCTCAAACTCTCTGAAAGAACGAGCCATGGTGACAGTGTGTGCGGGGCGGGTATTCAGAATACAACTGTGATGGAGGAGGAGGAAACGGACCAAGTGAAAACAAAAAAAAAATGAACCCCTGCCTTCTTCCTCCATCTGCACGGGCAGCTGACACTACAAAGCCCCTCTCAGCACACAGCTGCCTGGCAGGGCTGAGTCCCACAGCAAATTCCACAGGATGACCTCCTAGTCCTTGTTCCTCCACTCTCATTTCTATCTAAACAATGCCAATTGCTCGGGTCTCGTTGCCAGCAACTTCATGTTTACTCCAGGCTGTCCCAGGGTTAAAATAAGGGGCCATGGATGGGTATGAAAGGTGCATTTACAGAGCTGAAGTACCACCCGTTTAGCTGGGGTTTCTTAGGGAAGGAAGAAGGCAGCTTTATATTATATCCCAGGAGGGGGAAAAAAAACCCACAACAAAACAAAAGAAAAAACTACAATAATGTGAGCCAAGTTCTCTCTTGCTTTGGAACAACCCCAGCTGTTGACACGGCCAAGAGCTTGCATTTCACTCCTTCTGCTGTTAAAACTCCTCCCCTTCCAAACCTCCCTTTATCATCGGGTCTGAGAATAACCAAAGAGCAGTAGCTGCTTTGTGTCAGTCTCTCTCTCTTCATACACACGCAGAGACAGATTTCAAGGACATCTCTTACCTCAAACCTCTGAGAGTTCACTTTCTTCCCTTTCTTGTTCCAGGTGACCCGTGGCTTTGGGTCTCCAGTTGCTTGGCATACGAATGAGGCCACCCCTCCCGACACACCAATTTGGTCCACAGGTTTTTTAATGAACACAGGGGGACCTTTAAGTAAAAAAGAAATACCATCATTGGCACAAGGAAAGAAAAACTCTAATAAACACTGTTTGTAATTAATAGTAGCATTATCACTGCTATTCTCTAATGATCTCAGATGAAATTAAACCACTTGGTCTTTTAGGAACAAACAGTCTTGACCTCCATTTTACATATGAAGAAGCTACAGCACAGAGTGATTAAGGGCCTGATCCTACAAAGAAATTTCAAGGGGATGATGTTGAAAAGCCTCTCTTACTTCTGAAAAGTGGACTTTTAAGCTGTTTTGAATAGGGGAATTTGCCCTTGCAAAGCCCATCCAGTGATCATCAATAAAAGCTGGTAGAGCTGAAAACAACATCTAGGAACACTGAACTGCACTCCCCAGATGACCAAAACACCAAGGAATGGAGGAGATTTACAGGAACCCAAGGCAGGGGTAAAAGGTATGCGGACCACCACGAAATCAATGGAGCAGGAACTTGGCACACAGAGATCTTGAGGACGATGGTGTGAAACAGGCTGATGCTGGTGGCTTTAGGATGTGAAACCTCCTTGGCTTGTAGTACCTGTGTTTTCATCTGCAAATCTTTCACCCGGCCCTCACTGATACATTTACACAGTAACAGGTATGCCATCCTTTGCCACAGGTACAGCCCAACAAACAAGAGCTGTGATCGTTTCAAAACAACCCAGTTGTGGAGACCACAAGCATGGCAGCCAAGTCTGCAGTCTGCTCCTGCAGTTCCCCCTTCCCCTCTTCTCATCATGAGACATCTGAGAAAAACAAGGAATTCACGCTGCTGAAGGAAGAAGCCAAAACCTCCTCGAACTCCTCTCATAACCAGACGCTCAAAGGTGCAGTGATGCCTGAACAAACACATTCAGAGCCTGGGGCTGCATTTTAGCCAGCCTGGACCCAAAGGAACAACACTTGAGCTCGTAGCATCACTCCCTCACCCCCTGCCACTGATTTCCATCCCTGCCTGACCGCCTTCAAGGAGGGGAGAGGACGCTGGGATGGGCTTTCCGACCAAGGAAGGTGTCAAAGGCCTTCTCATGTGAGGAAGACGAGGCCAGGAGTGTTTGTGCAGAGCCCAGATTGCCTCTACCGTCAGGGAATCCTCCTTCCATGCTCTAACCTGTTTTCCCTGCACAGTTTCCTCTCATCTAGTTAGTTTAAAATTTATTGAAATATTTAAATCACAAGGCCACAGCTGTGTTCAAATAAAATCACTCAGATCATAAAGTTGCCGTCTGTTATTCTTGAGAAAAGCAGACCACATGACTCTGAAATGTGTATATTTATACGTACATACTCAGAGTCTATAAAATAAGACGTAAACAGTCTACCAAAGAGCTTAAGAAGAGGGCAAATGGTAGCTAAAGAGAAATCTCAGGGTCTTTTAGGGGTTGAAAGACAAGAGGAAGCATTCTACCCTTCCCTGCCTGGTACGGCCAGCAGTATATAAATAAAAGCCACTGAGCAAGCTCATGTGATGCAATCAAGCATTTGTTTCCATGCTGGAGGTAAATACAATTTGCTGGAGCTGTTTACGTCGCACCGAATGCTGTGTGTACAAAGCATCGGATTTATAAATATCCAAATCTATATTTAGAGGTCAGAGTCTTCTTCGCAATGTTACAGCTAAAGGTTATCAAGCAAGTCCCACTGGAGGTACTGGCACTGGGGGACCTGTCCTCCATCTGGGAAAGGCAAAACCAAAACTTTGCTTCAGGCTAAAATATAAATGCTCGCTCTGCCCACAACCTGACTTCCTTCCTCTCTTCTCCTCAGTTCAATATCTGAAGAGTTTGCAGAAGTCGATCCTGAAGGTACAGCCAAAAACATCCAGGGCTTTTAAGAACACTTTATTGATGCAAGTTCATTTCCTAAAATAAAAGTCCCTAATAATCCTTAATGTCACATATACATTTAAATGGGTGCAAGCAGTATGATGAGAGCACAGCTGAGGAGAAAAATAGGGCTCTATTTCTGTCTTAAAGAAAGGGATAGTGCTCCAAAAAATAGTGTACTTGGAGTCATTGCTCAGCATCCTTTTTTGGGGACCTCTGTTGACTCAGTGTGTGGTAAGGGGGAAGCTGAGCTGCTCTGTGAACACAGTTTTCCTGAGCTCACTGCGATGCTGAACTGCCTATGATAAACCCACTCCTAGGCAGCAGGAGACAAACGAAAAGAAACCAAATAAAAATCTCTGTCAAACAATCTATTGGATTTTGCTACTCACTTGGAAAAATCAGTGAAAAATCAAAGGTAAATTGTTGATTTTAAAGTTGCCCAAGCCTCCCAGCTCCAGACTTTGATTCTCTCCCCTACCTCGCGCTCTCCACCTATGCACCCCTAGTCACTGCAGCACTTGTCACTCCAGCCCACGCCAATCGCAGAACAACCCTCTTCCCTCTGGGAAGAGAAAGCCAGCGCTATCGCAGGCAAGGTGGTGATGATACAAAGCTGAAACAAATTCCTACGTGCTGCGTAGGACTGCCACAGCTCTGCCGTGCCAGGTCCAGCTTGCAGTAAAACATGCAGTTAGAATTCAGTCTTCAGCTCTGCAAATTGCTTTGAAAAGCTCCACAAGCAGGAACGAGGTGCCATATGAAAGCGAAACACTAGCAGCCCACTCAGAGGGGCTTATGTGTCTCCCCTCATCTGCGAAGACTGCAGGACCTCAGTTTTAAATAAATAAACAAATATCAGAGACAGGCATTTTCCATATGACATACTTGCAATCCAGGAGATGTTATATCACTTCACCAATCATCCCTCGTGGAGAGCTGAGAACAAGTCAGTCTTGGAACGACTGAGTTTGAGTTCTACCTAGGTCTAGCGGTCACAAGAGATTTTTCTTATTTCCCTTTCTCTGCTTGCGAAGTAGCGGAACCTGTTTTTTTGCAGTATCAAAACGGGAATGGAAAAACCTGGAGCTGAGAAGAATTTTCCTACTATGAGAGGCTTCCTGCGGGGTCTGTGTCTCTGAGGAAAAGGTTGAAAAGACCGGATGGCTGCTGCGTACCTGTGATTCTTCTCTACAGCTTAATGGAAAGCCATCAAGTCAAACTGAACCTTTTACTCCTGCCTACCACCTACGCACTTCCCAAAAGCAACAGCCAGGGCAAGCAACATGCTGGACAGTTGCCACGGACTGTAAGGAAGAGACACATATTCACCACCTATCCCATGCTCTCTAATTGCATCCACAAAGACGATCAGCACACACACTGTCTGCCCCCCGACCCAACCTCTGCCACCCCTTCCAGACAGCTCTGCTCCCGCCCCGTGTCTCTGAGTGCCGTCAATGGCAGCTGATGAGATCACGCGCTCACCCTCCCAGTCACCCCGATGCAGTCAACCTCCAGTTGGCTTCCCTTTCCAAAGCACAGGCCGAGAGAAACACTGTGGTGCCGACATCTGTTCAGAAGGGACATGACGCACATTTGCTGCTGGGATTTTGTGAATTCTAACGCAGACTCTGAGAAGAAGCTGCGAGGTGATAAGGGTGGGGACTCCTACTCTTCCCAAGGCACACACACTAGAGGAGCACGGTACGACATCAGCCCACGTTCAAGGGTTGCACACTAAGGCAGCTTTCCTCACAGAAGAGGAAAACGCTGCTGCCTCACCTCTCCTTCCTTCCTTCTTTCACATGAGACCCAAGCAGAAAAAGTTCTTCAAATGCAGTCATGCAAAAGAACCCCCAATATCTCCCTGCTAATGACACACAGATGACAAAACAGTCCGAGAAGCTTTACAGCAAGGAAGCTTGAAAGCTGTAGGAGTGGGGAAAAGGAGGGGACATCTCACCCTTTAAACCCAAATGTCCCTCAGGAACTGCTGCCATAGCGAATAGCGGGTGATGGACGAGGAGCGAGGGAGACAGGCCGGCCACCATATGCCTGTCTGAAACATCAAAAGCCAAAGACAGAGAAAGGGATGGAAACCCCAGAGGTGGTTTGAGGGGTGGGAGAGAAGCAGGAGCACAAATGGGCTTAACATATCGGAGCTGACAGCTGAAGGGGAGCGGGGTGCAGAGGGGAGAAAAAGAAAAAGCACAGTTATGAACGCGCACCATGGATCCTCCTTCCTTGCCTCCTGTAAGCCTGGTCTCCAGACTGAGCTGGCTGCCCCTCCGGCCAGCACCGCAGGTGGGTTTATGGAGGGACAAGGAGGCTGGGGATGCATTTAGCCTTGCAAAACACGCCACAGGGTAGGAGCAGCTTTCTCTACGCTACCTCACTATGCTCCAGCCTCAAAATGGGAGAGACAGCCTGAAAAGCTGAGGGGAAAACTCACACCAGCTCAGCTAAAGCAGCTGAATGAAGCCCTGGCAGTGCAGAGGGCAGTGTAAAACCGCTATGGCACCTGCCAGCCCACTTCCCGGCTCTCCGGGTGGTATCAGGGAAGCCCAACCAGAGTTAGCCCAAACAGGGGAAGGAGAGAGGCAGGTCCCAGCGGGGAAATACTGACTTCCCTGGCCCTTTCCGAGACTAAATTAATTCTTGAAGCGTTTTGTGCCAGCCTGCCAGATCAATACCCTGACATCCTCCCAGCCGCCCTCAGCCAAAACACATTGGTGCTGGCTCAGGAATACAGGACAATTTGGGAAATGGAGAGGGCTGGCCAACAAGAACAGACTGAAGACAGTCCCCTGCCCCTCCAGCCAGGCCTGCAGGAGCACATGCATACGACCAGAACTTGCCCTACATTGTGAAGCTCTTGAGGTAAAACCCTCAGTCCTGACAGGCAGGGGACCGGCCAGCGGCACACAGCCTTCCACCGCTCCACCACGGGGGAAGAGAAGACCCCACACACTCTGCTGCCAAACTGGGAGACCCAACTGTGACCTAAAAATTGCTCCTCCCTCCTGAGCTACAGCCTGCGAGCTTTGGGGCAGGTCCGAGACAGAAAGCTGCTCCCACAGGGAGAGGGACAACATATCCACCACGTCCTCTTCCATCTGCTCCCCACAGGGGAGGCCTGGAGGTGCCACCGCCATAGTAACAGGCCTCACGGGCACCAAGTAAAAGGCCAGAGGACGGTCCCAGACCACATTACCTTATCATTTGCCCCAGTTTTGGGAGGGAATGGGCAGCGTGTGTGTAAGCTGCCCCTCCGCCCCGCAGGCTCTCCCCTGAGCAGGCTGCAGAGAGGCACCTCCGCATCTCTGCTTCCTTCTGACCCCCCTCAGCTCTCTCCCCTCATCTCCAGCCCCACAGCAGGGACTGCTGCTGATTTTAGATGGCAAAATTCACCTCTGTGCTTAACACTCCCCTCCTTCTGCAGCCCCCTCCTGCCACCCCCAGGAAAGCTCCTCAACAATGGACCACAAAAAAAGACAAACCACTTATTCTTTCATCTGGCCCCAGCACAGAGAGCAGTGTGAGCCTGGCTGAAAGGGCCCCTCGCCCACAGCAGCAGCAATCCATGGAGACAAAAGAAAGCCAGCTACAAAACGCTTATTTTAAAAGGTTTTGCTTCCATTTTTGGTGTCCCCGGTCCCCGCTGTCAGCGCTCTGGTGGAGGCCCACGCGCTGGTCCTGCTGACCCGCGGCGCCAGCACACGAAGCGCCGGGTTTCAGCTCCTCCTTCGCCGGTGAATAAACACTCATTATCCCCACCCTGGGGAATGGAGGAGGCTCTCTGCTGTACCTGAGACCCGCCACAGAAACTACAGCAAAAGCAAGGGCACAGCAGGCAGGCCATTTTCTTGCCATTTGGCCGGCTTATCGCAGCCTTCCTAAAGGCATGTGGCAGCCGTCCTTTTACCCACCGTTCCCGGTCAACCTTCAACAAACGGCCCCGTGGTGCTGAGCCCAACATTCCCCTGTGGAGCTGCCCACCGTGAGAGCATGCCCACGCTACAAGACAGATTCAGGGCATGTTAGCCAATTGCAACCTTTATCCTAGCTCAAAAATACCAAAGAAATGGAAATTCACCCTTTTTTATGCATATATATACACACACACATATATGCACTTCTACCTTCCTAGAACAAAGGTAAAAGATGACACCATGAAGCCATTCACGGTCAATGTTATTTTGCTGTTAGCGTTAGCACACCTCAATCTGCTCGTCCGGGCTCCAGATCATTCCCATAATCGGGATTCAGATCTCTGGCTCTGACGCAAATTCGGCTGACCTTGGGCACTCACCCTTCTCCGCACCTCAGTCTGCCACCCGTTGCGCGGAGGTGACAATCCTCATTTCTCACACCTGCCTGCCTGTCTTGGTCTAGACATTGCAAGCAATTTGGAGCAAAGGATGGTGTCCAAACAGATCTGTTCAGTACTCAACACCCTAGGTGGTATTGCACACAACTGCAGCCTCTAAATACTGTAATACAAACAAAACAAAATAACCACCAAAAAAACCACTGGAGACAAAACTCGGAGACCTTCTTCCACGTGTACTTCTTGGTGGGAGAAGAAGATAAAAAACAATCCAGATAAAAGCTTTGCAGTCTCCCAACAACCAGGTCACGTTAGCTTGAACTCTTCATTACATCTCTTCACTATTTCTCACCCCACACTCACTTCAAGAGCAACCAGGAAGGAATCCCATGGCATTCACTGGCATGCAAAGGGTTAAACCCCAACTCTCCTCCTCCTCTTCCTCCTCTGCCTTCCCTTTGGTTTTTGGGCTAACAATTTCTGCTGATCTAGTGAAACTCCATCTCCGTTTTCCTCAACTGCTGACAGGCTCGCAATCAGAGAATGAGCACAAGGTACTCCCCCAACTACAGCCCTGGGCAGCAGCGCTTTCAGCTCCCCTCCTAAAGACCTCTCCAGGAATGTGTCATCCGGGTCTGGCCATGCACTGAGTGTTTGTTTGCTGGTTTAGGAAACGTGCTTCACACACATGCGCTGCTGCAGTCTGCTTGCATGCAGCAGATGCATGTCCTGCATTTGAGGGATCCGATGGGAGGGCTGAGCAGCTGGGGACAGCCTGGGCAGCACGGCCAGAGGAGCAGAGGAACAGCTTTGTCACACCAACGAACAGGGGAGCTAAAGAGGGGAGCAGAGGGTAGAAAGGACGGGAAAATCAGTGGGGATAAGGAGAGAAGAGATCAACAGGGAAAATGTAAGAGAACTGGAGCAAGATGGAGAGGAGGGAGGTGTTTAGAGCCAGAGCAAGGAAGTGAAGATTAGATAGAGGAGACAAACCACGGAGCAGATGAAAACAGGAGAGAGCAGCCAAATTTGAGACAGATGGAGAGTGGGGAGCAAGAATGCGATGTTTGGAATGGGTACGTATTTCAAAGCAGCAGCATTAGGGAGCGGGGGAGCTTGCGACAGGAGTAGAGGCAAGAAAGATGGCTCCATAATTTACATTTTTCTTCATGACAGGAGTGAGAGCTGCAAACTGGGAGCAGGACTCATGCAGGCTGTGGGGAGGGTCTCTATGGAGTCACTCAACAAGACTGAAAACACCCCTTGGAGAGGTCCTGCAGGACTCTGGTCCCCTTGAAATCCAAGGTTTTACTGACAGATTTTGCACCTTTTTTTTTTCCCCGAGGGCTGTTTCTTAGTGCCTCACAAATAAAATTAAAATGAGGGTTTTTTGACAGAACAAACAAACAGGGAGTGAATTATATTCCATTTCCCCGTCAATAACTTCTCCCCAACCCAGTCGTCTTATCATCATAAAAAGTCCATTAAGCAGTAATTGGGGAGGCAGTAGAACACAGGGCTGGTCCATGAAACAGAAGCACGCTCACTCCCCAACTGGCCTTTTCTGGGAAGGCAGACAGGATAATTATAGGCTTCAGACAGAGACTTCCTCTTACTGTCAGCAGCTCCTGGCTCCCTTCAGGGAGATGGGACTGGCAAGGTTGGGGAAAGGAGGGTAAAAATATCGAGGACGTTTTTTTAGAAGTGAAATACTTCCACCTTGCTATTCCCCTGCTCCACCAAAGCCCTTATCTGACACAGAAAAGCTGGGCTGTACATAGGTGAATGCAGGCTTTTCCCCTGTTGGACCTGGGGGAATGTCACTTGAAAGACTGGCCCCCTCTCCTTTCTTGCAAGGCCCCAGAGAAGGAAGGACAGCAGTGAAGGATGCAACCCAGCACAGGATTTAATACAAGCAGAGAATGGGTGAGAAAGACCAAGGACTCATTTCACACACCTTTGCTACACTGGCTGTCCAACAACCCCAACAGCCGCTTCCTTTCTGACTCCCGCCTGTGCTGCCAGCTCCCACCTTTCCCCTCAGCCAGGATGAGGCAGCAGGCCCTTCAGAGCCAGCACCATGCCAAGCTGTTCTTGCCATGAGGTTTGCAATTTTGAGGATCTGGCACATCCATTCAGCCTTCAGGCTCCTATTTGCAGTGCATGTAGATACAGACCCTTTGGAAGAGGAGGTACGAGCCTGCAGCCGTGGAGGCAGGATGAGTCTGAGGCTACCAAAGATCTATTCCTAGTTCTGACACCCAAGGTGAGAAAAACCACATTATCCTGCCTGCTGGAGGGGAAGCATAATCCTTCCTTCTGGTCTATTTAAACTGCTAGTTTTCAGGGATGGGACCGTACCTTATCACATGGGAACAGCAGCTAGGATGAAGTCATCCAATTTCAGCAAGACTTCTCCAGGCTACCATCGCATATCCGTATGTATGGAAAGGATCCACCTTTCCCCAGAGCACAACGGGTATCTGTCACTGCCACAAACCAGTCCCAGCCCTAGTGACTGGCACCCTGATACAGCCAAGGAAAGCATTCTTCCGACTGTGATTTATGCAAATGTACAGGGCACATTGTAATGATACACACATACAGGCTGCAAACTGCTCTACAGGACAGGACAGAGAGCTGTCCCTGTTCTACAAGAGTGGGATGGTACTCGGACCTTCTTCTTCCCTCCCTCCCTCCCTCCCTAACACAGGCAAACTGACATCTGGTGCCTCACGCCATGTAGTGTGCACACACCAGAAACCACCCACCCTGTGAGAGCTGTGGCGTGGTGGAAGCCTGGAGCACCATGTGGGCTTCAGTTTACGGAATGAGAAATAGGGGTGAAGGGATCTGTATTTTGGCAGTAAAGGACAGCAAACGTGTCAGGCAGCTGGTGCCCAGCATCAGAACGGGACTGTGCACGTAACACAAAGAAGGATGGAAAAGAGGCAGCGTTTAGCAGCATACAGAGTATGCCCATGAGGGAATGGGATGTAGAAGATACAAGACTGAGTTTGCTTTTCAATGCATTCTGTGGCCTCACTCCACAAGCATCCTCTCCCCGTGCTTCAGTTTCCCCATCTCCCTTCTCTAACCAATTCAGACAGAGAGCACTTCAGGTGTACTAACCGATTCTCGCTCTGCTTACTGCCTGCACCCAGCACATGCTGGTTCCCCCCTCCCTCCCCAGTACAAATCAAACTGAGGGGCAAAGGAGCAAGTAGGTGGTAATGCAGATGGACCTCTGGCTAGGATCCTCATTCACCTTCTGGCACTACAACATAATGCCAGGAAGAAAGTTGCTTCTTGTGGCCAGCAAGAGCTGAAGCAGACAAGCAATGCTGTCATGTAAGATGGCAGCCCTGGGAGCAGCCGCTGAAGGGCCGCAAGCACAGGAGGACACGCAGCCGCAGTAACGTGGCAGGCCAGGACCCTGGGGGTACACAAGCGCTTTCAATCAACTGTAACAGCATCTCATTCCATATTTGTCCACAAGTCCTATAACAAGGCATAATAACCCAGAGCAGAGCAAGAGCAAGAAACCCAAGGAGCTATCCTGGCAACTTAATGAGGGCCCCTTGTCCATCAATGTCATGACAGCAATCCCAGATTGTTTGCAATCAGAAGCTTAAGGCAAGGAGCTCTCCCTCCCCTTGCCATGTTGCTAGGACAGCTTCTACTCCAGCCGTACCACTGATATTGGCACCCTGGAGAAGCTCGATTCACCCCCTACCTAGAAAAGACACGGCTAGAAAGGACTTGGCTCTTTACTCAACTTCCGCTGCTCTGAGTCAGTAAGGAACCAGAGTCTATGGGGGATACCAGAACATGAAAACCCACCTCCTATGGGACAAGCCTGAAAGAAGAAAAAGCTTAATGAGCAAGGATCCCAACTCCCGGGGGACCATGCCATCTTAATATAGCCCAGCAGAGGTCCTGAGCCACTGAAAAGTGACAGCAGAGTCAGCAGCAATGGGGAAAACAAACTGCTACAAGCTTCTGCATCTCATGGTCTTTCAGAGAAAGCACAGTGCTAGAAGCCCCGAGGATGTGATCAGGGAGATCGGTTCTGATCCTCGGTTTAGTGATATGACAAAGGCTTTTGCAAAATGTAAACACATAGCTAGGTCCCCTGTCTTGCATCGCCAGCTCAGAAGGCTCTGCAGCACTACAGTAGATGAATGATCCCAAATAAGACTTGCTAGCTAATACATGCATGTAGGGATCATTTGGGGATGAAAGGCACACCAGATAAATAAAATATTGTCCGATAAAACTCTGCCTTTTTCCTCCTGCAAAGAAAAGCGATATTACTTCCACTCACTAGCTGTTGTTTGCTTCTTTCTTTCAGGCAAGAGAGGAATTCTCCTGGTCTACAGGAAAAGGGCAAGGTACAATTCCTAGAGCACAGAATTTTGTGTATTTTCAAAAGCTTTTTACATCATTCCTATTCAACCTCTGGTAAGAGACTTCAGCCTACATTTTCCATGGAACAAAAGGAGATTCTGGGTATACAAGCTTGAAACACCTTACCCTGGGTCTTAACACTGTATTGTGAGCTTGTACTGCTTATCAGTATTGGGACTGGGATGTCAAGGGAGCTCAGGATGAGAGATCTTGAAAAGAAGAAAGCAAAACATAACAAAGCCATGATTAATGGATGAACACAACCTTTCGCAATCATGAACTTCGACTCCTACCGCACAAGTCATTACAATTTCTGTCTCTGAACGACAATACCCATCACTCAGATTTGTAGTGGACACATCAACACAAAAGAAGAAAAAAAGAGAGAATCCAACAACAGTGCTGAGACCTGACGGCAGTGGGAACCTAACAAATTCAGCTTTGGGATAACTAGAGATTCAGTGAGCCAGAAAAACAGGGCAACACATGAGCGAGAGAGAAATGGAAACATGGAAAAGCAGCAGCAAGGACTCCTTAAATCCTTCTATCAAAGACAGTAATTGGGGAAGGCGAGGTTTTTTTTTTTTTCCATAGGACAGGTTTCTGTTCGTGTTTGACAGTTGCCAAGAGATGGCTTCTTATGAGAAGGCTGTAACGCAATCCCTCCAGGCACCAGGGCAGAAGATGCCTTCCCCTTTCAGGGGAAGGCAGTCCCTCAAGTGGCAGCTACTGGAATTAACCACAATTAGCAGATCTTGTAAGGAAAGGGGAGTATCATAGCATCCATAAAGAAAAAAAAAACACACAGAAAGCCCTCAAAACCAAACAGATACTATGCACACAGATAGACAAAGAAAAACCAGAGCTGAAGGATCTTCCTGGCTCACTGGGTGATCACATGAGAGCCAGTCTCAAGGTGATCTTTAATAGCTGAACCGAAAAAAACCCCTACACCATCTTTTTAGAAATTCATTCAAACAAATCAAAGTCCAGGCTAGAGATTTGTAAGTGTTGGCACTCTTAACAGCATGTTCAGGCTAATTTATGAATAAATCCATGAATTCTAACGGAGGTGAGGGAGGAAAAGGACATAGCCAAATTAATTTGACTTTATTAATTAAAAAAACCACCAAGTTTCATCACCCCACCACTCTTTAGAGGTTGTGTGAGAGTGGGGAGAGCGATGCTCATTAATTATGCAGAAAATGCAAAACTATCATGCTCTGAATGAGTTTAAAATAAGGAGAAACCCTTTCAGAATGGGGAGAAATTACTCCCCAAGGCAGCTGAAATTTCTCTTGAAACTTCAAAGGACAATAAATTATTCAAATCGCTCGCGCCACTCCGCACGCTCCCTCACTCTCTCCCCTTCTCAATTTTATGCTCCTGAGTCAATTAAAGGTTTGGAGGACTCAGAGAAACTTTGTAGAATGCTAAACCAGTTGTAGCTCCTTCTATTTATTTTTTTTTTTAAAGCTTTGCTTTTCCTCTCAGCCTCAAAAGGAAACAGAAATGATTCTGTGCATTACTGATGAAACTAGCAGCACTGGCTTTAACCAAGCTCGTATGAAGCAGCAATGTTTCATGTCTGCAACAAACTAGATGGGACATGATAAAAATTCTCTATGCAACGATACTGTGAGAACAAGTCAATCCACACTTATGTCAGTTGTTTAAATCATTCATTGCAATATCCCCTTTCAAAGTCTTAGCAGTAGACGCCCAAATTATATTTATAACGCTCTCTCCTGGCAATCTGCAGGTCTAGGTTAGCTGTGATCTCTTCCACAGTCACGCTGTTATCTGCTGTGTCCTTGGACGGAACAGGCGGCTCCTCTGCCAAACCGTAACACGACTGTTTAGCGTTTGCAGTATGGGAACCCCAAACCAAGACTGAGACTAATTACACCGGACAACAACATGGCAAGAGAAGTCCTTGCTCAAAAAAGCAAATCTAGACAAGCAAAAGGAGGGAAGGAGGGTTGAGAAGGTGCAGTCACCGAGCGCGGACACCCCTGACTCCTGTTCCAGTCCCCAGCCCGCAGTCCGTATGACGGTTAGCTCCCCCACATGCAGCAGATGGCATAAAACGTGACTATTTTCATGAACTTTAACAATCTCAAAAATATTAAAGGCAGCTGCAGTGCAGGGAACATCGCAGCTTTCTAAGGCGGGAACTGGGACCAATTACGTTGCAAGAGAACATCCTTGACTCGAGGGGAAGAGTGGCACAGAGTAAATAAAACTGTTCTTTGGAGATTGCGTCTCACAGGCCAATTCGAGCCCAGATTCCATCCCACGCACACTGAAGAACAACATTCCTCTGGTCAGGCGCCCTTGAAAAACACTCTGCTTGCCTTCTAAGAATAATATTGGGCTTGCCAGGCCCCAAAACGGCTGGGAATACCTTCGTGGATCGCCTTTAGTGACCCAGAGGATTCATATCTAGTTGGTCTTGAAAAGACATAACCACACAGACCTTGCCAGACAGATGAAAAGCTGATGTGATCAGGGGTCTTGGTGAGATACCAGAAAGATCCTGTCCTTCCTGGCAGCATGTGCAAGAACTGTCTGGGTGAAAAGGGCAGCCAAAGGGGAAAGTCACGAAGAAATAAGTATTGGCTTCCTGGTAAAGCCTGACACAGAGTAAAAGCCCTAGTTTTGGCATCCAGGTATAGTGAAGACATACATTTTCTCTATCACAAAGGTTATGTGGATGACATTTTCACACAAGCTGCTTGTTTATACAACAAGCAGATGCTCTTTTCCCCTAACTTAGCCATCTAATGAAGCTGAGCAGCAAGAACCTCTGGTCGGGAAAGATTCTTTATCAGGAGACACCCATGACTGGGTCCCAAACACCCGTGGCTGCTGCTGTCCCCAGGTGCTCCTCAGCAGAGATTAATCGAATCAGCATTCACAGTGTGGGGCACAGCTGAGACCTGGGAGGTGACACCCCCCGCTACCCCCAAGGAAGCTCTTTCAAAAGATGATTTATTTCCTCTCTGGGTCCTACAGAAGACACAAACTTTCCAATTTGACTTATCTGGAAAAAAAAGAAAAAGGAAAAAAAAAAAAAGAAGGAAAAAAAAAGAGAGAGATACATCACTCGATCCAGGCAGGCAAGGTTTAATTTAATCAGGCACTTAAACAAGGTGACACAGAAGCTTAATTTGGTGTCCTTGAGTGGGACAACAACTAGTCCAGAACCCTCAGCAACTGCAGAACGGATCACAGCTGGCAGACGGAGAAGGCGGCAAAGGAAAGGGCAGTTCAGAAACAAGGACAGCAAGGTGTCTCCTTGCCTACAAAGATAACTGGTGCATGGGGAACACAAGCAGCAAGTGGATCCGGGGGAGGGAAGCAGGGATCTCTGCCTTCTGGCAGGATGCAATTCAGATGCTGCCTTCTTCTGCTCACCATCAGACTCCGCTCACTGAAGGAACAATGTGCAATACCAAGCAGAAACTCCACCACCTACCAACTGACCACACAACCTCCTGTATGTCCCCACCTTAACTTCTGCTACCCCTCCAGCCTACACCCACCAAGAGGAAAAAGCCTTCCTGCAGCATCCCCCTGGCTCCTCACCCCCCAGCAGGAACACTGTCATGTACCAGAACTGCTTGTGCGGCAGTTGAGCCTCACCACATTTCAACATCTTCCTTCCGCTCTATGATTCTCTCGGGACAGGGCTGTTGTGTTGTCACAAATCAGTCTCAAACACTTACAAATGGAGCAGCTTTCTCCCACGGTGGAGAAAGATTCACTTCCCACTGATGTCGTCTTAACGTGTCTATCAAGTCCTAAGATGGAGCTTCCTTGATTTTTACTGCCATCTTATCTGACAACTGCTGTCTTGGCCAACAGCAGATCAAAGCTAGGACCTCCTGAGCTAAAAGCTGTGAGCTCTGCTGCAGCGGCTAATCCTCTGTGGATAAGAGCACGGGAGGGACCCTTCAGAGGAGAGGAGTCAGGTACACCTGTAAGTCGCTGTGATCTGGATCTCGGCGCGGCAAACCGCGCAGCCAGCCACCAGCTCCCGCATCTCGCGGCACGGAGCACACGCGACCCACGCATCTTTTGTCATTGCACCAGCTCCAGAAACGCAGCGTCGCTTTGTCAGCCTGAACACGGACCTACCCGAGCTGCTCTTCCAACCCACTGCACACATCTTCCAGCCCCTCCGCACGCCCCGCGCGCGTGGTGCAACCCTTGCTGCCATCTGCTGCCAGCCTCCACGGATGCACTGCAGCTCACGGAGCGTGAAAGCCCACCGCACGCTTGCGCTCGCCATGAATTACCGTGTTCTGCAAATTAACGATGGAGCAAGGGCAATTAAAAGGGAAGAAAGCCAGGGTAATGCATCATAAAAGGGGCTTTATTCTTTTATTTTGTCAATTGCAATTTAGATTTAATTATTTATGGTAATACTTCAGAGTGTGCTACTAAGCGTTCTATAACGTGATTTATAAAAGGAAGGAAACCTAAGTAATAAGTAATGTTCGCTACTGCATCTGCTATTAAATCTTTGCTGGGGCGGAGAGCCACACACCAGCCTTCTGTGTATGCAAAGTACCAATTAGCAAAGCACTATTGTAAAACGCAAAGGTTTAATCAATGGGAAAAATCCACTTGAAAACAGCGAGCATGCTGATTTCAGTTATAAAAATTACCACATTTCTATACAGTAAGTGGCTTTTTATCTGCAACTGAGGAGCACTTAAAGTGGCACGTTGCTCCTTTGGGTAGCACTGGAGGGCAGGAGTACCTGACCGCCGCGCTCTGCGCAGTGCAGGCAGGAAAACATCCCGTCCAGCAACAGCCAGCGAGATGAGGCTGATTTTGCACGTGCACAAAACGAGATGTTTTAAGGTGATCACTGCAGAGATTCTACGACTCGGGCTGGGTGCATGACCGGGAAACAGCAAGGCTTGGTTCCGTGCCAAGGTATGTCAGCAATTTGGGACACCATTCCCCTCCCTGGACCCATATCCAGGCCCCATCTGTCTGCGCTGCCTGGTTTTCTATCAGCTCTCAGGCGCGCGAGACCTGCCCCTTTGGCTGTGCAGCACATCAGGGTGCAGCTCTTGGGGAAGGCCTCCCCTAACTCACTGCAGTAATGCCTATTAACGTTACTCGTACAACCAGCTGAATCCTTAACAAAATGATAATACGTTCCATTTATGAGAGGCCATTGGAAATAATCGTGGAGTTAGCAATTTCCAGTTCTGCGGCTGCCCTTGACCATACACAAGAAACAACGAAAGTGTCCATATGCAACCGAAGGAAAAGAGAAGAAACAGGTCTGCTTTATACCTTTCAATTATTATTCTCTTCAGCTTCACTAGGAAAAACAGCAGGCAGAAAGCAGTGTGGTGCTTTGGTTTTTTAATTTAAATAGCAGTTTCCTTTAAATAGAATGTTCCTGCCATAGAAAGATTTAAATCACTGACTGAGATCAATTAGCCTAGGAAACAAGGGAAGTAGTTTAATGGTCCTTTGATTGCAGAGGCCACAGCTCCTCCAGCGCTGCACTGGAAGAAGAGGCAAGTTCAAGCTTTCAGCGCCACGTTTTGCCGCAAAGGGAGCCACTCCTCTGCGAAGGTGGTGCCTTCCAAGAGTCAGCATCCCGTTTCCTACCTGTGGTGTGGGCTTCCCACCCCAGCACCGCCTGGCATTGCTTGCCCTGGGGGCTGCAAGGCCTTGGCAGCCCCTCTGGTGAATTAGGGCAGGAAATCGGGTCAGCATCGTGGCAAGCGCCAGCCAAATGGAAGCCGGCCAAGGGATTACGCGAGAGGCAGTGTGACAGAGCCCAGGGCCATCTGATGGGAGAGGACATTGTCAGAACAGAGTGACAGCTCCTCACACAGCCTCTGCAGTTGTGACAGACAAAGCTGTTTGCTGTTTGCATGCCTCAGTGGGGAGCACCGCAGACCAGCTTGGATGCTACTGACTGGGCTGGCACAGGCCAGGCCTCTCCAGGCAGAATTCAGTAGCCCCTCCAAAATCAGGAGTGATCAACCCATCTCACCAGGCAGACAGTAACAGCCACAGAACAATTCAAACAACTGGCACATACCGGGGAGCATCCCCAAGGGCAGACAGGCCAGGGAGACGCTGACACGCTCTACAGGTTAGAAGAAAAGACAACGAACGCCTGGACCAACATCTTCTGCACATGAAGCAGGTTAAGGGCAGCCCCGCCTCAGACACTGAGTCCTGCAAAGTTCCAGTACGTACATCTGTGAGCAGCCAGAAGAAATGCAGCACAAAACCTCACAGTTCAGGATCCAAGGACACTGCAGAACTACAGGAGAGAGAAACTTGGCTGCTAGCAACAAGGTGTCTGCTGAGCAGTGACAGATTTCAGCAGGGCTTGGGCCACACAACTGGTGCCTTCTGCGTCTGATCAGCATCAGCCCTTCCTGAGGGCACATTTCCACCAGAGGTGCTTCATAGCAGTCAGACAGCATGTGGGATCTCCCAGCTTTGCTGCAATCTCTGAGCAAATCTCGCCCCACAGAAGACAGGGACAGACAAGATGCTCGTTCCTTCCCAGGAAAACCAAAACCACAGAAAAAGTGAAGTTACACAGCCCTGATTTTGAGAAGCCTTGATTCTGCAGAGTGCCCACTCCCAGCAGTGAGCACACAGGGCTTGGTGTACACTTAAAAGAAAAAAGGACTCCAGTTTTCACAGGCACTCAGACATCACAGTAGATGAATCAGGGCCCTACTCATACAGAGAGGCACTTACACACACATGAACTCTCCATCTGCGCCTGCGAAGCTGCATGGCTTGCTTTGAAAACAAGAGGACAAAGGGATTTGGCCAGGAGTGTTACAGCAAACCACTGGCAAGAATGGGACCCTGGAGCCCTGACGTTGGATTTTCCACTGTAAGCATCCCCTCCCCTCCTGACTCTACTGCACAAAGAGCCAGGAACGTAGATTTCTGCTTGTAGTCTCCTGCTTTTGCAGGAGCCAATGCAGGCAGCAGCCTACCTACCACCAGTGCCCACTTTCGCAAGCCACAAGGCCACCCTGAGCCCCGGTGGAACACAGCAGCTAGCTTTAACCATCTACCCGGGGTGCTCATAAACCACCTACAAGAGCGTTGGCCACAACATCCAAATAGGACCCTGGATAAATACTTGGGCAAAAGGCTCAAGCCAGGTTCCTTCCTGCCAAACACCGCACTGCTCCTGCTACTCAAGACAGGCAGCTCAAACCGAAGCTTGGGTATGCCTTTATAAACACCGGCGGCTCTGTCTGAGGTACAGACTGACTCACAGCTACACACCAAAAAACCAGCCCTACAGTGAACCCCCCGGAGCCCAGCACGCTTCCCGAGCTGATTAAACGAAAAAGAACAAAAAGAAACGTTATCTTTCTGCACATGAACATTTCTCCCTGCAAAGAGGAGCTAAGTGTGAACCGAACACAACTCAGGAGTGAGGCAAGGGCAAACATAGCCCCACTCACCTACTGCAGAGAAGAGAGAAAGCACCTTTCAAAAAAAATCTCCCAGCAACAAAAGGTCGAGGATCCATTCAATCCCCAGTGACCACGTCATCTTAAACCCTGATAACGAAGCGATTACGTTAAAAGCTGTCAAGGGTTACGCTGACCAGAGCAGCCCTCTCACCAGATTCAAGCAGCTTTGCCAGGGAGGAAAAAAAAAAGTCATAATTCAATCAGCTTGGAAGAGTCTATTCCCCACTGATCCCAAGTGATCAGCCTTCATGTTGAAGGAACATTACATTCAAGTCGCTGAAGATTTTCACTTTCATTTTTTTCTTCCCCTTTTCATTTTTTAAACCAAGAATTGAAAGGCAGCAAAGATAAAAACTGTGTTAAAACTGGAACTGGTTCACTCAGGGGACGGAGAAACATAATACTCTTTCTTCAGATGCTCTTTTAAATCCAGCCCCAGCAAGTAACATGACAACGGTCACTAGCGTCTGACAGATGCCCAAAAGCCAAGAGCAGAAGAGGACAATATGGGCGAGCTGGGTGGAGATGGGGCCAGGAGAAGGTGGAGGAAAGCTCTGGCAAGAGCTGTCAGCAGTTCCCTCCCCTTCTCTCCAGCTCTTTGGCAGTCTTAGGGGCAATCTAAGCTTCCAAGCAGGCTGTGAGGACCTAGCTGCCCTACGTCCCTTTGAGGCAGGACTGGGAACAACAGGAAGGCACTGGTGGAAAGCTAAAGATGTCAGAAAATTAAAGCACATGATCACGTACTGAGCACTTCTTTAATGCTAAAAAGAAGCAGGGGATACTTTGCTGGCTCTAAGCACTAAAGCCTGCTCCTGCTGTCCTTCTCCAGGGGAGTGAAGCATGGGTGAAAAAAAGGAGCAGGGGAACAGCAGAGTCACTTACTTTCAGCTACGCAGCCCATCAGCAGCACAGAGAGGAGGTTCACGAGGGAGACCAGCGAAGACATCCCAGGGCTGGGATGGATCCTCATCCTCTGCAACGGCCTTCAGCCCCAGCCGGGAAGGCTCCGGGTCAGCAGGACTCACAGTGTCTCCCCAGCGTTGTCAGCACCTGTGGATGCACAAAGGGCAAAGGGGAGAGCACTTAGAGAGAGGGAGGCGGGCAGCCGACATCCCAGCGGGAGGAGGTAGCCGAACAGAGCCCGGAGAGGCAGCGGGGTCCCGAGAAAGCGATTGCTGTGCACGGTGCCCGTGGGGAGGCCAGGCAGCCCTTCGCCTTGATGCCACGAAGGACTCGGCCAGCTCCATCGCCAAGCAGCCTGGTGGGGACGCGAGGCCAGCCCGCTCCAGCCTCCCTGCCTCGGCAGGTAATGGCGAATTTCCGTGCCCACACTCACACAAAGGGAGGGAACGGCGCAAGAAAGAGAAGCGTAATCAGGAGGCACCAACTGCGCAGAGCCCGTGTTTAAAGTTTAACACCCGTCAGCTTCTCTCTTCTCCTCAACACGGGAGAAAGGCAGCGCTGGCCGAGCAGCACACGAGCAATGAGGTGTGAAGGGATCTGACCCGACAGGGCCCAGGGACCCTCTTAAAGGGCGATTCTTCCACAAAAGCGCAGGGCGGGCGAAGAAAAACCGAAACCTCACAGATGAAGAACCCAGGAAGGAAGAAAAAAAAAAATCCCCCACAAGGGAAGATGAAGCAGGAGATGTCTCCCGTGTCCCCTTTTGTTTGCTGAGGATCTGTGCAGTTGGGGGAAGGATTTCTGCCCTGCCCAGGCAGGCTCTGTGTGGTGCAGCACTCACCCCAACACAGCAAGCCTGAACCGCAGCCCTGGAACCAGCGTGGGTGTCCCAGCGCCCCTCTTGCAAGGCAAATGCACGCTGGCGAGTCTCCCAGGCTTCTTACCATGGCTGGGATTACAGCAGCTATTCTGCATGTCTGATAGCCCTTACCCCCCTCAGTGCCTCAGTTTCCCCATCTGCAACACACAGAGGAACCACGTTACTGAGCTAACACAAAACTGGAAGAGACAAAACCGGGAGCAGGATTTACCCAAGTTGATCCCGAGGAACCAAAAGGCATAGCAAGCAAACACAGCCTCCAAAGGACACGGCAGAGATCTCCTGACCGCTTCTGCCTTGGACGTGGCAGAACGCGGCTGCAGGACAGCACCAGCATACTAGCACAGCTGCGACGGGGGAGAGCGAGCTCAGCACCAGGCTGCTCCCCTTGCCCTGCCGGCACATTTCCATGGAGACAACTCCTGGCTCCAAACAGAGCTGCCTGCTTACAGCTTTCTTCTGATCCCTTTGCAAAGCTGGAATGGCATTAAGGGAGCTGTATTCTTAGCAACTACCCCGGTCCTGTGTGCCAATACTGGCAAATGCTTCCTTCAGTGAGAGAGGCAAGCTTTGCCCCAGAAGGGCTGAAAATAGAGTGAAAACTGCAGCCACAACCTCCCCGTAGGGTCGGCAGCTAAGAGGTTCCTCCATGAGACAGACTCTGAGCACCAGAATAATGGGCCAGAGTTGTGTGAAAGATGCTCTCAGATCTGTACAGATTCCTTCCTGCTATCAGTTACCCCAATTAAAAATCAAAACCGGGGTTTATCACCTCTTGGAGAAAAGCCATGTAGGAGATATTGTACAGTGATCAAAGGCTTTAAAAGGACTAAGGGGATAGTGAGGTTGTTTAAGCTTTCTGATACACATCAGGGTATGAGACCATCGGGACAAGCAGTGTGAAGGGGCATTTTAATCTTTCTGTCCCATTAACTGTCCAAGGCTGAACTGTACAGAATTAAAAGAAAAGCCAGGATAAACAAGAAGTCCCCATGTGTACTCAGCCCTAAAGAGCAACTTTTCAGGGTGAAGCTTTGGACTTGCACTTTGAGAATCACAAAGACTCTGCTGTGTGCTCTGTGCTAGTCTAGATCCACCGTGCTTCAGTGCTGGCTTGTGACAAGCAAGCAAAAATACCGCTATCACAGAAAAAAGAGAAAAAATCCAGATTATACCACTGGGAATCTCTTCAAATGTTTGTTCTAGACGCACTTAGAGAAACATACAGAGGCTTCAGCCAGACTTAACGTGGGGTTTGCAGGGTTCCAGGGCGCAGAACAACACGTTGGGGTTTCTTTTGTTGTTGTCAGAGGCAAGCAGAGACCGGGAACATTATGAATAGCTGCGATGGTAACTGTTAATTAAACTGGGGATGTGGCATCAATGCCAGCACAACAAATGGAACCGAGTTGCTGTTCGCTGGCTCCCCCTTCTCCCTGCTTCAGTCATGCAGCTCCTAGTTCCCACCAGCAAGGCTGGAGGGGGAGAAGGCAGGAGCCGGCAACAGCAAGCATCCTCCCAACCATTTTAGTTCTCTATATTAAAAAAATAAAACCAGGGCTAACTCAGCCAGCATTTCAGAAACACTTGTTTGCCTTTATCAGAGCAATATCCTCCCCACAGTCCCAGTAAATGCCACCAAACATCTCCTTGAGCCTTGTCTGCTCTCCAAAAGCACCACCAGCGACCTTCCACAGCTCAGAGCAGCCAAGAGGCTGCGCTGCCCCATGCAGCACGCCCCCAGAGTCCCCCCGATGAATGCAGGCATGTCAGGGAAATGTTCTGCCTCCTACAACGAGAGGAGCCTGGCAGCTCCACGCTCCCACATCTGGCACGGCTTTTCATGCCGTATAATGGGCTCCGATAGAGAAAGTCTGGTAAAGGGGATAGAGCAGCAGCTCCAAGATTAGAGAAGGAGATGCCAGAGGGTGACACTTCCGCTCCGGTGCTAATGTGCTTCCCGAGCCCTTGACAGAGACAGAAAGTGCTGGCAGAGATATTAGGACACGTCAACTTCAATCCAGCAACTCATCCTTCAGAGCAGGTACATCACGGGCTGTCTCCCCCTGGATACGGGATTTTCAGGACAGCAAGACCTGCACCCACCTGGATCCCCTGCAGATATCAAGGAGAGACTGGGACAGGAGTTTGCTCTGCTTTCTCAGTAGCACCCTGGCAATAGGGAGACTGGAAACAGTCTCTGATCCACTGCACGATTCCTGCCTACGGTGCAGAACACACATTTGGAAAACCAGCTACTGTGCAACAAGGCTCTCCTGCCCTCCCAGTGGTGCTGAATTCAAGTGGGAATTGTTTTGATGAATGCTCAAATCACAAGGGCTCTATCACCCATCCTCTCCCCTCCTCTGCATGGGCACACCTTACCTTGTCTATGCTCTTTGAAGCAGGCTTGCATCACTCCTGCCTGTCTGATGAGCACCCAGCCAAGCTCCTGGCACCATACAAGTAAACATAATGGCAGTTTTCCCGCGCTGCTCCACAGACCTGCAAACCCTCACTAAATTCTCTGGCACAAGATCTCCTGCAACCCAAGCAAATCACCTAATAGACCTCAATCCTTGCTAAAGAATGCAATTAAATGAAGCCGTGGCCCCCAGTGGGGTCAGATTTGTGCTAGATATGGTCACATTTCAGGAATAAGATTAATTCTTACAGTAAAAGAGCTCCTGTAAGGCATTCATTCTTGTGCACTGCCTGATCTCTAGCTCTAAGCATGTACATGTGTGCATCTTGTAAGCGCTGAGCACAGGAGCTTGAAGAGTATTATTAAGAATAATAAAACTGAGAAGCGTTTGCAAGAAGCAGCTTCCCACTGCAGCTCCTCCAGCCAGTACCAGGCTAGGGCTCTCCAGGGACCCATGGGTGCGAGGCACAAAGGGTGAAATGCTCAGAAGCACCTACATTTCTTAAGAGCTTAAGTTCCATTGAGAGTCAAAGGGACTTAACCTAAGCTGCTAAGATGCTTTTGAAGATTTTCCTCCCAGCAACTCCCATTTCAGAGGGTGCTGGACACCTAACTCCCTTAAGCTACTTTGGGTATCCGAGGGGATATAGGAGGAGGGGGCTTTATCTACAGGCCAGTTTGGCTAGCTTGGTCCCTGCTGCTTAAAGAGGGAGCCTGTGGGAAATGCTGCTAAGAACAAGTGTCTGCACAGTTACAGACATTGGGATGGGTCAGAGCTATGCAGGTATTTTACCATATGTTACTTTTTCTTAGCCCCATGGAGCCAGTGATCAAAGCATTTGCTCTGCATTTAAAAAAAAATCCAGGAGAGAGGGATCATGCCTTCATTTCAGATTCATTACAATAAAACAACTTGAAAAAAATTTCAGAAAAAAAGCATTTGGGCTTCTCTTCTGTTTCACCTGCACGTGAAAAGGAGAAGGGCAATTTTAAAGAAATTCTCTGCAAAAAGTTCCGCACAGATCTAGCAGATGATTAAACATCTTCATTTTCAGCTGCTGCTGTGGGAGAATTACTCCCATTAGACATATCAATCGAAGCAAACACCTTGCAGGCAGAGGGCTGCACTGAGGTCTCTTTTCCTTCCAGCAGCACCGGCTCAGTTTGTGCTGCGTATTAACAAAGGTCAGTGGGTCACTTCATTTCCTCCCAGCAACCTCTTTAAAGAAAGAAAGAAAAGCTTTTAGCACAACCACTACCTCATTTGTCACCTCCCCTGGGGAGGGGAGATATGAAATTTAAATTCGCCACCCCACGTTTCTATCTCGCTCCTGTCTAACACCCTGCCCTCGGCAAACCCAACCCCACCAGCGCTGGGACGGGGATGTCAGCACTGGTGGTTCGTGCAGTGTGGGCAGCTGCCTGCTTGGACCTGGTCCAGGACCCCGCTGTGGGACGTTCCCTGTGGGTGCCGGGGAGCAAGGAGATGCCAACACGCTGTCCCTGGAAGCCCACGTGGCCCACGTCTCCACACTCAGGTTGCTTTGCTGGCAAGTATTAGTCTCTTTTCCTGGGGAAACAGAGCGTGAAGACATGAGTTTCAAAGTATGTGTTTCTGACACGCATTTCCCCCTCCCACCCACCAACGTGCTGACCAGCTAAGCCCTATTTAATACTGGGGGAGAGACCGCAGCCACCGTAGCTCCCTATCGAACACTTGAAAGTCAGTGTCAGGGCAGAGAGGGAGATACTGCTGATGCCTCTGCTCGAAAAGCAGCCACTCAACCTCAAACCTTGGTTAGACAGGAGACCCCCTGAGGAAGCTCACCCAGAGAGCCGGGTCTGCAAGCAACAGCATTGTTGCTGCTGCTCAGAGGGTTAGCTCAGGGGACAGAAAAAACAAAACAAACCTGCCAGCCACAAAAGCAAAATGCTGAAAGTCCCAGTGAAACCCAGTGCCAGAACCACGCACATCCTCCCCCCACAACAGGGAGACTCTCCTAACACTCTGCAGACCTCCCTGCGCCTGCTGAATCATGCTCCTCAGACCAGCAAAACCCCCAAAATGATTTTGCCTTCTGGGCCATTTCATCTCAGCAAAGACGCCCCAGATACGTGGGAGCCTGTTGCTGCTCAGAGGACCACTCTCTGCTGGGGCACACGGGACTGCCGTGCTCCTGCCTCCCACACAACCCACCTCCCCCCCCCCAGTGCTCTAATACATCTTATTAAAACAAATACAACCCCTGTCCACCAGCAAGGCTCACCTCAAGGCTAACTGGTGCCTTTAGGTGCTCAGCTTCAAGGGCTGTGCAGAAAAAACTGATCTCAAAAGACACACGATCCTGCCTGAAAAATGAGGTGTCCGAGTATTTCCAAAGCAGCCCCTTCCCCTCCAAAGCTGCCGGACGCTGTTCCTCCTCTACACTTGAACATAACTCCCCAACCCACTTCAAAACACAGGCCGTGGTCTTGGCAAACACAATTAGAGCAGCCAGTAGAGATCCTTCAGAGCTAAGCATGACTGTTTATCTATCATGGAATTACTTAGATCTTAAAAAAAATATTTACAAGAAAGAGGCAGAGTACTATCTTCAATGGGGAAACAAACACAGATGGAGAAAGAAGAGCTTTGATCAGGTCTGCCTCGGTCCTATGCGCTGCTTTTCATCCCCAGATCTCCAAGTGCTTTGATATGACAGTATTATCCCTTTTTACAATGTGGGAAACCAGAAGAAACTGCACACTAAGACAGCGCTCCGAGCATGAAGTCATACTGCCTCTCGCTGTGTTTGCACGCACGCACACACACTCTTTTTCTTTCTTCCTGCGGCATTTCTGGTCCTCCCATGCACGCAAAGTGTCCAGCACCGTCCCCAGGCAATAGGCACAATGGGCATTTTGGGCTGTGTGGGTGTTGCAAGAGATGCTACTCCCCGCCCAGGGGCACGATGGCACGGTGAGGGTTAAGCTGTGGTCACTGCAGGAGAAATGAGACAGAAGAGCTCTGAGTTGGGTTCCAATCGTCAGGAGAAATTAATTTCCCCCCACCATGTTCCCTGCAGTGACAGCTCTGACAAGAGGTGATGTATCTGTGGCGGCCGGGAAGCGTTCAGCAGGTGCAGCACAGCACGGGCAGGGGCAGAGGGGACGTTGCCGCAGCCAGAGGCAACCGGCAGCAAGGGGACAAGGAGGAGGAGAAGGAGGAAGCACAGTTCTCCCGGCTGGGCTGCACCCCTGTTAAGCCCAAGCCCACCCATGCCGTGGGGTGCTGCGGTCGCAGCCCCGGGAGGATCCTGAAGGACCACTCCTGCTGCAGCGAAGGCAGAGCTAAAAGCCTGTGCTAGTGCCAGCACCACAGCACCGCCAGCGAGAGGGAGGCAATGCTGGAGGGACCAGAAATCCCACAAGCATCATCCTGGGCCCAGCACAGAGCCGGGCTGAAGATGTGGCTTCTCCTCTGCCTCTGTGCACACAGGGCAGGAGCTGGGCTCTCCTCTGGGATGCATGAAGGTGCAAGGCAGGGAAGAATCGGACCCAGGACGACGTTCCCCTCTGCCCCATCCCTTTCCCTTCGCTGGCACACAAACACACCCCATCCTTCAGCATTTACCAACAAGCCGTCGCAGATCTCCGCTGAGCGCCTGACAGCATCAGCGATTGTCGACAACTACATTTCCTTGTGGTTCACGGTAATACTTTGCGTTTCTTTCTTCAGGCCTTCGGAGCTTTTTTTATTTATTTAGGAAGTCATTCATCATTAGCCCCAGCTTAGCTGCCTGACAGACTGGGAGTTCCTTGGGGCACAGACTGCATCTCGTCTCCGCGCTCGCCACGCGCACGCCGACAGCGCTGGGTAAATAACCGTCCGTCAGCCTCATCTCACAGGACCCTCAGCACAGCGCACCAGCCAGCCTCCGCAAGGGGAACGAACATGATCTTCTGTGAGAAAACAAAGCTAAAGAGCAAAGCACCGACATCCTCCCCCCAAAGCACCCGCACCCCAAGCCGGGCAGATGGGTGATGCTGGGTTATTGCAACACGCTCAAGACCGGTGGGGAAGCACAGGTTAGCGAAGGAGCACACATCCAGCACCAAACAGCTTTGGCCTTTGGGACATTAGGCACACTGTCAACTAAGATGACATAGGATTTTTAAAAAAATACCAAAATCTTTTTTTTTTTTTTTCTTTGGCCTAAATGTTTTCAGCAGGCAGGGATTCCTGAACAAGTCTGCAGAAAATGGATATATGCCCACTTCTGACCTACAGCAAATGCACCAAACTGCAGTTCCAGCATATACACGACATCCCTCACAAGGGACTTGACAGCATTTATGGTCATGTTGGCCACCAGCAACCTGCAGGTCTGTGTCCCTTTACACAAGTCCTCGCTCTGAAGTTCTTGCAGGAGCACTAACCCCTCTCCCCAACACAGCCATCCCTTCTCCGACCTGGGCAACACAGCTATAATCATCAATCAGCCCTTTTCCAAATTGGAGAGATCAAGCACCACTCAGACAAAGCAGAGAAAAAAAGAAAAAGAATTCAACAAAGAGTCCGACCAAACAGCCCAACACCAGCAAAACTAAAACAGCTTTTCTCAAAGCTAAGAACAAGCATTTTTCCACCCCAGATCAAATGAAGGTTCAGACCAATGCCGCACCTTCCTGGGGAGGAAAGTCTTCCTGGACTTCTGTGTGTGTCCAACTAAGAACATATAAGAAAAACACTGAACAACGAGGAACTGGTGCTTTTCTGACTTGCAGCATGGCATGAAGATGACCCGTACTGGGAAGAGCCCATCCAGATGGCCTCTGTCCCTCTGAGCAGGCTAATCCCTCCAGCTTTGGCTTACTGCTCCCTTCACATAGCAACTTGGACACTGCTGTATCTTGCATCCTTCTCCGCCCTCCAAACTGCTCAGCCCCTCTGCCAGGTCTGTACGGGGACTCCCTTTGCCATTATAGCAGCAGAAGAGAGTGACAGCCCCCTCTTTCACCCCAAAAACCCGGTGCAAGCTGGGGGGGGGGTGGGCGCGCAAACCCCGTTCCTGGGGCTGACAACGCTGCTCCTCCCTGACGGCAGCTCAGCTGCTGATAGAAACCTGCCTGGCCTTCCTCCAGTTCCTACAGTTTTTTGCTGCCCCCTGAGGGCAACTTAAGCTGCTTTATCACAAAATAGGTGGTTGTGACCAAAGAACCTCGTGCAAACCCTCTCCTGAGGATAACCGGTGGGTTCCCAGCCCCAGCAGCTGGGCCAGGAGCGTGGGAGGTCAGTCACTGCCCCACAGAGGTCCATCGCTCCAGGACAGAACCGCAGCCAGGTGATGCATGCTGCCCACCTCTGCTGCTAGGAGTTTGTGTCCAAGCGAAGCACCTCTCACCAGCCTTCAGCCCAAGCAAAAGACAGAAAAGAGATGAAAAATCGAAAGGAAAAAAAAATAATTGAAGAAAGTTAATTAGGAACGTGGGGGTACTTTATCAGTTCCAGCTCAGAGTGCTGGACGGGTGTAGGATGTCACCAGCCCTCTCACAAGAACCACCTTCTCATTACAGGCAATTGCTGATCGATTGCCTCCATTTGTTATCTTCATCAGAGCTCAGGCTCCTCGGAGCTCTCCATTGAACCCGACGCCAAGCACACGGCTTGATGGGCCCCATGGAAGGGTGGTGGTGGGACCCTCCTGGTGCTCCCACAGGAGCTCACCAGCCGGTGCAGGCAGCCCTCTGCCACCAGCATCGCCCCAGGGAGGGGAGTGCTAACACCACCGGCTTCATTGGGATTTTGCATGACTCCTTTTTTTTTCCCCAGGTAGACACCGTCCCCAATAATACGAGCTACAACAAAAATAACCCAAAAAATCCCCAAACCACACACACTTCAGGCCAAAACCAAAAAACAGAACTCTCTCCAAACACAACACCCTGGAGAAGTTCAGCTAACCACTACAGACCCAGGCAAGGACCCTGCGCCCTCATACCCCACCAAACCCAGAGAAGCTCCCGTTGAGTAACATGAAGTTGGCCTAGATTTACACCAAGACAGAGGAAAACTTAACCCCCTGCTTATCATTTTTCAGGTCCCTCATGGCCAAGAGTTGCAGAGGGACTGCCCTTGCTTTCTCATTCTGGAAGAGGCAATTAAACCCCAGAGGCTGGAACAGCTCAAGCCCACATACAGGCAAGCCAAGAGCCTTGGGAAACAAAAAAGGAAAGAAATACATTTCCTTCTATGGCCTGTATGCGACCTGGCCACTCTTGTCTGCACATCCCTGGGAGCCAGGCTGGGAGATGACACAGGTCTGCTGTGGTCCCCGTGCAAGGACGGAGCCACCTGCACACACTCCCCTTATCAGCAAAAAAACAAATGACAGGAAATAAAAGTAGTGAAGCAAACGCGCAAAGTTTAGCCTAATTACTGCTTGGTGGTAAATGAAAATCATTGCAGCAACAGTGCAGCTGATGATCTGTTCTGTTTCCTCATACCCCACGAAAAAGGTACAGTTGTGCTTCAATTAGGAGGGTTAGAAGCAGCAGCAGAAACAGGAGGGTGAGTCTGGCTGCTCCATGCTCTGCACAGCACAACTGTACCAGCAAATCCCCCAGCAAGTGAGGATGGAGATCCTGATCCGCAGTAAGAAGGATAGAGGCTTGTCTTTCTTTGTCTATACCGTAGAGCTGGCTTTGCTGCCACAGCTTGCATCTTGCTGATTAGCGACCAGCAAGTAAAGCTAATCAAGGTTATTAGTAAGTGCTGTCTTCCCTGGGTTTTGCGGCAGCCTGCTCGGGAGGACGTTCACCCAGCCTCTGCGCACCGGGGATGCTCCACCCTGCCACAAGGACCCACCGCTGGCCAGCACACAGGGCAATGTGGCTCCCACAGCCACAGGCCCATCAACCCCTCCATATATGATTTTTCCACCCAGGATCAAGCGTGCCGCCACTAAAACCACCACAAAGGCAGAGTGCACACGTTGGGCACGGCGGGCACAGGGATGCTGGTCCTGGTCCTTCCGCTCTCTCTAGTTCAATCCGTCTTTTCCTTCGGTATCTCTCCCCCCATCATTTCCTTGCCAGGAGCTCCAGCCCTGCCAACCAACACAGGGGGTTAAACTCCATAAAGAGGATTTGGTTTTGAGCTTGCAAGACAGAAGATGAGCAAATCCCTTCCCTTGCTCTGGCAGGAATCCTGTGTCTTAGGCCCACCAGCCAGGGGAGATTAAGAAAGGAGGAGAGAAAGAAAAAAACCCCATCCATCACTCACTGCCACGATCTCATCTGAATTTAAGAGCTAAGCTGGGAGGATGCTAGGTCACTGCTTGGGCTGGTGGAGCCCTGCAGACCGGCAGACACCACAGCAGACTGGACAGTCTTAGGCTGCACTGCTCAAGGTCAGCAACAGGGCTAGGAAGCTGCGTCCATGCTCCGTGCTTGCTTTCCCTCTGATTTAATTCCGGCCTCTGGCTCTTGTCTCATACTTGTAGAGAGCCCCAGCTCTAGTGGGTGCCTCCAGGAGTTCCCTTAATACATTGAGCAAAGCCCTACAACACACATCAGCAGCAACGCTCGAGTGGTGCAAGCCAGGAACGCTCCTGAGCTGAGCAGCTCGGTCAGGCAGGGCTTTGCTGCAATTTCCATCTTCCATACGAGATGCAAAATTAAGAGGCTGCTAAATAAGCAGAAACTGGGAGTAACATCATCCTCGCAGTACTCCAGCTCCTGCCTGACAGCCTGAGCTCGCCCTGCTGGCTTACTTCTATTAAATATGATTTTCCTCCCTTTCTGCTCTGAGCAGCTGTAGCAGCACAGTCCTGCCGGGCTCAGAGACATCCCACCCCAGAGGTAGCTGCGTTTCATTGGTTAAGATAAAGCAACCCATACGCAGCCTGCCCACACCAGGGATGCATCAGAGGCGGCTTAAAACATTTATAAGCATTCGGAGATTGATAATATCCCTCCTACAGCAGGCTGTAGGGAAGGAGCTCGCGAGAGGACCCTGGGAGAACCTACCCATTACCCAGGATTCAAAAAGACTCCACCTGGTAGGCACGTCATTTTGTATTTTACTTTAAACCAACATAAGGGGGTTTTTGACAGGCTGGTGAGATCATCTAGGTGTCTTTGTTAACAGTCAATCATCACAGAAACCAGGCAAAGCGATTTTTCCGAGGAGGCTGGCTGAGTATTCATGACAATGTTTTTGTAATGCCAAACAGCACATAGGCACACGCACGCACACCCCCCTCCGTGAGAAGTGGGCAATGAATTAAACATGCAATAACATTTACTCAGCAGGTGAAGACCATCAGCATGCAACGGGCTAAGCCTGGCCAGCGAGAAGGATGCTTTTTGTCCTCCATTTTCAGCAGGGCAAGGAAGAGCGCCGCTTCATAAAAGCAGATTCTTTCACTCTTGATGAGCACGGCTGCAGAAAGCTTTCCAGAGCCCACGACCCCCCTGCCCGCCTGGCCAGCACGAGCACTCGGTAATGACTTGTCCATCTTCAGAGGCACCAAGCCAAACAGGAACGGGTCCAACAACAAATCTCTCCTTTGGACGTGCAGAAGCCACCATATTGCAGAAAATGCTTTTATTCTCGCTGCACCATCTGGAGTCGCTGGGAAATGCAACTTTCTTGTCCCCATCAATTACTGAAGGGAGAAATCTGCCGTCCTCTGAAAACAAAACTTTCTGCTTGCTCCCGCACAAGGGGAGCAGAGATGGGCGAAACGGGGCTGAACCCCCTCAGCAACACATTCGGGTTTTATATCCCCCTGAGCGCCCACACACTCTGCTTTTGGGAGCTGATCCACCGCCTCCCCGATCCCAGCTCAGACCTGTCTGCACCACTCAGGGGTTCCACCTTGCTAGAAAACAGAGTTCCTTGCGCTTAAATTCCCTAAAACAAAAAGAAATGAGAATCCCCCACCCTAACCCTTTCACCAGAAGTGGGGGACAGTGTGGCCAGTCCAGAGGGGCGACGTGGAGCATTTCCCAAGGGGAGCACATCACTGGGGTGACGTGGAGCATTTCCCAAGGGGAGCACATCACTGGTGCCCCACGGGAGAGGCCACAGGGGGCTGAGCAGCAGCGGGGCCACAGCCAGGCAGCGCAGGCAGACGGGGAGCACAGCCCAGGGACAGGAACACCACCGCTGCAGGTTTTTAAGGAGGCCAGGCACGCATCTGCCTCAAACGACTTCCAAACGCGCGATGCTGCCTTGGGCCAGCGAGAGGGACTAATTGACCTTCCAACCTCCCTTCTGTCATTACTTTCTATGATTTTACAACCTCTCTAAACGGTTCATTTATCCTGAGCGAATTCCTGCTGCATCCCGCTCGTCAGCCAGTTGTGCAGCACCTTACTCCAGAACACAGTGTAGGGCAAACCCACTGCAGGTGCATGGACCGACCCAGCATGGGGGCAGCCCACCGGGAAGAAAATACGGGGTGGGGGGAACCCCAAACACCTCCTGCTGAAAAAGTGTTAAGAAGCATCTTAAATCCCTCAACTTTAGGCCTGTTCATTGGCCTGAATTAAAGCCCAGACCCTGAAGGCGGTACCTTGTGGCCAGGGTGGCTCTTGCCTTGGAGGGGTCAGTGTTTCCAGCAACAAGGACACCAATTAAAGCTTTTAACGATACAAGCCCAGGACCTTGCTAAGCCCCGAGCAGCCTTCGCCCAATGCTCTCTCTGCTAATAACCTGGTGCCGTGGCTGAATGATGGGTGCTGTGCTGCCTTAAATATTTATGACCATCATAGATGGCTTCTTTCCTCTCCATAATGATCCCCCTGCATGCACACGCACCACCACCACCGCCCCCCTCCCAAGTCCGTGAGTGCCTGTCAGTGCTCAGGCAGAAATGACTGGTCTCCTCCCAGCACACCTCCAAGAGCATCGGCATGTCTCTGGAGAAGCAAGGCAGGGTGCCAGGGTGGGATTTATTTTGTTTTTAAAGCCTCCCCCCAACCCCTTCCCACTACAGTCTCAGCTCGGGTCTCTCGTTAATCTAATTGTTCTCCTAATGAAGATCTGCAATTCCTCAAACATTAATTACCAACGGCAGCAGCAGCAGCAGCTGTGGAACAAGAGCTCCCTGTTCCTAATAATATGCTTCACACTTTTGCCTGCCACAGCTCAATTTAGCTTTGCGTGATTTGGCTAGGGGGAGATAAATAATATTCCAGCTACGGGGTTCTGCAGACAACCCCAGGAGGAGGCAATGCTCTCCCCATGCCCAAGGTGCTCTGAAGCACCGTAGGTCCTCAGCTGGCTGCTAAAAAAACCTCTTTTTTATTCCACGTGCAGCTCCAGCCCCCCTGATCCAGGGCTGTGCCTCCATCAACGGCACCATCTCCATCAGACACAGCTTTTAGCAGGTGTAAAGAGCTCTGCAAACAGCTGGACCTGCGCCAGCTGGAAGCAAAAGAGAGGTGCTACATCCACGGTCCCTGTCTGCACGCTAAGCACTACGGTAGGGCAAATAAACCAGCAAGAAAGTAAGAGCACGGGTAAGGAGGAAAACAAACACCAGTAGGATGGGCTCAGGCAGTGAGGAATGAGTCAGGGGATGGAGGCACAGGGAAGGGGGAGAGTGGCCGGAGGGAGGGCGAAGCTGAAGCCGTTTATTTGTTTCACTCACAGTAAAATGGAAAAATAAATGAACGGGAAGGTTAGCGGTGCTGGTGAAACTTGAGTGCGACTGCAGGCCTGGAGGGAAACGCTCGCGCACGCCCTCTCCCCCGGTGCCAGGCAGGCTGCCAGGGCAGGCACACCGGGAGGGACGGCTCAGGGGGTGCAGCCTGGCACGCTGCGATCCAGGCAGCTCCTGCAACCGCTGGGCTCGCATGGATGCAGGGGCTGTCCTGCACCCCCCAGGACCCATCGTGCCCATAAACCAGCAATGGCTTTGGATATGGCTATGGAGACGGAGGAAAACCAAACGCACAGGTCCAGAGCCAGCACTGATACTGTCACTGCAACTGGGGGGGGCAGCTGATCTCTTCCACATCCCTCACCCACCGCGACACATAACACAGTCGTGGGAAAAGGCAGTCCACGTTCGCTAAGGTCAACCCCTTCGGATCTCAGCAGCATGGTCACCTCCAGCCCAAGGGCGTGTGGGGGGAGCATGGAGAAAGATGTGCCCAGCTGGAGGAGAGCCGCCAGCCGAGTCCCTCCTTACAAAAGCAGCTCAAAACCATGGGTTAGGAGAAGCAGCTGGAACGACCGGAGCCAGCAAAAGCTGTAGCAGCCCCTCTCGCCAGCACTGCGCAGCCAAAAATACACAAGGGGAACAAAACAACGCACACACACAAAAAAACCCAATCCACAAGAGTTTTCAGTGACAAAAGCAAACAAATAGATTTGTGAATAAATATTGATTTGACAGGAAGTCAGGCAAACCCTTCCAAAAACACACGCTGGCACCGTGTCCCTCTCCCAGCATGATGAGCAGCCGTCATCATTTTATGGGTGCCTTTGCACGGTCGGCAGTTTGAGCTGCTTCGCAGGGTTTCAGTTTCCAGGCAGTACTGGTCTCCCCTGCGCTGGGCATCGCACACCAGCATCGTCTTGAGAGATTTCAAGAAATAAATGCAGGGGCCAGACGGCCTGGAAGCCCACGCTGGGAAAAGGGGGCAGCACAACGACCAAAAGACCCACTGTTTGCCCTAACCTCTCTCTGGGAGGGGAGAGGTGGTCAGCCACTGCTGGCTGGCACTACAGGCTCAGTTTGGTCTAAAGGAGTTAAATCTTCCCTTCAGCCGAAGCGCAGGGCTGAGTCAGACACCCAGCGTCAGGGGGGCGATGGGATGCTGCTTCACGCTCGCTTTTTTCCTGACCACAAACACATCTGCGCATACCCTGATCCTTCACGGACACACACACAGGCCTTTCATCCCGGGAAAACCCCCACAGCACTGTTGCTTTGCAAAAATTAATTCATGTGCCCATACAAGGAATTTAAAGACTTGCTTTCCACTACAAAGTGGGTGTCTCCAGAGGAGAGATGGGCACCGTTTCATCAACGGCAGCGTGGGGTAAAGTCCAGACCCAGCGCACAGCACAGACCTGCCCCTCCCGTGCCTTGCGCAACCCTTCATATCGGGTTAGCGAACCTCCTGCTGAACCCACTTTGCCTCTTGCAGCCCCCCAAGAGCCACACCGGTGCAGCAAAAAGCACCAAGCACCAGCATCATTTGCCTTCGGTGGTTTCCCACTCAACTCCCAGCCTCGCTCTGCTCATGGCATCCAAGGAAGCGATCAAGGTGGCAGATTTCACCTGATTCACCCCAGAATCATCATGCTAGGGGAAAGAAAACCCACCACTTACAGGGTTTTCAGTTCATTGCAAACTGGCTGGAGGTCAGCAGAAACATCCTGGACAAGGTCTAGGTGCTGCATCCCAGACCTCATCAGGCAGCAATTGCAGCCAGCACTCGGCAGACACGTGATTTCGGGGTGAGCATCCCGGCACGGATCCTGCACGCCTCCAAAAAAACGTTTCCTTTGTTCAGCTTCCTCCCAGCACAGCACAGCACTCCCAGCCCCGTGAGCGCCATGAGGGGCCGGTGACGCTGATCACAGCTTTCCTGCTCATTTCTTTTTCAATGACTGAATTAGCAGGCAGCCAGCTGACTTGAACATCCCCTTATCTCTGCACCAAGCTCGCTGCCGAGGATTTGCATAATTTTAATCTTTCCCACCAATGAGCATGAAAAAATTAGTTTTCCACTATTTTATCTTCTATTTGTGTTCAATAAACAGAGCTGGCAGCTTTGCTCCCTGTGTTTATGCTGGGAACTATGAGGAAGAAGGGAGGTGGGGGAAAATCCCACATCTCCAGCACTTGGGCCAGGTGGAGGGTTAAACTTGAGGACGGAGGCTGGGGGAAGGCTCTGCAAAACTGCCTCATAAACTGCAGCCGGAGATGGATTTGACACTGAAGCCCAAATTTCCTTACCCAATCCCAGTTGTTTTCTCCAGAGTCCCCTTCCTATCTCCCAGCACCAGCAGCCAGGCTTCCTCCCATCATCAAGACCGCTGATTTTCCTCTCAAGCAAAGAGTTTGTTGGACTCGCCCCGAATACAGGCTCTAGATCCCAAGAATATCAGGACTCCAGGGATGGGGTGGGAGGTTCCTGGACAATGAGGTCCCACCTGGAAAAACCTCTTTACCTCTGTTGGCAGGGAACCGCGGAACCGCAGGGACAGGGTTACTGCAGGTCCCTGCTCACGTTTCTGCACCTAATGAAGGTTTCAGCTCTCGCTGCTGCAGGTACTCAGCTCTGCAAGACCAGTCACGTTCAGCAGCGTGGGGCAGATTCAAAGCGCTGCCCTTCGCCATCCTCCCGGGCGCGCACGGCAGCAACCCAAGCTCACACCCTTCTCTTTTGTTTGCAGGATCCTCCATCCAAATTGCTCACGCTTCGTGGAAGGAGGGGAGAGGGAACCACGCAGAAAATCACCGCCGCCAACGCACAGCTTTGGGTGTTTTTTAATTTAATGCTTTCCTTAAAAGAAAAGGACGCACCAAAAATTAAGCTTGTCCATATAAAAAAAGGCACTTAAAAGAAAAAGCTCCTGCTTTTGCCCTTTCTGCTGCAGAATGAGAGCATCATTTTTGGCAGCACGCAGCGGCGAGGGATGCATGCCGCGCCCCATACCCCACACCCATGAACTTCTGGATTACACATCTGAAATCAGGGCTGCTCTGAAGAAAAAGAAAACGCAGAGAAAATTGAGGGTCTCCTTGCATGTACCCCACTCCAGAACAGGGTAGAAGGCACAAGCATGAAAACACATTTTAAATTCCTTTCCTCCCTATGGAGTCAAATGCAGGTCATGGCACACACAAGCGAGAGGCAGGGGGCAGATTTCCAGCCTCTCCAGTAAACCCGTCCCAGCCTCGTGCCCAGGGAGGTCCCAACGAGGTACCCCCAGAGGCAGGTTTGACAGAAGCCGCCTCCCAAAACACAGGGACTAATGGCAGTGGGGTGGCTCACAGGGCTGGTTCTCACCTTTATGGGGCCGGGGGCTGCCCAGGCACCTGCTGCGGGGTCCCCCATAAGCACTGCAGAGAGGACGGGGGTGCAAGGAGCCCAGGGCGAGGCAGGGTGCAGCCACCCCGCAGCAGAGCAACGCCCAGCAGCCCCGAGGAGCCGGTGTCTCCCTCTCCCTCTCCCTCCACCCAGCTCTTCCCCCTGATCCCAGCCTGCACACAGCCTCTCCCTGCTACCAGCTAATCTGCACCCGGAGGTGCAATTACCTTCCATACGTTCTCTATTTACGCTCTAGGAACCATATAATTTTCTAGACCAAAAACATAATTAAAGAGTCGGAGCTCCCTGGAACAGAGCCCTCTCTCCTGCCATTGCTCTTATCTTCTCTAAAAATACCCTGGCATGGCAGCCCTGTGCCAAGGGTCAGCTCACAGCAGGGCTGAGCCATGGAAAGAGGAGCAGCCCTGCTGTGATGGGTGTCCTGTGAGGCGAATGCATCCAAAAGCACCCACTTTGGCCCCAGAAAGGAGCTGCCCCAACAGGAACACTGTGCTCTGCACCCAGCCCTGCTTTGCTGCAGTCAGGGCTCCGAGGGGTTGCCTATGCAAGGAAAGAGTAACTCAGATTTAACTTTTAATGCGGTTTATCTAACCAATTTTAAAGCCTTGGGCAGACAGACTAATTGAGAATTAAAGGGACTTTGATGATCATTGCTTTTGCATCAGAATCAATCTGGGGTTGCATTCAGTTTATTCCAGGATAAATCCAGCCTTCCAAATGAGATGCAAAGGCACATCTGCACAAGGGAATATCGGACCCAAAGACACCAGCTTTTCCCTGGACGACAACAACAAATCAAGCCGTGGCTGCAGTCTGGCCCCAGGTGGAGCAGAGCATTCAGGACCTTTTCCAACCAGGGAGCTTCCCAGGTGCAGGAGGAGGTGCCGATGCCGCGGGTCTCGGGCACAGCTTGCTGCCCCTCCAGCCACCACCACCAGCCAACAGAGCTCAAAGCACAGCTCTTGAGGTGAAGGAAACCCAGGGTGAGAGACACGGCTGGGGAATGGGAGGAACCCCGGCTCCACAAATGCACTCACAGCTCGGCACATCCACACACGCCTCCGACCTCCCCACGTGCTGCTGCGTGCACCTGGCTGGCAACGACACCCAAGCGGCTTTGTTATTTGGCTGGAGAGGGCTCAGTTAGGCGGGCGATTAAATAAAGCGGGCAAAAGGCAGCAAGCACAGCAAGGGACTCTCAGCCACCCATTTCAGCCCAATCAAGCTCCCCTGGAGAAGCAAAGCACTCATGATTTCTTTTGGCATCTTCCTCTGTTCGCAGCCACCGTGTCGCTCCAGCCCAAGCCTGACCCACCCCGAGCAGCCAGCGGCAGAAAGCAGCCCTCGGCCACCCAGCTCTACATCTGCACCTCAGGGACTCGCACACTCACCCCTCACCACCTTTACACATGGGATAATATCCTGCCTTGTAATGGAGCATCACAAAGCTCAATTCACATTCACAAAGCCCAGGCCAGACCACGCAGCGGAGGCAGGAGCATCGCCAACCCTCCCCATGCTCCTGCTCACAGGCTCATTTTGACTGAAAACACGCTCAGGTGGGTTGATGCAGTCATCCCCAAAGAAAACCCCCTCAGACACAGCATGTGCACCCACAAGTGCCCGTGCACCCCAGGGAAGTGCCGTACAGACACGTGCCAGAGGTGGCCACGTGGGCAGGAGCCAGCAACCATGGGGCAGCTGGGGGGGCCAGAGTACCACGCATGAACAGCAGGGTGCATGCCATGGAATAATGATTTCACATCCTACCCAAAGCTGAGCATGACCAAGGTCACGCAGCATGCAAGTGGCAGAGCCATGCAACCACCTTCCCCCCAGTTTCCCCAGTCCTCTCAGATCCCGCTGGCAGAAGCGGCAAAGGAGATGGAGCTGATTGCACTTGCTCCCACCCACAAAAACGGTGAGTGCTTCTTTCCACCCCCAAAAACGCAAGCAGCATCGCAGCGGGGCACCCAGCAGCCGGGTATAACCAGACCCACGCCTGCTCAGAGCAGGAAGACGGAGACACGCCACGAGACCGGCTGCTCTCTGGGCCTCCCCTGCCCTCGTGCTCCCAGGGGAGAGCCCCACACACGGAGGATGCACAGGCCAACAAGACACCGAGGCAGCACAGCCTCTGCAGGAGTCAGGCTCTTTCCAAGAGGCGAGAAGCAAAAAGAAACCCTCTCTGCTCATTAAACACGGCACAAACGAGCAAAGCAAGAGCTCACAAAGCCCCGCCGGCCGCATGCACCCAGCGTGCCCACCCCACCGAGCTGTGCCATGGGCAGGGGGAGCTGGGAGCCACTTCCCGGGTGGGCAGCGCTCCATCTGCCCGCTGGTCCTGCCCTGCTCAAGTCTGCACAGACACGCGGGCTGAAAGCTGGGCCCGGCTCCCCCGGCCAGAGCAGCTGCGCTGGGTCCCGTCCAGCCGTTCCTCTGCGATGGCTTGGGGTCGGTTGGCGGCAGACCCCGCTGGCTGCTGCTCCTTTCCAGCTCCAATTTGTTTCATCTGCTTCCTGCGTGCAAGGGCCACATCCCCCAGTAACACTGGACCGCTCCCACCAGGGCTCTGGGGGAAGGAGTGGGGGTCTCGCAGCTGCTGCGGCATCGCACGTGTGTGGGGAGGTGGAGGAGTAAGAGCAATAACATGGGGGGGGTGGGGGGGAAGAGGAGTAAAAACCAACTATGAAACAGCCCTGGGGGAGAATCGCTCGCCCGGGCTTGCTGTAATTACACTCCTACTGCAGAATACAAAGCCCTTGGCTCAACCCGCTCATAAAACTGGGAGAAGGATGGTGAAAAAAATATTTTTTTAAAAAATATCCTGAAGGGTCAAAACAACCTTTTAACTTGTCAACTAACAAGTTCAAACAGGACTGCAGGTATTGCTTTCCATAGCTTCCAGGGAGAGGCATTCAGACCAGTCATCTGAACTCAAGTCCTCCAGGCCTTTACGGTTTTTTCGACAGCCAGAAAAATCAAGGTAAAGGTATTGGCAATCTACCCCAAAACCACTTCCCAGCAGAAGCACCAGCCTGGACAGAGCACTCCAGCACACAAAAACGGAGCTGCTGAGCTCCAATGCCAGCTCCATCACCCCATGTCCTTGGGCAAATCATTTTGCCTTTCAGCGCACTGGTTTCCACATCCTTCCCTGTAATTATGCCCTTCATCGCCTGCTCTTGTTCTCTGCCTGCGTGTGCCGCACGGACTGCCCTGCCAGCACAAAGCCACATAGCCCCGGCCAGGGAGGAAAGCTCTGCCATCCCCTCTCCCCCATTCACACACACCTTTGCAAACAGTTCAGCCAAACCAATGCAAATCCCCAATAAAAACACTTACTTTGATTTAAGAAACCTGCTTCTCACAAACTCAGGGCTGGCACAGTTTTAGCATGAGCTTGTTAGAGCACTGCCCAGAAGCCAAAGTACATACAGAGTTCCCATGAGCTAGGTGGTGAGTGAAAAGCCAAGGGACCCCACAAGTTTTGCCTTCACTTGTTAATTCGCATGAAAATATAAGTCTGCTGTGATATAACCTTCTCCTGAGATTGCTCAGCCCATACACAGCCTCCAAACAACCAGTAAGCCACCTGGAGGAGAAAAAAGCAGCATCCCCAGAGCCTTCGGTCCTAACTTCAGTAAACACAGTTTCCTCAGCTCCCCTTGGCTTTGTGTGCCAGGTCTGTACATCACTCATGCCACCCTAGTCCTGCTGCTGCAACCAGCAGCAGAAAACCTTCTGAAAACTCACTTTTATTGCTTGAAGTGCCATCAGCTCTCTCTCCATTGAAGCAGTCCTCATCGCCATCCCTGGAGATGCCCTGATGGGGTCCAACGTCGAGAGGGGAGGTCCAAAAGTTCCTCCAGCACAGGGCAGGCGGAAGGATGCTCCTCTTCCTTCAACTTCAGGGTTATTTTAGATGCCCTTGAACACACCAAAGTAATCCTTCCCAGTCAGAGACTGGATGGGTCCACCAGAAGAAGCACCAAAGCTCCTGCAGGCAGGATCCTCAGGCTGATGAGTCTGGAGGTGCTTCTCTTGAGAGCTCCCGTGGTGCTGAGCATCCCTGCTCTGGCAGACCAGACCTTTAAAGGAGTCATTAGTTTGGCTTAAAGGTGGGTCCGAGCGATGGGTATTACAGGTCTATCCCTTGGCACACGTGCAAAGCTGTGGGGATACATTTACAACACATCCAGCAATAAATCTGATTTTCAGGTTCTGAAGTGATTAGAGGAGGGGTCTGATAAAGAAATTTCTGTGTTCGTTTTCTGTGCTTTTCATTTCAGCCTCTTACACAGTATTTACAAGGGAAAAAAGGTGTCTGAAGAAGCAGCTTAAAAACACGTGCATTTTTGTAAATCCTCCCACTTCCAAGATTGTATCAACAGAAGAAAGGAGGAGGAAGAAAAACCATAAATAGGAGTTTCGCATTGACAGGGTACCTTTGAACAATTTTCAAAGAGCTCCACTACTAGCTTTCCTATTTGATTTTGTTTTTTCAGAATATCTACAGCGTGTTCCTCCATGTACCAAATGATTCCTCCAGTTCAGGTCCCTTTTCTGAACTGTTCCTTGAAGAAGGCACCCCTGGGTCAGCAGCTACCACAACAACTGCTTCAGATGTCTGCCCAGGACCGTGGCTGTGCCAGGATCTATTTCAAGGTTTGCTCAACGGACGAGGGATTGCACATTGATGCTGAAGATCCAGGAGCTATTCCCAGCTCAGCCGCAGCACTGCAGTGGCTGTTTCCCTTCAAGGCAGAGGTTGTCTTCCACCAAGGATATCCAGCATGGATAAGAGCTGAGCCTTTCTTTTGGGTGGGATCATTAGGAGTGAAAGCAAGTAGAGATCTTGAGCATGTACCAAACTTTGACAATTAAAGACATTTAAGGCATCAGAGCCTTTTACTGGATGCTATAACCTTATTTTTAAATTATCATCTCGAGGTATTGACCTACCACACTCAGTGCTTGTAAGGATAGGTAAAGAAAGCAGAGTCCCCAAACCCCATCACGAGCAGATTGCAGACATCGGGGAGAAATCACTCCTTAAAATCAGTCATCCACTCCTGAACCAAACAGCCTGTGCACCAAAGCCAGGAAATCCTTCATTTATTAACCCAAAGCTAAAGCCAAGAATTTTACACACCATCTTTGTGGTGCGGGGGGGGGGGGGGTCCACTCCGTGTTAATGGCTTCATCCCACTGACAGCAGCCTGGCAGCTGCAGCCTCACCCGACCCAGCCAGATGCAGTTCAAGACCACTTGGAAATGAGCTGCCGTAGCACACATGCCCCTGTGCTAAGCAATGCTCGGTTGATGCCACCATCCTCCCTCCTTGCAGGAAGCAAGCAGCCCATAATTCTAGCTACTGTGCAGCACAGACAGCTCTGGGCAGGGGTAACTGCCACAGAAAAGCCGCTGTCTGAAGGACCCACGTTGCCCTGGAGGTGCTATCTCCCATCCTTTGCTCACTATGTTTCCCCACCTCCAACAGAAAACTAAGTCCGAAAAGGGGAAGGAAAAAGGTTTGCTAAGCCCAGGATTTGGGACTCTGTGGAAAATAAAAGAGACTGGGGCAAATCACCCAGCAGCCAGACCAAGGAAAGCAAGAAAGAAAAAGGTTTGTTTCACTCCCTGCATGACTGCACCAGGAGCTCCACACCCTTCTCTCTCCTCCTGAATGAGATTTCAAGACCAAGGTTGATGTAATGCCTACAGATCTTCCTCTCCATCCTCAGAAAAAGAAAAAAAAATTTTAAAAAAATCAACCTGCGTGAGAGAGGCAGCCCTGGGACCTGCGCAGCTGACACTGCAAGTGACAGAAAAGTCCAAGGGACAATCAAGTTTCGGATTATGATGGGAAAGAAGAACCGCATATACATGAGCATAAACCATAAATAAACAGGAAATAAATCCCATGGATATGGTGACAGCAGCCCCCAGACAGATCTTTACAAATTGCCTTTTACAAGTAAATAACATTATATCAGGGTTTATGGGCTTCCCTGAGATGGGCACAGGCAGCGCTGTAAATACTGCAACGGCATTGATTAGGCAAAAGCCAAAACCATAAGGATTTTCTTGGTGCCCACAGCGTAGCATGGCTCTACAACAGCCGGGCGAGATGGGGAAGAGGAAAGAAATACAGTCTGGCATCCCCAGGCAGCGGGAAGTGCTGCTGGGCAAGGACATTTTCCATCATACATCATGCCAAAAGGTCATGGAAACCCACATGAATCAGATCCCCACTTTACCCTTCCCATGGTGAAAGCACTGGCCAAATCATTCTGCCTTAGTTTCCCCTCTGTACTACATGAACAGAGAATGCTGAAGAGCTATTTAACAATACCAAGTATATAATTCACTGAAGATGTTTAAGTGCCTTGAGATTTCTGAAGGAGCTGCTATAGGGAAGGCATTAATTTAAATATCTAGTGGCATAGAACATAATGCCAGGCAGATTTTCTTCCATTCTCTTATAATAGCTTAATAATCCTCAAAATAGTTTCATTGTTAATACTCCTGTTGTGTATTTTATTACGGCTTTTTAGATTGTAAAGTAAGGTAAACACTCCACATTTCTCCAGCACCTACCAAAGCACTGCTCAGAAATAATTACTTAAGCTTCACGAACACCCGCGTGGGGGGACCCTTCCTATTTTGATACGAGTGCATCATCCCCCTTTTCATCCAAAGCCACCCAAGACATTCTGAGGTTGAACAGCAGCAAAACGCACTCTCCTCCCTCCTCCCCCAGACCTTCATTACTAGTTATTGTCTCCTCTCTTTAAAGATCCACAAATTATGACAAACAAAAGGAGCAGCTTCCCAGGCCCTCATGCAGGCACCCTCCCACCAGCCCACGGCTCTGCAGCTACGCCGGCTCCAGCGCTCAGGGCAGGGGCTGCCTCTCGCCCGACAGCGCGAGCAGGGTACCAACCCCTGACCCCCTCGCAGACGGCTGCCGAGGAACCAGCCATGGGCAGACAGTGACACATCTTCTGTCGGGAGAGGAAGGAGACAGCAATTTCTCTGTCAAACCTATGAAAATCCTGTGGCTGTTAAAGGCTGTACGGACCCAAAGAGAGCACGGTACGCATCCCCCTTTCCTTCCGCTCCCTGCGACTGGAAGGTCTGCGATGGTCCTGTGGCTCTCCACCTAAGCATCCCTGCCACACACCTCCCGCTGCATTTACTGCAGAGCTCCACGATGGTTTAGGCATCTGCCATTGCACTCGTTATCCCCACCCCAAAGACGCAGAACAGAAGGACCAGAGGAGGCAGCAGCTTGTCCAAGCTCACAGAGCATCCCTGTGGCATAAGGGGGAGACGGAGGCTCGAGAGCAAACCTCAGTTTAACACACTGTTATCCTCCTTTTGGGGCAAATTTTAGCTCTTCGTACTTGCAAGCTGGGAGGCCCCATGGCCAATACACGACAGCTGTGATGGTGGGATCTTCCAGGGCAGAGACAGGCTGAGCTAGTAAGGGCAAAACAAAAGCTAGCGAACCATCCATTAGCAAACCATCCTGAAAAGCACAGCGACACCAATGCTAGAGCAGGAGAGAAATGAGCGATGTTAAATGTGTAGGTAAATCTCAGCCTGAGATAGGAGGAAAAGAAAAAAAAGAAACAGTCTTACTTGGCCCTCTTGGGGGAAGAAAAAGAAAAATGGGGGGGAAAAAAAAAAAAAAAAAAAAGAGTAAAGTCTTTTGAGGCCTACACCAAAAACTACCCTCCCCCCAAGAAAATACACAGAAAGAAAAATGCAAGATCAGCCAAAGTTACTGATGGAGAGGCTCCAGGGTATAGTCAGTTATTGAAGTTTTGCAACATAAAGCTTAAATTATTTATTATTATTTTTATTTTTCTAGAGAAGGAGAGGAACAACGCATCTCCTTCCTGAAAAGTTAACAACTGTGCGACATCATCTCTGCATTGTCTCCCTGTTTTATCGCCACAGTACAGCGCTGAGCAGATTCCACCCCAGGGCAGACACAAAACCACAGGGCCATGGTTTCTAATTATACCCTCTATTCTCAGGGAAATGGTTTATTTATTAGCTCTTTGAGCTTCCCTTTCATTCACTCTCAGTCCCAGTCCCGGCAGCGAGGGGCTCTCGACAAGAGGAAATTTATTAGGTTTTCTCTATTCTCCACCTTCCCGGCTCCGCGCTCTCCCACCCAGCCTCTCCCTCCTCTCCCCATTCAGCATTACAGGCAGTCTCATCACTTTTAATTCAATAACTTGCAGTATAATTACTCCGTAATAACACTATTATCTTAACATTTACTCAGCAGCTGTGATCCCCTTACAGCGAGGCGAGGAGGGAGAGGAGAAGGGATTCTCCGGGGAGACGCGATGGGGAGAGCTGCTTTCCTGCAGGAGAAAGACCCAAAAATAAACCCCAGCCGGAGATGGAGATGCTGCAGCAAGGAACAAGAGAGCGGGGCGAGCGCCGAGGCGCTGTGCCTGCAGCCCTGCCCAAGTCCGTCCATTTTATCTCCCTTTCATCAGAATCTGGCAGGTTTTACACGCAGAGGAGAGCCCGAAGGGACGCTGCATACACACAGCCCCGGGTCTGCAATACCACAGAAGCCATTTAAGCAAACTCTGTGCTTCATAACCTCCCTAAAAAAGCCCTGCCATTAGGTAAACGGACTAAAAACGGGGGTAGGCAATAGCAAAAGGCCCACCGAAGGATACGACCGTGCTCTATGCTATAGGAAACGGGATCATCTCCTGCCAAAGTCATCTCTTGAACTACAACCATTAACCACTTAATACATTACCCCAGCTATCGCTTGCTACAAAGACTGGTTTTAATTTTTACTCCAGCAACTCCCTCAGAAAAAGGGTTCCCACATTTCACAGCAGCACATTTGGTAAATAGGGTAAGAAATTCCTCTAAAGCCATAGCCTAAAACTCAAATAACTTGTGCAGCAAATGAGGCAGGGAATAGCCTATAAAATACCAGACACGACCAACCCCAAGCTTGCCTAGAAAGGCAGAATTTCAACCTACAAGCCTTACCTAGCCCCTACAAAGAGCGCCGGCATTGGCACCTTTTGCCTCCTTGCTGCGGTTTTATTTTCTATGATATTTAAACAAACAAGCCCACTGCATATTTAGGCAGAAATGTTCCTACATGCACTATAGAAAGAGCAAGTTACTACAGCCCCTGCTTAAGCCAGCACGATTTTGAAGCCTGCAAGGTGAGGTCAGGTTCATGCAGATATCAGATCCTGAAATCACACCCGAAACTCAGTACGAATACCAGTGTTAAAGAATAATTCACACTCTAACGTATCAGTTTCATACACATGCTGCAGCAAAGGGGTAAACACAGTTTATTTTGATTGATTATCCATCGTGTAGCGCAGAGCTATAATTCCATCAAGCCATCAAAGTGATTCGGCAATTATATAAATCATTGGAGGAACATGCAAAAGGTTTGTTGTTAGAAACTCAAAATGGAATTTCCTCATATTATATTGCTTCATATTGGCTTGTTTTTTAATAATACACAGTCACATTATTTTGGTTTCAAATTTGTTTACATGCCTCTCATATACCAATTCACTGGTTAATGCTGATGACAGATCACATCAACAGTAACGAGACATTTTATGCTGTCTTCCACTCTACAGGAAATTTCCAAAGCAAACTACGACTGAAACGCTGGCACTGTGCTGAAAATCACACCCCGTGCCATATAACCCAACCCCTTCGAAACGGCTGAAGCTCAATAATCCCAACCATGCGTAGTTCACACGGAAGAGGAGACTTCCCACTTTCAGCTGGGATATGATGAAGGATGCTACAGGGAGCCCTTGATACAGCTCAGGTTTCAGTATTTATAACGTTATATAAAACCTTTACTACTGAATAAATCTTGTGTGCGGACATAATTATATGTATAGGCATTACCATAATTAAATCCACAATAAAGTAAATAAGACAGTTTATGATGCATTATCCAGACACTGTTACGGAGTTTTTACACCTATTTAGTTCAAATTTAGTAGAAATGACAACCCTGAACTCTAGGACGTTCCTGACGGAAGCAGACGCTTTTGGAGGTTTAACTCCCTGTACATTCCCTCCTCATTCCTCTCCTATGTGACTGCGATCCCAAGCACCGGGACAGAGGAGAGCGCTTCCAGAGTTCCCCAAAGATCATCTTCTTCCAGTCCAGAAGAGAAGCAAATTCCAAAATCTGGGCAAAACACGCCAGACTTGCAGCCTCACTGATGCCGGCGTCAGTGGGCTCTGACTCGACCATACCTGCAGAGACCATCCCTGAGACACAGCCCAGCTCCTGTGTTAAAATGAAAACCCTTACAGATTTGTAAGAGTTGATGGCAAAACTCCCCTTGCCTTCAACAAGAGGGGATTTCATCTCACTGCTCTGCTCTCCCAGCCCAGCAGGGAACTGCTCAGGGAGAACACCACCGAAGTCACTGTGATTATTTGCCTTTGGGTTTTTGTTTGGTTTTGTCGTTTTGTTTGGTTTTTTTTTTCCTTTAAAGATAAAAATAAATCCAACCACTCTGCTTGAATTGTGGGCCCTAAATGAGTACTCATAATCTGTCTTTTAGAGTTTTTGGGGGGAAAAAAGGAAAAAAAAGCCATGTTGAGCTGTGCACTGAAAAGCCACCCAAGATAAACCGAAGAAGCACTAAACATTGTGCCATTAAGTGAGAAAAGACTACAACTTTGATGTGACACTCGGCTGTTTGCTGGCACTATAAACTATTGCACACTAAAAAAGTTTGTTAAATGCTCCATAAACTTTAATACATTGCTGAAACACTTCAAACCAAGAATTTTATTTGGCTATCCACAAAACTGTGCTTCATAACAGGCAAAGAGCAGCAAATCCGTATTTTTCTCTAGAAATTACAGGCATGCTTTAATTTCTAGAGTTCAAAACTGTGAAATTAATACAGGTAGATTTAAGAATCCCCTGAGAAGAAAGAACCCAAGCTGTGTCTGCTTTAGAAGGACAGCTGAAGCCTTAAACAGTCATCAAGTCTTTGGGGTTCATCCCTCCTCCAGTATTTCTGACTTTTATATTTTGAGAAACAATCGACTCCTGGACATCAGGCAGTGCCAGAAGAGCAGTGAAGCACTGGAAGGTCTCTGCAAATCGTGAGGAAAACAGCAGAGTGGAGTCCACACTTCGTCTTTTCTATGTATTTGCCTAGACTTGCATCGCCAAAGCTATTCCAGGAGATCTAAACCAGTGTACCAGCCAAGAAGCAAAACTAATCTTTAAATAAAATCCCCAAATGTTTTAATATTAATGTTCATTCCTCACGACAAAGAAAACCGTCTCTTTCTCAGGATTTTGCCGTTTTTTCCCCCAAAGCAGGAGGGAAGACAATCAACTTCCCAAAGGGGTGAGCTGTGAAGCACCACATGAGCCACCCACAACTCCCATCGCCTTGATCTCCACCAAAATTTCACACCGGACTTGAGACACTTTCCAAAGGAAATTTTTTTGCCCAATGAAACTTGCTGAAAACCCTAAAATCCACCAGCCAGCTTAAGCATCACTGGCTTTGCATAAAACCTAAAGCCACTTTTAACATGTCACTCATCTTCCCTATTAAGCCTAATGGAAACTGTGCCGCGCGGCTCCCCGCTCAGGGACAGACATGGATTCGGACGAGCCGCCCAGACACAGAGAGGGACTGGTATCAAACCGACACCCTGCAGCCCTCCCTGCGCTTGCACATCAAGACCACGGCTGCAGGGGCACGGGAGGGTACAGCCACGCATCCTCCCAGCCCAGCCCTGTACAACCTCCCCTGCACAAGGGCTGTTGCAATTTTCTACTGGTTTATAGCAAGCAGTTAGTCCAGTGCTGGCACAAGGGAGAAGCAGGGATAGAAATTCATTTTGAATCACAACTATACCTGGGGCTAAATCATTCGGATGGTGCGATTTACACATTCCCACCTCTCAGGGCAGTGCATAAAGTACAGCGTGGGCCCATCATTCAGTTCAGGATATTGCTCTGGAACGCGCTGTCAAGCGAGTGTTTCATGGCACACGAGCAAGGCTCGCTGCGAGGAACCGGGAGGACTCAGCAAGCAGCACTCAGTGCTTCGTGCGATGCTCCACCTTCGGAAAGAGAAATGGACTCCTGGTAATGGACTACAATTCCTTCCCCTCCAGGAAGGCAGCGCTGCAACCATCAAACACGTCAGGCTGGAGGCAATGGTGATTCATCTAGTCCAGCACACCATCGCCGGCAGCACCCAAAAGCAGACGCTTCAGAGGAATTACTGTCTGGGTGAAGTTTTTTCCTAGCTCCAAGCCACCACCGCTTGGCAGAGGACCTGAAGCAGGACTGGATCAGTCCGGTGGGCCAGGGACCACAGAGGAGCGCTTGCCACCTATGGCATCCTGCGGCATCCAAGACACCAAATCCATTAACGCTGGAGAAACAGCGGCAAAATCCCAAGTTTTCACTCCTTGATGCATACTCACTGCACCGGGCACGAGGCATGTATGGCATGAAGGCACTCCAAGGAGACCAGGACCCGTACGATACTGCAGTATAGGGGCTGGGGAAACCAGAGCCTTCCTGACTACAGGGGCCGACCTCCAGCAGGAGTTAATCCACCTGGGAAAAGCCTGAAGGAGCCTGAACTTCTGCAAGGTGTCCTTCTGTCTGCATGCTCAGGGCTGCAGCCTTCAGCCCCAGCGCAAACACCAGGTCTTGGTTAGTGAAATAATCCTTTGAATTCGAGCAGCTCCCATTTCACAGAACACTACAGCTGTTCACCTCCCTGCACACATTTTTTACAGTGAGGGCTTCCCTTCTCTCCCCCTTCCCCAAATTCTTCTGCCTTTTGCTCCTAAAGTTCAAATAAACATATTTTCAGGATGGTAGTTGTAACTTTATCCCTTATTTTTCACTTTCCTTTTTCCAGACCAGTGTTTTAAGGCTTTCCGACTTCAGAAGCCTTGCAGACACAAGACTTGCTGCATTGCCACGGCCCTTAGCCACCACTTTGTTCAACACAGAGAAGAAATCAAAACTCAAAAGGCAGTTCAATAGCCTTGACATTATGGCTACAGCAACACAACGGAAGACAAAAGATCCCACAGTCCAAACCCTGCAGCACCCCTGAGGTATCTCTCATGTTTTGCAGTATCTCACTCATCTCAGTCCCAAAGTTTCCTTCATTACACACGAATTTTCTGCTCCTCCCCACCTCCAATTTTCTTGATTTCTGCTGGAAAGGGGGGGGAAAAAAATCACCCACGAGCGCTTATTTTACAGCACGAGCACGGAGCTCCCTTCCTGGCCGGGGCTGTATCTCTGCTGCACATTGCCCACGTCTTTCAGATGGAAAGGAGCTGCATGCAGGGCGGCTGTACATCCCTCCCCGCACAAAACAAATCCGGTCCTGAACAAAAACGATGTTTATGACACACACATGTGCACATGTAGCCCCAAAATACGAATCAAAGGCCCAGGCGTGCCTCCTGGAGAGCCGACCTCCTTGCAGTAGTGTTTCCAGGAGGCAAAGCCAGCAGACATTAGATCTTCTGGGCAGTTTTTACATGTGGATTTGATCCTCAAACACGGCGTTGGTCAGAGATTGGATTTCACTGCGGCTATTCCTCGAGGTCCCCATTTCGGCCAGTTCCCAGGGGCCCTCACCACTATGCAAACCCTCCTGCTCTTGCAGGCAGACAAGGGACAGGGTATTTCCACCCATGCACAGACACTTGCTGGCATAGAGAGCTCCAGGGAAGGACCGTGTGATGCATCCTGGCAACATCCCCAGGAGGTTGGTCCTACCCCAAGAAAAATAGCAATTCTTCCCTTTCCAGACAGGAGCATATTGAAATATCTGCCCTCAGGGGAGGCTTTTAAAAATCAGGATTTCCCTTCCTACTCCTTCATTCAAGGAGATCAGGGGCAGAAGACATCCCACATCTCCCCCCCCTCCGGCTCCAGCGGCTCAAAAGCTGCCGATTCCAGGCGCAGCCCATCTGGTGACCACGGGGAAAGACGCACGGACAGGGACATGCAAACTACCCAGATCCTGTAACAGAGCATGGGGAGAGGCTGTCGCTTGCTTCCTTAAGTAAAGGATAAAGTTTTAATTTAAGCTGATCTCTGGGGAGAGAAGGAGGTTATTGAACCCATAGGAAGCAGCAGGGAATGAACTAAGTGACCCTGAGGCCAGGCACAAGCAACCGGGATTCCCAAGGGTTCCAAAGCTGGGAGGGGACAGACCGGCACCAGATTTGCTGTGGATTTTTTTCATCCCCTGCTCAGGACACACACACATTTCCCTTGTGCTGCCTTACAGAACAAACAAATGTCACTTCTTTGGGAAAACTGGAAAGACTATTTTCTTCCCAACCCTTCCCCCTCTCCAAATCCTCCCCCCTTTGCAGCTTGCAGAAAAGTGCCCCTAATCCCCAAATTCTCTCTCTACCTGCAGCAAGAGCCGAAACCCTACCCATCCCCTCCCCCAGCTCTCCAACCGCACTAATCCATCAAATTCCCTGGCCTTGCAGCCCACCCCCAGCCCCGACAGCAGCAATCCTGGCACCAGATGTCCACTGACAAAGGCAGCACCAAGCATCAAAAAGCAGTCGCCCCATCACCCCTGTCCCGACGGGGCCCCTGGGCAAAAAGCGAGTTCAAAGCGCAACAACCTGCCTGTGCAGCCAAGCATCCTCCTGCTGCTGCACACCCTGGGCACTAGTGCACCAGAGAGGGGTGACATCCCTCGCTGGGGACATGGGGACAAAATTCAAACGGCATCTGAGTCCGACGAGGGGTTACAATTGCCCCTCTTGGATGAGGGATTTAAAACAGGGGTCACTGATGGAAAATAAAAGGGATTTTATTTAAAAAAGAAAAAAAAAATCACCAAAACCCAAGCAAGACATCTGTGCTCTGTCCACACGACGGCTGAAGCAGCATTAGCAACGACTCTGTTTAGATATGACTGTTGCAAACCTCTTCCCGGCATCCCCCTCATCGCCTGCCAGAAGGATTTTGCTAGCCAAACCACGCTCCAGATTAGCCATCTGGATTATCTGTATTTGCTAAACCCGACCGCAAGACTGGCCTTTAAGACAACACACCCATCTCCAGGGATTTGTTCATAGAAAGAAAAGTGGAGGGAGCGATAATCTCCACTTCACATCCCCAGTAACTTTTCAAATGCACTGATTTTTTACCCTTTCTTCCCTTTTTCTTCTGTTTGTGGGGGGTTGGTACTATTGCTTCTGGTATTAGGGCACGCTACTTACATCAGCCTCCTCTGTCAAGTCCCACTGGGCACTTTATAGTCTCAAGCCCCATCCTTATCTCACAAATGTAATTTTGAGCTTTCCCACATTTCCCGCAGAGAAACGGGAGAAGCAACGTGCTGGCAGGCACAACCGTCCCAACACCGCGCAGAAGGGACAGGCTGCGCGTGCAAAAGCCCTGCCCGAAAACCATCCCAAAAAAACTTGTGTTGACAGAGCCAGCCCCAGAGCAGAACCCAGCGCCCTGTTGAACAAGAGCAACACCCCGTTTCTACAACTAATTGATTGCAACAATCTCCCCGGTTGGCTTTTGAAAAAGCTCCAGTTAACGGTTTCCTTGACCTGTACGGGCACCGCAGGATGAGCCCCTCTCCTCCCTCCCGCACCCCTGTGCCCCAGGAACAGCCCCTGCCCTCCCCACCCGCCCAGGCTCCCACCTCCTCTGCAGGCAGGGACCATAGGCGACAAATCCTCGCAAGGCTCGAGATGCCGAGGCTTGGGGGCAATCTGAACTGTCATTTTCCCTATTACACCCGGGTTTAGTGCTGCCGTTACAGCATCATTTTATTTATGGTATTACTTCTGTCATTATAACGATCCTACATAAATTCCACATACCAATTCCATAACAATACTTGCTGCTATTATAATAATGATCCCATCTGAATGGCACAGGTGCCATTATCAGAAAATCTGTTTGTAATAGAGAATCAACTGTAAAAAGAGGCATTACGCCCAAATGAACTATTTAAGAATTACCATAAACAGGGGGCTAGCTGCAATTCCCTTAGCTGCAAGGCGCTGCTTCTTGCCTTATCGTAAATAGATAGCAAGTCAAAATTAGCAGGTAAGTCATCCTGTGACTTGGGAGCTGATGATGAAACCGAGCACCGTGTGGCTTCCTCACACGAATAAAACCTACTTCTGCACAAATTTTAATAAAGAATTTTTGCAACGCACTTACTAAGTGCTAACGAGAGCATTAATCAATACACGGAGAAATTGAAACACACCTTCACAAACCCGTAAAAGAGTTATCCATAAACAAAAAGGAAGGGCAGAACAGCTTCTTCAAAAACCCAAACTCACCCAAGCACATAGGAGCTCATGCAAAATTAAGGCAGCAGTCACTTCGAAAATGACACAAGATGCGTAGGAAAAATAAAGGTGTTGTAGGGTTCAGTCTGATAGATCTCCATCCCTGCATCAGCCCGTGCACGTTCACAGCTCCCAGGTGCCTCCTGATTCAGAAGGTTTCACCTACCGCAATAGTTATTACTCCTACGAAACAGTTCTGGAAGGGCAGCTACTCTTTCAAAGGGAGCTTCCAACAGATGTTCTCCCACCACCAGCATTTGAACAAACACAGCGCCTCACACCTTCCACAGTCCCTAATTTTACCAGTTCATTCTTCACGCACACAAACGCAGCCTGAAACAAATTCAAATGTAACAAGATCACACTTCCCCGGTCCCACAGGATGCGCTGCAACCTCCATCGAGTTCAACAGCAAAGCCTCGCACGGGAATAAAATACACCCAGGGTTCAAAATCTCTTCAAACAGAGGGCAGAGGATGGCTTGGGGGGAGTGGTAATGGGGTCAAGCACCTTTCATCTTTAGGTGACTCGTTAAAAATTCAGCCCAGGTGAGCAGCATCTACAAAGTCGTTACTACACAAGGGCTGCACAGAAGCCAGCATGAAATGAGCAAGTGGCTTCAATCCAGCTCTTTGCGGACCAGTGTCAGACAACTTGTCACTCCTACACCTGGCACCACGGGCCAGCCCCTGAAAAGGCACCCAGGACGGGATCATGCAACCTCAATTTTCTCCTTCGCACGTAGCCGGGTGACACTGGCACTGCTGCTGTTTTTTGGCCTGAGCCCACACGCAGCAGACAGGGACGCTCGAGCAGAAATCAGAGATACTGGGTCTATTCCTGGCATCGCTGCCGACCTGCCGCGGGAGCCTGGGCAAGCCTCGCTACAGCTTCTGCCTCATCTCTTTTTGGCCGAATGATTCAACCAGTGTCACTTCAGCGCTTTTCACTGGTCGACCCTAAAACGCTTTGCAGAAAGGAGTTACGCATCGCTATTCCCATTTTACAGACAAGGAAGCCAGCAGATTGCCATTTCCCCAAGGCTGTTTTTCTGGCACGCTCCTTAGAGATTAAATCTAGTGAAATAGCTTTGCTGTACAAGAATCTGTGCCCACAGGCCAGATTCAACAGCTAGGGTAAAGAGGGTGTTTGAAACTTGCTGTGATCAAGGTTAAGAAACATAATAAAACACCATATCCTGCTTTTCCAGCTCTGCAGGGTAATGAGGGATTTCCTCATATACCTGCTGCAACTGTCACCTCTGCAGGAATTTAGTACCTAACAGTAAGTTCGCTCTCTGCCTGCACACTGAATCTTCAGACGGTTTGTTCTGGTACCTCCACCTCCAAAAAAAATGACACGCATCTCCTCCAAGTCAGACGCATAACTGGGCCTTCTCTGGTCTCAATGCCTTTGAAAAATCACTGCTTTGCCTTTTGGCTGCAGGAGGCTGCAGAACAGCTGGACCGCAGAGCAGGAGCCTCATCGCTCCCCCACTCCTGCGTTTCTACTCTGACCAGCAGAAAGACTTGGAACAAGCATCCGCACTTCTGGAGGTGACGTACTTCTTTCTGCACTAGGGATCAACGCGGGACACGCTCCCAAGATGATAAAAGACACCAATACCTTCCCTTCTACTTGGCGGGTTCTTGGTGCAATAACATGAAAGGATGGCGAGCGCTATGGTTTTTACTCCAGGGATGAAAAGCGAAAGAGGGAAGCACAGCCCTGTGCAGACCCCTCCTCCAGCTCAGTCTCAGGTGCAGCTCCACCTCATTTGGCCAGAGCTGCTGACTGAGTGAGCCTTGCTCACCATCTTCAAGCCCACATCCCAACACATTCCTCCACAAGAAAGGAGAGGGCGGCCCGAAAGGAACCAATCAACTCCAGACGCTCCTCACGTTATAGAAAATGCAAATCAGGAAGAAACTGTTAAAATAGCTCAATTAGCTCAAATGCAGATTTTTCACTTCCTCCTTTTTGGTGAAAAAACAAAAACAAAAACAAAAAACAAACAAGCCCCAACCAACAGTGTAAGTCTGTAAATAACAAATATTAGCCTTGTAAAATAACAGGGCTGACAAGCACCTCTGCAGCCAGAAACAGAGCAGTGGTGGATTATAGACGTGCACCCGATGAACGCTGAGCTCGTTACGACAGAAGAAAAATTTCTCAGTGCAGGTGGTTTGTTATTCTCAGAAAGTCTCTTTTCAGCAGATGTTCCTCTCTTCTGTGTGTGGCGATCCCAGCGCGCTTGAATTTGTGATTTCTCCTCCACTAAGTGACGTTTTCAGGAAAAGGAAAATGAAAGGATAGCGAGATGCGGCTATACAAAGCACAGACTAGAGAATCCTTTTTTTTTTTTCAAGAGAGGGACCATAATGTTAATGTTTGAAACTGCTTTTCATATACAGCAATGATCAGCTTAATCTTTACATTTTTTTCCTTAACTGCAGGAGAGTTCTCCGCCAACGAACAATATAAATTTAAATTTAATTTCAAGTGTTCCTTTAACTGCCTCCAGTCAGACCAGCTGCTGTGAATTCAAAGTTAGAGCCTTGACGTAAAAGTTACCTATAACATAAAAGTATTTTGCCTTTGCCAAACTAAGAAAGAAATCATAAAGGGATAAAATAAGGCCATTTCTCAAGAAAGTTCCAGCTATACAGTTCCTGTAACAAAATGGAGCATTTTTTTTCCCCTCTTATGTTTCTAAAATTACACATTTCAGACAAATCTGCATCTCGAGCTTGAGCAGTAGTATAATGGCTAGAAAGCAAGTCATATAAGACCGAAAAAGCGAATTATATTTAATCCTGGGAACCGAGCACAGAAGTTGTGCAATGTTTACAGTGAATAAATTTTGTACGTTACTCAAACGCTTGAAGCCCGTGTCCTGCCCCAAGCTCTGGAGAGCATCGAGGAGGTGATGGCTGAGGACCTGGTCTGCCTTTTACTCATTAAAAAACAAAAGGCATTTCCAGTACAAAAAAAACCCCACGTAGTAAAAGGGGTAATTTTGAGAAACGGGTGAGCTGGAAAGCAGAGCCCTTTGTAACGCAGCTGAGCACCCCCAGCACAATCGGGGGGTGCTGGATGTGGGTTTTATACTTTGTCTCTTATTTTGCAGCAAAACGCTCCCACGAGCCATTGGCTGGAGAAAAAGGGGGAGAAAGAGGCGAGGCGGGGGGGGTTGTCCCCTTCCCAACTCCCAAACGCCGCCCCAGCCCCAGCCAGCGCTCCCCCTCCATCTCGGCAACCCTCCCCATCGCTCCGCAGCTCGCAGATAAAGCCCGGCCGAGAAGAGCTGGACAGAAACGGGTGTTTTAACGCTCAGCCATCAGCCGGAGCCCACAGGGCGGCAGGCAGCCCGCCGTCACCCCAGCACCCCGCGGCCCCCGTTCCTCCTCGCTGCTCCCTCAAGCCGCGGGCCCGCCCGTCCCACACACGACGCCGGGAGGACCCGGCCGCGCTGGATGCTGCCCACAGAAAGGTGCTACCGGGGCGGGAGGGCGGTGGGGGTGGCGTTTTCCGTCTTAAAAATGGGTTAAAAAAAAAAAAAAATTCAAATCAAACCGACTGTCTCGCGTCTCGTTTCGGTGCCGGAGAGGCTGCGGGAAGGGTGTGGGGCGAGAGGAGCCCCTCGGCGTCCCCGGGGACGAGGGGGCTTGTCGGGGCGCGGGGCTGGGGCAGGCACTTACCGGGAGGGGAGCGGCCGTCCCACCCGCGCCGCCCTCGGCACGGCGGCCCGCGGCGCCTACGGGCCCACGGGCGCCGCGACCCCGCCGAGGAGCCCGCCGCGGCCCGGGCGGAGGGAGGCGGAGCCGGGGCGGGGCCGGGCCGCGGGGCCGCGGGGCCCAACCCGATCGGGGGAGCGGGGCGGGGGGGAGGCTCAGGGGGGCAGCGCGCCCGAGGGGGGCGGGAGGCCCGGGGCGGGGGAGCGCCGCGGCCCGCCAGGCCTCGCCTGCGCCCCCTCAGGGCGCCCGGCCACGAGTTGCCCGTCTGGTCCGGGATCCCTCCCCCCGGTACCCCTGGAGCTGAGCCTTTGGGGTGCCCCCTTGCCTGACCTTCGGGTCCCCCCCCACTCTATCCTGGCCCTGGGATCACCCTAGCCTGGTCATTCAGGGTCTCCTCGAGCCCGCCCTTGGCGTCCTGCCGGGCCCTGGGGGTCCCCTCACGCACAGCGCTGTCCCCACAACTCACACAGTACTCCCCAAAATAAAAAGCAAAAGCCCCCCCTAGCCCTCCCATGCCAGGGGAGCACCGCTGCTCCCCCCTGCACCCCCGGCCACACCACCATGAACTCGCCCCCATGGGGCAGCCGCTGGCTGGCAGTGCTTGCCCGAAGGGAAAACCGAGGCACTGCAGCTGGCACACATGCCCCATCCCCTTCAGCCAGCAGCACCTGGGCTCTTCCCTCAGCAGATCCCATCTGAGCAGGAGTCGGGGCTCCCTGAGCCCCCCAAACCCCAGCCAGAGAGCAAAACCCCAGACGTGGGGCACTTTGAGTGGTCCCAGGGCAGCCCGGCGCAGAGAGCTGAAAGGGATGGGGTGCAGCTGGGATAACCCCCAACTTGAGATTTTCGGCAATATAAAACCCAACACCACTCATGGGGCCCTTGCTACCTTGGGCCTGCCTCTAAGATCAGATAAACTCTCACCTCAAAACACTTAAAAAAAAAAAAAATAAAAGAAAACCCAACAACAAAAACCGCAACCTTCTTCATTTATTTTTCATGGAGCTCCACAGACATGCAAAGCTCTTGCAGCCATCTGTAAAGAGAGAAGGTAATTCCTAGCCTGAGGACTTTACAGTTTAAATAAGACATAACGCAGCAAGAGAGGACAGTGAAGAGAAAGGCGAGGGGGGGTGCGCAATGAAAGGGTTTCTTCAGAGACAGATTAGGATATCACGATTGCTACGCATACATCTTTGCATTGACTCTATATAGGATTTCAGAGTAGCTCTGTTATCTCTGGGCAGGAACAAAACACCCTGTACTTGCTCTTTTCCAAATCACACCAAGAAGCTGGAACCAAACAAAACCTCCAAACAAAAAAAAAAAAAAAAAAAAAACAAAAAACCAACACAACAAAATTCCTTCCCTCCCCTCTCGATTTCGCCTATTTGTTTTTTTTTTTTCACACAGAGATATTTTCCTTTTTTTTTTTTTTTTTTTTTTTTGTTGAAAGCTCAGGATTGAAAATCCTCGGTCATTTGGGAATTCTCGGAGCCAGCAACCATAGAGGGGCTGAGTGCAGAGTGGCTCTTGGCAGGCCCCAGCACGGAGAGGGCTGCGCTGGAGCATGTGCCTGGGAGAAGAGGGGGATATGGGGGGCAAAGGAGGCCACATACATTTTTAGAAGGAAAAATAAAAAAACTTTAAAAATGAAAAAAAAAAAAAAAAAGCGTCACCGAGGCCTGCCTGGCGCACACGCCAGCTCTGGGGGCTGGGAGCGGGGGAGCGCGGGGAGGAGAAAGGCTGGGTGGATGGAAGTGCGGATCCAGATTGAAAACAGATGGGATTTTTCTTGCCAACCTGACATCCGAGACCGCGGGAGGCGGGGTAAAACTTCCCCTTCGGAGAGGCTGGCAGCCAAGAGATATGGCGGGGGGGGGGGGCCCCCCAAAAAAATCCCAGTTTGGTTTAAAATCCCTCCTCGCTCCCTCTTGCTGGGGCTCCCTGGATGGCAGAGAGGAGCCCGCTGGAGCTGGGTTGTTTTTAATACTTTGAGAGGTTTGATTTTACCATTAAGTGTCTGATTCATCTGTTCCTGCCTGCTGGAGCTAAGCCCAGCCTGGCAGTTAATACTTGCCCTAGGAGACATTTTAGGGGCATTTTGCACCCACACAGATCCCTCTGCATATGCACACGAGGGAAACCCGTGTACGTACACAGAAATAACCCTGTGCACACCTTCCCCCTCCCTCATGGCACGCTGTGGCCAGCGTCAACCAGCAGCTAAACACCGGCCACAGCTTCCACCCGGGGACAAGCTGGGATGTGGCAAACCCATGCTCCAGTGTGGCTGCAAAGACCCACGTTTCCACAGAAAGGAGGCACCATAAACCGTTGGAGGACCTCACATCTCCTGGTACAGCCCTGCGCACCTGAGCCGGTAGCCACCAGCAGCCCAAGCTGCTCAGGTTTTAAGAAGTTGCAAACAAATGATGCAACAGCCCTGAAGTGACTTCGCGGTGATTCACCCAGGAGTCAATTTGTGGCTGGTCTGGGGCAGAGCTGAAGCAGCTCCAGCTCTGGGTCATGCCTTCCACTTCGCCCCTCCATCCACGCACCCCACGCTTCAGTGCAAGAGGGACCAGCTGGTGCAAATCCCACCCAATCTGCAATAGAGGTGGCAGAGGGGTCCCCGGTGACACAGGGACGCAGGGGCCACGCGAGTCCCTGCGCTGAGCGCTGCATTTTGGGATAAAGATTGCCACAGGGCAGCAAAAGGGTCCGGGTGTGCACAAGCCGCTACCCAACGTACATCAAGCAACTGGCAAAGCTGCCCCTCCGGCAGAGCACGAGTGTCCTCCCCGGCCTGGCAGGGACGCAGGGTCCGTGCCCCCCCTGGGATTTCACAGCTACTTTACAAACCAGAAACAAAAAGTTAATGGTGCGGGCTTGACCACATATTTTCCAGGGGCTCTGGGAGACGGGCTCTCCGCAAGCCGGCTAACACACACTCTTTTCATTCAGAGCTTTAAATACCCAATTGTGTCTGTTTTCAGCACGCTCATTTTTAGCATTTTAATGATATGGTCTCCAGCTCTCGCCCTCCTTGGATTGGCCGCAGCGTGGGGTTTTTTTCTTTTTCTCTTCCCTTCTTTTTAACATCTTGCAGAGCGAGAGGGGAAGGGGGTTAGCAAGAGGTCACACATTTCTCCTAACCCAAGTGTTTTTCCAGCAGGCAGGGGGTCCTGCCGGGGACAAAGACAAACCAGCCCCTTCGGCTGCCTGTTGGCTGCGAGTGCTGCACCTTCCACTGCGGGTCCTCGGCGCAGGCGTGGGACGGGCGCGCTGCCCTCGCCAGAGCGTTTTGGGAAGGTGGACGATCAGGGCACGCTTCCCACGAGAGGCAGCGGGCAGCAGCGCCCATCCCCACACCCTGGCACAGCCAAAACCTCGCTCACCATGACCAGCCCTGGAAGAAATGGTTTAGGATTTCCCATTGCAATCGCTTTCCCTTCGCCCCCTGTAGCTGGAGCTTTCCTCAGGCCCCCTGGTCAGGATTTTGCTTGGCCGCACCGCTCCGCCCGCAGCCAGGCAGAAGACCCCATCTGTAAGCAGGACCTGGCACGCAGCGTGGATCACAGCACGGGCACAGCGCCTGCTCCCAGCCTGGTTCCCTGGGTCACACTTGGCACCCCAAGTGTCTGCACCCACCTCATGTCCCCCCATTCATGCCCTTGGCCTGTTAGAGCAGCTTTGCTTTTTCCACCTGAAAGCTCCCAGAGAGGCTTCAAGACGTCACAGCTCAAAGACTCCAGTGGGAACTACAGGGAGCCCCAAGACACAAAGGCACCACAGGACCCCCAAACCCCCACACCCGGAGCTGTCCCAGGAGCCTCCAGAGCCTCCCTGGACGTTCCACCGCACCGTGCCACCTCCCTGGCGCAAAGCAGACATAAACCAATAGGGCAGCTGCTAATTTCAAATAGCCAGCTGCAAAACCAACCCCAGCTTCACCACCACCTCTAAAGCCACTTGCAGCGCTGCCCAGAATGCCCATGGAGGGGTGCTGGCTTGGCCCCGGGTGCACGGGGGTCTGTTTGGCTCTGCATCACAGGCAGCCATCACAGCACTGACACAGCAAAGCTGCTTCGGGTCCAGGATCAGCCTGAGCACCTTCACCCAGCCCTGCTCCTAAATCAGATGGAGTGCCCGGAGCACCCGAGTCGTGTGAACTGCCAGTAGCGCCAAGGAGGCAGCAGGAGACTCACGGCTGCGCCAGAGAGGAACCGAAGATGTGGGTCCTACCCCCATCCCTTAGCAAACATCCCCATCTCCCCCCTTCACCAGGCACACTCAGCCCTCCTTGCTTTTCCTCATGCTGCTGTGACCCAGCTCTTGGCCCAGGCCAGCCCCAAGGGACGTCCTTTTCTCCTGTTCCCACCACCCCATATCAATATTCAGCATTTTCCCCAACCCCTCTCCCCTAGCTCTCCAAACACATCATGTCCCTATTAACCACCCTTCACTGGATGCTTCAATATCAGCCGCTCAGCAGATACTTTTTTTTTCCGCCAAGTAATATCGAAATGATATTTATTAAATTTGCTCTCTAAGTCCCTCAATCTGCTCCATAATACAGTGAATCTGCGAGGTGGTTTCACTGATCCCGCCTCAATGAGACCAGATTAACGCAGATGATCCCAGCTTTGCGGCTCCCTCGTCCCAGGGAGGGTCAGAGGTTGTGCAGAAAGGCAAAACGCTGGCAGCGCCGGTGCGGCTGAGCCGGAGGAAATCACGTGGCCTCTGAAAATGATTTCCGAGGTTAATTCCAGGTGGGAAGGAGGGAGCACTCAGCGTGGACACGCAGCAACTTTTAAGTCTTTGGAAAACCCGTTTGGTTGTTTTATTTCAGCTTCTCTTGCTCTTATCTCCCTCCTTACGTGCATTGATTGCACCTGCCCCCACTCCGCTCCCCAGCAAGAAGCCCATTAAATCTAAAGTTAGCTCCAGAAAGGTTCATCAGATCCATTATCTTTGCATTCAGCTAAATTATGAAAATCATTAAGATAAGGAGGCATGGAGCCTATTAGTTTCCTGGAGAGGATGCTTTACAATTTTTTTCTATCTGCTTCCACATTTAATTACCTTAAGTTTCACAGTATTTAATTCCATTTATTAAACCTTTAATACGTAAAAACAAAACAACAACAACTGCTGGTTGCCTTTAGGAAGGATGCAGAGCCAGGGTATGGAGCAGCATCTGCCTTGCCCATCCCCTTCCCCGCCCTGGTTGCAGAGAGGCCCCGATCCTGCGGCCATGCATGGACACTAGCAGCCAAGCTGGAGCTGCACTCATATGGGATGCATCCACTAATTAAAAAATTAAGTCTATGGCCTGAGGTCCATGTGAAGGGAAAGGGACCAGCACCAGCCCAGGGTCCTCCTGCAGGCATCCCCAAGCCAGCTGCTGGGAGCTTCACTACAACCCAGGGGGATGACACAAAAAGCAGCAGGGTTCTGGGAAGTCTTTTCTTTTTTTTTTTTTTTTCTCTAAAATTGCAGAAGCGCAGTTCAATCTGCAATGCCACCACACCTGGAGAGCTCCAGCAGGGACAGCACGCCCACAGGTACGTACACAGGGATCCTTGCTTGGTTATTGGTGTTATTTTTTGGACAGATGCTATTTTAGGAAACTGATAGCAAGCCTATGGAAACAGCAAAACCCCCACATGCTTCAAGCAAGGTCAATCTGAAGCATTAGCGTCTCTCTGGCTGCGTTTTGCCTTCCCAGACACGCTATTTAGCAATCTTCCTTACTATTAGAGCAGCATCTAAAACCCCTTATCCTGTAATGCTGAACAAGCTGTAACCCTCACGCCAGGCTGTCTCTCTGCCATCTAAACAGGACAGAGACCAAAGAGTAAAAACAAAACCAGAGGCACAGCCAGCGAAGAGCTCGGCGCAGGGTCACCCACCATGCCACGTGTGGAGGAGAAGATGCCAAGGCCAAGCCCATCTTGTCCCCAAGCCCAGCTCACCGAGACCGCAGCATGAGGGCTGCAGAGCCTGTGAGCACACAATTATGTTCCTTTAGACAGCACCTCCAAACACCTCCTCGCAGGAGATTTCAACATGGTGACAATTCATGGACCACTAAAACTTTTCCTGAGATGCTGTGGACAGCCATGGAGCCCCTTACAAAATACCGTTCGTAGACCCTTTTCTCCAGCGCTTGCAAGGCACGGTTTGCAAACGCCGCTGCCTTCAAGGCCTGTCTCATCACGCATCCAAACAGGGCCCCACGGCTCCAAGCAATGCAGTTTCTTCCCATCGACATCTCTTACAGCATTAAACCTCAAACTTGGCCTCCATTTTGCATTTGGTTTTTAAATCAGAAATCACTCTGGAAAAGTAGCACCAGGAAGAAAAAAAACAACTTGCTAAAGTGTTCCCCAGCAGCATATCCACATACTTTAATAAAAAAAAGCTGCTGCTAATTTAAAAAACAAATGTTTAAGCAATCGAGCATGTTTATTTAATTTGTCTTTTCTGTGCCAGAGAAGGCCCAAGTCACTCGCAGTGGCTGCCACACGGTGTTATCAGGAGCATTCATGGTGGGGTCCCTGCACATTGGGATGGGAGCAGCTTGGAACCCCAACACAACCCACCCCTTAAAGGGGAGGTCAGCTCCTCCCAGCCCCCAGGAGAGAGTCCCTTGGGAGAGTCCAGACTCAGACCTGCCACCTCGAGACGAAAACGGACATCTAGAGGCTAACGACAGGACTCTGGATTCCACTCACTGCTTACATCCAGCAAGCACCAGATAATCTCTCTGTTCCTCCAAGAGCAGCGAAATTTTAGTTCATTCGCCATCACTGCAGACTCACGTTTTTTCACTAAAAAGACCACGTATTGCTCTGCTTGCAAAGAGAGTGCAAGATGCACAGAGACAGGTACGGGGAAAACCTGAGTCCCAAAACGAACCCAGCTGGAAAGGGGCAGCCTCTGCCTCGCCATGGTGAGACACTGCTGACCATGCGTCTTTTCCATCCACAGGCTCTCAGGAGCTCAACACCAGCAGCTTGAAAATACAACTTGCACTCCATTTAATTTCAATGCTCTGAACGTAGATCAGCTCTGGGTTTAAATATTCATTGGTGCCACAACGGGACCTGTGAGCCGTCCGGTAAGTGGGTTGGGGAGCTTCATCCACGCCACGGAGCACATCTTCAGCTCAAGGGCCGCTTCATACCGCCTTACGGCCACGTTCCGCAATTAACACCAGCCACAGAGCCTGCATCTCTTACGGCAACAGTAAACTCAAAAGGGACTTTCCCCCTCTTTTTCCCAAAGCCTCACCAGCAGGGAGCTAAATCCAGATCTGCTCTTCACACCCACCCACAAGCTGGGGCAACCAGCATAGGTTCATTAGCAGGAGGAGCCGCATTCCTCTTGCTTTGAACATGAAAGCAGCCCGAACGGGGGTATTTTCTGGGGGAGGAGAATGTTCATCACAAAAAAAAACAAAACATGGAGCACCAAACACTGCCTTCAGCCTCCCTGGTGCCAAAAGGGCTCCTGTGGACAAGGCTAAGGACGAGGCGTTATCCAAACTGGGGGGGGGACAAGGTTTTTCTTCTCAACGCACCCCTCAAGAGACCTCTGTCCACTCAATCTGCAGAGCGTTCACCTGCTCAGCTTTCCCTCTGGCCCCCAAACTGGTGTATTTGGCATACGCTCACAGCCATTTAACCCGCTCCCTACTTAGTTAATATTCCACCGAGGCAATGCAAGACACAGACAGCGCTAGACCAGCAAATAAACAGCCCTGTTTCCCAGCTGGACAAACACTCCATCTCTCTTGATGCGAGATCCTGCACCGTTATCACCTTTGGCATGAAATAGTCCTGAAATAAATTGTCCAGGAAGAAAGTTTTGGGGAGACCCAACAGCAGCAGCTGGATGGCAGCTGCGCAAAATGCTGCAATGAGCTGTGGGATGTCCCTGCTGCAAGGCTGCAGGAGGAGTATTTTGGGTACCACTGAACACAGGGGCTGGGGAGGGGAGACAATACACTGGGTGCCCATTGGGGTTTGCTCTGCAGTGACAAGACCCAGAGGCGAGGATGCTCCTTCAGCCTTCCCACACCATTAGCTCTGCAATCAAGAGATACTGGATGTTCCCATGATGTGGTGTTCTATTGTCAATGTCAGAAGCCAAACTTTTTTTGGTTAACCTTGGGAGGGCAAACACAGAGTAGCCAATAGCCCTGAGGAGACAGGTAATACGATGGCTGCTTCTTTGAGCAAGTTATCAGTAGCCCAAGAAAAGCTTGGTCTTCTCAAGCTCATGGTTGTCATGTGAAAACCTCATGGATTCACAGTGAGTTGAGTCCTGGGCTCCTGATGAAGGATAGCTCTGCATGTGCCCATTTCACAGATGAGAATGTTCAGGAATGACCTGGAAAAACATTCTCGTGGTCTGTAGCAAAATAGGGAATGGAGCCTGTTCCTGATCATCCTTCCTCCAACAGCCATCACCCCATGTGGCATTTTCCACCAGGAACACACCAGGAGCAGATTCTCCCGAAAAGCCTCTAAAGGCTCAAACTCACCAAGAAATGAGCAATAACCACAGGACAGTGACTCCACGGATAATGAAGATTTCTGGTACATCCCAAAACACCTAAAAGGACCCAATTCTCAGAGCACAAGCAAGTCCCCGGAGAGGTTGCAGCGACACGCTCCTCCCAACACTGGAAAAGCTCAGCCCTGATGACTGCAGATCGGTAACTCCTTTCCCACCACGGCACTGTCAGGATCGGCAATGCCTCAGAGAGAGAGCAGGAGCGCAGGAGTGTGAGCAAACCAGTCATAAGCAGGAACTCAATTTTGCCCATCATTATCGTTGGCTTTAACAAATAGCTTCTGGGGATGGCAGGTACTTTATTAATTTTTCTCCTGTGCAGCACACAGGATGATTGAAGAAATCACTGGTCTGTTGATTTGTTTGCCTCCCTGGCCCAAAATAACTAGCTATTTATTTTTAAACAGCAGGATGCATCAAATCCTCAAATCGAGGTGATGGAGCCAGGAGGACATGCCACACGCATTCATGGCACTGGTGCTTTGGCAGAAGGTTTCAGCCCCTTTCTCTGCACTGGGAAAAAGCCGGGTCCAAGTCTCCCACTTGCACTTTAGACACAGGAAAATTGAATAAAGGGATTTTCCACCCCATCAGGTTTCTTCTGGCAGCCACATTCCTGTGGACTCGCTGCCCGCCGTGCCTGAGCTTTGCTCTGCTTGAAGCCCAGGGAGGGTTTGGGTACCTCAGCCTCAAATACAGCCCCTGGCCTTGAGCTTTGCCGTGTATCCCTGATGTTCAGGGATGGTGGGGAACTTCTGGGTGATGTTAGGACAGAAAAAACTGCAATATACACATCAGGAACCAAGTAATCTTGGAAGGTGCTTCTCTCTCTAACAGGTTTCTTGAAAAAACACAGCCACGGGAGACACCAGGCAGTGGCTTGCGGTGCTGCAGCACCTTGTTGAGTCCTCCAACAGCCTCCCAAACCCTAAGCAAGACATCTGCCATGTCCCTGAGTCCTCCTGGATTCCTCTGAGGTCAGCAGTGAGCTGGGGCCAGCTCGGGTGCCCACATCCTCATTGGAGCTGGAGCTCCTCTCCTGTCCCAGCAGCCGTAGTTGCTCACACAGGAGGATTAAGGATTTGCTTTTTGTCCTCCCATGGGATTGCTCCGGAAGCGCAGGAAATGCCCAGAGCAGCAGCTGATGCACAAGGATCCGCACGACCAAAAAAACAGGGTTAATCAGCCCTCCCGAGGAAACGCCATTGGGGCTGTCAGCCAGGTGTTCTGGTGGTGATCTCCCGACGGGGCTGCGTGGGCGGGAGGGAGCATCCAGTCCAACGACATCTGCAGGACAGGCCATCTGCACAGCTCTGCTTCGTAAAGACATCCCTCAGGGGAAGGAGCCTCTCAAGTCACACAACCCCAGCCGAAAATATGCAAAGCAACTTCAACATCCCCATCCTGTAGGCCCCTACAGATTGCATTTTTTAAGCACCATCTCCATTCTTCGTGGTTACTGAGAGTGTTTTCCATATGAGCAGCACTGGAGAGTCTTCCAGAGCCTGCAGCCATCCCACACCGGAGCCTGCTGAGCGGCCAAGCGAGACCTGCAAAACCCCAACGCAGGCTGCAAGCTGCCACGAGGACCACGTGGGCAGTAATGGATCTACCAAGGACCTACAACAAAACCACTGCTGGGGAAAGGCAAGGCAGCGCGGATGGAGGGAGCTGCAGCAGCAACGTGCCACAGCCGAGGGGACGCAGGGACAGAGAGCAAGAGCAGCTGGCTTCGGTGCTGCCAGCATCACCGGGCTGGTGCAGGGTCCCCAAAGCCCCAAGGCAGCGGTGGCTGCTGCCTGCAACAGTTTGGCAGGGAGCTGGCCCTTCCCATGCACGCTCACCCGCCTCCTTCACAGAGAGCCTTTTTTATCTGTTTTCTTTCCTTTTTCTTAATTTAGAAAAAAGGAAAAGGGGAGAGAAGCAACTTTGCAATTCTCCAGGGACCCGGGACTCCTCATGCTCATCCTCAGAGCAGGATTAAACTACATTAAGTCCAAACAGAGCTCTCCAACAGAGCCCGAAAGCAGAGGAAATGACCTCCCTCTGCACACACGCTTCCTCCTGCTCCCCGGGGACAGCAGAAGGGACACAGGGGTGGCATCTCCTACCTGCCACACACACGCACCGCAAAGAACGCGATAGGCAGCACGCTCTTTAAAAGCAAGTCCTGTGCAACTGTCCGCCGCACGTCGAGTCATGCCGGGCAGCGGCACGGGCCGGTGCCTGCCTCCCCCTGGGCGGCCGAGGCCTGGGCTCTGTGCAAACACGACGGGCTCGTGCCCAGGGCCACGCAGGCTGAGCCTGGCAGCGACGCGCGGCCGCGAAGGCGGCGCTGCCCTGTCCAAACACGCCCGGGCGTGGGCTGTGGTTTCTGCGGCAGAGCCATTTGCATTGATCTTGCTTTGCCACTGCAGCGTGCTGGGGTAAATCAGCATACAGGAGCATCATCTACTTGATGGAGGTAGGTAAAGACGCTTCTCTCCTGGCTTGGCGGAGGGAAACAGCAATCGCCACCTCGACCAGGCTGGGTTGCAGCATTGGTGGCTCAGCTGTCCCACGTCTGATGCAAAGACCCGTCCCTTCCAAGAAGGCCTCCAGAAACGCACTGCTGAAAACGCAGCAAATATTACACGCTGCTGCATAACGCCACTCCTTCCTCTTCCCCACGTCCCAGCCACGCTTTCCCTTCCGTTCCCACCCTGTCCCACTGGCCTCAGAGGGGCCCTACCAGCTGACAAACGAAGCTTCAGGTTAACAAATCCAATTTGTCGGACACAAAAAGCCAAAGCATTTCATTTCTGCTGGCTTTTTCTTTACGAAATTGCTCAGACATTCAAGACGTGAAATGTCACCGTGTCACTTGGTGGCAGCTGAGGGCACAGAGCTGGAAAGGTCGGGAGAGGCTCTCCAAGAGCTACCCCTGCTCAGCTTGAAGGGAAGGAGGACAGGGCAGATGGGGCCACTGTCACTGCTGGGGACAAGGAGGCCATCAGCCCACACCTCCCTCAGCTGCAAGCCCCGTGCTTCCAGTCCCACAAGGTCTCAGCAGAGCGCAGAGGGATGTTAATGACCAGCGCTAGAGCACGAGCACCCACTCGTGACTGCAAACAACCCCCTTTTGTTCTCCCTGGCCCCAAATCTTCCCCCATACTCCCCTCGACCCAGGGGCCAGCTGGGACTGTCGGGTTTCCCTGAGCCTCCCCAGCTTGCTCTGACCACCTCAGGGAACACAGGGCTCATTCTGGTCCTGCGCTAACCTGAGGCAAAAAAAAACCCACAGCCACGACGCTTAGGGAAGCACTTGCAACCAAAAAGAATAAAAAACCAACGTGCACGATGGCAGATCCATCCCAACAGCCAAGAAAGAGCCGTGCTGCTGGCTGCTCCACAACAGGGCGGAAAATCCGCTGCAAATCCCTCCCCAGAGAAAGGCAGAAGTTTGCATCCTAAAGGGTTTGGTTGTGGGGCAAAGCTTGCTCGGAACCCGTCAGCAAAGCAGCAAGCAACGCTCTCTGCTTCTATGGGGACAGAAAACGGTTCTTGGTTGCCCCTAGGACACCGCTCCATGGTTTCTCTGCAAACGGTAAAAGCAACAATGAACACCACCAAAGGGTTTTTCCTAGGGCCACTTGGGCAGGACACTGCAGCAGTGTTGGAGGCAGGGCAGAGCCACTATATCCCAACAAGGAGCAGGGAAAGCTCCAGCATGTGCCGGTGAAGCGTGCAACGGCCTTTTGCCATGACCTCTACCTCCCCAAGCTAGGTCTCGGAGCAGGGATGTCTGGAAAGCTTTCTGCTGCGTTATCCTGCAAGTGGTGCTCAGAGCACCCTGCCTCCAAACCCGAGGGACCCAAAAGCTGTGTCAGCACAGCAGGAGCCGGTCACAAAGGCCACGGGCAGAGACAGGGCTGCGTTCCCCGCCGGGTCATGCCACGGGGCAGAGCGCGAGTGCTGCAGCTCCCGGGCACCCCTCCAGCCAGGAGGGAACCTGAGACCTCCCTTCATGGGTGAATTTACTGCTGGGAACATACAGTTACAGATAGGCTGGTGCCAGAGGCAAGGCAGAACAGGACACCCTGCGGCACAAAGCCCAGCTATGCAAGTTATGAAAGCGCCTGAAAACAAAAACGGTTGGTGTCCGTTCATCCCCAGGGCCAGAGCAACCAAGCCCACCATCAGCAGCTTTGCTGCAGACACGGCTCCAGTTGCGTGTTTAATTGCAGGAGGCTGGGGAGAAGATGAGCTGCTGCAGGTTTCTGTGCGTCAGCCCCAGCCTTATCTCAGCGCTGGAGCCTCCCCGTACGTGGTGAGGCTGATGTCTGCCCAAAAGGCGTCTCTGCTCACATATACCCACAGGGGGTCAATAGCCAAGGTCAGCCGCAGCATCTCCCATCCCTCCCGCCAGCCTGCACACAGGAGGTTATGGGGATGTCACACTGTTGGTCAAAGTCTCAGGCTCTGTGCAATGCCTGAAGCACAACACACAACATGACGCAGGAGCCCACGCTAGGATTTCACAGTCCTATCCCAAAATACCAAACCCCCATCCCAGGGCAGGGCTGGCACCACGTGGGAGAGAAAAAGCTGTTTCCCATGTCAGCCTGCCACACTCCCTGGATGATTCCTGGTCTCAGCAGCAGGAAGGGCTGCTGGCTTCCCTGCCCAAGAAGGTGCAGAGCAGGGATGCTGCTCCAGTTTGCCTCCGTGGCACATGGAAAAACAAAAACCAGGAGAAGCACAGCCAGGAGGGCCTGATCCAGGCAACAATGGGCAGCCAGAGCCCAGGTGTGGAGAATGGGGAGACACAACTTCAGTCAGCCTTGGCTGAGCAGCGGCCACCTGCGCTGTGCCCAGTGCTGCAGCACCCGTGGGAGATGTGCCATGAGCATCTGTGGTGGTGAGATGGAGCCTGGACTTTCCCACAGCAGCAGGGAGCTCCCACTCCCACGGCACGGGGCTCCACCAAAGCTTTCATGCATCCTTCTGGGAGGGGGCGGCCACAGCACGGAGCCCCGCCGGGAAGAGCGGCGCAGCCGGAGAGGAGGCAGCTGGCACCGAGCTGAGCAGCGGGGCTGCACACCCCCTCCACCGCCGAGCCGCACGGGCTGTTCCCGCAACCGGCGTCCCTTCCACCGCCTCCTTCCCGGCGGCGTCCCCCGCATGCCCATCTGCTGCCGCCCTCTCCATCCTCCCCCATGTGCCCACACCGAGCACTCCCAGCTCATCCCATCCTACCTGCCCCAAAGCTTTGCCCAAGAGCCCCAAAACCTTCCCCAGCGCCGTGCTGCTTGGCAGTGACACGGGTTTTCCTGGCTCTTGCCCAGTTGTGCCAAAGCACACTTTGAGAGGCTCGACGGCAAGCAAGCATGGGCTTATGGCATCAGCCGACCACGAGCGTGCCAAAAGGTACCTCTGTCCCGTGCTCTGCTGCTCCTGCTATCCTCATCCAGAGGCTGCAATTGCAAGAGAAGCCAAGAGATGCACGTACAGACCTTGACGGAGGGCACTGAGAAAGTACCACAGCCATCTTGCGACTTAAAGTCCAAGCCCAGCAATTATCCACCTAGGCAAGATTTCAGGACATGGGGGTTTTCTCCTTCTAAAAGGCTAATCAGAAAAAAGGGGGTTTAAAATAAAGTGACTTCCAAAGAAAAATCCAAGTTGAAAGTCTTGTTTTAATTTTATTCTGAACATGAAAGCATGCTGCAGAGCATTCTGGGATCCAACAAGAGTCCAGCATCACAAGCTCCTCTGATACTTCTTAGAAAAACCTGCAATCAAGTCACCTGTAAATGCTCCTCATGAGGAGTTTTAGAGGGCTAGGAGGAGAGCAAGACTCTCCAGGGCAAGCATCACCTGAGACACTGCCAGACAACCCCTGCCTCGAGAGCATCTGTCCTGCAGGAGTCAGGACTCAGGATGAAAAATTGAGGCACGGATAAGGGATACGACTCACTCAAAGACATTGGAAAAAGTCAAGGGTAAGCCAAGAACAAAGCATCAGGCTGGGAGATCCAGTTACGAGACAAAGCAGCCTAATTACAGCCTGGCTCTGGGTGGTTTTGAAGAGCGAAATACAAGCCTACGTGCTCCATGGGCTGAACGGACGAGTGCAGCACTGGGGACGGTGGCTCTGGGGCACAGATCCCCCCGGGGACGGCCCTCTGCCCCGCTGCAAAGCATTTTGCAGAAAGGCTCTGGGCAAGAGCTGAAGTGCTTCTCCCCCAGCTTCCCATCTCATCAGCATACGCTTGGCACGGGCTACACCAGAAGCACTCAGGCGCACAGCAAGCTCACCCCTTCGAGGTGGGACCCAAAGACAGCGCAGACGTGACCTGCATCCCCCCCCCCAGCTTTGTCAGTCCTGTCCCCCAAATCCCCTAGACACAGAGCAGAGACCCAAACCATGTCACCCACCCATGAGGGGGACACTGTGGTAACTAAAGCATGGGACAAGGCAGGATGTTGGGGACGAAGTCCCAGGTGGGTCCTCACGCGCGGCTCTGAGCACAGGAAGATCCCTGCCAGCTGCAAATGCACCTCTAGGCATGAAAACTGTGCCTCCCCTCTTCATCCCCTCCTTGTTGCTCCTCACCCAGCCAAAAAGCCATCTCCTTGCCAGGCCAGGCACACACTGGATTCCCATGGCACCCATCTGGGCACCCATTCGAGTCCCCACAACCCACACAGCACACTCCCCAAGGTGGCTGGGATGAAAAGCCTTAGCTGAAAGGGCCATTAAATACTTTATGCACCTTCCTCTCTTCTAAGAAACATTTCAGTTCCTCCCCATCTCTGAACTTTTCCCCCTTTCAAAGCAGCCTTACACCTATTTTTAGGAGGTCAGGACACCTTGGGGCTGCTGCATAGGTGCTGTCCCCTGCGTCACCTCTGACAGGAGAAGCAGCAAAGGGATGCTCATGACCTCCACACTGCCAGGGCAGCTGCTCAGCCCAGGGATTTTCAAGCTGCTTTGCAGAAGGAGAGAGAGATGGATAAAGCACTGAAGCTGTAGTCCGGCTGCCTGCAGCTCAGGAGCAGATGCTGAGAGCGCTGGAGGTCTGAGGTTACTCTCAAAACCCAAATGGTCTCACTGGGATCCCCTTACAGGGACCAGCAGCAAAGCCTTTAGGGCACGTAGTCCACCAGCAGCCGCAGGGGCCAGAAACGTCACCCATGCTCCTACCCCGCAGCGCCAGACAGGCTTCTGCAGGTCAGACTACTAAAAATTGAGGCGCTGAAAGGTGATAGGGGCTGCCGGTGGCTGGAGTTTCCTCCTCATCCCTCCACGAGGAAGCAGGATCATATCGGAAGGACACGCAGCGACGGTGGCTTGTCCTCAGACCTCACTGCCGCCTTCTGGCCTGCGCCCAGCTCCACCCGGAGCACGACAGCGGGTTCACCCCCATCCTCACCCTTTGAAGATGCCAAGTTGTGCTTTGGGCTCCTGGCAAAAATAAATCTTCTTACCAGCATGGTGCAACAAGTCCTTCCAGGAAGGAGTTAGCAAGGAACTTGCTCAGCTGCTCTCCTCAGGGCTCTGAGCAGGTCTCAAAGCAGGGCCAGGGCTCGCACGGCAGTCGGGCAGTGTCCGGCAATTCCACATTTGGGGGGACTTTCCTCCTTCTGGCAAGTTTTGCAACAGGAGAGAAACAGGCTGTGCGTCTCAGAGCCTGGACACCGGAGAGGAACAGAGGTGACAGGAAATCCCAAAGCAGAGGAGAATTCAGCTTTTTCTGGGTTAAACGTGGAGGAGGAAGTGGAGGGACAAGTGGAGGTGCAAGGAGAGGAAAGCCCTTTCCAGAAGAGCAGCCCAAGAGGTCAAGTCTGTACGAGGCTTCTGGGGACTCACAACGCTTCCATTCTGATGCCGAAGGTCAAACCCCAGAGATGATCAGGAGCTGGCTCCGGGGTCTTCTCCAAAAGGGGCTCAGAGGACGATTAGCCAACAACTCTCTGAAGCAGAACAGTCCCAATGGCACGTGGGGCTAGCAGCCACCATCTCCCACCACTGCACAGATGAAAAAAAAATATCCATCCCGGCACAGTGGATGCCACCTTTACTTTGGAGCGGGTGGGCAGCTGAGCTGGCGTGCACCGATCCACGCCAGCCTGGGGGGCGGACGCCGAGCTCCTGCAGTCAGAGCCCTCCATGAAACAGCAGCCCTTCCTCAGCGGTAAAAACAATTAAGAGAGGAACGAGACAAATAGCATTTTGATGGATGTTCCCCAGCTGCCGGCAACTCAGGGACGCAGAGGCCACCGTGCCGGGCGGGGAGCTGGGGCCATCATGGCTGTCCTGTGTGCCAGGGGATGGGGAAGGAGGCGAGCCATGCTGCTTGGCTCCCAAGCTCCCCAAATCAGCCCGCTCTCCCTGGCATCACGCGGAACCTGCTGATGGTGGAACCCCTCCTAGGGCTTACACTGGGTCCTGCACCCTCCCGTACTTGCTCTGGTGACCACAGGGAGAAGAGTAAATGGCTCATCTGAACCGTACGTGGCACACGCTTTGCTGGATGCGGGGCCATCATCGCCCTGGCACCCTACGAGAGCTGGTGTAAAGCTGCATCCCCTCCTGCTGAATTCCAGCTGGGACAGCGGCCGGGATTTACCCCTCGCAGGGTGGAAGAGGCAGCCCGGCTGCCCAGCATGGTGGGGGTTAAGCTGCGTTGGGGTGCTGCCCTAAACCCCCAGCTGCAGGCAGGGAGCAGGCAGGACAGGGGCTGCATTCAAAGGTCCCTTCAGAAATCCCTGGGCAAGAAAACACCGTTGGGTACTGATGGGGACACCAGGTTATATCCAAACCACCATCATTTTAGAGCCCTGAACAGAAACAGCCACATACAAATACGACCAGTATAGGTGGCAAAGAGAGATTTGCTTCTTGCTTTATTTATCAGCCAGGCAAGCGACTCTCTGTGCACAGACATGGGTGGGAGAGCAGGAACACATCCCCGAGACACCCTCTCCCAGCTCCAAAAATGTATTCATTATCCCCAGGCGGTTTCTGGCAGGGTGGAGAGATGGCTCTCCGATTAGAGATGTTTATCAGTAAGCTATAATGAAGGTGGGACACTGACACTGTGATGAACATTATATTTCAGGAAAATTTAAATTAAATGATCCATCATGCCCAGCAGAAGATGAGCAACACCTTCTGCCAAGCACCCACACCGAGTGGAGCGCCTCTTCGACTGAGGCTCCGCTTTGGAGACCTGCGGTCACCTTGGCTCGCCACTCCAGAGGAAAAACAGATAAAGAAAAGGACTTCATATTTCCAAGGGCACAAAGAGAAGCAGCAACACTAACCGGCTCACTCGCAAGACAGCCACAGCCTTCTCCAGCACAGCAGCGAGATATCCCCCTTGCACAGGCTCTGCCAAGCACCAGGGCAATCCACGGTTCATTCACTCGAGCCCGGGTCCCAGCGTTCAGCACACCCAGAAATAGAGCGCCCTCGGAAACAGGACGTCGTTGGCGCAGGATGCAGAGGGGAAGGGTTACGGAGCGGCTTTTCCCTTAAGTGAAATATTGCCGCCGGCTCAATGGAAGCAGGAGGTTCGTCCCTCCTGGGAGGAAGCTATCAGAAACCACTCTCCCTCCGAGCGTGGCAGGCCCACGTTTTGCTACCTGTTGCATTTTGCCATCAGGCAAAACGTTGCAAGAGCGCAAGACGACATTAAAAAGCAAGAGTGAGCGCAGCAGCGCGCAGGGCAGAGACACCAGAAACGCTACAAGCTGCTGCAATCCAGACACGAATGCATTACACATTCATCTGAATTTTAAATACAGAGCATTATGACTGGCATCCTCACAACTGCCACAGCAGCCTCGGCACTACAGCTTTTATGGTAATTCACAGGGAGTTACCCACAAGGCACTGCAGAGATTTTCTTGGCAGCCATCCTAAACTAATTTTTATAGGTTAGTGTACGGTTATACATAAATGTTTAAGAAAAATAAAATGGCGACTCGGAGGGAAGGAGCCAACCAGGAGGTTCCTGCTCCGCTCGCGGGATGTGATGGTCCAGTGCAAAACGCCGCGGGGCCGAGGTCTGTGCCGCTGCCAGCCACCCCACGCCGCAGACCAGGGAACAGAAAACACCAGTTGGTTCAAGAACTGGTTTGCACTGGGCACAGGATGCCCAGCTGTCTGCATCGCTCCTGCACTGGTGCCTCACAGCACCCCTCTGTCCTCTGCAGGGTGTTCAGCTCCACCAGGTCATGCCTGGCCAGGAGACAGCACCGCCACCACCCTGCCTGCTCCCATCGGGTGCTGGGCTGCGGTGCTCAGGCCCGGTCTTCCCCTTCCCCCTGGTTGCCCGGGGGGGTCGGGTGCACTGCCCAGCTGCCTGGAGGGGACAGGAGCAATCCCAGGGGACAACAATTTGTTGGTGGAAACAGCATCCTGAGAAACACCTTTGATGTGCTTTGACACCAAATCCTCCCCGTCACCATCCCTGCCTGCCCAGGGCCACCCCTTTGCCCCAGCACATCCCTCCTGCAGGGAGGAAAGGGCGGTTTGGTCCCCACCTGCCTACTCCACCTCGGAGCTGCCAGCGGGACGTGGCTCTGCCCATCACCTTTGCTTTCTGCATATCCTGAGCCGTGCCAGTTGGGGGTGACACGGGAACTTCACATGGTGACTGGAAACTGCTGCTCAGCTTCCGACTACCCTGGCGGAGGGAAAAAGCCGAAGCTGCTGCCAGCGAGCGACAGCAACGCAGAAAACAAAGGAAAGAAGCAGTGGGAGGGAAACCTTGATCGGTGCAAGCCAGAAGCAGCACCCATCTACGTTTCGTGGGAACCAGAGCAAACACCTGATGATATCAGAGCTGAAGATCAGTTTAATAAAATAAATCCCCAATTCCTGCAGATTTTGCACGCAGGCACACACATGTGCATTTGCAGCACAGCAAGCAGGTTGTCTGTCCATCTCCGGTGTCTTCACAAAAGCAAAATGGAGGGAAGCATGATCAAGGCTGCTAAGGAAAGAACCTTTCGGATGTAACGCATCCGTGGAACTACCAGCAACATTGATTTGGATACAGGGACACCACGAAGAAGAAAACAATCAAACAACAGCTCAGAGGGAAAGATGGCGAGATACAACTCAAGCATCACAAAGAGACAACGCGCTTGATTTCAGACGAGGCTGCAGTTTTCCCTGAGATGGGATTATTGCATTTTGAGAAGCCACGCAGAAGCCAGCACACCATGCCCTCCCTCTCCTTCCCCCTGTTTGCAATCCTGGCTCTGTAGCTGCAAGCAAGAGAGATTGGGAGCACTTTGCCTCCAGCCTTGTGCCTTCTGCACCCCAAGCACGCGGCTACCTCGTGTAACTCTGCATCGCATCATGTGTCAGCTGCCCACAAACAGAAGTGAAAGGGGGGGAAAAAAACCCTGAAAGCAGCATTAAGTTAGGGCATTTCTGGTTAGGATTTGGTGTATCTCAACTCATCTCCCAACTGGCCGTGCAAATCCACCACCTCCCAGGAACGCAGCAGCAAGTGCTGAAAAGAGCAAATCGTTCCTGAAGTCTGAGCAGACCAGCTCACCCGTTGCGCTCTTAAACTGGCTAACTAGAGGAGACTCAATGCTCAAAAGTGGGACACCAGATGCATTCCCACCTTCACCCCCCTGTGGACAACATCCGACATGCCCCAAGACTGAAGAGGAGAGACAACAGCAGGAGAGGCAGGGCCCCTGGCACTGGGCTCCCCGCGTACGGACTGGCATGAGAACGCTTTGCTACTCAAACCCCAATGGGCTTAAAAAATCCCCTCAGAGAAAAAGATCCTTCCTGCAAACCACCCGCGGGACCCGCCACGTGTTGCAAATCGTGGTGCAGCCCAACGAGCCATGCTCTGAATCTCCCACCTGCAGCCACGCTGCCCACGTGCTGCCGCCCACCCTCCCACCTCCCGAATGGCACCATCGAAAGCCACTCGACATTCGGGTTTCCTCCTCCGTTAGGGCATCCTCGCGAAGGTGGGGGCATCCCAGTTTCTTGCAAGGTCCCAGCCAAACTGCAGCCCTCCTGTCTGACGTAAACCAGCACCGTATACAGCAATCACCTACAAAACAAGTGATTCAGCTGCTGCTTTGCAAAACCCGCCCGGACACTGCGGCAGGAGGGGAGACCTCCAGGAGCTGGTCAGAAAGAGCCACAGGCTTCCTAACCTAAATCACCCCAGGGCCCTGATTTAATCTGATTTATGCAAATGTTAAACCAATTTAGGTGTGCACATTGTATGAGTCGCCTGGCCCAGTTTAATTTGATAGGTTTTTAAACCTGTTTAGACAAACTAAGATCTGCTTTCTAATCTAGAGCAGCTCTTAATTGTGCAAGTGCTGCCAAGGAACCAGAGCATGGACATGAAGACAGCTCCTGTTTGTATGACAACACTCAAACTGCAACGGCCTGAGCTGTACTAACGTATGGAGGAGGGCAACGCTACAAATCACGTCTCTCTCGGGGCTGGCCATGCCCATGCAGCAGAGCTCCAAAACCCCGCTCTGCTACACCAAGAGCTGTGCAAAGGCCATCTCCAAAGCTTTCCAAACCCAAGATGCACAGGCCCAGGTGAGTCCCAAACAGCCCAGCGCCGCAGCAGGCTGGCTGGCTTGGGATATGGTGAAGCCTCACTTTTCCAGGGCAGGGGAGCAAAGTCCCTGCTGGGGCCAGCCAAGTTCCAAGTCTAGGAAGAAATCTCAGCATTGGGTCCTGGCGTGTCCCCCATCCCTGCGAGCTGGGCTGTCATCACCCTCCTCACCACCCCTTTGTCTCCAGAGACAGAGCAGAGCACCCCTAAGCGCCTTCGAGGATCTGCATCTCCTTTAAGGCGCTCGGGTCCGCGTACATGCCGCTCTCCTCCGACCCCACGTGCTCCCTCCTCGCCCTGGACATCCTGGGGACACACACACACATACCCATCCCCTTTCTCTGCCACGGCAGTGCCTCCACCGCCTCCTCTCTTGGCGGCCGCGCCCAGCGCGCGCTGCTCGCACGGGAGCCACGCGCCAGCCGCGCTTGCCCTCGGGAGCTGGTGGGAGGACGGGAGCCAAGAGGCTTCACGGATTAAAAAAAAAAAAAAATGAAAGAAATAAAGTTTAAAGAAACTCACGCCTCCCAACCAGCTCCTTCTCAAGTGGGCAACATGGGATGAAAATCACTTTTCTGGATGACTCTGGGGCTGAATGGGGACACAAGCATCTGCGGAGGGCTCTGCGTGCACGACACACGACTCTGCGAGGGCTTGTTCGGACGAGCAGCAAATAATCCGACAGCTCAGGCAGCTATTGCAACGGGAACGCCAAGCTCGATAAATTACTAAGCCAAGACAATGATACCCAAGCTCAAAAAAAAAAAAGTCCAAGAGAATTACGTTGGATCAGACCCAGAAGTCTCAAGGGTTTACAAGCTGAAGGATGGGGGGGGTGGCGGGGAGGACGATTTCCAGTTTGCTAGGCTGATGTCAAAGAAAAACAAAACCAGTCAAGTTAGAAAGCAAACAATCAGAAAGAGAGGACAAGAGCGAAAAAAAGAGTCTTACAGAGCCCTCAGATTGTTCCAGCTTATTGTGTAATAAACTTTGTGGAAAGGAAGCTGGCCGGAGCTTTACTACTTCAGAGCTCATGAGTTTAAAATCGACAACAATTTTTAAAAAAATAATACTGTTCTAGCCAGAAGCTCGCCAGCCTGGCTATTTTCTTCAGTTTGCAAATATTAAGAAGAAAACCCAAAAAGTTCTGGGGACCCAGCCCAGAGTCACCAGCCTGCAGCAAAGCCCAGGACTCCCGACCTCGCTCCCACTGACCTCTGCGCTAGTGGCAGGAAGCAAAGAGCTTCACGGATGGAGGGAGCTGGGCCAAGGGAAGGCAGTATTTGAAGCAGAAAGTTAGGCGTATTTTTCACACTGTTGAAGCAATGTTATTCAACTGAAGTCATTTGCAGATTTTCCTTTTTTGAAGCGAGAGTTATTCATAATATGCATGTTCTTATCAACTCATATAAGAAGAATTTAAAGCTCAAAGTTCAGCAACTGTGGATTAAACTACTTAGCAGCACCTCTTTAATGCAACTGAATAACCCCTCTCCTTACCATACGCTCGCACTGCCCACACTGACTCGGGTTAGATCTGGCTTCACTTTATCGCGGTATCCTATACTCGCAATTTTATCTCTGCAACGCAAAAGAAAAACTGTTTTAGTTGGGAACAGAGAGGGCTCAAATAAAATCCACATGCGGCAGCAGGCCACAGGCAACATCTCACATCCATCACGGCGACTCGCCACCCACGCAACCTCATACGCCACGTGGAAAAGCAGATAAACAGTTCAACATGCGTTTACTACCCCGAGTTATTCTGCAACGAGGCGAGCGGCTGGATGGGACCTTCACCCCGCTCCACGCCGGGTTCAAGCCTGTTCAACCGTGGGTGGCACAGCCACGCCGGGCACCGCAGAGGGCTGGGCTGTACTTTGAGACCTCAAAGCAGCATCAGGTGGGACAGGCCCCCACCTCAAAGACAGCTTTGAGGTCTCTAAACATGGCCCAAGCCCTTCAGGCAAGCGTGGCAGGCAGGGGTTGTTCCTATGCTATGAAGAACCGCCAACGCCACCTCCAGCCTCAGCTTCCCCCAGCGTGTGCCACATCATCTCCTCAGACACCCCACCTGGCTGGACCTCAGGTGTTTCTTCACCCCCACGCCCACCTCTCCCCCCCAAAGCAGCAGCAGAATTAAGGGTCAAACATGAATCCACTCTCCTGGAAAAACAGCAAAGGCACATTTTTCCTTTTCTCCTCGGGCAACATGTCACACGGGTTGTTCTTCAGCATCCAGACAAAAGGCAGAGCAGAGACTCTCAGTCTCACCCTGAGGAGGAGACACCCCAGGAAGATGCTGCATTTATCAAGCTCACGTTTATAAGACCCGGTGAGCGCCAGAGACCAGGGGCACGAAGGACCTGACCCCATCCTGCCAGCGAGGCCAGTGCCAGAACACAAGAGGACCCGAGAACCTCCTGCCCCCCACCACCTCACGCCCAGGCGTACAAACGGCTCCGCTGCGGGGGAACCCTCTCCCTCCACATGCAGCCCCCCGCATTACTCGGTGGCACGGCTTCAACTGGAAGCTCCTCTGGCATTACTCAAAGTATTTATGACTTTTTCCCATTTGAAATATGGGCCTTTACCACGCACAGGAAGGAGAAGGAGAGTGCCAGCAAACTCGTTAATTTGTAAGTCAATCTGGCAAGGAACAATTAACAGCTTTCCCACCATCGGGTTGGCAGGAGGAGGGGTACCTTCCCCTCAGGGAGGGCAGGAGGGTCCCCGCATCAGCACACGCCCTGTCCTGCCGAGCCCAACCTGCTTTGTGCTCAGGACCCAGACGTGGCTTTATTTTCCCCAGAGCGGACGAGCAGCCTTGTCCCCCCACAGTGGGACCCCCCTTGGGTCACGCCGCTGGCTCTCCCAGCCCGGCTCAGGTACACAACCCCCAAAACACACATTATAGGGAAAAAAACGATGTAAATCCATAATATTTTGCTGCTCAGGACAGAGGTCCCTGCCCGAGCGGTAAGGCAGCGCTGACAGCAACAGAGCTGCGGGCAGGAGTGCGAGTATCTATGGGAAACATCCTCTGCAAATGTAGCAGGGGGTTTGCCCGGGGAGGGGATGCTCCAGGTGCCCACCCCCTCGCCCCCGTGGGGTCTCCTGGCTCGGAGGAAGGGCTGGACATCCTCCCCAACTCAAACCGCTTTTTCCCCCCAGTTGCGACACGAGCTTTTGCAAAAGCGAAGCCTCACAGGGACTCGGAGAGGGCAAACACCCAAAGAGCAGAGATGTCCCCCGCCCCGGGAGGGTGCAGCACCCACCGGGAGGCACCACCATCCCCGCACCCAGCACCGCTCCCACGGGTGTCACCTCTTCACCAGCATTTCCCCCACCACCACCCCTTATCCCACCTCTACTCCATTTGCTTCCCCAGCAGGGACTGGAACGGGATCCTCCCGGTGAAACACAAACACCATTAATCATTACTCTTATTTTGCTTTTTTTTTCTTTTTTTCCTCGCCCTCCATGTAACAAGTTTTGCCTCGGGGACACCGGGGCTCCAGGGACAGCTCTCGCCCGCCGCAGGATGGCCCCAGGGCTCGTGATTTCAGCCGAAATCCCCGAGGGCGGATGGAAAACAGCCGAGCCCAGGGGTGTCCCCTCGTCCCCGGAGCCAGCTGCACCTTACAGAAGAAGGAGGTTTGGTGCAGCCGCCCCAGCGCAGGGGAGGGGACACCCCCCTCCGACACGGGGTCTTGGTTAGTTTTTGGGGTGACCCGGGTCCTTCCCTCGCTGCTGTCGCTGTCACCGGGCCACCGCACACCCGGGGGCAGCGGGGCGAAACCCGCTCCTCGACGGGCTCCGGAGCTGGCGGGGAGGACAAGGCACCCCCGGGACCACCGGTGTTTGGGGTGGGGCGAGGGCAGCACCCCGGGGGGGGGGGACGGACGACAGGACACCCAGCTGCGTCCCCAGGCTGCGGCATGGCCCTGGGGAACGCTCCGCTGTCAGCTCCGGCACCCGCATCCCGGGGATGCTGCTCCGGGAGCGGCACCGGCTTTGCCACCGGAGCGTTCCCCAGCGCACGCTGGTGCCGGGAGGTGGAGAAGCCACCGATGCCACCGAGACGGGACACGGGCCCCTCCCGCCAAGCACGGGTGGTCCCACAGCGCTGCTTCGCGGGAGCCCTTAGCGGGGGGGGGGGGGGGGGGGGGGGGGGGGGGGGGTGACTCCAAAACACGCCAAAATCCCACCCCGTGGGTCAGCGCCACTCGCCCGGTGGCACCGCGGTCGGGAAGAGGTGGCCGGGGCGGGGGGGGACGGTGCCAGCGAGGGGAGCGCACGGCGGAGAGACGGCGTTGCCTCGTCCTAAAGGCGGGGGGGGGACGGACCGGTACCGGGGCGTGGGACGGAGCAGAGCCCGGGGACCGGAGCACATCCCCGGTACCGGGGCGTGGGACGGAGCAGAGCCCGGGGACCGGAGCACATCCCCGGTACCGGGGCGTGGGACGGAGCAGAGCCCGGGGACCGGAGCACGTCCCCGGTACCGGGGCGTGGGACGGAGCAGGGCTCACCACAGGGACTGGCAGCGGGGCGTGGGGCGGGCTGCGCCCCGGGACACCCCCCCCCAACCCCGGGGCGGGCTGCGCCCTCCCAGCGCCTCCCGGTGCCCCGAGCCGGTACCGGTGCCCCCAGCCCAGCTCCCCCTCGCTGCAAGTGCCGGTGGTCCAGCGCGCCCCCTCCCTGCACCCCCCGCTATAGCGCGGCCCCTTCATCCCCCAGTGCAGCCCCCCCCCCCTCAGCCCTCCAATACGCCCCCCCCTATAATATGCCCCTCGTTCTCCGGTGCCACCCATCTACACCCCCTCGGTGACCCCTATGCAACCCCCCCGCTACAACGCGACCCCCCCCAACACCAGCCGGCCGCACCCCCCGCAACGAGACCTCAGCGCAGCCTGCCCACACCCCTCCCAAGCGCCCCCCCCCCGCTATAACGCCACTCTCGACCCCCCAGCGCGAGCCACCTGCACCCCCCTCCCGCCCAGCGCCGCCACACCGCGACCCCCACCCCGGCGCGACCCTCGCTACACCACGCACCCCGCCACAACGCGGCCCCTCCGCAGCGCAGCCCACCTGCCCACCCCCGCTACAACACCGCCTCCCGCTGCAACCCACCGGCGCTTCACCCCCCCCCGCCTCCGCCCCACCCCGCTACAACGCGCCCCCTCAGCGGGACCCACCCGCGCCCCTCACTCCACCGCCGAGTCCCCTTCCACGCGACCCACCTGCGCCCCCCCGCTACAACGCGCGCTCAGTGCACCCCGACCCGCACACCCGCCCGCGACAAAGCGGGATCCCACCCGCTCGCTACACCGCGCCCCCCCCCCCCCCACCGCCCCCCGCTATAGCGCGCCCCCCGCCGTACCTGGCGGCGCGGCCGCCCGCTCCCATGCTGGCCGGCGGAGGGGCGCGGAAGGGCCGCGGCCGCCCTCCTCCTCCTCCTCCTCCTCCGCCTCCTCCTCCTCCGCCTCCTCCCTCCGCCTCCGCCCGGCGGCTGCGCTGGGGCCGCGGCGCGGGGACACTGCGGCGCGAGCTCCCGCCCGCCGCCGGCCACTCGCACAGGTGATGTCATTCCCCGAGCCGCCGCCGCCTGACGTCACCGCGGGGCGGACTCCCCCCCCCCCCCCCCCCTTCCACCTCCTCCTCCCCTCTCCTCTCCTGGAAGGGGGGCACGCGGGGGGCGGCCGACGTCACCGCGGAGGCGAGGGGCGTGGCCGCGCCTTAAAGGCCCCGCGCGCGCGTTGCGCACGTGGGTGCGGAGCCGCGAGGGCCGCGGGGTGGCCCCGGGTGGCCCCGGGTGGCCCCTCCCGCCCCGCGCCCGCTGCGGCTGTTTCAACGAATTTCCCGTTTTCAGGATCTTTCCCTTTGGGTCATATTAGCGCTATTCAGTCGATTTGCCGCCATCCATGTGCTTCCCGCGCTCGATGTATTTCCCTCGACACATCGCCGGTGCTGCGTCCCGTTGCCGCGCAGCACGTCACCAACATTAACAGCAGTCACTGAGTTTCTCGTATTCAACGTATTCCCCATAATGAACAAATTGTATTCAGTCTGCCCCTCATATTTGATATATTTGCCTTATTTAATGCATTGCCAATATTCAATATATTACCTGTATTCCATGTATTTCCTATCCTGAATACATACACACGTGTAATATATTCCTCGTACTCAATATCTCACCTTCAGTACATCGCTCATATTCGATCTGTTCCCATATTTAATACATTCCTCACGCTCATTGTGTTTCTCATACTTAATATACTCCTCATATTTAATATATTCCTCATATTCAATATATTTCTGATATTTAATATGTTGCTGATAGTCAATATATTCCTCGTATTCAATATCTCACCTTCAGTACATCGCTCATATTCGATGTTCCCATATTTAATATATTCCTCACGCTCATTGTGTTTCTCATGTTTAATATACTCCCCATACTTAATATATTCCTCATATTCAATATATTTCCTGTGTTTCATATGTTTCTGATATTCAATATATTCCTCATATTCAATATATTTCCCACATTTTGCATATTCCCCATATATAACTTATTCCTCAGATTCAGTATATTCCCTACATTTCACACATTCCCTGTATTTAACATACTTCCCACCTTCCACACCTTTCCCACACCTTCCCTTCACTATTTCCCACCCGCCACAGCTCCCCGTGCTTTGGCCCCACCGCGGTGGCTCTTTCCCTCTCTAACCCCCCTGGTGCTCCTTGGAGCCCGCGGTGCCCTGTGATGCCCCCAACCTCTGGTGACCAAATGCAAAAATCAGTAAAAAAAAATTGCAAAAAAATTTGCAACAACGGGGCGGGTTGGTGAGAGCAGGGCCGATGGCCGGCAGCTCATCGATCGCGGGAGGGCTTGGCATCCAGAGCCAGAGAAGTGATGCTGGGGAAACGCTCTGAGACAGAAGCACCTTTCAAACAGGGGGAAAAAAAAAAAGGGGGGGAAAAAGAAAATAATAATTACAAAAAAATAGAATTGGGGGTAGCATTTTTTTATCATTTTCCTTTTCTGAAGCTCCTGAGCGTGCTGGAGCCCAAACCCATCTCGCCGGTGAGGCAGGCGGGTCCTCTCGCTCCGAGGGCAACCACCCGCTCCCCCATCTGCTGGTCCGTGAACTTTCCTTGATCCCCTCATGCGTCTCCTAATACTGACCAAATGTCAGCCGAATGCCGAGTTTTAACTGTTCTGAGGAAATCCGGCAGAAAAATGTAATTATTTATCTTCTGGGGCCTGAGAGGAGCTGCTCCGCTGCGCAGCCTCGAGGCGCAGGCGTTGATACCGGATTTTGCCCGTTTTTCTGCACGATGAGAACCGCTTGTTGTTGGGCCAAGAGTTTGCCGTGGCTACGGCCCTGGAAATAAACTGTGGGCGTTAAAACTGCTGCATTTCCCCCGATACACCAGGAAAACGCCACCAGCTTTCCACACCGCCGTCGGAGCTGCAAGCGGAGGTGCCATGCGAGCCGGGAGGGCGTGGGGCGGCACGAGGAACCTTCACGTTGGCTTTTAAATTAATTTTCCTCTATGAGAAAGGGCCGTTTCCAGTGATAGGGGCCCATAGAGACCTACAGAGGTCCATAGGAGCCTGTCGAGATGCGCAGAGGTCTATAGGGGTCCATACAGACCTGTAGGAGTCCATAAGAGCCCACACAGATGCACAGGGGACAAGTAGGAGTCCATAAGAGCCCATAGGGATCCACAGGAGCACACAGAGATCCGTAGGGGTCCATCGCAGCCCATGGGGACCCACATGACCCACACAAGCCTGCAGGGTCCCACAGTGGTCCATAGGAGCCCATAGAGACCTGGAGGTGTCCATAGGGGTCCATACAGGCCTGTAGGTGTCCATAGGGGTCCATACAGACCTGTAGGTGTCCATAGAAGCCAATACAGATGCATAGGGCTCTACAGCAGCCCAGAGGAACCATAGGGGTCCACAGGAGCTCATGGGGACACACAGAGACCCATAGGAGTCCGTAGGAGCCCATAGGACCTGCTACAAGGAGCCCACCGTGCTGCTGCAGGGTCTGGCCCCACCTTCTTATCTCCTGGAAGAGTCCCAGGCTCTATCCCAGACACCCCTTCCCGTCCTTTCCCACATCACCGCCTATAAAACAAGGATCGATGGCTGATTTTATTCCGCATCCGGAAAATATCCGCTTTCACCATCAGCCCAACTCCTTTCCGAACAGCTGGGGAGCCTGGTGGCAAACACCATATCACCACGGCTCCCGCGTCCTATCTGCTGCATCTCGGTTCTTAATGGATGTATAATACTTTACAGTAATTTCCTCATTTGTCATGCAATCAAATCCTTTGATCAGACACGGGAGAAATGTAAATATCAATTATTAACCATCCCATTCTGGTCTTGCTTGACTGGATTTTTATTTTTTTCATTTTTGGGGGAAGGAATTGATTTATTTGCAATTCAACTCTCCAACATATTTTTAATTAGGATGCTTACATTTCTGGATAGGCTATATTTTTGAAGGGAGAGAGATTTGATCACTAGAGCAATCGATGCGTCCATGTATATTTTATAGCTGAGAGATAGTTGTGAAGGAAAGTGTAAAATAAGTGGGGCGTTTTAAATCCTGTGCGTAGAGGGCTGCTGTACCACGGTTTAAAATCTCACTGGCCAAATTTGCTGCCGTACAGTCATTTATAGCCCTTCAAAGCGTGCGAAGCGTTGGCATGAAATGGAGAGGTGGCCAGGAAATTTCTGACAGAATATTTTTCCATCTGCAAATAGTCCTTTTTTTTTTTTTTTTTTTGTTGAGAGTGAAGCATTTTGTATAAACACGTTGCCTTAGGCAAAAATGGCTTTGGAAATGAAAATAATAACAACAAAAATATTAGAAGGGTGAAACTTAGCTGCTTTCTTTTCGGCTTTCCATTTGGAAATGGTTTTCCACACAAAGTTTTAGAAGTTTCTTGTGTATATACAGCCTGAAAAGTCAGGCTGAGGCTGCAACACACGTTTCTCTCTGCATTTCAGTATCCACACTCTCATGGCATTTTCACTGGTGCCAGTTTTGCAGGAGGTAATCCCCATCCTTCCCCCTCAGAATCCCAAATTTGGCTTAAAATTCAGGAAACTGGGAGCATTCTCCTCTCAGCCAGGCTGTTTATTTGCTGTCTGGAGTTTTATTGAAGCTCTGAGAGTTGCATTTTGCAAGCTGTCTTCCTCCTGAAAGCGGGCAAGCTGCGCCTCTTCCTTAATCATCTGCTTTTGTTTGCTTGAAGGAAAATACCAAATATCTCATGACTTGCCATAAAGCCGTCAATGACTGCAAGGATGCGCAATTGCTGGGTGTCCTCATGACTAATGGGTGAGTTTTCAGGTGCACGTGGAGCCTGGGGAGATGTGCCCCCAAATCCTGCTGCAATTTTTTTTTTTTTTATCTCCGTCTCCTAAAGCTTCTGACGTCTTCTCATGAGCCCAGCGGTGGCTGGCGCGGAGAAGCTTCTGTGGTACTCCTGTGGTGTGAAATAGTCACGTCATAATGACATCTCGTCATCGTGTTGTACCAAGATGATGTGATCCGGCCCATGCAGACACCTTTTGTGGGTCCTCCGAAGCGTAGCAAGACTTTTTGAAAGTGGGAGCATCCTTCATCCTGTAACCCCAACACCCACACCTAAAGGCATCACCCAAAGGAATTAAAGGTTTGGGCTCGACGCTGACACTTGGGGTTTGAGCTGGAGCCCCCTTTGCTCCCAACTTCTTTTCCAACCCAGTTCTGTTTCCACTGGGTTTTAATTCATCCAAAAGCTGGGTGGGAGGTGACTCCGCTCCAGCAGCTGTAGCTGCCCTGCCCAGACACGGTCACTGGTGGGTTGTGAAAAAAGCTATTGATCTCTCCCTTGATGGCATTTGAATTCAGTTCTTAAGTTGAAGCTGGTAAACCAACAAGTTAAAGAACAAGCGCGGTGCTCAATCGATGCCAGCCTGTCGCTGGTTGAAAGGGCAGGTGCTGATCCATAAATCCCATCCACCGGGAGAGGAGCCTGTGCTGCGACCCCAAGCCAAGGTCAGTGCTCGCCGCTACGGGTTCTGGCAGATGCTGAACCGTACGTACCCGCGGCCTCGGGTGGACAAGCTAGGGGATAACCGAGTCTGCAATTTCGTCAAATTTTCTGTTTAATTTCCATTCTCTTCCAACCAGAGCAGATCAGCAGTTTCACTGGTCACCAGAGGACTTTGGCAGGTCAGCCGCAGCGAGCAACCAACCCCCGATTTCCAGAGCCTGCCTTATACCCTCCTGGGGAGATTCTCACCAGCAGCTGAGAAATGACTCTGAAAAACTCACCCCAGCGCCTTCCTGAGGCAGAAACTCATCTCCTGATGGAACTTGAGCGTGGGTCTCCATTGCTGTCATCCCACCAGAACCCCTCCTGCCCAGCAGCAGTGCTGGGACAGGCAGGCTGATGGAGCAGCGGGAAGGGGTAAAACTGAGCTCACCGCTGCCATCAGGAGGTTTTGCTCCAGCTTCGTGCTCTCTCCTTGCTCCCAAGTCCTTAACAAGTCGTTTTCCAGAGAAAACTGGTGAGGAATGAATTCCCCTAAAATCACAGCCATGGGGGGAGCTCACATGAACCCGGCTTGTGCAGGGCTGCACGCAGGCCCCAGCCTTGGCCCTTGCGCTGCCCAAATGCGAAGGAGCTGCCAAGGTGGATAAGGAAAAATGAAAACCCTCTCCAGTGTTAAGCAAACAGAGCCAGAGGATGCGCTGTGAGGCTCAGCCCCCTGCCAAGGCTCGAGCGAAGCTGCTCCTGCTCAGAGGCTCCCCAAAAACACATGCCCATGAGACACATGAAAAAGCTCCCCGGGGCTGCAGGAGCACGTTTGAGGCACGATTTGCGACCTGGGGGAATTTGCAAGGGAGGCAAACGCCTTCCAGTGGTGTTTTTTTGGGGTGTGATGGTGCCTGGGGGCTGTGGGGCAGCAGCTTGGGCAGGGGCAGTGCAGGGATGCACCCAGTGCCATCCCCAGACAGGTTTCCAGCAGCATCACTGGTGCCTGGGGACCTCATCTGGGGTTAGAAGACGGGCACGCATCAAAAACGTAAGACAAGCTTGGGCACCGTCTGCTCCTGCAGAACAATAGTTACTCTTCGTGTTAGTTCAGTTGCAGATCAAATAATCTGAAAAATTCACAAGTGGCTGCGGATACAAATTAACTTAACAAAACATTTTGAAAACGTCGCAGTACTGGGGAGAATTCAAATGCGGCACGCACTGGTGGGAGAGAAAAGCCAAGTGTCTGTACCAGAGTCCTCCCCATCAACATTTTCCCCGCGTCAGATAACACAGAAAGCAGCTAAAGCTGGATGAAATATAATAATAATGTGGTCCAAGATGGACCAGTGCCATATGGAAGTCCAGGGAAGTTTTCACTGCTCTTTGCTCCGCTGATGTTTTTCAGCTGTGTCATTGGTGCTCTGCTTTATCAAGAACATTACGGGCTGAATTCTGTCTTTGTGGTGAAAAATGGAAGGCAGAATTTTGTTCTCTACTGCACCAAAGTCATTGGTGTTGCAAGAAGGTAAAGGACAGAGGTATTTGGCTTGTGGTCACCGTTTCATAACTGCAGAGCAAAAGCTATAAAATCTTGATGAATCTTTTTAGCTTCCAAGCCTAAAAATGGCTCTCTGTGCTCCAGCCTGGCTCGGTGCTTTGGATCGAGGCAGCAGCATCCTCATGGCCTGTGCCTGCAGCCCTCAGGCACCATAGCACCCCAAAAAAACCCCGCTGGAAGGTGTTTGCCTCCATTGCAAATTCCTCCAGATCTGTTACATGCAAAAAGCAGTCTGTTGGGGAAAGAAGCCATCAGCTGACATCCCTCTGGTTTCATTTCCAGGAGGGACATTTTCAGCTCAGCTGCTTGGTGGGGCTGGAGTTCACCCTCTGCTCCGCAGTGACTGAATCGAGATGGGTTTTGGTGTGGGGAGAGAAGCCCGTGGGATAAATATGGAACGGGCTAAATAAGGAAAAGCTGCGTGGGATGCTGTGAACAGCCTCGCCGCAAATGTAACCCACTCCGTATGTAAGGTCCAAACTCACACCCACGCTGGGGTTTGGCTTTCCCCACCATGAGCCAAAGCTGATGTGAAACTGCACTGCAGCGGGTGACCTCCCAGGGTGACTTCCCAAACGCCGGCCAGACCCTGCGAGAGCGATGAGGGAGGAGGGGAGAAGCAACAGCAGGAATTTCGCCTCCTTGCCGCAAGGGAATTTTCCCTTTTGCCGTGGAAAAGGCAGGTGGGTGCTGGTGCAGGGGCTGTGAGGAGGCGGCACGTCGTGGCCGGGCTGGCTGCAGCCACTGGTGTGCACACACCCAGGGCTCTCTTGCCATTAACCAGCCTCAAGAATTTCCTGAAGGCAAAGCACATCACTCGGCGGGGATGCAGAGGGTGTGTTGCAGGGCGAGCCTTGGGGTGTCTTCCTCTGCCTCTGGGCTGGGTTTCCACTCGTTGGTTATCCCCCCTTCTTCTTCCACCCCTAGCTGCTAAACCAGGCTTTATCCTCACCTTCTAGCTTCCCTTGGGTTTGCTCCCACGCCATATGCACCTCCTCCAGCCCACCGCAGAAGGATCCCTGCAGCCAGGGTTGAGCCCCAACCAGCCCTGCATCTCTTTCCTCGCTGCACCCCAAAGCCCTGCTCAGCACTGGCCACCCCTTTCCCACCCCCCTTGTGCTCGGGGTCACCCCATGGAGCTGCCAACAACCCCCCCCCCCCCCTTTGGGCAACACAGCATAAACAGGAGCCACCCGTATTGCTGCTATTGCCGTTATTATAATTGCTCCTCCCCGGCTGGAGCAGGCGGCAGAGGCTTTTTGTCTGAATGAAAGGAGAACAAAACTGGTTGGAACAGCGCGGTGAGATTAGTCATTAGCCATTTCACCGTCTTTGGGAGCTGCTGCTAATTGAGACACTCAAGCATTGCTGTCACCTGGAAGCTGACTCACTCCGGCCCCGGCGCTTGGACCCCCCGGTGCCAGTGGGGCCGTATTTATGGGTGTCACTCAGCTCGTCTCCACCTTTGGTTTTGTCCTCATGGGCCCTGGAAGATAAAAGGGAGGGGTGAAAGCAGAAGAGACAAATGGGCTCGTAACCTCCAGCGGGCCATGGCAGAGCATCACGGTGCGGCAAGACACAGCTCAGAGCTGCCAAGCCGGAGGGATGCATGGGAAGGAGAGGGAATCCCTCTCTGCTGTCCTTTTTGTGCAGCTAAATATCCAGCCACGAGGGCTGTTGTTAACCCACCACCCTGCTTCCCTCTGCCGGGGAAGTACAGCCGAATGATGGCTGCTATTTACACAGCCCTCATTACCACAGCAGCCTGTACCCCAGGAGGAGGGAGATGCTGTCACGCCGGGGGCCTGGGTGCAGCCCTTCACCCTGGCTGCTTTGCTGGCTTTGCCATCTCTGGGTGACCGCCGGGTTCGCTGCCGACAGAGAGCAAAGCCTGTGGTTTTCTGCGAGCGAGAGTGGCAGGAGAGGTCCTGCCGGTTCGGCTCCCTGCTCGCGGCTGCGCCAGCTGGCACCCGCTGTTGGGTGCTGCACCCGCTGAGCCGGCGTCAGCCCCGGCCTCAGCCCCGCCGTTGGAAAATGGCAGTGGGCTGGCATCTGCTGCCCTGCTGGGGCCAGAGCCCTTGGCTCTATGCTGGCGAGTGACTGCAGGCTGCTCTCACCGGAGCGGGGACCGGAGCGAGCTCAGGAGTTGTGGCAGGAGGCGTCTGGAGGAAAAGCTCATGTGCAATGCCAGGCTTGGGCACTGAGGCCAGAGCAGTGTCACCTCCCAAGAGGTGGCAGCTGGCTGAGTCTGTCTATGGGCGCAAGTGATGCTTCACTGTCACCATCTCCAGTGCCCCTGGTCCAGCAAAGCTCCCTGAAGAAGCTGGTGCCTCTTTATGGAAAAGTCCTTCAGAAGGAAATGGAAAATGATACCTGAAATATGTATATGTATGTGTGTCTGTGCATCTTCATAGGGGAACGACCCCTCCAGCATGATCCTGTGGGTAAAAACACTGGATGTGGCCCCCAGGATGGCTCTTTCAGGTCTGTGCTCCTTTGGAGCATGCGAGTATGTTGGGGAATTGCTGTGCTTGGGGCAGGGAGAGGAGCTTTTGTTCAGAATGGATTAAATTATCCAGAATATAAAATAGGAAACAGTCTACTAAGGCTGAATGAGACGTGCCGTGTTGGACTCCGGTGTTCTTTGTGCTGAACAAATGAGTAAAAAAAAAATTATATTCCTTCCTTCCTTCCTTCCTTCCTTCCTTCCTTCCTTCCTTCCTTCCTTCCTTCCTTCCTTCCTTCCTTCCTTCCTTCCTTCCTTCCTTCCTTCCTTCCTTCCTTCCTTCCTTCCTTCCTTCCTTCCTTCCTTCCTTCCTTCCTTCCTTCCTTCCTTCCTTCCTTCCTTCCTTCCTTCCTTCCTTCCTTCCTTCCTTCCTTCCTTCCTTCCTTCCTTCCTTCCTTCCTTCCTTCCTTCCTTCCTTCCTTCCTTCCTTCCTTCCTTCCTTCCCTCCTTCCTTCCCTCCTTCCTTCCCGCCCTCCTTCCCGCCTTCCTTCCCACCTTCCTTCCCACCTTCCTTTCCGCCTTCCCTCCTTCCTGCCTTCCTTCCTGCCTTCCTGCCTTCCCGCCTGCCTTCCCGCCTTCCTTCCTTCCTTCCTGCCTTCCTGCCTTCCTGCCTTCCTGCCTTCCTTCCCACCTTCCTTCCCTCCTGCCTTCCTTCCCAGATGAGAGCCTGGTAGGAAACTGCAGGAGATTTGGTGCTGTGGCAGCCAGAGAAGCCCCCGGAGACCCGGCTGCTGCCGGGCAAGCCCTGCAAACAGGCACCGCACATTCACTGTGCAGCAAAGCGAAGGTTTCCCCATCCTGGAGGAAGCTCCCGCATCCCAGGGACCTGCAGGATGGGAGACTGGACCAATCGCTTTGCAAACAGCTATTTTTCTAATTGGATTTCTCCTCTGTGCGGGTCCCCGAAGCTTCACTCGTGCACGGGGGAAGTGGAGTTTAGATGGGAATTTCTGGCTTTTATTTCCCTGCCAGCTCGGGTGGGTGGGCGGGCGAGGCGGTTTGGAAGGATGTTTTCCTTTTGTTTTGCCATCTCATTGGGCAGCTATATTTAGGCCAGTTTCTGATTTTTTGGACTTAATTAATGAGCTGAAGTTTTCACTCACAGGCACTCAAACAGCTTGGGAAGTTCAGCCTGGTCACTGGGCAGGAAAAAAAAAATGTCTTTCTTCTCTGCAAGCGCTGGGAAGTGACCTGCAGATAACCTCAGAGGGAGCATCTCCACGGGCTCGCCGGGACGTGCCAGCCCCGACCCTTGGGCACCCTGTGCACAGCACGGGCTCACGCACGCGATGCCACGCAGCTGCACGCCACAGCGCCACGCACAGCACCTGCCTCCCCACCGAGGCGGGGATGTGCCGCCTGTGTTCGTGGCATCCATTCGGGTACCGGTCACACCGACACACGGATACGCTGTCACCGGTGTGTATGATGCTTTCACTGGCATGTAGGAGCCTACAGGCACCTGTAGGGGTTTCACTCTACTTTTTTCTCTCTCCTGAACAGGGCTCGGATGCACCACGGCCACACGTGCCCCGTGCTGGGTACAAGCAGTGCTGCTGCACCCTGACGCGCAGCCTGTGGTCATTGCTCTAATCACGTAAAAGGGTTTCAGAGGGTGGACGGCTGTAAATCTTTCGAGTTTTAAGCCCCTTTCCAGCTTCGGGTTGCCACCTGGCTGCTTGACAAATGGCTTGGCTGAGTTTCCTATGGACATGCCAAGACGCTCTTGGAGCAACTCCGAAGGCGTGTTGGCCATTCGTCCGTATTACCTGGGCGGCTTTTTAGCGTTGAACAAGGCTGTTATTTAACCCACTGCCAAACGCCCAGGGTGCTCAGGGAGATGGGTGCACGTCTTGGCTCATCTCCGGGGTCACCCAGCCGGACCAGGACTGGGGAGCAGGTCCCTGCCGTGTGCCCTGGGATTTGCTTGGTTTTTTTTTTTCCCAGCTGAGCTTTGCCTCACTGTACCTGCGGGGTTAATGCTGCAGAGCCCCTGCCTGCCGCCTGCCTGACGAGCTCTGTCAGACGTGCGCTCATCTGTCCAGATGTGTTAGCGCCGAGAGGACCCACGCCTGCCAGATGTGTCCCTGCACCCCTCTACCCCCGTCTTACCAGGTGCGCCACAGAGGATGGCAGATGCGGGGGCTGCCCCTCGCACCCTGCATCCCCTGCTCCCCCCGGGACAGTGCTGGTGTAAATCTCCTGGTGTAAATGTCCTGGTGTAAATCTCAGGACCAGCAAATGGGAGGAAAGGGGCAGCCACAGAACTGCTGGAGCGCAGGGCTTTGGGAGCCGGAGAGTGACCTTCACTAAGGAAATGTCATTCTTCTAGGGGAAAATTGAGCTAAGAAAGAAGGAAATAAGACGTGGAAGGGGTTTTGGGTTGTTTTCGGGTTTTGGTTTTTTTTTTTCAGTAGCCTCCTTTCTTGGTGTTAACTAATAATAAACATTTTTAATAAACATTTTAACCTTGCTTTCCTCCTAGCCCCAACCAGGACTGTGCTCTTCCCTGGCACCAACAGGGTCATTTACAGCAGCGCTTACAGGCGCAGAGAGAGCTGCAGCTCAGGGCTGAGCCCTCCCTCGCCCTGTGCCGGCTGCCCCGCAGCTCTCGCCCAGCAATGACTCTTGCACTGGTCCCAGTTTGCTCACAGGCCATAGAGGGGGGAGCTCTCGGCCCTATTTCCCACACAAACAAAGCACCAGGTGTGGGGCATCAGGGTTAAAAAATACAGGAGAGGGGAGAAGTGGCTGGAAACAAGCGGTTTTCTGTGTGACAAGGCTTAATGCCACAGATCTCCCCAGCTCCTCGTGTAAACACACTTACTCCACTTCACTTCCCCCAGGACCAGCACCATCTTAAAATAGCACTAGCTTAAAATAACACCTTGCTTAACCCCAGGCAGATGTGTAGGTTTTCTTTTCCAGCACTAAGCAGGTTTTCTGTTTCCAGTGAGAACCTATTCGGCTATAAATAGGGACAAGGGAGGGGTGGGGGGGTGGCACCAGAGCTACAAACTGCACCCTGAAGCCAGTGGTTGGGTGGCTGGAGGCTGCCCTGCCTCTGGGATGGGCAGAGCCTGCAGCCACCCAGCCTCTTTTGGGCTGAAATTGGTCAGATTTGTGGGCAAGGAGGGCATTTCTGGCACGGGAGGTGCTATAGCAACTGGGCAAAGGTGCTGGGAAGGAGCTGAGAGGGGAAATAAACAAAATAAAAGCATCGGTGGAAAGCAGAGCAATGGCAAGAGAAGGAGAGGACCCAGTGATCCCCGGGCACGGGGAGGGGAACCTGGTGCCAAAGCATCCGGGGGCTGTTTCTCTCATGCAGCTTTTAAATTTAATTTCCAAAGAGCGGCTACGGTGTGGCGGGGAGAAGCAGCAGGGCCAGATGCTCTGTGTGCTCCCAAACTCCCATGTAACCCGGCTCCATGCACCCACGGGATCTTTCTCATCCCCTTTCCCTCCCACGGCAGTGGGTGCAGTCACCCCCTCATCCCCCAGCGCTATCCAGCCTTGCACAGCACCTGTATTTTTGGGGGTGTCCCTCCTCCCCATCCACCTTTCAACTCTAAAAAGAAGCTGAAATTGCTTTCTTGTTGGTTAAAGCCTTGAAGTTGCCGGCGGTGGCGCATCCCTCGCTGGCGGGTGCCTTGGTGTGCTGGGTAGCACCATGGGCCCCATCCTGGGGACCCTCCTCAGCAGCTGGGAGAAATTCTGCACCCTGGGAGCTGCAGCCGAGGTCAAATACCTGCACCCTGAAATGGAGCCACCAGACACCCTGGCCATAGGAAAAAAACCCACTTTTTTATTAGACCTTTCTCCATATTACATTTGATTCCCTTTCCCCCCTCCACGCCCCTCAGCCCTTCCCTCACTGCCATGTTTTGGCAGGATTAATTTGAGATAAAGTTACCCTGAGTGACGGCCTTTGCTTTTGTGTTCTCCTTGTCTATTTTCCGCCTCGCTAAACCTAGAAAAACTCCAGAGAAATTCTTCGGCTTCCAGCCTTGCCAGGGGGCCCCGGCTCAGCCGACACTCATCTGCCGTCTCCGCGTTCAACCACGGGAAAAGAAAAAACCACCTTCTGACAAGGGTTATTTTTATTTCTAATGAAAAGCGAAGCCTGCTGTGCACAGGTGGAGTGGGATGGATGACAGGCACTGAGGTGCACGTATCAAAATGATTGAGGGCCCACATTTCCTAGGGGAGCCTTTTGGGGGAAGGGGGGAGAGGCGGGGGGGGAGGACTCCCCAAGACCTTGGCGTTCCGTGGCTTTGCAGCCTGCTCGATGATCAAATATCACTTTTGTGTTTGGAAGAGGTGAGGGGTGGAGGGATTGTGGCAGGCAGCATCGCTCCGATGGTGCAAGCCAAGCCTCTGGTTTGCGCTTTGCTGATCCCCTGGGTACGGGGTTGGTTCGTGCCGTGACGGTCGCATGGGCAAAAATATGGGAATCAGCCTAAAAAGCACGCAAGGTGCATGAGAATGACCCAAGAGCCAGGGCTTGGTGCCTCCTGCCAGATGCAGAACCTGGCTGCCACCACAGCAGGGTCCAAAGTGGGTTTTCTTCCTTCATGCAAAGATGCATCAGTCATCGAGCTTGGTCCTGGTGGGGTTTAGGGGACGGTGACATGGGCTGAGCTGGAGCTGCCACCGGCACGCTCACGGGGCTCGTGTCCCACGGGTTCAGCCCATTATTGAGCTCCTTTATTACTTTTTTAACATTTGCTTCTGGACTCGAGTAATTATTTCTCCGGCAGGGTGGAGGTTATTAGGATACCTGCTCCTGTTGTTAGTTTAGATTAGTTCGGGATGGAGACAGGCAGAGAGAAGCTGTTGCCTGGCAGACGGCGTTGTTACGAGCTGGAAAGGGCGGCTGGGGGAGAAGGCACGGAAAGTCCTGTGGCGCCCCGAGGGGCTGCTGGAGGGGACGGTCCTGCTCCTTCCCAGGGAGGTGGGCTTACGGGGTGACAGCATCCTTCTGCAGAAACACAGACCCAGAGAGCAAACCCCTGTTTGCAAAGCTGTGGTGCTCACCCGCTCCGTGAGTTCAGGCACGCCGAAGAGCAAAGCTTCTCCCTGCGGGCCCTTGACTCCACTGAGCCAAGCTCCGGCTTTCTTTTGCACCCCAGGAAGTTTTTTCCAGCTCACTCCAGATTTACACCTCCGTGCCACGGAGCAGCCCCAGCGTGGGAGTCGGAGAGTGTTTGTTGACACTCTCCCACCTCCAAGCTGCATTATGCAGCTCCAGTAAATGCCCTTTCCATCTTGCTCTGATCATTAGCCAAGAGTATTCCGCTCCAGAGCTTTGCTATAATGAAAGGCACTGAACTTCGGGATCTCAATTAACTACAGCAAACGCTCTAGATCCTAGGAAAATACTTTGCTCAAATTATATTGCAATAATAATATGTATGTCCATTTACTCCTCTGGAGCGGAGCGGGCATGCGCCATGTATCTCAATTTTGCTTCTCTCTCATGTCGTTAGCTTGATCCGTACATCTCTTTCCAGCCCAATGCACAGAGTCATTCCTAATTCCTGGGCTCCTCTGCCACCTCACAGAACAAAATCGAACCCTAATGCCACATGGCGCTTCACCTCTGCCTGATAAATAAATTCCAGCTCTTAATGAACGATACCAAGTCATTATAATTAATAAACCGATGTGGGTGCCCGGTCCTTTGGCTGCGAACTCCCTTATTTGCAAAGCTGTCTCTCCAGAAATTGAGATCTTTGCAGCTGGAAGGTCAGGCTCCTGGTTTGGGGGGTAATTCAGGGAGGTGGGAGAAGAAGCAGGACCTGCAGCCTTTAAATAAGCAAATGTTTCTTTTTGCATGGCAAGGAAGGAGGCAGCGATGGGGAAGGGTTTGGGCACCTGCATGGTCCCCACTGCCACCCCACCAGCCCATGGCAAGGGGTGCTGTGGGAGAAGGACCGGGCCATGAGTTTATTTTGTCCGTATCCCTGTAAAGGTGGGTGGGTGGGGGATTGCGCCTGCGTGGGACGTGACGCTGCCCGCGTGAACGGGGCCGGCAAAGATGTGCTGGTGCCGTTATCCAGCCAAACACCGCTGCCTTCCCAATCTCGCCCAGCCTGCAGGAGTCTAATAAAACAAGTCCACACGTTACAAAATCAATTTCCTCTCTATTAATTTGGGTCTCTTTAGATTTATCATCGTCTTTCATCACCAGATTAAAAGCAATTGGCAAAGTCTCAAATAACCTTTTAATTCTGAGCCGGGAGCCAAGATCCAGATACACGGAGCCGTGTTGTCCAGGGGGGCACTGCCCAAATAGGACGGGGTCTGGCACCCCGAATCCAGCCCAGGGCACAGGCTCATCCGTAGCTGTCCTCCCCACAGTGAGTCTCAGCCCGGCTCTTGGTTGGAGCAGGGCGGCAGTCCGTGATGGAATTAATTACAGTTCTTCCTCTGCCTTCAATCGAAGCCCACACTTTGATATTTATGTTCCCAGTTGTGGGTTGTGGCCTTGATTCATTAAGATTTGCATAGTAATTGTTTTCTTCTAACGATCTGGGAGGACGGCACCGTGGGGAGAGGTGTCCCGCACACGCGTGTGGGCGGGCTGGAGCACATCGCAGAGCAGCATCGCCACCCACCGAGCATCGTGCCTCTGACCAGGGCCAAAACAGGGCCAAAATGGAGCCAAAACAGGGCCAAAGGCTGCTACATCCCCATCCCACCATGCTGTGTCCTGTCCAGGATGGAGGATGGGGTCCACTCGCATCTGCCACAAGCATCCAGAGGAAGCGGGTGCTCCTGGCATCACATAGCTGGAAGGGGACCTGCAGTTATTTTTTTGTTTGCATGCAGAAGTGTTTTTCCATGCTAAAATTCAAATTTTCCGCTGGACAGACCTGATTTCCGCATGTTTCCTGAATTGCACATTTGGTTTCGATGGACAAAACTAGTCAGAAATCATCAAAACTTCCTTTGTGGTGCTTTGAAAGAAAAAATCCCCCATTCCTCTGGCTTGAGCTGAGAACAAATTCACATGCAAAGCGGCATAAAAGACAGGAACCATTCCAAAACGACAGAAATATCTGATTTTACTGAAATCCTCGGACAGCACTGCCCTTTCCCCTCTGCCTGGCCCCCAAACCTTTGCAAAACCTCCATTTCCCATTAGTTTGTGTTAAATGTTTGGCTCTGGACTGGGATGGGAGATCTGGGACAAGAAAATTCCCTTGTTGGGGGGGGGGGGGGAATAATAAAGGAGAAGAAAATCCTTTTTCCTCACTCAAAAGCAAACCCGAGTCTCCGTGCCCGTCCTGAGAGCTCGGGGAGCTGCCGCTGCCTCCCGGGAGCAGCGCGGGGCCGATGCGAAGCGCCTGGCTGCCGTCCCAGATTTGGCGGCTTCACTCCCCTCCCCGCCCTTCTCCCGCTCCTCATTATATTTGTATATTTGATGATCATTTAACATTCACGCGGCGGCTGGGTCTCAGTGGAGAGCAGGGCCTTGGTGACGTGCAGCTCTGCAGCTCGATCACCAAACGGCAGATTTCTGCCCCAAAACGTCATCAGCTTCTCCTGACCGTGGCAAAGGTGACTTGGGCCAGCCCAGCCACGTCTCTTCAATCGTCCGTGAAGATCTCACTGCTCTCAGCCCTCCGGAGTGAGATTTGATACGTGCTGCTTACCCGCTGCCTGATCTCGGCTCTGTTCTTCTTTTCTAGTTTTTATTTATTTTCTTCTATTATTTTTGGTTTTAATAGCAGGGTTAACCCTCCCTGGGAGCCTGACAGAGCGACTCTCTGGCTGCAATTTATCAATCCCCACTCCAGTCCTACCCCATCCCTCCAGCCCTCTCTGTTTCCAAGTCAGGAAATGCAGAGAGAAAAACTTTGCAGAAAAACAGAAGTGGAGAAAGCCACCGCCAGCCCTCCGGGCTGCTGACAGAGGAGGATGACATCCACATCCCCACTCGCTCTGTGCAAACACACAGACCTGAGCACCACAGGGGCCAAATGCTCCTGGAATTTGTAACTCCGGCTCTTTTGCTTTGCTGGGTGCTGAGCGAGGTGCAGAGCGGCTGCAACTGGGGGTGCGGGTGCAGTTTTCTGCTTGTACCTCACGTGTAAAGCTTCAGAGAAGCAGATTCTTCCTTTGCATCTGGAAAAGTCACATATTTTTGGATATTTATTATTTTTTATATGTTTGATCCAGGCAGCCCACAGTGACGTGACCAGGGGGAGGGGAGTGGAGACCATGAACCAAAGACTCTCCCAGGGTTTGATCGAGGAAGGAGCTGCTGCTGCACATGCACCTGGGGCTCGTATCTCACATCTACACACACTCTAAAAATCACCACTTTTTTGCTTTTAAATTCCCAGGAAAAGGTCTGGCCGTACTCGTGCTGCTCCCACAGCTCCTTAGATGCAGAGGGGAGAGAACTCCAATGAGTTACTGGACCAAAAGCCATCAGCCCCAAAGCATCCGCAGCATTAGGGTCAGCTCTGCTGAACCCCAGCACTTTGGGAAACACAAACCAACGCTGGGGAGTGATTTACGGGGAGAAGCAGCCGATATCTGTACCGAGCCGCTTTCCCTGTCAAAGCCTTTCCCTGTCGCTGCCGCCTCTGTAATTAAAAGAGTTGCATGGCTGGAGAGGGCAGAAACTGGGGCTGCCGGGGGAAACATGGCAAATTGGAGATGTGGAAATCTGTTGTTTCTGCTGCTTGGTTTGTCCTCTGGAGGCTGCAGTAACAAGCACAAATTAAGATAAAACCAAGGGGGAAAGGGGCAGCTGGGGCTGCACTGAGTGTCTTGGTGTTTTACGTGCCATAGGGGAGGGAAAGGCAACTTTGGGTGGAGGTGGCCTGAGCATCCCTTGTTGTGCTTCAAACAGCCGTGAGAGCAGCATGTCTGGCACGTGTGTGTGCGCAGAGAAAGCTGGAGGAGCTCCCATCTTTTTGAGAGTGGCAGCATGGTCAGGATTCCCGGGACGAGGTTTGGTGCTGTGCTGGTGGGTGTAGAATCATAGAATCATAGAATAGTTTGGGTTGGAAGGGACCCGTAAAGGTCATCTAGTCCAACCCCCCTGCAATGAGCAGGGACATCTTCCACCAGACCAGGTTGCTCAGCTCCGATCCGGTGCTGCGGCAGAGCTGGGTTTCCTGGGTGGTTGTGCCGGTTCTCCCATGGGCATCCTCCTTGGAGATGGAGAGGACAGCGGTGGGGCAGAGACACATGTGTCTGCTGGGCACACGCGTGTGTGGACACGCGCGAGCTCCGGGTTGTGCTGAGACTAAGCAAAGCGCTGCCCAAGACCTGGAGGATGGAAGGGGGCTGCGAGTGAGGAGGCTGGAAGTAAATGACTGCATAGCTCTGAACTGACAAGAAGAGATCATTTAAATCCAAAGCAAAGGTTAATGATATCCTGACAGTGCCAGAGGATTCGCAGGTTCTCCTTCTCGCAGATCTGGAGTGGGAAATCGCAGCTGAGTGACAGCCCCGAGAGCTGGTGATAGCAGGGACGGGGTTGGGCTGGGATATAAAATATATTGGGGACAGCAGCAGTATTTCAGCTGACAAACCGAAAGGTTATGTGTGGATGACAGATGTTTATTTGTATACTTTTATGATCAAAGAGAAGTAATTGTGTTGGCTTGGCAGGTTGAATGGCAGTCGTTTTCAAGGTATGTGCCTCTTCCTTTGGGGCAGGGCAGGTAGAAAGGGTCAGAGTCCAGCTCTGCTTCAGATAAGTAGCTGCAGAAGAAAGATGATGATGATGATGATGATGACGATGATAATAATAAAGGCATTTTTTTCCCATCTCTGGACACATAATCTGCTCGGCAGATGATCTCTCCCCCAGGGCAGTGATGGAGATCTCACCAGCGATTTTCTAATGGGGAAAAATCCAATGGGGTGGTGAAGAGTCCCCAGGTACCAGCTCACCCGTGGTGGCTGTCAGGTGGGTGCTTTCCCTTTCTGACGATGCAGAGGGGTCCGTCCCCCTTGTGCCGATGCTGGAAGCGGCTCCCAAATTGCCTGGGAGCACCGCACGCTGCCGGTGCCCTGGGACGGGATTTTCGGGTACACCCCGTGGCAGCCAGCAGCTGCAAACCAGAGCGATGGCCCAGCCGGGCTGAGCGGGGAGGGGGCACGACGCTCCCCTTGCAGGAGGCACCAGACCTCAGCTCCCATCCTGAGGGTGATCGAAGCTCCTGGTTCAGCATTAAAAGAACCACTCTGGTTCCCTCATCACAAGCCCTTTCCAGACCTCCGCCTCCTTTTCCCCAGGCAGGCTCCTGCTCTCCTTCCACCCTCATTAGAGACGCGCACTGAGCGCTTTGCAGTTTCTTGAGCAATTCCCAACCAGCATCCCACGGGACACAAAGCAGAAATGCCTTTTCTTTGAAGGGCCCACACCAAAGCCTGTATCCGAGCTTTGAACCTACCACGTGTCATCGCCTGGAATAATTCATGTTAAACATTTGCCTGTAGCGGTGCAGGGACCAGAGCGCCCCTTGATCCTGGGCTGTGCTGGAGAGTGGGGAAGGGGGTGAGAGGATCTCCAGAGGGTTTGTGGGATGCCCATAGGTCTGCAGAGCCCCTGGGGAGCAGCACTGCTCATGGGGTTAATAGGATGGGGATATAATGGGTCCTGAGTCCCTGGAAAAGGGCTGCTTGGGGCCCATCCTGCTCACGGGAAGCAGCAGGCTGGGAGCAGCCACCATCCCTGCCGTTGACAGCATCATGCACCTCTTTTCTTGTGTGTGTGTATTCGTGATCACAAAATTGATGCTTAAAAATGTTGAGTGCAAATTTAGAGGGAAAACAAAACTATGGCTTTGAGCAAACATCTCATCCATGCTTTACGTTCCCTGGGAGCAAAGGAGCTCGTTATTTCTCCTCCTCCTTCCTCTTTAGAAACGAAAACAAATAGGGAGCGAAGGCAACGGGATTTCGGATGTGATTTAGGGACGGGCTGGTCCCACCTTGCAGGGAGGGAAGACGAAGGTGGAGATGGGGACAGGGCTCTGAAAGCAAAGGTGACAGACACTGGTTAAGGCAGGAATTGTATCCCTCTTCGGCATTTAAGAGCTGTCTGGCTGAGAGTCCCCAAGAGATGTGGGATGGAGAGAGCTGTCCCATGCAGGCAAGTCGTCCACTCCCCACCACCACCCCGGCCAGGATCAGCACCCAAGGGTGCTGCAGGAGCCCAGCCTTCATCCCACCCACTGGGAAGGCACAAAAGAAGCTCAGAAAGTCCAAAGTGAGGGACGAGGCATGCATCCACATGGTGCATTTGTCATAAACCAATCATTTTGGCAGGTAAAAACACACGGGCAAAGCTATACCGAGTGCCTTCTGCGAGTAGTTGGGGCTGGGGGAAAAAAATAGAAAAGCAGCAGAAGCAGAGGAAGAAGAATTCAATATTTCTATTTGTTCTTATCCAAATAAATTGAGATGTATTTGTGAAAGTGTCAGAGAAGCCCGCAGGAATGAAACTATAAAATAACACAGCTGCTTCATGAGTCTATGACAGACAGCATAGATTAATGTACCGGCGTTTTTATGGTCTGTTAACAACTGATATGGGTTTTAAATATATTATCTCCCATTGTATTGTCTGTCATTTTAAAAACTGCTCATGTCTATTGTGTTTGCTTTTAAGAGGTGCTTATGGAACAATCATCCAGTTGCTTCCTGATCTCTCCTCTTCTCTCCTTCCCAGATATATCATTGTCTCACCCTCTTTCTCTCTTTTTTTCCCTAGACAGGTTTTCCCCAGCACTTTCATGGGCAATTTATTCCAGAACCTATCGAAGCCCCCTCATGTTCCTTAATTCCAGGAGCTTTAAAAAGCTTCTCCACCTTCATACCTGGTTATCTTTGAAATGTGGATGACCTGAGGAGAGTCTGGAGCGGCAATGGGGACAGAGCAGAGGGGTGCAGAGGTGGGAGATGGGTGTTTGTGCTACCCCGGGCTGCGACATGGCCATATCCAGGCCTCCAGGTACCTGCTTGGGTGAGTGTTGGGGATGGAAAAGGAGCTGGAGGTGAGATCTGGGCTGGGGGAGCTGGAGTTAAGTGAATGCACTTAGGAAGTAGTTCAGGGTTTGAGGTGTGTGAAAACCCTGCGTTAGCTCTCAGTGTTTGATGGCTGAGCAAAATTTGGGTTTTCTTCTTGGCTGAGACTAGGGGAGAGTGGGACCATCAGGGATGGGGCTTCTGGCTGCCCCAGCAAGGAGGATTTCAAGCCAAACCTCCTCAAACCTCTCCAGTGAGTCCCTTCACCCAGGAAACGCTCCCAGGCAGAAGTTCCCCATGACTTTGCTTCCCCCATCTTCTCTTGGCCACTCACCCCATCCACGCCCCATCTTGCGATGGAAGATCTGTGACCTCCTCCGCTGTACCCAGCTGAGCTCCCCACCACCAGCAGCATCACCCGTCACTCATAACGGCTCCCCCAGCCCACCCTGGACCTTGAACCACTCCTCGCGTGGGCGGTGCAATGAGATCGATGACTGCAGATGGCTCTGCCACAGATGGAGCCAAAAGGAAACATCTGGACCATCTTGCTGGCATCTGGCATGGAGCAGCGCTTCCAGCCGAGCATGGGCACATCAGCAGAGGAAAACACTGCCCAGTGCCAGCTCCTGACTGATCCCACAGCCCCCGGGGCCATCCTCACACTGGACCATCAGGACTAGAGATGCTCATCCTCACTGGCTCATCCCCATCCTCTGTCTTCAGCCCACATGGCCCTAAAAATATCCTCCTGTACTTTGCACCCCTTAAAACCAGGCAGCCCTGAAAAGGCCACAGGTCTCCCATGGGAGTGCTGCCGGGGGGGAAGCGAGGGGTGGTAATGGAGGTGTGTTTGCGTCCATAATTTTCTCAAAAGGCTTGAATTGCTATAGTGGAAATTGCATCAGATTGCAAGAACAAAGATGCCCTTTTGAAGCTCTGTAGCACCACTGGAGATAATGAAAGGAGAGGAATCTCGATAAGGATGAAAGATAGCTTCCTTTGGCTTCCTCTTGCTGATAAAGTGCTGCCCAGATGAAGAGAACTTAGAATAAAAAGCACCGCAAAAGTAAAACAAAGTAAACACTCCCTGGCATTGCTCTAACAAGATAAAATTACACTGTGGAGAGGAGACAAACAGGACAATAAAGAGAAGCACTCAAGGTAATGGGGAGAAGGACAGCATGGATTTGAGATGGGAATGGAGACTCTGGGAGCAACTATGAGGGAAATGTGCTCAGGGTGTAAAGTTTGGGTTCCCGCATCCCTCGCTGCCGTGTGCCTTTGCACGGGCAGCAACAGGAATGGCCCCTTAATGCCGCTGCGAAGATGAGATCAAGGGGAAGGCAATGCAGGGTCAGCTCCTTGGCTTGTGTCAGCCCTGGGTGGGAAGGGGAAGGTCCCGATTTTCTACATCTGCTGCTATTAATTCGGTTTAAAGTGCTGTGTCTGGTGGCAGAGCTGGAGGGACACCTGCAGGGTGGCGGAGCAGCGCTGAGGAGGCAGCTGGGTCCTGTGAAAATGGTGGCCAAGGAGCTCCTGGGAAGGGGACAGTGTGTGTCTCTGCAGGCAGGGTCTGAGCCCTGTACCAGAGCCCCAGGCTTGCTCCTTGCTCTGCTCTGAGTCTCGCTGCAGGTTTTGAGCTGCCTTTGACACCCTCTTTGGGCCCCTGCTGTGCTTGGCCGTCACTGGACCAGCTCAACGTGGTGCTCAGCTCTGCTGGGATGCAGCGTGCAGTCCACTCTGCGCTGCCATGGCAACCAGGGATGCAAAACTGCTGCTTAAAACCCCAAACAAACAACTCCTCCATGCCATGAAACCCAAAGCATCCTTCTTGCCTTCTTCCCCACAACCTGTTTTTTTCTCCTGGGACCTGATCAGGAGCCAGAGCTGCCTGGTGGCACCCTCAGTACCAGAGGTGTAAGTAGCTGTGGCATCTCGCATTCCCCTGTGCGTCCATCTTCCCAGGTCATATCTCAAACAGGTACTGTTGTGAGTAGATTTATCAAAACAGCTTATTTTTTCCTCCATGTTTGCACCTTCCTCAGTACAGAGGTGGTAACCATCTTGGCCCCTGAGACCCTATGTGCTCCTTGCCTTAATAGCTTGAGAGGAGAACAATAAGCCCAAGGAAGGTGTGAAATGGCCACATACACCGAGCCATTCCTGTCCACGTCCTCATTGCAGCTGTGCAGCAAGGTACGATACTCCATCCCTGAGCCCTTCTTGAGGGTTTCAGGCTGCCCTTGAGTGTCCATATGAATGACACACCCTGGGAGTGTGCAAATGTGTGTGCACACCTGCAGGAGCCTTCGACCCTGCACACAAAATATTGCTCAGGACAGGGACGTGCCCAGGGACATCACACAACATGTGACAGTTACATGCCATCCAGTTTGGATGTTTGCTGTGCCTTGCTGAGGGCCTGGCCCAAATCCAGTGTTTGTATACATGGCAACTTCTGGGTTGCTGGAAAATTGGGAAATATTTTCCATCCAGGGAAATATTTGCCATTTCACCTTTGTCAATACTCACTGTTAGGATCAGAGCCCTCAGTTCAGCCAAAGCCAGACTGTGTGGCCGCTGTTGTCTCACCGCACCAGGCCAGGATTATCCCTCCCAGCAAAACCCGATGGTACGAGGCTCTGGGGCTACACTGGGGGTTGGAGCAAGAGAGATTAAACTAACATAAGTTACTCTCTTGGGAATCACAGCACGTGTCTATGAAAGAAATCCTAAGAGATGCTTGTAATATGTAAAGGGGATAAAAAACATTGGGTGTTCACAGAAATTACACTGTAGGGAACTGCAGCACATTTCCTACAGGAAATGCATCTGCAGAAATGCTGGAGGATCTGTAAGATTTAATTACGTCTATCTGAGTACCTTAAAACCTGGTTCTGTGAAGTGAATATGGCGAGCTTGCATTTAATTGAGTGCATCTTTGGAAATGAAGGCAGCATGGTGAGCGCTGGAGCCAGAGCATCCATCAGCCTGGAAGGTGGATGCTTTGTGGCTGAAGGACTCTGCGGATTTTGTGCAGCTTTTAGAGAAAGGCCTCCACAAGGCCACCTGAGTCATCCCATCTCCGTTTTGACAGCGGGAGGTTGACTTCTCCAATGCAGATACCTCCCTTGTGGCAAGACAGGCTGCTCCAGAGCATCCTCTGACAGCAAAGGAGACGAGATCTCACTTTTGGGGGCAAGTGGGGCAGTGTTGGCATAGCACTTTGTTGCCTCGGTTTGAAGTTCTTGCTCTGCTGCTGGCCTCTTTGGTGGCATTGGGCAGCTCTCCTTGCGGTGGGAGGGCATCAGGATTGCTGCAGGGATAGCGATACTGCAGAACAAAAGTATAATAAATACTTTCAAAGACAAATTAATAGAAGAAAAGTTCTGAGGATATTATAGTTTAATCATTTGATCTCCCAGGCAAATATTAACACTGGGACGGCATTCATTTTATTTCCTCCAAACACCTGCAGTGTTTCCAACCAAGCGGGATTTAAACCTGTCCTTATCCAGGTCTGAAATCTGCTGTCTGTCTTTTTCTGCCAGGATCAAAAGCAAATGAATGAGGTGTTGGCTGGTAGCTCAGGGAGATCCCAAAGCAGCCCTCAATCTCTGGGATCCACATGTGAGCCAGTTGGGTTGGGGGACAGAGGGTCAACCGAGGTCCATGTTGACTTCCAAGAGCTGCTTTCTGCTGAGTCTCCATGTTTTGGGAGTGCGGGAGAAGGGGAGGTTTCCTGCACCCTGCATTTCTCTGCATCAGGCATGTTGCACTGGGAGGACTGTGAGTGTCCTTGTTGCTCATGCTGATGCCAGTAGGACCCACCCCAGATTTTGTACTATGGAGAGGGCAACACACAGGTCTCATCCCGAGGGATCAGCATTGTGGGGCAGCCCTCTCCCTCTTCCCCTCTGCCAAATGCACACACCCGGTTACAAAGACTGTCACAAACCCCTATGAAGCCAAAGCAAAGTGATCAGCAAAGTGATGAGCGAGAGAGGGATGAATCCTAAAGAGAGGGACTGAAAACTGCTCCTGGAGAGAAGTGATGCCTCCTCCGGTACCTGTCCCCTCCTCACCCAACCCCATGCTCCCATCACTGCTAACGGGTTTCATCCCAGGCATCGTATGGGGAATGAAGTTACTGAAACCTTTCTGCAATGATTTTTTCAGACTTGTCTTTCTGAAGTCCCCGTGTGCTAGAAAGCATGTAAAAATACAGAGGGAATAAACAGCAGAAACTGTCTAAACAAGCCCAAACAGATTGGGAACTCAAATCTCGCAAACCGTATGCAGCTTCACGCTTCAAATCACCTTAAGTATTTGCAGCGCGCACCAGGATCGCCTTTCTATCATAATTAAATATGTCTGTCTCCAGGCAAAGGGAGGAGAGCTTAGGGGAGTTGTCACCATCCTTAATCTCAGCTGCCATTCCTCAGCAGCACTGTCAGGGCAGCAGCAAAATGGGTTTTTTTGGGGAAAAATAGTGTCTTCCAGGCTAGACTTTGAGAAATGTCCCGCATCTTTGCATTCTGCTTTGTTAAAAGCAGGGTGAATCCAGCCTGGAGAAGAGCAGGGGGGTATTAGAGCGGGAGGGGTATTTTGCAAAGTTGGGTTCAAGAGGTTGAGTCAGACTTGGGGGCATCTTTGGGTGCTAAGGAGGAGAAAAAGCAACGGGGATGTGGGAGCACAGCGTGCCGAGCACCGGTCCCTGCCCACCTCTATCTACAGACATCATGTCTGGTCTGAGGGAAGGAGCCAACCTTATCCACCTGCGGGATAAGCTCCAAGAGGAGCCGGAGGCTGCACTGGTGCCTGATCAGTCATGGCCCTTGGTAAGAGGAGCTCCCAAAATCCTCGCACCCCTCTGGCTCTGTCCCCAGGCAGGATCGCTCATCCCCAAGCAAGCACCCGTGACCTGACCATGCTAAAGCTTCCATCTCTCCTCCGTGGGTGTGGATGGTGTCACCAGGGGAAGATGCTTCCACACGCAGCATTTTCATTGATAAAAATGGGGCTGCTCTTGTGCGAAAATGTCAGTGGGATTCCACCGAATGGGAAATCGATGGGAGGCCGACGTTAATTAACCATGTCGGCAGTGGGGGCAACCATTTAAATAAAGCTGAATGAAGCTTTTCAGCCTGCAGCTGGGCGGGATCCATCTCGGCGTTGGATGCCTCTGTCTCTGTTTCCTTTCGCCATCCTCCTCTGTCGATTCCTCCCTCTCGCAGCTCCCGTTTCCCCCCTTCCATCCCTACTCCCACTGGGAGATGCCAGCGAGCCTTTCCGGGCCAGGGGGGGACTGGAGGGCCCCACCACGAGCTGCTGAAGGTCAGACCGACTGCTTGCTTTCCAACGGGGCGGCCTCCAGAGAGTAAACAATAATTAACCTTAAATTAAAACTGGTTGTAATCTTTGATTACCCGCCTGGTTCTGCGATGTGCCAAAGCCCATTTTGTTTCTGGTTTCCTTGGAGATACCACCCGGTCTCCCCGCCCCCTTCCAGATCCGCTCCAGCTTTTTTTAAAGCAGGTTTAAAAACAGCTATTAGGAGAGCTTGTTAATCATCATACCAGGCTGCTAATAGCACTCTGGCCACCGTTAATTGTAGCAAGCTGCAAATGCTTTCAGTGGATGAGAATGCCCCCCTGTTCCTTCCCTCCACTGCATCCCCCTTCCCTTTTGAGCAGGAGCCTCTCCTTTACCCAAGTTGAGAAATTCGGATGCGCGCCCCTGCTTGCTTTTTGAATTTGGCTTCGCTGACAGTGACACCTCCACAGAGTCGGGGAAGGGCTGTGCCCCGTTGAGCCCCAATTTGCATTGCAGCTCAACAGCAGCAGCGCTTGCACGTCGGGTTGTGCAGCAGGAGAGGGGGATTTGGGAGCTTGGGGCCGTGTACTGGGACTCGAGCCGGAGATAAGCCGTCTCGGGGGGCTCGGCTGCCGTTAATAGCAGGTTACAGCGGCAGCCGCCTCCTTTCTCTAACATCACGGGAACTTCTTCCTTACTCATCAGTGCCCCGTACTTCAGATATGCTGTCAGCTGCACTTTTAGCAACCTTCTCACCGAGCAAATGAGTGGATGGGGGTGAAGCTGGAGATAACACACGTGTTCCTGGCCTGGCTTCATCGCTGGGGCATCCTCCTCCTCCTCCCTGGAGCTCCTCCAACTTCCTGCTGCTGTAGGTGGAGGCAGGTTTGGCCTCCGAGGTCTCAAATTTGCAAATCAGTTCAGCACATTGTTTTTTTTCCAAGTTCACTTCGGACTTTCCTGTACAAAGCCAGAGCATCGGGCTGGTGCCGTAATGAACAGCTCCGTCAAGACAGGAGGTGTGACGCTGCCTTGTGCAGGGCTGGCGTGAAGCAGGTGTGGGACCGGTGGGGATGGACCCCCAAAAATCCCTGTCCCCCAGCACCTCCAGTCGTCAGCAGGCACTGCTCTGCCCCCGACGATCCCATTTGGCGGGGTTTGAACTGGGCGACCCACCTGCACGCGTGTTAATTGTGGCTCTGGCTGTTCCTGCTGAAATGACAGATAGGGGACAATTCTGCCAGTTGACAATAATTGTTCTCCTAATTACAGCGATGACATTTACTGGAAAGCCACTGCAATCCCATTACCTTCTTATGCTAAATTCTGCGACTTTAAAATTACATTCCCTGTCTCCTTCCCCTGGTATGAAGCCCTCTGGATACAGACTTGTTTACTACATCTGCAGCCCTGCGGCGTGATGGATAGTCCTGGGGTGCCCTGCAAGAGCCGTGATTCGTTTGGGTTTGGGTCGGGCTTTTCTGGGGGGGATGTGGGTATTGGTATTTTTTGCATTTCTTATCCTGCATTTCTTAGCCCTTCGCCTGGATGGAGATGCTGGAGGATGCTGGAGCCCTCTGCGGAGGTGCCAACATTCAGGCACCGCCACCCCAGAATTAACCCATCGTGTTAGTCCGTCACCCCCACAAGAACAGGGGACAGCAGCTAACACACAGAGGGAGTTTTACCACAATAATTCTCCTTCTGTGCTGGAGGTAGCTTGCTCAAGCCTGTGCCTCCTCATTCTCCCACATAAACAAGCGGAAGGTGCCTGTGAATAATTAATTTTTAAGACCCTTAATATTTTATAAATGGTTGTAATGAGCCGATGTTCTGTTTTGTTTAGCTGTTTATGTGTCGTTAAGTCGGGAGGCTGTGAACAAGATACTTTAATTTAATGTGCTGCCCTCAGAAATATCTTTTAATAAATAAAGCACTATAGTTCTTCTCCAGAGAGCCAGAGTTTGGTTAAGCCAGATAAATGATAATGATGATGATGTTTTTCAATAGCTTCTTCTTTACCCCCCTCCACTTTATATGCTTCACATGGAACCAGCTCAAATTAATTATTTAAAAGGGGGAAAATCCTAATTTTCAGGACTAGGAAACCTAAAGTAGGGTCATGCACAATGTCAGCGCCGTGCCGCAAAGCTGGACTTTCAGGCCATAACCTACCACCACAGTCATGTCCGAGACGGAGCAAGGAAAGGGCTGAAATTCAGGCACAAAACTACTGCAGAGAAGCAGGTCCCTTCTGTCTGCGATTTGGAGAAGTCAAAGAGATTGGCCCACCTCCAAGGCAGAGAGAAGCAGAAGCACCAGCTCGTCTTTGAATTAAAGTCCTCCCTTAAAAAAAAAAAAAAAAAAAAAAAAAAGGATCTTTCTCTCTCCAGGATGACTGCTGGGAGGTGATCATTTTTCTTTGAGAAACTGAGGCTCCCTTGTAAAACTTGTGGAGAAATAAGGTCATTTGTCAATTCAAGTCATCCTCTTCCATACATAAAAAAAGATGGCAAGTGCAGCTTTTGTAAAATCTAAATTGAAAGTAAATAGCAAGCGGGCAGTTCTTGGTGATAAAACCTCCCATTCTGTAGATTTCTGGTACAATATTTATTTTATCCTCTTTATAACTACAAGGGCTGTCTCTGTGTGTTATTAAAGTAATGCATTTGCTTAACCTGCACTTAAATTCCCTCCCAACCTTCCCTGATTGTACATCTCACTGCTACATGTTCCCAGCCTGCTGGTCTCAGCTGGACAATTATATTAACTGCTTCTATTTGCAATTACTATGAATCATAAAGCAAGTCTGAATGGATTGTTTTTCTTTATTGAAAATGTTTAAACTTAATGCATCGCAAATGTCACAGCCATAGGGCTGCTCCTCAGCTCTTTGGGAAGTGCCTGGCTGTCTTCAGCTGATGATGATGGAGCATTATGGATAAAGTTTGTCATTTCTTCCCCTCTGCCCATCTCTTCCTCGCCACTACACTGCACAAAAAAAAAAACCCAACACAAGCAATTCCCTTGATATCTCTATGAGACCAGGGGCTGGGATGTGATAAAGGCATCCAGCCCCATCCTGAAACGCCCACAGATGCTGGTGATCATCTGAATTGCAGAGGAGATTTGAGCCTGAGCTTGTCCTGCATCTCTTCCCTCGGGCTGCCTGCGAGCTGCAACATTGTGCTGCAGAGGTGTTCTCCAGCGAAGTTTAGAGAACGCCTGGGACCGGCACAAGGTTATGGGCTGCAGCCACGGGGAGCAGTCCTGCTGCTTCCCATCGCTTTTTCCCGATGCTCCTAAGCTCATTTGGGGTTTCCCCTCCCTTTGGTCCTCCACCCCGAGTTGGTAGGACAAAGTTTAGGAGGTCTCTGAAGCTCCTGGCTATCTTTGGTGTCTCTTGGCGCAGAGGCCGGTGAGTACAGAGGGGATGATGGATTTTGTCCAGCAGGAATTGGATGATGTCCCACAAAGCACTCTCATTCCCGCAACTCATCTTGCAGCCTTCAGCTGTACTTTGGGTTTTTTTTTTTAAGTCCAGCTAGGACAAATTCTCCTTGTGCTGAGGGTCTGGGGTGGTTGATGTCCCTGGATTACACTGGTCTGACTGGTGTAAGAAAATGAAAGTGACCTAAACCCATGGAAAACTGGGGGGGGGGGGGAACCAAAAGAGGGCATGTCTGGTTATGACAGGGCAGGGAGAGGTGCAGGGCTGGAGAGTTGAGCTTGGAAACAGGTGGGTTGTGCCAGTCCCCATGACTGACAAGGAGCTGTGCTTGGAGAACAGGCTAAATTAGATGACTACGTTTTGATTTCTTAATTAATATGTTTTAAATGTCACTGCAGAATGGTTCATGCCAGTTAGCTGAGAGCGCCGATGAATTGAGTACAGATGGGCCTGACCCAAATCCTGGCATCCCAGAGATCTGGGGGGGTTCGGATTTGGCTGGGACCTGTGCCTCACTCTCTCTGTCACCGTTGTCTTTTTGATTTGTGGAGCCCAAAACACGAGACTGATCATCCAGCTGTGGAAAAAAAGCTTTGCTCTCTTGGGATGGCTGCTCTTGGGAATATGGCTGGGATGCATGCAGGGCACGGTCCCCTCCACCCCATGGCCTCTGGGTGCTCCCATTTCATGGAGGAGCATGTGGGAAGACCTGGGTCGGGCTGAAGATCTGTGCAAACACTTTGTAGCCTGGAGAAGGCTCCAAGGTTTGTTTTTCTGCATTGAGGATCTGCATTTCTGACACTGTGAAAGACTTGCAAGCCCGAGGTGGACCCGCGCCAGCTCTGAGCATTGCCAACGCGGTGGGTAGAGCCGCTCGCTCTGAGCTCACTCTTGCTTATGCCATAAACTGGGAGTAACTCCAAGGACGTGGGAGAGGTTGGGCAGTGGAGAGCTGGTTCAGGATGAAGCAAGGCTGGCTGAAAGCCAAAGCAAATCCAATTTTCCTTCCACCCCTGAGACAGAAATTTGCGGAGTTAAGTTCAGATTCAGCGACGTGGTTTTGTGCGGCTCAAACGGCTCCCTCCGTTTTAGTCTCGGTATCATCAAAGTCTCCTTAATAAGATTTGTATCTCTGACACAGTCATTTTCAGCAAGTTGTTAATGCTTCCAAAATGGCAACGTCCTACATCCCATAATAGTTACATTTTTGAAGAATTATATGCTTTTTTTTTGGTTTTAAATGACTTTTCAGGTTCAGGCAGAGCAAGATAACAGTATAGATGAAATCAATAGCACGCAGAACTGATAGAAAATTACCCAGGCTTAATAAACTTCACGCATGGCTTCCTATTGCAGCTGTATATCAAAAAGAAAACAAATGTAGGTGCTGTTGTGGAGAGCTGGCAAGGAGAAGTTGATGCTGTTTGAAACAAGACGATTATTAAAAGGGCTACAGATGATGCAGCTTTTATCTTTTTCAGGTGGTTTTGTTTCCTCCGATGCTCTTATTACATTCCTGATGGTTGCGGTTTGTATCTAGATCTCTTCTTTCCCCAGAAAGTTCTGCAAGAAATTGCTGCATTTCTGGTAACTGCTTCCTCCCCTCGTGGCCGAGCTTTGCTCGGATGCACGGTCCCTGTGCCCAGCCTTGCTTTTGGGTGTTAAATTTTGGGGAGATTAATACTAATATTCACCCAAAAAGTTGAGCAGCCCTCTCCTTTTGGCAGCTGTGGCATCCTTCATGTAGGCAACAGCCGCAGAATTAGGTCCCTCGCCCCCTTCCCCAGGGAGATGTGGGAGACATCAACATACCAAAGCAATTAAAAAATAATAATCACAGACCAGTAGCAAAGGAAAAAGCATAAAAAGTGGGACTAATTTTATGACAAGAAATGAGGCTGTAAAACCAGGAGCAATTAGACCACAAAGGCAATTACAGCATTTTCAAAAGGCTCGGTGAAATTTATTTACTTCTTCCTTTTTTTTTTTCTGTGAGGTTTTTGGGCAAAGGGGACTTCTTTTTTTCCCCCCAGTGCTGACAGGGACCTGGCTCCAGCAGTTTCCTTTTTACCTCCAGATCTTAATTCTGTGTTTCTGGTGCTTAAGTTTTTGGAGGAAAAAAAATAGATGCAGGTGCTTCTGCTTGCAGTGGAGCAGGACAAGCGGTCCCTTAGGGCACGGACCAACTTGTGAAGGTCTTGGTCGCCTGCTCCTCCCAACACCTCTCCAGGCAGAGATTTTAGGTGATTCTCCTCCTCGTGAGGAATGATCATGGGGGTCAGAGATACCTGTGGGACATCAGGAAAGTCGTTTCATGCAGCCAGGAAGGGAGACTTTCCTCTTGGAGATCTCAGCGCCCATCACCTGAAAGCCGTGTCCTTGAGCATCCCATCGCCTATTTTAGGCATCACTTTGCCTAAGTTACAGCACCTAAAGTGCATCTCTGGATCTCACCCTAAATCCTGGAAAACTCAATAAGTGCTCACATGTTGTGATGATGAGTTGCCTATAACTCTCTCTAAATACGTATCTATATATATCCCCGTATTCACTTAAAGGATGAAGCAGCTGACTTGAATATTTATTGCTGTGTTATTTATGCTGTGTGTTCCCGTAGCACTGAGGTGGAGCAGGACCCTGAGCCCAGCCTTGGAGTTTCACAGTCATTAGACTTGTGGGATCCTCCAAATGACTTAGTATGGCCCCAAATTTCCCTCTTCAGCTATATTAAATGGGGACACTTAAATGCAACTTGCAGACAAGTGGAAGGAGTGCCTCTGCTCCCAGTGAGGTCAGTAAGGGAAATTGGGAAAAACCTGATTTCCATGTGTTCTGGTACCTCAGTGAGATTTTTTTCCCGGGCTTGCAACTTTATTCAACTTCAAAAATACCTTGAAAAACTTGAAAACACCCTGTGCTTTGCTTTCCTCCTCTGCAAAATGGGTTGAGCCCTGTGGAGCGGGAAGACCTGGCTAGTAACTTCCATAGGGCCCCCACGTCGCTGCTTTATTACCACGATATCGTCCACTTCATCTCGGTCAGCAAATTGCAGTGACTCTAAATGGCAAAGAGGCAACGTAAAATCACCTTGTTTATTATTGTTAAAACCTGCCCTCTGCAGCACAAACCTGATGTACTGACTTTGGCAGTTGTCCTGCCCGGTACCTCTCCCTGCTAATAAAGATGCTGAGGTTGAAAATGAAACTCCAATTAAGAAAGAGGGTGATGCTGTAGGAGATGCTCTCCCGGGTGGACACACAAGGGAGGTGCCTCTATTTCAGATTCATCGATGGTAAATGCTGAGATATTTTGTAAAGGAAAAATTCCCCCAAATTTGCAGCTGAGAGCTGGGGCTTAAACTCTTGCTCCCAGCCAGCGAAGAACCTGCTCCATTTCTTGATGCCCAACCTTAATTTGTCTGAATCTCTCCTGATTTCTCTGGATGATTTCCTGGTTCATAACTAGAAGGAAATTAGGTTTTGAAAAGCCTGTAGCCTGGGATTTATTCTGTTCCTGTTCCCTTTGAATCAGGAACCATCAATAGTCACGGTGTGTCACAGGGTATCTAAATTACAACGCACCATTTCAGCTGCCTAATTGGATGAATGAATTTTAGAGAAAATTAATGAATGGTGAAGAGCTCATTTTTATTTTTTTTTTCCATCCCCGTGCAAATTTCTGGTGATGTAAATCAATTGTCTGCGCTTGAAATTCATGAAGCGTTGAGGGGATCCCCACAGCTTTCCCAGCTCCCTCGTGGCTGCCTTGGGAGCTGATGGATAAATACAGCCAGACAAAAACGTTGATTTGCTGGAATGGTTTCGCAAATGGTTCTTCAGGGTGTTTTCCCTGCTCGGTTTCCAGCCCAGAGAACGAGGGTCTATCGCCTCCCCCAGGACCCTCCATTGGCCTGAGGATGGGAGCAATGGTGGGGTGCATCGAGCTCTCGTGCTCAGCTAATTGCTTTGGGCTTTTAATTCGTATAAAGTAAGAGACCAAGTATGTAAAGTAATATGTATAATATATGCAATATGTACATAAAAATACAAAAACTAATATGCAGAGTATATCAAGTAGTACAATATAAAATATATATACATATATATATATAAAATAAATAAGTATATAAAAAGAAGCTATGGGCTTTTACTCCATCCGTGAAGAGTTAATGTATCGCAGCTTTAGGCTTGCTGACCTGCCCTGGGGTTTACTTAGCTGCTGAGGGAGAGCAGGGGGGCTCTGGACGATGCTCAGTGTCTCTGCGGGAGGGTGGGCACAGATTATTTTTGGAGTTTTCTTCAGGGCACTTTTTCTCCTTCATTTATTTTATCTTCTCTCCTGGAGATAGGGAGACGGTCTGGAGGGAAAGAGAAAATGGGATGGGAATGGGGAAAAGAGGGCAGGTACGGACGGTGCCGGGGAGAGGGGTGCGGGAGGCTGACCTATTTCTCTAGTCATATGTGTATTTATACACAGGGCCAGGTGTACTTATTTCCTCTCAGATTTAACAGAGGAAAGTAAAACAGGACCCAGATAACTGACCTGGTTTAAACCACTTTGCAGGATTTAACGAAAAAAAAAAAGTCCCTCTAGATTTAAGAAACTTCAGCTGAAGTTTTACCACTTGCAGCACATTTGAACCTCACCAGGTAACTTCATTCGGCTTCCTTAATGAAGGCTGCGCAGCGGGGTTAATTCTGCTTTCTATGTAAAAAGATTAAGTAGTAGTTGGGTAAAACACTTCATCACTGAAGTGATTTTCAGGATGTACTCACTCCGAAGGCACAGATGTAATACCTGCTTTTAAATTCAATTAGCTCTGACTCAGTTGTGTTGCCTGAATACATTACCACAGCTTGAGACAGTCAGCGTTATTCTTTAAAGCTAAAAAAATAAAAGACAAAAAAAAAAGAGAAAAAAAACTCTATTTGGAGATTTCCCTAAATGTATTTTAATTCCCTCAATATGTCATGTGTCTTAACAGCTCCTCACACTCCCAGCCTGGGTTTCCCCCTTCCCTGGCAGTGATTCCCTGTGCCAGCACGCAGCCTTGGGGGACGGGGTGGCTCCGCGGTCCCAAAGATGCAGGGATGGTCAGATCTCTCTTTCCCAGCTTTTTTTTCCCCTTTTTTTTGACACCCACATGCCTTGCAAGCTCTGGTGTTTGGGGGTTTTCCCTCCATCTTTGCTGCTGACCTGCCACGTGCCCCAGAGCAGGTCCCTGCCTCTCTTACCACCTGTTTATTAAATTTTTATACGACATCAGAGGGAAAGGCGATTTGAAAGCTAAATTAATTAACGCTTGTAAAACACTTTGAGATGCAAGGATGAAAGGTGCAATAGAAATGCAATTTATTTTATAATTATTGAGACAACCCTGAAAGACAATGAGGCTCCTGTTGGTGTAGGACATTTTATTTTAATTAAATCTGGGGCCGTGACAGTACGTTTCCATGCAGCGATGGGCAGGGACCTCCTGGAGATGGTGTCTGTCCAGCAAAGCATTACACTGATGGCTGGCAGTGGGGCTTGGGGCTGCTAAACTGGGAGGACTGGGCCATGGCAACCTGGAGGTGTGTGTGGGGAAAGGATTTTTGCAGTGGGTGGAAAATAAGGGCGCAACCCCATTTTTTTTTCTGTAAAGCAAAGAGGAGATATGGGGAAGGCCACTCCTCCATTTGGGATGGGGACAGAGCCAGGACATGCCCCAGGATTGCTGGAAATGGAGGGAAAAACCCCAATTCATAGCAATTTATGAATTAAAAAGTGTATTTTAAGGTTATTCAAGCAATTCTGAACATCTGGCTTTTGTTGTTTTTTTTCCAATGCGTCCATTCATTGTTTGCCTGTTTCTCTTGGCTATAAACCATCTGTTTCACTCTTGAAGTGAACGCACTCATGCTTGGGCTGCCGTGCGCTCCAGGTCTCCGCTCCCAAATATTTCTTCAGGGATTCGAACAGCTTTTGGGGACCTCTTACCTTCCTCCTCCTCCTCCTTCCATCTGCCCATGGCCACCACGGATGGGTTGCTCTGTGCATTGTGGTTTTGGCTCTCTGGGCATAAGGATAATACCTGCGCTAACAAAACAAGACCTGAGTCTGCTCTGGCAAGTTATTTACCCTCAGCCAGATGGTAGTTAAAAAATTTAACTTTTTAAATTTAATTCACAAAATGCTCCTGAAATGCCCGATTCTCTGGGGGCCAGGGACCACCGCTGTGCTTCCCTGCGAGGTGTCTGTCAGTGGCTCTGATCTCAATTTACACTCATTTTTGTGTTCCTGCAGGGTCAGGGGAGCCTGAAGAGCACGGAAATCTTCAGCACTGCTGTTGAGGACTTGCACCAGCTCCTTTGGACAGGTCATTTCTCCCACTGCCCCAGTTCTTGGGCCCACAGCTGAGCGCAGTTTTATGGCAATGACCCTACAAGACCCTGGAGAATCCACACACGACACAGGTGCAACTTTAAAAAAAATTCTTAAAAAATCACCAAGGCTGCAAAACTGCTCCAGATGGGGCTTGCAGCTTCTCACGCCCAAGTCAACCCCCTGTGAACCCAGACCAGCATCGGGAGTCTCAGTTGGCCAGTGGACTCATCCCTGCGGTGTTGCTGGTAGAGGGCTGAGTTAAGGCTGTCCTAATGTTTTGGGCAGAGATGAGGGGTGGCCTCCTAGAGATGTCACAGGTCTGATTTTTCTCGAAATGGGTAGATATGCAAACCATAATGAGCAAAACTGGATTTTGGACAAGAAATCAAGGCAGACCAAGGTCTCTTGCTTTCCAGCGAGAGACCACCAGTGGCCATGGTTTGGTCCAGGATTCATCCCAAAGTCAATCAGTTGGAGGCTGATATTGCAGAAAATAACTTTACACAGGGCAGACCCCAAAAAGCCAAGCCCATTGCCTCATTGGGTGCGAAGCTGTTGCCACATACTGGCTGAAGCAGGGCTTTTGAACCACCTGCTGCTCTTGGACACCAATCTCCAAGACAGGTCCCGGTCCTGCTGAGTTCCCCAGGTGCCAAAGCTGGAATCATCAAACCTAAGGATTGCTCCTTAAAATGCTGTCTCCAGGATTCATTTCTGAAGGGCTCCTGCCAGCTCCTTGCCTGCAGTCCTGCCCATGCACAGAGGTGATTTCTCCTCCTTGTTTTCACGGTAGTGCTGAAGCTGAGATCAAAACTCTGCTCTGCACACACCCTGAGACAACCTCGACTCCAAAGAGGGAGGCAGGGTAGAAGAAAAGAGAAGTGAAAGATTATTTGACTGCTGCAGAACTCAAGGCACAGGGAAATTACATGACCTCCCCTAGATCATAGAAAAAACCTTTAGCAGGAACTGTGGTTGGATCTTCATCTCAATCTAAATTTGTTCTCACAGTCAGGCTGGGTTTCTCCTCCTGGGTCCGAACCTCACGAAAACTCCAGGTCCATCTTGATGGAGTGAGATACAATCGGGCTTTTCAAAATCACTTCCTCCCATCATCGCTTAATTTCTCTGAGCTCCTTTCTGCCAAAGACAGCGGGATCTCTGGCTGCTGTGTCTTGGCTGGAGGAATTCTGATTAAAACTATTTTAATAGCATGTTATTTTTGAAAGCCTTGTGGGCTCCGCATGCTGCATACCAGATCAGAGCAAGGGCAGGGCTTCCTGCAGTGAAAAAGGGGTGCGTGGAGGCTGGAGAGAGACTCTCAGTAAATCCAGCCAGAAGTGCTGCTTCTCCTAATGAGTCTCCCTGGGTTTTCTGGCTCTGAGAATCCTACAGCACTAAAGACGGAGCAAGAGACCCTGGTAGCTGTGCTTATCTTAGCAGCAGGCACATTGGCTCATTGATTTAATGCAGCTTTGCTCCATAGATTTTTTTATTTGTAGCTGGTGCGGGTCAATTGGGGAAGCAAGAGGCAGCAAAGCCATCCTGGTTGGGAGAGGTTGGACGGAGAGATGGCTAAACGTGGGGCAGTGATGGAGGGGGCTGGTGATGTCGAGGAGAGACCAGGAGCCACAGGGATGAGGGCTGCTTGTACCGTCAGCACCACGTGTGACAGTAAATCCCATCTGCAGGGACACATCAGTGGGGCTCAGCCGCTGCCATCTTTCTACCCATGGGGGCCCCCTGCTCAGCTGAGGGCTTACAACTGCCGTGGGGGCAGCTTCAGGCCCCCAGCTGCAATTAGCAACTACTGCTTGGAGCTGCATGAAGGATTCGAAGACAAACACGGTTCCTTTTTGTTCCTGAGCCTGTGGCCACGGGCGGTTTCAGCTCTGGGTTTCATTCCCCATCATTTCCAGTTGCTTTCTTGCTCCTTGGAGATCCGCTGGGGCTGCCTGGCTTGGTGCTCACAAAACGCTTCAACTGCAGCACCCACCTGTCCATCACCCCATGGATTTTGGCTGGGCCAAGCTTGGTGGGGATGCAAGGACACGCCTTGGGCTGTGGTCACGCAGGGAGAGACTTGGGCCCCCCAGCACTGGTGTAACTAACTGGGGGAATGGGTTGACTCATTGGCTGCTGCAGGGGGCACTTGCTGGGAAACAGCAGCTTTCTCCGCTGTGGAGAATCCAATTAAGCTCTTATTAAATTAATTTGCGTGGTTTTTTTTTTTCCTGTCCCTAACTTGCTTTTAGTGCCTTGGGCTGGAATTTTCCTAAAGGAGCCTCTAATGGTGGTTGCTTTGGTTCTGGCAGAGGCACCCGTTGGCTTCAGTGCTTAAGGAGGGACGTGTGCGCTCAGTCCTGGGTACAGCGATGCAGAGGACTTGGCCGCCGCATCTTCAGCAGGCATGGGAGAAGAGCTGGAGTCTGGAGTCTGCCGCTGCAAATGCAGGTGATGGCGATCCTCCAAACGGGGTGAAATCATCCAAACAGGGGTGCTGGGTCACTAAAGTCCCTGGTTCCACTCTGGCATAGCAGGGGTGTTTGCCCCCTACCTGGTGTCCAGTGTACGCTGAAGCTTTTCTTCAGTACTCTCCACTGTTGGGCATTTTGGACCTGGGAAAAGAGCTGTGGGCAGTTTTCCAGGAAGAATTAAAACACAAAACAGCCTGTAAGAAAACCTCCCCACCAGCTGCAGGTTTAAGCCCAAGAGGCACATCAGCACCTCCCGGGAGGAGGCGCGAAGGCTGGAGAAGGCTCTCGTAGAGGCAGGATGATGGCTGAGGGATGGCTATTGCTGCAGACAGAAAGGCAAGGTGGGCTGAGAGGGGCTGGCTGGGGTTACAGAGTCCTGACTTTGCTCCTGCAGTGATTTCCTGCACTTGGCTGGGTTTTAATTTTTATTTTTCTTCTGAGCACCTCAAAAAGCAATTATCAATATTGCCAGAAGCACTGGCATTTTAGAAAGGAGGAAAACAAAGCAGAAGGTGACCAAATCAGTTGGTTGGAGCCACCCCAGCAAGATCATGGCCTCTGGCCCCTGGGTGCCCACGGGGGGAGCCCATGGGTGCTCTGGGCTCCCCGCACTTGCAGACCCCCCCACTGCACATTGCATGGGCCCAACATTGCTGCAGGAGAAGTCACTTCGAAAGGGGGACAGCCCTGTCCTGAGGGCTTACTCAAGCCCCCACTATTTTCCCCTCTGCTAACACAATTGGGAGGGGAGGATTTGGGTCCAAGCCCGGCCAGCCAGGACAGGGTGTCCCCAAACCCTAATGGAATTGTTCAAAGCCTGGCTGGAGCTTTGCAGGGAGAAATATTTGATTTATGATATGAGTCAATGATGTTCCTCTGCCAACATGCATAAAAGGTACAGGCTGATGAGTCAAAAGCAGCTCCATTTACATAATGGATTTGTTGCCTGGAAGAGGGAGGCAGGGATGTCTCTATTAACCTCCCCAGACCCTGCAAGGGTGGGACAGTGGGGAAGGCCTGGGAGAGAGATTATATATATATATACACACAGAAATATACATTTAACCCAGCATTTGAAGTGACAACGCAAAACCACAGCTTTTCAGATGTAAGCACAAGCTTTGGATTTACCCACCAATAATCCCTGCGGACCCTGTTGCTGCTGCTCTGACATGCAGCGTGGGAGTGTGGGACGTGCATCAAAGGGTGCGATTTAATCTCCATTTTTAAAAATATAATGATTTTGCACCGGTCTCATGAGTCCTGAGTCCTGTCTAATCATTATTTTTTTTAACCAGCAGCACTGTGATGGGCCTGCCAGCTTTTCTGTTGTATAAAGATTTCTTCTTTAAATGGCAGGAAACATGATTTCCCCCAATATTTATATTAATTCTATGCCATTATTTCTTTATTTCTGCACACCAAAAGCACGAAGACTTGTGTTTCATAATCCATGCAGGAAGTCTGAGTTGATATATTGGTTGCAAATGAAGAAAAGCACGTGTGGCTCTTCCCCAGTAGGTTTAATTTTATCCATCTGGCTCAATCATGGTAGCAGATTAAGTAAAAATTTTCAGTGGAGTTGCGTTGGCATATCTTGGCTCTTCTTTTCTTAAATATTGAGGTAGTTCCTGGTTTGGGGAGGAATCTAACTCTGTGTTCTTTGCCTTTTCTTTTTTCTGCCGGTCCCATGGGTCCCAGCTGGGCACACTTGGCTGGCAGCTGAATGCATTACCTTGCTTAAAAACAACCCCTGCACCAAAACAAGCTTTTTTTTTAATACAAAACCCTCAAATCTGCGAACCTGGGACTTGGTGCAGCATCAGACTGTAGGAGGAATAACGCCGCTCCTTTTACCAGCACTGATGGTGCCGTCAAGCCACTCACTTCACTGCTGAAACACTGGAAATGGAAAAACATGCTGAAAAAGTGCCCTGGGCCATTCTGACCATTGTCTGTCTGTCACCAGTTTGTCTTTCTGTCCACTGGGTTTCACAGAAGGGGCTAAAAACTGCAATACACTTTCTGAGTATTTTTGCCAGTGGTCGCTATTGGAGTACGTAGCCGGAATTCCGGGATTTCCCTCCGGGCTCTGCACAATCATTTTCCCCAAATGGTTAAAGCACGTTGTTTGGACAAGCTCTGTGGATTATAATATCAAGCCTGTTATGCATATTAAATTAAAATATTTATTTTGGAGTCAGAAGCCAAACCCGAATCACTTAGTGCTGTGGAAATAACATGACTCCACGCTACCGAAGTCGAGGGAAAGCGAGGGGCACGTCAGCCTTCTTGTTGACCATTGCACTAAAACCCAGGATCCTTCCAGCTTTTCAGGCACTGTGTTTGCTGGTGTGGGGTGGCACGGGGGGGGGGGGGGGGGCGTCTCACGTCCCACCCAGGGAGGTTTCACCCTTCTCTCAGTGTTGCAGCGCATCAATAACCGGCGCTGGGGGCCCTTCGTGTCCCTCCCGGTGCAGCAGCCAGTGGCGGTCATGGCTCCACAGCAGTTTATTACCTTGCTGGGGGCAGGAGGATTTTTATTATTATTATTCCAGCTTCCTTTCCTTTCTGTTTTCTGCTGAAAGCACAAAAACTTGTTGTGATTTACCTCCTGACACAGCGGGCGGAGGCCTGCAGGCAGCTGCAAATCAGCGGTGGGATGAGAGTCCTTTTGGAGCAGAGCCACGGCCACACGCTGCCGGCGAAGGGACTCTGTGCCCAGGGATGTGTCTGTCTCCCACAGGGTGACCGGGTGCTGTGGGGTGACCAGAGTGCCACCAGGGTCTCCGACACCCCCTTTTGTGCAAGCTGTGATCATGTCCCTGCCTCTGTCTTGGTTGCACCGAGGCAGGTGCTGGTGATCAGGATGGAGCTGAACAGCAAAAAATGTCTCCAGTTGGCACCAGGATAAGTCTTACCAACCATCTCCTGCTGTCGCTGGGCCAAATATTCAAGGAGACTTTGGGGATGCCAGGAGGCGGCGAGGAGCGGCAGCGTGCCGAGCTCCTGGCTCGCTCTGAGAATGCTGCTGGGTCCATGCGATGTGGCGGGATGAGTCCTGCTGCACCCAGGGCCTAAAATGACCCCAGGCATCGCAGGGCTGAGCTACCCCTGCTTATAGGACTGGGCTGAGTGTTGGTGGAGAAGATCCTCATATACCGCATACAGCAAGAGGGTTGTGCCTGGGAGAGGTGCATGGATTCTCATTGGGTTTGTTCCCCTTTGTCTTTTCGGCTGGAAAAGCCCGATGGGAACACACGCTGCCGGTGAGAGCCAGGCGGGATGGACAATGGTTAATTAGTGCGGAGCAGGGCTGTCCCCAGGAGGGTGCTCAGGACCAGGGTCCCTGCGCCAGAGTGAGGAAACATGGCCCGAGCGTTCTTATGGGTTTTTAAACTTCACTTTAGGAAACGAAAAAGCCTCCAAATAATATATCTTAAAAACCCGGGGAGGGTTTAAAAGTGAATGCAATAAACCCTGGCGGACAGGCCAGGAGGGAGCCGGCCACCCACTGCATTGAGGGACGAGCTCTGCTCAAATCGGCATGATTTACCTCAAATTCCTGCCTCTGTTCAGAGCTGCAAGAGGGACCATTTCTTGGCACCACCCCACGGGCGAGGTACCGAGCTCAAGAGCACACACAGAGCCTGACAGAGGGGTTTTTCTCCTCCTGTTTCAGTTCTCTCAGCAGATTTGGTAATTTCTGTATTTATCCAAGCAGTGCGCAGCTGCTGCCGCCCTCGGCCATCGAGAACCGTGAAGCCAGAGATTCTCGGGAGGCTCTGCGAACCTCCTGCCTTAGCACCAAGAGATTTAAACCTTATTCTGGGTTGGGATCATTTAGCTCTGACAAACCTCTTCCCTTGCATGAATGCTCAGGCATCCCCATCACCCTGTTTTCCCCAGTTTTCCTGCCTGTACCTCTCTCCCAGGCTCCCCTGACATCCTTCCCCAACTCATTTCCAATCTGGGCAGCCAGGAGGGTGAGTCGGAGGCTCTTCTATGAACTGCTACAAGTTGGGATTTCACACTTGTGCAGAGCCAAGAGCCACAGGTGGGACCAGCTCTGGATCTGCAGCCAGGAGTCCCTAATTAAATCTTAACAAGCGGCAGTGGAGTCATTAGTGCCCATCCATCCCCACCAGCCAGGCCCTGGACCTGTGGGAAGGGGTGAGCGAGGCAAAGCTGACTCCTTTGGTAACTCCTTAACTCCCCCAAATCTGCGTGAGGTATTTCTGACCCTGCCCTCATTTAATTCCCCTCCTGGACGATGCATTTCCACGTGCACACCTGGGTCGGATCCTGCTGCGAGGAGTCCAGCCGATCCAGGGAGCTGGCGGGATGTACAGATCAGGTTTGGTTTCTTTAAACAACCCCTGCCTAACATTTTCAAGCAATATGAGGGGGTTTTACTGCATTTCTGGCTTTGTTTCAGTGCTCAGCTGGAGGAGCAGGGTTGCACTCTGCTCCGTGTTACACCGCTGCTGTGGTCCTGCCAGCGAGGACGCAGCGACCATGCCTCCGGCAGCTCAGCCGCTCATCCCGAGCTGGAGTGTTAGGAACCAGCCTAAGTCCTCGAAGCCTGAGATTTAATGTGCATTGCAAAATGTTTGTTATAATTAATTATGGTAACTCTGAAAACTCTTCACATAAATAGACAGGCCCTTTTCTTCCTAATCTCATTTAATTTAGCTGTCGTTCCATAAATTTCACAGTCATTTTTGAAAAAAAGCTGCAGAGTTTCCAGTAGAGTTTTAAAATGCTTGTTATTTATTTATTTAGTAATCACGTTTTTTTGTTGTGTTTTTTTTTAATCGGTGAACTAACTTGGTTCTTAGGACAAAAAGGAAACCAGGTGATGAAAACGGAGCCAGAATCCAGGTGAAAATGCATAAGTACAGGGGCACATGCATGGGTTTTGCCTTTGTTAGGTAGCGATGGAGGAAGCTGTCTCACCCAGTAATCCACCCGAGTGTCTGAAACTGCAACTGAGAGCAGGATCTGGCCTCTCCGCTCAAGGCTGAATCCTCCCGGCGTCTTGCAGACATTGTGCTTTCAAGCTGCCCCATCCGAAATGGAGACATTTTTCCTCCTTAAGGACCAAGGCGTGAAATAAATGAAACCCCATGTCCTTTACTTTTCCACCCAATAAGTACTGCTCCCCTCCTTTCGTTTAAAATGGCTTATTAACCCTGAGCTGGGACAGAGCGAAGATGCTCCCTGTTCCTCGCCTCGCTGTCCTCATGCCTCGTTGCTCGTAATAAATCACCAGCAGCCACAGGAAAGTGGGGGTTAACAACGCGTGACTCTGTCCTCCATCTCCCTGTCCCAGGATGTGAGGAGTGAGGAATGGCCACTGCTTGGCTGGGAAAAGAAGAGCAAAAAGCAAAATAAAGGGAAATAAAGGAGGTGGATGGCTGAGGTGTGGAGGGGATCCTGCAACTGGATGCCCAAATGCTGCTGTTTATCTCGTCGATGCTCTTTGCTGACGCCTTTGTCAAGACGATCTAAGAAGTAGGGAAAAAAGCAGAGACTGAACAAATATCTCAGTGACTGAGTTACCTGGAAAAGAGGCTCAAACAACAAGAGACAATTAAAGAAGAAAAACAGGGACATGATTTTCCTAATGTAATTTCAGTCACTTGGAACAGTCCTCCTGGCCTGATAAGCGAATCTTTTACCTCTGTTTCAAGCTGCCTTTAGCCACAGAGATCAGATATCTGTTTCTGCTGCTTTTATTATCAAAAGAAGTCCATATTAGTTCAGTTTTCACTTGGAATTCAAGAAGAAAATGTTTCCTTCCCGACAATTTTATATATTTATCCCTTTGGCTAAAGCCTTTGATTCTGAAAAGTGCAATTAGCAAGCGGCGGGTGTGCAGTTTGACTTCTAACCAGAGAAACTCCCAGTGCAAATGAAAAGCAAGGCTTTAATGAAACGCAACATTTCCTTTTGCCGTCTCTCTGTAATTTATTCCGACCGATAGGCACCTGAGCCAGTGTGCAGGCACGCACATGCAGGAGTATATAATAATAATAGTGTCCTTGTCATCCAGAGCCCTCCAAGCACAATATAAAGCAAAAGCAAGTAGTGCAGAGCAGAGACTCATGAAATTGCAGCCTGGTTTAAGGAGAAATTTCTTGAACGCCAGAGCTGCAGACGGGCAGATTTCTACTTGTCTTGAGCTCCCGTTCTGTGTTGCTTCATTCACCAGGCTCCTCATCCTGCCTGATGTCCCGTATCGCTCATCAATAAAGTTAATGCATGAATAATACAGCTCAGAGAAAGTATTTGTTGTCCCTGATTTAAGGATAGGGAAGCTGAGGAGCAAGTAAAGGGGTGCCCAAGAGCAGGTCCTGCACCGTGTGCCAGCAGCAGGGCTGGGAGTAGGACTGGTGTCTCCATCCTCAGCACTGGATGGTGTGAGACCTCGCAGACGGACAGCCCTCTGTCCGTGCGTCCTGCACAGCCTCTGCCACTGCGTGTTGGGAAATGCAGAGGAGCATTTTGGGACAGCAAAACCTGGGCTTAGTGTGGCAACAGCCACCCAGGCCTGAGACTTTATAAGGGCTTATTCTCTCTTTATTCTGGCTCCCAAATAGCCCGTCTCTGCTTTTCCACCCTCTTGCTACAAATTCAAAGCCGCTCTTTGAATTGAATTCCTCAAGGATCTCCATGGCAGAGCTGGAACAAGGACTGGGTCCTGTGCCCAGGCAGGATTCCCCGTTGTTCCATGCAGCTCTTGGGGCGTGACTGTCCCATTTGCTTTGGAAAGGTTGTTCAGTTACCCCCAGTTATTCATCTGAAAGATGAATCCATCAATCCCTTCAAGCAATGGCACGGGCCTGATTCTCCCCCGAGGATGGCATCAGTCAGGGTGAACCCATGGACAGGACTGGCGCAGCCTCTGTGAGCAGGATGAGACCCATGTCTGCCCAGGATCCATCCCCTGCTCATGGCTTGGGTGACCGTAAGAGGCAGTGGGGCAGAAACTGGCTGCTGTAATTCGGTGTAAACAGTCAGGTCTCCCCCAGGAAGCCCATCTTGCGCACTCTCCATAGTGATGTTTAGGGTAACGTGCTTGGTTTAGACCTTTGCACCCCAGAGGGGTAATTCAGAGGGTGAGATCTCCCTGCACCCTTGCAGAGCCAGGCTCATCCCCGAAGCCAGGGCTGGCAAGCAGCGAAGGGACCGCGAGGAGAAAAACCCTGACAGTGAGGGATGTGAAAAGCTCCCTGCTGAGATTATAACACAGCATTACCTTCGGGGAGAATGAGGGTCCTTTGATTTAGTGAGAGACGTGTGAGACAGGAGCTGACTCAGGCGGGGAGATGTACTTCGGGTGGGCGGGCAGCGGAGCAGCGCGGTGGGTTCCCGTCCGCAGCGTCACCAGCTACCGCTGCGAAACGGCTCTTATAACCCCCATCTCCGTGATTCCCAGCGCAAGGGGGGAACTGCGGTGGACAAGGCCAGCCGGGATGATTGAACGACCCTTCCCAGCCTTAAATCCAGGAATTTATTGAACAACTTCAGAGCAGCCAATGCCTCGTAGCTCCGGTGGGTTCTCCCTGCAGGTGATGTCCTCGAGTTGTTCCCTGTCAATGCTGTCAACTTTATTTGAGATGTCTACAAATAGTCCTGGGCTATATCCCTGCATCTCACGATGCTCGGTGACAGCTGACACCTTGTACCTGGGCGCAGGAGATTGGTGCGTGGGTTTTGTTCGGGCTTTCCTCCAGGAAAGCTCCCTTTACCACCGGAAAGTGGGCGCTCGCCACAGCCGAGCCCTCGAATCTCCGGGAATTGAGATGCAAACGGTGATTCAGCACAGCCGGAACCAACACCTGCTGTGCCCACAGTCCTTCCTCCCCACCCCCCCCCCCCACCCCAGTCCTCTCGTCAGCCCCACTCAGGCCTTTCCCCAGGGCTGTGTTTTGTCTTTCCCCAGATCATCCTCACTAGAGCACGGCGTGGAAAACACAGAGGAGCATCCTGCAAGGGGGGCAGTGCCGGGTGTTTGCTGGGGTAGCTGGCTAGGCACAGCTCAGCAGCTGGATACAACACATCCTTGACCAAACACCCACTCCTTTCCTGCTACGAAAACCACCTTTTTAATCTTAAACCACCCCAGCAGAGGCAGCCAGCAAAGTGACTGCCCAGCACCAGAGCTGCTATAGAGGTAGGGATAACATGCATGCACATGTGCATGCACACACATGTATGCACACGTATGTATGCACACATGCACACACCCACGCACACACACAGCTGCCTGTGTCACTGCAGCCTTCTGCTCCGTCAGCCTGGGAGCCTGCAGGCTGCGAGATGAAGCCGTGCTCCGGGGGGCTGTGTGAGCTGGGTACCACGATGCTGCCGTCATGCGAAGGGAGAGACAGAACAGCAGCACGGGAAGGAGCCGGAGAGAAAAGGATGGCGGCAAGGAGGAAAGATGTTGTTCCTTAATTGAACTGGAGGAGGTGGGGGAAGGCAGCCGATACCTCCTGCAGCTCTCGGTGCTGTGACGCTGGGACTGAGCTCTCTGCCTCCCTCTGCTCGTGCAGGCATTTGGGGGTGTTTCTGGTTGACTTTCAGGCAGGCGTCCTTTGGCAGGGGGAGGAAGGAGCAAAATCAGAGCCCTGCGTCACATGCACAGTGCTCTCCCATCCACCGCTTCTCAAGCGTGCTCTGATTTCTTTTTTAAATTGAATCCCACCCTTTTTTGCTTGGAGAAGGAAGAAGCAGGCGTACATCCCGGGTCCAGCATGAGATGAGCCTGGGTGAACCTCCCAGCCATGACTGAGCTCCTGCAAGTGCTGCTGGCAGCAGGGTGAGGTGCAGAGCCTGGTCTGTGTGCCAGACCTTGGCCGTCGCTGTGCTCAGCCCCTCTGCCCCCTTCCTTCAGCCCTGATGGTGGGACAGGATCCCTGCAGCCATTCTCTGAGCCCAGGGGAGCTCTGCAGCCGAACGTGATGCTGCACGCAAAGCTCTGCGCATCCCAGCCTCCCTGCAGAAGCAAAGGGGAGGCCACCAAACCATTCCCATGAGGTCTGCAAGGGGCTGAATCGCTCCTGGACCAGAGACAAGGCAGCTGCAGGCTGGGCAAACAGTCTGTCACACACAGCCAAGGATCGGGGCTCCCCTGGGGGAAGGACTTGGGGGCAGAGAAGCTTCATGTAAAAGCTGTGGGTCCCTTTTGGCTGAGAAAATACTTGGGGATGTTCCTGCTTTTTGGGTTGGGGCACCTCTTGCCACCAGGCTGAGGAGATCAGAAATCCAGGACAGAAAAATATTTTGGCCTGGGCTCACATCAACCCCCGTCTTCAGCCTTTTCATCCCTACCTTAGAAATGCACAGACCTTAGCAATATGGAGCTCAATCCCCTTTGGCCTGCGCTGGGGACTGCAGGTACTGCTGTACTACGACTGTTTTGTGCTGCTTTGGAAAGGAAAAAAAAAAAGCACTCCCGAAGTGTAAAATACCAATGACTTTGGTGCTTTGTATGAGGCCACTGTAGCTTAGGTGGGAACAAAGGAGCTGGATTGTTTGCCTCCAGGATGGGAGAGCAGAGCTTGCAGCAGCAGTGACTCAGAAAAGGATTTAGGGGTCATGGGTGTATAACTCCCTCATCATGAGCTCCCAGTGCAGAGCTGCGGGAAAAAGAGAAGTTGATGTGATCCTTGATTGAGCTTTAAAAAAAAAAAAAAAAAAGGAAAGAAAACCAAGAAGTGCTCTTGAGTCTGCACAGTGTGTGGGGGAATATGGTTGAGCTAATCTGCCTGGCCGTTGGGGCCAGCCCTGCTCGCCACACCAGCCAGCCTGAGAGGGTAGAGGGGCTTTGATGGTGGTGGGAGGCAAATGGTGGGGTAGGAGGCTCAGAGTCCCTGAGGAGAGGTTGGAGAGCGCTGGTGCAGAGGAATTGAACTCCTCTGGGCGTAGCAGGCTGGAAACAGAGACTACAGCCTGTCAAGCATAATGCTGGAGAAGCCCTAATTGCTGGAAGCTGAAAGCAACCTTGGAGGAGGACACGCTGCAGGGCAGCGAGGGCTGACGGAGAGCAAGGGACCAGGGATTTACTGTTGCTCAGAGCCTCCAAAATGAGATTTGGTATTGCTACAAACCAGAGGCTTTAATTCAGCTGCTGGAGGAGAAAAATAGCTGCGGTGTATGCATTTGGGAGGAGCAGGGGAGAGAGTCATGGTGGCCCTTCCTGACCTTAATTCATAAATCCCTCCCGCTCCTGCCCTCAGAGAGAAGGCATTCCCGCTCTGCCCTCAAGATGTTCGTAACACTTGGAGCTCTGCAGCAAGGCCATGACTATAACTTATCCTCAGCCTCATCCAGTTGTCTGCAGGAGTCGAGGAGAAACGGTTTCTCAGGCGCACATCTGGGCAGCTGTGCTCCCACGTGCTCCAAATCACGGCGGGCTGGGAGGTAGGATGCTGGATGGGCAACAAGCGCGGCGATGGGGGTGTAGTGACTCCTTCCGGAGACACGCTCGCCCGCCAAGCCTCCCTGAAGTGCTTGATCTGATTAGCAGATTTGGGATCAGAAAGGAATTTTCCACATGTCAGTCTGGCAGGAACCACGGAGATTTTTGCTTTCCTCTGTATCATGGAGTGGAAAACATCTGGGCGTATCAATTACCCATGACTGCATAAGACATGAGCATCAGTAATGCCTTGGGCTGCCTGAGACGGATCCGCAGGGGACATGCACAGCCCCTGAGCTGACTTTGGGGCCCATCGCCCTGGTCCCATGCAGGGTTGGGCTGGCGACACTCCAGCCACAGCACCTGTACAGAGTTGCAGGTGGCTCACAGGACCGAAAAGCGGGGAAATAACCCCAAGGACTGAAGTCATTAAGTTTAACTGGGCTTACTGGGCTCTTCCTTAAGACTGTGGTTTGACTTCAGGGATCCTGAGTGCACTAACTGGCTTTAATTACCCTGAGCAGCCTCACCTTGGATCCCCACCCCCTCACCCAGGAGTGCTATTTAAGCCCAGAATGGGCTGTGGTGGGAGTATGTTCCTTGCCAGCCCTGCTTTCTCTGTGCATGCTGTGCTGCCTTGTTTCCAGCCTTATCTCCTCCCTGTCCAGACCCTGGAGCTTCTAGTGGCAGCTACCATCATGCTCAGGTACCCTGCAATGTGTCCTGTGTGTTTGTGTGCAAACAGTGGCGTGTTTGAAAACTGCTTTCAGTCACCATCAATATATCTGATGCTAAGACGTTTGTTGTCTGTTTTCCCAACTTGATTTCCAGCCAAAACCTGTGCTAATTTGGGATAAACTAGCCTTAATATTCCCAGTTCTCTGCAGCCTAAGTGAGTGCTTGCCTGCTTGGTTGTGGTGCTCTTGCATTAGTCATCTCAGCTCAATGAGCACTGGCAAAAGTGCAAAGCAAGGAATGAGCTAGAATTTCCAAAGCATCACTTGGAATAAAATGCAACTTGTAGGAAAATGTCAACATGGCTGTTTTGACAAACTTCTTTCTTTCTGAGCAGAGGACTTGTCAAAACCAGCGCTTTCCCAGCAAACCCATCCTGTTTTCTGCTTTTCTGAGTAGAAGGGCTCCACTGCAACAACTCCTGACCCAACTTTCTCATTGTCCTACCACCTCTTCTTGGGCCTCTGGAGTTCAAACCCTTCTCCTTCCAAGAGCCAGAAATTCAGCTTCTGACTAGAACCATGACTCATGGGGAGGATCCTCCTTCATAAGCCAAGCAGAGCCCCTGAAGTCCCCCAGACCAAAGGTGAGGAGCTGCTCATGCCGAGTGGGGATTTCCACCTGCTTCCCAGCCTACAGCTTTGGCTATTCCTGCCCTGCCACCCACCCCCTTCCATGCCAGCATCCTGCTTTTAATTACGTTGTAGAAAAGTCTCACAACTCGGCGATTCAAGGTGGCATTTGAGAGAAATGATTCCCTTTAGCATAGCTGACAGCTAATTTGTGTAAAGTTTAATTACAGCTAGCATTAATTAACTGGCAGTGTGTTGCGATACTAAAGCACGACCATCTGTTCTTTAAACCGCCTCCCCCAAATTTCAGCCCTAATAATTTCGGTGCCAAAGAGGTTGCTCCAGTGGACCTGGTGTAACCACAACCATTGTGGGAGGGTGTCACCCACTGTTGATGATGGAGCACCAAGCGCTGCGGGGTGAATCGCAGCTTCGAGTGCTGCCGTTGCGTAGGGATCAGCTTTGGAAAACGTGACTTTGGAGCCCATGTGCTTCCCTGCAATGTTGCCTCCTGCGTTACGGATTGAAGGGGAGGGTCAGCTCTTACCTTGCTGCAGTGTTGCTGCAGTGAGGGTTTCAGTCATCTGGGCTGGCTTAGAGGCATGTGCCGGTGCCCTGCGCGCTGCATGGCTGTGTGGGAGAGTTTTCCTTTTACTGTGTAGAGGAATGTGTGGCCACGTGGGATATGAGGGTTGGGAGAAAGGCTCCGAAGCGGCCCTTTGTTGCTCTGCTGTAGGACAGGTCTGTGCCAGCACCGCTGCAGGTGCACCAACACCCTCACTTGTGTAAAAGCAAAGCTGGGAACTTCTCCAGCCTGAAAGGACTTGAGTGTCTGCGTACAAGTGCTATGGCTGTACCTCATAAGGTGGGTTTGCAGCTGTTCCTGGCTTCACTCTGTCCATCCCCTGTGCAGACATGAATGGCCTTAGCTTGTAGCCAGCAAAAAACGAGCACTGGGAGCTTGTTTTGGCATATTGCACCAGAGGCTGCTGTTTGGAGGCATCTTTAGTGCCAGGAGGTGAGTGCCACTGAGGACTAGGTGCACACAAGTTGCAGTGGGCTACAGCAAATCAGCCCAGCTCATCCTTCAAACAGCTTGGAATGCCCCAGGGTGAAATGGAGATGGGGCAAAACTATACAACCAAATGCCCCCGAGCTCTGCCCTCAGTAAATCCCATCTAACCTCAGTGCGGCTGCTTTGATCTCATCATGTACATCTAGACGAAAACAAATACATATCCAGAGAGAGACGAGTTTGTCCTCCAGGCTCTCAGCCAAGCCTTCGGCTTCAGGGCTTTGAACAGGGCTCAGCAGCTGCTGGTGGGAGGAATTTCTTTGGTCAAACTGCAGCTCACAGCTTGCCTCAGCTGCTGGTTTCAGGGTCAAATGGAGACTTTCTTCCCAGTCCCCCAAATTTGGAGGTGACTTAGTCCCTGAGCTCAACACTGTGGCTTGAGTCCAGCCTTTTCTCTCCCAAGATGTTGTGTTCTGCCTTTGTGCTGGCTCATGGATTGAGCAGGACTTGCTCGGGGCTGGGGATGGAGCCTCTCAGGTGGCCCCTCTCAGGGATGTTCAAAGCTGGTGAGCGGGTTTCAGCAGGGAGCTGATGTGCTGGAGGAGGCCTGTGTGCTGTGGGGAGGGGGAATGGTTTGGGATACAGCAGCAGCCTGGGATTTAGGCGATTCAGGCTTTCATCCCAGCTCTGACGTGAGCTGCCTGCCTGAGCCTGATCAAATGGAACCCATGGGGGACGCTGGGACTGAGGCTCTGCTGCCAACCCAAGTGAAATCCCACCTTCTTCATCTCTGCTACTTCCGCCGAATCCCTTGGGCACAGTTTGTTTTCGATGACAGGAGACATGCGGTATGTAACACGCTGACAGACGCGGTTGCCACCCACGCTGTAACCAAACGCGAGGAGCGATGAGCTAACCCTGGGGATGGGAAAGGGTAAAACTTTGACTTTGCTGATGTCACTGGGAATCCTCCATGGGCTCCCAGGTGGGAGTGAGGGTGAAACCCCACCTCCTAGAAGCTGTCTCCAGCTCAACTTCCATCCTCTTGTCATAAGATCTTAAATCATGGTTGCACGCAGTCTCGTTAGCCCGGGATGGGCTGTTGCAGTGCCTCGCTGCCTGCAAGCTCCTGCCTGCTGTGGATGCAGAGTATAACATCAGATTAACCTCCCACAACAGTCGTTACACTAATTCATTTCACCATACAAGTGCACTGGTGATTCCTGCAGCTCAGCTGACAGGAGACAACGCGGAGCTCTGCTTTTCGTATCGCTTTCCTCACAAAAAGTCCCTGTTTTGCCAGGCCTGCTGCAATCCAGACCTTGCTAGCGTGCAGCCACGCTAGCCAACCCGTTTTGCATTGATGCCTGCTGCCAGCCATCCCATGGGCACTCCTTGCTTGTGAGCCTGGGATGCGCTCCCCTTGAGTAATATGATTGCCCAGGCTGACGTGCCTGGATACAGACTGGGGAGGCTGCAGTGAGTACAGCACAGGGCGATTCCCTGGGGTGAAGGGGATGGTGCAGCCCTGGCTTTGCTCCTACCCAGCTTGAGTGGGTCAGCACTGGATTGCAGTGGGAAAATCTCTCTCACTGCACAGGGCTGGGGGTTGTGGGCAGACCTCTGGCAAGCAAGAGTGTTAATTAAACAAATGTTTGCCAGCACATAAGGTGTCTTTATGCAGAGCAGCCTTGCAGAAGCTTGTGGTTCTACACGGAGTGCGTCTTGTTACTGCTGTAGTGAGCCGCAGGTGGAGGCGGGGAGGCAGAGCCTGGCAGGGTGTGGGGCAGAGCTCTGAGCAGGGACCGTGGCCTGGTGGGACCCAGGAGAGGATGGGTGGTTCAGTAGCTTTGCAAGGTCCCGCATCCAGGGGAAAATCAGCACGACTGGCTGAGAGGCAGCCAAAACTCACATGCTTTGGAGCCGTCCATCCTCACCGTGCCACCATTCTCTGAAGCCTTGGGCTGCCTATGCATCCACCCCCTTCCCAGTGAAACAGGGAGGGAGAGAAGGGATGAATCTAGCCCTGGAGGAGTGTGGGCAGTGATTCTCACCTTGACTGTCCTCAATTAGCTTAATGAAGTAGTTCGTGTGATATTGTTGCCCTCTATTGGACCCAGCCTGAATGGCTTGGTGGGTGCTGATGTGTCCATGTTAGGTGGGGAAGGGTCTGGGGCTTTTCCCCGGCTTTGAGATGGGAGTGATGCTTCCCCAGTTAATTGCGTGGGGGCTCTTTGGAGACGGAGTTCTTGCCCAGAGCTATCGTGAGCAAAGAGCCAGAGCTAATGCCAGACAGAGGTAATGAGCCTTGCTGTGGACTTCAGTGGAATTTGGATCAGACCATTTGCAGTCTCTGGGGATAAGTCAGTTCTGTGTCGTCTTAGTGATGGGCTGGAAATGCGCCCAAGTTATTTGCAGGGAGGGTTGTAACTTGAAGGGACTTGTATTAACTCTACTCTGCTGCCCTTTTTCAGAGCAGGAGAGGTGCTTTGGAGTGGCAATGCCTAATGTAAGGTGCTCCTTTGAGCATCCTACATCTGCTGGTGGGGGCTGCAGCAAAGCCAGGAGTCCTGGCCAGGTTTCCCAGGCTGTACAGACCCACCAGGATCACTGTGGGGGCTCAGATGGATGGGAAACCTGTAGGCACTGCTTTAATTTCTTCACTGACCTGCTTTGGGCTGGGCTTTTGCTCTCTGCTGCAGGTGCTTGGAGCAAGTGCGAGGTGGTTCTGGCTTAAACCCGGGGATGGTTTCTGAGGCAGGGAGGGAGACTCAGGTTGGATGTCACCTGCAGGCTGTGATGTTGACGGTGGTGTTCAGCAGAGTGGGTTCCCCTCCCCTTGCGCCATGGCTCCTGGGTGCTGCAGTGTCCTGAGCTGGCCGAGGCTCAGACATGGGGGTTTTCCTCAAGCCCATGGCAGCCCATTTCAGTGAGGTGCCTGTGGGCTGGCCCTGCAGGAACCTCAGCCCAATGGAGATAAAAGCCCTTTTAGCAGATTGATTCAATATTGGTTTTGAACTCTTTCCCAGCGCGGGGAAGCGGTGGCTTGCTTGTCAATGACAGGGCCCCACACGTGGAGTGTGGCAGGGCTAAACGGCTGCCGAATGCGATGTGCAAGATGCAGGGAGGGCCAAGCTGGTACCGAAAGAGGTCCTTTTCTCTCCATCCCTCCCTTTGCTGGCTGCTCCTGCACTGTCACTGTCACACTGGTGGGATGCTGAGAGGTTACAGCACAACTAGGCAGCTCTGCTCTGGAAGAGAAATGTCCCATGGAGCTGGGGAAGCTGTGCTATCCTGAGAGCAAAGGCACCAAAATAAACAGCGTCTCCCTGAACACTAAACACACAGAACTAGAAATGGCTTGCCTTTCTTTCTTTTAACTGAGAACAAGTAGGGAGAGTTGGAATAGCTAGGAGTGTTATAAATGATGACATGCCTTTGAACTAGCGGCTGGGTGAATGTCTCATCCCACGCTGTCTATGCTCATGCTCCCCTGTCATCTGCTTGCGAGGGCTAATAGAGATAAAACAATCCAAGGATGGATTTCCAGGCGGAACGGTTCTGCCAGGTGTCTCCTCACGGTGTAGCCAGGGACTTAAAAAAAAGAAAAGAGGGGCCACAGTCCCAGACCGTGCTCTATCTGGTGAAGTTGAGGGAGTTACACCCGGGGTAAATCTGAGGCCTTGGGAAGGAGGAAATTGGTGGCTTGACCTCATGCAGCAAAGGAACACGCTGTCATCAAAGCCTCATGAATCGTGTCCCAAAGAGGTATGGAAAATGTATGGCTTGTGTTGGAGGGTGAGCTCAGGCGCTGACAGATGGCTTTGCAGTTCTGCGGTCCTGTCTGGCTGGAAGGAGCATCCATGGTTACAGAAACACCGTTTGCTTTGTGTCTTGTAAAGGCCTTTTTAAAGACTTGAGTAAATATTTACACAATGATGCTCCTTGGGCACCACGCACCTGCTCTAATTAGATGTAATTTGTTTCATGAAGCTCTTACTCCTGCAGTGGGAATCGCAACGATGGGTGCAGACACTGGATCCCGCAAAATCTGCCTGGTTCTGCCTTTGCACTACTGGCTCAACCCCAAATGCTCCTAAGACACTGCCCTAAATAATCCTTCAGGCTATGCCGGGAAGGACTTCGGGGTGGTTCAGTAAAACTGTTTGGCTGTAAACCTCTGACCAGAGGAGTCACGGCTAAATGAGCAGCTTGGTTTTGTTACCTTCCACAGCTAAAGAACTATTTGGGGCAGCAGGAGGGGTAGGTCTGCTTCTGTCAGTCTCTAGGTCCCGTGTCCTGGCAGTGCAACTTGCCAGGGGAAGATTACTGGCTCCACTGGGATCTGAGGATGCTCAGCCCCTGGCACGGCTGCTGGGTGACACCAGTTGCACTGTCTCCGTGGGGGAAGGCAGTTAGCTCAAGCCTGGGAAAAGCAGTGTAAAGATGTCGGGAGGTAAACGGGTGGAGGAAACAGTGCAAAGCAAGACATAGATCAGAGTTGGGCTGTGCACAGGGAAAGGCAAAGCAGAGAGGCTTTGGTGGTGCAGAGGTGCTGCTCTGGAGCAGCATGGGAGTGTCCAGCTGTCACAGCAGCATTGGGCAGTGCTATTTAGACCAGAGCTTTACTGGAAAGGTCAGGTTAAGACCAAGATTTTTATATATATTTCGTTGACCAAAGCAAATGCATCTCATATACTAATTAAATGCATGTCACTCAGCCAGTGCTTTTCCTAGGGTTATTTTTCTTGCTCCAGTGAAAAATATGGCCAATTAAATCAACAGTATCTCTCTTCTTGCTTTCATTTTCTCTCTCCATCACATGCCTGAAGGAGAGTGAAACCAAGCTGACAGCAGAAAGGGTTTACAAATCCAATGGGCAAAATGCTTGGAGTCTCTCCCTTTGGACTGACTGCAGGGCTCTGGTGAGGCTCTCGAGGCCAGAGACAGATGCTGCTCTGCCCGTGCTTTCTTCCCCCTTTCTCCTCTTAATCAAAATCTCCATCTTAAGCCTTGTGTTAGTCTGCCCCTAGTCTCCTGGTTTGATTTCTACCTGCTGACCTTCAATTTAGCTCTGTGCTGGCCCATGGTGTGTGTCCTTACAGCGATACACAGGAGCTGCACACCCAGTCCTGTAATGTAGATGGGCTGAGAGCATCCAGCCCCTGTAATCACGGGTGCTGTCACTTGTTCTGACACAGCCAGGGCTTCCCATAGCCCCAAACTTGAAGTTTAACAAGGGTGAGCCCTTAGGGACAATCTCTGCTGTCCGTCTGCAGAGGGCGGATGGTTTTCCTTAGAAGGTCTTGAAAAGTGTCTGGGGGGAGAATTGGGAAGATGAGGTTTCATCATATGGAGAGCTCTATAAAAGAAGCTGTTCCTGTTAGAGCAGCTCTGTGCTGCTCAGAGTGGTCTGGATTGATGCACTGTTCCTCTGCTTATCTGGGTAAATGCTGTGCTGAAAAATGAGGCCAGAGCTACTTATCAAGATCAATCAAGACTCCAGTTAATTGGGGCAGTCAGGACCAGGTCAGCTTTTTCCCCTAGCCTTGTGGCAGAGGGGCAAAAAGGTCAGAAGAAAAAAAAAAATGGCTAGGATCTCCATCCTTAGACTTCTACAGTAGTTTACGCTTAGTCAATAAACAGGAGAAATAAGGAGATGTTTTGTGGAATGGGTAAATAGGGTCTTGGATGTGCCCCCATTCTCCAAACACCTCTTTTCCCTACCTATAAAGTGGTGATTTCTCGTCCACATCCCTCTGCTTTCTTTCTCAGCAGACTTTTGGGTTTCATTCACACAGAAGTTAGTTGCATCAGGCACATTTTTGCTGGTTCCTGGTCCTTTTCTTCCCTGCTTGTACTGGCTAAGCCTGGTGTTGGCAGCGGGGCTAGCTGCACTGGGCATGGGAGGGCAGGGTAGCTCTCTTGCACACAGGGCATGGGCAGTGAAAGCACAGAATAGTCTTCCAAGAGGTAATGTTTCTCCCGCTTCTCTGCAGAGGCTTTTCGAAGCCTGCTTCAGTCTCCCAGGCTGTTCCTCAGTTTCTTCCTCCACACTCTTGGACTTCTCTACAGAGCCATTCACACCCCCTGATTTCTGGGCAATAAAAAACCACTTGTCTGAGCCAGCAGAAGACAAATTTTTTTTTTTTTTCTTTAGGATCACTGTCTCATACTGGTCTTGGCCCTTCAGGCAGGAGATGCCTCTATGAAGGAGGCACCTATGATGCCAGGCCCACAATATATATGTTCACTGCTTCCCAGTGCTGCTGTAGCTAGTGGGATCTGGCACTGGAAAGACTTTTTACCCTGTTGATATATCATTTCTTAGATTTCTGGGGTAGCATCTCAGCTGATTTTGAGAAGGGAGAGATTTGTAGAGAAAGAATGTTTTTGGGTCAGGGAGGGAGTCTCGAGTCACACCTCATCTCTTTAAGGGGGAGATGTTGAATCAATCTTTGTGATTAAGCAAAAGAGCAGGTAGCTCGAAGCCTCTGAGACTTTGCAGTCTGCTCAGGTCTTGGTGCAGAGGCAATGGGAAGAGCTGGGTCTTTAATTTCTAAGTATGTTTGAAAGGGAAAAGTACCAAAAAGCTGAATTGTTCTGGTGCAAAAACAAACACAGAGTGAAAGTGTGATCTCTTCTGACAAGAAGAAAGCAATAGGAGCAATACAGCAGAGCTGATCTTGCTCCTTGCTACCTCAGCATGGGACTGTCATTTATTTCCATCAGGGTAAGGTGTTGGTGTTCCCAGTATGCGCTTGACTGCTGGCTGTTTGGGCCCAGCATTGCCAGCGTAAGCATCTGTGCTGCAGCATTAGTGTATGCAATCAAAGGCTGTGCGTGAGCTCAGAGCTGCTATAGTTGAAGCGGATTTGGTGAGTCAAGCTACTTTTTTTTCAAAACACTGATCCCATTTCCTTGTATTCTTAAGTAGCTTCAATCCATCTTACTGCATTACAGAAACTGTGTTGATTGTTCTACTGTAGTGACTAACAACCAGCCGTACTCTGCAGATTACCCCTGAGAGCTGGATTCCTGGCTTAGCTGTACTAGGCTTCCTGTGTGCGAAGACACCTCGGGGTAACCTGATTTGTTAAGGCACACATAAAGCTTTCTATGAGCAGGAGAGAAAGGGGAGCATCGTGGGGTGTGCACAAGAGGCAGAAGGGGGTAAGGAGGTGGGTTGGTGGGAAGGAAAACTGCGCGTTAGAGCCTGGGGTGAGAAAACCCAACCAGGAAAAGGAGGCGGCTGGGAAAGAGACTGGATGAAGGAAGGAATGAACAGTTGGGTCCTGAGAGCTATAAAGGGCCAACTGTATGTCCCCATGTGCTCAAGGTGTTTGGGAAAGAACAGGGAGTTGGGTAGTGAAGATGTTTGTGCCTAAAGCTCCCTGAAGCCCACTGCTCCTGCATGAGCCCTGAGAGCGAGACGCAGCCCAGCTGCCAGAGCCAGCCCCCACCCCTGTTGCAGGGGGGACAGGCAGCCTGTGCACCAGGCTTGAAGTGCTGGTGGGTGTGGACATCTGTAAGGAAAGGCCTTTTGGTGAAATGCAGGCACTGAGTAATGCCTACCTTGCAAGGAAAAAACCAAACTCGTGCAATACCATGGTGTGGGAGGTAGGCAGTATGGCCCAAGGAAAGAAGGTTTCCATGGATGCCGCAGCCTTTGGGTAGCAGAGACTGCTGGCTGGCCCTGTGGGCAGGCACATTCTGTCCTTCATCTCCATCCCAGATGGATTTTGGAGATCAAAGGTAAGCCTCTCTGCTGCTGTAATGCTATTGATGTCAATCGAGTCGTGCTGCAGGGAAGCTGGCTCCCTCCTTTTAATTACAGTAGGTATTAAACTTGAGTCTTCAAGGTTGAAATTCCTACCTTTGGCCTGTGAAGGATCTATAGATCACTCAAATCTCACTAAAACCCTCAAAGTAGTTCTTTAAATGCTGTCAAGACTTAGTGCTGGCTCTCTGTAGGGGAAAAATGTCTCCGCTGGACGGTTGCCCCTGGGCTGCACACGGGGTAATCAGCCACCCTAATTGCTCCTGGTGATCTATAGCATTGACATTCTGGTGGTGAAGCCAATCGTTCCCAGTGCTGGATCATCAGCTGCTTCCCTCTGGATCACAGTCTGGTGTCTCTCCCAGCAGTATACTGAACCATGTTTGTGCAGAAAAAGCCGGCAATAAAATGCACAAAACTGCAAAGAACCTCCTGATAAATGAGATCTGTAAGTCATTCTTTGAGGCCGTGCCGGAACCTGGTTATTGCTTAATAGAGTTTGTGCAGTGGAGCTTGGTTTTATGGGGCAGGAGCATGCTAAAAGGAGGAGGACTCCTGGCATCTCACTTAAGCATAATGGTTGGGTGCTCCCCCAAGGCAGAGATATCAGCAGAGGCTCCACGTGGGTTGTACTGGTGCTTCCAGCCAGCACTGGTGCTCTGATCAAAAATGCTTGTGTTGGATCATCCTTGGCTCTTCCCTCATTAAGATTTCTGATGGGTTCATTAGGGCTTTGGCTGTTCCTCCAAACTGTTCCTGGCTGGACTCATGAGACTGCATTCACCTTCCCCCTCATCACAGTTAATCTTTTTCTGCAGAGTTTGTCTGAAATATTTCGAGTTATCCTTTTTTCTGGCACGAATTTGAAATTCTGCAGATACCATTTCCCTTCTGCTTGAGCTCTGGGACATAGAGAAATCGAGTCTTCTTTCCCAGTAGCTGCTGTCTTCTCATCTCTTGCCTCCCCTGTGTAGTTTGGTGACAATTAAATACACTGCCATTAAAGCATCTCTGTAGAAGCCATGAATCCTGTAAGATCTGCCTGTACCACCTCCCAGCATGGCCTTTTCTAGACCTCATCTCCCTGTGCTTCCCTTAACTTCTCTCCTGGTTCACAACCAAACTGCAGGGTTGTTGAACTGGGACAGCCACATCCCTGAGTTCCTATAGGATCTACGGCTCCATCGCTGTCCCCACAGTGAACAGCTCTGCCGCAGCAGGACCCAGACCCCTCACTCTCCTTTCGCTCTCGTGCATTGTCTGTTGTAGTTAATTTTAAATGCTGGGATAGTGCTGCCTCCAGAGATGTTAATAATCCTCATTCAGGCTACAAGGGCTGCACGTCCCACCCTGGCAATAAGCTAACCTGGCTGTGCTAGGAGTGCCATTAATGCTGATGGAGGGCAGTGGATCTGACAGCTGTAGGGCTGGAGGTCAGGTTTGCTGTGGCACACGTTTCAGATTTCCAGTGCAATGGGCTTTGATAACATTAAATGGAGTGAAGAGCTTCTCTTACCCAGATTCTGTTCCTTTTTTTTCCCCCTCTCCTTTTTAAATTAAGGCAATGCAGTGTTGCATTGTAAGAAGGATGTATTTTTCTACTGACCCGTTTCAGTAAAAATTCAGCCCATCTAGAGCATGTGCTGCTTTTGAAGAGGGAAAGAAATTCATAGATATTAAGGGCGCTATGATCAGCTCATCTCACTTCATGCATAATACAGCCCAAAGAATTCCCCCCGGGGATTCTCCTCTCAAGCCCAGCACTCTGCAGCTGGATGACACTCTGGCTTTTTGCGTGATTATACAGAACCATCTCAAGGTCTGGCTCAGGGTCTTGTTCAATCCCTTCTCCTTCATCAGTAGGAAGTGATACACTTGCTGTGGGAGACAGCAGCCTGTTTTGGCCCATTGTGCCCCCAGCATGCGGAAAATACTGGATTTTCAGCCTGCTCCCTGCATGTTTGCAGCATCTGTGCTTTTTCAGACCTCAGTTGAGGGAGGATGAGGGCAATGAGAGTGTGCTGGGACAGCTGGGAGTGCTACCAACATCTTTACTCTTATTCCTTCCCTTTAAGGACCTGGGATCACCTGTCTCAGTGGGGGCTATGGACCCAGAGGAGATTTCAGGTCACCTCCAGACGCTCAGCAGTGGATGGAGAAGATACTGGTGCAGCTTAGCTAAGTCATTCCCGTCTCATTCCAAGTGGCTGACAGGAGAATTACCTCCGGAAGGCAATTAAAGGTCTTCTGAAGGACCTGTCTCTTTCCTCAGAAGGAGACAACTGCTTTTGCCCTCTCAGGTACCCTGGGGGGCTTTGTTCTGCAGTGGAAGTGATATATGGCTCCCAGGATGCTGCACACCCACCAGAGGAAGGCAGTTTTCTTGAGAATTGACTTTAAAATAATTTTTCTCCATTTGTTCCACAAATGAAACGAAACAGCTCAGTCTGAGGACTTGCAGAAAGACTTGTTTTCATCAAGTCTTTGGAAATGCTGTCATGTTTCATTCCAGGAGAAATTGGTTTGAAACTTCTCCACCGCAAAAAAAATTCTGAAACTGCAGTTTCCTGCCTTCCTCCCACTTGAAGCTGTCTGGATTTCCCCAGGGCAGGAGTGATGGATCCGGGTCCCCCTTGTCAATGGCCATCACATGTATCGATGTATTTTTTTCCCAGTCCTTTCTAAGATTTGGATGTCTTAAAGATTTGGATGTTGTCTTGGTTTGAAAAGACAGGTGTCTGTGGAGGAAGGCAGGAGCCTCCCTTGAAATGGAGAGTGCAACCCCCTTCCCTCCAAACTATTATAATTTTGAAATTAACGGGCCTTCAGGCAAAGATATGGGGAATAGGAATAACAGTTCTTTACTAATATATATATATATATATATAACACAAGGCAGGGAAAAACAAACAACCCACTGGTTTACACTGACAGAATCAGGAATACAACCTGACACCCTGTTAGGGTGGCAGTAGCAGTCCGATAAGATGCTGGCTGCAGTCCTCCTGAAGCGATGGATGTAGTTCTGTGGAAGCAGCAATCAGGTAAAAGAGTCTCGTCTTCCTCTGAAGGTCCAGTGGTCGGCAGGTAGCTCTCGTCCTCTGGAACTCCAGTGGGGGGAAAAGCTCCTCTGGGAATCCAGTGGAAGAAGGCTGCTAGGGTGTTCAAAATCTCCGTTTTTATTTGGCATGGACTGCTTGGCTCCTTCCCCCCCCCCCCTCCCCGGGCGGAGCATCTCACCATGGGATGGGGAGTCGTGAGGCAGTTCCTTGATGGGCCATTAACAGGAGATAGCCCAGGAGCGAGTTACCGATGGGTCAGGCGATAAGGCATTGTTGTGCCCATGAACAGGAGATAGTCCAGAGGGGGGGAGGCAGGGAGCACCGCCCCACCTGGTCTCAACAGCTCCTGAAGATGGTCATAGAATTTTTTTTTTTTCCTTTTGGCACATTTTACACTGTAACCCAGGACAGATGTCTTAAAGATACCTGAGTAATTTAGGTGCTGTTATTTTCAAAAGCCTCGAAGGTTTCTGTGGTGCAGAGACCATGTTTCTCAGTTCTGCAGCATGATGCTTTCAGACATCTTTCTAACTCCTGGCCTTTTGAGTCTTAATGTAACCACTCAAAAAGAAAACACTCGAAGGCACTAGTCTTATTTGCTGGCCATAGTTGTATCATCTTGTTGCATGGTCCTAACAGCGTGATCTGATGACAGCCCACTTCTTGGATACTGCCCATAAGAAACAAGACATTTTATGTTTAGAGGAGAGCCTTTGATTTGGGAGTTTAGCCTTTGTACAGCTGTGCAGGTTTGATGTCTTGGTCACAGCATGTTAGAGTTGTTCACTTCCTTAATTTTTGGCACTTGCTAAAGAGGTTTTATGCCTTTCTTTTATATGAGATTAAACACTAATAGTGGTTTTGCGAGCATTTCCAGCTCTGTATCCCCATATGCAGTTTGGGACTTGGCTGACTGCCCCATTCACAGTGGGTGTTAGAGCCACCCGTACCAGCCTGGGGAGCTAGCGCTGGTGTCTGCCCGTGCTCTCGCTTTAAGCAGGATTGGAAATGTATTTAGAGGCTGCCCAAATAATATGTCTATACCTGGTGTATCTAGAGAAGAGATGAAGATCTGTTTGCATCATGTTAGTACATTAATCCAGCTCCCCTTAAGGTGCTTAGGCACATTTGGATAATGACCTGGAACAACCTAGGTAGCAGGAGGTTACATGTACCTGTCACGTCAGCCTCCGTGAGCGTGCGAGATTGCCAGCCAGCAGGCAAAAGCAGCCAATTACACCACGCTCAGAAGCATTTCATTCTTTTTTTCCATGTACCCAGCTCCACAAAGCAAATCCTGCTGTAAAGACCTCTACCTCCTGCTGGCATCACCTCCTGTCTGAAGAGATAGTGTTTAAAGTGCCCTCAGTATTTCCAGCACGGTTTTTCTGCTGGTGTAGCGGCCACGGTGTCCTCTGCAGTGGACTGTAATGAGCTGCCCTGGCACTTGGGAACAATGTGTGTCGGCGCACTGGGTGACAAGGCGGTGCTGGGGGCTTGTGAGCTCTGTTTTCACTGCTGATGGGGGGGAGCTGCTTCATCTTTATGCTTTAGTACCCCATGGTTTTTTTCGCCCTCTCTACTTGTCAGGCTAGGGAATGGTTCCCGCTGACTGCAGTGCACAGGGGACAGTTCTCACCTGAGATTTCTGGCCGCTCCCCTTGGGTAACACTGAAAAGCAAGATTCAGCCTGTTTGTGTGTGTGTTCCCGTGTGTCCATGCGCATGTATTTTGAGAGGGAATTGAGGAAGCATCCTAGCAGATGTAAACCAGCTCCCATAACAAATGTTTTTAAATCCCTGTTTCCCTCCTCCTTTTTGTTTCTCCCCTGTCGCTCTGTCTCAAGGAGTTTTATATATTTCCAGATGACTTTTCATGCGTGGTTTTTTGTTGTCGTTGTTGTGGGGACCAGGGGAAGAAAGCCAAAGCTGCAGTGTTAATTCCTTCCCAGTAAAAGGTAGCCTGGAGCAAGAGCTGTAGGAGAGTACAGGGGAGATTTCCCTTGGTTTAATGAAAACTTTTCCCAGTCACAGCTCAAATGTTGTGGTTCTCCTGTGCATCAAACCCTTCCCCTTCCACTGTGCTTGCATCATCTTTCTCCTCTTCAACGTATTCATCTTCATGCCCTTCTCTGAATGCATTTTCTTCTTGGTCCTGTTGCTCCTTACACACATCTTCACCAGCCTGCTCTGGCAGGAGGTGGCCTTGCCCATGAGTGTTCACCAGCTGCTGGCAGAAGGGACGTGGCTCCTTCCTTGTTCCTGGGCTGGGTGTGGAACCAGGTGTCAATGGAGGGACTGTGGCAAGCGTGGGAACAGGACAGGATCTTCAGGCAGTCCCCTTCCTTGTACTCCGCTACGCAGATTCCACGGGTCTTGTGTTTGTCTCCCTGCTTGTATATATGCAGCTTTGTCTCGTGAGCCCTCTTGTACCAGCTTAAGCCAATCATAATTGAGATGGTGGCAATAATGATGTAGAATATGTCCTTGAAATCCTCATTTTGAAAGTTTCCTGCAGCATTGTATCTTTGTCTTGACAAGGCCTGAGATAGTATTTGGGTGCTGGAAGTCTGATGTAAGTCCTCTTCTCACATTGCAAATTCCTTTACAAGTGGAGGGAGGCCGATTGCCCAGTAAAGAGTGATGGTATCTTAATCAGCTGCTGTATTTCTTTGTCATCAGCCGTGTGGTAACCAGTTGCTCTGAATCCACACTGTACACACCAGCGGGTTGGTATCCAGCCTGCTGGGCGTGAAGGTCCTTCTCGATAAAAGAGCAGTTGTACCCCTGTATGAGTGCGAGATATGTCTTGGAAGCCTTTCTTGGTGCTGGAGGATTCTTGATTGGACAGCAAGCGTTTGGCTGTACCACTCTCATCGAATACCCCGCCAGCCCTTCCGCGGGAAGTCGTGTCCCAAAGCGTGCAGGGCTTTCTAAGTAACACACTCAGAGCTGTCATTGTAAGCCACGTAACCAAAGACTTCTGCAAAAGCAGTGTTGCAGAAGGCAGTGGCAGCCACAAAGTGAAGTTGGAGCTGAAGATTCACGCGGAATGCAGTTGGTTAGCTCTGAATACAGATTTCCAGGCCCAAAGGAAAAGTGTAAGAGCACTATCTCACCCGGCTTTTATCATCATGCCATGACTTGGAGCCACAGCAGGATGGAGATGAAAACCTGTTTATCCTAGAGCTTTCTGTGAGTTTCCCAGGAGAGAAGACAGCTCTTTTGTTGTCTCCAGCTGCCTAAGCAACACCCTTACATCACCCCTGTAGATCTATGGCATCACCCACTGACTGTTTCCCAAGGCTGGGTCATGTAACATTACTGCCAACCTGCTTAAACTTCTCCTGTTTGTTTTTCCTCTGCTCCATGCACGTAGCTTCCAGTTTCATCTCCCTCTGGGTACCAATTCATTTTGCTGATGATGTACAGGCAGGATAAATGAGCCTCCCCATCAGCTACGTGCCCACGACAGACTGGAATGCTTCATGCTTGTGGCCAAAGCAACTCCTGGAAAAGCATGGCAGAGTGGGAATAAGCCATTAGCCTCCGACCGCTGCCGGGGCTGTGTGTGGCAGCCTGTCTGGTGAACATGCACGTTTTCCTTAAAATCGTGATCTTTGAACTGACACCGAGCCAGATAAATTGCTTAGGGTAGAAGGGGTTTCTGTCATTTGAAATAAGTCAATCTGCAACTGTCAGTCAAAATGGCAACTACTAGAAGTCAAAAGTCTCTTTTTGCCTGCGTGTCCTCACTCTGCCATTACCCAGACTCTTGAGAGGGCAAATCCACCTTCAAGGTCCTTGAGTCAGCAGCTAGATTTGCTGAAGGGGCTGATACACTTGGGTCTTGCTGTCCCACCACAGTGAGAGTGGGTGGTGGATGAGCTCGAGAGGGCTGCTATCAACTTTTGTGTTGGCACTTTTTACCTCATTTACTTTAAAACCTCAGCTGCTGGAAACCAAATGGCTGGAAAGACTTTAGTTTCTGGCTATAAAAAACTGATTTCTGTTCTGGTTATGGTGAAAAAGCTGAAAAAGGAGTGGAAAGCATAAGGCACAAGTGTTGTCTTTCCCTCCTGGAGTGTTTGACAGCAGAAGCTACCATTTTTCAGGCAATTCCTTACTCGTATGGTGACTGCTCAGTGCCCAGAGGAATGCCAGCCTGATGGGGTTGCAATAGCTCTCTTGATTGTTGGAACAAACTAGATCTGAATATGCAATGTACCCAGGTCAGTTTGGAACCACAATTCCCTAAAAACCTGTGCCTTTTAAAAAACAGCCCTTTTTGTTTAATTACCCGCTGGAGAGTATCCCTGTGGTTTCTAGTGCAGTTGTGTTGGACCTGTAGTTAAAAAATCACTCGTGTACTAGGCAACTGATTTGTTACTAGCCCCCTTGGGCTCTGCTTGAGACAGATTTCACTGGGAAAAGAGCTACAGAAAATGTCAGCAGACAGTGTGTGTGTGTGCCAGAGACTCCCAGCAGCTGTGATTTCAAATCGATTTTATTTTCCCCTCATCTAAAGAGTTTTACACTTGCAGGGAGACATTTTGATGCATTTAAAAACAAAACAAGGAAAAGGTTTGGGGAGGGGAGGGAAGCCGAATTCTTTCTAGTAGAATGAGAGAGGAAGAAGAAAATGGAAGTACACTGGGAGACCTTTTGAAGGGCTCATTTTTGGCTTGGTCTTACGCTTCTTGTGTTGGCATCCACCACCCTAGTGTTCTTTAAAATCTTTGCCTCTTTACTTGCACTCCATGCTCTATTTCTGCTGCCTGATCAAAGCTTTATGTACTGCCAGGGTCCTGCTGCTTGCATAAGGGGTAGGTCTGTCTTTGGGGCTGGACAAGGAGCCATGTGTCTGTGTGAGCTGTGACAGATGTGGGATCAAGGAACGATCCCTTCTGAATTCTGAGTGCTGTTATCTCCTAATTGCTCCAGCACCACCTCTTATATCCTAAAGTCAGCAATGCAGGAGTGAGCAGCCGTTCTGGCTTGCTCACCAAACCCCTTGTACAGAAGGAGAAATCAAGTGTTTACAGTCTGCAACCTGAATCTCTGTAACTCTTAGCAGTAACCCCGAGAGACGTGGGCAAAAGGACAAATCCTCTTCAAGAGAGGTTGGAGGGCAAGGCAGAGGGGAATGGGGTACAGAGAAGGCTCTGGGGAGTGAGGAAAGAGCAACAGCTGAAGTCTGGATGGGGAGACTGATACCCATATCCCACCCACAGCGAGTGTGAGCTAGGAAACCCTAGCCCTTAGCCTCCTTTGGAATCCCTGAATGCTTTTGCAGAAGGAAGGAGAGGAGGGCTGAGGAAGGATTTTGGCCAAGATGGTCTTCACTCAAAGAGCCAAAGTGGTGTCCTGCGTGCTCTGGTCCCTCCGTGCTTTCCATTAGCATCGCTGCTGTCTGCCTCCTCCACTGTTCGTGCCCTGGAGGCTTTAGCCCCTGCTGGCTGAAGTAGAGCCAAGCATCCCACCGTGGTGTGGGGCTGTGCCAGGCTGTCTCCACCCCCATGCTGCATTCATTATAGCCAGTACGGTATTCTCCTTCTCATCCTGTCCTACCCCTGTTATATTTATGTGTTAAATACATTGCACATGCTCCTGGACGTATTCTTGACCTATTTTCTCTGGAGTCTCTGCAATCTACTTTGTTGGAATAATTGCAGTTTATTTAAATGTCAACAAGCCACACGTGGGAGACAGCAGTTGTGTGCAAGAGCAGAGCAATTACAGGGAACAGGTCCCATTTTACCACTTGAACAAAGATCCAAGCTAGAAGAAAGGAAAAGACCATTTACCTCTATTAACCAATGACTTACCCCACCACTCCCAAAGTCCCCGTGTCCCTTTATACTTCTTGTCTGGGGCTATCGCTTAGTGCAGGAGCTGGATATAAAACCAGCTCCTCCTTTTGCTTGTATTCTGCAGAAGTGTCTGCTCAACCTGGAGGAATTTAATGCTGATTTAGACCCACATAACTGCTAGCAGAACCTAGCTCTGGTCCTGCCCAAACAGCTTAAACTGTAACAGAGATGCAGAAGAGAGTGACTTATGTGGACATCATTACAACTCCAGCAAAACACGCATTACAGGCTCCAGATCAAGCATTGATTTAAGTCTGGGAATAAGTCTAGATGGCTTTTTCCCCTCTGAGGTTTTTGCAGCATGAAAAGAGCAGCCTGGCAGTGGGATGATGTGAGCTTCTACATAATCAGACTCCTTGTCCTTTATCTGTATTAAGTCGGTGTCTCGGGTGATGGCATTGCACAGACATACAACAGCCTCTCCCTGCCCTCGACAGCCAAAGGCCAGGAGCCACAAAGTCATCGGTGGGTTAAATGCTTTGCTCAAGACATCTTGGCAGGTATCCCTTGGTTCTAGCTTGGAGCCCTTCTTATCGTGGCATGCTGCTCCTTTGGGGTCATGCTATAGGATTAGTGAAGGCCAGGCTCTCAGAGCTCAAACTAGACACTTTGCTGTGAAGGAAGATCTGGGGCCATCTAGTGATCTTCCAGTGAAAACCTTTGTGCTTCCAGTGCTCCCAGTTGCTCTTAAAGGAAAGATACACAGGATAGGCTTCCTCCTTCCTGCTGAGCAAGTCAGCAGGAGCTGGCTGGAAGGCAGACCTGCACCCTGCTGCCGTTAATGATATTTTTGCTGGGAGCTGATTTAGACGCTGGTGCATGTAACCACCTCCTTTCATCTAGGATGAAAGGAAAGGATGACCCGTGTCTTTACAGAATAGCTGGCTGAAACAGTCAGAGTCGCCACCCAAAATGTGAGCTGGGTAGATGAGAAATGAAGTTGTGTGCTCAGAGAGGTTTTGTGCCTCACTGTTTGCCACCATGGGAGAGGGATGGAGAGCAGGTTTGTGGGAGCTCTGCAGGCCCTGCTGTAGGCACAGTCCCCTACACGTGTCTCGGCACCATGTGCTCCTGTGCTCTACCAGGTGCCTCTCCGGAATTTCCCAGGGGTCCAGGCAATCTCTCCTCTGTTATTACCAAGTACAAGCATGATAATCTGGGCCCTAATGCATACAGAAGATTATAAAGCAGTGCTTTATGGACCTGCTACAAAAGTACCCATAATCTGCTAATGCCCACAATTAAAAACGGCAGTTGAGCAAATCTGGGCCATTGCAACTTAGTACCCATGCCTGGCAATGGATTCCAGTTCCAGCTGTTTGCCTTGCAATGGAGGGAGACATCTTCTTTATTAGATATCAGTGCTGGAAATAATATCTTGCTTTTTCTGGTTTTGGCAAAACGCCCTGCAAACCTTGGACATAAAGCAAAAATATCTTCTCCATTTAGCAGGTTTTTTGTTCTTTTTAACTATCTGTATGCAAAAAAAAAAAAAAAATGTAGAGAACTGTGCTTGTTTCATCAACCTAGGTTTTGTCATAAAAATTAGCTGGTAACTGTGGTAATTGGCCCCTTTGGAATAAACTTGTCTGTGCAGGCTTTTGGGAGGGAGAGCTTAAACAGAGAAAGAGAAGGAACCTCAGGATGAGCTGTCCAGGGGCTTGGCAAGAGCTAACTGCTACTTCTATTCTGTGGTTGTGGCCCTTGCAAATCTTCTAGTGTGAAGCAGACCTGTATCTGATCAGCTGCCCAAGCTGGGCAGAGCCAAGATATATCTTCAGTATTCCATTTGTCCTTCCAGTCTGTATTCCCTACTCCTACATTTCCATATGCTTGGAGTTTTTTCAATCCTGTGCTGTGCTCGTGCTTCCCGAGAGGCATTGGCTGGAGCTTAAATTTGTAGTGAGAGTGGGAGACAGAGCTGGTGGGAGCGTGTACGGGGGGGTGGTGGTGGGGGGGGGTGGTCTTACTTTGCCAGGAGGGAGTTTGGATGAGCATTCCCAGGTTATTCCTGCTCGCCATTGTGTGCACCAAGGGGGATCAACGCTACCACGGTCACGCTGCGCAGGCAGAGCGGGCAGGTCTTGCTCCCAGGCTGAGCACAGTGCCACAGGTCGATGCACTTGCCATGGTAGGCATGGAGGCAGGACAGCAACTTCAGCACCTCTCCAGGTTCATACTCCTGCAGGCAGATGGCACATTCCAGGTGGTCAGCAACCCTCCAAACCGTGCTGGGGGGAGACCCTTGCCACCGTTCCTTGCTCTGTTGTTTGCTCTCCCTCTGGCATTTGTAACTCTTCATACATCTTACAAGAAGCTGGGTGCCTGTTATCATGGTGACCAGGATGCTGGTGACCTTGCCGAGGGGCAGAATCAGACCATAGTAAAGGACATCTAGATTGCGGGTGAGGAACCTGCAGGCATGGTGGCTGAAGCTCCACACAACGTCATTCCAGAAGCAGTGCTCATCCAGGAGGACAATGCTCCCTTTCTCAGCCTGGCAGGTTTTCCTGTGAAGCCTCATATTCGCCTCCATGATGAAGGCTGCCATGGGCCCTCTCTTGATGTCCCCATTACCTGGTGCCACATCCCCAAAGCCTGGTGAGTTGGTGATGATCTTGTGTCCGCCTTGCTGAGCAGGAGAGGCCTCAGCCCTACAGTCCTGGCGACTGAGGGCCACGGAAGCTGTGTGGGCACGGCCCAGAGCGAGGCCGCCCGCCATCTCATCCTCGGTGAGGGGCAGCCCCAGGCACGCCGCAAGAGCTAGGCCACCCGGCCCAGTGCTGTTGGCATGGCTGCTGGCAGCCCCCTGGAGGCACAGGATCACAGTGGCCATGCAGAAAGGGGACAGGAGTGGGTGCCACATGCCAGTGGAAGCGGGGACAGGGGGCTGGGGTGCCTCAGCAGCAAGGGAGAGGCTCTTGGCTGGTCCCTGAGGCAGCCCCAACTGCCGCTTTCTGGAAGCTTCTCTGTCCTTCTGCAAGGGCTGCTGCCTCACAGGGCGCCTCTACCTTCCCCTCACACCCCATCCACAGCTCCCCATCTTCTCCATCTCATGTCCAGTTCTCTCCCATCTCTATTTCTTCCCTCCTGTGGTCTGGTGCAGCGGCAGCCCCGACAGGGCCTTGCAGGCAGCAACTGCAGCTCTAAGGGGATTGTTTCATGGGGGACCATGTTTTCCTCCCCTTGGAGCGCCCTGGAGAATTCGGGCATGCAAAAAAGGAAGAGGTTTGGGCAAAAACTATTTCTGTCCCCATCTCAGGGCTGAAAACACACTTCGTCCTTCCTCCATGCCGTGCCAGTGAAGCCCAGTCACAGCAGCTTTCCATCCTGCTCTCTATGCAAGGTTACACAATGATGGCACCAATGCATGCTCTTCCAGCTGTTTCTGATCTTCCCTTTCTCTTTTGTCCCATTCTTTTTTCACCACTTTCCCTCCCCAATACCCTCTCCCTATCCCCCATCCCATGATGTTCGCCTGGGATGTTCACCCCTCGCAGGACTGGGCACCTCAATTTCCCCATGGCCACCAGCCACACGCCAGCTCCCTTTTCTCTTCCACATCTTCCCACCCAAATTTCTCTGTGTGCTTGTTCCTGCAGCCCCATCCAACTCTCTGGGGGTTCTGCAGGCAGATGTGTGCCCGCCCTGCAGAGCCAGTGGTATGGCAGAGCCAGGAGCGTGGTTCCCTGGGGTAATCTGCAAAGTACAAGTTGTTATTACTCACTACAGCAGAACAATCAGTGCAGGCTCTGTAATGCACTAAGATGGATTGAAGCTGCTTAAGACCAGAGGAAAATGGAATCGCTGCTTTACAACAAGGACTTTAGCTCCTGCAATCCACCACTGATGAGTGATGAGACCTGAGCAAAAGCCCAGATTTGAAAACGACTGGATTTGGGGAGTGACATGGGGTTGCACAGCAGGAGCCAAAATCAGACCTGGATCTCAGCTTGGCACAGCGATGTGCCAGGTACGTCTTGTGAAGGAAACTCTCTACATGTGCAGCTCTTTTTCTGGTAGTCATGAAGAGGATCCTGACATCTTACACTGCTCACATGTGATTAGTGCCAGCACAGACCTTCAGTGACCCTGTTTTTCATGAGAGTTACACCACAGGGCACTGACAGCCTCCTGCAGCTATGCCACCCTGGCAGGTACCCACCAGGGTTTCCAGGCTGCTGGAAGAGCTGTGAATGGAGCCTCTCACCACCTTTGGAACTACATGCCAGACCACTGCCAGCACATCTCCATGTCTAAGGATTTAATGCTTGCGTGACGCAGAGCCCCTTTTGCAAGTGCCATGCAAGTCTGTACAGCTCGAGCTGCATTGCTCATCCTTGATGCCATTTTGTCTTGGAAGAAGATTTGGAAAACCAGCATGGGTTGGAAAAGCGATAAGGCACAGCTCATTCAGACTTCAGGAGCCAGCAGAAATGCTATAGGTGGGCTTCCTGCAACATAAAATGGGCTAAGATTTCCACCGCTGTTGAGATGGGAATGGCCTGAAGAGCTCTCTTCTTGGTTTGGAGAACGTGTTACTTCAGAAAAGAGTTGGGACTTTAAATGAGGAGGTCCTAAATGAGATGGTGCCTAAGGTAAAAGGAAGGAGGGTGCTAAGAGAGGGAAGGGGTGCTGGCTGCGCTTGGCAGTGAGGTTCAGAGATCTGCACAAATACTGCCAGCGAGAAACAGTTGTCGAGGAATATTTTCCTTGAATTATTCCCTGACAGTGCCATGTTGGTGTCCTCTGCTGAGACGTTGGATTGGGAGCCCATCCAGACCTAGGCAGGCACTCAGCTGAACGGCGTCCTCTGTTGCTTTTGATTCCATGTTTACTCGATCTGGTGTGCCTGTCATGTGTTGACAGACAAAAAGTTGCTCAGAAATAAAGAATTTCAGCTTTCCTGGTTACCAGGGAGAACAAGAGGCTTAGAGCCATGCTGCTTTTTCACAAGTGGAGGTGCTGGTCCTTCGTGCAGAGTCAGATTTCTCCACGTTTCAGTCTCAGATATAGGCCCTTCCAGCTAGAGAGGAAAATTGCAAAGAGGAAAAAGCAATGAACTTCCACCTGTTTTACAGTAGTGAAGACACTGATTTCTTCTCATGTGCTTGTAGGGGATTTTAGGCTGTGTAATAATAAGATCTAAGTTATTACATGTTTCTTATTTCCTCCAAATTTAGTGTGAGTCTAGCTTTCCTCCTGCCTTGCCTAAGACGAATAGGAAATCCTCCACTGTTACATTAAAGCAGCTTTCAAAACATAATCAACTAGTTATACAAACCTTTGTCATCTAGGGCATAAAACAACCTCTAACTGCTTAGGATTAAGGAGGCACTTGTCTTAAATCAGCCAGTTATTTTAAATACTTTCCTGTTAGCTGTCAGGACTGTAGGCCTAGGAACATCTGGCAGGAAGGGAGAGAAGAGCATCTTGGGGCAGTGATCTCTTCCATTGGCACATCTGTATCTGGAAGGAAACATCTGTTTGACCTAGAGGTGTGATTGTGAGCTGCGGTAGCTCTGTCTGTGGGCATCCATCTGTCAAAGAAAACTTCTCTCCATTTAGCCTGCGTTCGTGAGCAAGTGTGCCACACCATAATGAAGCAGCTCATACCGTTCAGCCTTCGAGATGTGAGCTGTTATTTTACCTGATTTAAACTTGAACAGCCCCTACTTCAAATTCAAGCTTGCCCAGGTCTAGCCGTGTGTGTGACGGGAGAGAGCACTCTGCCCTAGCTGGGTTGCTTGAAGGGTGTTTGTGTCCTGCACCAGGCTGTGAGTGTGCAAGTACACGGACCCGCTGTAAGTCAGACTGTCCTAATTTGTTTTTTATGGCCGGGAGCAGATACTGCATCCTCTTGAGGCAAAGTAGCTCTGACCCAGTGATGGCATATATAACCCTAAATAAATCGTGGACAGTTTGCTCATGCCTTCAGGTGCCCTGACTGCTTGTTATCACACCAGGGGATTTGTGTTAGACTTCAGTGCCAGAGTCTGCTCTGAGACTGAGGCCTGAGGTAAGGAGGAGCTGGGACTCCCAGTTGTCTCTCCGGCAGCTTGCTTTGGCAAGGGGAGGCGAGTCTGGCATGCAGAGCGAGGAGGCAGGCTGCAAGAACTGGCCTGAGAGACCCCGTGATAGCTCAGAGGGTTTCCAGGTTTGCTAAGAGAACATATGCCAACTGTCTTGCCCTTCCAGGGTAAAAGGAAAACCAGGGAGATTTAGCTGGTCATGAAAATGTACAGTTAGAGAGGATCAAACAGCCAGGTGCATGCATGTGTGTGTTTTAAAAATATGGATTTTCTTCAATGCTAAATTATCATACTTTGCAATAAAACTTGTCGTGGTTTAATTTTGCTGGTCATGAGCTCCCAAGAGGATACGCTGTAAGCAACTGCACTCCAGTTGGGCCCGTAGGGTCAAGGCAGAGGTTTTAGCAGAGAAGGATGCTCAGTTCCAGGGTGAAGCTGAAGAGGCACCTGCCTGCAGCTGGGAGGTGAACAGAAAGGTTTCTGCTATTTTCTTTCCCCACGTCAGCACTCCCTCATTTAAAGACACAAGGTGAAGCCAGTGGCAGGGAGGCTTAAACTGATGCCAAAGCATCTGTGCAGAGGTGTGCAGAGATTTAACTGTCTTGGTATTCAACTGATTTAACTGCTGCAACTTCAGACCATTAATGAGCCCCTGGGGAGGGAGCCAGGGAGGCCTGGAGAGGCCGCGATACTGGCCCCAATCCAGCCTCGACAGCTGAGCTCTCACCTGCCGTACAGGCAGGGGCAAGGCTGACCCTGCACCCCGCGCAGCTCCTCGTTTTCCTTTCTGCATCGGCTTAAACTGGCTGCTGTGTGCTGTGAAAGCTGAAGTTCCCTTGGAGCCAGCGCGATCGCCGGCTCCATGTGCTCCTCCTGTCGCTGGCGCTGACCCCGCCGTTGCCTCCTCGCGTGCTGCGAACAAGCATTTGCAATCTGAAAGCATCGCCTTCATTAGCGGAGGTCCATCTCCTCCCCTTTACCGTTTCACCCGCTGCTGTTGATTAAGTTTCTCTTTGCAGCTCTTCCAGGAAGCCAGGGGCCTGTTGTTTTGGAGATAGCCTTAATTTGTTTACTTGTGCATATGTTCTGTCTTGTACAATGATGCTTCGCAGCTGGTCTCGAGCAGCCTACGGCACAGGAGAAGCAGCAGGTTAAGTTTGAACCAAAGGAAGTCGCTGAAATCTGGCCTGACGTGCTAATCCAAGTGTAGGCACACGGAGATTGATGTGGTAGAACACGTTGCCGTACTGGTTTAGATAGCATCTTTACCTTTATTGCTGGTTTCCATCACAATATGGACACAACAACAGTTTGCTTGTGCAGAATATCAGTTAAGCTTTAAGATTTAAAGATAGAAAACTCCCTGCCTCTGGTTTTACTACCCAAGTGCTCTGAGAAAGGCAGAGAGTCAGGAGTTAAGCTTGAAACTTGCCTGCTGGACAGGACTTGCAGAGTTGTGCTCTCAAGAGCCAGGCACCTGCAAAACCTCATTGGTTTCAGAAGGGTCTGCCCAGGGTGTGCTCTGGAGCAGGGCAAGCTACTGTCCGACAGAGATCCCCACCCTCCTATGAGGCTTGGACCCTACTAATGCATCACTGGGCTGCCTCCTCCACGCTTTCACTGAGTGTCAGGATCCTGTCAGCTGTGCTCTTGACTCACCAGGGAGACGTCAAAATATTGGTACAGCAAAGGAATTCAGCCCCTGCAGTCATCCTGGGGAGGTGGAGAATGGCAGACCCTTCTGTGCTGCTTTCCTGCCCCTACAGCCTGCAAAATCTGGCTCTATCAGAGGCAAACATAGCATTTGGATGTTTTACTGCTACTGTAAAGCTGTTACTTCTTCCCCCAACCTGCCCTTTAGGAAAAAAAAAAAAAAGCCTTGTTTAATTTGCCAGCTTGCAAATGGCTCCTAAATAACACAGTTGTCTTTGGCTCAATCGATCAAAGGGCTCTGCCCATGAGAACGGTGACACTTCGCAGTCTCACATTAGCTTTGTTTCAGAGGAACTGGATGCTTTTTTTGGTTTTAAATGACTCTCTTTCCAAGTTGAGGCTGAGCCAGATAACTGAATGCGTAGAATCGATATTTTGCAGAACTGATAGAAAATTAGCCAGGTTTAATAAACTTCATGCATGGCTTCCTATTGTAGCTGTATATCAAAAGGAAAATAAATATATTGACTGGATCTGCTTACAATAGCATCTATAAGTCACTCTGTGAAATAAGCCAATTGCACAAATGGTTATGTGAAGCCATGCTGATTAGGGTGGGAAGGGATCATGCTCAGGACACCTGGGTCCTGTTCTTGCTAATTTACTACATGACCTTGAAATTCAGGCCAAATTTTCAGTTATGCACACAAAGTCTGTTTTGCCTCCTGTCTCCTGGAGTTTTATTTGAGATGCTGAGGTAAATACTTAGCACCATGTTCTGCCCCCCTCCTCCAGTACCAGGTGAAGTTACTCCATTCCTCTGAGACAGCTCCTAAAGGTCTTCCCAGGTTCATTTTTTCACCAAGGCTGTACTTCTTTGTGGGTCCCCTGCAGCGTGGGAATGCCACTGCTCACCTCCCATCTAGGGCTGCTGGGATGCATTGCAGCAAAGCCATAGAGCAGTAGGACTAGCTAAGATTCAAATCTCCGGTGACATGATTGTTGTATCTGCAGCTAAATGCACGCTTTTCTGGGATTCAGGTAGAAACGGTGCCTGTTTGCCCCTTGCAAATTTTCCCTTGTGATGTTTCCCATAATCCAGGCCTCCCTGCAGTAAATGAACAGAGGCATATGGAGCATCCAAACTCACTTTCATTCGTCTTCATTTGCCCTGGCTGTAATGGACAGTGGCCACACAATTGTCCTTTGGAAATTACTAATGCGAGACCGTAACTGCTGCTCCATTGCTACTCCATCTATTTGCAGCGGAGAAACAGTTGCACGTAATTGTACACGGTTTGAACATGTTGCTCTTAATCCCGCGTGCAGCTGCCTACAAGGGCGTCTGGCACGCAAAGGGCTGACGGCGGAGCATGTCGGGCGCTGCTGCTGACGGAGCCAGACGGCATCACGAGGCAGGACGGACGGACCAGCCCTGCGTGCTGCTCTCCCCAGGGGATGCTCAGTGCCGGACGGGATGGAGGAGCAGGTGTGTTGGCCTTTGAGATGCATCTGACCAAGGTGCAGCTGGGTGGAAGCTAATGTGAGGTATGAGACTGAGTCGGCTCCTTGTCCTGGTGCTAAGAAGAAAGTGTCCATCTCTGGGCGTGAAAGGACATCTCCAGGACTGAACCTTGCTCTTTACACGTGGAATCACTGGGGAAAATGGGGGATTGAGTCCTCTGGGATCAGTCCTCTTGATGTACAGTTAAAACTGGAGGGAGAATCAGCCCCTCTGAGTTTCTTTTCCTTTTCATCCACAGTTTGCAGCGCGCATGGGGGCGTTACTCCGCAACAATTCCCCTTTAGCAGCTCTGCCACTGTCCCTAGTGTGTTTTTTTTACCTCGTGCCTGAACCCGCTACAGATTTTTTTCCTGACAGCTTACAAGATATGTTGCAGAAAGTAGATCCACGGCTGGTGTAAAGCAGCACAGCTTCCCAAACATCGTTGGAGCAAAAAGAGGTGGTGATGTTGGAGGATCTGGCCCATGTTATTTTTGTTACCGAGCTGTGGCTGTTTCTGCAGCTTGTTGAATGGAGGTGGCCCCTCCTTCCCCATAACGAGGTGAAAGCTGGAGCAGTTTTCCAGCCATGCATCTGCACGGGGAGAATAAATGGGGAGGATGAGCAAGTCATGGGTGGGTGTTATTGCTGGGGATGTTAAGCACATAACATAATTTATTGCTTAAGTAACCTTGAAACAGCATTCATTGTGATGGAGCCACTACATTGGCTCTGCAGTGGGCAGAGAGGCAAGAGGTCTCTGCTAACGGGATGCACTTGCCATCATTCATCATCCAGTTAACCTGCAGCTAAAGTTTGCTTCAAAAATAGGTATTTTTCCTCTCCTTTCTCTCCCCCTCTGCACCTGCCTGCCACCACCAGCCATCAGCGTTCCTGGTTCCTGTGGCTGCTGCAATAACCCACCGCACTGGATGCAGAGAGGAGGGAGAGGTGCTGGTGAGCATCTGGGGGTTGTTCGTGTGTGCGGGTGCCCACCGGTGCTGCGTGCGCAGAAAGGGAGATCAGACGGATGAGTGCAAGGAGCAGAAAGGTTCCTGTGTTGACGAACACAAGGGGAAAGCGCGGTAGCAGACAGCAGAAACGCGTTTGTGAGCCACAGATGCGTACGTGTGTGCGAGCGATGGCAGGGAGAGTGCGACAGGGAGCCGACGGGTGCGTGGGCACGTACGTGTGCACCAGGGAGGGTGCAACGCGCGCCAAAATGTGGGTGCTGAGGCTCAGGCAGGTCGGGGGGCGGATATAAGAGTAGTGCCTGGAGGAGTAGGGCCTGCTAAGTGTAAAATTAAAGGAAGAGGGGTGTTGGTGCATGAATAGGCATGGGGAGGGGGGGAGCGTCCCTCCACACGTGTGCAGGCAGCGTGGTGCAGCCAGGGCAGGGGGGCAGGCGTGCTGCCCGCCCCACCACGGAGCACCACGTGGCCCTGGTGCAGCTGGCGACTGCTGGAGCCAATTTGACTCCCTTTGCCTTGCTGTGAAAATAGCTGTTCGCAGATCTGCATTTCAGGCAGATCTTGTGTTTGTACCACAAAAATGAGTGTGGGTTTTGATTTTCTTTTTTTTTTTTTAATTTTCCTTTTCCGTTGGTTTTTCTGACTCTGCAGTTCCCCACTGCAGGAATGCTGATGGGCAGATGCAAAGCTGACTGCTGGGAATTCTCCAGCTCAGCTTCACAGACCAAACGTGTGTCTGAGATGCCGTGCCCTGTCTCTGAAACCCATCTTCTGTCTTGTCTTGCTAGATGCTTTCTCTAGTTGCTGCTGTAGTACTCAAGATAATAACAAAGTCTCTGAAACACTGGAATTTCCCTTCTCTCTTTAATGAAGAACAAGTGGGAGAGTTATGTCCCTGCATGTAGGATAATAGCAGCACAAGTTTACTCTATGTCTGTACACAGTGTGTGGAAGTTGGTCGTTATCTGTGTTTTCCTAGAGGAAACGTGTGAGCCAATATTGTCAAGAGAAGGGCATTTGTCAGGGTGATGCTGTCTGCAAGAGTGGCTGGATTAGGTTCACAGCTTTGATTTGGGCTTCAGCAGAAAATGTCTGATTTGGTTTAACTGAGACTGTTCTCGAGATAAAGCCTTCCTTTTGTTTTCCCAAAGTTTTCCTTTTTGTTTTCCCAATTTGAAATCCTTTTAATTTGGGAGAAGAAGAAAATAGTTATAGGTTTCCATACTGACTTGTTTCAGAATCTAAAGCATCCTTTTTGGTTTTGGCTAATTAAATAGTGAACCTTTTTGTCTTACACATTACAAAACATCAAGGTCTCTTTCAAACCCATTGATGTTTTTATTAGTCTCTGAAATTCTCGAGGAACAGAAAAAATGTTTCCCATCCAGCTCTACTGTGTCAGTTAATGTGTGAGCAATCACAGTAAGACATATTCGCCAAGAAGCATATACAAATTGAATCTCTACGTGTGGTTGTCAGGAAACAAAACATGCTCAATATCGGTTTCAAACGCAATTTTGATTTTAGCAAAGCTTTTGTAGAAAACTTTGCAACAAAGGAACAAAAATGACTCCTGCAATTTGGGAATAGGTAAATACGGTACAAAAATCTATGAAAATACTCTACAGTCATCTCTAGGGACGGTTTCTCACACGCCAACTCATCCTTGGTGAACGGAGGAACAAGACCGGATCCCACTCCCTGGGATCTCGAGTCCCACTGAAGTCATTTGCAACTAGATCAGACTGAAGGATCATCATGAATTTGATGTAGGCACCAGCCGAAGCTGCCGGGCTCAGCAGCAGTTCAAGTAAGCATCTTTCATCTCCTGGGTGGTCCTCAAGTCAGAGCCCTCATCTTTTCTTTCCCCCTCCTTTCTCAAACTAGGCATTTGCGGATGCCAGTGTTTAATCCAGCCGGGGATCTTCTCCATTTTCCATGCTCCAAGGTAATTTTGGCGAGGCTGCTCTGTTCTTGCATGCCAGTTAAAGAAACACTCTCTCAGGCAGGTCTTCTTCCATGGGGCATTTGTAATCCTGTGAGGTTTGTGTGTAATAAATCTCCTCGCCTGTCTGGTTTTTATTCTGGGGGAGGCTCGTGGTGTAAAATCGCAGCCCTTCCTCCGTGTGGAAGCAGCTGACAAACAGCTCTTCTCATAATTCCTTCCAGATGGGGCCAAGCCGGCGTTTTCTTGGCGCAGAGCTCTGCGAACGTAGTGCGCCCTTCCTCGGCTCTCCGGTCCCCTCGCAGTGTGGTGGAACAGGTCCTACCACTGGTACTTCAGAGTACAAAGAAGCTCCTGGACTCGGCAGACCTCAGCACACCGTCACTGGGAAGGTGTGTCCACAAGGCAAACGCCATCACGCAGCGTAGCAATCCTGGACACATCCAGAGCGACGAACCCTTTGGGCTTTTGGTCGTCTCCAATTCTCTGCCCACGTGGTAGACCCCCCGTAAGAAGTGTCGTGTCTCTGCACTCTGTCCTTTGCCAATTCTCTGCGTGTGATCAGATCGAGAGAGGCGGGAGGGGCCTGAGAATTGTCATGGGCAGCTCGCAGCTCCCCGCGATGGGGCAAGGAGTCACCTGGTGCCGTCCGCTCGGCAGCAGCGAAGGCGAGCACCGCACAGCCCAGAGGAGCTGACAGTGGGTTGCTATAATGAGAATGTCACACCAGCTTAAGAGAGAATTAATACTCTGCCCTGTGGCCGTACCAGCGTTGGCGTGTAAGGCAGGACATGGCTGTGCTATTATATGAAAAAGGGAATTCTTTACTCAGGCTGCAGGACACAAACAGATGCCGCCTTTTGATGATGCAGGACAGAAGGGACGGAGTCATCGAACACAGCCCCTGTGGTCATGAGCTTCCAGCCTCCTAATCCTCTTTCAGATACCACACTCCATCTTACGGCACTTGGTCCCATTTTATTCCCGTGGGGATCCTGGTGTGGAGCACTCAGCCTGTGCTCTGAGGTAGGGATGTCTTTGCATTCCCAGTCTGCACTTATTCCCATCCAGGCAACACCTCCTACCACCCGCACCGCCCGCAGCGTTCATTGATGAACGTGGATAAGGGGATCTGCTCTGGTCCCAACTTCATTGCCCCAGGCTGCGTGTGCCACATGTTTTTCTGGGTTTCAGAAGTGCTCAGCACCCCCAGGCAACAGCGCTCAGCACCCTGCATCCAAAACTGCCTGCCTTATATGACAGGTGCCTGAAGCAACAAGTGAAACCTGGCCTCAGAGCCCTCCAGGACGTCCCTGAGCATCTGGCCTCCTTGCTCTCACTTCTGTGCAGTGGAAAAACCCATCCTTCGAAAAGGGGAGAAACAGCGATGCAGTCAGTGGCTGGCAACCCCCCAAATATGCTGGTACATAAAACCTGCCCAGCTGCACACGTTCCCCAGCTGTTTGCCTGAAAACAGCACACGGCGGGGTCGAGCTGCCTGCCGTGGGTGGGCTGGGAGGAGGGTCCTGCAAGAAAAACAAAATGGGTAGCAGAATATTAAAAGGTTTTGGTTTTTTTTTTCCTCCCCCCTGCACCCCTTTGGCACAGTGGGCTCTCACCCCTCTCATCTCTCCGCAGCCAAATAGCGCCGAAGCGGCTGCTGGCACGTACCTGGCACGCTGCTGTGGGGCCCGTCACCATGTGCTGGGTTTGCTACTAGCGTGGGTCTTTTCAGGTTGTGAGAAAAGCAGGTCAAGCACACGAACATGTGGCTGCCTTTCAGGTAAGCTGTTTTGCGCAGTTCTCCAGCAAAGAGATTTCCCCTTATCGTAGGAAGTTACTAGAGTGGCCAGAGCTACAAAGCAAGGATTTAAAAGCATCTATGAGTGTTGGAATTGAGATTAAGTCCTCCTGCTTTAGGGCACAAGCTAAAGGAGGGGACAAGATGGAAATTTTCCTTTGAGCAGATTATGCTATAACTTTCAAAAAGGGTTTTGATTTGATAGGCAGGGTTTTGCGTCTTTGCCTGCAACAGCTGATACCATGAGCTATCGGAGAGGGACTGACCAAGGAATGTCTCAAATATTCACTTTCTGCTGCATACAGGAGATGTCTGATGGGAGGAAAGGGGGTGTATGCGACTCATTCATCAGGGATGGTGTGACAGGGTCCAGATGGGGACGCGATACATAGTGGGGGTCCTTTTGAGGATCGTTTTTATGAGATGGGGGAACCCCTTCTCAGTCTCTCCTGCTCCCTAGCCCATGGTATCCAGCACAGCTCCCAGAGCAGCCTGACTGCCTGAATCTGACATAGAGGCTCGGGGAAAAAGCCCAGTTCTGCGTTGCAACAGCCCTAGATGTCCAGCCAGCGGGGAGGACAAGACTGCAAGCTCGTGGTCGATGAAGGAGACTAGCCCTGCTCCGAGCCTGGCTGTTCCTGCCTCCCTGTGTTACAGCAGGACATAAGACGGCACAATCTCCAGGCACTTTTCAAAGGCGCTTCAGTAATTCTCTTTATCCTTAGTGCAAGGACCACGGGCCAGCTTTCAGCAGCACTTGGCTCCTTTTCAGGCCAAAATTTCAGTCTTCTGTTGATGCTTTCTTTCAGCTGAAGGAAGAAGGAGGTTGAGTTTTGCTTGGATTGTCCCTGGCAAAAAGAGAAAGCGCCCACACGCTCCATGTGCTTTGCAGGCTGATCCAAAGCCCGGTGGATACATTCCCTTTGACTTCCACGCAGTTTGAATTTGAGCCGACAGTACTACATGACGTCACTGCTACACTGAATAGCTTGTGCTGTTGTCGGCTTGAAATTGCGATGACCTAATGGTACTGGCGATTTCTGGGATCTGTCTCATCTGCTTCCATGCCCAGAAGACTGCGTGCTTGATGAGCTGTACCGACTTACCTGGAGATGGGAGAAGAGGCAAACACAGACAGAACCCCAACAGTGTCCTCCTGAACCGCTGAAATGCATCCTGCTCAAGGATGGAGAGCGATACAGACTCACCCACACAAATTCTTGCCCTTTAAAGTGTGCAGTTGTTCTCAGGCAACTTGAAAAGTTGTTGTGCTTTTTTTTTTTCTACCAGCTCAACTGTTAGAAATGTTTCCTCCCTCCTCCAAGCCTGAGCTGTAGCTTGGATGTTTTTTCTCCAGCAAATAACAAAATGAAGCAGCTGATTTGCAGCCAGGGTGTCCACTTCTTGCAACGACGCTCCAAACGAGTCAATGACGTTTGATAATGTAGGGAAGATTTCTTTTTTTTTTTCTGAGTTTTCTGAAGGGCAGCAGTAAGGACGGCAGCTGCGTTGGTGTTCTTGGCTTTGCCAGCTCAGTTCTCTGCAGGTTTGTTGTTGCGGTTCGTTCCAGCAGTCCTCCAGGCACGTTGAATTCCTACAGGCTGGATCTTTCTGTTTGAAGTGATGGGTTTTTGGCAGAGTGTTTTCTTTTGGAGCTGGAGCAAGGCTAGCTGGTGTTGGCAGACAGGACCACGTGTGCCACCCATGGTGCAATTTCAGTGGTGTGGGAGCGCTGCTCGTCGTGGCCGGGGTTAGAGATGGGCCCTGCAATGTTTTTCTGTGCATGGCAAACGGGCGGATATCGCCAGGCTGATTCTTGCCTTGAGCCGGCATGTGTATTTGTTAGCTTTCAGCAAAGTTATTCTTGGTCTGCGCTGCTCTGAGGTGATGAAAAACAGGCCCTTCTGGGTATAAAAATGTTTTCCTTTCAGATTGTTTGGAGAGCGGTGCCAAGGATGACAAAAGCAAAGACCCCCCCAAGCGAAGAACCGCTCTGTGTGTGCACCTTCGGAGCATTTGAGAACCAAATGAGAGTGTTGGCAGGAAACCATGGGGAGCCGCGGTCTGGAGGAGCTGTGGGTACCAGAGCCGCTGAGCACGGCATCGTGGGTTGGGCTGCATCCCGTTTAACACCACGCTGAGGCTAAATCTTCGTTATTTGGTAACCAGGGATGCGCAGCTGTTGCACCAAGTGACGTGTTGACTGTGATGTGCCTCTGTCTACAGCGCTTGCGAAAAAAAAGAGTTCTATACTACGGCTTTGTCTCGCCTTTCCCGTGCCTGTAAACACCTCCTCAGTCTCCCCCTGCCTCAGTTTACCCTTGCCTCCTACAAATTAGATAAAGACTACCCCAATAAAGCATTCCTATTGACTTCACCAGGGTGTTTTGAGAATTAATTAACAGTCGGCAGAATGTACTGAGATCATCGGATGAAAGCAGCTATAGATATGCAAAGCAGCATTATTATGCAAAGATAAAATTTAGAACCTTTGTAAAATAAGTGTTAAAATGAATGTATCAGCGGTGTGTGCCAGCTCTGCTCAGCTCTTGGGCCCTCCCGTTCGATCACCTGATAATCCCGAGGGAAATAGGAAGAAAATGAGATTTATAGGAGAAGTGTGAAAATGCAAAGGCAAGGTCTTAAAATCAGATTAAGAATGGAAAAAAAGAGACGCTGTGAAAGAAAAGAACGAACTTTTATTTCTTATCTCTTGGAGGACTATAAACTCCTGTGTACACACTATAAGCTGCAACCTAAGGAAGAGCCAGAATCAGGTCTCAGATTACTCACACTTTATTTCCTTTACTTTTTTTGTACAGTAAAAAAAAAAGGCTGTGGGAAACAAAATGAATTTCAGATATAATTTAAAAAGAAAAATGTCTGAGAAGGGACACACTCCATCAACTAATTAAACATGTAACAGAGGTGCAATATTCCCATTTAACTACAAAGGTGTTCTTCCACTTCTAATTACTGACAGTTTCTTTTGGTGCCTATGTGCAGATTAATTGTCTTCAACGGGTAGCTGGTTAGCTTGATAATGTAATGCTCGAAGTGGAGGTGGTAATTACTTTGATTATAGTTTGGGATTTTTCCCCAAATGGTAGTTGGAGGTTGGGCCTGAGGTTTGGAGTAGCAGCTAAAAAAAAATGAAACGTGGGGAAAAAGTGAAGTTTCTTTTAGGAGTTTAAACCCGGTGGGGCAAAACCCTCCTGTGAGATAACTCAGCACCTTGGTTGGGGATTGCAACAGCCCGGAGAGGAATCAAGCAGGCAGCGAGCTGCGATTTGGGCACCGACCAAGGAAGCGGCTCCGGCTCCCTGTGCATCTCCTGCAGCGCTGAATGCCCCCAGCCCTGCTGCGTGACAGCCACCTTCTCCCACGCTGGGCTCGCGGGGTGCGCGCTGCCCCTTAGCTACTTCCTTCACACGCACTAAAGGGCGAGGGGCTGCGCCGACGGGCTGGGGTGGCTCTGCAGGGCCGACCCCCCAAAAGAAGGGGACTCCCCAGGACCTGAAGGTGGGGCCTGTGCCCTGGGGAGGCCGGAGGGGAGGGCAGCCGGGGAGCGGGCAGAGGGGCGGGAGGCTCTGCAGCCACTGCCTGCACCAGCGCCCAGAGGTGGGCCCCGGCGCTGTCTCCGGCAGCAGCCAGGCGTGATGGATGGTGGGGTTCGGCAGCCGCAGATGTTCCCTCCATCCTCCTCCCCAGTGCCCGGCAGCCTCCTGGCAGGCGGCGAGGAGGGAGGCAGCGGGGCAGGCATCACTGTCGCCAGCCAGCTCCCTTCCCAGGCGTCCTGCCTGTCACTTGTGCCACTCTTTGGATTTTTTTTTTTTTTTTTGCTGGCGTGGGAAAGACCGAGGGCAGGAGGCTGAGCTTGAAATTCAAACCCCAGCTTCCCATCTCCCTCTCCGCTCTTGGCAGCTGAGAGGTCTCCTCGCTGGAGCTGAGGGATTCCCAGGCTTTTATCCTCTGCTGGCTGTCAGCTCTCTGGTATGAGATGAAGTCACCTCCTTCCTTCCTCCTGCCCAGCCCTGCCACTCATGGAAGCCCACCGCAGCCACCCTCTCCCAGGCTCTGTCCTGTTGGAGAGCATTCCCTCACCTTCCCTCCCTGCTGCTCTCTGTGCCTTTATCTTTGCTTTCTCTCCTCCTTTCCAGCTCTAGGGCTGTTAGCAGAGCTGAGCCGGGTCCAGGAGGAGCATGTGTAGGAATTGGATAAGGAACAGGATCCACTGGCCTGCGAGAAAACTTGGCCAGCGCCTGTGCCAAGGCTGTCTTCGTTAGAGCGATGCTCCAGCGTGTGCCAGGCGGAGGGGGGCAGCAGGACAGCACCTGGGCCCGGCCTCAGGAGCCTGCCAGCCCTCCGATCCCTCCAGCCACACAGCCTCATGCTCTACGTGCTCCTTCTTCCCTCTCCTGCCTCTTCTTCCCCCTGAGTCTCTCCTGCTTTGCCCTCAGCCAGACCGAGAAGCCAAGCTGAAGGGCAGCATGTGTGTGCAGAGGGCAAGTACCCAAACGAGCCACGTGGTTTTCTCCTCGAGAGTTAGATTGCCCTCTCATCATAATTAAATTGGGAGGCAGGAATTGATTTCCCTGGGGGCGGAGGCTTTGACAGAACCTCTCTATTTGCAATAGTTCATGAACGCTGCGCGCTCGAGCGAGCCTGGCCGAGGCACCATCTCTGACCCGTCAGCAGATGATGGGGGCACAAGGATGATGGAGATGCAGGCGGGCGGCAGGTTAACTTGCTGGAGAAAAGCAGGGGTTAACAGCCATGCTGGCGAGGAAGGAGGTTTATCCTGAGGTTTTTGAAGCTGAGGAGCAATGGGCAACTGTGCCAGCACTCAGCAAGGCCAGATGCTGCCCATTTTAATTCCTTGGCTGCCATCAGGGAGGGGGTCGCTTGTTGGTGCAGCTCTGGGCCTCTCTGGAAGACGCTTGCAACAGCTTGCACCTCCCAGCAAGAGAGAGCTGCTCTTTGCTGCTCTTTAGATAATAAATACAAATGGAGAAACTGAGGCACAGGTTCTTTATTCGGTGTTAGCACAAGAAGAACCTTCTCTGGTGCAATTTTTTCCCTGATTTTTCCTTTTTTCCGCTTTGTTCTGCTGTCTTGGGCAGAAGGAGAGCGTGTCAGGGACTTTCAGGGATGCTTCCCCCCATGTGCCTTGACAGGACTTTCCTGTCATGCCTCTGGGTCTGCTATGTGTCACTGGACTCATCAGCCCTCCCAGGTGGGGTCTGTAACCTGCATCGTGGGGTCTCAACTTAAGCACACCCTAATACAAAGGAGAGTGTTTTATGAAGCAAACACGAATAAAATCCTCTCTTTCAGCTATGCATCATCACATGGCTCTTTTAATGTCACAGTTAGGGGAGATGATTAGATTCTGTATTTGGTGGTGGTGCTCCTGTATTTTTCGACTCCCTCTGCCTGTGAAGCTGAGTTTCCGTGGTTACCGGGTCCAGGGCCCTGAGCGGTAGAAAAATTAGAATCATTAAAAGAGAAAAAAGAAAAAAAGCCTGTTCAAAGTGATCTGAAACAGCTCCTTCTGCAAATCAGGCACTCCTAGTTCTAAGGGCTTCAGAAAACCTATTGGCGAGTTGTTATCCCAGCTCACCTCAGGGCAGGGCCGAGGTTAGGGGGAATTTTACCCAGCACCAAAGTTGCGATGATGTTGCCAGCTCAGGGCGGGTATTTGTATTGTAGGGCTTCTGACAAACCTTTTCCTTTTTTTTTTTTTTTTTTTTAATCGATCTACTTCTTAAGGGAAAGCTATTTTGTAGTAAATTGTGCAAAACTGAAACAAAAAGAAGGAAAGTGTGTCTGGAGCATTTCCAGCCTCTCCAGATGAGCGGTGGCCAGTGGAGTGGGATGTGGGCAGCGGTGCCTGATTAACACAGCTCGTGACACAGCTCCAGCTCCTGGAATGGTCCCTGAAGTCCCAGAGACGTCCAGATCCCTCCACAGAAGCTGTCTCCCTTGCTGAGCAGGATGCTGCTGCCTCTCCCCAGTCATTGCTTTAACCCCTCAAAGCTTATTGCCCTTGCAGGAACGGTTTCATCCTCCGAGGGAGCACCTTGCACCGCTTTGCAAAGTCCCCCGTCCAAATCTCCAAACTGCAGCAAACCCCAGCACTCCCCAGCAATTCCTCCCCACGGACCCCAAATCCATCAACTTGTGTTTGGGAGGGATGCAGGCAGCTGTGCTTGGCCGTACTCCTCCTCGCCCCACGTCTGCATGGCGCAGGGGAAGGAGGGAGGGCTCCCGCTCTCGGACAGGTGGGAGGAAGGATGGAGCGCTGGCAGCAAGCTGGAGCAGAGCCCGGAGTGCAGGGGGGTCACTGCTGCTGCCGCTCAGCTCCGGCCGGGGAAAGCACGAGGCCCCTCCTGGTGACCCCGGTGGGCCAGCCACCACCTTGCCCTCTGGCAAGGGGGAGCATGGGCCCGAGGGCAGAATCCCCCTCCCCGCCTGAGGGTTTCGGGAGGGATTTTGGGGAGAGGCGAGAGATGTGGGCCAGGTTTAGACCCCGCAGCTTTGTAAAGCCCAGTCACTCGGACAAGAAGCTGGCTGGGTGCGGGGGAACAGCTGCCGGCCCCTCCGCTTCCAGGGATCGTCCTTCCTCCGAGGAGCCCTCGAAGGAGCTGCTGCTGCTTCTGCCAGGGGCGGCTCGGGGCTGCGTTAAGGGCGAAGCAGCTCTCCAGGGCTGAACCTGGCAGAGATAAAAGAGCTTTACTTTAGCAGGCAGGACGCAGGGACAGGCTGTCCTGCGGCCCTGGGCCCTGCCAAGGCGGCCCAGAGCGGGATGAGGGTACCAGGGCCAGCCCTGCGCCCTCGCCGACTCGGGAGTGACATCTCTAGGCAAGAGCTCGGCAGCTCCTCAGCCATTGCCATGGTTTCCCGGAGCACCCTCTCGCCGATATTAAATGCTGCTGCTCCGAGAGCTGGAGTAAAGGGATCTTCTTGCTAAGGCAGCCCCTGTGGGTATTTTTCTCCTGTTCCATTAGGTAGCAAAAAAAGAAAAAAAGGGAAAAAAAAGCTTTTTTATTATTATTTTCTGCGACATCTGCAGTCATGAATTGGGCCTATAAAACACTGTGTAGGAGACTGTTCCTCCTTCAGTTGATCTCCTTTCATTCCCAAGAACATTTTTCTCATCAAAGCTTGCAGATTTCAGACACGCCATAAGATATTTTTAATCATCTTCTGTCACGAAGTTTCCAAGTCAAAGGAGCCTGTGCCATGCAGAGAAAAGTCTATTTATTCTCCCTTGTTTAAAATACCCTGGCAGTCATTTTAATTACAGTACCTTTTCCCTACCCCTCTTGGGATGTGCAAATGTATTTACACAATTTACAGTAGAAGTGCTTTCCTTCCCCTGTCCCCTCACGCCTTCCCCATCACCCCCCTCTTCCCCAATACGCGTAACGTGCGCAGTTTCAAATATCACAACTTGGCAAATAAATATTACAAGATTCAATAAGAGGGAGCTGCATTTGCAAGTCTGAGGCTAATTTAATAAATGATGGCAGGAGCTTTAAAACATGTCTCCTATTTAAAGAGCACAACACCGATCTCTGGAAGGAACTGTGAAGTGGGCTAAATCTTTTAAAGGCTTTAAATGAATCCTTTTCGTCTAAAGCTTGGAAAATTAAAATACTCCCGAGCTCATTTTTGTTCAGCTTCGTCAGAGCAGACGTAAGCCAAACCTACGAATGGCACCCAGCGTACTGCAGGCTCCAGCTCAGCATGGGACACGAGGTGACGTCGTCAGGTTCATCCTTTGCAGGAGACAAGGAGGGGAAAAGGAAGTAAAATTTGGGTGGAAGAAGATGTGAGCCCCCTTTATCTTTATAGGAGAGAAGAAGTTGAAGGTTGCCTTGCTGCTCACACAGAGCCTCGAGCGCGTGTGTGGGCTGGTGGGGCTGGAGATGCTGCTGTACGGCTGCGGCGCTGGCTGCGGTCTGGCCACCATGGTGTTCGGTCCCAGTTTGTAGTGATAACTGGGGCCAGTAGTTGGGGGGAAGCAAGGTGATGTGTGGTAGGACCCCATGCACAGGTCAGGGCTTGGCCAGATCTCCCCATCTCGTTACCATTTCCAAATCCCACAAATCACCATCCACGCTGCCTTTATCTTTTGTCTCTGCTTGCTCTCACACAGCCCTTCCAGCCTGGAGGACCCTCAGCCACCTTCCCTCCCTCCACCCTTCCATGCAGAAGCGCAGCTTTACAAGATTATGATGGACCTTCTGGCTTTGAACTCTACAAGTAGGAGATGGCTTTGGCAGGTTGGTTTGGGTTGGATTACACCTCTTTGGATCTTTTGTTTGTAAGCTATTGCGAAGCTCACCTTTAACAAGAGCTTGCTTCCTCTGGAAGCCTGAATTGGTCTGGTTAGGATCTTGGTTGGATTTAATCAGAGCTAACTAGATGTCAGCAGCAGAGATATAAATGAAAATATGTAACAGTCTCGGTATTTTTACACCTCTCTTTGCTTTACAGCAGCCAGTTGTATTGCAGACGGGGAAATGGAAGCACAAAGCAGCAAGATATCTTGCACAGAGTCCCTCACATTTAATCAGAGAGCAAGGAGGGCAGCGCGGGGTCTCCTGCCAGCTCCCAGCCTGCTGGACGCCGTGCCAGCACTTGGGGCGTGCGTTGGATGTAGGCTGTAAAACTTGACGTCACCAGATCATACAGCGCTGGGCCTGGGAGGATTAACCTCTCCCTGTTGACATCCCTGCTGGGGAGCAGCTCGCTCTGGAAATGATTTGTCAGGTTATTCCCACCTGCTGTGCAGGCAGGATCTTCCCCAGCTGTGCTACACCAGAGACCATAATCTTATCGGGCAGAGCCATGCAGAGAAGGAGACAAGAGAAGGGGCGGCACCACCATGCGAGTGCAGGAAGCCAACTGTGTCTTGAGGCTGAAAGCCCAGCTTTAGCAATTAATCCTGCTGGGGTTTGGGGTGGAGTTAATTGTGTGCCTCAGTTTCCCCATCTTGGTTTCACAGTGGCTGTGAGGTTTCCATCCTTCCCTGGAAGGCATCAAAGGGCTCAGCCACACACCCTGAGCCCCGTCTATGCCCATTGTTAGGGAGCGATGTGCTGTACAGCTGACGGGGGTGCAGCAAAAGTCTCATCTAACTGTGATGATGAAGAGTTGAATGACCTAAGCTGCCAGATGGGAAATCGCAGCTGATGTTCATTTGCTCCTCAAGTATATTATATATGTTTATATATTTTATGCATATATGCTTCTTAATGTTTATATAGTAATCAGTAAGGGACAGGGCTGCAGCAAACCCTGAAGGTCAGCTATGGTGCTTCACAATCCACCATATGTGCTCCTCGGAGCTGGAGGCTGAAGTTTCCCTGGTGTGACATCCCCCCTCAGGACCCCAATGTCTGTGGGTGATGCTGAAGCCCAGGCTAGACCCCAGGGCTGGCTCTGTCCAAGCAGGGGAAAGCAAAGCACCTCTCAGTAACAGGGAGGACGCAGAGGACTGGAAGTTCCACCAGGGTGATTCCATGAAAAGCCTCATGGGCTTCAACAGCTCTCCATCACGGTAATGTGCCCAAAGGACCACTGGTGGCTGCCACTTCGCCCTCTCTTCCTCCTGTGAAGTTGGGTTATCCCCTTTTCCTCCTTTAATGCTGTCAGAGTCCCAAAACATGTCCCTTCGTGCTTGAATTCTAAACCAGACTCTTCGCTCGGCAGGGTGTAATGAAGTCAAAGCTCTGGTTTGAGCAGTTGGAGCTTGGAGGGGGTAGTGGGGTGAAAGAGGACAGAAAATACACATAAATCCTTCTTCTGTGTGCTCTTATCCACAGTGACAGCTATAAAAAAGCACTTCATGGCTCCAGTCACATCACGTCTCAGCATGATGCGTGCTACCATGGGGAGACCCACCACACAATGATTCGGAAACAGCAGCTTCTCTTAAGATTTTCAGGGTGATGAGCAAAAAGGAAAGGGGAAAAAGACTCAGAAAAGACCCAAGAGGCTGATGTCATTCCCTTGAAGAGAGAGGGCATCAGAGAGATGACAATAACCTGTCTCACATGGTGGTCAGGACACTGAGGAGCTCAGTAACAAGCACATGGCTCCGTCTTGAGGCAGCCATGCTCCCCCTTAGCTATTGCCACAAACCAAACCTCACATCTGGAGGGAAATACCCACAAGTATTTTGTTTTCCCCCTCCTTTTGCAAGTTCATACCTTGAGAGACTCTCCTGCACCAGGTGAGAGAGGGGGGGAGGTCTCTAATGATCCAAAGTTGATTCATTGTGGTGCACCTGAGTTGTCGTTGATTAATTGATGCTGATTATTAACATCTGCTCAGTGGCTACAACTTCCTCAGGACAGGGAGAAGTTTGCAGGCCCTGGTTGAGTGGGTGTTTGCTGAGAAGCTGAGGAAATGCTCCTGGGATGGCTCCTGACTAGAGGTGAGGAATGAGCCATTTCTTTGCTTGAGTTTGAAGATTAGAATGACACCACTGGGAAAGAAAAGAATAGTTGAGAGAGAGCTTGCAAGGGAAAGCAAATCAAAGCCCACTAAGTATCTGTCAGTAAAGAAGCCCTGGTATGCCATATTTTAAAGTATATTTCTTATTTTGAGTTATACTCGCTATATTTCAGTACATAAAATGAGGACTAGGAGCCCCAGAGCAGCCTATGGTCTGGCTGGATGTCTAAGATGTTAACTGAATATCTTCCTGCCCTAAGGGTCAGGCTGGAGCCAAGACTTCAGCTGTTACCTCTGGTGTTTCCTAGGTGTTTGAATGAAATTAATGTTACTCAAAAGGATTGTAACAGCTTGTACAAAAATCAAGTTCCCTTGCAGGGCTGTGCTGATTTCGGTGGCGTTATTGGTGCGAGTGGCCTGTAGGGGTAGTGAGGAGGGTGCAATCTGCTCCTTAATCAGGAGTTTTGCAGCCTGGTGTAGTTAAGGACTGCTCTGATAGGGAATTTATGGAAGAAAACTGTGATCTTTGCTTCTGTGCTCTACAAATGGGAAAGACAGTGATGTTCACCTTGTAAAGGTGTCATGAATTGCTGTTCCTGTCTTCTGCAGCTGGTTGGGACCTTTCCACCAACAGGGAAACTTTGTCAGATGTGGGATTTTTTTTTTTTTTTTTTGCTGCAGCCAAGGTGTCTGTTCTGTGAAAATGTCTTGGTTTTGACAGTGTTTGTAATGTGTTTGGTTTTAATGGTGTTCACTTCTGTGTTTTGATGTCTCTCTTTTCATATCCTGTGTGGGAGCAGTGAAGAGCCCCCAGCAAAAAGCCTGAGGGGGTGAGCCCAAAATGGATGTTTTAACGTGACCCTGTGTCACAGGAGCTCTTAAAAGGTTTGGGGTTTGGCCTGCAGAAGGAAACCAATATTGCAATGGTGAGAGGTTCTGGGAAGTAGCCTTGTTCCCTTGAGCTGTCCTGACTGTCGAGGGCCAAAGGCAGATTCTGTGTTTGCTGATCTTGGGTCAAATTTCCGAGGAGGCTTTTTCCCATGGTGTCATTTTCTGCACCCTCCCCAGAAAGCAAAATGCCACTTTCTCCTCAGGAAAGCCCAGTAATGAAACAACCTCGATTTTGCTTGAGGCTTAGTGCAGTAGGCACCAAACAACTTGGAGAGCTGAGCTCCCTCCTCTGCTCCCATTGGGTCTCCAGCTGTACTGGCGGAGCAGAAATCAGAGCTGCCCCAGCTCTATCCCTGGTTTCTTGCTTGATTCCGGCTGGGGCAAAGCCTGTGTCACAGACCTCATCTGTGGGAAACCTGCTGCTTACTAATCATTTCCCCTCCAAGTCAAAGAGATGAGGCTGCAACGGTTTCCCGTTGCTCACAGTTGGTGCCATGGCGGCAGAGAGCCCTGGGGGTGAGAGGTGCTGGGTGGGCTCTTGCAAGGCTCCCGCAGGAGCTGGCTGTGGAACAGGGAAAGCTGCTGGATTCTCCACCATCGACATGCGATGGTGGATCCTGAAGCGAGGGATTTGCCCACAGCATTGGAAATCTGCTTCCGAGCCCTGCTCCTGCTCCACAGGAGAGCTCGATGGAGCTGGCAGGGAAGAGAGTCCCTTCAGAAAACAACATCCTGCCGTGGCTTTACAAAGAGATTTGAAGAAACGTTCTTCCCTGCATTCGAGCCCCTGCTGTTATCACGTTCCTGCTCCGGTCTGGTGGCCGCCTCCGTTTGCTGTACCTGCTGCTCGGGCTTTTTCGCATCTCTAATCTGATTTAGATAATAACTCTACTCGGTGAAATCAGTGCAGACGAGCCGCTGTGCCTCGTGCGTGGATTCGCCTGCTCCAGATCTGCTCTCCGATAGCAGGCAGGACTCGGAGCTCTGCTGCTGGCGGAGAGGGCCAGATCCTTCTCTCCCACGTGTACTGAGGCAGGTGAGGTCTGCTCTGAGCCTCTTCAAGGTGTTTTTTTCAATGCTCTGTGTAGTGAAAGAGAGATCAGGGCTGGCAGGAGGATTGGCAATAGCAACAGACTGTTAATGCTCCCTGCATATATCCAGTAAATACACGTTATTTTGTACGGGCAAAGGCACCCGCTGCTCGCTGCTGCTCCAAGGGCTGGTGGCACCATCCTAATCCTGGCTGCTCCATGCCTTTGCTAGGGTGTATCTGGGCTTTCTTGAGCAGGTTGTCTTGTCCCCCCAGCCATAAGCTTTGTCAGGAAGGAGTTTGGGGACCTCGCCTGCCTGTGGGATTTCTCCCCAGGGTGTCAGACTTGCTGTACAACCACCGTGGGACTCACCTCCACGGACCATCTGCTTTCCAGGCTTGACGTGCTGCATTTGGTGCTACATGCTTCCCTGACGGGAAAGTCTGGGCCAGAAATAGAACATCCTTTCCCTGAGGCTCCCTGCTCACGGGGCCGTCTCATCAATACAGAGAGCATCAGTCCCTGTGTGTTTGGAGGATCCTTGCAGCAATTCAGGCTTTTTTTCCCCTCCGTTCTTTCACTCCTTTTTAAGACATCAGCGCTGGGTTTGTGGGATACCAGTGTGCATGGGAGCGAAACTGAGACCTGCTGAACTCCTTGCACGTGTGAGCAGTACAGTTCTGATGTCTCACCCTGGGGGGAGAGCTGTGTGGGATGCAGCTGTGGTCCATGTGCTGCTGGAGCTGTTGTGGGAGCACTCGGTCCCCCAGCCATGTCGTGGGGAAGGGGAAGCCCAGCCCCTGCCCACACTCTTACCCCAGCCCTGCCAGTAGTGAAGCAAAGAGTGTATTCAGCCCTGGGGACCCATGTGCTGAGTAGAGATTAAAAGCCCAATCAGTGTCTTTTCATCTACTCCTTGATAACTGCTGCGATGCCACGACCTGGCCAGTTGGTGCTGCTTCTCCTCCCAGCCCCGTCCCCTCCACCTCTTCCCAGTGCCCTGTGTGGGCTGTTGATATAATTTTTATTGATCTCTTTTATGTAAAGCTCATCCCTGCCATTCACTCCTGAGTAATAACCAGGGCTCTTTGTTCCCCGGCACAATAGAGCGTCCCTTGACAGCCCCAGGGAGACGGGGAGATGCTTTAAAAGGTTAATGCCTCTGTTAGATTACAAATCGCTCCAGAGCGGGTCTGCTGTCACTCGCAGGAGGTCGGAAATAATCACTTGGATCCTTTAACTATTAACTGAGCCTGAACAAGATGCGAAGAGAAGGTGCTGTGTCGGTGCTGCTACCTCTGGCTATTGAGGGAATCGTCATTTGACTCACCCGAGCGTCTGAGCGAGGCAGTTTTTGCTGTGCTAAATTTCCCAGTGCTGCTCCCCTCGTTTGCAGATGGGGCATCAAAGGCTGAGACCCTTGCAGGCCATGGGGTGCCTACACCAAGGTTTGCAAAGGGACTCGAGGGTTTTTCAGGTCCTGAAAGGCTGCTGTGTGACCCCAAAGGCTCTGCCCCTGTGGTCCAGCATCCCTTCATGCAGGGACAAGGCGTGCGCTGCACGTTGGACACGCGGGGTGTCTGATGCACTGTGTGTCTGCTGCGTGAGTGTCTGTCACAGCCACGTGCCGTGGCCATGGGTACTGGGTCTGGCTGTGCACCCGGCGTGTGGTTAAGGGTCTTCCCTCCTTCCTGATCGTCCCAATCAGGGAGGCAACTGTAGATCAGGGAAATAACACCCAGGGCCAGGAGGAGAGGACACCCGGCTCTTTGCATCACCACTTCTCCAGCAATTGAGATCCCAGCTGTGAATCTGAAAAATCATTGTTGCAAGAATTTTTTAATAAAAAAAAAGCTCATGACTTTGGCTTGTTTGGGAAAACATCTGGACTGTGCTCTAATTTGACAATGAGAAACAAATCTGCTGCTTTGCCTCCTTTCACCTCTTTCCCTGAGTCCTCTGGTCCAGCGGCTCCCAGGCCCGGCGTGATGAGAGCAGGCTTGTTAGCGTTTCATGCAGTCACATCTTTTTGTGTGTGTGTGTTGTGCTCTTGGTTGAGTTGAATCCTAATTTGTCTGTCTTTGGGGGATGGCAGACAGCTGCTTTAATGAGTTAACAGTAGGATTTAAAATAACTGGCATCTGTTCTTTGTGTGAGCAGGGGCTCTCCTACCACAGCTCTGCCTTCCAAAAACAACCTTGCAGGGGAGGCGTGTGCCTCGTCCCTCACAGCTTTGCTGCCCGGATGGGATGAGTTTCCCTTGGCTGCTCCTTCCACAAGCATCGCTTGGAGAAGTTCTTAGTCAGGGGTGAACATGTCTCTGCAGTGAGGGTCTTTGCAGGGGGTAGGGATTAGCCTGGACTTTGCTGGTGCAGCTTTGAGTGTGGTGAGAGCACCTTGCTAGAAACACAGGCCTGGGGCCTGTCTTCTACCTGCTGTTTTGACTTCTCTGCCTGTCAGCATCCAGAGATCCACAGGAGACCTCTCTTACCTCCCCAGCCCTGATGCGCATGTACTTCTATTCGGGGCTGCAGGATGGAGCACAGCAAAGCCCACCTGCCCACGAGGCAATAGGGAGGATTTCCTTACACAGCACAACCACTCTTGGTGCTCATGAAGCCCAAGGACACCCAGATCCACACAAGTCCTGAAGCCACATTGACTCCCATGGACCTTCTCGCAAGCCCAGTCTGGCACTGCCAAGGTGGCTGGTCAGTACCCAACTCTCTCTGTCCATCACTTGGTCTTTGAAGCCCTTTTCCTGGCCGACACCAGCATCTTCCACCCTGGGAACGGATGACGGGAACAAACTGGAGGTGACCTCTGTGTGTGACTTGGATACGCTCACTCGTAGGTGAAAGCAAATTGGTGTCAGAGCTGATCGAGCTGGGTCCAGCACTGCGAGGAGACGGCGGAATCCTGACAAGATGCTTCCCGCTGGGAGTGGGACACCGTGTCCAGGCTGCCGAGCCTCAGAGCCAACTGCCAGCCTGGCTCCCTCCCCCTCTATTTATTGGGTGTGGGAGGCGGTGGAGTGTTGGTTGTTTTTTTTTTTTCCCCCGGATGCACCCAGTGCAGTGGTCTCTGCACGACACCAAATTAATTAATGTTAGGCAGGCGGAATGCAATTAACTACCCTGGAGCCCAGCCAAGGCAGGGGGAGTGTTCCTTGCTCCTGCAAGAAACAACTCAGGAGCTTTCTCAGCCAGGACCTTGCTTTCACTGCACAGCTCAAGGGCAAGAGGCTTTGACAGAGGCACCTCCTTCTGGAAATTCCTCCTCCAGGCCCCTCTGCTGCCCTGCACCTGCACTTGGATCCCATTCCATACGTGATCCCATTGCCTCTTCCCCCCGATCCAGCCCAGGGAGGTGGCAGGCGGAGGGAGGCAGCATCTGCAGGAGGTTGCAGCACAGTTGGCAAAATCCTGGGCAGAAGTAATCAAGCCATGGTAGCGTTTCAAGGACCAACTGGCTGGATTTTATTTATTGCTGCCACTGACTGAGAAAATGGACTCGGGAGGAGATTCCTGGGCTGTGGCTGCTGTGTGAGACGGGCAGCTTCTGTTAAATAGAGCATCGCCTGACAGAGCTGTGATTTAGCTGTGGCTATTTAAAGGGGTTTAGAGGCAGCCAATGCAGAGCATCTGCAGGCAAAATGGGCAGGTTGGCAGTTCGGCTACTCTGAAAGTCAAATAAATTTAAAAAAAAAAGGGGGGGGGGGGAAAGGCTTGTGCAGAAATACGTGGCAGTTGAGGAGGTGGCTGCAGAAGGGAACTGGTGGATCTGGGGGTCCAGATGAACCCCGCTCCTGGGCTTCGTGCAACCCATGCAGATACCTGTCCCTTCCCCTGCAGTCCCAGCCCAGCTGTGTGCTGGGCCATGTTATGCATCACCTCTTCTTCCTTTAGCCTTTCTGTTTCTCTTGCTGTCCACCTGCACTTCTGGATGCATATAACAGCTTGGCATCTGGGACGTGTGTGCTGTTACCCAAACTCTTCTTCCTCCAGGTGGGAGGAAGGTTAAAGCCCAGATGGCTTTGAATAATAAACAGGGCTATAAATCCCCATGGTGCCTGTGGTATATACAGACTCATAAAACAGTGCTTGGCAGGACACCTCACCAATGTGCCATTAATGGGACCACCCTCCTCTTCCACAGCGCCCCACCAGCTGAGCAGGGTTTGGGTGTGAGCACCAGAGATGGATCTTGTTGGATGTTAATTCCCAGCCTGGATAAACACCCTGTTCCCTGCAAGGTGGAAAACCAAGATGCCCAGTTACCTCTGCTCAGCTCCATCCCTGGGCCAGGTCTCAGCCCCGTGTCTCCACTGGGTGATCTAAATCTCCAAGCTGTACGAGGTCTGTGGTACTTGGCTTCATCAGAATGTTGGTGTTTCATGGGCTGTTGGGTCCCCAGGAGCAGCCCTGTACTTCACACATTATCTTCCTCCTCTGAAAGGCAATTTAGAAGCGTAAGAATCAAGATTAAAATGTCAAATACATTCTTCTTTGTTACTCTGGTTAAATGCTTTACTCTGCTGAGGCCAACCTATCTCTCATCTCAGGCTTTGACTGCAAACTCCTCTGTTCCCAGCCCCAGTGTGATGGATCAGGTTCCCCCACACTTTCACGATACAACAATTTGAGTTACTGGGAATGTTGGATCTGCACCCATTTTGGCCAAGGGTGAGCTGTCCAGCCACAGCCCTTGGCCAGCAGCCATCTGTTCCCCCACCCTCCGTGGCTGGTTATTCTCAATCTGTGGCACAGAGACCTGCAGGAAGACATTATCTCTTGTATCTTGGCCTAAATTTTGTCTTTGGGAAGCTGTAGATAGCAAGCGCTGGACCTGATTTTAAAGCATCATATTTCTGGGAATGTTCTCATCATCAAATAAGTCGTTGGCAAGGTAAGCTGGGCCAGAAGGCTCTGATTGGTGATGGTTTATGTGTGTTCAGACTCCCATGCTAGCTGGAGTCCTCCAGCCAATTGCAGTGAATGGGCAGGGAGCTTTCCCTAAAATCCTCGTGATTTGTAGACATTAAAAAGAGCATGTTCCTTGTGGGGTCAGCTTTCCCCAGAGGGGGACATGCATGGAGCCCCAGCCGAGCAGTACCAACAGCACGGGTGGGTGAGGCACAGCCTTGGGGAGCAGAGATGGTGTAAATCAGTGTCACCCCTTGCTCAGTGCACACATGGCTATGAAGCTGCTAGAGATGGTGTGAGCATCCCTGTTGCAAAGGCAACGTGATACAAATGGGTATCATCCCCCTCACCCCCCCATCAGGGTCTCCTGGAGGAGTGGGGACCCCCCAAAACACACGCATGGGTCCTCTTGACCCTCGGGAGCATGGACACACCACACGTTTGCCTTGGGAAGGCCAAGCTCCTGCCTGATGCCAGAGTAAATTTTTATGTTCTGTTCTCCCCCAACACGACACAAGATTAATTACAGCCATAAAAACAGTTGGAGCTTTCTAAATATTTTATGTGAATAAGCACACACAATATGAAGGTTTTACTTGTTACGTTTTCGTAAAGGACATTTTGTTTGTAATAACTAGGAAACCTGACAGGTGATTTTATTTTTAGTGCTCCTGCCCGCTCTGAAGGACTCCAAATGCAGAGAGGAGACAAGGGCAATAAAAACCATGCTCAGAGTCCCAGGGAGGGGATATAGAGCTAAGGAGGAGGGGATTGAAAGAAGGCAGCCACAAATTTCAACCCAAAACCCAACCTCCGTTGTCCTTGGGAAACCGCCTCCCTTTCCTTGCCCTGGAGGAGATCTGGCTCTTCTTTAGCTTTGGGAGCATCGGTGGGATGGGAAGCAGCTCACAGGTAGGGGATACTCAATGGGTGCCAATACCAACGCGGGGATTGCAACCACGGTTGTAGCAGGGGCTCCCCAACACCATGTGCTGGTCGTGATGGTTTGTGCCGAGGATGCATTGCACCTGCTTGCCACTCCCGGCTGTTTTGTGATCTGTACATAGCAGAGGCCGTGCCAGAGCTGGGGGGCAGATGTTTGATCCCTGTTCACTCACTGGAATTCAACAGGAGCCCTGTGGGTCAGCAATTTTTTCTGTCTGTCTTAGTGTCCATCTGCTGCTGGAAACTAGAAACAAGAAGGCACTCCTCTTTTTTTTCTGGGGTGAGTTAGCAGCTAAATCATCCCTTCGATAATGGAAAAATTTTGGGGGGTGCTTGATGTTTCATCTGCTGCTGCCCTTGAAGGGGGAGTCACACTAAGCACAGCCCAGCGGGGTTGTCCCAGCCCATGGTGTTACAGGAGGAGATTTTGCAAAGCTGCCTGTGATGGCTTCATGCTAGCAGCAGATCATGGGCGAGGCACCAAGGGGAAGCCACGAAGCTCTCTTAAGCAGACAGGGAGGGTTTGAGGATTTGGCTTGTCATCTCTGTGTTTGAAAGACTGGATCTTGCTCACTGTTATCCAAAGAGACAAGACTTTACAAGCAGTTCCTAAAGCAGGATCTGGTCCACCCAGGTTGGGCTCACTTGCTGCCTGGGTTTCTCAGGAGTCAGCCTACATCTTCCTCCCTGTTCATGCCTGGCTGCAATCCCAGGCAGAGCAGATTTGGACACCTAGCAATTACAACAGACAGCACTTCTTTCCTCACCCTTCCTGACTATCTCCAGTGATCCCGGCCAGTCGTCCAATTTCCCAGTGTTACTGTGGCAGCGCAAGTCAAGAAGCCATTAGTGATTGAGTCCCGATGTGTCTCATTCTCAGTTTAAATATTGAAGAGGCTTCAAAACACCTCTTCATCCTAGCAGTTGACCTGAAATGGTATCTGTTGCATCACGCAGCTGTTATTTTTTTTTTCAGTGAGCTGTCATGGTTTCTGATTGCGGAGCGAGGAGATGCAGCGCTCCCAAGCCCTGACACGCAGCAGGACTTGGAGTTTGTGCTGAATATTTCATGCAGACAGAGGCACCAGTCTGTTTTCAATTCTGATTTTCTTTGCTTCTCAAGGTGCATAAATGATGCATATTGTTTAAGCTTCCTGGTTTTGGAGGGGGGAAAGAGTGACAAACGCCTTTGCCGTCAGATGCCTGAGTTTTGGGTGAAGCAGACCTCGTGCCTTCAGCTGTCTGTACAATACTGTAAGCAAAGAAGTCCACTGGCAGCTGAGCCCTGGGCAGCCCTCCTGCGTCGCCCTGTGCAGCCAGTGGTGGAGGGACACAGGGACCAGGGTGGCTCAGCACAGAGGCAGGACTCAGCCCTTGTTCAGCAGGATCTAATACCTGTGATCTCCAGCTAATTAGGTGCCTGTTTCAGCCTTTCCAAGGCTTTATCAGGTTAAAACCAATGCTGTTTTCATGGTGGTTAAGCTTTGTTGACTGACTCCAAGTGAAACACCACTCTATACTTGCAGGGAAGGGATGTGGAGCTGCTGTTGCCCCAAAAAAAAGACCTGTTGTGAGATGCTGGCCCCACTGCACGGAAACCCCCAGTGCTGTGCAGGACAGGAGCTCCCCAGCCTCTTAGAGCGCACGTCGAGCCTCCAGCCCTCCTGATTCTGCTCAAGGCATTATGTGTTTCAACTTTGGCATGAAGCACATTGAACAGCTTCGCTTTGGGTTGAAAAGGGACTCAAAAGCAGAGGGGAGATGTGTTATAAGTGCCTCGGTGTCTGTCCAGAGCTGAGCCAGTCCCTGTCAGAGGGGCAATCGGTGTCTGTCCATCCTTTCCACGGGTGGGGTTTCTTTTTCATGGGACAGGCGAAGGCTCCGTGGTGGTAGTGTGTTGTCCAAACACAAGAAATGCACTGGTATGCTTGGGCTGGGGAAGGTGCTTGAGCAAGGGCTGTGGCTCTACAAGCCAAAACGGGGATCAAAATGGGATTTTGCCTCTCTCCCACCTCTCAAAGCACCCCAACATGATTCCTCAAAGCTCTGTGCTCTCCCACGCGTGCCTCTCCACCTCTTTTCGCACATTTTGTGCTGTTTCTCTGGGGCAGAAGCCTCCATATTCAACCACCTGCTGCTGCTGCTGCATCCATCCCATCCACAGGGTCCATCCCGGCTGTGATCTGGAGGACTCCAGGCGGAATCGATCGCTAACACTGTGTCAGGAAGCACCGTGCCGAAGCAGCAGCTTACCGTGGGTTTTTTCCTGCCTCCCAATGAGATACTGTCTACGGATCCTTAGAAAAGTTTCATCTCAATGAAAACCCTTTGTGGAATTTTCAGCAGCCGGAAAACAGCTATTAGAGGAATTCCTGGTGTCATTATAGGCTTTTCTTTGTTGAGGCTCTTGTGGGGAGAGGCTGCCCACCTGATTTTCTCCTTAACAACTCACCTGTGATTGACAGCACAGAGCAAGCTGTCACAAAATGAGACAGAAATGGGTTGTCGATTAGAGCTTTTCTTCAAAGGTCAGACAAAAATTATAATGCAAACCCCAGAGGTATATTTTAGAAGTGATCACTGAAGGCAAAACCTGCTATGTTGTCTGCAGAGCTGTGAGCGAGGGAAAGCTCTGCCCAGGGCCGCATCCCCCCCATGGGGAGGGGGCACAGTCCAGCCCTGAGCGATGATGAACTGGCTCAACCATTGGGGATGCGCTGAGCCCAGGACAGCTTTGGAGACAGGAAGGGAAAGGGCATGTTCCAGCCGAGCAGGGACCAGAGGGGGATATTTTTATTTATTTTCTGTAAATAGACATCCGTGTCTCCAACTCTTACTTAAAGCAGATTAACAGAAAGCACTCCCCACACGTGCATCTTTTTATCTGGAAAGGGTTGGGATTCAGTGACTTTATGTTACTAAGAATTTCTAGAAATTCTGAGTTAATTAAGAAAATTCTTAGTATTAATTACTAAGAATTAATTATTACTCTGTTAATTATTAAGGAATTTTGAGTTAATTACTGCCAGCAAAGGCAGAGATCACAGAAGGTCCTTCAAAGCTGGGAAGACCAACATCTCTCACCACACCACCTGTATGGCTATTCCCACACTGGGCTAACGGCTTCTCAGTGTCTTTTAGCAGATCAATTTTTGCTTTAAATGATTGTGCAAGTTAATAAAAAAACCTGTCAGACTAAAAATGAAACATCTCAGCCAAGATTTCTCAAAATTGTTTTGAGGGCTTTGACCTTTATTCTTTGCCCTCCCAATTCCAGGTTTGAAAAGCTTTGCAATATCTTGACATTTGGGGCAGGAGCGAGGGGGAAAAAAAAAAAATAAATTTGCACCTAGATTTTCCCTTAAGCAATGAAGCAGTAAAAATGTAGATTTAGTCACCTGGACAGGCTCTGCAGTTCAGCCTTCCCTCCTTTTTTTCCTTAGGCCATATCTACCGCTACGTTCTCCATAAATAATCTCCAGACTTCCTACAGCCTTTAATACTAATTAAGTCTTAAAGTAGGCAGAAAGGAGCTAAGGGAGACTTATATCACAGGTTCCTCGGTCAGTATTGCAAGTACTTTGCTTCCTGTCTTCAAAGCATTTTCAAGGGAACGTTTTGCAGCATTTTGTAAGGATCAGAATTGTTTAATGATGCTGGAGTTTGGAGTCGCTCGTCCCTATAGCCTGTGTAATCCATAACTGCTGGCTTGGGGAAACTTCATTGCTGTTTCTTCCCATTTAAAAAAAAAAAAAATAATGGGTTTTTTTCCTGTTTGTTTTGGAGGGATTGGGGTTTTTATTGAATCCTGGAGGAGGGCTGGTGGGCAAAAACTTCCGAGTTAAAGTGGTCAAATAGCTCTGGCTGCGCTATCTGGTATGGGAGAGAGAGAGAGTAAAATGCTCTTATAAGGGGAAAACTGCCCTGTGGGAGCATCAAAGCACATGCAGGGATTCAAGGCTGGAAAACAACATTTCCAGCATGTAATTCTTCATCTCAAAATGACCCTCGACAGCTGACGAGTGCAAACGCCTCAATGAGAGATGCCACGTGTGTGAGTGGGGGAAAGGACCCTGAAACCTTTCTCTTTTCTTTCTTGCTGTGTTTTCAATACCTACAATGCTAAAAGCCCTCATTAAAGTTTAGTCCTCCACACTAACTCTACGTCCATGATGTCGCCAACCTCCCATTAATCCCAGTACCCATTTGGAGATACGGAGCTGATGTCCTGCCTGGTTTATTGGGTTTGCTTCGAGCCAACCACCTTTGCAGCAGTGTTTTTCCTTCTTTCTCCAAGCGGAGCCTGTTTTAATCTGTCACAGCAAGTTTAGCTTCGGTGTTTGCAATTGCTTTCTGGAGAAGATAGTCTCTCTCTCTCTGTTGACTGAAGGGAAAAGCAATGAAAATAAGTAGTTAATTTAGAAACACCAAAGAGCCAGTGCCGGGAGAGGTTTAGACTAATGCTTGGGGAGAGGGATGGCGGTGGCAGGTCTGGAGGGACAGGCTAAGCCTTCAGATCAGAGTCAGGTCCCAAAATAGATGCCAACGTTCCCTAACCAATGCACAGGTTGCACTGGTGAGGAGGAAAACATTGTTTAAAACAGACCTGAGACCAAAGGTTTGTTGGGGTTTTTTTCTACATTGGAAACGTTTGATTTTCGAAATGCTGAGAGAGAATTTTGACTCATGAAATAACTTTTTAAATATTAAAATTATTTTTTAACAAACTTGACCCCAGTTCACAAAGCTGGGATGTGCATTTTCTGGTCAGAAAAAAAAGCCCTCACCCAGGCTTGGTTAGAGGATAAACAACAGGTAACGGAGGTGAAGAGGGGAAGAGAGAATAACTGGCTGGCTTCATCCAAAATCCTGGGCAATCGATGTAAAGTCTCCAGTGGGCTTGAGGCCACGGCCCGGTGAGATGGAGGAGATAAATAGGACAGGCGGATCAATCGTGGGCAAGAGGAAGGAGAACAAACGTCACAAATCCAATATTTTAAAAAAAGAACAATGCAGAGTTAAAAGCTTTGGCTTGACAGATTTGGCATTACAATATCAAAGCTTTTATCAGCACTGGGAAATATTTCACCTCAAGTTGACGCTCTTTGGCAAAAATAAGAAAGGGAAGAAAAAGACATTAAAAAAAATCTGCATTTTTTTTTTTCCCTGTGTAAAGGAAAAAACACCTCAACAGAAAGATTGCTTCGATCAAAAAGCCATGTAGCATCTTGCCTGTTCCCAGAGAGACCGTGGAGAGCACAGCCCAGTTGGTAATTTGAACAGGAGCAGCAGATAAATACACAGATCTTTTAAATTCCAGGCATGAAATGGGGAAAGCGGTGAGTAGCAGAGCTGGAACAGCTCTAGGTGAGAAAGACACTAAGACGGGTACAGGCAGGGATATGTGTGTTGTCGTGGGCAGAAGCACCCACCTCCCACCCTGCTTCTCCCCCACTGTGCATCCCCAGGATGAGCAAATCTGGTTCTCGGGGTGGAAATGATTCAAGGATTTACAAAGGATCCATTTCATTCACATCTCTCTCAGCTTTCTGCATCGCACGAGCCGGGAAGCTTCCCCCATCTTCCCCAGGTACCAGTCTCCTACAGATCTGCAGGCAGCAGATTTCGGGCACGAGCTTGCAGGAGGAGGCACGGCAGGGGAGGCAGGTGCGATGGCGAGCCCGGTTTTCTCTCACTGCTGTGCACTTTCCAGAGTGGCTCAATTAAGCTCCACGGTTGTTATTGATATTAATGAAGGGAGAAAGCTGGCCTCTGAAGGCTCGGCTAATTTCCGTGTCTGATGCTTGTGGTGTTTGAATATTTGAGGATTTTCATTAAATTATTAAAAAATAAATAGGGGCATCAAGATGGTCTTACCTCTCGGTCACAAAATGCAGGCAGTGGCAGGATGAGGGGAAGGAGATCTCTTCTGGGCCAGTCCTGCCTGGGAAAATAAACCAGCCATTCAAACATGGCAGAGGACCTGTTTAAAAGCATAAATAATTTTAATTTGAGGGGTTTAGAGATGTCTGCCAAAGGGGTTTAGAGATAGCTGCTGAAGTACCCTGTTGGCCAAGGAAGCCCTCAACAACATGCCCCAATCAGGCTGGTGGAGCCTGAGGAGGATCGATTAAAACAGCCCTGAAGTTTGTCCCTTCCAAACCCCCATGGCATAAGCATCACTTACACAGCTTCAACCCAGCCAAACGAAAGCTCTTGTCCCAAATTTCCGAAGGGACGGTGTGGGCATGAGCTTGACAGCTCTGCTAAAAGCAAGGTCTGCTCAGCTGTGCAGCGTAACGCCAAGGGAGGGCACAGGTTCAGCTCGGTTTGGGGCCGCAGGAATTAAAGGGGAACAGGCAAGAAGTCTCTTGCCAGCCTATTTTATGCATTGAACTGCAAAAGGATGGGTTTTCTCACCTGCTGCTTCTCTGAGATGGTGGAGGCTCTCCCAATTAGCTCCCGGCACTTCAGCGTGCTCACACCTCTCCCGTGAGGCTTTTGGTCAGGTTATCTGGCATGGATTTTCTCTTTTCCAGCTTGTCGGAGGTGAAAGGTACTGTTTTTTCTCTCATATAATGAGCTGCTTTGTGCATGTCAGCACTGGCTCTGTATTGTGTCTTCATTCACACCTTCATGGAGAATTTAGAAATGCGACATCTCGTTTCTGGTTCGCTCTTTCAAGCATTTTTAATCTCTGCACATAAACAATGCATAGCAACAGGAATCACTTTTTAAACAGGGGGGAAGCAGATTTTTCTTTTGAGAACGTATTTGCAAATGGCTTTCATCCCTTCTCACAGCGCTGGGTCTGAACAGCAGCATGAAAGAGGCAAAGTGTGCAGCACAGGAGGAAAAGACACATAAAGCCAAAGGATGTGAGAGAGCCTTGTTACACAGACTTTTGAAAGCCCGTGTCTCCGAGTCTTACAGATTTAAAAAAAAAATTATCAAGTGTTATGAGTAGTTTTCCTTATTTTCAGGTTGGTGCAGTATACTTGGAGTTTGAAATGACTTGAAGGGGAGATGCAAGAAATTGGTGGTAGAGCTGGGGATGTTCTCCAGACCCTGGGCTGCTCGTGAAGCTCAAGCTGTCTTCTGAACCAAGAAGATCATCTCTGGTGGGATCTTGGGGTGAGTGAATTGTTCCTCCTATGGCAGCCAACATTGTTTCCCTCTGATGTTAGGGTAGAACTTCATGGGAGAAGGTTACAAAGCATGAATTCAGCAGAAACACTCTTTGCTCTTGATGGGTGGGGACAGATGAGGTCCCAACAGCTGAAAACTCCTGAGTTTCCTTCTTGCTGTTCGCTGCAAAGCAACATTCTGTGGCCACATATACACCAGCTGCAGCTTGGGCTCATCCCTCCTTCTCCCCGACTTTGGCCAGGGCAGGGTAGGACACACTGGCCATGATGCTGTGCCTTCCTCTTGCTCGTGGATCTGGAGCTGTTCCCGCCGCTTGGACGTTGCTGCAGGCCAGGTCATGGTTATTTAAACAGAGTGAGAGATTTCTCCATTGGGTCCAGGAGATCTGAGCTGAACTGCCCGAGAACAGCAGGGACAGCCATGCATTGAGCGAGCCCTGCTGAGCACGGCCGCTTTGGGGCAATCCCTCCAGGGCTGGCCAGGACCATTACACTACTTCCATTTTTTGCAGCCATGCTGCTTCAAATGAACCACATTCAATCTTAAACCTTCCAGATTTAAACATGAGGAAGAAGGTACCTTAGCACGTACCACAGCTCAAAAAGGCCAGCTTGCCCCCTTCCTGATTTTCACATATTTTGCATGGTATAAACGACTTTATTGAATCCCAGGTAGGTGGCTGAGGAGTCCTTCACAGAGCCAGGAAGGACTTGGCTGTGTAGTCTTAGCTCTAATCACAAAGCACAGAGCCTCAGCCATTTTTCTTCTAAAGAGATGGGTTTTGTGCTTGGAATTGAGCCTGAAATTAGCCTTTTCACTGGCATGATGGTAGATGGTGGATGCAGATCTTTCTCTGAGCCTGCGGGAAGTGGTCCAATCTCTCGGCTTACGGCAGCATCCCAGAATGCCTTTAAAAGCACAAAAAGTCAAACTTTGTGTTAGCAGCTCAGCTGCTTCAAATAACACAGAAGGAGATTGGGGAAGAAAATAAACAAACCCAGATTTTAACAAATATCTTCTGCTTCAAGCCCATTCTGTATTTGTTGGCAAGGTGAGTGCACTTTCCAAAAAGCCTTTTAGGTTTTTTGAATGGTAAATTCAGATCTTGTGCTCACTTGAAGGGAAATGACAGAAAGCAGGAATGGGGCAACACCCCCCCTCACACACACACACATTTTGTATAAATCTAATCATCAGCCTGAAAGTAGACATTAAAATTACAATATAGCTCTTGACTTTTGGTAATTAAAAGCATTTTGTGATGACTCGCTTGATTAAAACGAGATCATCCATTTAAAATGAAAATTCAGAATGAAAATTGCTTTTGTTGCACCAATTATTCTATTTTAAAACTCCTTGCTGTTATCACCCTAATAAAAAGCTGTCACTTCTTCTGTCAAGTAATTCACAACACGAGGCATTTGCATTTCTCCCCGACTCGTGTTTAGTTCAGTAATTACAAATGGATTCTTCTTCTAACCCCCCTCTCCCTCCATTCTTCCCTCCTGAGCTCACCCTCCCTCACTGTCACAGGGTGAGCTGCTGCCCTTCATCCTGGGCAAGCAGAGAGAAATCCCAAGCAAGGAAATTAGGGAAGGAGAAAAGGAAATTATCAGCAGGGTCAGTGCTTTCGATCTATAAAAAGCAGCGGTGGGTTTAACCCGTGGTGCTGGGGAGGCCGAAAGCCCCCAGCATTGCTGCTTGGCTGATAGGGGGGAGCTGGCAGAGGCTGCCCAGTGCTTGAATAGGCAATGTGACAGCCACTTATTTTTTTTTAACAAAAAAAAAGCCCAACAAACCCAAAAACCTCTCTCTGCTGAATGGAATGATAATTCCCTGCCATTAATTGAAATTTTGATGGACTAGATTGAATAAGTAATGCTAAAAGCCAGTTTCACTTAAAGATCATGGGCTAGATTATGGGGGTGTGTGAGAGAGCGAGCCAGGCTTGGGGAAGATGGGAAATAATTTCACTTCTGCTGTTAGCCTTTCCCTGTTGTGATTCAACTCTCCAAGCAAAAACACAGCCAGAAGTCCTCCCTCCTTCAGTTCCTCCCAGTCCATCCAGCAGATGTGACTGTTTCCCAGAAGCCGGTCCTGTTGTCCCCATTCCCACCACCCTCACCTCTGCCAAGGGATGCTAAAGGGGGCTTGGGGACCGTTGCTTGCTAAATGTGAAAGGAGGGAAGTAAAGGAGTTAATTGAAAAGGATAATTAATTAAACGGCAGTCAATGGAGGAGCAGGGTGTCCCCACTGCAGGCAGCTGGGCCAGCTGGGGGTACTGGAGCGTGCTCGCCCCCATGCATGGCTTGCTGCCATCCAGCTCATCGCCAGCGCTGCTGCCAGCCTGCCCTGAGCCCCTTCTCTTCCTCTGCTTTTCGCTGCTGCCACCAAGTTTGCAGGAGCAGCCGTGGCTTCGGTGGCCGCGCGGTCTGATCTCGGTGCTGTGGCTGCCCGAGCCGGCACTCGGACACGTGCCGTAGGGAGGCACAAGCATCTGAGGTTGTAGGATATTCCTAGCACTTGTGGCTCTGTATACGTATATTTGTGTGCATGCCTATATAATTGTATTTAGTATACGTGGAGCTATATGTGTGGGTGTATAATATATAAATAAATACATATGTTTCAAAGTTCTGCATTTTCCCATCTGAAAGCTGTCTCCGGCTTACAGCTCAAGACATAAAGGCACACCACTCTCTCTCTCGGCTTTTTATCTCTTTTTCCATAGGCAGCTGCTCCTTCTCTCCCTCTCTAACCTGACAGCGCCGCTACATGAGCCTGTATTCCAGGGCTGAGGGTTTTCAATTTATCTGCACAAAGCACTTGTGCTTAATCTGGAAAGCGCGGGGACATTAGCACCGCCTCGCCCGGGCTGCGCCTCGCAGCCAGCCAGCCCGAGCAGGGCAGCAGTGCGGGGCTCGCTGCTCTCGCTGCTTTTATTTTGTGCTTTTCTTTTCCCCTTCTTCCTCTTGGGTAAACTGGAGCCAAGAGCTTAAAGAAGAAAAAAAAAATTAGAAAAACAGCAAGCTTTTGAAGGGCAATGTGCTACTGGTAAATTTTTTCCTTCTTTCTTTCAGTGTATTTTGCTCTGATATTCCCAATTCCCAGACATGGCATAACCCTCCTCCTCTACTCATTCTTTCTTGTGATAGAAGCACCTTGCAAACTGTAAACTCTAGGAGAAAGCCAAAATAATTGAGAAGAAGAGGGGAGAGCAATCCCCTTGTGCAGCCATGCCCTGAGGGTGTTGCAGGTTGGCAGCAGGAGGGTGGTGGGATGGAGATGCAGAGGCCACCCAGCCCTGTGCTCATCCCTGCGCAGCCCTGCCTGGCTCTGATGGGACACGTCTGTCCCCTGGGGCGCAGGTTCATGGCCAGGGCTGTGCCCTCAGCCTGGCCTGCCGGCACGCAGCCTGGGGTTGATCTGATTTCCCCTCCGAGCTGGGGACTGCCTGGCATGGAGGGGAAATCCTTGCACCTCCAGGTGTCCAGAAAGCTCCTGTCCCTTCCAAGCTTCTCCCTACAGGAGCATCTCAGTCCCTTAGTCAAGTACTGAGGTTTTCTCCTGGGCACCACCAACCATGCAAGTTTGGGATGAGCCAGATCTGAACATTGAAACACGGGTGAAATTTTCCCCAGGGCTCTTTGATGAGGGATTTCCATTTCAACGGAGAAAAATTTGCAGAATTTGGAGAAAAGAATCTCTTTGGAGCCTTCTTTTTTTCTGCTTTCCCGGGTGCACAGCTCTCAGTGATGGAAATAAGAAATAGCAACAAAAATACCAGCTGAGTCTTACATGTCTAGGTTAATAATCAGGTTGAAGAAGCCAGATACAGCAAAGGCACAGCTATGACTTGTGTTACAGGAAAAGGGAGCACATGGTGCCTTGTGTGTTTTCTTTCAAAGAACAAAATCAAGATGTAAGGAACCAGCGAGGAGGATGAAGGGGGCACTTAGCAGGCTATGATTAATCTGCAACCTGCTTAATCGGCCTCAGGATAACTGAGAGTTGTCTCTGGATAATTGAGATCAATGGAGTATCATTAGAGGCTGCTTTAAAGAGCACCCGGCTTCAAACGCTGAGTGAAGCAGGAGGAATCAGGGGAGCGAGGACAGAACCCGGGAGCAGAGAGAGGAGGCTGAGCAGTGATGGGGAAAGGGCCCTCGTGCTACATAAGTGACGCTCAGGAGAAGGTGGTTTGTGGCGGGTTTGTTTAAGTTCAGGACCTGTGACTTTCCAAGCACCTGATGTCTGCCAGAGGGATATACAGGAAAGATGATTTTTTTGCTGAACACACGCTAAGGCTGTAATTCATCCCCACGCTGAGAAGCCGGTACAATACAGATCTGCTGACGCGTGTGCACCGCGTGTCCCACGTTCACGGAGTGCACAAATCTTTTAATGCTTCCAGCTACAGAGATGTGTGTGCTCAGCCCAAGGGGCAGCATGATCTGGGACTCTGGGGAGCACAGGTTCCTCCAGTCCTTCTGCAGCAAACCCAGAACCTCCTGCAAATAGAAGCAATTCAGTTGATGCAGCCTTTTGTTGGTCTGGGATGTCCCCTAAGCATTCTGTGTTTGGATTTGTGGCGTATCAGGCGAGTCCATAGTTACTCCTGATGGGAACATCCAAACTTCATCTCAGGTCTGCAGGTACCATATCTCCACGTTCAGCCTATGCCCTCTGAGAGAGGCTGGATCAGGCATTCCCCTGAAGGGCTTGGCTCCCTTCTGCCTAAACTGTGTGAAGAGAGAAAATGCTTTTAGTTTTTGCCCCACTGTGCCAATGAGGTCAGGGAAAGAGGGTTGTTAATTCCAGAGTTTATAGGAGGAAGCTTTTAGCCATTGGTTTCTGTCCAAGCCCTGGCACAAGAATCAAATACCCAGAAAACAAGACCCCAGAAAGGGGGAGAAGTGTCATTTCAGATCAGGGAAAATCCAAGTGCTGCTAGGCACAAACAAAAGGCGATTTGGCAGCTGTTGACCAAGCAGGCTTTTTCTTTCTTCTCTTCCGCAGTGGCTATGGAAACTGCTGTTGTTTGTCCACCTTCCCGAGGAAGGTGGGCATGGCGGGCGTGCAGAGCTTCCCAGGAAAAAGCCTTTGCAAAGCAAAATAAGCCAACACTGGACCTTTGCCTTGAAGGGTACGAGGGGCTGGGAGCTGCGAGGTGGCCAGGCAGGGGAGCAGCACAGAGACCTATGGCCACGCATGCCAGTGCTCCGGGATAGTGGGTGGATGGGAACTGCTCCATCTTCCTGCTGACTCTCTGGGTGACCACAAAAAGGTGCTCCCAGCCCGAGTGCCCGCAGTGCCAGTGCTCCCCAGGCAGCTCATCTCCCTTCCCCATTTGATTCATTTTAGTGATTAAACTGGAGATTTTATATCTGAATTTTAGCATACTGTTGTCATCCTCATTTGGCTCTGGGTGGTTGGGGTTTTTTAAATCCAGAAGCCCTTTGCAAACTGCTTTTCACACTCTCATCTAGCGAGGACTTTTTTTAATGCAAATCCCTTGACTCCAGAAGCTCTGGATTGGAAAAGGAAAAATAACTATCATGAGACTTGAGCTGCTAGGCTCAGTGATGGGCATGAGAAGTTTGAGGTTTACAGATTAAATATCAGAGAAGCTGTCATGGCTCCAGGGTGGTTTCAGATGAGCATGTTCAAGATCAGCGGTGTTTACAGCAGGGACTCGGTGTGAGGAATTGCTCTCTGATTAGCAAAACAAGGAGCGGTTTGGGACCATCCCCTCTCTTGCCCTGTGCATTGTAGGTTCTGAGAGGCTCCTTGAAGCCCCTACATAAGCCCTTGCTCCAAAGGAAGTCGTTTTTCAGCTCTTTTGAGTGGTTTGCAAAGGTTAATGAATAAGGAATCAATTAATGGTTTCCTAGCCTTGCACTTTCTCTTTTCATTTAAAGGGTTCCCTTTTTGAAGATTAGTTTAATGTTAAGAATAATCTGGTTTTGCTGAGAGCTAATTAAATGTGGCACCATCTCTCCTTGCCCTGCTTTCGCTCCTTAAAGCAGACTGGAGCTCCAGGAGCTGCTCTCCCTGGGCAACAGTGACGAGCCACCCCGGACCCCGCCTGGCTGTCGGGGGGCAGCAGAGGGGGACTTCAGCCCCCCACAACTTTGGTGTTTCACCAGGAGTTGCCCAAGTGTTTTGGGCTACTTGGGATTTAGACAGTTCCCTGCCCTCTTTCTCTGGCTCTGTCTCCAGTTTGCAATGGCTGTGGCTGCAGCCCAGGGCAAATGTCCCCACCAGTGCTCTCTTGCTGCTTGAAGAGGGTTCAAAGCACCAGGAATTGCACAGGGTTAAGCTCATGTGTGGGTGGAGAAGCCAGGAGCAGGTTTCTTTCCTGTCTCAAAAGGAATCCAGACTGAGCCACTCAAAAGAGTAACTGAGCATTTCCTCAGAAAGCCAAATACAGACCATGAGCAGTATCAAAGGGATGTGGGAGAAGCTCATGGCTGTAACCCCCAGTTGGATCCACCAGTCCCGATTCTGGTAGAGCAAAATTGGGTTTGACCCCACTTGCGTGCCCAACATGACTCCAGCAGTCACAGCTCGCTCAAGATTTCCTTGCACCAGCACGTTACACTCCCACTGTCCCTTATTTAGGCACTGCTTTACCAGAGCATCTCACCATCAAGGAGACTCTGGAGTCCTCATGATCTTCTGTGGACTATGTCCATTTACCCAGATCCAAAGCCATCAAACGCAAAGGCAGCCACGCGTTGAGTTCAGCGCACTTTGGCTGAGTTTCTCCATCGATCTGGCCCATTTTACAGGACCAACCTTCAAATAAAACACTCAGCACGCATTAGCAGTGGTAGCAGTACCAGCACCTGAAAACTCAGAGTTCAACCTGGTGGCAGTATTTAATCAAGAAAGTGCTTTTATCTCCCTTGCCGCATGGGAAACCCATCACACCTGGTCAGAGAGCCTTTTTGGTTCACGCTGCTCGGCCGAGATTTTTCTCTGATTTATTAAAGCAGCTTCCCCTATTACCAAAGCACTGGAACAGAAACACCCATCAAAGGTTTAAGAGCCTAAATGGGTGTTAATTAGCCCAGCAGGGAAGGCAGAGTTTCAATAAGGTTTATCTTTAAACTACTATTAAGTTTGACAATGTAAAGAGATAAATTTGGTACTTAATTCAAGCCTCGCCTAATCAAATAGATTATGGTTGTTACCCGTATCTAAAATGTAAATAATCTTTAACTTCGGGGGGTTTGTTTTATGGAACAGTATCGTATTGAGCCCTGCCGTCCTCTCTCTCGCCCCCACCACACAGCATCCACCACCGAATCCTTCTTAAACCGTTCTGCTTTAAAGGGATTAGGAAGAGGGTTGGATGGAGCTGAGCAAGGCAAGGGACAGCGTAGTATTTCGGTGCTGATTAGCTGCTCGCAGGGTGCAGCCAAAGTGCCTGCTGAGCTGGGACGGGCCCTTCGCCCCAGCGATGGCTGGGGCAGGTGAAGTCACCTTGAGCACTGGCAGCTTGTTTTGTCCTGGGTGTTTTGCACGTGTCTGAGGTGCAGGGAGCATTTTATCTTTTGCTAAGTATTGCATTGATCCTGGTGTTTAAAACGTGGAGGCTCAAGCTCTAATAGAGCTTTCAGAGAGGCAGAAAGCATCAGTCAGCAGGGAAAATCACTTCCAAGTAGCCTGAACTTTGTTAGAAGGGACACACCAGACCTTCATGCTGCTCTGTGGGATATTTGGGTAGGAGGGATACTGGGCCATGTCCCTACAGGGGATTTTGACTCCTGTTGTCCCTTGGCACAAGTGTCCTGAGCCCTGGTTTACACCAAGCTCCAGCCAAGCACCATCTACACTGGAAGCATGCATTAGTTTGGCTACAGTGGGGCCAGAACTCAGGGTATTTAAGGCAAAACCCATCAAAAAAAATTTTTTTTAAAAAAAAAAAAAAAAAGAGAAGAAGAAAAAACAGCTGCCTAAACCCAGATGAACCTTTCCAAAGACTCCCTTTCTATCTCAAAACTCTGCATAAGGGCCACATCTCTGTCCAGCCCGCAAGGAAATTCTCAGCTCAAGCATTGTATCAGGGAGGAAAAGCCACTTTTCTAAAGCTTGAGTCCTTTTCTTTTCGTTTTTCTACTCTTTCCCCCCCTTCTGTTAATCTAATCGCATTGTGCAGGAAAGGAAAAAATAAAAGGGCAGATGGGAATTTACATGCAGCAGGATTTTCACTGGGACTTTTAGATATTTGCAATACCTCAAGGAATAAAGAAAACCATACAGATTATGGACTTAGAAACCATCCTGTGCCCAGTGTGTGTGTGTGCATGTGTATGGGCACTGAGATATTAGCCACACACACACAGAAAAAGAGCAAACAACAAATTTATCTTTACAACTCTTAAATTATCTTTCAGTTGACACTTATTAACCTCCTGCCAAACTCATTATCTACGTGAATAAAACTCAAGCTATCAAACAGAAATGGCTCATAGGGCTGCTGCCCATGCTGGGGGAAAATTTGGTTGTGAAAAGGCAAGCTGAAACAAGGCTTTCTGTATTATTTTATTTTATTTCACTCTAAAAAGCTGAATCCTAGACCTTGCTGAAAGGGGCTCCCGGCATGATGCACGTCAGAGAGTGCAACCAGCCAAATTAACATACAGAGAGCTGTGAAATCCAGGCAGAGGAAATACATTCTGCTCTGATTTAGTTTTAGGTCTCAGAGCAAAAAGTCCTTCTCCTCCTTCCAGGCTGTGATGGTTGCTGCATGTTTCCTAGGGCTGGTGCATGACATTTAGAGACCAGGAGTGGAGGGAATTTTGCTTGCTAATGAGGAGGACAATTTGGGTCTGGGATTTGCAGCCTTGGGGAAGAGGGAATATCCGTTACTTTGTAAATATCTGTTCATTTATCAATGGAAACAGGCATTTCCTTTGGCCAAATAGCACAGCCTCAAGGATTTAACTCCCAGGTCTGGACTAGCATTTTCTATCCTACTCTGACACTAACCTCCTCAGTGACTTTTTGGGGAAAAAAAAACATTACAGTCACATTTCACCACAGTTGCCACTAAGGGCACAGTGAGCATTAACACCTACAAAGATCAAAAGATGGAGATTGTTTAAAGGAAAGAAGGGCTTTGCATACATACCCCACCCTTCTGGAGAGGCAAAAATCCCCCCCTGCTCAGCAGGTGCTTGTTGAGCTCTGGCATTTGATGGCTCCAAATTAATCAAATAAACAAGGCACCTCTGCGCAAGGAGCAATTAGAGGCAGCCGAGTCCTGCTCCCTTCCCCAGCTGCCTCTGTGACAGGTTAAAAACCCTTCCCTGCGTCAGTGCCTTTCCAGTAGCTTTTGGAGCCTGCTAAGCACGGCTCAGGGCTGACAGCCAGGGTAAGATTTCCCCCTGTAAGGCAGCGGCCAATTAACCCAATGAAAAGGAGGGAGATGGAGCAGACAGGGCTTCTGCAGGGGCAGGGAAGGCCTTTTCAAGCGGCGGAGGGGAACAGGCAGGGAGATAAAGAGAATTTGGGGCTCCTCCAACCCTCGCTTTGTCTGGACTGGTTGTTTATAGGAACTCTTTCCCCAGATATCCCTATGGAGAGCAGCATGTGGTCCTCCTCTCCCTGGGTTTCCTGTTCTTGGTTATCCAAGCACTGTTCCCTCCCTGAGATGCATGTGCGTATCCCAGCTGCGATTTCCAGACCAGGGATCCCGTGGCTGTTTGATCCACATAAAAACTCTGTGTTTGTGGGATCACTAGCGTATCAGTGTCTGGGCTCACGTTTTGCACGGACTGGCGGGTGATGGACACGGCAGTCACCTCCACCAGCATCGTAGGTGATCTGGGTACATGCAGGGGGGGACACATGCTGCCTGCAGGCAGCAAAAGGAGAAGAGCAGCAGGGAACAGGAGCGTGGTCATCCCCGAGGACCAAGGTATGTGCTCTGGTGTGTACAAGGCTGAGCGGACTAGCAGCAGTATATCAGCTCTTTGCAGCTGGTCTGTGTGCAAGCTGCATTTGTAGCCTAATTGCATGTAGCCAACCCACACGACTGACTGTGTCCCCACATGCCATCTGGCAGGGGCATGTGTGAGCCATGTAGCAAATGTGTTTTATCTGTGAACGGAAAATGCTTTGCATCTTCTGCGAGGTCCGTTACTGAAGCGATGCTAGAGATGGGAGGGAGAAGCCATCCCGATGCCGAACGCCCGTGCCTTTCCCTTTGTGAGTTAGGAAAACTTGCTCAGAGCATCTGTAAAGGCAGATGAAAATCAAGCCCCTTCTCAAGCAACCAGCTTTCAGGCTGAGCCAGGGCTTTGTGCATTTCCCCTCGTTAGGCTCTAAATTACTTCCTTCATTTTCCCCGTCACTCCTGAAGTTGTTTCAAGCCCCAGGGCTGCAGGCATGCACGGGGCTAATCCTTTGCGAGCTCTGCTGTCTGGTGGACTTCAGAGATATGCGATAGACTCCGGCGCTCGGGCAGGCTGAGGCACCATCCATCACATCCACTTGAGACAGCTGTCAGCAAAGCTAATCATCCACCGCCCAAGTGATGTTCCCCCGACGTCTGCCTGCCTCTGGGAAAGGCTGGTCCTTCCTCAGTGCCACCGAAGGGAATCGAGACAATTGCTGAGAGCGGAGGGAGCCTGGTGGGAGGAGCGGAGACAAGTGGCCCAGCTCCAGGGCTGAGCCCTTCCTCCTGCTTGTGCCACCCTCACACCCAAGCAGCGGTTGGCAGGACCACGGCTCACCACCGCTGTGCCTCCAGGAATTGGGGTATTTGCTGGCAGGGTGAGCCCCTGCCCATGTATCGTGCCCAGGCGCAGAAGCCAGCAGAGATTTGTGTCCACAAGAGCAATAATTACAACCGATGTCAGTTTAAGGTGTTAAGTGCAGCCCTGTTCCCCCCTCCAAGGCTGGGAGCACCATAAATAACGGCGATACTGCCCCTGGTATAGGAGAAACCTGTAGATTTAAGTTCTGGCTATTTTCCTTTGAGCTGCCTGTCACATTATTACACATCAGTTTGGTCATGCTGGGTGTTCCCCAGGGACACCTTTGTTCCCTTTGCTGAAGCATTGGGGACTGTCCCCAGCTGAGCCACAAGCATTTTGTGTCTCCCCAGTCCCTCTTTGCAGCACACCTGCTTCTGCATGGTCAGGCACATAGGTCTCCCAGTTGGGACACATAGAGGAAACCAGTGGCCCTGGCCCTTGGGCAGACAATCTCTTTGGGGGATGCTTCAGGGTACTGAGGAGCTGGGAAGTGTGGGGGACTGGTCGGCGTTGTCCCAAAGAGCCCAGCAGTGCCAGGAAGGTGAGGATGGCATGGAAAAGGGATACTCGCAGGAAGTGCTTCTGCTCAAACTGGTGGACTAGGACACTTGCTGACCTATGCCCTGCCTTCCCAGGGAAGCACCCCTGCGTCCATTCAAGCAGAGGAGCGATCTGCCCTGAGCTGAACTCCTCACTGGAGACAGATGAGAGTTTGCAGTGTGTTTAATTCATGGCCCCGTGTTTCTATTTTTGGTTGCTCTCAGGCCTCTCTGTACTAGGGAGGCACCTCAGGAACTATTTTCCTTCTCCTTTGCATGCTTCTCTCCCGGCAGTGCGTGCCGAGTGCAAGCCCGTTAGTTGGGTTTGGGGTGATGTGGGGCCACAAAAGCAGAGACAAGGACAGAGTCCTGCTGGAAAGGGACATCCAGATGCAGAGCAGCCACAGCTTCAGGATGGGGTGTGTGGCCCCACCACAGACCTGTCCAAGCAGTGCACACCTCTCCTCATGATCATCCTCTTGGTGCAGTGGTGGGCACTGATTTCCGTATTAAAGGCTGGAAAACTGAGACATGGAAGTATCAAGGTCACACAGGAGCGTAAATTTAAGTTCATGTTCCCCTGAGTGTGAGATAAGGCTGCGGATGAGCTTTGACAGGTGAAATCTTGTCTTCAGCCTGGGCCTAACCTCATGTGGGGTCTGTAGTACCATGAGAGGCTGCAGCCACCACTGCATCTACTCTTCCTCCCCAGCCAATTCCTCATCCATAAGATTATTCTCTAGACAGAGCAACCTGCACAAGGACAGGTAATTCATGGCTGCTGATGGGCTGGTGCATCTGTCTGACCTATGGCACTGCCATCTCTCCTGCCATTGGTTTCCACAGGAATTTCCTGGGCCAAAGCAAGCTGCAGGAGATATATATATATATGTATATATATATATATATTTCTCTCTCTTTCTCTCCTGCAAGCTGCTTGAGAGCAAAGTCATTGGCATAGCATAAATAGGGAGCACGCTGGGCATCCGCCAGCTAAGCTGAATCCCCCTCCACCTCCTGCCGTTTCCAATTTGTAGCCCATATTTTAATTCCCTGCCCCACTGTTCCCTTCCTGCTCTCATAAAAGAGACCGTCCCACCCGAGCAGCGGCTGGCAAAGCAGCTGCCATTTGCAGCTAGATAATGATGAAGATATTTTGGTTCTCATTGGGGTTCCAACCGCGGGAGCCTGGTGCTGCTGGCACCAAAGGACAAAGTTGCTTCTCTTGCTTTTATTCTTTTTTTTCCCCACTGTCCTTTGACTGCAGTATTGTTTTTATATATTTATTTTTACATATAAACTTTGGATTCTGTTAAGGATGGAGGAGGAAGAGAAACACTTGCAAATAGAAACTGTACCAGAATTGCTTGTAAAGCATCCTCATTCCTCCTGGGGTGCTGGTAACCAAGGGCAGATCCAGGCCTGAGAGAGCAGAAGAGTGCTGTGGCATCTTTCCTCCCCACCACGTGATACAGGATTTGTGCCAAGAGGCAAGCCTCATCTCACTGGCAGCTTTGAAGTGCTCAGTGGATTGTTTGTGCAGGCAGAAATCTGGGCGGGGAGAGAGGGAAGAAAACACAGACATCACAGAAGCAAGAATGGCCATGTGGTGGGGAACACACCGGATGGAGCATCCTTTACCCTCCAGCTCCCTCCGCTCCATTTCAGCTGCATTACGAGAACCAGATCCCCCACACCACGGCTGTACCACTCTGCTGTCCCCAAATGTGAGGAGCAAAGGAACATTAAAAGTCCAGATGAGACCACTAAGGAGGAGCAGTCCTTCCCACAGCTCCTGGAGAAGCAAGATCACTTCCTTTTCTTCTGTGGTCGACAGAAAGCAGCTGATCCTGTGAATCCTTCATGGAGGTGGGAGAAAAATGTGGTGCTCAGCTCCCTGCAGTTTTACTCTGTCCTCTGGGAGGGGACGCAAGACAGGAAAGGCAAAGGGATCTGGCTGGGGTGATTCAACAGACAGTGTCAGACTACAGATGAATATTTTCCTGGTTTCCTTCTCAGCTCCTCTAGAGTATCTTCGCCTGAGACAGATGGACAGGCATCAATGGGTACCCTCTCTTTTTCTTTTTTCTTCTGCTGGCTCATGAGTAAATTCAATAAAACAGTGGGAGATTTGTTAGGATTAAGGTCAAATAAAAAGCGAAAAGGCGATTGGATTTGTTTTATGATTGATTATAGAAAGTGCAGATATTTATTAACAGCCAACAGGATAACTGTCAAAATGATTCTATATCAACAAAAGAACAGAAGATGAGTCAAATGTTTTCAGCGTTGTGGGAACAAGATTAAACCAAATACAATTGATGCAGCAAATAAAGATGCCAATGTTAACAGCTGCTATATAATTCCAACTGGTCAATCTCATCTCCATTTATTTATATATAAATGTATATATGCTTTTTTTCCTCTCTCTCTCTTTTTAAGGAGTCTCTGACAGCATGGCCTTGGGTCAGGAGTTGAGACATCTTGTCTGTACAGCATCTGATACATGTCAAAAACAGGGAGCAATGAAGAGGCCCCAGTGTCACAGGAAGGGTGCCACAGGGGTCAGGGAGACCTGCTTCTGCACTGGGTGCTGCCACGTGGCTCTGGGCCAAGAACTTACCTGTTTCTTGACTCAGTTTTCCTGTCTGTAAATGCCTTTGCTTTTAAAAGAGTGTTTTGGAATCGCTGGGTGAAACAGAGCTTGGGGAACCCAGGAAGCCTTGGGTCATGCTGCCTCGTGCACCCACAACGGCCCATCCCCAGCCACTGCCACCCCAGAGCCCTTTTCCCTCTGCCAGCCCCAGAAAAGCACAGCCGTGGTGGCAGGGGGTGACCACACAGGGTGCTGAGCCTGCTGGGCGCTGGACCACCCTGCCCTCCCTCCCCCAGGCTATTCTGATCCTCCTTCATCCATCTGCAAGTGGCTTTCTATTAGTACAGAGCCATTAAAATTCAAGGTCGGATTTGATTCTGTATTGATCATCACCAGGCAAATTAAAGACATCTCTCTTCTCTTCTTCTTGTGTTACAGTGCCAAGAGGCATCCCGCTGTTCGCTTTTACAGGCTGCTGCTGCTGCCTCAGTGTCTCCTTGGATGGGAGCTGCTCCAGCCATGGAGGTTTCATGTTTCCTGTTACAGAGATGTGCCAGGTCTTAAAAAACCAAAAGTGACCGTAAGTTTGGACGGTTGTTAAGGCTGTTGGATAAGCAGAGGTCTGAGCTGTAGCTGAAGTCCACACATATTGCGTGTATCCCTATCAAAAAGGATTACAGCAGCATCAGGCATGTGACAACTCTGTCCTGTACAGAGAGTTTGGCTTTTCCCAAGCAGTGTGGACACTTTGAGACTGAGCTGTTACCTTTTCCCCTCCTAATTCAGCCTGAAATGCAAGGATAACCACCCTCCTTCCTTCCCGTGGTTTAGCACCTGCAGATCTCCACCCCTGGTGCATGCAGGAGGTCTCAGCTCTGGGCATCATTATTCGCAGGACTGGAGCACGTCAAAGCCAGACCTGCCACTGGGATCTGCTACACCAGGCTGTGCAGGCACACAGCAAAAGGCTGTTGGCTGGCCCGGGTCAAGCCCAAACCATTGCCTGATGCTATGGGTGTTCAGCTGATGGGTCTCATCTCTGCTCCCCGCTCTGATTGCTCTACCAGGCTCTGTCCCCTCCGTGTGCCCCCACTGCCTATCACTGCTTTTGACACCCCCCTTCTCCCTTAGTTGAGCTCCAGATAACTGATGCCAGTTTTGACCTTACAGGGAGCAGTTGGAGGGGACTCTTGATGTCAATGTGAGATCAGAAGAGAAAGTCTCTGACAAGTCCCTTTCTAAAGCATCAGGACAGCACCTTCCAAATTATTTCTGTTTATACTTTGCCAGTGACTCATACGTAGATGTTCTGTCCTGTAGGTTACTCTAAAAACAGGAATAATTACACTGCTAATTATCATTTGAATTATTCATCTTGTCCCCCTCTTCCTTTCTCCTGGAAAAGGGAGACGCATTGTCAGTTCAGGCTGTCTTTGTACGGCATGATTAGATGCTCTCTGTGCAGTGACAGGAGAGATCTCATCAAAATCTACTTCCAAAAATGGAACCGGGATGAGGAGTTTCACAGGTTTCAACAAGTTAAAAACCTCTCCCCTTCAGAGACGTAAATATGCACCTACATATGCACATGGATACACACACATGCACACACATCTCTTAACCAAGCATGAAAACACATTCACCCCCACCATCAAAATAAAACCTTTTCCTCAGCTGAAAGAGGAAGCAGTCTCTAATGAGATTGTGAGCATGTGGCACATGTGTTTGTGTGTGTTTTCCTAATTATCTCTTTTCAAATAAGATTAAACATCCTTCAAAGCTGGACATCTTTCCAATAGGTGAATGAACTCCAGGGCTAACGGTAACATGAAAAATTCTCCCTGTCACAGGCAGACAAACAAATTGTGGTTTTTTTTTTTCCTTAGGAAAAACATTGCAGTGAAATTACTGTTCTCGTTGCTAGAAACCGAGTTGAAGGGAGCCTGGCTTTCTTCTCACTCAAGCTGAGGCAAATTAGGACAAAGTCCAAAGATGTTTGTGACATGAAGGAGGCGTGAAGCTGAGTTTGAAAGGTAACTTTGGCATCTGATTCTTGTTACCAGATCGAAGATCTCAAGGTCAGGGCCCTGCTCTGTGGATACTACAGCATGGGCTAAGGATGGAGCTGCTCAGTGGGACAGTCTGGATGGCCTCTGACTGAAGAGGTTCCTGAAAGATGCTCACCTGGAGGACACGTGCTAGGGCCAAATCCTGCATCACTCCTCTTTTCACTTCTCCAAGCAACTTGGTCACTAGAAGTGGGACACTGGGCAAAGCAGCCCTGAGCCGTGACCTCTCTGCACTCCGTGCTCCGTCAGCTCTTTCAGAAAAGCAGTCCTTGTCCAAAGGCCCAGCTGTAGGTCCAGCCCCTGACAACCCAAATGCTCCTTTGCTACCACCACTGAGCAGGGCTGGAGCTACTCCCGTTAGCTTGGCTCATCCATCACCACCTTCTGTCTTCTGTGTGCAGTAACATCCCCCTCTTCTTCCTCTTGCTCCAGCGAAGGTGGCACTCCAGTGAACATGGGCATGTTTGTGCAGGGGAGGGATGTGCAGGAGCAGCCGCAGCAAAGATCCCCATTCGCTTCACGCATCCTCTCCGAGCACCACCCGAGGATATCCATTAACTTGAACAGGCTCGTTCCTTTATCAAGGATTCCTTAAGAAGATCTCGGCTGCCTGGAAAGCTGCATGTGCTTCAGACAATATGTCTGCACTTCACAGCTTTATTTGTTTAACAGGTCTGATAACAGCTCTGCCTATTGCACCAAGAGCCACCCCATTCAGGCAACAGGTTCTTTCCTTTATCATGCATCAATCTAAACTGATTCCACCCTGGAGACTCTAGGAAGAAGGTGTGCAGTCAGGTTATTCTTCTAACAGCTTTGTGTTGATATCAGTCGTTGTTTCACTGTATTTAAACCACCAGAAAAAAGGACATCATCTCTCTCTGTATATATACCATTATGCTTTGCTGAGACAAAGTCTCAGGAATGTGTCAGGGAAAGGATTTATCAAAGCCAACAAGCCAATAGTTTTATTTCCTTCTTGTCAGACACAGGGCCTTATTCAGCTCTTTTACAGGAACCCTAGATTTGGCAGTCTGGATCAAACCCAATCTCTTTCTCTGACAGCAGCCCGTTTTGTTGGCTTCCATGGTAGCATGCAAATCCCCTGCAGCAGGAGCACTGTTGGTAACCCAGCCAGGCAGCGGGCATCCTTCCCACCCTCCGGGAAGATGTAGGTGATGTGCTGGAGCAATGAGGTTTCTGTCCTTTCCATAGATTTTAACGGCCATCGATCCGGTGCCTTTGCCTTGTGCTATTGTTTACTCCAGAGGAAAGCAAATAGAACCCTGCAAGGTTCGCTAAAAGGCCGTTATTCTGATTCAGAAGCAGCTTGCACAAACATTGCACTGGTGTAAATGATGTTGCAAGATAGCCAACAGGCTCGTGAGTGGGTGGGTTTGATCTTTCCCATTATGACCACTCAATATTTTAACTACCTACATGTACGGCCAAACATTAATTGTTTTAGTTTTACTTTTCCCTTGGCCCAAATGGAATTCTGACACCAGGCATCCCACAGTTTAACAAGGAAGCGCTATGAAACTTTCTTGCCCCAGGGCCCACTTTGAAGTGGCTGCTCTTCAAAACCATGAAATACCTCCTTGCACCAGCAGACCAACTGGTGTTGCTAACCTGGTTTAAAAGACCTCTTCCACTTCCCTCCCCACAGCAGCTCCTTCAAGCAGGATGCCAGGGAGATGTTCCCCAGGGGATGCAGAGGAGCAGGAACCCTCTGTCTTCAGCTTTCCTGCTCTGACATAACATCCTCCCTCACCGCCCAAACTAGCACCAGGGAGCTTGAGCCAGCATTCTGCCATCCTGGGCTTGTCCCAGCCTGGAAGCAGGGAGAGGAGCAGCTAACTGGGACCCACTCAAAATGAAACAGCTGCGAAGGGAAGGGGGTGCGGGGACAGGGAGGGAAGAGAAGGAGGCAGAGCGGTAAGCAGATGGCTGGGGGAAGAGACGGTGAAAGAGGAGGGAAGCAGACAGATGGAGGACAGAGAGGAGTGGGGTGAGTGACATAAGCAATTCTCTGCGCTTGTTCATATTTAATCAAGAATTTGTTGCTGCCGCTATTTGCATTTTGGCATTATTTGCTTTACAGCAGCATCTCATCGGGCCCTGCCAGAGGCCAGAGCCCTAGGAGCTGTGCCAGCACTCGGGGAGCCAGTCCTGCCTCCCAGAGCAGCCAGGCTGCCTTTCACAGCTGAGGGCAAGGAAGGAAGATGCCCAGGCACCCCTCTGACACCAAGCACAAAGCCCCTGGACCCCCTACAAAACCCCAAGGAGGCCATGGGGCAGCAGCACAGCCACCCCAGGGCTCTGCTCGCACGGCCCACCCAGGCACCGCCGCCTCCGAGGGGAAAATGGCTGCTCCCCGGGGCGGATGGGGAGGGGGCAGCTCCCTCACTGGCCAATCAGCCGCTGCTCCCTGTTCACCCCAACCAATCCCATCCAGGCCCACCTCATGGCGGGGCTATAAATCCCGGCTGGGCGGGCAGCCCCTCACAGAGGTGCTGGCTGCTGCTCTGCCCGTGTCAGGCAGGTAAGGTGTAAAGGTTTAGTCCGAGTTTTCTGGGTTTGCGCGCTGAAAACGAGCAAAGGCTCTTTCAGCCCCCTTTTCCCTGCCTCGGCTCCTGCGGTCCCCTGCTAGTCACAGAGGTGAGGCCGCAGGGGGCTTGGCTGGGCCTCAGGGCCTTTGCGTGAGGGCTGTGTGCCCCGAGCAGCGTCAGGGCTAGTGGTGAATCTGCCTCCTGCAGGGCCCAGCCCTCTCCCTGTGGCCAGGGAGGAGCTGTTTGGCCTTGTCGTGAGGATGAAGGAGAGGAGAGGGAATGTCGGTGATCGCTGTCCCCGCTGCGGCCAGAGCAGGCTGTGCTGTGGTGGAGCAGCAGGCCGTTGGTGGGGGTGGTCGTCTCCTTCCAGTCTTTCTGAGCGTTGTACGTGCTGCCGAGAGTCTCCCCGTTCAGCTTCGCCCTCAGGGTAGTGAAGGGCTTTGTGGAGGAAGCAATAGGTAAACTGAGGCACAGTGTGGTTACTGCAAGGTGCCTCTGGTCATGCAAGGAAGTCATAAGCCAACCTGAGAAGGGACCCCAGGAACAGGGGTAACTCATGCTGTGCAGGGAGCACACTCGGAACCTGGCAAAGCAACATTCCCAGCAAAAAACATGTTTTTACTGCCCAGCAAAGGACTCTCACTTTCTTTTTTTTTTATTTTTATTTTTCAGACAGAAACTCTAGCTTTTTCAGTCTCACATAAAGCATGATGTCTTGCCACTTTGACATATCTCTAGCTGATGATGTCTCAGGCCAATTCTAGGAGGAATAATAAGAATAATCATTATTATTTGCCACATCTAATCCAGCCTTATATCCTGTGGGATCTCAAAGCTTGTTAGCAGAGAACAGGGCTAATTCTGCTCATCTCTGCCACCTGCGTCCTGCTCCTAGAGGCAGGGTTTAAAATATGCTGTTTAAGCCTGTAGATGTCCTCTGGGTAAAAACAGCAAAACAGCCTTAGCTTCTATAGTGTCTTCCACTACAAATGGTAAACTGAGGCACAGAGTGGGTAATTTGCTTTTAAGGAAATTAGTGGTAAAATGCAAGAGTTACCAGTCTAGTTCTGCAGCTTACTGGAAGTTAATGTTGCCTAGTACTTTATCAAAAGGGGAAAAAAAAAAGAAAATAAAAGAAAAAAAGAATGGGAGGGAGAAGGCAGTCTAAGGAAATAAGGAGGGAGGATGGACTTTCCAAAGTGAAGCTCAGGCACAATGGTTTTTGCATAACAGTAAGTCAAAACTGCCCTCTCCCCTTTATTTAAATATGTTTTAAAGCAATTCTTTAATTTCTGGGTGACTGAAAGACAAAAGCATCTGAAAACCTCTCCAGTTTTCTGTTGCTCTGCTTTTTTTTTTTTAATTGTAATTATGAAACTGCCCCATTATCATATTGTGATGCAGAGCCTTTCAAGTAATGAGAAATTCAACTGAAGTCTTGATTACCTCCCCTGAGAACAAAACGTGATGGGGAGGACAGAGGAAGGGGAGGGGGGGATACAGACAAGTTTTATAATAATAAAATAAAGAAAAAATTAATCATGGATCCATTAGTGTTAATACAAATGCTTTATGACTCACCTCAATCATTTTACATTATTTAATAACAGAAAGTCATTATTTCCTGTGAGAATTAGGATAAAGCCTGCTGGGGGGGTTTTGTGTGGTTTCTGGTTTTTTAAAGTAACATAGTAACTAAAAATTGGATTTGAGCTGTAGTTAGAGCAAGACAAGGTGGGGGGGAATGTTTTAACCCCTCCCAGGTATTACTCTTCTTGAGCTTAGTGTGCTACAGGTGCCTGGGGGGGCCACCTGCTGATGGGCTGTGAAGGTGGTTGCTACTTCAGGTGATCCAAGAAAGGGGAGAGATGGGACCCAGGGGTTGGGAGAGCATCTGAAAATCCTCCCTGGGTAGGTCTTGCAACAGCTCAGCCCATCACTTGGTTTTGGTTGTCCCTTGGGGTGGCGTGCTGGCTTTGCAGAAGCAGGAGGCGTTTCAGCTGCTGGTACGTGTGCTGTCATATTTGCTAGATGGTTGGTCTGAGCAGCGGGACATCTGGGGGCAGTGAGTGGCACAGACTGGCTCTGGGATCCAGACACCCAGGCTCCTCTGCCAGACACGGGTTTTTCCTCTGAAGTCGCTTAGTCTCTTTTTAACCTGACCTCACATCTCTCTCACATCTTCAGTCTTTCTTGCTTTCTCTCTTCTTGTTTCCAGAGACGGTGCTACGCTCATTATGTTGTTCCTTCGGAAGTGGCTTTTAAAACTGTTGCTGTCTGCCTCCAGGCCAGTGTTATGAAAGGATTGTCTTTTCATGGGAAAGGCATCCCCAGAATGAAGCAAGATGCCTTGTCCCTGGCCAGGTGAATAGTTCCCAGCTGTACCACAAAAGAGTACAGAGAGGCCTTCATCCCATTTCAGTGGTCCAGCGTGAGCCAGCGTATCATTGCCCTGGGAAAGCAGATACGTGAAAAGATGAGGAGCATCCAGGCTGCTTTCCCTCAGCTTGTGCCCGGTCCATGCCCTGCCTGGCCACGCGATAACCTGGGGATGTGCTGCAGCTGCGACTGTAGCTGAGCCCTGTGCGCCTGCGGGCTCCTCTGTGGGAGGCAAGTGAGTCAGCTCCTGGAAGTGGCCTTCTCCACGCAAAGGCTGCGTGAGTTATAAAGGGACTGGAGGCATCTCCCAGCATGGGAAGTGGAGCAGCACAAGGGTGCTCTCTGCTGATTCAGCTTTTCAGGCTGGGGGAGCTCAGCCGCTCCTGATCTGCAGAGGCGAACGGGAATTGCGCTTGTGCTTGCTAGAAGGCAGGTTTTAAACCAGAAGGCTACACGCTACCTGCACACAACCCAGTGAATTGCAAGGTAAAGGGATTACATGCAGCTTAATCTGGAACTCCAGCTCTGTGAGCAATTAAACACTGATTCCACAACGATGAATGTTCAGGCTGAAAGCGTCGCGTTCCTTGTGTTGCCATTTTGCCTTTTGTCAATGGAAAGGAACATGAACATTACCTGCTGCTGAAGCCAGCCTCAGTGGAAATTTGCTGCATGGGAAGATGATAAAATCATCTTTTGACAAAACTGCTGCTGAAGGGAACCGGTTGGGTGTCCCCAGGAGAAGGGTTGCTCCAGGGTGCTGAGATAACTCCCTTATTAGCTGCTGAACTATTGGTCCTGTGTCTCAGGGAGGGGACTTGGTCAACTGACACTTGTGGTTTGGGTGCTCAGGAACCAGGTGGAGCCACAGCTGGTTCTATCTGAACAACCACTCCACTCTTCTGTGCCTCAGTTTCCCCATCTGTAAAATGGGGATAATTAGTTTCCCACAGATGTACTCTTATGTAAAATGTCATAGGACCTGATTGGAAAGGACTGCTTCTTGAAAGCCTGTCCTTCCATTTGAAAAGGTTAAATTAAACACATTTTCTTCTAAAACCTGTTAAAACAGGATTTCTGTCTCATACTTGCAGGATCCTTTGTGAGTGTTGACTTAATAACAGCTTGAAATGACCTTGCTGTTGAAACTGAAGCTGTTGATATGATGAGCATCTTCCTGCCCCCTCAGGTACTGCTGTCATGGGGTCCTGGGTGCTTTACGTGCTCAGGCCAAGAACCAGTGTCTGCCTTAAAATGCTTACAGACGATAGGCAAAGGAGGAATTATTCCTCTCACCTCATCACGAGAAGCTGAAGGACAGAGACAAAAGTAATTTTCCAGGGAGCTCAGCTCCTGTACCAGGGCCAGGGAACGCACTGACTTCTGTGTGACTCAGTCCAGTATTTTAAAGAAGAAAAAAACCCCTTATCCTTTCTGTCTAGGGAGAGCCCAACTGCTTAATGCAGCCGTGGGAAACATGACATGTAACCGTTTCAGTGAGGGCTGGGGGAGCTGGGAAAAGCTCCCGCCTGACCGAGGGCATCCCGAGGCGCCTTGCTAGTGTCTGTTTACCTGAGCACTGTAATTGCTCAAGCTATTTGCTACACAAGGAGTCAAGAAAGTGACAGAGGCAAACAGGACACCCAATTTTCTGTGGAAAGTTAACTTTTCCAATTGCAGTTGAAAGCTTGATTCTTTTGACCTAATTTCACACTCCAAGGGTTAACTGCTCTCTGTGGTATGGCAGGCCCTCCAGTGAGTGCAGCCAGACAATGCCATTTAAGTGAATATTCGTAGCCTACAGAAGTCCTGGAGATAGCTCCATCTTGCTCACAGTAGGTGTTACATTAGCTGCTCAAACCATATTCCAGTAAATTAGAGCTGGGCTGATTTAGACAATCACTGGGTCATTCTTTCCTCCAATTCCCAGCCTCACACAGAGATAACAGCAGCTGGGGGAAAACAGGGAGGTGGACGAATAGCAGTTTGCTTGCTTATTAGGGGTTAGATGCAGTCTTGAGTCTGTGATTTGCAGAACACAAGTGATACCAGCAACAAAAGCCTCAAAGTTAAATGATGCAGTATTTGTTTCAGGTCTAATAAAGACACTTAAACAAACGCCCGGCACTTTCTTCCTCAGAGGCAAGTCAATGCATTAAAATGCCTTTATAAACCAGAATGAAACCTATGGTGAGCAGGAATTTAGGGGTGAAAGCTGGTCAGTCCGCAGCTGGCCTGTGGAACACGTGGGAAAGCGTGGGCAGAGCCTTGGACTAGGTGTCAGGCCACCTAGTCAGTGGTGTGTGCTGGGTGACTCCAGACGTTTGTTTGCCTCTTCATAAACCTTGCAGCATTTTTGTACATCACCTAGTGCCAGAGGAACCTGATTTTTGTTTGGCCTGTGAATACAAGAACATGCTGTTATTGGAGTGAGTGATCTGACCTGCTGGTGTCGGCTAGTGAGTAAGCAAGAGAGCTTACAGCCCTTCTGAAGGCCTTTTACATGATTTAGTGGCGGTTTTTTTCTTCAGTCAGAAAGATGTACCAAGTTCTTTAGGAACTGGGTAAACTGATATCAGAGAATTGTTGTACCAAGGAGTTCTGCAGGTGTTTGGAGGCCTTTTTTGGCCCAGTTTAAGCCTCCAGTCCAACAAAATATTAAGTGCTTAAACAGAAGAATCTGCCTTAGGGTCTGTGTCTGAACACATCCCTTGAAGCTGAGCTGCCACAGTGCCATGCAGAATATGGAGAGGGGCTGACGGTGCTCCCCATGCAGCCAAGCCATGACCTCTTTTTCTCACATTGTAATGTCCCTGGCAGTGTAAAAATGCAGCACAAATGCTCTGAAAAGCAGTGACTGCAGGTGTGCAACAGCTTCAAGGGATTAAGTGGAAGAAAGAAGCAGAAGACAGGAGCCAAGGTGATGTGTAAGTGCCTGTAATTTAAAGGGAAAGGGGCTGTTTGTTTAGCTCTGGAGGATCGGTTGCTGCTTACCTTGATGTTTTCAGCTCTGGTGTGAAATGCCGTATTTTTGAAGGTGTGTCCAAGGCAGGGAGCCACTCTAAGCTTCAGCACACAAATAGAAAAGGCACTACAGAGAGAGAATTTTTTATCTATCTATTCCCATTGCTCTCTTTAAAACTCACTGTAATGATGTTGCTATGACCCAGGCCTCTATAATACGTGCCTCGGGTAACGCAGATTGATATATAAATACCTGAGTTTATTATACCTGAAAGACCTTTTGAAAACTCAGGGAGAGAAAAATTGTGGGATCTAATCTACCATCCCTGAGGGAGAAAATTAGCCCATGGGTAGTGCTAAATGATACAGTGGCGTTTGGATGCTGAAAGAAGAGAGCATCGTTTATGAAGTGGGTCAGCTCTGTCCTGGGGAAAGGACTGAGGCTAACTGGGATTCGGCTCTGAAGCCCCAGTTCTCTACATGCCGCCCTCTTGGGATCACCTTAAGTCCTGGTTTTTGTAGGGCTGGGCTGGGCTGCAGCCTGCGATCCTCTTTGCTCTGATGTCAAGTGCTGTGTGATTTGTTTAACGTGAACACAAGCCTTTGGGACCAGGTAATCAAAGAGCACTAGGGACTGTATCAGCAGGCACAGAATCAGATTTAGGTTTTACTGGGAATAATGTAGAAACCCCTCACCTCCCTACCTGCCTTATGCCTTAGGCGTTTTCCAATGTTCAGGATGGAGACTGAAGATTTCTCCCTGTTCTGCAGAAAACATTCAATGCAATGAGTGTGGCAGTTCTCCTTAGCTGCGTGTACTGTCTGGTTCTGGTGGTGATCTCAGTCTGATAAATTTTTCTTACATGCTAAATCATGTCATATCTATGATTATAAAGGTTCTTGCTACAATTTAGTTGTAAAGTTCTGAAGAAGTCGTTTTTTGAGTGGTGTTTAACAAACATGGTCATGTGAGTTGCTTTTGGGCACCAAGAGTTATCCCAGGGACTGCCTGGACTATCAGGCCTCCTTCTATGTTACTCTTCAACTTGCATGGCTGCACATGTGCATGTAAAATCCTCCTGTTTCGAGCTGGTAGCATTTCATACTCTGTTTGCTTTAGCACGGTAGAGACCTGAGGTCCAGGGCACAGAGTATGAACAGCCCTTGCTTTCAGAGCTCCTGTGAAATCAGGACCTCTGACCTGTAAATCTAGTCGCTGCAGCTACAGCAGTTACCCAGTGAAAGATCTGCTTCCCTGGGGCTTTGGACAGACATGGACCTCCAAGCATGAATGGACCTACAGTGCCAACATTTCCCTCTGTACTGATAGCTGAGCCTTGCAAACCACAGCAAAGTGCTCTGCTAATGGAAGCAGAGACTTCCAGGGGTTGGCATGGTCACAAGGGGACTCTCGGTGCCATAGCAGCATCGATTAGGGACCAGACCTTTTAGCAGAAGTTGGAAGTACAGATGTAGCCAGAACTGCATTAACTGATAAAAAATGTGCTTCTTAACATACTACTTAATTACTGTGAAACTCATTGCCACAGGAAGCCGTTGAGGCCAGGCACTTAACAAGAGTCACCAAAGGGATGGACACTGCTACAGATGACAAAAATATGTAAAAATCTGTTAGCTAATGATGATAAATTTTGCTACAGGTTTCTTAAAGCCAGTCTCTTCCTGGTGGAGTCCAGGATGGAGGAGGAGAATGAGCAGGCAGACGTTGGATCTGATGCAGTTTGGCAGCCCCTTCAAGCGGCGGTGTGTTTGACAAGGACCTGATCCTCATGCCTTTAGCTGGCTCAGTGTCACGGCTCTGTCTCTGTGCTTCTCCCCTCTGTGGCAAAGAAATCTTCATAGTTTGTGAACAATAAGAGTGGGAGCACAAAGGTGAAACTAGTTTTCTTCCCCCTAAAGAGGAATACATTTCCCAGATCATTACATTTTTGGTTCATGCGCTGAGGGTTTCTCTCCCTGGGAAGTTTTTACAGTAGATTGAATCTGATCATTGAAAAACTCATCTGGAAAACAGGTTAGATGCAAGTATGAAATGTCTCCCTCCCTCCCTGCTTCCCCCTTCTTTCCTCTCTGTATACACAGACAGAAAAAGCCGATGGTACATTTAGGAGGTTTTAATTATCACTTACTGCCTAGGTGAAGTCTCAGGCCTCTCTTTCTGGATTAATCTCCAGAGAATGGGTCTTAACTTCTCATTATCTGCTTGAGGTGAGTGGGTGGTCAAGGCACATATTTTCCAACAGAAGTTGTGGTTTTCTCTCATGCTTCCTGAGCTTCCAGTTCGCTGTCAGAGGGATGATAAGTGTCCTTTTAATAGCTGGATTTGTCTTCATTCCTGCTTTGGTTATGGACTGAGAATCTGGATTTGTGTGTTCCTTCCTCTCTGCTTATCTTTCAAGAGTGTAAAACATCTGTAGAGACTGGAGGGTTCCTATGTGGGAATACAACAGTACAATAATGTTACTGCAGCAGGAGTGTTCCTGGTGAGAGAAAAGAGGAGCCACATACTCTGAAGCCTCAGCTTTCAGTCCAGTGTTTGCAATTGGAGAAGCTATTTTCTCCTGGGCTGATGCTTCCAGCTATAACAAGGGCTTGATTTCACCCACTGCTTTTTTGCCCCTGTGCTCCTGAAAATTTGGGTGTCCCTGTTTAATGGCACAACAGGCAGCTAACGCCAGTACCAGTGATGGCATGTTGCATTGCCCCCAGAGCCTCTTGCTTTTCTGGGCAGGAGGGGAGCTCGCTGCCCTGCCCAGCTGGTCTTTCTGCATAGACAGCAAGTAGCAACGGCGGCAGCTCTGCTGCACGGCCAGCTTGCTGTTAGGAAATGGTATGAGGTCACAGTCTCCTTTCGCCTCTTGATCATTAGCAGCCTGGGCTGGATCTGGGTATGAACTGGAAGAAGGCTCTGCTGTACTTTACCAGCCCTCACTAGTGGGCAGTCTTCAACAACAGGCTTTCATATGAATATACTCAGTAACAGATACACCCATACAATGAGAGCCTTTTAGATAGAGACTATAATTCATACTTAAAACAGAGGCTGTAACCTGGGTGTTAACTGAATTCAAGAGGTTCCTGCACATGTTAAACTGATCCTGTCCTTTACAGGAACTTGATCACAGACACATAATGCAAAATGCAAAGACGGTGGACTTGATGCTGTAGTGTGTATACTGGGGTCACCCTGATGCAATGAGCTGAAAATGTGACAACTGGGGGTTGTGCTAGTTGTCAGTGTAAACAATGTGGTGAGCAGAGGTGAATGTGTGAACAAGAAGGTGTTTAACCCTTCTGGCCACGATGGAACCCTGCAAAGGCAGTGAGTACGAGAAATGAGTGTTTCAGCTAAACATCAATGTTATTCCTGTAAGGTGAATCTCAAATATCCCACATCTTTGTTCACTTTCTTCAAGCAAAAGCTACTGTTACAATTATAATGATTAAATTTACTCCTGGATATACAAACCAGGACCCACAGGAGCTAGGAGATACCTAAACAGGAGATGGCAGTGGCAGGCTGATATCCTGACACGGCCTTGCCAGTGTAGTAATAGGTGCCAGCAGCAGTATGGACATCAGCCCATGCTCTGTGAAGACACTTGAATATTGGCAGGAGGAAACTTCTCCTTGCCTGGGCTGAGCATGCCAATCTATGTTGCTAGAAGCCAAAGTTGATTGTGCACCTCCATAGGGGTCTACACTGAATTGTATACGCGCATGTAGGAGATTGTCCCTGCCCAAAGGACGTAGTGGGGCAAAGATGAGGCTTCAGTGGCCAAGCACCAGAGGGGAAGATAAATCAAGCCTTGCAGGAAGCTGTTGGAAGCTGCTTGCACACAAAGCCAGGCCCAGCCTGCACTGAAATGCTCTGGAAGAGTGCTGGAGGATGGTTAGAGTCAAGGTGTGAAAGCTGCCCTGTCAGTGCCTGCTTTTATTCCTTGCACTGCAAACACTTGTTCTGGTTATAAATGGATCCATGAAGAACTTATTTCTTTTGCTGTTTCGGGTTCTGTATTCTCCTGCTTAAGTTTTGGAGCACAGAGGGATATCACTCTTGCTTTGTGTTTTGCTGTCCATCTCCTTCCCGTGCTCTTTTTCTTTCCCTCCTACAGCAGAGCCATTTAGGCATCCATAAAACTCCAATAAAATTTTCTCTCCCACATACTTTTGCAAGAGCAGAAAAATGTCTGCTTCACTTCACAGACATTTTGATGTGGGGGGAACAGACTTTATATTAAAAAAGTGAACAGTGAGTAAAATAACAAGCACAGAGAAAAAGGGCAGCTTTCGCTGAGCTGATGTACTCCCACCAGCTAACCTTCAGAGCAATTATGCCATGTAAATCTCCCTTTTGCAGGAAGAGCCAAGGAGAGCCAAAACCAGCACCAGTCATTTCGGCTTGTGTCCTGCATGGAGAAATAGCCTTAGTACTAACACAGCTTGGCTGTGGGCCAGATGCCTGTGCATGGAAACATATTTAAACCATTAAATAAGCAGGGTATAAACAAGAATTTTCAAAGTTTGGTGTTTTTTGCAACTCCAGGCAATGCGAATTAGAGTCTACAGTTATTAAGTTCCCATCTGGTAGCTTCTTTATGAAGGAATGATATTTGCATGTTTCCAGCAGAGAAAAGCTGTTTTTAGCTCAGATAAAATGGAACATTTTGCGAGGGTATGGGAAATAACAGATGATGCTGATTTTAGCAACTGGGGTTGTAGGTTTCACCAGCTGCCCTTTAACAAAAAAAATATTTATCTTTAAGTAAGGGGAGCCAATGTTTCTCCTAGTACCCTTAACACCCGTTGACTTGGAAGCCTTTGGCCAGAGGAAATGATGGCATCTCGCAGTGAAAGGAAACAGCCCATCGGGTCTGTTGGCCCTCACTGCATTTTTTTTTTGTTTTCCTTTTGATTTCAGCAAGGTGCAGGGCTGCTGTAGCCATAGGTTACCAAAATGCAAAGGGGCCTGTTTATTTTCTTCCTTGCGTAGAGAGTGGTTAGCAGGCAGGATGTGCGGCGCTGCACCGCATTGCCGCTGCGGGGATTGTTAATATTCCAAAACACACAAGGCAGGAGCCACATGGATTAACCTAGAAGGAAGCCGGTGCCTGGCTTGTTTTGAAATATTCTCTTCCACCACTGCAAACCGAATGTGGTTCTGGAACCAGACACAGCTTTCTAAACCAGCCTGTTCAGGCAGGCACTGCCAGCTTTAGAGCCTTGGAAACCATAAATACAGCTTGGGCAACAACTGAAGCACACCACTGCTCAGGCACAAATGCTTTCCCACCCAAACAGCTGCTCTGCTGTCACAGCCAAGAGCAAGGGGGAAAGTAACGCCCCAGCAGAGCTGCAGCTTTGGGTCTGTAGCAGGAGGCTGTACCCAGGCTCAAAACAGTGCCAACATCATCCTCCCCACCCAAAACTGAGCTTAGCAAATGCAGTGTAATTAAGGGGGGGGAAGGCATGGTATTTTGCACACAGGCAGAAAGTGTTAGCTGCGTGTTAGCTTCAGCGTTGGACGCAGCCATCTGAACATGTGTTTGCACACCCCTTTTGAAGCCTAGCAGCCTAGGTGTAACAGCTTCTGTATTGCACTGTACTGTGTCACTCTGTAAGCGTGGCGTTTTTTTAATAGTAACTTAAGCTATTTGGAGCCTTCTGATAGCAGAGTGTTTCAGGAGAAGGCAAGTCTGCTATTCAGAGAGAAGATCACTGGCCTGCCTCCAAGCCTTCTAAGATCATTGGGGTGTTGCTAGGTATGAATAGGGGTGCTATAGTGGGATTTGGGGGAAGATTTGTCTTTGCCATGCTCCTGCTCTCCTCTTTCGTGAAAAGGAAAGGCATAGCTCACGGTGGGTTTGAAACTTCTGCCAGCGGTGGTAGTGACCAAGAGAGCCCATGTTTGGGAATTCCCTCAGCTCCTTTCTCTTGCTCCTGTCCTAAAAATAAGGTCAAATCCTTCCTCGAGCACTGAGAAGCCTTGGACTGGCCCTGTGTGCAGTGTTGTAGCCTCCACCTTTCTCCAGGACCCTTCTGTGCGTCTGGGCACCAGGCTGGACATTAGCTCAGCTGGTGGTACCTGCTCCTGGAGCAAGAGTGATGCTGCAATTCAGGGCTGCAAATACATGCATGGCTGCAAGCTGAAAGGGCAAGAGGAGACAGTTCTCTGCAGTGCACTACTGAGGGCAGTTCAGTTAAACTTTTCTCCTTCTTGCATCCTGCAAGGTTTTCTGTTCATGGATAAACACATGAAGCTACCAGTCTGCAGTTCGGAATGGCCTGGGAGCTGCTCTTTCCAGAGATACTAATACCCAGACAGCAGAGAGTGTTCAAGAGCCCAGCCAGGTATGTGTAATCTGGACCCTGCAGTTCCTTCCAGGTCCTGACAATGGAGAGTCCCAAGCCACTGAGCTTATTTCATTTTTAACCACAACCCAGCAGATCCCACACTTTGCTCGAGGCTGGCTGGGCTGCTCTGCAGATGATCTTGTGATGTTATGACAGTCCAGAGAACCATTATTCCGAGTGCTTGCCAATCACCAGACTGCTGTCAGTCTGTGTCAAATGAAGCATCCCAGGCCCTGTCACATTAAATCCAGCAGCTCTTTCATTTAGAGCAGAGCAGTTTGTTTATTTGTGTTCCCTCCCCTCCTTTTGGGATGCCACACTTAATCATCTCAGGGGTTTGGTCTGCTTCTGCGGAGCCTGTAACCACAGCGAAGCTCCGTGCCCCTTAAAGGGCCCCTCATCCTGGGCCAAGCGATGCAGTTGAGTGTTTTACTGTAGTATTGTTTTGGAAACGGTGGTGTAAATAAGGTGGAAAGCATGGAATACTGGTATGGCCGAGGATGGTTCCAGATCAGTCCTTGTCAGTCATTCACACCAGTTCAAGGGCAGGGTGTCTGTCTGATGAATCGTGCAGCTGCTGTGCTCTGTTGTAAATGAGAATAAAAGATGAAGAGTAGTGTCACATCTGTTTGCAGCAGTCAAGGCTATGCAGCACCTCTGTGCCTCAGTTTCCCTGTCTTGAAAATGGGAGCGGTGAGGAGTATCTCAGTCTCTGGAAAGGGAAGATCAAGCCAGGTGGCCTGCTGCAACCATGCGGAGGGACAGGAATGAGAATGGTGGGTTGTGTGGCTTCAGATGAGGATACAGAGCTTGCTGACTTTCTCTGCAAGCATTAGGGCACAGAGCTGAATTTTTCCAAGGCAGTCCTGTGAGTGAGCAGGTGTCCTTGCTGTTGCTCCCAAGCAGCTCCTGCCCTGTGCAACTTCTCTGTGCCACACCACCAAGCATGACAGCGCTGCAGCAGCCACGTGGAAGGAGTGGGAGTACTCTTGGAGCATGGGTTTCTCGGCTATGCTGCTGCATGGGCAGAGGCGACTCCAAGAGGAGAATTGCCCAATTCAGGCAGAGGCTGCAGGTGGAGGACACAGAGAAACGCCTGTACAAAATGGAGAAAAGAAGGGGAAAATGATGATGAGCTGGCTGGAAACGATTACAGAGAGGAACCAGGGTCCTGCACACAATATTCCTCTTTCATCAGTTCAGATTCACCTGTCCCTTCAGGAAAGCCTTTTGAATCAAGTCTCTCAGTGTAAAGGCTGTGAAGACTGGTCAGCTTCTGTTGCCTTCTTATCTTGGGAGAACAGGAAAGAAAGAGGTGGTGGGGGGTTTTTTCTTTTTTTTTTTTTTTTTTGAATTATTATTTAGAATGCATCTGCAATAAGAGGTGGTTCATTTCTTGTCATTGCTTGCTTTGGTGTTTAATTTGCCTCCTGTAGGATTTGAATTCAGGTGTTATGATGTGGGGTTTTTTCCCTTTATAAGAGTTAAAAGCAAATGCACAGTTAAAAGACAGAATTCCAGGGCTTCCAATCATTTGACAGAATGAAGTCTGCAAGCCAAATTAACTGAGCTTCCTCATTACTGTTGTCAGTTTGCATGCTGGCTGAATGCTCTTGAATTCAGCCCTGATCCATGACAAAAAATATTTTCCTTACCTTTCTTGCAGGGGGCCCCCAAACTGATTAAAAGCAAAAGAGGTTTTAACTGTGGTCTTTTTCCCCTTGAAGAGTGGCTTTTTTCTGTGGCTGCTTGTTTCACAGGATAATTTCTGGTTACTTCATTGTTATTGTGGAAATTCATGGGGAGAGTTTCCCCATGCATGAATGGAGATCTCTTCAAGGAAGAAGGATGCCTATTGCTTTTAAGGATGATCTTCTAACAAAACCTTACACAAATCCCTATTTGAGGCGTCACTTCGATACCTGTGTCTGTTTAAGAGAGCGTAATGATAAATCTAGCTTCATTATCCAACATATCTAACAACCAGCCCAGTGACATGCTTTCCTTTCATTACACGGAATAGAGATTGACTCATTGGGTGACTCTGCTTTCAGTTGAAACCATATACAGCAACTGGAAACCCAGGGAGACTCTGCAGTCTCCATGGAGACAGCACACTTACAACTTAATGTGATCAACAGATGCTGCAATAATCTTGAAAGATGGAGAAAATGTTTCAAACCAAGTGTTGTTTATGGTGGTTCAGTGGATGTTCAGATTTGCTCTGTTATGACTGGGCTCCATGTAAACGCACATTCTTTTGAAAACATGCGTGTATTGAGGGAGAAATCTCTCGTGTGGATAAAGCAACTAGGAAGTGGGCCACTGCTTTTCTGTTCCCAGCACCTGCCCTTGGGGAGGTCACCTTAGCTTTTTCTTCTATCCCCTTTTGTCTGTAAAATGGGGCAGTGCTAGTCATCCAGTTAACAGCTACAGCATCTTTTATGCTCTGGGGTAGATGACTGCAATGCAAAGAAACTAGTAGGATTCTGATGAATGAGTCTATAATCTCAGTGAATTGAATAGGGATCTCCCTCTGTGCTGTATGACTTAATGTTGTAGCTGACGTCAAGATTTCCAGAGCAGATTTATACTTCTGCCTCATTTTCCTGTGAAACCTCTAATGAGTGATAATTTCCCACTGAATCTTATAAGCCATTTAAAGAAATAACCTGTTTTCTGCCTTCCCTGATCTGATAGTGGTATAGCCCCCATTATTGTCACATCTGGACCCCTTGCATCAGTCCCAAGGGTAGGAAGCCCAGTGCTTCTCAAACAGAAGGAAGGGCATGCAGGTGCTAGTCCCGCATCAGAAAAATTCCTGGAGCATAACTATTAGAGAGGATGCTCCAGATGCAAGTACTGACTCAGAGAGCCTTCATTTCACTGGTTGCTGGGAAGGTATAAATTCATGCTGTACTTGCTTCTTATTCTTTCCCTAAGCATCCTCTGCTGGCCACTCTTGGAGACAGGCTGCTTGGCTGGAGGGACACTCGCTCTGAATTCCTGTTTTGCTCTTAAAATCTAGTGGCTGTGGAGACTGGAGGGATTTTTGTGTTTTTTCCCTTGTTCATTGGGTTTTTCATGAGGGAGGATTAATCTTTGATAGAGTGGCATTTAGAGCTGTGCTAGGTGCTTTGCAGACACAGGGGGAGATGCAATTACCAGCTCAGAAACTGCGAGAGCAGTCTATAGAGGAAACACAACCTAGACCAGTTTTAAAGGGAAGAGATTATCAGCTGTGGCAGAACGGCTCTCAAAAGCAAAGGAGGCTGGTAAGGGTGTCTGTACTTCTGCTGTCCCAGCTCACAGCTCAGTGCCTTTGCTGACATCCTGAGCAAGCTGTTGTGAGCATTCTGGCATTAGGGAGCACTCAGGCAGTCCCTTCTGCTGGCAGAGGTGTGTAGCTGAGACTGCAGATGGGCAGCAGTTGGTGACTTCATCTACACAGCTACATTAAGGAGAAGGCATCTTTCCAGCCTAAGCATCCTGCTGGAAATCACCCGCAGAGCCTTCAACAGAGCAGGATGCAGTCTTGCCTCCCAACCGTCATTCTTTCCTCCCACCCAGGGCCAACCTTCCTGGCTTGCAAGACCTTTACTCAGCCAGGCTCCTAGCCCTCGGTCAAAGGTGCTCAGCATTATGAACTCTCCCCTCCCATGCACCTGGGGGTCAAGATTTTCCAGGTAGAAACCATCTGTTGTCACTTTTGGAGCATTCACCCATGGAGTCCAAGTCAATGGACGCCCCATCCAGTGGCTGGTTTCCATGTCGATGTACATGTAGGGAACTGTAACCCATAGTGCAGCCATAAATACCAGTAAGGATATTGATCAGGGTCTGTTTCCAAATAACAACAGGAATGCGTCTCCTTTCAAAAAGGACAGGATCTCTAATTCAATGAAAGGAATTCCTCGATGAAGTCCCAGATGGGCCCATAAGATCAGCCTGATTATTTTTTGAAGCCTTGGTTGCTCCAAATAAGGCTGAAAATTGAATTAGCTCAGAGAGAGACAGCCCTGGCCAATCACTCAAGGAAGCTGAAGGACAGCTTATTGATTTTCATGTTTCAAAAAAAATTAAATGATATCCCTTTTTGTTATTTAAAATGCTGCTTAAGCAATTTAGTAATGTGATGTTGGAGGCCCAGTTCCAGGCTCTGAATCGGATGAAGGAGGGGGAGATATTTCCCTTGACAAGAGAGCTAGGTGGAAGAAAGATTTAGTGTAATTGCCTTCCCTTCCAAATAATTGATGATGCCAAAAGAATGGCTATATTTTGCCAGCTTCCTTTCCTGCATACCATTTATTAAAGGTATAGTAATTAATTATGTAAATAGTTGATTTATAATCAACAACACGGGTAGTTAATTGATTTTTTTTTAAATGTGTGAATTCATATGACGGGAAAATACTGATAAGGTGATTATACTGTCCTGCCAGGCTGCAGCACTCTTGGGGAGAGGAGGTGGTGATCCGGTGAGTCTCAGCAGATGGATTTTTGGTCCTTTCATTGGGAATTTAACCCTTCTCCATCCCTAGAATGAAACTGGTATTTAAGGGATCTTGTCTGTCCAGAACAGAGACTCCTTACTCCAAGGCTGTGTGGAAAGAAAGCATCTTCCAGGATCTGCTGTCTCTTTTAGTTGGAAGTGAGCTCTGCTCAGCTGCTTCAGAAGGAGATGGGTGGAGAGTGCCAGCCATTTCCCAACCTCTGCAGTGCTGCTTGGATTAAACGGTAGTGCATGATTTCTCTCCCCTGCTGCCCCACCCCTTCCCTTCGTATTGTTTCAGGCAAATCTTTCAGAAACAGCTCTTAATCAAATGAATGTGCAGTTATAAATAAAATATCTTCTCCTCCCCCTTCTCCCCTCCAACCTCAAATCTTGAACCTTTGCCCAAGCAGGAGAATGGGAAATGCTTCAAAATGCAAACTGTGGCTATAAGGTGCCATTTTGTGCTGTCCCCCTGTTTCCAAGGGCCCCATCCCATACGGGGAATGGCTCGAGGACATCTGGGTGGCCTTAATCCTTCAGCATGGAGGAAGGGAAGATTTGGTGTGAGCTAAGTCTCCTTAAGCTTATCTAAATGCTACTAAGGCTCTTTTCACCCGCTGTCCAGGTGGTGTGTGCTTTTGTTGGCTGAGGGTGAAAATGCTTTTCCATCCTAGGGGCTGCCAGTGGAGGGGAAAAGCTCTCTGTCTCTTTCTCCCTCTCCCACTCTCTGCAGTGCTGCTGGGTTTAGGATCAGCCATGTTGAGCTCATCTAAAAGTCTCCTGTCACCCTTGCTGGCCAAGAGACTCCTGCATCAGGCCTAGCCTCTCCCTTGTATGCCGCAGGTGACTTGGGAACTGAGGTGGTGTGTAAATCTGTTCTGCGCTGCCTGAAGTTACTTGACCTTCAACTAAGACCTGAGCCTCCTCTTCCCCATGATGAGTCGACGCTATTAATTGGAAATCCAATTTTGGAGGATGGCCAGGCTAATGCTGAGCCAGCATCACTTGGCTCTGCAGGCGAGATATAGGACATGCCTTGGTCTATCTATAGCTGGGGAAAGTCAGCTTGTTCTGTCTTATTACAGGGAAAAGCGGGGTAAATGGGTCCCGGTTCCTACCTCAACAGTCTGGCACCTCACACTGTTTTGCTTTTTCCTATTACTAGCTTGTGGCAAGACAAACTGCACAACAGAACTGCCAAGCAAAGGCTTTTTCCCGATCCCTGTCAGCACACAGGGCAAAATGGCATCAGTTCTCTGCAAGCAAGGAACCCCATGAGGTCCCTCCAGAGTTGGTGGAGAGCAGTCAGTGAGTGTCCTTCTACCCTAAACACTGACCTTAGGGCAAGTTCATTTGCCCTCAGAGGGGCTGATCCTGCCCTGTCTTGATTGCAGAGGGAGCCGTGATTCAGAGCACTGTTGTGAACTGCTTGATGTGATGGCAAATGAGCTGCTCCTTGGCACGCTCACTGCTCACACGTGTGGCCCATGAGATCATCACACTCCCGTGTCCCAGCCAGGGGATTCTTAAGTGTATCCTCAAAATGCAGAACAGTTGTAGAGCTGCTTTTGAGAGGAGCCTGTTGTGTTACATCACTAGAGGAGTAAAGGAGACACGTAGGCCCTGGTGAACAGCTTCTCCAATCTCAAAAGCAATGCTTAGCAGTGACCTCGCGTCAGAAAAGCAGCTTTTATTGACATCTGAGTTGAAGGCTGATTGACACCATGTGTGGAACAGCAAAGAGGAGGAGGTGAGCAAGAGGACAAAGCTTCTCTGAGCTGAGAGAGGGGTCTGCTCTGGCCAATGTTTGACTGCAATCTCCAAATTTATTTGTAATCCATCCAGTATTCCTGTTTCTTGATCCCAGGGTTTAAGCACGGTGCAGAAAAAGAAAGGCAAAGGGCAGGCTGCAGACTGTGATACAGATGGGAAGCAGACAATAGTGAGAAGGCAAAGCTGGACAGATTGGCGTGGAGGAGAAGGCAGAATGTCAAGCACGGACACAAGGCTGGTGACACAGACATTCACTGCTGCTTCTCATGGGATAGCTGATGTAAATCCTCTACCCTTCTTTTTTTCTGCCCGGGTTGGTTGATCTCAGGGATGCACTTCCCATGGGTTTGTGCATACCCCATGGTGTGGAGCAGTGGGGAGATGCTGTAGTGGTTGAAGAGGCAATGGTAGACTGTCCCAATGGTTGGTCCTGGGCTGAGATGCAGCACAGTCGTGTATCACAGCATCGGCAAGCAGCACCGAGATGTGAGAGCGGCTGACAAGGGCTGCGCTAAGCCAGAGTTGATCAATTCCAATCTGATTAATACTAACTGTTTATAAAGTGTGTCAGACCCAAACATGTATCCAATATTAATTAATCCTTTGAACTACCCTGGGAAGTAGGGAGGAAAGGAAATAGTGTGTCTATTTTTAAAGAAAGGAAACAGTTGGGAGTAATTGATTAGGTGGTACTTGGAACTTGTGGGTTATTTCTGCTTCTTCATTTGTCTCCGACATTTGTAGAGAGGTTTGGTGGGCAGGGCCTGGCTTTTGAGTCCAGCAGTGGGAGGAGGGGGGTGTCTGCACATTTGGGCACTGCTCCAGGAGGTGCAGAATGACCGATTCATTGCAAGTCCCTATTGAATTGTTAAGGAATTCCCTGCTACTGGGTCTGCATTCAGAAAGGGGAGATGTCTCTGGCAGGAAGCTGCCTGTCCCCTGCTGGTGCTTTGTTCTGACCGGCAGAACGGCAGGCTGCTGCGGGTGCATTCGGGGCCACGCAGGAGCAAGAAGGCTGCTAATACAAGACCAAGCTCTTTGCAACTCTGGGGGAGCTAAGGACAGCGATGGAATCCAGCTCAGTTTGGTCTGTGCCCCTGGGAGAGCCTGGTGTGTCATTGAAAAGGCTGAAAAAACCCTCTCTGCTCCAAAGGGTGTTGCCTTGCGCACAGCCTCTCTGCTGCTTTCCGGGTGTCGTTGTGTTATCTCCCATTTTTGTCGCATCCCTGAGACAGCAGATGAAACTGCAAAATCTGGGCCTTAGTTTTAATTTCAATCAGGCTTTTGATTGATGCAGTAAAGCCGGTGGAAACCTTTGGTGCAGGCACAGCTCTGTGACTCCCACGTAGGGTATCGCATTGTGTGCCCTGCCAACTTTGAGGGTTCCTGACAAAAAGCTTCCAGACCCTGCAGATGGGAGCAATAAGTTTTTCATCTGCTTTGGCTAAATGCATGTGAGTTCCAGGGCCCTTATTTGGTCTCCGTGTGTAGCCCCAGTGCATTGATGTGGATGGAAATCAATGTCAAAACAACTGCACCTTAAACAGCCCAGTTGTATCCTTGGGAATCCCTCCAGAGCTTGGGCCAGACCCTCTGCTGCTTGTGACAGCCCTGTGAATAAACAGAGTACTTTTATCTCCATGCTGGGGAATACAGGGCCTTTCACAAGTGCTAGAATTTGCATAAAACACTTAAAACTCACATAAATAAACAGCCAGATCTTGCAGGAGCCGAATGAAATCATAAAGCTCTGTGTTTTAATTAGTCTCTCACCCTTGCTATATCAAACGATCATCATTGCTCATGTCAAACCAGTGCTTATGCTGGGATATAAAAAGAGTCTGATTCCCCTGATAGGGCTGAGGGCTGTAAAGGTGACGGAGGGAGGTGAACAGCCCTTTGGGCCCGAATGGTTCCTGGGCTGTGGTTTCTCTGGCACAGGGCTTGCTTGGGGCTTTTTAGCACAGATGGACCAGAGTTTCCCTCCCTATTTCACCTAGGGGCAGTGGGGACAGGGCGGAGAGCTCCAGGGAAGGACTTGCACGCCCAGCTATCCCAGCCTCACGTGTGCTCCCAAGGAGCAGAGCAGCGCTGGGGGCATCTCTGTGCCTGGAGCAAGAACTGTGCAGCAAGTCCCAAGCCAGCCCCAACCCAGGGCAGCATGAGGCGGCCTGATGTCCCCTCCAGATGCTGGCAGCCACTCGGCATCTGGTGGATGAAGCTTGTGGGTTTTTTCCTCCTTTCCCTTCATGCCGCCATCCATGCAAGCGCAGGTGGTAGATACAGCGCTGTTGTTAAGGGCTATTAAAGATCGAATTTTTTTTTTCTCCTTTTGATTGATGCCTTAATAGACCCATCCAGATGTGATAAGGTCAAAATTAAATTTAATCAGTTTTGTTAATTTTTTTTTTTAATTCCTGGGTGACGCATAAACACACCAGAGTGTTGGGAAAGTGCCGGCAGTGGGGGAGCCTGTGATAACTTTTTCTCAGCTTCTGTCCAAGTCATTTTAATGACAGGCTGCTGAACTGTGGGGTTCCAGAGCTTTCCAGGAAATCCTGGGCATGGAACCTTTCTTGATCAAGAAATTCATATAAACAGTAGAAAATTCAGAGAAGGTGCTGGAAAAATTCCCAGCTGGGAAATCCTTGAGAGCTTCCAGACCCAGGAATTCCTGGAAAGCACCAGAAAATTCCTGCAAATCTTCCACAGCACAGCATCAGACCTTGCCCTAAAATAGGTCTGAAAAAGAGCACGTTGTCAAAGATTCGTGCACTCTGCCCTCAGCTCTGCAGCTCCCTTGTGCTGTTTCTCTTTTGGGAGGTGAAGGAGGGTGGTTTCAAGAAGGGACTTTGCAGAAATCGACGTTCCTGGTGTTGGTAACCCCTTTTAAAAGGATTAGCCCTGATTTCTGCTTGGCAAAGAGAAGCCATAGGGTGGGAGGATGATGGTTTTTTGACGTGGTGCTTAGTCGTTTGGTCACAGTGACAACTTCTGGATTCATAAATGTCAGTGAAACAGCGGGGTGGGTAGGGGTTGCAACCAGACTTTAGGCGAACTGAAAATGTCCCAAGCAGCAACTTTGATTCTCCAAAACACATCTCTCTGCTATCGTTTCCTACCCATAAGCAGAGCAAGTTCTGCTGCACAGTCGTGCCCCGTGCTGCTATTCGGGTGCTACGGTTGTGTGGCCGATGCAGGGTTTATACCTCTCATTTATTGGATGAGTTTGGCTGTTTTTCTTCAACGCTTGTTTGGAGATAAGTGAATGCATCAGCCTTGGCTTTCACTTTTATTATGCTTGTTCTTCCCCTAGTTTTTGCTTTACTGGCCATTCCCATTGCTTCCATCGGGGCAGGAGATGGTTCGCAGAGGTGTACTGCACTGGGTGCAAGACCTGGAGGAGGGAGGGAGGATGGTTATTGCCTTGTCAAGGGCAGCTCAAGATAGGAGCAGCTCTCATTAGGCTCTGGTTACTGATATTTAAACAATCATGTCATTGTTAAAATGCCTGCTGTCTGTGCCTTAATGCAAACAGCACTGCAAGAGCAACAGCTTATTAGAACTTGTTTGCACTAGGGATATTTGCAGCAGGTTAGCCACCACGTGTCATGCTGCTGGAGTGTCCACACTGCTGCTGAGATGGCTCCAGAGCCTTGGGGACTTGGTGAGTGGCCTGGCTGTGGCCAGTGCAGGGTGCCCAGTGTCTTTCTTGCCCAGAGTATTTCATTGCTAACTCACTCCCTGGCTTAGTTTTGGCTAGTCCGAATACCACTGTCCCAGATGACACGTGGACAGGCACTATAGGGACTTGTCCCAATAGGCACTCTGGCTGCAGCAATGATGGGGGCTTTTGGGGAGAAAGAGGAGGAGTACAGCGATATGGCAACTAGCCAGACCACGCTATTTACCCTCAGGCGAAACACCAATCTGTAGCTTGTTTGTTTTGCTTTGCTCTATTTGTAGCCGCAGCCAAAATGCCCATACTGTGGGGAAGAGCTGCCAAGCGTAGGCCAGCACTTGGTGGACTGGGCTGTAGCGACTCAAGGCTAATCTGCTGCATTTGCCTTGGCACAGAGGTGATGAACTCAGCTGCATCGCACCTCCACAGAGCCCAGCGATGGGCTAAGCCGCGGTGAAAACTTCGGGCCTGGATTTAAGAACAGGTTTGGCTCTCACTTGACTGTAAGTGTAGACACATCCTTAGTGTTTTCATTGCTGGGGGAAACAAACCCTTTGGCATGTGCTTCCCTTCACACCCTGTGCGGATCCAGCTGTCTCTGCTTTCTCTCTGCTCACAAGCAGATGGCGGAGTGAGAGAGGAGATGCCTCAGGTGAGTCGGGCTGGGAGCCGCATGGAGACACAAGTGTGAAGAGACACATCCTTGCGTTGTCAAAATATTGGGATGTCTAGTTAAACCAGAACAGAAGGGATTGCAAAAGCCACCAGCTCCCCCGGTAACAGCGCAGTGTGTAGGCCGGGAGCTGAGGGAGCATGCAAAGGTGCGGGTTAGCACCGAGCTGCAGGTGCTATAGGTGGGCTGTGCACCCTGAAGGCACCCTTGCACTGCAAACAATAACAGGAACATTTAAATGCCATAAAGCTCATTTTATCAGGGAGATGGTTTGTACTGAAAGCGGTTGTTGCACACGGTTCCTTTGATGGGTCTCAGCAGATAGCACCAATTATAAAATTATTAACAAACGAATGTGCTCCTTCGCTCCAATTAAATGATAAGAGCTAAAGCAAAGGGGCAGATTTTTATCATTATCAGATTACAGGCCCATATTGTGCTGATAATAAAGCAGGCACTTTGTAATACGTTACCTGCAATATGGCTCCTTAGATTATTGTTTGGCTGCAGAAGAAATAAAAAGAATTTTGCAAAAGCAGTAACAATGCTGGAAGTGTCTTTATCACAGGCCATTCTAGAGAGCGTAACAAAAGGGGCACAAAATGACTCAGGCTGATGACAATGAGGATAATAACATCAGGAGTGGGGAGTGTGCCCACACAGCAGAGCACCGGGCCAGAACATCTCGAGTCTGTTAAAGAGATAAAGCCTTAAGAGGGAGTTTGCTTCAATCAGGGAGGCAGTCTTCTGCAGCCTGTGGAAAAGGGAAAAGAGCCACAGGAGGAGGAAGAAAGGAACGTTCAAAGATCTTCTGGGGGTGGGAGGAGTGTTTCTGCCCTATTCTTTTTCCCCTAGAAAGTCGGGTAGGTTTTGGGCTGCAGCTACAAATACACAGTCCCTCTTCTACTGGCTGAAATCTGATGTTTCAGAGGTGATCAAATGTAATTAGTAGCACTAATTCAGCGGCCATGTGATATGTCAAAGGAGAAGAATACCAACTACATGGGAGGTGAGGCAGAATGAGGTTCCTCTTCCTGACCCTGAAGCAATCATACCTAGAAGCCTGAAAGCTGATTTTATTTACCCCTCTGCAGGGGAGAGGCAGCAGTTTAAGGAAAAAAGTCCTACTCTGTATTTGACTCTCTGCCTTGCTATGTGCTAGATTGTTAGGCTGGTAAAATATGTAGAGGATGTGATTCCCTTCCTGTACTGGCATAAATCAGGAGTCACTCTAGCTGTGCAGATTTACACAAGCCGAGGGTTTGGCTTAACAAAATTATAACAGCATAAAGCTGGTGAGGAGGAAAGGTCAAGCCTGCCATATCTGTCTCAAAGCATGGTGATATCAGCCATGAAATTGTGATCATGACTAACCAGGGAACCTCGTCATTGAGTGATTAATTATTATTAATTATTATTTATTACTGTAGCCCCAGGGAGCCCTTGTCACATCTATGTTAAGTTCCCTTGAACCTGGATCCACTCCAAGTTTTTTGAAGTCCTTGAGTTTGCAAAGCAGAGCTGCTGATCTCGTAGGACCACGTTGTGGGGTTTAATACTCCCGGGATCTACAATTACCAAAGGAAAAGCGCCGCAGTGTGTGTGTTGCTTGGCCGGGGGGAGGAAAGGGGTCCTGGAAGAAGCCCAGCAAAGTAGAGCTGGAAAATAATATTGTTGTGAAAATGGTGAGCTAAAGTTAGAGAGACTTCTGTTTAACTTGGGGATAGTTCTTTGTGTGTGTATGTGTGGCTACAGGCTCAAGTGCTTCTAATTACCCATCCCTAATGATCAGATCAAATTATCTCAGAGGGCTAATTCCAATGAATTTTGCTCTCATTTTCACTGATGTAAATCACAACTCCTCTCCTGTCAGCACAGCCGGGCTGGATTTACACCCAGCGTAACAGAGGTTGGAAAGCATCTGCGCTGAATTCCTGCCAGTTCTTTTCTGAATCTGCCTGCAGAGACTCCAGAACCGAGTGACATTGGCTTTCCTAGGCATCAAAGGGCCACTTGAAAGGCTAATTAATGTTATCTCTGTGCCAGATCAAGGAGGTAAAGGACTGTTTTCTTGTCCTGATGCAGCACCAACATGTGCAGTTTTACAGCCCGAGCCTGTTGGCTGCTGATTCTGCTTTCGTTCCCTGTTATTTACAACCCCGCACACAAAAAGGTCTATTTTATTTATTTGTATGTTTTTGCTTCCCGGGAAGATCTTCAGCTGTGAGCTGAGTCAGCAGGATCTCTAGTCAAACAGTGAGCCTCTTTCCCTGCAAGACATTGAAACCCCGTGATGTTTAGCCTGACGGAAGAGAACTCTTTGCTTTCAGTGTGCCACATCACTCTGTTTCGCCTCCCGTCTTTCCCTGCAAGCAGGAAGCAGCCCTCTTGAATATAATTTCTATTGAAAGCAAATGGTGTCTATGTCTGATTAGTTCTGGCTTGAGGCTGTATCAACAAGCTCACTGTTGGTCCTGCATTTGCCGCCTGGAATATTTTAGGGCACTTGAGTCTGACAGATTCATGTTTATTACATTAAACCATTTTATCATTGACTCGCCAAAGTGTTATTCTCCCAGCTGGAAAGAGGCAGTGAGAAAAAAAAAGAAAAAAAAAAAAAGGCAGCCACACCACTGGCCCAAGAGCTGAGAAAAAGGCCAAATCCTGCAGCCTTCATCTAGACAGGGCCTTAGAAGGCCTAATTCTGCTCTTGTTCAGCGCCTGATCCAGCCTCTGCTGTAGTAAGTGCCAAAGCTGTGGTAGAAGAAGGGCCAGGCGGTTACTCTCTGTTGATGTTAATCAGGAGAGACCCCTTTGAAATCAGTGGAATTAGATTGAGACACAACGCTGGGTAAGTGAGAATCAAACCAGGCAGGTTCTGGTCTGCTGTGTGGGCCGGGGGCTCTGCTGCGCTCACCCCCAGGGTGTCCCTGTCCCCATATAACACAGACCAGACCCCTTCTCCCCTTTCAGGATCTACAGCCGTTTCATAGTGCTAACATCAGCAAAACTTGTCTGTGTCAGCAAATAAGACTCATAAGACAAAGAGGGAGCTGTGAGGGAAGTGCCTGTGCTTTTATTTTATCCTTTTGCTAAGCCATTTCTGTAACTGCAACTGTACAAAGGGAATAAGTCACCCTTTCCCCAAAAAAGCCCAGGGCCTCTAGACAGAGCAGGATTCTGTTCACATTTCCCCTCTGGGGACAGGGTTTCCATTACAACAAGGCCCCTCTGCTTCACTCTGGCAGCCTACAAAGGTCTTGAAAGGATTGGAAAATGCTGCCAGCTTCCCTTGCTCAGGAGAGCTCTCCAGCTCGCACAGGGCTGGCATAAGGCCTCAGTCTGCCACAGGAGCCTCTGCTCTGTGGGGAATCCCAAGGGAAAAACCTATGGTCTCTTTCAAAACAAAGGTATACATTTCAAAACATCCTGTGGAAGTGAACATACCAATGCCAACCAGAAAAAGGTTTTGAAGCAATCAGACTGTTCCATTTAAAACCAACCGGAGTTTGGCAGCCTCCTCCATTATTTTTCTTTCTTGTTCAACATCTGAAACTCTCCAAGGAATTTCCTGGTACATTTGCTCTGCTTCACCACAGGTCTCTGCAGAGTGACTGTAACAGGCAATGAGTGGCCTGACACTTGACTTTGTCATTCTGCCCATCCTGTCATTCTGATAGAATAATCAGAATAATACTTAACATTTCCCAGAAGTAACTTCTGTCTAGAACTCCTACAGGTGTTTTACCAATGTTACTGGCAGCCACACACTATCTCAGCAAGACAAGGGAGACTGAGGAATGGCAGGTGCTGAAGGTAATCAGAAGTGAGTTGAAAGTTAAGAGTTTTAAACTAAACTGCTTGTCCAGGCTTTGCTTGTCAACAAAGGTGAGAGTTACAAACTCCCAGAGTACGGATGTCCTGTGTGGTGGGAGGTGAATAGTGATTTGGAAACCAGAGAGCAAGTGGATGCCTGGAGTTCATTAGGGCAAAAGGTCGATGCTATTTATCCAGAGCAATTTGGTATGTGGGGTTCCTGGGAACTTTATCTTTACCCTCATTTTATAGACGAAAGACAGCTAGACAAGTGACAGGCAGTAGATTGAGGAGTGGCAGAGCTATGATGCCCATCAGGCTTCCCAAGTCTCAGGCCAGTTCCTTGTCCATTAAACAGCACAGCTCTCCTTGCTGACTGCAAACTGTCTTTCAATCCAAGGCTCTGTTCACAGTCCCAGTCGTTTGCAAATTTAAAGAACAGACAATAAATTAGATGAAAGCCAATCAGAAACTGAGCAAAGTCCATTAAGATCACACTTGGTAACCCTTCATTTAGCTACCCTGTTCTTTAAAGAAACCGGCTGAACATCTGAAGTGTGTTTGCTCTGTAGACAGTTAATTCTGAAAGTAGAACCCGGTCTCTAAAGAGCTTTAAGCTTTCTTAAAAGGAAGCAAACGACTCTGTGTCATGCCACATAAGACATTAATCTTTAAATGTTACGCAGATGACTGGGGAAAGAGGCCATTTGTTACAGGAGGGGGGAAAAAAAAAAAAAAGGTTTTTTTTTTCTTTTTTTGGCTGTGCTGCCAGGAGAGCCAATTCCCATCTGTGGGTTTGATGCATTGTTTCATAAGTAACAGTGTTGGTTTTGCACGGGAGCAGCTCTCAGAAACCATAACGTTTAATGCAGATTGAAATGAGTTCTAGGAGAGAGGTTTTCTTTGCTATTTTTGCAGTCAGTGGAGCAGGATGTGTCTCAGAAAGGTGCTCTCCCTAATGCCCTCTGATTCTGCAGCAAAGGCGTCATCTGGCTTGTGGTCCTTGTATTGAATGTTGCTCTGTGCACCATAGATTGTTTCTGGGATATTTTTGTCTTCAAAAACTGTTGCCATTGCGGAAAATGAGCCAGAAAACACATACATTGTGTTGTCTTGGGCAAGAGACATTATTTTTGTTCTTTCTTCTTTGGTATGTCTTGCTTTGAAAACAAAAGTAATTCGGGCTAGTGGAACGTGCTGTTTGTGTGCAGAAAAGAGCGCGTGGCACTGAAAGTATTGGAAACTGTGGCTGTTGTCAGGATCCTGTGTTTATGCTGATGTAGCGCAACAAGTTCTGGATGTAGAGCAGTTTCCCAAAGGTAGTTCCCAAGACAGGCAGCGCTGCCATGAAACCTGGTCACCATCCTCCACTAAATGAGTCGGGTGACCTCCTGGGGTGGGGAGTTCTACATTTTGCTGCTTGATGCTCTGGCTTCTTGACCACAGTAGGAGATACTGTAGACTGCCCTTGTTCGGCGAGGAAACTGGTGCTGAAGTCAAGAATCCTTGAGGCAATTTTCTTTACGTGGGTGTACAAAGGTCTGGGTTTTAGAGCAGGGGAGAAACCCCACAGCCTAAACCAGCTCCAAACCTTTCGTACATAAACACAACTCAGAAATTTGTTCCACGTCTCTGCCTCCCCAGAAGACAAACACGGTTGTGTTTGATTTTCCTTCTCTGCCTCCTTTATCACTCCCTCTCCAAATTAAACCAGGAATCCCTCTCCTCCCTTCCCCTTCTCAAAGCGGTCACACTCAGGGCAGCTGAGCATTTCCTTTCTGTTTTCAGTGACGCATGCACTTAACTGCAGCTATTTTATTGAGTAGCAGTTAAAAACGTACCGGTTTCAGCGTGGTTTATCCCAACCTACAGCAAGAGTCTGACCTTCCCGTTAGAGATGGTTCTGCTTTGCATGCAAGAAATGTTACCAGAATGCTGCTTTACCCTCTGGCACGCTTACCTCTCTACGGGCATTATCAAAGCACTAGCTATCATTGCTGTACCACTCTAGTACAGCTCCTCCTAATGATAATATTTTTCTTGTCTTAAAACAACTTGAACGACCATGACTAAGTTCCCAGCAGGTCAGTTGGGAATAATCAGGTTTCTGCCTGCGTCTTTCAAACAGAGCAGGGCCTGTAAAGCATCTCCAGCTCTCTGCGTCACACACCCAGGCTTTGGGGGAATTGCCATTAATGGCTGGGAACGTGTCTTGGCTTTTCTCTTAATCTCTTATCACAAGATTAGCTAACGTCTGAAAAGCCCAGGAGGATTGGGTAATGATAAGGGATCATCAGGCGAGATGGAAAGATAAGCATTGTTCTCCAAGAAACCAGCCCGGTTGCTTCCAAGGAGATAATTATCTCCTGCTCTCCACAAGCTCTGCTCACACAGGCCCCCATCCCAGAGGCCCTTTGGTCACTGACGTCCTCCCGCTGGCGATGGGGTGCAGCAGAGCAGCAGCCGGGGAATTAGTGCCCAGTTCTCCACAACCCTGCGGAGAGCTGCAGAGTCTTGCATTTCGTGTGAGCGTGTGTGCTTGATGCCCTCCTGCTTGGCCTGGGCCCCTCGGGGCTTTGAAGCCTCTGGCTCCGGGATCCCAAGTACCACATGGGGTTGGAGACTACCCTCCTTGTGTGGAGGATAGTTGGCATCATCAGCCCCACTGGTTAAAGGAGGGATGGAAAAGCCACCTCCCTTTTTCCCACAAACGTACTGGAAGAGCAGAGCAAACATCCTGCTGGATGTCTGTGTCTCTCAGTACACAGAGCAGTTGGACCGTTGCAGGTGATGGAGCAGTTTGAGACATTCCATCAGCTGCTTGTAACCTGTCTCAGCTGAGACAGTCACCCACAGTGCATGCACATTCCCAGCTGTTCCAGTGGAAAATGAGACTGATTCCTCTAATCTGCTTCTCCCCATGACAGTGTCTCAGGGCTCCCTGGGGCAATTATTTCTTCAGAGCTGATGTTTTGGTGAACAATAGTTCATATCGCTGCAAAGAAACAATGTGAACAATGAACAATAGTTCATATCCCCCCACCTTTTTTGGTGGACTTGGCACTGATAGGTTAACAGTTGGACTCGATGATCTTAAAGGTCTTTTCCAACCTAAAAGATTCTGTGATTCTAAAGCAAGTGTCAGGTCTCCAGCAGAGCAGGAAGGGACGGATCAACCATCCAAAAACTGCTAGTGCTGGTGATTTTGAACTGGGGAATTGGAAATGGGTTCAACATTTCCTCCACATTTTGGTGGTTATGGCACAAGACACAAAGGAGGTGTTGGAGAGGCACTGGCTCCCAAACCACACCATCTTCAGGGGAGTGTTAGATCTGGGCTGTCCCCTCTTTCAGAGAGGAATGGGGACTCCAGCATGTGGGGAGATGGTGACCGGTCCTGCTGCCCACTTAGCAGCACCCGGTTCTCCTTCCTCCTACACTCCTTGCTGTTGCAAACACAGCTTGGATCTACACCTTTAGAGGCTCTGTCTGTGTTACTGACTATCCATTTCATTATCTGCTTGTAATTGTTTTGTCTTCCCTGATCTTTTGTTCACCTGTGATGAGTGTACAATCAGTTTTGCTCTCCTCTGACATGAGTTACATGCCTTTTGAACCCTGACTGATTAAACTCTCTTCCTTCCTCAAGTAAATTGGTTCCCATAGAGCTGTCCACTAGTGTGACTCCATTTGCTGTCTGAATTACATCTTCTCAGCTGACAGATGGATTGCTTGAGGGTTTTGTGGTCATTGTGCTAGCCTTAGAAGTTTGTGGATGATTATATTCCCAACCTGGTCAGCTTGCTTTTGTTGTTTTCTGGGAGTTTTCTTTTTCCACTCTAAATATTAGTGACTGATGTCCAGCCTTCAGCCTGACTGTTCTCATCCTACTGGAGCCCACAGCTGTGAGGGAATATTACTGTTATCGACGGGTTGAGTTGTACTTTTGGGGCCCCATCCTGGCTGATATTACTTAGTGTGAGGACCCGCCCCCAGCCTTCGCTGCATTTCAGTGAGAAACGGATGCCTGAATAGGAGTTGAAACCCACGAAGCCCTGCAGCATTGTATCTGATACTTTTTATTTTGTACATAAATGGACATAGATTGGTGCAACACAAAGTGAATTTGAAGGATGAAGCTTGAGAGACCGTGCTAAAAGGAGGAAGACGACTGCAGATGAGGTGAGGGCAATGTCACACTCCATCCCAAAGTCACACCTGTGTCCCCCACAGCCTGGCATTCCGTGTCTGGTATGCTCTGCAGTGGCTGGATTGACAGTTTGTATGTGCACAGCTCAACAGGGGTGGATTTGCTTCAGTGTTTTCAGAGGCTTCTATAGCCCCTGCATGGCTAATGAAAATGCTTGGAAAGTTGGCCTGTAACTATGTTAATTGGCTAGTACATATGGCATATATTTGAATGTCAATTTGATGAGAAATCAATAAAAATAATAACTCTTAGTATGAAACTCAATAATGAAGCAGTAGTAGAATTAGTGACACATTTTTAGCAGAAAGAAATACTTTTTTATTACTTAAAACAAGCTTAAATTAACAACTGCAGATAATGATTCCCCGGAGCTAGATAAGGGGTTAAGGATCGTTGCTCTCAGTGATGACAGGCTACTCACTAAATTTGGTGAGTTATGTTTTCGAGGTTAAGGTTTTATAGCTCAGATATATTGTCTCCAAGTGAGTGAAACTTGGTTGACTGGCAAGCCAAATGACTCACAAATTGACCTGAAGAATAGCGTCCCCCTCCAGCCTCCACTGGGTAAATGATGTTTGGAAACCACCAGCTATGTGACAAATTATAAGATTCATCTTATTTGAAGGAGAAGTGGAAAAGATGAGCGTAATCTGGAGACAAAGGATCTTGTGTCCCAAGGTTTTTGGCAGAGGAGCTGGGCGCTGATGTCAGTTAAAAGGCTGCTGTTGCTCGTTGCGGCTTTGGGAAGCGATGAGGCTGACACCTATTTTGGAAAGACTGGTCTGGAGCATGTGGCATCATGCAACAAAGTCCGTGATGACAGGAACAGACTTAGGGTGCCCCTGCTTCTTACCGATCCCTCTCATCCCCCAAGGGCACACATTGTGCGCTGTGCTGACGTGGCTGTGGGTGTAAAGTGGATTGTGGAACTGATCTGGCTGAGCATCAACCCAGCAAAAGAGAGTTCACTTTTCTTTTAAGCTGATCCACTTTCCCAGTCTGTTTCTCAGCCTGTCCACACACCTGGTTGTGTCAGCACAGGGCAGGGGCTGTGCAGGATCGCACGAGGGCAGGAATGGAGACGACAGCGATGATGCAATCGGCTGAAATTGCCACTGAAAGCTTCATCGAGCAAAGCCGCAGCCCAGTTCTCTTATTGCCTTGAGCTCGGCTGAATATGCATTAGACCAGAGCAATGCTACCCACTGCTTTTCAGTGGGTTTGGTGTTAATGGATTAGACATGCACTTAGATTAGGAGTTGGGTTTCAGTGGAGTTCTGCCTCACTAGCAGCTTTGCAAGACAAGATGAGAGTCAGTTTGTAATGAAAAGCTAAAAATACCGAACAACTCTGGCAAACTGACGGTGGCCTGTTATTGCAAACACTGTCATGCCCTTCATGGAGACACTTGTCCCAGCACTAAGTGCCTGTGGCCAGCCCAGTACAGGTGCAGGACCAGCTGCAGGGCACCAGAAAATCAGTCACATTTTTATCCAGATGTCACTGAGGGGAAGTTTCTTTCATGTTTCTGTCATGTTTAATGGTGTCTGAGCTTAAAATAAACCTACTAAAGGCTCAGCTTCACCTTGGATTGCAGCTCCTCTGTAATCATTTATGCTGGTAAAAGTGGTGTAATTCACATTTCATTTATGCCCATGACACGGTACCTGCAGCAGCAGGGGAACATGGCCTCTTTTCTCGCTGGAACCTTTAAGGTTTCCAGCTCCAAGTGTAATTGGACACTATTACAGGGTTTTACGAGTCTTGTTTGCCACTGCTAAGAGCAAAAAGTAGTTCTTAACTCAAGCTAAAATAGCAGTGAAAACAAAGCAATTTGCATTGTAACTTACATTTGTAGAGGTCATTAAAGCAGCTTGGTCTGCTGTAAGCGTGGGGTGGAAGTGCTCCGACTAGATCATGCGTGCACTCTGGCAGCGCAGCCACAGAAACCAGCTGGGACAGCCAGCCTGGGATTTCCGGTGGGTCCCTGCTTTCACCTGTGCCCATAGGCTGTGTGTTACAGGTTGCTTTGTTTGGATGTGTTTGTGAGTGAACCCTTATCCCTGCTAGTATTTAGTGGGGTCTGTCTCACTGTAAACGTACCCCTATTGAAGCTGCTAGATATAAACCAACTCAGGTAAATCCAGTGCAGACAAGGATATACTGGAGAAACATAGACTAAAGCCTGCCAGATTTATTTTTATTTATGTCGGTTTCTACAAACACAAAGCAGCTCTGCTAGACTTTGAAGGAGTCAGAGATTCATGCTGTATTCCCCCATACCCTCAGGAGCTACATGCAAAGCTACACACTGGGTTTTGACAGCAAGGATTGAGCCCACAGCCTAAGGTTAAAGCTAAATTATTTGAGCAAGAGAAACAATTCACAGACTGTGGAAAACAGCTTAAAGCCACTCATATCTGAAATATATGAAGCCTGAGCCAGAGCTTACTGAAGCCAGTGCCATGCTTGAATTCATTGGCTCTGGCTGCCAGAGATGACCATTTCCCATCTCTGAGGTCTGCAGGTATCTGGGCAAAATGGGCTGCTCTAGACACAAGTTTGTAAGACTCAACTGTGGTTGCATGTCTAAAGCAGAGCTCTCACTCCATTACATCTCAAAGAAATGAGCTTTCCTCATCCTCCTTTCTTCACCTGCTTCACTACGTGGGACAGGAGACGGCTGTTCCAACAACATGTATTTCCAGCCTCTTTTTCATGTGGACAAGTAATTGCATTTCAGTGAAAGACTACCGGAGTTGTTCCCCCTCCATCAATCTGATGGTGGTGATTTATTAGGGAGATATGGAACTCTTTTCTGTCTTATCAATGTGAAGCAAAACAATCAGGAGTGGTTGTTTCTCAGTCAGGTTGAAGTGGGTACGTAGCTGAGCGAACCATGGCATCTCCTGGCCATCTAGGGTACTTTTCTGCCCCCATGGGATCCATCTGTAGCTCATGCTGCTCTGGTGGTTTTTTCCCCAGGCCTAGGACTGCAAACATTTCACATGTTGGGGCAAGAATAAAGACTCTCTTTCTCAGCAAACATAATCCTGTATTATCTACAGCACCTCTGATTCAGAATCTCCCCATCTTAGTTTCTGCTTCTTTTTCCACATCTTCAAAATCATCCAGGAGAGGACCAGTGGATCCTGGCTTCTGTGCAGCCACCTGGTGACAGCTGAGCCATAGGCTCTGCCTGCCCTGGGGCCCTTAATGCTAAGGGGACCCCAGACCTGGGGGGGGGGGTGGGTCCAGAACCCTCTGTAGCCATGAGGTGGACTGCAGAGGAGCCGGGGCGCTGCTGGGTGAGCAGGCACAGTGCCAGGACAAGTGCTGGGAGCACAAGCAGAACGTCTCTGTTCACTGGCTGGCACCCACATTGCCTCTCCCTCGAAGTCTGTGGCTAATGCTTTCTTAATTTGCTCATCTGTAAAGTACTTAACATCCATCCACTGAATTATGGTTTAATTGTGCAAGCTTCCCTGATAATGCTGTTCGCTGACATAAGGCTTAGTATAAAAAGTTGATTCCTTCGTTGCCTGTAATTGTGGTAATGATGCTCTGTAGTCACAGGACGCTGGCTGTGCTCTTGGGCAGGAGGATTATAGTAGGTGGCACTTCATCTCTTTGAAACCTGAGTGAACACAAACAGGTAGTGTTCCTGCCATAGCTGGAGGGTGGGGAAATTGAGGCAGCAGACGACTAAACGTAACGTTAAGTTCTGTGGTCACTGATTATTTGGGGAGCGGGTTTGAGTCCCTGGACCTGGAGAGACTCAGAGCAGCCCCACATTCAAATGAAGTATTCTGTCTCCCACCCTGTGCCAGCAGGATTATAAATCCTGAGGCTGAGGGGAGGCATCAGTCTGGGGACACGTGGGGAAAGTGCCACCGAGAATGTTTTGGGGGAAAGATCTGTAGCAGACTCTCGTCCAGAGCATTTTTCTGCACCTTCTTCAGGTCAGGCACCTGCAGACAGCTCAGGGAACCTGCATCTGTGTCTCTGGGACTGAACTCGTGTTGTCATGTCTGACACTAATGGAGAGGACGTGTTTCTCCATTAGAAGTTTACTGATAGTGAAGTGATTTCCACTTTGCTGGTAGTTCCAGTCCCCCTGTGGTTAAGTGAGGACGTTGGAGGTTAAAGTCTGTCAGGTCTGGATCAAGGTCAGGAAACCTGCTTTTGATTCTAAAGATTTTAATTAACTTTGCACCGCATAGAACCTGGGCATGCTTGAAAAGAAATATAGATAAATTTTACATTTAAATATTTGAATAGTGTCTATATCTTATGGCGGCTGTAAAAAAAGCCCTGTTCAAGCAGGCTGCAGGAAGAGAGGCGATTTGCATAGCAGAATAATTGGTTTTGCAAATAAATCTGGTTCTTGAAATTTGTAGATTAGCAATAATATGTCTCCAGATGAGAAGGAAAGGTCATGGATGAATAAAGCAACAATTAAACTTTCAGGAGATTATTAAACTAAACACAAACCTGGCTAAATGCGTATGAGAGAATGTCAATAAAGGACAGGAGTGGCCTGTCAGGACTTGTGAGCCTCCAGGATATTAATGTTACTTGGAGATCTTTTCTTCCAATGCAGCTGCTCTTCTTGAAGTAACAGCCTTTGCAGATTCCTCCCTAATCTGGACAATCCATTAAATAACCCAGTTAATTTAAGCCACTTAAATCCAATAAGGCTGGTATGTAATGCTATAAAACTCTAAACAAAATCCTTGGAGTATTACCAAGTTAACTGTTGCATTGCAGGCTCCATCCACGCCTGGTGCTGGCTGAGTAGGTGCCTTGCAGGAAGACAAGAAGGTCTCAGCACAGCCTGCACGGAGGAGAGGGAATACTGAGGGTGTAAAAAGCGGCTTTTGTTCTGAATCTGAAGGGAAAAAAATAAACAAACAAACAAACAACCCAAAAAGTCGTATTTTCCAAATGGGCCATGAAATAGATCTTTTATGACAGGGAGAAAGAAGGTTGGGGGAAATTCTCATTTCAAAGTATTGAAAAGTTGTGTCCAGAGCGCCCAACTTTCATTTGGGGCTTTCAGAAAGATCCTAAAATCAAATGTTCCTGAAATGGAAAACTTCCTTTCATGGCACTTTTTGCAAAAGTGCTTTTGATAAAGCAAAGAAAAAACTTATTACTTTGGAAAAACAATTTAAAAGTTCTAGGCCTTTCTTGAGGAAAATATCCTGTGTTCCCCTTTTCTCCTGTACCTCTACTGGCAGAAAGCACAGGAGGCCCTGGGCTGACCAGGCTCCAGACATCAGCTATAGCTTGTGATCCACATCTGAGCTTCCTTACACAGCTGGAGGAAAGCAGCTGCATGTGGTGATGAGGGGGGCAGACCGTGCCCACCTTCTCCTGCCTTGGAGGCTTAAAGAGATCAAAGTTCCTGATGCTCAGCAACGCTCCTGCTGCGTGACCAGAAGGAATCGCGTGTGCTCTCAAGCCCAGTGCTTTAAAGATGAAGCCTTCAGCAGGAGGGGGTTACCTGCTTCATCCCACCTGCCCTTGCCTAGCGGAGGACCATGGGGTCCAGGGCCACTTCCCTTTGGGTGGTTGGAGGAACAGTGTGGATGGTAGCATGGGCATGTTCCCATTCATGAAGGAGAGAGCTCAGTGCTTCAGTTGGGAGCTGGAGCAGAGGAAAGGAGCGCTTTCAATGCCTGTTTCTTCCCTCTTCCTCCTGAATCTCAGGAGGGGAACTGGAGTTAAGGCGTAAAGCGGAAATAAGAGTCCAGGAGGATTTCAGTAGACCAAGGCCCAGCCCTAGCCCAACTTTCCTTAGCCTAGTGCTACTGGAGTCAGTGAAACTGCCTCTTCCAAGCATACTTTGCCTCTAAATATCAGGTCTGAATGACCCCAAACTGTGAAATGGCTGCCTGTTGCCTGGTTTCCAAGCAGCTTATCACCCTCACTTCTCTCACATAGACGCAGAGCGCTGTAGCTGGCTAAAAAAAGAAACATGCACAGGGAGCCCTTCGTCCAGAAATGGAGCCCAGACATGAAACAACCCTGCCAAAACAAAACGCGCCACCACATATCTAATGTTCCCTTTGGGCATCATAGAGGAAGCCGCATATGACAGACATGAGTCATATCGCTTTGTGCAGGTCGAGAAGATGCTCAGATGTTACCTTGAGGAGGGCAGGGGAAGGGATTAGACGGAGCAATAACTCTCTGTGATGCAGTACTCCTCTTTGCTAGCTCGGAGGGCATTTTGCAAGGGAAGACAGCGTGGGTATCCTTGTTTTAAAAGGGGCATTGAGAGGAGACATAAATTCTCCAAGGCCACACAGCCTCCAGTGTCAGAGCAAGGGTGAGAGACTGGGCTACTCAGCCCTGCATGGCACCCAGGGACCACGCTGCCCCTGTCATGCTCTTGACATTGGCATTATTGCCTGAGCAAAGGACTGCAAAAGCCCACAGGCTCAGCCTGTGAAAAACCAGATTTCTCCTCTTTAATTACACTCCCTGCAAATCAGTGGGGAATACCTCCCCCTGCTCCTCAGGACAGGAGCACGGCCACGTACAGGTTTGTTCGGGGCATTTCATCCCTTGAAATGATTCATTTGTATGTAAAATCATATTAGCCTTTATTAGCTCTCTCTACAGACCCTCCCAGCACAGACAGATCTAAACCTTGAAGTGCCATTAATCTTTGGTGTGCTCTGCCCATTCCTTTGCATGGTACTTTGTGGCTGGTGACCTTCAACAGAGGATTTTTGTTGTACTCTTTCCCCAGGAGCCCTGGCAACACCTGCAGCAGCTGGTGCTAATCTTCCTGGAGTGGGAAAGAAGGAGGGGGGGTCAAGGCTCCTTCACGTGTATTGACAGCTGAACACCGAGCTGCTTTTCCCCTTGCAGGAGATAATTGCTGAGAAAAGGCCAAGTCCTGGCATAGTGGGGAGGGTCAGGCAAATTCCTGCTGAAGCTGTTGTCTGAGCTGATGGTGAGCATGTCGAGAGCATGTCGAGGCAGCCTGTGATGGTTGTGTTTGTACGGTGCCTGGCACAGGGGGGCCGCCTCTGCCCACAGATCAGAGGCACCGGAGGGGGGTGAAAAGTGGATGGTAAGTTGAGGCTGAGGCCTGGATTTAGGAGACAGCAGCTGGAAACTCAGTCCCAGTTCTACTGCAGACTTATGACCTAAGGCTTATGTGTTGGTACAAGTCAAGCCGAATTCAGGGACGTCAATAAATGGGCGCATTTATGTTAAGTGTCACCGGATCTTTGAACGACACACTGGCATGTGCTGTAGTTCTCCCAAGGTTAAAGCTGCCTTTTTGAGGCTGTAATCATCTCACCCGGTGAGCAGTTTATCCTGGCAGCTCTGATGGAGCTGGAGACAGCAGGGTGCTGGGGGAGAGGCAACTCAGGAGGGAAATCTGAAGCAGAGCTTGAAGGGTCTTGTCCGCATGTGGCTCAGGGAAGACCTGCTTGCAAGGTGCTCTCCGGCTCAGTCCCTTCTCTAGTGTGTAGTAAAGGTTGAGCTGACTCTTCAGATTTTCTCTTCATTACAATGTCTGCCAGCCCTGATCAAATACATATTTTTGCCATATCTCTTGGGATTTAGCCTCTTTGAGACCTCTGCCTCTGTCAGATTAGACTTGGATTGGCCAGTGAGTTCAAAATTACAGGGGGATAAGCAAAAAGGGAAAGGATAGAGATGCACACACGCTGATCACCTAAACATGGTTTGATAGGAGACCAGGCTAAAAATAAATCTGTTTAGCAATTCATTGGCTGTATTGAGAACAGGTGATGAGTTGGAAACTTGCTGTTTCGGAAGGAGGAAAGTTGTATTGTTGCTGCTCATGTCAAACCATGCCACATCCCCTCCACCTTGTGCTGACACGAGAGCAACGCAGGACACTCTAGGCCTGTGTGTTGTCTGCTAGACGTGTCCTGCCTCCCAATTCCTGCCCTCATCGATCGTGTCTTTGTGGGCCTGACTCAGGTTTACTGCGTCACATGGAACCTTTGCAGATGCCAGAGCCTTGGCACTGTTTGCAGAGAGGAGCATGCTGTCTGCCTGAATTAAATTCAAGCCCTTGCAGCTCTCCGTTTTACTCAGGCAGGATTGATCTTTTGTAGGGGGGGTACTGTGGGAAGCAGAAATAGATGCTTGAGTCTCTTATCATTTGCACCCAAGGAAAGCACGAGTCACACTCAGAAATCAATGGTGCTACACCAGACTTGCACTACCATTGCCAAGAACAGTAGCTGACCTCTGTATTAAACACACTTACGAAGGAGACGCTGCAGTCTTTCAGAGAGGTGAGGTTGCAGGGGATTATTCTGTGCAAGGGGGAAAATGTTCCTCTAATAATTCCCTTCCTGAGCTCTTACGGTGGGATGCAGAGGCAGAAATCTCCATCCTGCCTGAAGAGCTCCTGGAGGAGCAGTCTTGTGAATCAAAATCGTTCTTGATTTGTTTTCCCCCCTTTCTTAAAAAACAGTGGATGTGGAGCCTTTCATCTTTACTATCACTTGCCACTGTCAGGCTTCAGAAGCTGAAGAGAAAAGGGGAATTTTTTTTCCTCTTGGCCCGTGGGTGAGAGCCATCAAAATATAAATGAGGCCGAGCTGGTGACGCAGAAGGTGTCAGCACTTGCTTGGTGAGCACGTTGAAGCAGTGGACAGGTGTCAAGCAGGGGATTTGGTGGTGAAGGTGCTGCGTTCCTAGTCCCTAAAGCCCATCTGGGGTCATTTGGAAGGGACCCACAGACAGCCCCAAAACTCCGAGGCTGCTTTTAGAAATGCTCTTGTGCAAATCATGGCCTGTTACTGTACGGTACTTTTGCATCAGCTGGGAAACCATAAGGAGGTTTTCATAACCATCATTAGGAATTTGCTTTAGGAAAAATATATTGCGAGTCACTGTGGCTTGTTAGATAGCCAGACTGTGAGACAGCTGGGCTGAGGGCAGCATGGAAATTGCTCTTCTGGCTAAGGACTACAGCTGAGCGAGAAATTTCTGCTTTGCTTCATGGCTTTAACTGGAGGAAACTGGAGAGTGATGTGTTTTGGGGGAGGCCACCTGAAACAAAGTCTTTTCCACTATCCCCTGCCAAAGCAGAAGTAGAAGTAATTGTCCTCAAAGAGTTGTATTTGTTCCACACCAAAGCAAAACTTTCTGTTGCTTTCTTGGATGCATTTACCCTGTCATTGCAGTTCTAAACAAAATGCTTTTTTTCCAAAGCGAAGCATTGAGAAGATTTTGTTCTGGCTTCTTCAAAAGAAGAAGTTTCCCATACTGCCATTTTGACTCAAGCGCATGAGCAGTTTTTGCTGACCTGCCACCCAAACTGCATTTTTTTACAGTAAGTACGAAAAAGCCACCCGGTCTCTAAGGGATTAAATGTTTGGTCAAGATTGAGCAATTGTTCTATTGTAACACAGGGTGGGAGATGCTGTCAGAGATCCTCCCATTCTTTCTTTGGCTTAGGGTCTTCCCTTTTGTTGTATTCTGTTTTCTTGTTTGTACCTGGCTATGCAGGCAGTGCCAGATCAATGTCAGGGCATTTCTCATAGAGGCTAGTAAGGAACAAACTAACCATGTCCCCACTGTCCCTCCCCTGCCCTGTATGTGACATTCCCTGGTGCCTCCTGGAGGTCCTGAATATCATGGGAGGTCAGCCAGCTTTGCCTGAGGCTGGAAAGCATGTGCTGCCATGAAGGAGGTGCTTTTGGGCTGGTTTCAGTGAATTGGGCAGCCTTTCCTTGCCATGGCTGGTGGAAGTTCACCAGTGCTCATCACTGGGCGCCTCCTTACCTTTCTACTCCTTTCTTACTTTTGCAAAACCACAGAAAAGCCCACTGTTGTGACCCATCTGGATGTCGGTGACAGCAGAGCTGACAGCAGAAGGGCTGGAGCACACGTTGCTTCTGCTTGAGCTAGCAGAGTGGTAGCAGGTGAGGAGCCTTTGAAGAGCGTAACAGCCTTCCAGGGAAATGGGTACCGGGGCTCCGGATCACTGCCGTTGTTTCAGGTGCTTCATTCGACATTGCGCACTAGCAGGGTCTGGTAACGTGCAGGCAAGCCCAGGAGCCCAGGTCGATTGTATCCCCAAGGAGAGCTTGAAGTCAAGGATCATCATCTAATTAGTCCGTGCCACGCTTAGCAAGGTTATTTTTATCCCAAGCCCTTCAGAACGTACATAATCATTCCACCTTAATTCTTTCAAAACTTGGTCTCTATGGAAACCTTAATATAAACGACTGCTCGTTTCATTTCTGTACATCTGAGCTGTGTTGCAGACTCCCTCTGCGTGTGCGTGTGGCCATACATACGCACACGTGTGTATACACACACGCACAGAGTGACACCAGACTGATCTGTATTCTTTACTGCTGTCTTCCTCTCCACCCTTCAGATAATAGCACTGGGGTTTTATTTCTTCCGAGCACTGCATGTTTAGATCTGCAAACCTCTAAGGAGTCTTTGTTTCCAAACCGGAGGGAGGTGGGGGTGGGAGGGAAGGCAGAAATCTTTGTGATGCTCGAGTTGATGTTCAGCCCACTCTTGCGGGATTTAGGGCAGATGCCTGTGGGATGCTGCTTGTGGCGCTCCCTGAGCCATGTGAATGGAGTTTAGGGTGTGGAAAAGTCACTTTTCTAATAACCCTCTCGTATTCAAGAGCAGTTTTTACTGGTTTCTCCATATTTCTCTTGTGAACACAAGAGGGCCACGTTTGGTGGAAAAAAAGGCTGACAGCAGCTTTTGCAAAGGAAAAAGGAGGCTGAGTGGAAGAAGCAAGCCGGGTGTGCTGCGCAGCTCCGCATGGAGGTTCATTGCATGTGGCTCTGAGATTGTCAGGCTGGGGGTAGGATGCAGTGATGATGCATATTGTGATGATTAGCTGCATCTGAAGTTGCATTAGCATCAGTCCCTGCTTCCCTTCTGCTGTTCTACATCTCTTAGTCCCATCGCTGTGGTAGGTGGATGCCTCTCAGGTTTAACATGTTTGTCCTCCAGCACTAAGGGCTGTCATTTCATTTCTCTACAGCAGGAAACTGAAGCACAGGCAGGTTGCAGTTTTGATCCACTAAAGGACACAGTGCTTCAAAATTAGCTTTACCACATCATTTTTAAGAAGCCGATTTGTGGACAGTAATCCACAATAGGACTGAAGTGCCTCAGCTCTCATGATCATGCCGTGGGAGGATTTACCTCTTTGTTCCAGCAAAATCTTGGCTTCTTGTAGGTACCTGCCTAGTCTTTGAGCTTGGGACAGCCATAATATATTAGGGTTATGGCTAACACGTAGGAGGGGTATTCAGCAGGCTGGGTAGGTGGCAGATGGGCTCTGTAAGCAGGGCCAGCTGCAGCCACCCTGCGGGCAGGCAGCTGTGCAGCCACTTCTACACCATGTAAGCAGGAACATCAGTAACGTGCAGAGAGAGCACCAGCCCCGGGTGGTCCAGCCACCCTCTCCTCTCTTCTCTGTTAAATCTGTGCCTGCTGCTGGGAGGGAGAGAGAGTACTGGATGTAGGGAGTGACTGCTGTGAACTATTTGGTTTGTTAAATTTGATTCTGCATGTCTTCTGGAGCACTCTCTACTTCCCTGTACATGCTAATACGAAGGGATATCACAGGAGATAACAGAGCTTCACCCTACATCCACTCACTCATGTTAACGTAAGATGTCTCTGAATGCACGGGGTGGTGCTGCTGAGAAGGCAGTGGGGCTGAGAGTTGGAGAAAACCCACTGAGAATAAAACAGATCTGAATGCCTTTGAGCAGTGGCAGGGGTTATTGTTCTCCAAGGATGGCTGCTTTTTTTCTAAGAACTCCTCTTCTAAGCACTTAGCTAATCCCCTGCTTCTCCCCTGTCCTTCTGCCCCTCCAGGCCAGCTGAATGGCTGCAGGGCATCAAGGGAGGTGCTGGCTCCCTCACGAACCTCCGCTCTTGCAGTCTTCTCTTTGGAAAGGATTCAGAGCTGCTCCAGCAATTTTAGCTCTGCCCTCAATTCGGCGTCCCATTTGCTGTCAAGTCCATAAGGACCTGGCTACCACCACCCCCAGAAGGATGACAGTGAGGAGTTTGGCCCACTCCTGCAGTCAGAGGAGGCTTGTTCGCACGCTCAGTATAAAAGGCAATTTCATTATTTTGCAGCCCTGGCTGGGAACCAGAGTTGGCACCAGAGACTGTTTTTATGAATAACACCCTGGCAAAATAGAACTGGTAGCAGCTTGGGTGGGGTATATATTTAATTCGTCCCTTTTCATTCTTGGATTGGCAAACCAGCAGGTTGCAGAGTAGTTGCATGTCTCTCGCTGCGTGTGCTGAGAGTCACACCAGCTCTTGGGGTGCCCGGCACACGACCGGGGCCGTGGTCCTGTGCTTTGTGCATCCATTGAGTCACCAGCTGGCATGGGGACTGGGCTCAGGGTCTTCATATTGCATTCGGCGTGGGCTCCTGGCACACCAGGCACTTGCTGACCAGGGCTTAGTGAGAAAGACTAGAAACTGAGAAATCTTTAAGAAACAGATAACACTGGATCAGCTTCAAATTGCCTTCTCTTAATGCACTGGGCTGAAGTCAGTGGGTTCTCACTGCAAAGCCCTACAGAGCTTGTAGCTTTTTGTGAGGAGACAGCATTTAGCCTACTACACAATTAATAAGGGATAACAACGCAAAAGACTTTGTGGAGACATTCAACATCTCACCATAAACTCTCAGGCTGGTTTGTGCCTGTCTTGGGGGTTTCTAAGCAGCATCCAGAAATCACCGCTTACAGCTCATTTTCTGCTGTGAGCACAAATGCCGCTGCTCTCTGCTGCACAGAAGCATGGCAGAGGTTAAACTTCATAGCTTGAGCAAATAGTCTCTTCTTTGGCTTCTGCTACTGCAGCAGGCTCAGTTTCTCACACCGAATGAACTTTTCCAAGCTGCCAGAGTGATTTAGGAGCTCACAGGCAAGTTCATAGAGTGCAGCAAGTTGTGCACCATCTCCTTTGTGCAGCCATGCTGCAAGGCAAGGTAAGTTCACTGAGGTTCAAAACCACTCAGGCGCGCTGCCAGGTTGGGGCTAAGGCACTTCTATGGCCTAGAAAAGGGGGAGACCCAGCATGACACTTCGCTCTGGCTACGTAAACATGCCCTAATCCCACTAAAGCCCTGTCAGCCACAGCAGGATTTTTCACACTGGTCTCCAGTGGGATGAGGGCTTTCACTGAATCTGTCTGGAAGTTTCTTCTTCCAAGAACCTTATTCTGAGTGAGAAAAATGCTGTGCACTGTTCTCCAAGGCAAGATTTCTTCATTTGATCTTAAATTAGAAGAGGGGAAATTAAGGCAAGAAATGGGGAAAACTTCCCACAAATCAATCAGAAGACAAGCTCCAGTGACAGGCAGCGGGGGTTGGGCCCCACAGCCTTGAGGATGCTGCTCAGCCCTATTTAAGAGTCTGTTCTGTCCCATGGGTTTATGGAGCGGGGCCTTTCCCTGTTTATAGAGATGAAGCACTTTCCAAGGTGACTCATTCACCTTGAATTGGAGACAACTCTCATTGCTCTGCTGAAGAAACATGTAAAGACCAGTGGCCTTCCCTTAACCGTTGAGATGATATCACTCGCTAGAAACAGCATCCAATTTCCTGATCCTTTGTTTGAACAACAAACAAATAAGATACGAGCACTGCAGCTACAGGCACATCTTCCTCATAAATACCAAGAAGCTCTTGCTTTAAACACCTAACTCTAAATAATGCCTCAAGCCAGAGTTGTTACCCGCTACCTTGAATACAGCCCCACTCCATCAGCAGGTTAAAATAATAACAAATAAAACATGGAATTATAGCTGTGCAACACTCGAAAATGAGCCTGTCACTTTGCGTCTCGGTTGGAAATCAATCACCAAGTCTTCAAATCAGCTTCTGCTATTAAGGGCTGGAAGCGGGAAAGATTAAAGACATGTCCATGGAAGTCTCTTCCTGCAGGTATGCTGATCTTCCACCATTTTAAACGGATCTTATTTCTTTCCTTCGCTGTGGTTTCTGTCATTGTCTTCTGAGCTGGTGGCCTTTTTGGCAGTCACTGTTAACTATTACATGTTAAAAGGATTCATTTCACAGATGGGCAGGGAAGAGGGAGACTGTATTGATTTAAATATGTATAAATGGGGTAGGAGGCACACAGAGGAGTCCTGTTCTCCTTCGCAGCAGCAAGTTGGAGGAGCTGACAGCAAAGCCCCAAAGCTTATAGCGCCCTTTCTATTGCCTGCAGTTCCATTGCCTGCATCCCTTCTGTCAAACTCCCTTGGGCATCAGAGCCAGGTCTGCAAAAGGTTTTCTGGAGAGCAGGAAGCACGGCCAGAGCAGCGTTGTGTCAGGGTACAGCGGCGCATTGGCACGCTGAAATCCATGTTCCAAACCCTGACTTTCTGCAGCAATGTCAGTGTCACCCTGTAAAAAGCATTTTGGAAACAAGGCCCATGGGAAAGAGTGAAATGTCTTGGGGCAGGAGCTGCACTTGCAGGGATCCAGCACCTCATTGGCAACTGTTCACCGTGGTCCCGTTCGGCACCGTCTCTTCTTACTTTCTTCTTCTGGCTGGTTAAAAAAGGCTTCGTCCCTCTACTCCCATTGTCCCGTGGCTGCTAGGGCAGAGGAAGGGGGTGCTTCGAAGTGAGCAGGAGGCCGGCAAGTTCTGGGTGAAGGGCCTCCTGTCGCCTTGACTGACAGTAACTACCACTCGCTGTGCTGGGGGTGTCGTGCAGCACATGCTGCAAACAGAGACAGGGCTGTGCACGCCTCAACAGGTTTCTCCATTTAAATATCTTTTAAGCTTAGAGAGTGGAGTGCTTTCTGCCTTTACCTCTCCCACCCCCCCCTTCCCTTCCTCATTCAGGTGCTCTGGAAGAGTTTTGTTTTAACTAAACAGCATTTTACATTTCATGCAGAAGCATCACGTATCGTGCATTTGTTTTCCCTCTGCCGTGACAGGCTCTGACATTATTTTGATGAGAAGATTTCTCAGCATTTTGAAATGATGTTCAGTCTTCCCTTGCTTGGCGTTGCTTTTTAACCCTCTGAGTTTCGGCAGCTGTGTTGCAACTCCTGGGGGAATCTGTTGAAATTTGGGGTGCTCCAGGGACCAATTCCCTTTCTTTCTTCACTTACCAGCCTCAAACTGCCTATGAGATTTTGTCCACACAGGGAAATCCCATCACATGGTTGCGCTGGATGGATTATTCTCTGTAGATATGCTGGATTAGTAGCCTGTGGATCTGAATTTAGTTTGGAATAAGAGTAAATCCTTGCCATACAGGCAAATCCTCCTCACAGAGACACGGTTCCTGTCCGCAGAAGATAGGAAAACAGCTGCTTTGCCAAATACAGAGAAAACATTGACTATCTTGGCAAAAGGACCCAATATAGATTATTTCTTCATGGCAGGGGCAAAGGTGTTTGAGGGGCAGGCAGGGTGCTGGTCTGTGCACGCTGGGGAAGGTGTGTAGGGGTGCAGGGAGGGGAAGAAGGGCGTGTTTTCTCACGTCTGATTAACGTAAAGGTGCCAGCAAAGTTGGCTTGAGAGTGTCAGTGCAGGGACCATTTTTGGAGCTGGTTTGTAGCCTGATTTCACACCCACATGCCCAATTCTCTAGCATTTCCTCTGCAGCAGTTTTCCCCAGTAGCTGAAGTTACATGGCAGAACTGGGTGCATGGAGGACGACTCCAGGGCATATCTTTGCAGAACTGCTGATGCCCAGGGCTCGGTGCTTCTGCTCCCTCCTGCTAACATCTAACTTGTGCCGCTCCATTGTCCAGTAGGTCCTGATTTACACAAGGATGCAGTTGCCCACCAGGATCTTGAGATCTGTCCCAGTGGTCCCCAAAATCAATACAAACCCCAGTCAGGGGCTTTTCAGCTTCATCGAACTGTCGGTTGTCCTAAAGACCTGTTTGGGCACGCAGGCAGGGTGTCCTGCAGCCAGCTGCCCTGCCATCAGCTGCAGGAAGGTGAGTGTCCTCCCAGCATTGCTCTGCTACCATGAACTCAATTCCCTAGGCTTTGATTATGCTCGGTAATTTAACTCTGTCTTCCTGTGGGGTGGGGAAGAAGTAGAAGAGGAAGAGACGGAAGATGAAGAAGGTGCTTAAAGATCAGTAGCAGTGTTTTGTGCTTGAAATTGGAAGCTTTTCAAAGCCTTCCAAAGGAGCTTAGAGGAGTCCGCAGGTAGGACGTGCTTTTAAATTTCCTGGCATCTCTTAATCATTAGCTGCATCCAAAGGGAATTAAAGAACGTCAATCAACATAAATTATTCTTCATGGGAGCATCAGCAGTGCGGGCAGTTTTTATTGTAACTTAAGCAGGAAATTGAAATATCAGCATCGGAGTGTGAAATACGCCATTGCAGTGAACTGTTCTTCATAAAGCAAGAGGAGAAATGTAAAGAAGATTACACACTATTAGTCCCACTAGAATTTTGCTCTTAATCTGCCTTAAATTGAAAAATTGTTTGGAAGTGTTAGCAGCTTTCTTCTGCCATAAAACAGAGGGGGTATCACAGGCACGTGGCACCCAAGGGGGATCTGGAAAGTGTTAGGACCAGAGGGACATCAGCACAGAGTAGCTGTGGTCTGCATTTACATAGGGCCTCACCTGGTCACCTTCACTGTCGTAGCAAAGCAACGTGACAGTCTTTATTGTGTCACTGTGGCCCTTTGGGGAGGCAGAATAGTGAACAGGCCTCAGAAGTACATTATGTCTTGTAGCAAGAAGGTAAATCTTGATCCCCGTTAGGGATGTTTGAGGCACTTGAATGCACAATTCAATTGAATTCCTCATATTTTGGAGGCAGGGGGGCTGTCCTCCCACCAGAACAAAAGAATGACATTTGGTAAATACCCAATGAAAGAAAATTCCAGGAAAACATCTTCCTGGCTCTGGTGGATTGTTTGGTTTCAATCACGCATAATCATTTCACCCAATAACGTTGAAAGATTTCATTTGGGCTTTTGATTGTATTAAAATATTAAACATGGAATATAAAATTATAATAAAACATTAGCATTAATATTTTAATACAATCCAAAGGTTGAAACAAAACATTAAAACTGCAGAGGAAACGTAGGGTGGGGAAGACAGCTTATAGACAAGGGGGATTTATGCACATCATCAGCCGTGTCTGTCTTCCCTGCATTGCAATTATCTTGACGTGCATGCTATACCCATCACCTGAGCATGCATGCTGCTTGCTTCCCTCTTAATCTGAGAAGCTCCCCCTCTCTTCAGACTCAGGAAGAGACTCAGGCAAGAAGGAGAAAATGTGTCCTCACTATTTTTGTAAATGAATGACTCTTGATCTTTAAGTTCACACCAAAGAGACAGACGCACACAGAGGCCCTGTGCTGCGGGGCACCATGAAGAATGTCACTGAGCTTAGAACTCACGGAAGGAGAAATTTCCTTGCAGGGAGAGAGTTTATGTCTACAGTATGTCAAGAGGAAAAGGAAAGAGAAAGAAAAGACTCTGGGGGGTAATTTTTATAGCATGCGTTGAGAGAAGAGACAAACTTTGAAAGCTCCCAACAGCTGACGATCTGTTACTGCTGCACAATTCCTGTTACCTTTCTGCTTGGAAGAATATGAATGGTTTCAGAGCAAATGCGGGCATAATGGTATTTACCAGGCCTGGCCTTATTAGGGACATTCATTTTCTTGCTCATAACCTGCCCTTTTATTTTGAGGGGAGCTGGGACATGGATGGGTGTGTGATGAGATTATCTGCTCTGCCTCAGGTGTTCTCAGCACCACGCTCGGGATTTTGGGATCGCACCAGTCCGGTGGCGGCACACACAGCTGGAATAGGTGCGTGGGACCTCACAGGCCAGTGAGAAATCAGAGCTGTGCTTCAGATGCTGATAGTCACCCAGGGGAGTTTGGTTTCGGTGCGAACTGGGGCTATCAGGGGAGCCAGGATTAGGCAGGGGCAAAAACGAGGGTTTCATTTTCTTTTAGGCATGTCCTGTTTTTACCATTAGTAACTGGCTCTGTTGGGCAGTAATGAAATATCCACTGAAGTTGGAAACTACTTGGACTATTTGAACTAATAAGCCTTGAACCTCCCCCTTTAGGTGTCCAGTGCTAGCAGCATTAAGTCTTGTATTACTGGGTAGAAGATTCATGGGTTGGAGATACCTAAAGAAATTTGCCTTGGATGTTTCTCTCAGACACAGAACCTGTGGTCATGGATTTTCTAATCTTCACATCTTCACTATCTGCCATCCTCAGCCCAGGTTTCCCGGTGTGGGGCAGAGCTTGGCAGTTTGTCTGAAACCTGCAGTCAAAGCCTGAGAGTTTTGGCCTTTGGTTTGCTTGGAGGTGAACTCCGGCCATGGAAACTGAGCCTTGGAGAGGCATCATGCTTGGTGTTGGAGTTTGATGCCGTATTTAACTCCTGCTGAGGAGAAGACTTTGAACAGGGAACTTCTTTTGACCTTTGGTTGTGCTGAAATGCTTTATCCTCCAGCCAGTGACTGATGGGTGAATAGAAGTCCTGGAGAGTCCCCAAAGCCTCAAAGAAAGCAAATAGCTTTAAACCAGAACTACAAACTCTCACAGCGGGCTTTCAGTAAAGTGCTGAGGAGGGACGGGAGGGAGAGACACTGAAATGCTGCCCGGAAAACCAGTAGCAGGTAACACTGCATCTCCCACATCCAGTCCACTTCGTCTGGACTGGTGCAGTGCCTCCGCTTCCCAGTCAGGCCAGTGCAACTGGTCGCCGCATTGTCCTTCCCCATAGCCCTCCTCTTCATCACCTTTACACATCAGGGCTGTGATTCAGCACAGGGCTTACAGGCACGCTTCTGCTTGTGCCTGTGGACTTTGGCAGGGACTCGGCATGTGCCTCAGAACCTTTCCAAACAGCAGTGGATTAACGAGGGCTGGGTCAGGGCCTCTTGTACCCTCCAAGCTCGTCTGCTGCCGGTCTGAAAAATCCAGTGTTCACTGCTGCCTATTAGAGACTCTTTATCAGCAGCCGCAGGGGCTCTGTCGTAGTTAGCAGAGGGGAAGGGAGGAGTCACATTATTTCTTGCTATTGGGAATCATAAAAAGGAAAGGCAGGAGAGATGCAGGAAGCAGTGCTGATTAGAAGAGGTAGCCCAGGCTCTGGCTTTGAACCACTGTCCCCCATTTCGTGCTTTTTCCTTGGACATCTGCTGTTTCCCACTGCTGGATGTGCGGTAGTAGACTTGTGGAGCGCCAGGCAGACCCCATGTAGGTGTTTCACGTCACGATTACCCTTATCAAATCCCTAGAGACTGGGATTGCTGTTTGGAGCCCACAACCTGTGTGGCTTTTGGGGTCACATTCAGTGCTGCTGTGCCATGCAGAACTTCCGAGGAGCAGGGCTGAGTCCCGACCTAATTCATTTCATATGGAGTGAATCAGTCTGTGCAACAGTAAATGGGACCCGTTTGTCCCTCTGCTCTGGTGCCTCAGGCACTCGGGAGGAGCAGATCAGTTACAGCTAACCGGGATCTCCAGCCCATTTGTGCCACAATGCCAGAAATCTGCCAGCTTATAATTAGCTTCCATGAATAATTCATTACAGACGCTGCGTCCATCAGATCTGACAGCCGTAATCGTTTTGCCAGCAAAATATGGGGTTTGTCTTATTTGTGAAAATTATTCAGGCAGCATTTTTTAAAATAGAAAAGGGAGGGGTACGTGTGTCTGTGCCTGTATATAAATATATTATGTACAAATATATAACACCATACATATATCTCCAGGCACACACACACACACACACACACACACACGTATATGCTTTGCGTGCTCACTCTGTAATAAAAGCTATGTTTGTATAGCATGGATCAAACCTATCAGTGATGTAACTGATTAAACCAATTGGATTGCAGCAGGAATGAAGACATATTTATATCTGCTCTCTTTTACAGTCTAAAAATACCCTGTAATTCTGAATGGATGTGTTTTTATGCAGCTGCATTTAGAAATACCTCCAGACTCTCATTTTGTTGTTGTTTTTGGAAAGCAGGCAAGGAGATCAGAGTCTCAGGGTCTTGTCAGGTGCCTTCAGATCTCCTGTCTCTTTAAGGCTCCATCACTCTCCCTCTCTCTGCGCTTTCATTCTTAAATATGGGATGTGTCCAGGCTTTATTAATTTATAACAATTGCTGATGGTGCTGGGGAATGAATGGGGCTGTGAAATATCTGACATGGCAATTAGGGCTGCTATCGCAGCGAGGCCTGATTTTTGCTGGAAGGGAAGTTGCTGTAAACCAAGGCTAATTAATTGCTTTTGGGAAAAAAAAAAAAAAAAAAAAAAAAGAAGAAAAGAAAACCCACACTCAAATGATCTGGGCCAAAATTCTCTTCCTGGCATGGTGTAAATCTGGAGCAGATCCACTGATTTTTGCGTGGTTACCCGCTGTATATGATGAAGCCCTCGCGAGCGTGCTAAGGGTGGTATTGCAGGTAAAGGTGTGTGTCGCAGACCAGCAGTTTCCTCAAAAATCAGCCTACATTTATTGCCTCGCACTCTGATTCCAAAGGCCATCAAGCGTGTTGCACGGGATCACTTGTGTTTCTGATGTAAAGGGAGAGTGGCGCAGCGCTGCGAGAGTCTGCGTTACCGATGTCCCCAGCTCACTCGCATCCGCACGCGGTGCTTTCGGTCCAGTTGTGTCGGGACGACGAAAAATCATCTCCCTGATTTCTCCCCTTGTTCTTTGGCAGTTTGCTTTTCTCCCTGCCTCTCTGAATCGTGCCGTTTAGTCCTTCGCTTGGCGCCACTTCAGTACAGGGTTGGGTCTATGCAAACAGGGACGAAAAATCTGAGTGTGATCTCAAGGGTGGAAAGGGTTTTAGTTGGGGGGGCTGCAAGCTTTTTCTTCCTGGACTGCTAAATGCAAGGAATGAATAGAGTGGATGAGCACACACTCAAAGGGCAAAAACCATGTCTGACTGATACCAGCCCAAGTCCAGGGACCTCTAGACTGTGTGGTGAGCGCTGCAGTCTTGAGTATCTCACTGCCTTTCTCCTTCTCTTCCTCAGCTCTCTGTGTGGGGCCCTGCAGGATCGGGGAGAGCTGATGTATGGTGGAAGGAGAGAGACTTTGATCAGCTCCTAAGCAGTGGCACCCAGGTGGTTTCAATATTCAGAAAGGGTCCTGGGGACAGAGAGAAGGGGAGTTTTTAATTAGCTTTACATTAGAGTAGACCAAAGCAACCTCTAGACTAAAATGTTTCTCTTCTAGAGAGAGAGTAGGAGGGAGGTGGGGCAGTAGCCTGCAGCCGGGATGTTTAGAGAGAACATCCATGAGTGCAAGCCCAGGGAGCTGCGGCATCTGTGGTTCAGTCGCAGGTGGGGAGGTGAGAGCTGCTGACGGACAGAGCAGAGCAGGAGCCAGAATGCCTGGGTTCTCCCCTGCTGTCACCATGCAACCTTGGAAAAATCCACCTGCTCTCAGCCCAGACCCTCCACAAACACATTTTGCAGCAACGTCAAAGGCATTTGACTCTGGACCTCAGAAAGCACTGGGAAACTGGACCACTGAAGGCCGCAGCGCTGACGCAGCGTCCTCAGGTGTGCTGGACCTCAGGAAAGGAGCAGATGTGCTGGCCCCAGACCAGGGTGGGGGGTGCCAACTACATCCCAACTCACCCTCGCTTGCCAGCAGCTTTAAAACAAGGTGTCAGAGGATGACTTCAGTAATAAAATGCTCTGCAGTGACAAACAGCAGCGGGAGAGGCACTGGCAGGAGGTCACGTGTTTCCAGCTCCTTTCCCCATCTCTGCTCACTGATCCCAGGCAGAGGTGTGACACCACCTGCTAACACACCACTCAAGATGACTGATCCAAGTAGAAGTGACAGCTCTTGGCAACACATCACAAGCCTGAAAATTCAAACCGCATCCTCTGAAATGTTCAGCTAAGAGTCAGCAAGGTGGATTCCGGTTGCTTCCCCTCTCTCCTCTTTCACAGAGCAATGATGGAGAAGGGCCCAGAGCACAACTCCCCATGATGTATCTTGCTCTAGTAGGGAACGTGACCATGACCTGTGGGGTATGGCCCGTGGGGTTGGAAGGGCGATCTGTCTATCACAGTGGGTTCTGGAGGCACCTTTGGGCTGCCCCTCTGAAAGCACCTATGTCATAGCCCAGATTTGGTGCATAAACCCACCTCTTCCTCCCCATCTCCAGGGCAATTAGAGACAGCCAGGTAATCACAGCCATTGGGTTCCTGCTGTTTTGCAGCGAGTGTGCCAGAAGGGTACAGGTACAGGTACTTTTTTAGGGCCAGGCGTAGTTATCCATACACCCACTCAGCCCAGGTCTGAGTAAGCGGGTGTGTTGGTGCGAGGTGCAGAGGTTTTGGGGGTGTGGAGAGGGATGGGATGTACAAGTGAGGGTGGAAGCGTGTCCGTGATTGTGCACGGGGAGCCAGAACGTGTGCGGGAAGTGTGATAGGCTGCTGAGGTATGTGTGGGATGTGGAGAGGGAGCGCAAGAGTGGTGGGACAGGCGACTGTGCGAGTGGTGTGTCTGCACGAGGGCTTCCAATGGCCCTGTTACAAAGAACACAGAGCACTGGGACCCCAGTTGCTTTTCCTCTCTCAGCCAGCACGTAAATGCCAACAAAATAATGAACACAATGCATTATTTAAAAGCCACTGTGCTTGACCCTACAAGGAGCTTTTCAATCGCCCAAACACCAAGGAGAAAGATGTTGCTGTTTCCCTGATGACTGGTGAGTTAACCTCCTTCTCACTCACAACGTGACCGAGGTGAGAGGCAAAGACTGCTGAGATGAGCGTGTACGTGGGTGCACGAGGGGATGGGTATGAAACCAACTTAGTCACCCACATGGAGCGCCCCATGGAGCCGATGCTCTGGACTGGGAAAGCCAAGCGAGAGGGAGGATCAGTCCCCAGGGAAGGAATACAAGGTTAGGAGCAGTAGCTCTTCGAAGAAGCTGGTCTCAGCCTGTGCTGTTCAGACCTATCAAGCTGAGTTAGTTTGTCGTTTGGTCTTGGTGGTTATTAGTGCTGGCACTGCGATGTCAGCGAGGCTGATGTGTCTGCCTGTCTCTCGGAGCTAGAAGGCCACAATCTATGGCTGCAGTGCCCAGGGGGTTGGACACGTGCTGGGGCTGGGCCTGGTGTGGTCTGCTCAGAGGCATCAGGTCATTTGGTCCTCACTGTCTGGAGCTGCTCCTCAGCAGTATTTCACCTGCTGTCCCCATTCCCTTTCCTTGGGGCAAAGCAGGTTTGGCCACAGGGTTTTTATTGCTTGTTTACCAGGCTGCAAACCCTTCTTGCTCACTGACTGCTGTTAGCAAATTAAAAGTTTCCAACCTCCTGTCCTGTTCTCTGGCTTCAGAAGGGACTTTTTCTTTCTCACAGACTTTCAGTGAAACCCCTTGCAAGGCTGCAAGTCATTATTTGCGAGTAACTGTTGGAAGGAGGTTATGAGCAGTAGCAAAAGTCAGAAACTAGTATCTCTCTGTAAGCAAAAATCCTCAATCACTTTATAAGCAACCAGTAGTAAATGTCTATATCTAGCAAATGTTGTTTTGGAGATGAGAAAAGGTCACCGGCTGCAGTGGTGGCATTTCACCCCTTATGACCTCATTAGATGTTTTTCCCAACTAAGTCACTAGTTTTATTTATTTAACAACGAGACTGACTGTTTTTCCCCTGTCTGCAGGACACGATGTACCACGTTAAGATGAGAGGTGCTTAGTGCTTAGATGCTTTTCACATTCAAAGCACCTGAAAGGTTGTACGTAGTAGAAGTGAGAATTAAGCTGATGGTTTTGGTGGTGATGTGAAAGCATGTTTCACTGGGCAGGGCCACTAATGCAGGTGCTGGGAGGTTGTGATCCCAGCCAGCTTTGGATGAGGAGGCACAAAGACAGGTACGTTAAGGGAGACTGTCTGCAGTTTGGGATCTGGAAGCCCTGCCAAGAGCTGTGGAGTCCCCTGAGGATGCTCCGCATGCGGGAGCTCCTGCCTTGCTGCGCGGGAGGCGAGTCTGGCACTGAGCAGATGGTGCAGGCACACCGCGCGCCTGTCGCACGGGTGGGGGGAGACCCCACGCCCTGTTCGGGTATCTCTGGATGCTCACGTGAGCAGAACATCACTGGTTGGCTGCCCTGGGTAATGGGGGTGGAATTATTCAAGATTTGGTTGTTAAATAATTGGAGCGGTCTTCACAGTGACTTTTGATAGCCCTCAGTAAAGCACCCACTGCAGTCAGCAGCACGTGGTGAGGAGAGGACTGGGGGTTGTTCGTTTCCACTCATGAGCAGTTTGGAAACACCTCTTAGGCAGCTTGACATTTTTGGCACCTGCAAAGACAGGCATATTTGTGCTTCCCTCTTTTATATGTACTGTGGAAGGACCAAAAAGTCACAACTATAGTCTTGTCTTTGTAAATGCCACAAATACCATATTTCATCTCTCCTATCCTGATAATGATGCTGTATCCTGATTCCCTGTTCCTGCCACTCCAGGCAAGGTTACCAGGTTACACCTGGATGAAAAATTGCCTAAATCTTGCTAGGCTGTCTCAGGGTGCAGTACACAAAAAGTGAAATTTCCCAAGCACTTCAGGAGCAGCTGCAACGTTTTTGACTTGTATCTAGGCACCTAACTCACACAGACTGAAGCATATAGCAAGGCTTATTCTCCTCACAGGAGCCTTTTAAAACTTGTTCTCAGAATCCAATATGGATTATAAATCATTAGAACAGATGAGGAGGGATCCAGAATGGATGAGGCACCAGTAAAATAGATTAGTTAGAATATAGAACAGATCTAAAAGCATGAACAGCTAGGGAGATTATTAGTTCAAGAAGATGAGATTAGATAGAGCAGTTCTTCTTCTGCTACCCTGGCTTTCCTGTTCAATCTTCCAGCCAAAAACAGCTTGTGCAGCAATGCCAAAAACCAAAACATGCTTCCTCTAGGCTTCAAAATCAGGCAGCATTTGAATTTGTCCAGAACTCTGCCTCCATCCCAGCCTGCCTGTCTATACTGAGATGAAAAACGAAAGGGGAGGAAGGAAAGGCAAGTGCTAGCAGTCAGCAAGGGCTGTAGCCCAAGGTCTTTTCTAGAGTTGGTGTGCAATGGGCTCAGAGCTCATCAACTTTAGTTCTCTGGAGCGAAAAAAGAGGGGAAGAGCCCAGGCATCAAAATCACTCAGTGCCTAGTTTTATTTGTATCTCTGCTCCACACCAGCAGCTGCTGGTGTTGACCCTTTGGGTATCTTGCTTATTGTTGCTGGAAGCTTTTAATGTTTGTTTTTCCAGAAGCAATAATTCCAATGGATGGAAATGCAGTTAAAGCTTCTTAAAGCAATTAACTCGTTTGCTTTGGTCCACACTGCTGGATATTATTGTTAACTGGAAAACATCATCCATTTGTTTATATTAAAGAGGAAAAGCGAGAGATTCGCAAAGAGGAGGTTGCAGTGAGATTGTTCTGTCCTAGCGGCCCATAAACTGTTCGTCTAACAGGAGTGAGTTGAGCACTTGCAGACTCCACATGTCGTGTAATCACCTTGTTAACACACTTTCCAGCAGTAACTTCCCTGACTCCTGCCTCCTCTGGAATATTCATGTGCTCATGCATCATTTTAATGAACTTATCAACACATTCATAAGCTATTAATTAAACATTTATTAGTAATTATGCTTTGGGATCACCTCATGCGTAACTCCTGGTGTTATAAATACGACATCTCACCCGTGCGTTTCACCAGCCCAGTCCACAGGGCAAGAAAGACCCCTCTGCGAGGTGCAAGGCTCCTTCCCTCCCATCCTACCCAGCCCTCACTCATATCTGGCTCAGCTCTTACTGATCGGCGTTTTCTGCTTTCCTGGGCATTGTGGAAATGAGCTGGTAGGAGAAGACAGCAGAATTCACTGGGTGATGGCCCACATTACCAAGGCAAATGTGTGCTGCGGGGCAGGAGCATGCACAGCCATGGCAGATCCTCGCTGCAAATGTTACAGGGATTTCCAGATGAGAATTAATGGACTTTCCTTGGCTAGTGTAGAAGAAAATGTTCTACGTGTGGTTGTTTATTATTTCTGTTACAGTCACTGTACTTGCTTATTGCTTCCATCTGTTGGCATCAAACTATTGGCTCTTGTCTTATCGCTGGGATGTAAACCCTTCACAGACAGGGAGCATAGTTTGGTGAGAGGCATAACAAAAGCACCTGGGAAATTTAGGTGCTTAAAGACTGGGATGCCTTGGAATCAGTTCCAGAGAGGAACTTGGGTATTTAATACCCAGAGGTTCCATTCAGGAAGAAATATGTTCGATGGCCTGAAACATCAAGTGCATAAATTGTTATCCTTTAAGTCTTGCGAAGTCGTTTGCTCCAGACCATTGGTACCATTGCTCCAGACCAGTTGGTGCCTCAGGAGATCATCAGCTTTGTTGTACGGGCTTCTTGGGGAACCAATCGACCCAGACCATGTTCTGCTTAAAGAATATTTAAACTCTTACATGTGCATAAATTGTTCTGCTTATTTTTCCTCGCTGCCTGTCCTCTTTAGTGCTGCCAGATTAGACAGGACAGGATCAAGCAGGTCAACTGGGAGATCAAGAATCATTGTTAAAAATAAAGCTGCTGTCTTCCCCGTTCTCCAGGCCATGTCTGGATCTGCCAATGTTATTAGTCAAAGGAGCGCAGACTGATTTAGAGGGAGCCATGGGACCCACTGGAGGGTAGTAGCCTCCACAAACAAAACTCTCTCTGTCCACTGCAGGCAAGCACTGGCTCTCTGCTGCCACAAGGGACCCGCTCAATAATCCTGTGCAGGTGGCACCAGCTTTGCTGCTTATACACGGTGATTTGGATGAATTGGCAGGAACAGGAGATGCTGCACTGGGTCGTGTGCTGTTTTATAAATTTTAATCCTCACTTTGAATTTTCCAGCAGAGTGGGTTTGCTCTACCTCTGGGCTGGAGGGAAACTTCTTTTCGTTACCCTGGAAACATGAAGACGACAGATCCATCGTTCATCGGCAAGAGGGAGAGGATGAGAAAGAAGTAGATGGGAAAAAAGTATGGAGGGGGAAGACCAAGGGAGTAAAAGGGCCTTTCAGAGGAGCCATCTTCACCTACTGCATCGAGGCTGCGAGTAGGGCGCACTCAGGCTACCACCAGTGGTCAGGATTTCCCAGCACTTCGTTGGATCTCCCATAGCAGCAGACTCGCTGGAGCAATTTTGCTCAACTTCAACAATAAAGCAATGGGTGATGGATTAATGTTAATATCTCTGCTCCCTTCCCAGCTCTGGCAGCCTGGAGTCAGCTGACGCTTTACATACATAATCTTTTACCTCATTTAAACCCGGGATGTTGTGTATGCGGAGCACACCCGAAGGTCAAAGAGCTGCTTGGCGAGGAAATGGCCAAGCTGCTGGACAACAGCAAGGGTCCTGATTCCATAGATAGGAACAGGAGGAATCCAGACATGCCCACTTGGAGGCCACCTCCCCTTCATGGGGAGCCCATGAGGACATCAAGGAGTCTCACCTGATTAAAGTCAGTCAGGAGTTTACATCTCCTGCTTAATTGGCTTTGTGAGGAAGACGGTGGGTTATTCTTATCCAAGCGGCCACAGAAGCAGCTGTAACACCCAGTGTGGGAAAACTGACCACACACACAAGGCACAGAAGCACAGGGTTAGGATCAGGCTCTTGCAAGCAGCTGGAAATCAAATGCGCCCCTGGCTACAGGGGAAGTTGGGGCGTTTCTGGGTGTCGTGTCCCCGGTGGCAGCTTCAGAACAAATCAGAGGAGTTGCCTCTTCTGTGTTGCGGGGTCTGGCATAAGCACTAGGGGGAACCTGAAGCTCTCCCTGAGTCTGTGCAGTGGCATGGCTCCATCAAGATACACATCCACGCTGCAAAGTTTAAACTTAGGGCAGGGATCTCTGCACCAGCTCTTGAGTTACTTGGTGTCACCATGTGTCCTGGAGGGTACAAGGCAAGGAAGTCCACGGTGCCAGAGGGGCCCACTTTTTCCCCTGTGAACTGAGAGCTCTGGAGAAGATATACTACTCTTTAGTGTCTTGGTGAGCTCTGAGCTTCAATTAAAGAGAAAAGAATGCAGATTTCTGCCCTTCCCGCTGAACTTGCAGGAGTTAGACTCAGGAATTATTTTTTTTCCCTGCTGGAAATTTGAGCGAAGAGCAGGTGAGAAAGCACGTGATACTGCAATGCAACATTCAGCTGCAGGATATGTAGTTCCTGCCCCCCTAAGTTCCCTGTGCTCACCTCCTGCTTCCATGCCTTGATGATATAAGTCCCCCTCCTGCACTTTGTCTCCCTGCTGCCCTCCAAAGCACCAGCTCATATTAATCTTCTCTCTCCTTGCTGAGTTGCAAAGTGCTTAAAGGCAAGGGCTCCATTTGCCTGCTCCTATGAAGTCCCCTGTGCTCTCGTGGCAGCATGCAAATAAATACAAGGTAATAAGCAGTAGCTTCTCATCCACACTGCTCCAGGGCCACAGGGAGCCTGGGGTTTACCCCAGAGCCTGCAGGAGTGCCAAGGAGAAGGTATGTTCCCCTTGCCCCGCTAAGCTGTATCCTCCTCCATCTGCTCCCCTCACTGCCTCGCTCTGCTCCTCCTTGGCCCCCCAGTATTGCCTTCGTGTCTCCAAGTTTCCACTTGTCACACCCCACATCCCCCTCTTCCATTGCCACCCTGTACCTCCCAGCACTACAGCTCTGTTCACGGCCTCAGCTCACCTCTAAAGCAAGCCCAGGGAAGAAGAGAAAATGGAAAGGAAATATTTCCCTTGAAGCAAGAAGATAACCAGCGTGGGCCAGGTAAAAGTTGTTGGTTTTGTCAATATGTGAGGAACTGTATCTGCTGAGACACGTAGGCTGCCATCGGAGGCAGAGACCTGAGCTGGCTGGATTTTAACTTGCCACTGCCATCTGCGGGGCTGTTGTTGCTAGTAGCGAAGCCGGGCGGTCTCAGGAGGATACTGATCGACGTTATGGTTATTATCCTCTTCCCCAAGGAAGTTTACAGTCCCTTTTCGCTCCCTCACCCTGTTGCTGGAGCAGTGTCAGTGTAGCTGCCAGGCAGAGCAGCGGCAGCAAGAGACAAGTGTAGCAAGCAGTGGTTGACAGTGTGTTTTGGATGCATTTCAGGTGAAAACACAAAAAACCCAAGCGTGTTTGATCCTGGCTGTACCTGCCTTCCATATTCATGTTCGTGTGCCTCCATGTCATTATGGGATTAAAGCATCATTAAGCATACAATGAAAGCCTTTGATAACGTTCTGCCCCATGCTCCTCCTTGCCTTTCTTTTTTGCATTTCTCCTATCCCATCCTCTTTCATTTTTCCTTTTTATTTTTTTTTCATCTAGTCTTTTCCACCTTCCTTCTTTCTTCTCCCCGGTCATTTCAGGGATGCTCTGGAGTAATACCTCACCAAGATACGATATGGTTGGAAGGACTGTGTTCTGACTGTCCTTTGCACCGGTGTGTATATCAGTTTTGATGCGACAAACTGGAAGCAGTGTCCTCCAGTGCAAATCTGTGCAGCTGTGTCCAGGTCCACAGCAGCTCTGCCAGTCTGGGAGAGCGGAGGACATGCTGCAGCTCACCTGGTGCAAAGAGGGTGGGGAACACAAGCAGGTCCCCAGAGTAGGGTTCTGGTGTAAATCCAGGAGTTATTCCACTGGTGTCGGGGAAGCTGCTTCAGATTTAGACCAGGATAGCAGTGATCAGTATCTGGTGTTCAACATCCACTTTGCAACCTCGTTACTGAGAGCTGCAGAGTTTCAAGCAGCCGCTGTAGCATGCTAGTAGTATTTTTAATAAGGGTGCTGAAACCAATCTACTCTTGTATGGCAAACGTGACAGCAATTTAGATTGAAAGCCTCTGTTTTCCAGACAGACACTCAGCCAGTTAGTGCAAACAAAAAGGCACTTGTAACTCCAGTCCTTTAATCTTACTCTTTGCTTCATGATAGATAAGGCGTCTTGACATCAAATTGCACTAATATGGTCCTCTGAAGATTAGCACTGTGGACAATGCTTGTCGTCTGGCTTTCCCTGATATGTTTTCTGAGTGTAGCAAGGTCTAGTGGTCAAAGCAGGGATGCTGGTATGGAAAATGGGCTGTTATCATACTCTCCCTGCCTCTGACTTCTAGTCTGCCAGTGGCTGACCTTGCCTCCTAGTTTTTGCAGTTGTAAAATGGGCATAATAGATACTAATTGCTGGGGGGGAGGAGCTCATTGGGAGCCGGCTAATGATTATTGGCTTGAAAATTACAGAGGAGAGAGGGGAAGAAACAGAAGGAAGGTTTTGAAATGAGTGTGGGATGCAGGAGCTGTTCTCTAGAGATCTCAGAGCTTTTTCCTACAGATGGTCTTACTCCTCTCATTTGAACAAAGGGCAGAAAAATACAAGGTCAAGCGATTTGCCCAAGGTCACACGAGAAGCCTGGGAATGAACCCAAGTGTTGCAGGTGCTGCCGGCCTGCTGTAACCAGTGGGTTGTGCTGCCCGTTCACAGACAGGCTGTAAAGACTCTCAATGCACACAAACACCCCACCACGTGCTTCGGTTCCCTCTACGGTGCATTGGGCAGAGCTGGGTGTCACTTCAGCAGAACCAGAGCAGCATTTGAGGGGGAAGCGATGGCTGCCCAGCAGCTCTGCTTCCGCGCATCCAGTGTAAGGCCAAGGAACATAGAGCCTGGGCTAAACTCTGCTCCCAGCTTCCTTCCAGGTAAACCCAGAGCAGCCTGTGGGAGAGGGGTGCAGACTCGCCAGGGGGTGTGTGAGAAAATGATGGGAGCCTGAAGCCACTGTGTATCTTCCCAGGCTCAGTGGCATGATCCCTCCACCTTCCCAAAGACTCTCTTGAGTACCACCAGGCATAAAAAACAGCCTGAAGCCCACCTGCATCTGCCACGAGTCTGTGGATGAGGCCCTCCTGAGCCCAAAGCCCTGGGCTTTGCTTTTGTTGGTCCCTCAGACCACCAGAATGAGGTTGCTGGGCTCAGCTCTCACCCTGAACGGGGCTGCGTGTGCCGTTCTCAGGTGGCTCCTCCATTCCATGACTCACATCCACCCTTCAAAGGACTTGCACTCTTCCATGGAGATGGCCCTGTCCCAGTACATGACTATTCATCTGCCTGCTTGGCTTTGAATGGATTTAGCCTTGAAAATGAAGGGGACTCACCTGGACTGTCCCACAGCTCCCAAAAATCCCACGCTCTGCAAGATGCAGCAGAGTCTTCCTTCTGCTCAGTGCAGAGCAGCCGTACCCTGGCCACAGTGCCAGGCCAAAATGCAGCGTCAGGGAAGGGGAGGCATGAACACCCCTCTGATGCCACGCTGTGATCATCCATGACTCCATCAGCACTGGAGGAGGTGGGAGGTGTGGGAGCAACGTCAGCCCAGCAGGGAGCTCACAGCAGCCTCTCCGAGATCAAACTGTAGACGTCTGAGAAAGATGGACAGGGGAACAGAAGAAAGGAGGAAGATGCCTCAAGTCAATTACACCAAGGAAAACTCTGCATGAGGTGAAGGAACTTCACAGCAGAGCCAAGGCAAAACAAGCAGCTGAAGTCGAGAAGCAGATTAGAGCCCTGTGGCCAGGAATAGCAACCTGCACAAGCAGCCACAAAGGGAAAGGCCCAGCAAGCGATGCCAAGCCACGGAGAGGCGAGGAAGACAGTGGGTTAAACACACAGGCCTGGGAAAGGACATGAGGAATGTGCTGCAGAATGTTAGATCCTGAGAGTTCCCTGCTGGGGCTCCCTCCAGAGAGGCCTTGCTCAGACTCTTGGTGGATGAAAACAGCAGTGGGTAGACACCGAGGGCTCAGAACGCTCGCAGGTACTGCTGCTTACCCAGCAGCAAAGACTGCAGGATAAAACACCCCTGAAGTGAGGAACCTGTCTGCACACCACTAACACAGGGAGCTCAGAGGTGTCTTTTGTGACTGACTTTGTCCTGAAACTTTGCAGTCATTCATTCTTTCCCTGGGCAATGCAGGACCACCACGGGCTGGGGCAGCTGTAGCTAAATCCCCCTTGCACCAGCATTGATGGCTTTGTGCCTGAGCGAGGGCAGGCTGGAGCCAGGCCCTGCCTGCTCCTCACCCCCTGGCAGCGCTGCTCTGGCTGCCAGGCTCCCATCCTGCCTGCAGGGACCAGGCTGTGGGCACAGCTATTGCCAGGCATGCGGTACCAAAGGATTCCTGCACTAGCAAGAGCCTTTTGTTGTTGTTGTTTCAAAGGCTTTGAAAAGTATGTTTCATTCTTCCTTGTTCCGACATGACAAAGGACTATTTTAATAGCTGTGTATTAAATCTATTCAGGGGGAGAAAATGAAGGACTGGTTTAGCCTGCAGTTCAGGGAGCTGGTCTGTTATCAATAGCCTGTTTTCACCAGAGTTCAGCAGGAAACGGTGTCAGCCTCGCCAGGGTCAGTGCTGGAGCATTCCCCAGCCTGTATTCCCTGGGTGTCGATGTTCAGCCTTGAAGGGGGATATGTAACAACGCAAAGGGCTGATTCTTCCCTCCTGTCCCTCCACTACCGCTGGAAGCCCAGAGATCCCCGACTTAGGGCGCTTCCCTTTCGAATATTTTCATGCCAATATAAACAGAGCTCTCCAGCTCCTGATATTCTGGCAAGCAAAGCCCTCGTGCCAGGCTGCGAGGACAGGCCAATGACGCCAAGCTGTCCCTGAGAAATGTGGTTTTGCAGCACTCTCCCTCGGCTGCAGCAGAGCTCTGTCCCACGCTGGGACTGCCCACACCTGATGGAGGCGGCCAGAGGGTTGCAGGGGCAAGGGGAGAGGCAGGCGTCGCGGTGGAGCTTGCGAGGCAAGGGACCAAGAGAGTGACTCAATATGTGAAACTTGACAGCTCTGTGTCAAGGTCTGGCCACAGCACAGGGCCACGGAGGGGAACGAGGCTCATCAAATTGAGCCTGGGAAGGTTTCCAAAACCTTGCCTTCACGAGGCAACAGCGTGCGGGTTTGCATAAATATCTCTAAAATTCATCAAACAGCTCAAATGAAATACACTAAGGAAGGAACTACTTCTGCATTTAAATCCGCGCACAGTTGCTCCCCTGTCTTTGAAATCCAGCGATGCCCGCCCCTCCATCAGCCTAGGAGCAAGGTACATTCCAGATGGTTCCCCCGTCCTAAAAAACTGCACTGCACAGCCGATTAAATTCTGCTTGTTGTAATTAAGCCCGACACAATTAGCTGTCAAGCAGGGCACTCATCTGTTTTATGTTGCAATCTCTTCAACAGGCGAGGCTGCTAGACAAGATTGTCACTTTTCGAAAAGATTTTCATTAGTTACCCTGGGCTCTGTGTCAGACTATGAAATATAAAAATGTGCTCTGTAGCCAAGTCAGGGAAATTCTCATTTAATGTTCCACACAGTATTATGAAAGTAATGTACTCTGAAAATGAATGCATTTTGGAACATTTCGGAAGAAATGTAATTTGTCTGCTAAGTAATAACTGCATGTTCATGAATTTACTGATTTTTTTCAATATGCCTTTCGTAAAGTTGGGAAGACTTTTTCTGACCTAAAATGAGAGGAAGAGAAACTGTTGATTTTAATGTTACTCCTTCCTCCCTCCCTCTCTCCCTCCCTCTTTCTTTCATTCTGTCTTTCTCTTCCATCACTTCCGTGCACCCTCAGTGTAAGAACCAGGCACTGTCCGATAAAAGTAGAAGCTTGGGAGAGAAGAAATATGCAGCTCAAAATGGAAAAGACAGAAAATAATTGCGGTTGGTGAGGAACAAGGGAGCTCCATCTTTCCGTGCCTTTGAGAACAGAGAGCAGGAAATCCCCTGTTGCTCCTCACAGTTCAACCACCAGCATCTATCAGTGGAGAAGCAATCACAGTTTCCCTGTTTTGGTGGGACTGTGGATTTTCTGCATTGTTAATGTCAGAGGCTGAGTGGGGGTCAAACACACAGGGTTGCGGGTGCTTCTCACCACCAAAATTCAGATTTGCAACCGGAGAAAATAAAGAAGTATTCCAGGCTGGCAGAGCCTTCTCCTTTCCTTATATAAATAGATGCTGGACTGTAGGACAAATGCTTTAACCGCCTCCAGCCGGCACATTGCCTCCCTCTGCTCCAGTTCTCGTAGAGAAGAGTTGTACCTTCAGCTCCAGGGCTGAGGCATTCACTGAACTCTGGGTTCAGACGTTGTGATCTAAACTGGGGATCTGGCACAGCCGGGGAGATGGGAAGCAGAGCTGAATGGCCACTGAAATGCTGGCTGAGCTTTCCATCAGAAGAGGAATGGCTGACCCAGAGTTACTGGGTTCAACCAGGCAGGAATTTGGTAGAGGACAGACGGGGAAATGAAAAACCCGTTTAATGATGTGAACAGGTTGGAAAAAAAGAGGAAAATAGGTGAAGAATTACGGTGAGAACTGGGACCGTACTCGCAACTGGTATGAGTGAGCTCAGCAATTTTCTGCATTTACTTAAGATGTGATTTTGATAGTTGCAGGGTGACGTGGTCCAGACCCGGGTGAGCCAGCAGAGCTGAGGTGGTGGTGTCACTGCGTCCCTCGAAGCCATGGTTAGCTTTTATTCTCCTCTGATCTGTTTTTACCCTCACACTTGTGTACTTACGGCCCTGTGTGGCCTTGAACAGGAACAAAAGTGGCATATATTACTGTCTTGATATGTCTGTACAAATTGGGGTTGTCAGTTTATATGTTGAGATGAAATATAGTTTTAAGATCATAAGAAGTTATGTGCTGAAGTTTGAACCCTGCTGTGACAAGCATTACCCAGCTTTGTTTGCTGCCTGTTACTGGCCATTAACTCCCCAGGCAGAGTCTCTTATTCAGAATTCAAGTGGCTTTAATCAGGCTTCGTTTACCCTTCTTGGGAAGGGATAAAGTTCATTCAAATTAACACCACTTTATCTCCAAATAGAAGCACCCCACATGAGGTTCAGTGTGCATTTTAAAGATTTATCTTTCACGGCACACCTTTTCCTCACTCAGATTTCCTTTGCAGCAAGGCCTTTTCTTGAAAAAAACGCTCCCATTTTCCCAGAAGCAGTTCTGGAAGTGGTCTCGTTCCTGCCCTGGGTGTCTGCACAGGGCCAGGAGCTCGGGGCTGGAGTGGAGCCCGGTCCATTAGCATTCAGCTGCAGAAGGAAGGGCAGGAAAAACTCCGCAGAAGCGTGAGACGGAGCAAATAAAAGCAGAGCGGGTGAGCAGGAAAACATTGTCTCGTAATTGAGCTGGGGGAGAAAAAGGAATAGCGGTGATTACAAGGCTTGCAGATCTTTGTTTACGAGAGCTGCCTTCCTGCGATCTGTCTCTATCGGACAGAAGCATCCGAGCTACCCTTGAGAGAGAGTCACGCAGGGAGGAACTGAACCAGAGCGGCTGTATGCAAAGCCTGTGGGGGGCATGGCCGTGTACGCGCCCTCTCAGTGCTGTTCCCAAATGCTGCAAGCCCTTTTGGTCCAAAAACCAGAGCGCTGGGGCTTTTCCTCTCCAGCACGTTCCTTGCTTCAGGCAGGGCACAACCACCGTGGAGCAGCGCGGAATAAAGCAGGGCGCGCTCTTGTGTCCTAAATGCTGATCACAAAGGTGGTCACATACACCGTGACACGCGTGGATGGGGCAGAACAACGCGGAGTCGAGGTTTGTTTGCCACAAAGACAACCTGCATAAACAGAGTAAATCTAACCCTTCTGAGACAGGAGAGACCCAGGGTGTCCGTGCGGGAGAGCTCAGCTGCACACGCACGGGGGCTGTTTGACCAGGTCTCTGGACAGCTGCTCTCCACCCTGAGCTACTGCTCCAGCCGAGCTGCCAGGGCGTTAACATCCCAGAGAAATGGCTCGCGTCTTTTTTTACACGAGGATGAAATGCCTGGGCAGAAAGAGAGGGTCTGTGAAGGAGACACAGATGTATGGCAGCTCCGCTCCAAGTCCTCCAGCCATCTTCCGAGCAGGCAGTGATCAATTTGGCGGATGCTGCCCTGAACACCCGGCTTCCCCGCAAGCTGCTCGCTCTGTGTAGGGCTGGGGCCCCGCTGGGCAGCTCGGCTGACACTGGCGCTCGGAGGGATGCTGGCTTCGCTGCTGCAGGTGGCCGGCCCGTAGCGGGTGTGTGCTAGTAGGGACTCTTGGCTTGCTGCGACTTGCTGCTTTATGTTAAATAGCTTTGGCCATAGCTGCTGTGATAACAGTAAAAACCAAACCCCAAAAAATCCCTTCCTGCTCCATCCTTTAGCTGGATCAGCTGCTGGCAGAGGCTTTGCCAGCACCAGGTGCAAAGGGCTGCTCAGGGGTGCAATGAAACCCAGCTCTGATTTTTTTGGTGTCTGTTTAACCCTTTCCTCCCTCCATTAATATTTGTCAATGGGACTCCCTCCCTTCCTGAGAGGTATTTTTCCCCCTTTGTGAGTGTTTTAACACTGGGAGAAGAGTCAGCAAGACATCACTGAAAGAAAAAGGCCTCCAGGTGCTGGAATAAACCACCAGGTTCCTCCCTTCTCCCCACGCCACTGGTGCTCACTGTGGGCTGGGATACACAGGCAGTCCCGTTTGGGTTCTTGTTTGGCTTTGGTTTGGGACATCACATAAGCAAATGCCTCAGCATTTACCCCTGTGCTTGAGCTGAAGCCCATGCTTAAGAAGACTCACAACCCTTTTGCTTCCTCCTCAGCATGTCTCTGATGAGGGCCAAAGAATCCTGCCAGTCCCATCCGGTTTATCACACCGGACCATCGACCACTACACACTGCACAGCTCAGCACTGGTCACAGCTCCCTGGTGCCTTCATTAGATTGCATCGAAACCCCACGTTGGCAAAGGTTTTACCGCAGTGACCTCCTACACGTCACGAACCACAAGTATCGCCCCAGCTCTCCAAAAAGAACCTGAAGGGCTGGAAGAGAAGCTCTCTGTTGTCTTTCAGGTAAACAAATTTAAATATGTAACTCTGTCCAACAGTTTCAATTATCATTCTTTTATATGCACTACGAGAGAGAAAAGAAAGAGATTTATCACAAGAGATTGTTATGGGAGAAAGGGTGGGGAGGGGAGGACGGGGGAACTCTAGAATGTTTTATTTATGGGAAAACTGCAAATTGCCTTAATAAATTCCTTTACTAAGCTGTGTCAGCTACTAAAACATTGTTCTTTGTGGGTGAATAACTTTTAATTTGAGTGTTCTAGTATTCAGCAGAGTGAGGTAATGGATTAGCAATTGCCTGTATTGTAAATGTCATCTTGGCATAATTAGGGTGATTATTGTTAACCAGTGGAGTTTAGTATTTATCTGTCACTGGATGAGAGAATATAACAAAGCCCCAATTAGTTATAAATGGTGGTGGGTGGTGGGAATGGAACACAGCCTCTGAAACGCTGTTTTTGTTTTAAATTTGTTTCGGTGTTTATTTGGTTTTAACATTCGTATTAATGTGGTCTCCCCCCGACAAGAGGGATAGCGAATCACGTGCACATGTAGATGCCATGTGTGTCGGAGCAGGAATTACAGCAGAGAGCGGAGCAGCACTCCAATTCACTGCACAAAGCACGGGTTGCTGCCTGCCTGTCCTGAAGCAGGTGTAAACTGTGCTCCACTGTGCCCAGCTGGGAACACATGTCATCCCTGAATCTGTCCAGTATTGCAGGCTCAAGGAAGCGTAAAAAGGTGTAAGAAAAGCTTTTTTAACTGACTCCACCCTGATTTCTCCTTTTCTGATCCGCTCGCCTTTGTCCCTTCGCCCTCAGAGCCGTATTTGCCCTTCAAATGGGCCAAGTGAATGTTTGATCTGTGGTAACAGTCACTCCCTGACAAATGGGAGCAGAGAAGCAGTAGAAGCTCACATCAGCAGAAAAGGGATGTAAAGTTGCTAGAAGACAGCAACCATTACCCAGCTTCCAGCCGTCTCTGGCTGTGGTGCTTCTGGTAGCCCCAGTTCCCAAACATTTGCACCCACTAATTGCAGTGCAGTCGAGGCGGCCTTTCCAATCCCAGCCCTGAAAGCACCAATGCAGCCAGTAACCACCTGACTGGGCTGCACCCGCTGTGTCATCGTCTCTGCTGGACACCGGCATGCCTAGACTCGGCGCCGCTGCCAAGTTTTAAGTCTTAATTCCCATTTAGGCTCCTCACTGCCCATTCATTTCTAACAGCGCCCTGTTTCTGATGGTAGAGTGGATACGTTAAGAGGAAGTGGTCTGAGTTCAGCTCGGCAAGGGAAGGGATGCAAAACCTTGTTATAGGCAGCTATGGAGCAGTGTCCCCATTGGAAACATCATCTCCTTTCCCCCTAGGGCAGTCAGCAGCTGGCTCAAGGCACCAGGGTTAATGTCCTTTGCGAATACTTATCCAGCCTAATAGAACTGGGGATATTGCTATCACTCACAGATATTTCAAATCCTTCCTCTTAATCCTGACAAGCTCTTGCCCTTAATAACTTCAGTGGGACTTTTGCCAGAGCAAAGACTGTCAAGTCAGATTCTCAAATGAAATGAAAAGAAAAGCAGGAAGGGAAGTTCAAGGTGAGGGGTTTTTTCCTTGATGCTTTTTATGGATGATCATAGCTGGAAACTGTTTTTTTTTTTCCTTCTGATTATCTAAATGATGGATGAGTCAAACGTCCTGAGAAATGTTTCCAGTTCCAGACACAAATGACAGAGGATGAACTGAGCAAAGCCATCAGGGGCTGAGAAAAGACATAGACAGAAGACTTAGAGAGCTGATAGGGAAATAAAAGACCCAGTGGGAAGAAAGAAGAAGGTTTCAGAAAAAAGCAGGGATCGTGTACTTTATGAAGCTTACACATAGAAAGAGTTTATACATTTTTAATTAATAGATATTTAAATACATTGTAATAATCAGCTGGTTTAGGCTGTCTCAGACAACAGGTTGCTCGTGGCCACAGTGTATTAGGTGGTGGCTCTTTAAATTCTTCGGAAACCTTTCGCAGTGCTCAGTCTCCTGTGACACAGATTATCTCCGCTTTCTTTAAAAATGAGAGGAACATTTCTATACTTTCTCCGTGGCAGAAAACCTAGAAAACATGAAGCTGAGAGCCACAAAGCAAATAAAGATCCAGTTCTTGTTTTAAGACATTCTCTGATTGCTGAAGACGCCCCTGCTCTAGGGAGAGAAGAGGCTTGATCGATGGTTTGCAGGGTTTAGGGCAAGCGATGCTGATGAGCAATGAGCTCTTGTCAGGATATGAGCCACAGGAGACAATGAGCAGCAAGAACAGAAGCTTTGAGCTGCTCTTAGGAAGAAATGGCATTTTCCTGCACCTTTTAAAAGTAGGCACAAGATGCTATGGGATCCCTCTGGGCAGGTCAGAAACAGGACGGATCTTTCTCTGCCCAGCTCAGCCTTGTCCAGCCCAGCACCACATGAAGTTTGGCAATATCCTCCTGGGGACCTAGTATCCCTCCAGGCCCCGCCTAACCCTGAACCATTGGTTTTCTCCCAGTGTGCAGAGACTCACCTTTTCACCCAAGGATGGAACCGATGTCGCCATCTGAAAATCTGCAATATCTCTGGGAGGATCCATGAGCCTGTGGCCACAGCAGGGCACGACTGCAGCAGCCAGAGGCTTGCCAGTAAAAATAGGGTTTAACCCGGTTTTGGAGTGGGTGTGACCTGGATTTACTTCCCACAAGACTGCACAGGTACTGCTTCCATTGTAAACTACATAATTCTTGTAAATACGCAGTAAGCCTAACTTAGATCCAGATTATACCTGAAACAAGCCCATAAATCCAATGTCTTTTTTTGCAAATGCAGCCAAAGTTCTGCTATTATTTATTTAGATGCATCTGGGAGATTACGAATTTGCAACCGTTTGCCAGCACAAATATTTTTCAAAAAAGCATTTCCCCTCTTCTCTGTAAATATTCTGCCTCCGGCCTTTGTGGGAAAAAAGGTGTTTTGGCCAAAGTAGGAAAAAATAAAAATCTATAAGCATTTTATAGAACTCGTCAAATACAATTTTAGTTTAGTTTTACAGAGAAGCAGGACTTTCTATTCTCTTCAGCATCTATGGGAAGGTCAATATTGCTTCTATAAAACCTTCAGCAGCAAGGGTTTTTTACATGGTATGTCCACTTTCCATGGAAAGTCAATAGCTGCGCTCAGAGCAATTCCTGAACAGCATAGGAGGGATCAAAAGGGAATTTTTGAGAGGTTGAGCTTGCTTGTATGAACTGAAGCAGAGTCTAATTCCTTAAAGGCTTGACCCAGCCCCTACTGAGAGATATGAAATTGCTTCAACAGCAACAGGACCTGACCTTCACCGAGAGACAAGCCAGGACCTGAAGGAGCCCCAACTGCTCAACACAGGCACAGACTGCCTGCAGCCACCTCCTCACCCTGCCTCCCTTTGGATTGCAGTCAGTCCCTGGGAGAAAATAGAAATTTGTTGTAATGAACAGAGTGGGAGGCTTGGCTCAGTAGCACCATTTAACGCCTCATAATCCCTTGTCCCAATTTGCTCCAGTTTATTAGACATTCCTGGAAGCAGGCATGATGGAAAAGCCATGGAAACATGACATCAGTAGAGCTGTCAGTTCATGGCCTCTCCATCGATGGATTCTTCAGGGAGAGCAGAGCGGGCGTCACATGGGCACATCCCTCTCCTCTTCGCAGCTTCATGTCAACAGCATGAAGACGACCCCATGGTGCAGTCAAAGGAGGCACATTTTCCTCAGGTCTGGAGGGAAAATCAAGCCAGCCATGCCCACAACTGCCAGTGCCAACGATGCTCCTGTAGTAAGTGCAAAAATCCCAGTATGGGCAGAAAGGGGCAGATTAAACTGGCTGAACTAAGCTGCTTGCATCTGGAGACACCAGAGGGAAGTGCTACTTCCCTCCCCCCAGCCCTTGCGCTTCAGCATTGCCACTTGGCTTGGATAATTTACTTTTAATAGTCTGGTTACAAATGAGATTGCAAAGGAAGCACATGACTCAGAACAGGGATTTCTCATTTCCCCCTCATGCCCCCTAGGCCTCTAATAAACTACAAAGAGACATTAAGAAAACACTAAGAACTCTTTATCTGCTGAGATTCGGGAACTGGTACAGTGAGCAGGCAATAATGGATTCCGTGTATTTGCAATACGTCCCTGCGGCAGCAGCCAAACAAGGGAGACGGGAAGTTCAAGTGCTCAGGACGTAGACTGCCCGGATCAGGTGGCCAGCGGTGGATGGAAAGCAGGTGAGCAGTGTCTGAGATTGGGTGAACACGCCTTTCCCAGACAGCCTCCCAGGAGGCTTTCAGCCATGCCCCTGCCTCACTCCCTGTGAAACCCAAGGGGAATGAAGTAGCTGTCATCTGTGCTTTGAGACATCTTGTACATCATCCCCCAACATGTGCTGTATCGCTTGGGACAGGTTAGATCGCAGCATGCAAATGGGAAGAGAAAAGGGGCCGCATCCTACCTGTGCCTACGATGTCCCTGACTGTAACACCAGTTCAGCAGACAACTGCGGGTAATGGGAAAATCAGGCCTAGGGAACCAATGGGCTAGTTTCCCTCCAAGGCAAAGAAATCAATGCAAAAATCAAGCAGAGGTTAGAAACACATACATAGAACTAATTACAGAAAGAAAGCTAAGCCTGGGGTGGATGAGATCCCTTGATAAAGGAAATGGCTCCACCAGGTAAACGGAGCAGTTGGCCTCAATGGCTTGGGTTATTTATTTTATTTTTTTCTTTTTCTTCATGTAGGTCAGATGTCTTCCCGAGGGGGTTTCTCTTAACCTCCCTCTTAGGATCTCAATTACACACTCAACACAGATTAACAACAACAACAGATAATAGAACAGTTAGAGCAAAAGAAACCTCAGAGGAAAACACAGTGCACTTAGACCAGAACAAATAGCAAAGGGTTCACGGGGAAGGAAAATCAATGTGGCTGATATTTATTACACTCTTTATGGAGGGAGATTGGACTCAACCAGAGCCCATTTAGAGTTCTGTTCTGCTTGGGTTTTGCCATAAACAAAAACAATGAGTCCAGCCCTTCATCACAGTTTTGTGCCCAGCACATTTTAATTAGGGTTAGGGAAATAGACAGGGAGAAGAAAAAAAAAAAGGCAAGAAAAAATAAAGAGAAAGAAAAGAGGTGAGAAAAATCTCCATCTAATTCATAATTTAGTATCAGTTTGTTCAGGCTTGTGTCGGATCTTCTGAAAGCAACATTCCCTTTCATTCGGATTGGATAGTTGCTGTTCAAACGGCCTTTTGATGCCACACATGAAGAGAAAACAAGCAACCATGAGGAGGAAGGGGAAAGGGAAAAAAAGAAGGCAAACAATGCAATATGTATAGAATCTAACACAGCATCCCACACCGGGAGGCAAAGACCAGTGGTGGTGACTATAATTCAGCACAAGTGGGAACAAAGTAGAAAAAGAAAGGGCGGAGGAGAAGCACATTGTGAGTAATCAAATCCTTGCTTTCACCCACTTGCCTCCCAGCATACACAGCACAAGGTATGCACAGACACCCTCAGAGCCACGCAGCAGGAGCGCACAGGAATGCTCCTCTGCCTGTGCGCTCACCGACACTTGCAGGGACACAACCACGACCTCCATGAGAGATTGCACGGCCCTGAGGCCATGGCAGGGGGCACGGGAGCATGTGCCATGCTGGCTGATGGGAAGCACCTTCCCACTCTGCCCTGTGCTGGCTCGTATGCACACGAAGGCAAATACGTGTGTGTTTTTGCATGCAGGTGTCTGCAGCGACCCACAAAATGCGTGTTCTCCCTGCTTGCTCCATCCTATTACATGACTGACTGTGCTCGGACACGGTGGAGATTGATAGCATTGAGATGGGACTGCAGTCAAGGAATTTGAAATCTGATTTGAGGTGAGTCCTGCTTCAAGTATAGCTCAAAATCAAATTATTTTAGTTGTGGCAGGGAGGGGGAAGAGTAACAGAGTAGGTGAAATAATAGCTACTGTCTAGCTAAGATAAGCCAGGCAAGACAAAATATTAATTCTGATTCTGTTAGCACACCAAACAGAGAGCTGTAATTCCATCCACCTGTCTAAATCAGAGAAAATTACTGTCACCAATGGTACATAATTCAGGAGTGATAAATCATTAAAACCAGGTAGAAATGGTAACATCCCACTATTTGATGCCATTGATAATAAGCCTGTCTGGGAAAAAGGGGATCCTCTGAGTTAGGAGCTCACGTTTCTTTGTGAATGACGGTGTGGGTAGGCTTTGGAGCTCTCTTAAGGTTCACGAGCCTTACTGAGAGTGGAGAACATTTCCAACCCAGACTGCATGCTGACATCTTGTATCTCCCGTTGCACAAGCCCAACACCAGACTGAATTTGAGCTGTCTCCTCAAGGTCACGGCTATGTCCATCCACTTGCTCCAAAGGGTGGATGGGATGACTTCAGATCTGGAGGAGGCCTGGAGATAAAGCCCTGCCCTGCTGTGCTCTGCTTGCTCCCAGCTCTGCCAGTGATTTGCTGTATCATCTTGAGCAAACACTATGGCTAGACAGGTCCCCTTTCATATCAGTTGGCTCATACAGGTGTCCTCATTAACCTCATTAACTAATGAGCCAAACTGATCACACACGTCTGCTGATGAGACTCGCTTTGAGTCTTGGAGTGCAAGTATTGCTCCATCAGCCAACAGTAATCTGTCCAACACGATCGAAAGTCTCTTTCCAACATTTACCAGCACAGCAGGGGTAAAAGGAGATTGAACTGGGCTCAGGGCTTGGAAAACAGAGGTGTTGCAGGTGAAAGACAAGGAGTTCAAATCGGGATTGGGAGGAAGCTATTCCCTGCTCTATGAAATTAGTGTATTTCAGACAGAGGGCACTGCCAGTTTATGGAGCATCCTGGGTTTGTCATTTCCCCCGCTGCTCCAATCACTTTGGGCTACCCTGGAGGAGTGGGGGCCATAATCACCACCAGACACAAAACAAAGACAGGAAAAGAATCTCCTGGTTTAGGGAAGCAGGGAAACCTGTGGCTCAGGCTGCGTCTCTGCAGGAGCTGGAGAAAGCTGCAGCTTTCTGCAGCCACCTGGAGCTTAATTGCCACTTAAAGGAATTATCTTGTGCCTTTATCCCTAAGAAAAACAACTGTTTGTACGGAGCAGACAGGCAGATAGGGAAACACATTGGAAATTGCTTTGTAGACCTACTTCCCCTCCTTTCCCCATGTTCAAAGTGAAGGAAAATAGAAACAAAATTCAGTCAACAGCAACAGGAAGGAGAAGAGGTGCTGAGCAGAGGCATGAGCCTCTAGAAGCTGGAATAGGAGAGAACAGATGCTTCCAAGCATCCCTTGGTCTTGTGTTCCTTCCTCAAGCACCTGCACTCGGCTGCTGGCACACACTCCTGACGGACTGACCCTACGTCTATGTCATCTCTCAGCGTAGCTTTTCCTGCTTTTGGCATTACCATAATTAATGTTTTTAGGGAGTTCTCCCAGCATTTGATAGCCCAGGGCCTTCACTGGGATTCTGTCAGGAAGACTATTTCTTCTCTCCTTTAAAGAAAAAAGAAGCTCTTTTCTCTTTCATGTACACCAGGAATAGTTCCTTGCTGAAATGAGCTACTTGCTGGGGGAGGAAGGCACTGCACTGACAGGCTTGAAAACTGCCAACTTACTATTAAACTACAAAAAAGTCACACCCCCCCCCCAGTGATGGTGGAGGCTTAGCAGCAGGAGACTCTTCTCTTCCAGCATCCTTTTGCTGTACTAAAAGCCTCAGAGGAAGTTGTAAGAAACCAGAACCGGGTAGGTCTAGCCTATGTACCCAGAGCTTAAACCAGCCCTGGCTTAAACCCTGAATTGTCTTTTTACCCTCTTCATTGTCATACAGGCTTGCCTAATAACGTTTTGTCCAGACTCCCTTCTGAACATCTCTCCTTGCGGTTGGTACTGAGGCATCCAGGCCTCTTTACCACGCTGCAGCAATCTGGAAGGATGCCCCACAGTAAGAATGGACTTTAGTGCTCAGGGCTAGACCAAGACTCCAGTTACTCGTTCTTCCTTTTTCTCACCTTTTATTCCTAATACAAGTGTCTCATTAGTCTATGGGTGGTTCTCCTTACTCAGAGCTCTGTCCCACATCTACCTTATGTCCCTGTCTCTCCTTCTTCACCCAAGCATCCCTGTACACATTGATCCACGTACATTATCTGTTGCATTCTCAGCGTTCGGCTTTCAAGGACTTGTTTTTAGAAGCACTAAAAGAGAGCTAAAGATCTGGTGCAAGTCTCGGTCTATGTTACAAACAAGTTTCAAAGAAATTCTTGGCAAATGAAGAAGGAGAATAAAAGTCTTTTTGTACTCTGAAATTTCCCAGGAATAAAACAAACGCACAGTCAAAACTATTCAAATGACATTTCAGGAGATCAGTCATAGAATCTATTAATGCATTTCTTTTTAGACAGATGGAGGTTGCAAATTTCCTTTGGGCTTACAGGCTAACCTCTTCTATTGCCACCATGGCCAAATCTGATTTCTGACGTAAGACCCAGCTCTGTGTTCACAAGAGCCTCCATGCTGAAGCTGAAATGGACAGGACTCTGCCCAACATAGACAGGGTTTAATTAGAAGAATAACTTAATCAGAATCTTATCATGGTTGTATCAAGCTCCTGAAGCCACGTTACACACATATTCAAGTCAGGCATATACCCACTAAAAAATCACTTGATTTTTTAGAATATAAGATCAGAATCAAGCACAGGGCCTCACATCCGTACTTGCATAAACCAGTGCCATACCCTGGGGAAAGCTGTTCCGAAATCAATGTGACTAGTCACTCAGTAAAGCTCTGCACAGCACAGCCCAGTCCACAGCATTTATAGCTAAAGGTTGTAGCTACAAGCTTGGGCCTCATTCCCCACTGCACAATGTGAACACCAAATTACCATTATTCCCACCTTTAAAGTCCTTGCCTAAAGAGATTTATTCCTATAAAAGCAAATAACTGTCCCCCATCTTTTTTATATTGCTGGAGAAAATGTCTCTGCAATTGCAATTCTCTCTCGACCCTGTATTTGGTGGTCCTATTACACCCCCCTCAATATAGGCTTTATTCTCGTGTGCACCAGAATCATTTACAGGGAGTGAGTAAAGAGCAGTGATGCAGCTGAGGCTCTCCAAGAAGCTTGGCAGATTGACTTTAGCTGGTTCCCTAGGATTGCATGTACTTTGCAGCCAGTGTAAAGTCACTGCCCGTGACTGCATATGGTGCATTCTTGCAGAGAGCTGGGATTGGGCTGGGACCCAGTTACTTCTCATTTCTGCTTTCTCTTTGCTTCCAAGTTCACCCATGCCAACTTCACCGACATGGATGAAATAAGCCTGCGGTACATGGCAAATGGATTTATAGAGGCTGTGAGCAATGAGTAAGCTGGAGCTTCTGTTTGTGTATCAACACCACAACTGTCAGGTGCATCCTGGCTGCAGGCATTTATTCCAGGTGATGCTGTAAAGAACAGAAGCAAGATAGCAAGACATTGCATGCCACATAGGGTCTGCAGTGCCAGCAATGAGAAAGCTCTCACAAATCAAGCACAGCTGACCTGCAGGAATAAGGATCACCAAGAGTAAGCCATAACAATCACAGCTCTTTGAAAGCCTCTGTTTCATCAGAGAGACTTTAATAGCTTTATAAAATCAGGCAAGTATTTATTATAACAATTTACAGATGGGAACATAAAGACTCTGAGAGGTAGTGGCTGGCACGTTCAGATGCTGGTCGAGATCCATGTGCACTTTGTTGCTAACAATCCAGCAAAGGGTGATTGTGCATGTCTCAGGCTGAACATCTACGCGTTAAAGCAACCATAGACAGGGCCAACTTGTGAAAATCTTGCCCGGTTAACTTCCTGAGCATCCCACAGAAAATCAGTGGCTGAGAAACAGAAACACTGGTTGCTGACCACACCGCTCCCCTAGCTCTTCTCCCCAGGAGACTGCAGGCCAGGCTCTGTGGTATCCAGACGTCAGGCTCTAGCCAGTCCCTTGAAAAAAAGGGTGTAGAGGCAAACAGTTATCCAACTTTCAGAAGAAACATTCTCCATAGCTGTTAGTAACATGTTTGCCTGGTTGCCAACAAGGTTTGTATTTGAATAATGGCTTTGCCCCTCCCTGAATCCCGTTGACTCAGGGCTTTAGTTTGTTTGTGTGTTGTCTTCTCCTCCTCTTGTTTTAATTAAGATACATTTTACTAATTATCCAAAGAGAAACTTGAACACAGATTAAAAACTGAATTATGGAAGAAGCTGGAGTAACTGAGATTCAAGGGAAGGGGCTGACGTGGCCGTGCTCTTACTCAGACATTGCATTTTTCTGGTGACTTTCACCCAGGGACTCAAATTTGCTGCTGAGATGTTAATTAACCCTTTCACTTTCCCCATGAATGGTGTCCCATGAGGCTCCCCAGTGGGCTCCCATGGCCAGCTGCACAGTGGCACGGAGAAGTGCAGTAACTTGCCTGTGGGAACAGAGCATGGCACAATTTCCTATTAGACCCATTAGGCAGGGTTACAGCTCTGTTCTGCTCATCTGACTGAACACAGCAAGAGTGGAGTGGAGGTATTTTGCTCACCTGCTGAAAGGTCTCCTGTGCATCCTGGGAAATAGCTGGCCCTGACCACCGCTGGTGGGAAGGCAATGAATTTGACGTACTTCGGGGAAATCAGAATAGTGGTTGCTACGGTCTGTCCTCCCGGAAGCTCAATCCTACTGCTCTACGTTGTGAATGCCGAGGAACAGGAGCAAGTTTAAGTGACTCCAAAACCAAGCTCTGTACTTCAGATTCATCATTTAGATTCTGGAAATGGTGGTGAGAGCCGGGCTCATTTGTTGATGTCTGTTTGCAGGGGTTTCTTTGTTTGAAAAGGCTAATCAGATATCAGAATGCAGAGGCAATTGCTCAAATGTAAAGGAAAAGGAAGAAATTGTTCAAAGCTATTCAGATGAGGTAGCATGGTTTGCGTTTTGATGTTGATGTGCAGCCAACTGACAAATGCTGAGCCACAGTCTGGTGTAAAACCAGATTAATTCCATTAGAATCAACAGACTTGCTTCCGATTTATTCTGATGTAACAGAGAGCATGGTATTTCCATTCAGATTTACATTAGATTTGTTTCCTGTTTTCCGTAATTCAGTCAGTTTCCATTGTGTACAAAAGCAGCCTGGGCCAGATCTTGATCTCATTTGCATTGGATGAAAACAGTTGTTTCAAGTGGAGCTACACTGGATTTATAATTGCATAAATGAGAGCAGAATCTGATCTATTCCAAGTGAGAATTTCCCAGGGCGTTGCCGTGTGAGAACATCTCTGCCGCAGTGATCAGGTGCTTTGCCATCGATTTCGATGGAGAATTTTCATCTAAATCCTGGACTGGAGCCCTGAGCTTGACAGCTGCTGCTTTGCACACCCAAGGTATAGAAGCCCCTCTTCCCTTCAGAAGATGAGCTAACGCCTCCACCATCTCATGACCTAACATACAAGTACCCTGCATTGGCTTAAAAGAAAGCTCAGCCTTGCCTCACAGAAGTCTTCATCAAAAGATATATTGGCTCTAACATATTTCATTTGTCACACACATTGTTTATGACCCAGGTTCTCCACGTTGGCTTTTGCTTCTTACAGAGCTTCCTCCCTGGAGGCCCTTCCGACCGCCCTTGTTCAGTTGTAACTGGAAACGTCAGGAGCAACGCAATGATTCTCTGGCAGATAAGGCTGGCTGTTTTGGTGGCCACGCTGCTAGCAATAGATTGGGTTATTACTAATAACTAATAAGAGAGTTATTCCCAGCAACATGTCCAATCAAATGGATTTACCTCTCCCCATTGAAGCTGCTTATTTCACTGCTAGTGGGAAAATAAGGCCATTTAGAGTCTTTTATGGTAGTTGCAAAGGCTTTTCTGAGTAGATATACAAGCTATGTTGGCATAGCTTCTAGGAAGGCTTCGAACCAGGCTCATCCATCTGGCTTCACAACCTCTCACTCTTGTTCCTTGCTGTCCTCTAGAAGCCGCCATTGCAGAGGGCTCTCAACAGGTGGATCTCACAGCTACTATACAAGCCCAGGTAACCCTTAAAACACTGGCCTCCTGACTGCCAGCTATAATGCTTTATAAGCAAGGCTCTTCCACCTCAGTTCTTAAAGATTATTTTTGCTACGAAAACATGCAGCTTGATGCTTTGTTATCCAGAGCCTGGGGAAATGCAAAGCTGATATGCAGTAAAAGCAGCTACATCAGCAGCATATCCCTTTACATCAACAAGGCTTGCCCTTTTAAATGAAAACATACCCCCTTCCATTTGCATTTGTGGGACTCCTGTGTGTTTAATTCCACAGTAACTTTAGATTCCTTTACAAATTTAAATATTTTTCTTAATTTATAACATTTCGCACCAAACATGGGAAGGCAATAACAAGAACAACCACGAGGACAGCAATGACAACAACACGCTTACAGGGCTATCAGTATTAGGAGCACATTATGTGGCAGATTGAAATTTCTGCATCTCTACACTTCTCTCACCACGTCATCTCAGCCCTGTGCAGAGAGACTGGAAATTACCCCATGGGTTTGGCCTGCAGTATATAAAACAGAGCCTTGAAAAAACAAGGCAATCATCAAATTTCCAGTGTAGGCGGAAATCTGTCTGTTAGGTTTGCACACATACACATTATCGGGGCCCGCGAGCGCCTGAAGGCAGTCTTACACAGAGCAGCTCGGCAGCTCGTGCCTATAAAACACAAAGGCACACCAGGTTCTCTTCTGTCTGCTGCATCACAGCGAGCAGTAACTGAGCAGGACCCATCACGCGCTAACAAAGGCTGACATAAATACTTATTTGTGATTTTGTTCCCCACGGTTTTTATTCCACCGTGCAATTTGCATTACAACTGGATCCTAATTGTCCATTTTAGCAGGCAAAGAGCAATCTGATACAGATTATAATACGCGAGGTAAAGCAGCAGTGTCACAAAATAGGTGCTACCAGCCAAAGACAGCCTTCCTGTCTCCCAGGGTTTTGACACCAGCTGATTAAGCAACTGGGCAGCACCGCCTGGAATTAGCACGAGCTCAAAAAAAACAGGACAGTGGGTGTCTGCTTAACCAAAGCAAAAGTGCCAGAAACCCTTTCACTGGGGCTTCCTGATAGCCCTGAGTGTCTGAGGCAATGTAGTCCTGAACGCACCTTCGAGGTGACATGGTGCTACCATCCTCGGTGAAGCGACACACCACAGGGCCAGTGCGGCAGGGTGGCCTGGCTGGAAGACCCTGCGAGGGACCATTGGCACAGCTGGCTCGAGAAAGGAGCCCCTGCGAAGCACCACTGGTCCTGCGGTGTTACTGGGAGCCGCTGGGAGGTAATGCGACACATTCAGCCCCAGCAGCCTGTCTGAGGTAGCACGGCGGAGCTGCCGTGGGGACAGAGCCCCAGAAAGCAGCGTGTGGCCCTGAAAAGAAAGCCCGGTGGCCAAAAACCAGGCACACCTGGAAGGAGAGCACTTCCAGGAGGGAATGCCGCACAGCCGGCCTGACTAAGAGAGGCTAATGTGGCACAGCGGCCCTGTGCCAATGGGCCCCGGCAAGGAAATGTGGGGCAGCTGCCACGGGTTGGAGATTGTGTGCAAGTGCTTCTGGGGGAGGGAAATCCATAATGAAGCAGCCTCAAAGGAGACGTGACGCAGCCTGCTTGAGACCCTGAGAGCTCAACCAGCGCAGCCACTGTGCTGAGTTCTTCTGTATATGAAAAAAAACCCCTCTGTATTCCCAGGGCCGCTAGTGCAGACTCATTGATTAGAAGGCAGGGCAGGAAATTAAATGAGGCAGGTGAATTAAAGCCAGACTTCACAGGCTGCATCTGTTCCTCCATTCCCTCTGGGTGCAACACTGATGTAACTTTAAAAAGTAAATTTAGTGCTGAGGAAAGCTGCCAGGCTGATGGCCTTGTAAACTGAAGCACTTGATGCTTCCACGACTTGGGTACAGGAGAAGCACAGAAGAAACACTGACACATGCCTCAGCCTGAGCTGCCTGGCTGAAGCACAGCAGCTGGTGGAGGTGACCTGCCTGGGCTTGTCTTCTGCTCGTGAAGCTCAGGAAAAGGAGCTGGCTGGGAAGGCCTGGCTGCGGCTCCAAGGTGGAGGGGAACAGCGGTGAACAGCCGTGCTTTTGGTAATCCTGTCTGTGATGCCCCACCAATAGCAGGATCCCAAAGATAAACACTCCTGACAAGAAGAAATCCCATCCATGGTGCAGCACGCGAAGCTGCAAACGTCTCCATCTTACAATATGCCCAGGCTGGCACGCAGATGGGAGCTTGCACACCTTTCAGCTTTGGTCCTTGGTCTTGCCCGCACCTGTGTTCACAGAGAAGAAGGGAAACATCCATTTCAGAGCAGTGCTTGCTGTCAGCATCTCTCCTGGTATTCAGACATACAACAGCCCTATATTCTGCAGTCTAAAGAGCCCGGCTGTTTTTTGATAGACCTAAACAAGCGAGGAGAGAGAGCACATTTCAAACAAGAGACCTATTTTGGCCACCTAAGTATGTGTCCAGAAGAGAATTCGAAGCATGCCTCTGCCCATTTGGAGACCAGATCTTCTTCTTGGCCAGACTCAGGTAAGCTCCAAATGTCTAAATTACATTGTAAAAAGTGGCTGTCACTTCTGCCAGCAGCTGAATGGTGTGGATCCTAGCATTTAGCAAGCACTAAGGACACCTGAAACTAAGGAGTAAGAGGCAGCATGGGGCGGACATGCAGTAGAAGAGGCAGTGTAAAACAAGTGAGTAAAGGAGGCTGTCCCCCTGACTTCCCAGTCCTGTCATCACTGGAGGGTTGCACAGTCCTATCTGCAAAGTATTAAAAAATCTCTTGAAGGAAAACAGCAACATAATGAACAGTCAAATAAAGAAAGAAAAGAGTCAGTCAGAGCATAGTCTCTGTCGTGTATCTTGCATAGGATTATGGCATAGAGGGGGAAAAAACAGAAATACCTCAAATCGATCCAGTTAGGTTTACCTCTTTTTATACTGTACCTGTGGCTGTCTCCAGGTGGTTTGCCCTTTTTTTTTTTCCTCTCCTTCTTTTTCCCATGTGATAAGATCCATCATTTGAAGGACAGCAACCAAACCAGCTCTTCCTGCTCTGAAGAAAGGCAGCAACTGCACTTAGAATAAGAGATTGTCAGGCAGATTTGAAGTGTCAATCAAAGCCTATCTCTGAAAAAAACATTAGTCCAGGCAGCTCCCCATACCACCACAGTTAATTTACTCTTTCCAGATATCCCCCTGAGCTGCAAAAAGCCTTCCAGAGCTGCCCAGAGCTGCCAGCTACAGGCACGAGGTGTTAGAGTAGATACTGGACTTAATTCAACCCAGGTCAGTTTGCCTTTTGCAGAGCAAAAGACTCTGATTATCAGGTCCAGAGAAGTAAATACTGGTCTCCCAGGCTTTGTGAGGCAAATTCTACCTTTTACTAGAAGAGGGGCATAGATTTAAGACTCTGTTGCTGAGTGTGTCCCATCCTCAGTGGCATGCCTCCACTTCAGTAGTATTATTATTTAAATTATTATTTATGACTGCACCTAGGGCTGTGCGAGGCACTTTCCAAGCACTCAGGAAAGTACTGGCTCTGCTCCAAGAAACTCATTATTCCAGGACAGACAGACGCGCAGAGGCGCCGCGTGGTCAAGTGGCAGAAATGCTGACCCAACAGCGCCAGCACACTCTCCGCTGTGCGCCTGGCTTGTTGGTTGACCTTGGAAAAGTCACATTCCTTCTTCCCATGCTTAGGCCCATCCCACTCTTTGTCCATCTCGGTTGTTTGGACTGAAAGATCTTCAGCTGTGACTGTGTTCACGTCTCTGTCTGTCTTAGAATCTCTTTCTGTGCAAAGTCCAAGGAAATACTTGGGGAATATTTTTGTTCCTAGGAAAAAAAAAATAAATAAATGGAAAATGGGAAACTCCATTTTCCATAGCATTTCTTCAAATGCTTTTGTTGGAAAAAAGAATCAATGGTTTTCTCATTGCGAAGAAATTCCAGAAAGGCATGTTTTTCGGTTGAAAAACAGACAATGCAAGTTTGGGGGGTTTCATAAGACAGTTGTCAGTTTTTGAAAACTTCTGTGGAAAGTACTGTAGTGGTTAGAGAAGCATCCATTTTGTCCTGAAAATCAGTTTGAACCTAAAAATCAAGTTGTTCTGTGAGCAGAGGAGCTGGTGAAACCCGCTCTCTGATTTGTGTTTTACAACTGCTTTTTATGTCTTCTTTTCTTGGTGCTCCTAGCTCGCTGTAATATCCCCAGGGCATCCTTATCCTCTCCAGACCTCCTCAGCAAGGTCCTTTGCTTTTCAATGGCTTCTTGCTTGGCAGGCAAGGGGCAGCAAGTGCAGGAGCTGGGCAGGTACTGATTGACCAGCCAGTATCTAAATGCCAGCTTGTCACCTGGCTGCTGCATCTCAAAATAGATAGGGAGCAAGAGACGTAATTACCTTTCCTTCAGTAGGATATTAACCTAAATGTCTCTCTTCTATCCAGCTGCTGTTTGCTCATGAAAATTGCAGGAATCTTGGGTCTGAGAGACCTCTCTCTTTCCATCAAACTAGGTTGAATCAGGTCAGCTGGTTCAGAAGTTATTGGAGCAGGGGGACGTGCACACAGACGGAAGAACAACACAAGGAGGCTCATTGCCTTACAAACCCTGGCTCAAAAATAAGGTAGTTTTTGTGCAATAATGGGTCCCTAATGTCAGGTGAGGTAGTTGCCGTAACAGTGACCAACCAGTCTCTGTCCTTTGGATATATAAAGGTTGTCAAGCTCCAGGACTGTCTGTAGTGCGTTTACCGCTTATTTGCTGTACCGAGCCTCCAACCTAGAAATCAGGGCCCTGCTGTATAGAAACTGCTCAAGGGTCCAGACAATCCCTAAGCTGGGTCACTTACAGCTGGATGGACAAAGAGTAGAAGAAAAGGAAGAATAAATTATCTCAGACTTACACGTAGGAAAACAAAGGCCAAGATCAGCAACTTACTGAGGAATCCCGTGAGAGAGTCAGAAGGAGGCTCAGATGTCCAATCTAGGGCCCTAAGCAAAGTCCACCTCAGCTCCTTCTTGCTTCATCACCCCGGCAGAAGTCACCCTTTCATGGGCACTTCATTCTGATTCACTGCCCTCAGGAGCTGAGTCAGTCTTACCCACGCTTTTCCTTTGGCAGCTGAGACCACACGGCGCGCTGATGAGGAAACGTTATTTGTTGTTTTGTTTGGGTTAATTATTCATGGGCACTGTGCTGAAAACACTCGGAGCTGCTTTCTGAACAGTCCTCGAGCTGGCGTGCGGGGAGGGACTTACCAAACGCTGGTGGCTGGGCTGCCTTTCCACGGCCAAGCTCTCTTCCATCTGCTTCCCTTCAGCCCTTGTCACACTCCCCATCTCTCATGGCTTTGGCTGTGCTCTTTGGCATTATCTGAATAAGAGAGAGGCAAATACTTGGAGCACTGTAGACATGCAATCAAAAATGGCATTTGACCAAGGAGGCACTGACTCTGGCGTGGGGAGAATATAAACCTGATCCTCTGACTGTTTTGTTTTTTTCAGTCACACTATATAGCTGAGGATAAGCCACTTGCAGGGTTTCAGACCTGTTTATCCTTCCACAGAAGATGCCTTCAGCCTCCTTCAGATAATCTGCAAGTGTCTGGAAGCCTTTTTCCCGTAAGCAAGCCTCTCCTCTTTAGTGCAGGCTCCTGGAAATATATTTTTCATCTTAGAACAAGGGCAGCCTGTAGCTTTAGGAGCACTTTGAGGATGTTTACAGTAAGACAGAGGCTGGAATTGCTCTAGACACTCTCACCCCCATGCATTAGCACTAAACGGTGGTTTTCTGGGCTTACAGTTCCATAAACGTTTTCTGACAGGGGTACAGACCCTGCATAGAAGACTTAAGCTTAGCAAAAGTAGGATTACTTTCTCAGTTACTCTTCTGGGGTCTCTAAAACACAGGCTGAACCCCTTGCATTTTCCAGGGGTACCTCAACAGGGCTAGCATTTGCTTAGAGACTTCATTGTCATGCCTTGGACTGCAACCAAGATACTCATGGCCCATAGGCAGCAGCTCTACGAGGCAGTCACTCCACCCAGCTGAGCCAGTAAGTGCAGGGCTGAGTCTTTTGACTCCTGTGAATTGCTCTTTGCAATTATGCAGGCAAGAAACTGAGCCTGTGCTGCAAACATTTCATCAGGACTTAGAGAAGTTCAAAGTTTACGCGGTGGGTTTTTTTCGTTGGGTCCTAGCAAAGGACACTGCAAGTCTACTTAGGCTGATATCAATTGCTGGTTGGGTTTTCTGCAAAACCCCGAACAGGATTCATATTGCAGCACTTGCTTCCTGACTTGAAATATCAGCGGATTGTAATAGCCAAGGATTTGCTGTGAGCCCACCCTGAGGCACTTCTGCCCCATAAAACACCAGGACACAGGAGAGTGTATTTATCCCAATGGGGCAAAATCCTTACCTGGTATAAGTCAGCATAATTACAGAGAACTCCAGGAAGTTGTGCCATATCACATCAGAAAAGAACCTAGTTTAGAATATACTTTCCATTCATTAATTCTTTGCCTAGAGCCAAGACAGACCCCCCATGGGACACGTTAGCTCAGTTTCATCTACTGCAATCCCATGCAACTGCACAGGGGATGAATTCAGCTCCTACGGGCCATGTTCTCCATTGATGCAACTCTCTGCTTTTGTTAAATGAGCTTCTGGGGCCGAGCAGTAAGTAACTGAGCTAAATACAGGTGTCTTTTTCCAGGCTGTACGCTGCAAGAGGTCAGCAGAGGTAACTGCACCAGTACTTTTGGAACTTAAAAATCACTTAACTGATTTCAAGGAGTTTACACCAGCAGAGATCTTGGCCCGTGAGTAATAGACATAAATACTACCTTCAGCCACAGAGATGAAGTCAGTCCCCCACCTGGCTGTTGCCTAAGTAACGCATCTCTAGGAGGATATTTTTTAAGCCAGTGTTATTTATCCAGTAGATGGAAGCAGGCCTGTTAAGGCCATACCAGGTCAACATATGTCTAAGCATGTGCTGAAGATCTTAATTAGTTCTCCCTAGGAAAAGAGACTCCCAGTGCCATTCTAAGGGTTGTTATCCTACTGTGAGATGCCTTGGAGTCTACTGCTAGGCCTAAGCTTAACAGGGCAAGTCTGTAGTAGGTGGATGGGAGCGAAAAGTCTCCCCTCCATGCTGAGGAATAATTGTTGAGCAACCCCAGGAGCTGGCAGGTCAGTGCAAGGAGCAGGCATCACAAAATCACACTGAAACCCAGTGTAAGGGACTTAATTCATGTCTGGGCTGTAACGTCGGCTTTCTACGCAGGGTCAGACTGCGTAGATCTGTTATTTTTCTAGTTTCTCTTTCTAGAGATCCGACATCATCTGCGCGGTTGGTGACTGCTTCTCAGGCGGTTCCAGTGACAGTGAGAAGGGGTGACAGCATAGGGGAGTAATATAAGCCTGGACTGAGCCACTGCTGAGTGTCTATGTCAAGCATTGATCCTTGTGTCATCATGGGAGTCAAATGTAGGCAGCAGTTTCTTGGCATCAGCTAAACTGGACCTTATGCAAGTGGCTCAGTCGTAGTTCTCACGCCAAGGCTCAGACACGTTTTTCATTTATGAGGCCGAAAATCAGAAACTGTAAACTGAATGCCAATAAGGGAATTAGCTGGGTTCCCCAAAGATGGATGGTTTTGTTGTTCTGCCAGGAGGTAGCTCCTTGAGTGGATGGACCTTTGGAAAACTAGGCTGAACAGCCTCTGAAGGATAAAACAGGGTCCCAAGCATATTAAAGCTTGTATGAGCATAAAGCTTGTATGAGCACTGGCACTCATAAAGGACACTGAGACTGGATTGCAGAAGTGGGAGAATCCTGGACGTGCTTATCTTGACCTAAGAGTGGCTTATATACCACTTAGGACCTTGGTCTGCTCTTCAAGCTGTCAGGAGTTGTTCCTAGATGAGTTGTTATGGTAACTGAGCTAATGCCCCAAGATAGGTGCTTTCAGGTGCCTCCAGGCCAGAAAATCAACAGCAATAGATTCCAGATAATAGATTTCTGCTAAACTCAGTGCAGGCATCTACTTTATTTAACCTATTCACCAATGACTTACTGAACTCCATTCTCCGAGCAAGTCATACATGATGACAATAGCTGCTTGGCCTCAATGAACCTTGGCTTCCAAAAGACTGAGCAGATCCCATGTGGTGTGGCTGAGTCTATGCCAGTAAATTAAATTTGCCTGGGATTTTCTTCTGCATTGAGAGGACAGCTGGAACGGAATGGCCGATGTTTTCATATTAAATTCTTCCCTTCCAAACCTTCATGGTCACATCCTGACAGCCCATGAGGAACAGTCCCTGGCCCATGCTAGCTCCTGAAATGCATCTGGACTGGGCCAAAACTGCAGTGCAATACTCCAGCATTGTAACAGAGAGCAGTCATGGTACCGGTTTATTTATTAGCACAGACCTTGTGTAACTGACTGCTAGAGAAGACGGCTAGAAAGGAAGCACAAGAAAGGCGCCTGAAACGAAGTAAGAAGGCTCTGTCAATGTCCTTGTGCTTATACCACATCCACATGCAGCTGGAGCTGTACATCCTCAGCAACAGTCGGTAACAGACACAGCATATCTAGGAATAGCTCTGGATCATCCACGTCTATCTTCTATTTGTAATAGCTCACGGGTCAAGTGGTGGATTCACCAGTTCAGGACAACAGCCCTCCACCTAAATTGCACGTCAAAATGCAGTCAACAAATACCAACAAGGAGCTGCGAATGCCATACACCCGCTACCCAGCACTGCTGCCGACTACACCGTGGGAGGCCTCTTTGGTTGGTGCTCTGCAGCCTGCAGCCGGCAAAGAGCATCCAGGCGGCTCGCTGCGGCAGACGAAATTCAGGAAGAGTCGTGCCAGTTTCAGGAACTCCCACATCACCACCAGACCAGCTGAGCAGCTACCTGGCTCTGGGGCCCTGCACCGCCTCCAGAGCGAGCCAAACAGGTTCTGCCGTGGCGTGGTCCGCAGTGCCAGGACTGATCACGCCTCGGGCATTTGGGACAGCCTGCTGCATGCCCTTGTGGACGCTCTGGCATCCGTGCTGGATGGCTGCTCTTTTCGTGTCGAGACTCGCTGGTGGTCTCCTTGCGTTGTGCACCGATGGCTTGAACACCACAGGCTGGCCCAAGGCCACTGAGCTGGGGGGTTTCTCTCTCTGCTTGTTCATTCACATTTCAAGTCTTGCTTTGCTTGTTTTACCCATTTGCAAACCATGTTATTGTAATATGTAGCTCTCTAGGGCAGAAACTGTTTTTCAGCGTGTTCTTTGCTCAGCTTCTACTGCAACAGGATTGCAATCTCAATCAGCGCAGCAGTAATGTGATTAACAAGCTCTGCACAAGGGGGAATTGCATCCTCAGTGGGTGTGATATTCCCAGTTCTGGCCTGCCCGTGTGTTTTCCCAGGATGAGAGGTCATGTTGACTGAACTCCAGAGTGGCTTGCTTGAACTTTTAAACACTAAGGTCCAAATAAATTTTCAGCATTAGCTGGTATGCTGATCCCTTTCCTGCCAAGCGGCAGCCTTAAGTGAATTTTTATGACTAAGTTATAAACCTCAGAAAACACGAGCAAGAACTGGAAATGCTGACTTGGCCTTTGCTAAATGCCAATTATCTACAAAGGCATTAAGGGGGCGGGGGGGGGGGGGGGGGGGAGTGAAAAATAGGGTCATTTTCATGTTTTCTCTGGTTCAGAGTAAACTGTCCCGTGAGCCCCTTGTAAGAACACATAGCATGCAGAGTGACCATTAATATTTATAGGCACAACACTGAGCTGCAGATCTTGGCAATCAGAACAACTCCACTTTTGGAATTAATATAGCTCTGCTTGGCTGGCACCTCAGTACAAAAGAGTGAGTAGGAGACACCAAGATTTTCAGGGAGAACTTATGAAGCAGCTGCTGATGGAGAGGGTCCATACCTCAGTCACTGCAGTACTAAAACCAGCTCATCAGAGCTGCTGGCCAAACCCAGCACCATATTCTTTATTCCTCTCTGCTCCTGTGGCTTCTAGGCAGTCCCACCACTGCACAGGCTACTCTCCTCGTATTCCCCAAGGTTCCACACTATTGCCCAGCTGATACAGACCAGCATATCTCCACAGACACTCTTGGAGCAGCATAGACTTATAATACCTAAAGATCTGGCTGAATAACCTTAAGGCTCAAAATGATGCTGTAATTTCAGTTGCAATGCAGCACCTGCCTTCTCCCATTCTGTATTTCCTAATTCCTAGTTGAAGTGATAGAGCGAGCCCTCTAAAACCCAGCCCTCTGTGTGCTGAGGATCTGGCAAGGTGCTGAGTCACAGAGGCTGAGCTCAGCCCAGGACTACGTACCAAGCAGCATGATGGCTGCCAAGCTGCACACAAGCATGTCTCAGAAATATCTAGGGGGACCATGCTACAGCAGTAGCTCTGTGACCCCCACGAGCCTTTAGAGAAATGTATCCCCAGTACCTGGGCATTTACCAGTCCTGCCACCAGGAGTGGCTGAGGTTGTCACAACCCAATAGTCCTTCATGTTCAAGAACTCAAGGAGAGACGTGACTTCAGGGAAAGACTGTTCACCCCCCACAATGCACCCAGTCCTGGGAAAAGGAATAAGAAATTGGCTAAAGGTGCTTGTTTAGGAGCCAGGAAAGTTTTGATGAAATTCAAGGAGAAAAGTCTTAGAAATCCCACTCCCTTTTTCATGTACTCACAAAAATTGAGCTGGGACTTTGAGCAACAGGCTCTAAATTTTCAAAAATGGCTAGTGACTTCAGGTGGGCACCCTAAACTCCAGGCACTGGGCACAGGATCTCCTGGTGATTTTTGCATCGCTGCAGTTACTCCTTGCTTTTGCAGCGTGTGGGAAGGTGCATAGCATGTTATGGAAATCAGGCATCTGCCAAAAGAGTGTCAATATCTGCACTCCATCAAGTGAGTCCCTCCAAACCCTTTTTTACTCTCAAAAATTCAGGCTGTACAATTTAGGAAAATAAACACTGGAAACAACAACAAATAGAAAGGCTCCTGCCATTAAAAACAAGGTAAAAAGGAGAAGCTGAGCCAAGTTAATCAGAAAGCTGAAATGAAATGTCAGAGAAAGGGGCCGTGGGTGACTTGGGGTTTGCAGTTAGCTGAGCGATGTGAAATCTCTTGTGTCTGGCTGAGCTCTGAAAGGAAATGCTTTATTAAATCTTCTTTGTGTGAGATTTCAAGCTGCCTCTGGACTGGAAAATAGGACCATTCCAGTATGTAGCATATAATCAGGAAGTGAAGTCTTTAGTGCAGGTTTTTCTGCAGAGGGAAACTCTGATCAGCATAGACACATAACTCAGAGGGCTGAGGATTTAGAAAGCTGGATTAGACACCGTACACCCATGCTCTGCTGTGCACCTCTTCTACCCAGTATCCCCAAAAGGCTTCACAGAATTCATCATGCTGGCAGCAACAACCAGGTATTAGGAAACACAGCGCAGGTGGGCATAAATTCACCTCACTGAGTCTGAACTACCCTGTGGGCCAGTGGGTCTCAGGTCATTATCTCAGCTTGCTTTCCCACTGGAACATAATACTTGCCGTGATGGATCTCCTTTGCACTGGCTATCCTGGGAGTCTCTAGTCTCACTGTGCTTTCTGCTGCGATCTGGCCACATTTCGGGAAGCTGCAGCCTCTTGCCGTCCCTGTCCAGCACTCACTGTGCTTTGCTGTAAGCTGGTGGCTCAGCAATTCCCTGTCAAAGCAGGACTGCGCCACCCCCAAATATTTGCAGAAAATATCCACTAAAAAGAAATGGAGAGAGCCAGGCACAATAAGAAAGAATGAGGACAAGTGAGAGGCTCCTGGAGCACTCCCCCGTTTCGCACAATCTCCCATGCTCTTTTGCACGTCTTGTCTCTCCCTCTATGCTTGGCCACGTAGTTGGGAAAGTGAGACCTGATCAGAGACGGGACAGGCAGCATCAACCAGATTTCCTCCTCCTCTTACCCCCCTTATTTCACACCACAACATGTCTGGATATGAAGAGCCTTGAATCTCAATCTGCCTGCTGGAAATTGCAGGGTTTGAGTTCCTGATCTGCTTTCTGCAAACCCCAACAGGAAAGTGTTCCAAGGGGCCGAGATACACCGAGCATTCCCCTTCCTTTGCATCGCCCCTGCTGCAGATGAGCCCCTTGCCTACCTTTGATTGCTGACAAGAAGCAGGACAGAGCCATTCTGGATATTGGCTTCTTTGAGAGTCTCGTGCTCCTCGAGCTGCCTGGAGTTGTAATAAAACGTCTTCTTCCAGGAAGTGACGCCCTCCCGTACTAAGTGAGCCCGTAGGTCCATCACTGTGTCTCTGGGCTTGACTGTCAAGGGCATCATCAGGTCCTCATCAGCCAGGTGCACCTTAATGTGGTACCTCTTCCAGCGAGAAAGGCTCCTTCGCAGCGTGTCCATCCTTTCCAGCTCACCAAGGCCAGTGTGGCAGAGGGGAGCATCCAGCTGGGAGGTCGGTAAAGCAGGGATGTGGCTCTGAAGAGGCTGTCTGCTGTGAACAACTTAAAATGTCCTGCCAAACCTGTTCCTCCCAGTTGCCGTGCTGCATGCTTCACATTCCAAGGAAGAGCTCACCTGGCTCCAAGAGCCTGCTGGCTGGGAAACGTCTCCATGAATCACTTCCACACACCCCTAAATCCCATAATAATTACAACGTCTTCACAAAGTGCTCTTCATTCCAGTGGCTCTCAGAGGACTTTAAAGCTGGATCTCCATAGCCATTAGAAACGTGGGTGCATGTGAGAAATGAATGGGTTTAGTAACCTCATGTCTCCTGCTTTAAAAAGCTGCCAGCTGTGGAGTAGATCGGTTCCAACAAAGTAGGCGTTGAGGAACCTCGCAGCTATTTAACATGGCCATTTTAATGAATAAAAGTACTCTGCATAGTGAAAAATTCCTCATGGGGGAGAGCCAGAGCACCCTGAGGGAGACTCAGAGCCTGGCTGGTGTGAACACCCCTCATCAGCGCAGTGCAGTTTCCCCCTAGGAGGTCTGTATAGTTACTGTAGGCAAACAGGCTGGGACCCTCCAAAAGGGGTGGGACTCATCCATTGCTCGTCATACCATCGGGTATCAAATATTGAGTCACACGTGCTCCTTAGGGTTCATCATCTTGATTTCCTCTTCATTTCAGATCCCTGCCTAATTGAAGGGCTGGTCGTATCCTGCTCTAGCACGTGAGCGAGGACAGCATCACGGGCTGCAGGCACACCACGCAGAGGCGACAACAGAGGCCTCCGAGTACCAAGAGGAACAAGCAATACTTTGGTAAATACAATGATACCTCTGAAAGGAAGGAAGCGACGCCAGCCACGGGAGCTGGCTGTAATTGAATGATCCTGCAAGGCAGACTCTGGCAGTCACAAGATGATACTTCAGAGCAAACATCAAGATAAGGAAGTCATTTTTTTTTTTCTTTTTCTCAAAAAGATCAAGTCACCCTCTTATCTTGTAGGTAATTTCCTGCAGCCCGTATTACAAGAATTAATTCCCTTGTCCATTCTCAACACAGACCAGTATTTTCAGACCAAAGTACTGCAAGATAGTTGACTTCAGAGTCTGCTCTTCACTAAAAAGGGGCCGCTCTTGCCCATTAGATAACAAAACAAGCTGTCAGATTTTCAGATATGGAAGCAGTCAGCTCCCATTGAGAACAAGAGAGGTGTCCACTCTCCCATTGAGAAACAAGGAGGTTTCCACTGTCTTCACACCTCCCTTCTTTTTCCCTCTCCAGCACATTATGTCTCTGCCAAGAACAGCAGCAAATATATCTTCAGTTACACCACAGGCAATGGCGATTTCCCTATTCACTTGAGAAGAACTGAAGCTTCTGCTAGCAAGATTTTCTTTCCAGATTCAATCACTATAAAGGTATGATTGTTTTGGTGGGGACTGGGATTCCTGGGTCCTCACTCTGCCACTGAATTGCTGCAGAGGCTTGAGATGAGTCATGTCACGCCTTTGTGTTTCTGTTTGCTCGTGTCATGACCGCTGCGTGGTGTAACACATGTCCTTTAAGCACCTTATGGGAAACAGGAACAGCTTTTAGCACAGTCATGATCTGGAAGCATTTAAAAATGCCTGGATCTACAGATATGTCAATGATCTTCTTGAAGACAGGGCCAACACCACCCCTATTAGAGAAGGAGAAACCGAGGCACAGAGCGGTGCCAAGCTGTTATAACAAAAAATGTCAAAGGTTAGGCTCTGGTCCCCATATCTAGGCGTCTCAGTGAGAAGTCTCATTTTCAGAGACCTACAGAAACTTTCAAGCCTGGGGGCTTGGGGTATCCTTCATTGGGGTGACACTCTCTTGGGGAGCCAAAATTCATCCCTGGTGCAAAGCCAGAGTCTCAGGGGTAAAGGAAGGGTCTGATCCAATTCCCACTGCCATCCAAGGGCAGACTCTCATTGACAGCGGCCAGAACTGGATCAGGCCCCAGACACACCGAGGTCTGACGGCTCTGGCCAACGGAACTTGCCCAGTGAGTGCCAAGGGAAGCATAAGGCACTCTCATTTCAGCAGAGCCTGTCTGGTGTCAGCGAGTCCATCAGCTCCATCCTTCTAGCATACGTGACAGCTTGACAGCTGCCAAATACCTCCCTCAGACACCTTTCAGACGGCTCCTGTTTATTTTTAGGACAGCTCTTTCCAGTCAAGGCTCAGATGTGTATCACTACATAGAAAGGGAGGATGGTGGCAGAAAGAAAACACGCGCCTATTATTTTTATGTCTTTGCCAATGATGTGGTTGCAAACTTGTCTTATGTACCCCCATCCGCCCATATTGGGACCCTTCACTTTATTAAAAGAGATGATATTCTAAGGCTATGAAAGCCAGGATAAGGAGAAGCATAGCAGCGAAGTCTGCTTATGAAATATTGAAGCAGTGAAACCCTCACTGGAACACGTGAATGTCTAATGCCTGTTCCAATTAATTTTGAATTTTTCATTAAACCATTATTAAAAGCAAGAGGACAGCAGAAATAAGGGAAATTGACTTGGGCAGTATATTAAGTACCTTAGTTTTGCTGGAGGATGTTTTATTATCTGTCCAAAGCAATTATTTCACCAGCTCCTGACAGTTTGTGGGCTAAACAAAGGTACAGGATAAAGTTCTAGATGGTCTTCCCTCAAAGTTATTTTAATCTCCATCCCCTACCCTGCACCTTGGAGCCTACTTGGGTGATGTCTCTGGCATGTCATATCTGGAGGACAAGACATGGAGTCAGAGCTCTGAGTATCTGCAATAATGTGTCACTCTAGCATTATTTACAAATCAAATAAAAACTTATTGACATAACCGTTTCCCCATATTGAGGCCAAACAGAAGACATGCAAACATTCAGAGAAATATTCATTAGGAAAGCCTGAAAAGCAATTTAAACCGAGGTGGGCTATGATTTTTTTAGGGGGGGGAAAGTAAAGCAACAGCATTTATAAAATGTCGCCCCCTCTTCTGTTCTCAAAGCTTCCTTACTCCATCGACTAGAGCAAAAGAGAAACATCTGCCTAAATCAGGTGCTTCATGAAGATGTCTCAAGCTGGTTAAGATGATCCTGGACCTTACAATGTCTTCTTATAATGCCAGAATAGAAGCACTCATTTCTTAGATAGGTTGTTTTGTTTGTTTGTTTGGCAGTGGCTCTGTTTCGCTGCTTGCTGTGCTGCTCTCCTTGCAGAGAACAGCAGAGGAGAAGTGGGATTTTGATCTATAAGGAAATAAGGTTTCTTTATTTTCTGGTAGCAATCATAGGGAAATTGGAACATCTGGGGGAAATTTGACCCTGATTCCCCTGGCAGAGCCTATAAGTCTTTGAGGAAACCACTCTGACAGCCCTGGTCTTTCCGATCATGAAGATACGTTGCTGTTTCCTGAAGCTTTCTGATCCCAGGGCTTGCAGTCAGTAATGTTGAACACTAAGGATTTTCCTCTGATGTTTGTTTGGGGTGAGTTTGTGTTTGGGAGCAGACAGACGGGAAGGGATGAGATGTAAGACGACTGCCTTCGTCAGGTTGACCCTGCTTATACCTGCTACTCTACAACACTGGGTACCGACGAGGGACTCTGTTAGACTCCCTTAAGCACACAGTCCTGCTGCAGGCACACCTTCTACCCCATCATTGTCCTCCTGCTCCGTTAACTGATGGTGCAGCGTTGTGAGCTCTGAGACCCACCCTGGGTGCTGGGGCGCACGGGGCTGGGAAAGGTTCAGGGGAAGCAAATGGCCATGCAGGACGAATCACGAGGCTTGACAGTGATAACTTAAGGTTAGAAATCTCCAGTCCAATGGGCAGCCTGGCACCTAATTCATTCAGCGCCCCAGACACCTCAGGGGATGGGGCAGCTCAAGGCACTAGTATTTATATTCCTGAAGTACTCACAGGCCCCCTAAAGCTGTACCACCATGTGCCAAGATGAGTAAGGCCTTTCCTATCTCCTAGTGCTCTCCTCCTCCTGAGATGTGCTTGGCTATAAAATGACTGCGCTCACTCTATATGTCAAGTTGCATCCACAGCAAATGAACAAAGAGGTAATAAATGCTTTGAGAAATGGGTAATTAAATGCAACAGCTTTTTAGAGTCCAACGGATAAGCACAAAATATGTAAGCCCAAGCGATAACACTTTCTCCTGATATAACTTATCTACAGCATACTGCTCACATCTGCAAGAGTGCTTAGGAATACTATTAACTTCTTGTGCACAAGGAATAAAGAGAGACTTTCTGTGACGGAGGAGCACTTCTCCTGGGGATTAGGGCAAAATCCTCATTGTTTAGACCATTTAAAATCCAGAAAAGCTGGCAGGTCCTTAGGTTAACGTACACGGGAGGTGTGAGCGACGAGGGAAGGTGACAGTCTCTGCACTGACCCTGTCCTGTCATCTGCCTGTCAGGCTATAGGGTCCTACGCTCCCAGGCCAAATGGCCTCTCTGTGCCACTGAATACCCAGCCACAATCTCCCATCCTTGCCTGGCACAGGGGAAAATGTCCCTGTCATCCTGCCCTGTTCTAGACCACAGTCAGGAGCTCTCCATCTGCTCTGGCAGTATAACAGATTTTTTAAGAAAGATGTCACAAAAAGGAGGGATGATCGTAGTTTCGTTCTTTTTGGTGCAAATGGGGATTTCTGCCACTAGCGCACCTGAAGTTACCAAGTCAGACAGATCCTACTGCAGCATCCAAATCAAACTCCAAAAGGCCCTACAACTCCCCTGGCTAACTGCCCAGCATCAATATTGCACTACTGGGAGCTGGTGGACTCTGTTTGGCATGGGATTGAACTTTAAACAGGCTCCGGAAAAACGCTATCAATATTCAGCTTTGAAGGAGCAAACTTGCCTGGTTTTGGAACACAAATGAATCTGCAAGTTTTCTGAGCAAAAGTTGGATGCGAGTTGGTGACATTTTCTGGTAGAAAAGGAAATGTGAAGAAAAAAAACGCCGTAACGCACATGTTAAATGAACCAGTCAAGTGCAGACAATGGAAAAGCTGAAAAATGGATATGGAGGAAAGCATTTTGCGGTGGTAGTTATTTCTCACTGCGGTTCTTTATAACTTCCCAGATGGGAGATTCATGACCCTAGGAAAAAGTCTGTATCCTCCAGGGTTTGGCCTGCGGCAGCCCATGACTCACTCGCCTGCCAGGTTTGGCAATAAGCTGAGAAACAAGCAAGACAGCAAAATGTCTTGTGGAAACAGCAAACAAAAGACAAACAAATTAATTGCTGGAAGAGCGAAAAAATAAACCTCTGCGCAAAGGAGGGCCCCAGATGGAGAGTGAGTGAGTGCTCATGCCACGGAGGACTTCCAGAGGAGCGGGCATCCCAGGCAGCCAGCTCCAGTCGTTTGCAGGAGAAACAAATTCGGGATGCCTCAGTCTTAAAAGGTGAGGTAGGCAGAACCAGAAGATCTGAGGTTCTACCAGCCTCTCCACCGGCAGCAAGATGGTTTTCCAGGGGCTCAAGGAAAGAAGATTTGTGGATCTACATTGCCATCTAATGGCAAGGAAGAGCTCAAAGCTTTGACTGTAGCCCAGAAACGGGCTGTAACAAGCAAAGTAACCGAAGAAGGGGTAGTCCATACAGATGATTGTCCTTTGGCCTAAAGGCAAAGCCTCCTTTGCGACTGAACGGGTCTCACCGGTGAAGACAGAGCAGCCAGCCCAGAGAAAGGAAAAGTAGCCTAAGTCTTGGGATAGAGGCTGCTGATTCCCCTTCTTCTGGCATCCTCTCCACTCCCATTCTGCATTAGCCGGGAATGTTAACATGCATATAGGAAGGGATTTGCTTTCTTCTGGTGTAGCAGATACTGGCAGCGAGGTGGGCTTCCCAAGCAGGTGCCTGTTCCAGGTGCTGAGTGAATTCTGCCTTCCTATTCAAAACAGGGTCAAATTCAGCACCTCAGGTATTCAAGGCCCTGCTGGGAAATGCAGCTAACCAGGATTATTTAAGGCAGAGGTAAACTCCCCTTGGATCTAGGCATAGGAAGAGCAGATCTACCATTTTGGTCACACCTAGCCCAATACCTTGTCTTCATCTGTGGTAAGAGATGGATACTTAATGAGAAAGTGTCAGAAAGAGGGTATTACAGTTTGTTGCTGCCCTGCTGTACCCTTCGTGCTGGGAGACAGCCCTGCAGGGAGAACCCACAAAGAAAAGAAATTCAGTGAGATGTGAGGGTTTACAGATTTTGTCATTTAAAAGGAAATGCCAGGAAGATACAAGGTTGATGTCCATTTTAGTGCCACCTTTGCTACTGCTGCTAATGATACACCATATTATGTAGTTTCTAGAACAGAAAAAACGACAAGAGAGTGTGGACTATTAGGAGATACATTAAGAAACCGAAGGAAAGTTGGTAACGGATTGTCAACAGCTTCTTTCTTCTGCTCTGAAGCATTTCTAGCCTTGACACATGCAGCTTTGCATACGAGGAGGAGTTGGAACTCGGTCAACATGAAGGAGTGGAACTGCTTTTAGGACCAGGAGTTTAGAACAGAGCAGGAGCTGGCAGAGTAAATGGGGGTATAAAGTGTCTGCTTTTCCCAGATAGTGAAATGGGACACGTGGGTCCCAGCTAACTTCTGGGCAATAAAAAAGTAGGAATTGAGAGCATATAGAAAATCTTGAGACCTGCCGGACTTCACGTGACAGGTCTGACCCCTCCAATCTGTTAAAATGCTTGCTGTGACACACTTCCCATGCAGCGTGCTGCCCACGAAGTGAGCACACACTCGAACAATCTAACTTCATTTCCTTCTGCTATCCCCTCGTATTTACGCACCCACCCTTGCCAAGCCTTGCTAGGCCCAAACAATCCCCCTGAAAGACAAAAGGAAAAACAAAGGAACTCCTTATAGCACCCTCCTACCTCCCTGAAAAAAAAATAAATGGTTTGAAGGGCTCTTGGTCTTTCTCTCTTGGTCGCTTGCTGTTTCCCAAGCTATGAAAGCCAGAGGCAGTGAGAACGATAGGATTACCATTACTGAGAGACCACAGTGAATTTTTCAGGTATTTCTCTCCAGTTCGTGAAGCAGGGAGGGCAAGAAGGGAATGTACCTTGTCGAAGGGCTACACAGGGTGACATGTTCCTTGATGTTCCTTTCTAAATGTGTCTCTGAGTCATGCTACGGAGATGATTGGAAAAATTATCTTCCTGCAGTAGAAACAGTAAGGCAAAAGAGTCTTGTTCAGTGTTCACTTCCCCAGCCCCAATTCTGAGCCTGCCCAAGCCTGCGGCAGGAGAGGGGCTGGTGAGCTGGCTGGAAAACCTCCTCTCAATAATCAGAAACTATGAAGAGGCTACGAGAGCAGCCATAGGAACAGCTCGAAACACACACCTAAGGCTACACACAGCTATAGTCCCAGGAAGAGGCGTGCATGGTCTTGCGTCTGCCTCCATCACGCGAGTTCCTACATGCACCAGGTCAAACAGGGCTAACACAGTCCCTCCCTCCCCACTTGATGTGTCTCCAAAGCTGCGCTTCAAAACCTGTTCCTTCTGAAAAAAAGCTACAAACAGGGCCTGTGGCACATCCACCCCTCGCGGGGTGCAGGACCAGAGGGTGAAAGAGGGACACCCCTGCAAGCAGTGATGGCGTGATCGACCGAGGGAAGCCCCGAAGGAGCCATAAAACACGGCCGACTGGTTTGAACTCACAGGAGCAGCATGTGAGCTGGACCACCGGGGCGCAGCCAGCAGAAGGAAGTTATTAAAGGTGTACATTGCTCCAAAAGAAGCTACTGGAGATCCCCACAGCTGGGCCGCACCAGCTGGCTGAAGAGGCTGCCTCCTGGGGCTCTTCAGCGCCGGTTTGTGATCACCAACGCTGGCCCTAACTCGACACCCGGGGTTCCACCATCAGCCCAAATCCCTGCAGCAACCCGCTGCCCTCGGCCAGGGCTGAGCCAGCAAACTCACGGGGCAGGAGGGCGAGGGGAAATGCAAGCCGTGATGGTCATCAATATGGTTTATTAGTTTTTAGTGCCATTTCTGCAGGTTCAGCAGCACGATTAATGCAATGGCTCAGCCTTAGTCCTTAAACCAGTTCCCACGCTCAGGACCTACGTGTTTTTATCTTTCACTGCTCATAATCATCGGAATTGGACAAAAAACGCCCGTGGGGCCACCTTGTCACAGAGGTACCTGCGGGCCAGAGCAGGGGAGGCAAATATGGCGATTTCTGGGGGGGGGAAGCACATTTAATGAATTTTATAAAAATAAAATGTATGGGGGGAGACACAAGCGGCTGAACCCGGAGTTGATTAACTGCTGTTAATGAGTGATGGAGGTACAGGAGGTGCTGGGTGTGTCCGGCCTGAGGGCGCTGAGGAGGGGCCGGCGCCATCCAGCAAGGGGCGGCACGGAGCGCGCCGGCGGGACGATCGCGCACAGCCCTCTGGGAGGTGTAGTCCTCGGCCCGCGCCGCCATCTTGGCGCCGCCACAACGCAGCCCCTCGGGGCGCTCCCTGGCAGCCATCTTGGGGCGGGGTGGGGCGAAGCTCTCCTCATCAGGGAGCGGCTGCGGCCGCGGGGGGTTGGGGTCTTGCCTTTGGTAGCAGCGTGAGAATTGTCTTTATTTTCAATCGAAACAGCAGTAAATCTCTCACAAAAGGCAGCCCGAGCAGCCTAGCGAGTGCTCCGACTGGCCTTGGGGTGCTTTGGTGATGGTTTGTGGGACTCTGGACTTGTTTATGGGCATCGTGCTGGCATTGGCTTCCTGTCCATTCTACCATCGTCTTTAGCTAAGGAAAGGGCAATTTTTCCTTGGAAGTGTCCCCTGAAGGTCTTTCAGTGCCGTGCCAGCTCACCCCAGAGGATGAGGGAGTTCCTGGGTCTTGTGCTGGGTTTTCTGGTACCCTCATGGCTGGGGATGCTGTGAGTGCTTCTGAGGGAAGGCCTGACGGGGTTTGTGAGGGTGTGCAGGGAGGCTGGGTTGTGAGTGGCCTGGGAGGGAGCACGGGGCTGTGGAGAGCAGAGCAGGGGCAGAATCTGGGAAGAAAGGATCACGGGGTGGTTACCAGGACCTGAATTTGGGAAAGAAGTGGGGGAATATGAGGGCATGCAGGTCCCTGTGTAGCAAAGCCAAGTGCTTTCAGTCCGCTCTGGGACACGGGGTAAGCAAGCCCTTGCTGCAGCCAGGACAAGGTGGGTGTCAGGGGCTTTGAAGCTAAGCCAGAGCACATGAGGGGATGGGGAGGGCAGCTGGGGGTATGGGCATGTGTGTAATAGGGCTGTGAAAGGAAATGGGGCCCATCCCGGGGCAGTTGGATGCTCTTGTTGGTGTCCTCAGTGGAGCTACTCCCGATGTTCTTCCCAGAGCCTACTCTTGCCTTGCCTGACAGAGACAAGGTGACTCCTTCATACAGCAGAAGAAATAATTTACAGAGCTCATCAGACCGCAACTTCAGGTGTATTGTTCAGTTCCCTAAGTATTCAGTGACTGAAATTTCAAAGACAGGCGCTCAAACTCATGGAATGCCTTTGAGCCTGAACTTAGAATCTAAATCTGACCTCTGTTATGTATTGTACTGTTACAGATTGTAGCTAGTACCTCAACACCAGTGCCTACTTTCACAGCAAAAAAAAACCCCTGCTGTCTGAACATATCCTGCATCATTTTAACATAAATTTAACTACTTCATAAGTGTAGATTTTTTTTTTAATTTTATGCATAGATTTATTTTGGAGTCATCCAAAAAGACTCTTCCCTTTCCTTCGTTAGTCTTATGCCATTATTATTAGAAGCCAGGCCATCCCCATAGATCTATTGGGCTGTTTAATTGCTCTGCAAACACAGAGGGGTGCTAATAAGCTTTCTTTCAAGCATGTGTTCATATGTCAACACTTTTGCTTCTGTCAGAAGCTTAAAAATGGAAACAGTTTTCTCTTTAAGAAAACAGGACCCAAATAAGGAGATGATGGAGTGGTGAAGATTCCTCTAGTGAGTCTGTTCCAGCTCATTCCTTAGAAAGGCTGTGTATGAAAGATCAGAGAAGAGGCCAATAGATCTGGGTTTTGTCCAGGGGTCTCTGGGTTTAAAGCGCTCTACAACCACTTCAGCTCATTTTCCCTGTGGCTCGGCTGGGTACAGCTTCTTTCTCTGCCCAAGCTGATAAAAATCTAAAACTTTACTCTTCGGAATTCTTTCAGTAGCACGAGAGATACAACCTATCCGTTAGCAAAAATGGAAGCTATCAAGAAAAAGATGCAGATGTTGAAGTTAGACAAGGAGAATGCCATTGACCGAGCAGAGCAGGCTGAAACGGATAAGAAGGCAGCTGAGGACAAATGCAAACAGGTAAGTAGAAACAAAATCACTGATTGTGGATGTGCTGTGGAAAGACGTGTAACAAAATACTGTGTTGCAATTTTCTGATTCAGAAAGCAAAATAATTTGAACGCGGGTTTTTGGTTATTCTTCTTTTGAAGTCTTTTGCCTTTTTGTGATGTTACGCTCATGCAGCCAGGGCGAGGTATTAACTTTTCTTTTCAGCCGTCTTGCGTCTTTGCGAAATTAGCACTATCCACAGGTTATGAAGAGTACTTTGTCTAAGTTTTCTTGAATCTTATGTAATTGCCTTAATTTTCTTGTGCTTGTGATTCCAAGGAAAAGGCCTTACGTACTCCAAATCAAAGCGGAATACTGTGAACACCTGTAGAACTAGTGTTAATACCTCCTGAAGTCAGCTGTGTCTAAACATTAATTGAGCCTCTCCTTGAAGTGAATTAATGAAGTTCACTTGTCTAGTCCTTGGTATACAGAGTGATACAGAGTGCCCCTTAGAGGTGCCAGCTGTGACTCAACAGTAGATATGTTGTATTATGGTTTTGTTAAGAATAATCAGAAGTATCTTAATTTGAAAGCTCTTTTAACTGAATTTTAGTGATAACATTTTCATATTCTTTTGCTTGTCAATGTTCTCTATTCTGGGTATCTACCTCATGTTCGAGCTACAGTATTTTCAGAACGATCTTGAAACGTGAGTTGACTACACCCAAGTTTCTTACAGCGCTTCTCATAAAATTACCAAGTCTTTTCCTTTTACATCCTCTACACGTGGCTGCTTCTACCAAACCTTCCAGGCTGCTGTAATACATCGTTAGCATTTATTTGGCAAAATATTCCTTATGCCCAAGTTCAGTTTGAGATCCTGGATGGTGTTACTAAACTTTCAACTGATCATCCGTTTAGCTGAAGCAATGGGAAGAAAGTTTCCAAAAGGGTCAGCTGCTGCTGTCTTCCCCCTCCACCCCCAACACCAGGAAAACTACTTGTCTCTTCTGCGGCGTTGCAGTAAGCTCCTACAAGCTGCACACATCGCCCCGCCTGCGTAGTCCCTGTTTTCTTCCTCGCTTCAGAGGTGTTGATCGGATGCTGTTCTGTTGGGCCAGTTTCCCCACTAAGCTTCCTGCACTCAGTAACAGCCCCAGCAGGTTGTTACTCAGAGCAGTTAATGGTGACTGAATGCTCAACCTGCCTTTACGTTTAGTTACCAAAGGTGGTTTCCTACAGAGTGATAAATGACACACTTGTGAGAATTTTCAACTATCTATATGAGGGTAATTCACAATAAAAAGAGAAAAGAGAAAAATTAATCTCCGCTCTTACTCCTCTTTTCTGAATTGTCTCAAATTTTTCAGCTTTTATTTTTTTTTTAAATGTGGGCATGGTTCTCAAGCAGCGATTGTAACGTCACACGAAGTGAGCATCACCTCCTCCGTCCTGCGTACTGGCCCGCTGTTAAAGCACCCAAGCAGGCACGTTCAGTTCTCTCACGCTGTCTGGTTACTCCGAGTAAAAGGATAGCAACGTAACAACGTTCGAGAATAGCAGCGACCAAAAGTGTTGTTAAAGCTGTCTTTGAAGCTAGAATGAAGGAAATCAGCGCACTGAAACACAAACTATTTTGAGTGAACTATTTTGATAGACTAAATTCATGTGAAGGCGGAGCTAAATGGTTAAATCAGTTTCTCTACAGACTGAACTGTTTTGTATTGCAAACGAAATGATGGAGCAGATGGGTTTGCAGGCGCAGCCTTATCAGCAGCCAGCCTCCTGATAATGTAAATTCTTCAGGGAGCATGAGACAGTTTGTCATTAAACAGTCTCCCAGCAGGTTATAAATAGTACCGTTCTAGCGTACGATATGGATTTATATGGTATGGAGGAGAGAGTCTGAACCTCAGGGCAGGATGGAGCGTACCTTGTGGGCCCACGATTAGTCAGAGTGACTCCAGGTGGAAGGGACCTCTGGAGGTCAGGTCCCACCTCCCGCTTACAGCAGGGTCTGTCGGGGGCCAGAGCTGTTCCCTCCTGCTTCCGGGGCGTCACGTTTGGTTTGAAGCATCTTGAACCACACACAAAAGATGAGTAGGGAACTTGGTTTTTCCAACTGTGCAGGGATTGAATAGTTTCCTAATAAATCATCAGGCAATAGTGTTAGAACAAACACAAGGACATCATTTTAAAACATGTATAATTATGTTGTGGAATTGGCTGCTGCAAGGTGTTGGGGAGTTCAAAATAGGAATGAGGTGAAAAGGGGCTTATACCAAGTTACGTATCAAACCAGATGCTGTGTGTGTGCTGGCAGGGAATGTTGTCCTAAGGATGATACGGCTGTAACGATCTCTCCCTGGCAACTGCCACCAGTCATTCTCGGACTACTTGCCCCAGCAGAACTTTGTTCTGGACTTTTGTGGCTCGGTATGTCAGGTTAAAACTAATAGTAAAGGGAGGTTTTAACCATATTAATCTGTAATATCTCAAAATGATCCCTTTGTTGTTTTTTTTCTCTTGAAAGGTAGAGGATGAGCTGGTAGCTCTGCAGAAGAAGTTGAAAGGAACGGAAGATGAGCTGGATAAGTACTCGGAGGCGCTCAAAGATGCCCAGGAAAAACTAGAGCAGGCTGAAAAGAAGGCCACTGACGTACGTACCTACGGGTCATGTTTGCCTGTAACTACGCCCTGTATGCTTTGCAGTACGTGTGGAGTACATGGACGATAAGAATTACTGAGAATTTTTGTATTGCAGTACTTTGAGGGGGGGATAGGCCAGGCAGTGGTACCTCCCGGGTACCCAAGTCTCCTGTCCGCTTGGCCAGAGTGAGCCGGGGCTGCCTGTTCTGCCCCGGGAGCCAGCGCCGCTCGGGGCTCAACAGGCACGCCGGGGGGGACTGGGCACCCAAGGGGGAACTCGTGGCACCGCACCCGTCAGCGGGTTGGTTCTGAGACGGGGGAAGCATTTGTGGGCGGGAATGCTTTCGGAAAGGTGACATTTCCTTTAATCGAAGTGAACAAAACGGCGATCTTTCAGGGAAGCTGGGACAGAACCAGGGATCTGCTGTGGTGTAAGGCTGCAGGCTGGGTTCAGGCCTCGAAGCCAGTCCCGGCTCCCCGCCACACGCCCCCCTCGTTTTGCCGCCGGAACGGTTTGGTTTAGCTCCTCTCTTGTCCGCCCGGGCCCGAACACGGCGGTAACAGACCGGAGGGCGGGACCCGGCAGCCGTTTGCCGGTGCCCACCGCGGGGCTCCCCGGGGCTCTGCAGCGGGTGTTGTCCCCCCCGAGCGATGCGGGGGCGGGGGGGGGGGGGGGGAGGTGTCTCCCGGCGCGGGGCTGCAGCGGGGACGGAGCGGGGGAAGACGGGCGGGCCCGGCCCCGCGGCGCGACTTGTCCCGGCGCTGCTTGCGCCGACTCCTCGGCGCTACGTCACCACCCCCACCTCCACCTCCAGCCGCGTGACGTCATCGGCCCATTGAAAGGCGCGGGGCCGCGCGCCGCCACGTGCAGCACCTCCGCGCCCTGCCCGCCGCCAGCGCCGCGCCCATGGCCGCGCCGAGCTCCCTGGAAGCGGTGAAGAGGAAGATCCAGTGCCTGCAGCAACAGGCGGATGAGGCGGAGGATCGCGCCCAGGTCCTCCAGCGGGAGCTGGACCTGGAACGGGACCTGCGGGAGAAAGTGAGACCGCCCGGGCTGCCTGCTCGCCTCTCTCGGTCGCTCTCTCCCGGGCTGCCCTGCTCCTTCCTTCCTGTCTCTGGCTCTCTCTCGCTGGGGCCTGCCGGGCTCTCCCCTGCTCCGGGAGGACGGCTCGGCCGCCGGCTGCCTTCACTCCTCAAGCTGTCCCCCTCGCTGCTCCGCTCCGCAAACTCCCTGCGGAAAACCGCTGGCGCTGCCGCAGCGCCTCCGCCCGCACCGGCCTCCGGGGGCGCCGGGCACGGCGGCGGCTGGTCCCCGGCGCCCGCTGCTTAGCGCGCTTTGGGGCCGTTCCCTTCGGAAACGGCGTTGCGAGCACCGATCGGCATCGGGAAGCGGTTACGAGTTTAGTAGGAAATGGCTGTTTAATTAGGAAAAAGCGCTGCATGACAACGAGCGGGGAGTTCCCGCCTCTCGGCGCCGCACCGCTGGCTCCAGCACAGCTGGGCAATGTCCGAACTGCTGGAAAATAACTTTCCGTCCTGGTTTGCACAGAGAAACGAGAACTCTCCGCTAGTGTGCGGCTCTCCCGGGGCCGGACAGCTGGTTTCACTTAGATTGGTGTGTGATCAGCCTTCCCGGCATCTTCCTGCTATTTTATCACATGTCAGCGAGTTAGTTTTACCGTATAAGGACTGCGGGCTGCTGCTGGGAGAGGTGGAGCCAGACTAACTCCAGCTTCCCAGTGGCCCCGTCTCCATAGCTTTGGAATCTTGCTTAATTACAATATAACTTAAAAGTGCCCTGGCTAGTGGAAGGAGTTGCAGGCTGCCACATAATAGATGCCAGTTTTCTCCACGATCGGTGCCTGGTGTGTAAATCGAGAAAGTTTAAACACACAGCACTGGGCAGAAAACAAACGAAATGCCGGCTAATTGATGAGTAGAGGAATCCTGGGTCAGCTTCCAGCTGGCTCGGTCACAGAGATCCTTTCCAAGATGGTACAGCTATGGAGGGAAACCACTTCCTCCAGCTTCGGAGGGGCGGTCGGTGACCAGATTTGCAAAGCTGCGGCAAAACAAGGATTTTTTCCAAAGTGTTTAACATAAAGCATAAAACAATTGCCCATAGCCCATAAAAGTGTTTGTAAAAAGGTAATCTTATCTATAGCACTCATACTCAGATTTGGGGGCGATGCAGTGTGCAAACCTGGCCATTATTAAAGTAGGGCTTTACTTCCCTTCAAACAACAAGCAATTAAAGCAGTCGTATCTTAATAAACACAATGTGCTTGTGGACACCACTTTGTTCACGTTGTCTGTATGCGAGCCTTTCTCCCGACAATCTCCCCATTTATTACTGAGTGTTGTTTTTTAAACATTAATAGTGTTTCCAATTATTGTGCCGTTTATTCAATAATACAGAAACAGACCTTCTCATTAAGCAGTGCTTTCTGCCTAATTCCTTAAGTACCACAGGAAGCAATGAAAAAGGAAAGTGAACTTAGTTAAGAACATAACTGATTTGGCCCTATTTCTGTTACAAAGAAGAGCGACTCTCCCTGCTGAGGCCAACTCTGTGCCCAGCTGAGGGCGTAAAGATTGTACAGCGTTTGCAGGCTCAGGAACCCGTAATGGGTAACGAAATGGCTTTAACTTCAGCCGTGTGCCATGACGGGATCGCTGCAGTCTGTGATGAAACCAAGAACATAAACATCGACTGTGAACTTTTTGGGAAAAGCCATTATGGAAACAGTTTGGGTTTTAACTTTTGAATCCTATGGGTAGATCCAGCCCCCGTGAAGGGATCTGAAAACAGCTCTCCCTTGGCAACCAGTGTCGGATCCTTTGTTGTGTGGCAGGAATGATAAGTACCGAGAAGAAAGGAGGGAGAAGCACACGCTCCATACCTTCAAATTCCTAACATGCCATAGTTTAAACAAACAAACAGCACAGACAGAAAGGTGCCTAGAGCTGCCCTGCATGTACCAGGGAGAAACCTTTGCTGGTTTAAGGAAAACCGATCAGTTGAGAACATTTGCCAGCCAGCAAGTGGCTTGTAGGTAACCTCGGTGCTGGGGGGCTCTTTCACGCAGGCTGAAGGTGAGGTGGCGGCTCTGAACAGACGAATCCAGCTGGTGGAAGAGGAGTTGGATCGTGCCCAAGAACGGCTGGCCACAGCCCTGCAGAAACTGGAAGAGGCTGAGAAAGCAGCGGATGAGAGCGAGAGGTGCGTTCCCTTTTCTTCTTTTTTTTTTCTTTCCTTTTTTCCTTCCTTTTTTCTTTTTTTTTGGGTAAGAAAATGGAATAGATATGAATAAAATATTCCTGTATCATTTAATGTGCTAATGGGGATTGCAGGTCAGAGACGCTGAACTTTTTTAGAAGCTTGAAGGGGTCGTTCTGTTAGCCTTGACGAACGGAGGGGTATGGTCACAACAGGCCGCTCTGCGGTTACAAATGCCGAGTTCCACTTAGGACCTTTGAGACAAAAGTGCGAAATGCTTCTACATTAAACACACTTGCTTTGTCTTCTGCAGAGGAATGAAGGTTATTGAGAACAGAGCAATGAAAGATGAAGAGAAAATGGAGATTCAGGAAATGCAACTGAAGGAGGCCAAGCATATTGCTGAGGAAGCTGACCGCAAATACGAAGAGGTAAAAGGGATAAGGAAATGATTAAACGTACGGGAGAACCGTGAACAACTTTGTTGCTCTTCAGTTTGGTCATTCTTTGTACGGTTCGACTTTGGAACGTTCCCAAAAAGGAGTCATTTTAATAGTGACTTTGCAGCATCTTGGGCATTTCATGCCAACCCCCTGCAAACGCTTAACTTACTTGGGGAAAAAGTCTGTTGTGTCTGTTTTAATCTAATCTCACCGTTCAGAAGGAAAGCACGAGGGCAGTGCTTGGGGAGACACGTGTAGGAAGCTGCAGACTGGCTTGATACAGCCATTGTCTCTTTACAGGTTGCCCGTAAACTGGTTATTTTGGAGGGTGAACTGGAAAGAGCTGAAGAGCGCGCAGAGGTGTCTGAAGTGTGAGTAACTCCATGTACACGGGAGCTGTTCCGAACACAGCGAAGGTCAAAGCTGTATTTCATTAGAAAACTCTACTACTGGTGGGCAGGCGTGGAGTACCTGTAGAAGAGCTTTTGTGTACCCTGTATACCCAATTTGCTCTTTCAGACTGAATTGCAATTACTTCATCCCTTGTAGTTTTAGACTGCTTGAAAATTAAATTAAGTCATAACAGGGACAGTAGTAATTTATCCTCTTTTTTCCCCTGCAGTAAATGTAGTGACCTTGAAGAGGAGTTAAAGAACGTCACCAACAACCTGAAGTCTTTGGAAGCTCAATCTGAAAAGGTTGGTTCTTTCAGTAAACTGGGGGTTAGGGGCAAAGTCAAAACTTGTAAGTAAAATTCATAGAAATAATCCAGAAACAGAGAGAGGTGAAAGGGTTTGGCTGACTGCCTGTTCAACGGGGCCTGTCGGTGAGGCTGCATCAGTTCTGCCCAAACCAAGTCAGGAACCTGATAACTATCTGCAGCCCTGCGTCAAGCCGGGACTGGAATCTCCCTTTCCCACAGCGGTGCGCTGCTGACTGCTCTCCGTTCTCCGTCTTGCTCCGTTTGTGGGGTTTGCCCTCTTAATGATGAAAATTGTTAAAACTCTCATTAAACAGTTGTTTCTGGCTGGTCCAAACTGGTACGAAGGCCTCACGTTCCCCTGCACCTTCAGCTGGTTTTGTGCTGCACGAGATCAGCCCGTTAAGGTGTAAGATGACGCACAAAGGAACTTGGACATCCCCAGTCTTAAAGTGATGGTTTAGGAGCCAGAGTCTGAAATGTCTTAGGGAAGAGGAGAAGAGTATGGAAAGGGTGTCTGCAGCTGTTGTGAAAGAAGTCGTTATAAATATGAGGTCATGGTTTCATAAACATTATTGTTGCTACAACTTCCCTTAAAGCGTGTTTATTGTTTTCACAGTACTCGGAAAAAGAAGATAAATACGAAGAAGAAATCAAGATTCTCTCTGACAAGCTCAAAGAAGTAAGTTTATCCAACCCCAAACGGAATTTTGGCATCATTTTTTTAACAGCATCCAGTTACACTATTTCTTTATTTTTTAGGCTGAAACTCGTGCGGAATTTGCAGAGAGAACAGTTGCCAAACTGGAAAAGTCTATTGATGACCTGGAAGGTAAGAAATTACTTGAGTTTCATTGAAAAGTGGTCAATTTCAAATCAGAAAACAAAATTCTGGGAGTGGGTATTAGATTTCATTGGGAAGGGACAGAAGTGCTCGTCGGGCGTATTGCTGGACCGGCACCTCTGTCCCGCGCGGTACCTCCTGGCCGGAGGAAGTTTTTCCTGGAAGAGTTTCTCCTCCAAAAAGTTGGTAAAATAACCCGATTTTGGCCAACTCACAGCTACACGGGCCCAGGGGCCCTTTCTATTAAGAACAAGGTCGCAGCCCTACTTAATCTGATTACCAAAAAATAACTTTGAGAGATTAAAAAAAAAGGAAATGTAGACAAAGCTTCTGACCCGGCAGCTGCGTGGAATTTTTGCTTTCATGTGAGACTTGGTTATGCATCTGTTTTCTTCTGGTTTTCCTCCCGAACTGCTTTGGCTGCTGCCTTCTGACTGTCTCCGTGCCTCCTCCTGTGCGCCTCTTCTCTGGACTGTTTCTCTGCATTTCTTGCTGCTCCGTGCCTTCCGCCCTCGCCACCGACAGACGAGCTGTACGCTCAGAAGCTGAAGTACAAAGCGATCAGCGAGGAGCTTGACCATGCTCTCAATGACATGACCTCCTTGTGAGCCGCGCTCGGGGGGCGGGGGCCGCTCTACCTGCTGCAGCTCTTGAGCTTTTCTTGCCTGTAATTCCTGTCCCTTCCACGCAACTTCCACAAGCGACCCTCCCACCTCTGTAGGAACTGAGCTCAATAAAACCCAGATACCTCTGCCAGTCAGCTTTTGGGGTTTGCTTCCTTACTGTTCACCTAAAATACGCGCGCAATGACACCGAAGGTAAGTTCGGCTCCTCGCGGCAGCTGCAGTCAGCAGGGGCAGGACCCAGCGCACGGGCAAACGCCTCAATGTCTGTGTTCCCAAGGACACGTGTGGCAGCAAAAAGCTCTGAGCGCGTTTGGTGTGTGCTCGCGGTGCTCCCTCTGCCTGGTTAAAAACTCGGGACAACGAGAACTCTGAAGGACGTGTCCTGTAAATCACACGTTGAATCAAAACTCAAGTCTGTCACATAAAATGTGTCCACAAGCCTCACTAAATTACAGTAATTACAAAAAATTTGGCCCCGTTTTATGGATGCAGTTACAGTGTTGTGCTGAGTGTGCAGGTAAGAAATCGTGGGGTCTATTTAACGAGAAAAGGCTGTAAAACAATGCGTGGTTGAAGTCTTGTTTTTTTTTCTTTCTCACCAGAAAAACTTGCTCAAGCCAAAGAGGAGAACTTGGGGTTGCACCAGACACTGGACCAGACGCTAAACGAACTGAACTGTATATGAGATGGCGCAGAGCTCCCGGCGGCCATCGCCCACGGAGAGCTCCGCCTGCATCTCCAACCGCTCCTCTCCCTCTCCCTCGGTATCCTGGAAAAACCAACTAAGTTATGAACAGCGCAGACACCCGTAAGGCTCTGGGCGTTCCCGAGGGCCGTGTCACCCCTCAACGCCAGCCCCGAGCCCCTCCGGCACACACTGCTCTGGGCGGCGGCTGCCGACGCCCCCGCAGTGCGCGGGAGAGCGCGAGCCATGCCCGGCACCACGTCAGCCCCCTCGTTTTTCACTCCCAACGGTTATCGATAGCGCGGCCGTAGCTTTGCCTCACGGTTGAGTAGTCGTTTTATATAAACCCCGGTAGAAGCTGTACCCCGGCAGTAGAGTCGCCTCCGCCACCAGCCTGTTATCAGCGTTTCGTATTAAACCGTTTCTCACAGTACCGAGTGTGTTTGTAGTGCTTCTCTTCGGGTGACGTCACGAACCGCCACGCCACGGGCAGTTAAAGGCGTGACGTCGGTATTCGGGCGGCTGCCCCTGTGCAAGCGCCTTCCGCCCGCAGGAGGAAGTGGCGCCCGGCCGGGCACCCACAGCGGGGCCAGCTGCCAATCGCGCCGCCGCTTACACACCGGGCGAAGGCCGCCCGCCAATGGCGCGCCGGCTCCGCGCTCTTCCTGTCGGACTCCGCGGTGACGCACGCTGGGTTCCGCCAATAAGCGCGCGGCGGGCGGTGATGGGCGGCGGGCGAGACCCGTGAGGCGGCGCGGGGGGCGGGCGCGGGCGGAGGGGCGGCGCCCGCGAACATGGCGAAGACGTACGACTATCTCTTCAAGCTGCTGCTCATCGGCGACTCGGGCGTGGGGAAGACGTGCGCGCTCTTCCGCTTCTCCGAGGACGCCTTCAACGCCACCTTCATCTCCACCATCGGTGAGCGCCCGCCCGGGGAGGACCGGACCCCACCGGACCGGGCCCGGCCCCACCGCCCGGGGGTCCCGCCTGGCGCGGCCGGGGCGGGCGGCGGCTCCGGCAGCGGCTGGTCCCGCCCGCAGGAGTCTCGGCTGGTCCCGGGCCGCGGGAGCGGGGCGGAGCGGGCGCGCTCGCTGCCGGGGCGGGCGGGTCTCCGGCGGCCGTCGAGGCTCGGCGGCGGGTCCGCGTGGGGGCTCGGTGCTGAGCTCCGACGCGGCGGCCCCTCCGCTGGCGGGGCGGGGAGGGCGCCGGGCGGGGGCGCCTCCAGGGGACGTGGGAAGCTGAGCGGGGAAACCGGAGGGAAAAGTGTTAATTCGGGCTTCGGCAGAAACTGGGAGTAACGCGGTTGCTTCTCTTTTTTCAGGTATCGATTTTAAAATCAGGACCATAGAGCTGGATGGCAAGAGAATTAAACTACAGATATGGTACGGCTTTGCTTCCAAGGTTAACGTCTGATAACCAGGCGTCTGCGGTGCGGGGTGGTGGCGTTTGGCATAAGTTTTTATTCCGGTCATGCTCTTCAGTTTACAACATCTTAGAAACTAAAATATAGTTTTAGAGTGTCTAATTTCAAATTAAATTAATTAAAACTTTTGACTTGAGCACGATGGCACAGGCATTTTGCGTGAGCCCCGTGTTCTCTCTGTTCCAGGGACACCGCCGGGCAGGAGCGATTTCGAACCATCACCACGGCCTACTACAGGGGAGCGATGGTAGGAGCGATACGGGCCCTGCTGAACCGAAGCCAGGCGGGCCAGCGCTCGGCTGGGTTTCGGGTGGAACACGCCGCGGGCTGGCTGCCGCCTGCGAGCTCTGCCTGGCCGCACGATTCAGGGGCGCCGCTGTGCGGTGCTGGGGCTGTGCTGGGGCAGCGTGGGGGCTCCCAGAGGCGGCTTTTCCTCCGGGACTCGCTCAATAGATACGTGTCCCGCCCACCTTGTCTAGCGAGGCACAACCCGCGATTAAACACTGTGCGGAACTGGGAACCAACCGGCTGTTTTAAAAATAGTCATTGTTAAGTTGCTCCTTTGTGCTACAGACAAGTCTTTAACTCCTCCTTAGACTGACGTTGGCTGAAATGATCTGTCTTCTTCTTAATCTTTAGGGCATTATGTTAGTCTACGACATCACCAATGAAAAATCTTTTGAAAATATTCGGAACTGGGTCAGGAATATTGAAGAGGTAATTTTGTTATTTCCTTACTGAATATTAAAGACGCAGTTTCTTCCTCCAAAAGTAGTTGAAACGTAACGGCCTCAGAAGTGTTAAGTTTCTTTTGAGTTCAAGGGGGTTTGGAAAATAAATTGACTGAAAGTCAGTGATACCTCCTGGAGCGTCTGGGTTGGCAGTAACTCATCGCACTGGCACACGAGAGCCAGCGGTGGGGGCCGCAGCCCTAGTGATGGGGCACCCAAGGGTGATGTCTTCCTGCCACAGCGAGTGATCCGAGAGCTGCACAGGGGACGCGCTGGGATGAGGGGTTTGGGGGTGAACCTGCGGAAGGGGCTTAGCACCAGCAGCTGCGTTTTAAGCACTTGCCGTGAGCCTCGTCTCTCGGCCAGATCAGTCTGAACACCCAGGCCACAGCCCCTTGGTCTGTTTCTGTCCCAGCACGCCTCTCCTGACGTTGAGAAAATGATCCTTGGGAACAAATGTGATGCAAATGACAAGAGACAAGTTTCTAGAGAGCAAGGGGAGAAGGTAAGTGCTGTCGCTTTAACGTATCTCAGCTCGGACTTTTTGGAGTATAACAGTTGGGTTTGTTACCGCCGTGTACCGCGGCGGCGCTTGGGTGGGGTGGGGAAGCAGAACTGCTGAACATTTCCCAGCTGTAGTTGCAAGACATTTCCCCGCTCCGATAAGAAGATGAGTCTGCGTAAGGAGTTCTTGTCGATCATCTGAGCGAGGTGTGTTAGGTGCAAATCAACAGCTGGGTGGTTTTTCCTAGCGAAAGGAAGAATGAGGATGATGGAGCCTGACATTTAGGAGGTGTCTCTTTTTGGCTGAAAGCCACTGAAATGAGGGAGAGAGGGTTGTCTTTTTCTGGCGTCAGATGTTCCTTAGTCCAGGTCAAGAAGGCGCATCCATGCGCTGCAGGCGTTATGAGGCTGGAGAGTTATCTGTGCAGGAAAAAGGGTTAAAAGAGAAGGGAGCAGGTGAAAATGTCTGTGAAAGAGCAGAACCGAGCCCCCTAAGAACAGATGCGAACAACAGAGAGGTTTAGTTCCGTGTTTCTGCAAACGTTCTGCTTGAGTAAATCCCCCAGTTGCTGCAAGTGAGGCCAGGAGGGGCAGATCCTGCGCGGTTGGCTGTACTTGGAGCTCTTCCCGCAATCCTCCAACTAACGTGAAACCTGCTTTTGTTCAGCTTGCTGCGAGTTTTGGCATTAAATTTATGGAGACCAGTGCAAAAGCAAATATAAACATCGAGAACGTAAGTACAGCACCTTTCCCTTGTCTGTGGTGTCTCGTTTGTGCGAACAAGTGGTAAGAACGTGGTTGGATGCAAAACTCGGTTGTTAGACGCTGCGGGTGGGTTATCAAGTGCGTATCCCTGCAGCCCGTGAAGGCGTTGTCTAACCAGCGTTATGATACTGTATTTAAATTGAACTTGGGGCTTAGAGCATACGCAGGGGTGTGAAGCGCGCTGCGGTAGAGCAGCAGGCTGGAAATCTCGGCTCGTGTCTTTGCGTTCAATCACGTGATTGATAAAGGGCGACGTTTTCCCACTCCGTGACCCCTGGGTGTGCCCCGCCGAGGGTGCTGCGTGCCGTCCTGGTGGTCGGGCTCAGAAAGGAGGTGGTGGAGTTAGAAGCGGAGCGTTAAAACCTGGCGGGGCTGGGAACCTGAAGACGTGACGTTCTTCGGGACTTCAGCATGTGTAGAAACTCAGGAAGGCAGCTTATTGCTAAACAAGAATGTTGGGATGGGTTTGATTTGGCACGTAACTTGTAACTGTTGTCCTTGTCACAGGCATTTTTCACTCTTGCAAGAGATATCAAAGCAAAAATGGACAAGAAGTTGGTGAGTAACCTTTGCTTGGTCCGCGCTGTATTTAAATAGGAAAAAAAAAAAAAAAAACAGCCAAAAGCCAAATAGCAAGTGCTGTTTCCTAGTGTATAAAAAAAATCCATTGTGGTCTCGTTTTCATGGGGGATGCACTGAGGTTATCGAAATTTATTGTTAGTTTTGCCAAGCTCCGCTCTGACCTTGGGCTGTGAACAGTTGTCTCTGCGTTTCAGGAATTAGCTGCGATGGTCGAGGTTTTCTAACCAAAAATCTTGTATTTGTTTTATTGAACGTCAAGTGAGTGGTAGAGCAGGTTATTAGTCTGAAAAGCAGAATCGTATAAATCGGACATGTAGGAGGCCCACGTCATACTTCAGGGTAGTCTTCAAGGTAGTTATGTTTAAAAATAGGTAAGGAACTAATGGGGTTTGGTAACTTTTGCAAAAGCGTCCTGAGAAATGGGGTTGTCTTTTGTGCAGCACCTACACGTGCGTCGCTGTCGGTTTGTTCCCTGTGAAGTGGAGCTGACAAGGCTTCTGCTTTTTACTGAGCGTCCCACCTGCGTGTGGCCCGGCGCTGCTGACCGAGCTGTGGTATTTTGGGTCTTGCTGACGGTTCCTGAGTGTTTCAGCAAGAGCCAGATGTGTCCTGTAGTAATTTTTTTTAATCTGAGCTGTCTTTGAGTGTATCGGAAGAAGGCGAAGAGGCACAGGGCGTGTTAGTCGAAGCTGGAAGTAGCAGATGCCGTTCTCTGACTCCTTGTAGAAGCTCAGATAAATGAGTGAAGACTCCCCTTGATTTTAGTCGCGGTTTTGCGTAGGACAGGCTTGATTCAACAAAACAAATGGGTGAAGTGGGGCTGCTGGAAGCTGCTACGTGTAAATGAGTAACTTCATATTCTTTGCGTCTTCAGGAAGGCAACAGCCCGCAAGGCAGTAACCAGGGAGTCAAAATCACACCAGACCAGCAAAAGAAAAGCAGCTTTTTCCGATGTGTTCTTCTGTGAGGGACACGGCCTTAATCCGAGCGTCTGCTCAACTGAACTGGACTGTGCCTGCTCTGAGTGAGATTTCCTCTGTCTGTGGACTTAGCGTTTTCAGCATACCTTGTCACTTTGTGACCATCTGAATAAGAAATTGTTTATTTTAGTAATTGTCTGACTCTTCAATTTTGGAGATGAAACAAGTTTATTTTTGTCAGATCGCCACTGGGCGTGCGTGTCGTCTAGCAGAGGGAGCACAGATCAGATGCGACCTGTGACAGAGCGCCTTTGCTGATGGGCTTCAGTCTTTTTGTTCATAGCTGGCACGTATCCGATTAGAAAGATTAAGTTACGATCAAGATAAGAAACTGAAATGCCAATACTGACAGCGTACAGGCACGTGTACGCGATACATGTGGGTATCCGTGTCTGCAGGTGCACGTAGAGCTATCGCATCAGAACACCGGGTGAAAGCACGTAGGTGAGCAGGGCAGGCTTGTACCTTTTCAGAAGGAAGCTTTCAGCATCTCCACCTCTGCTACTACAGAGAAAATCCTTTCCCTGCCTGTTACTCAGTTGCATAATTCCAGACAATCCACAAGTACAATTGAAGTTTAAAAAAAAAAAAAAAAAGTCCTCCTCAAAGGAATGTCTATTTTTCTAAAAAACCAAAGTGTGCTGTAAATAGAGCGGATCCTCACCGTCAGGAGTTACTTTATCCGTGTCAGACTTGACTGTGCTTAATGAAGCACTGCAGGCGTTCGGACGCGTTTCACAGGAGATGATGGCTACAGCGAGTGCCCTGCAGGGGATCCCTCGTCTGTTCTGGGAGAAACAGACCGTGGCTCAGGTAGGGACATCTACTCCAAATCTGTGACGTTGCAACGGGCGGCTTTTTTCTTCTCCAGTTGAGAATGACTCCAGATCTGTCATGATGTAGTAGCTAGTTTTAAATCGTGACAAGAAAATGTATTGCACTGCTTCCAGTTGTGTGTTCTCATGCACACTTGCTCACATATGCAAATAAATGTTGCACATTTGAACACTTTCTGAAAACAAACTTGTTTAAACTGAGATTTGCCTTGCTGCTGCGTATCGATCGATGGCGAGCAGCAGCAAACCTGTTACTAGCCTGCATCAATGCAAATGGTGTTGAGCCCGAGTGGAAACACACTGTGGTTTATTCCTATAACAGCCTGTGACATTCCCATGTGTAAGGAAAGCTCCTGGGCAGCTGATCGCCCTCAGGTCGGGGCTGTGAGCCTGACTCTTAACTGGGCTGACAAAAGGAGCCAGTGAGAGCCATGGACTGGTCTGCTGGCCGGCGATGGGCAGTGCGGTGTCCTTAGTTCAGATGAGCATGTCAGCTGGGTCCTGCAACTCACTGGAATCGTTAACATGCTTTGTTTACATTGACAACTGCACTTGAGGGTAAAATTAAAGCTGATTTTAAAGTTAATGAACTCACCAGTTTTGTTTTCTTCTTCAAGTTTGTGGTATTACGTTCTGGCCTCAGAGTAGCGCTCACAGTTACTGCAGTTAAGATCTATCAGGTTCATAATTAAACTTTAGAAATCTGCCTCGTGCAATTGGGCTCGACAGGAATATTGCCTGTTCTTCCAAAGTGGAAAAAGGAAATTTTACTGTGTAAGTTACTGGTTTGTAAAAATGCATTTTATACGCCAACAACCTTTTTTTTTTTTTTTTTTTTTAATAGCTGGCAGATTGCAGTGAGCTCTGGTCATGGTTAAAATGACGCGTAAAGCTTTCCTCTGGCCAGAACCTTACAATGAGTTTGGTTTGTTTTGTCCAGTTGTGGCTTTTTAGCGCGAGGACTGGGTGAACGTGACCGCAGTGGGTTACACACGGATGTGTTTGTAGGATAAAATCACGTTCAGCTACTGCAGAGCCTGCTAGTCAGTGTGTGCTGCAAAGTGTCGTTGTACAGCGCTACAGATGGGACCAGCGATGCCTCTGTCTGAGATAAGGACGCTTTGAAAGCAAGACTTGGGGGAGGTGATCAAGGCATGGTCTGAATGTCATTTTCCTGCCCCAAACTGATCTGTTTAATGATTTGTTTCTGGCTTAGTAGTAAGTGTGGGTTGTCTCACATCCATCCTTGTACTGTAATATGGCCAGATGTTGCAGCCAGGCTTACTTTTCAAGGTGACTGGAAAAATAAGGGGTTAGTCTAACCTGTGCCCACCGTGATACTGGGCAGTGTCTGTTGACAGTGTCTGGATCGATAACTCATCCCGAGATGAGAAAGCAAACCGTACTAACAGACAAGTGGATAAAACTTGAAGGATGGAATTGTGGTTTTCACTCCTCGTTTTCTAATCTGAAGTTACTCTTTCTCATTCAAAGCTAACTCTTTCTAGGTAGATACCACACGTTGAAACAACGCTGCTGGTTGCACGTGTACCTAATTTATAGCGTGATTTCCTTTTGTGAAATGATTGGTTTTACTCAACGAACAGCCACGTTATTGCCCGATCTCAGGAAGTTTCGTACAGTTACTGTGACTGCAGCCACCGCTGCACTGCTGGGGCATACGGACTGCACAGGGGTTAGATCGGTGTAAGCAATATGTAACCTAAAATGTGAATGTAAGACAGGGGAAGGTTAAAGACGCTGCAGTTGCATGTACACTTGGCGACGTATCGCTGAATACGGACATCAAATCTTGGAGAAGTACAATATGGAGTTGGTGTTTCCATCGTGTAATTAAGTGACTGTGGTTTTTTAAGTATGAATGTTACGGAAAACGCAATGATCGAAAGAGGTACTGCCTAAATACGTACAGTAATGTATTTATATCTAAGTTTTCCTTAACTAAGGAGGAAAAAATCTGAAATGGGATACAAAACTTGTAAAACTGGGGGATCGAAGTAGATCTGAAAAACTAACTATGGGCTTACTACACATTCTCAGTGTCTAAATGCCACTAAAATTTCAGGTAATCGATTAACGCTTGGCTTGTAGAGAAACAAACCCATTTTTGAGCATGTTCTCAAGCTCCCTTACTTTAATGAGTATCATAGAATTCTGTGGTTGACCCTGGTTTTGAGGCTGGTTGCAATATTTCAGATAGTCTGCAGCCTTTTGGGTGTAGCCCTGTCAGTAGCTCGTCTGTCAGTAAATGGTGGAACAGCTGGTTTAACGCTTACACTTGCGTTGTCCTGGTCCTGTGGCGCATCTAATATTCCTTGACGTCAGAGCCTTACGCCAGCATCAGACTTTCAGCCTCAGATTTATAAATCCTATGGATTATTGTGAGTCCCTTTACTGCTGCTGAAAATTATTTGGGCTCTCCTTTCACGTGAGATGCCAATGATCTCGCTGACAGTAGTTAAGGGGTTTATTGTGGTGGGGGCGGTGTCTTTGGCTGATGATCATGCTCAACAGCTACCGCGATTTCTCGTGCTCTCGGACTTGAAGTGGCTGGTGTTCATGCTGGAGAGGAAATGGACAAACAGCTGCGTAAAGGATGGTCTCCATTCGTACTAGAAGCTCGTAGGGGTTGGGAAGGAAGGATGACCGACTTCGGTCTTCATTTCTCGATTAAATAAAGCCCTGTTCAGTCGAACGTTAACGCGAACGTGCGGTCTGGTTATTTCAGGCTGCCTTACTCCTTGACCCATCTCTTTCACTGACCCTTGGAGGTTTTGTTTCTGTAGGTAACCCAAGTAGAGCGGGCTGGTCTCTGTAAGCCTTTCCACAGGAACTGTGTGCTCTACGTTGAGTGTGAGTTGGGACTTACGACTTTGTTTTGAAGGGAACTTAATGCATCCCAGGATTTTTAAAAATAACTGTAAATTGTGTTTTTTAGAATGACCACATTTTGGCTGCCACCCTTCCCACATTACAACTGCTTTCTTAAACACTTCTCATTGATTTTCATGTTTGTACTAAAACCAAAACTGTTGTTTATTACAGTATGTATGTTTTTACTCTGTTGTACAGGACCCTGAGCACTGCATAAATAAACTTCTTACGAAAAGAGAATTTTACAAACTTAGTTTGTCAGTCCTGTTCGTCATTTGTCCGTATAGATTCTTGTGTGGAAAATAGGGTATTTCTGAAAACAGAAAAGAGGGACAGGAACCTGGCGTGGGCTCTTTTGTCCTTTAAAGTATGTTGACTTTTCATTATAAGTTCGGAAATTGAGAGCTCTTTTCTGTATTCAACTCGGGACCTGCAACGAGCTTTTTGAAACTATTTTCAAGGGGGTTTTACTGGTTAAGGCATTTTCTGGGGAATTTTTTTAGAAGCTATAGTTAGATACAAGTTCCTTTACTGCCTGGTGGTATCTGAACTTTAAGAAAGTAGTTCCCATCTCACTGTCCAGGCCAGACTTTGTCTAGCTGGGGGGGAAATAGACATTTTGTTAAATTACAGGGGAATGCTCATGAAGAGCTTAATGAAGTGTTCCTTTTAAAGAGGTAAACAAGAGACAGAGTTCTCTGACTGGTTCAGGTACCAGAAATTGTCCTCTTTGCTTCTCTCATTTTGCGCTCTCATGGACAGTAATCTCAGGTGAAGTAAGAGTTGTTGAAGGTTCAAGAAGTGCTTCCAGCTGCATGTTTCACTAGATTCAGATTCGAATGTGAAATGTGCTATAAAAAGAGGAAGTAACGATCACTTGCATATCACTCTTCTCTGTTCAAAGGCTTCGCTACAGTTAATCCAAGGACTGTACAGTAAATAAAGGGAAACTATTTTGCAAAGTGCTTGTAAAAAATAGGGGCATTAAATAAACACAAGCTTTGAGGGCTGCTTAGTGCATCGAGAACCACATTAAGACTCTGTCACGCATCGAGTGAGCTCTTAGCTCCATGGAGCCAAAGTGCTAATAGTAACTTTTGCAGTTACGAGGACTTTTTGTCATGTAAAAAGTACATGGGAGGTTCAAAAACATCAAGAAACCTCCACGCCTTTTCAAGCGTCTGTTTTCCCCATCTTTGTGGTGGGCAGCTCTGCTAGAAACTGTCAGGGAAGTGGTGATCTGTAATGGCTGAGGAGATGTAAAATGCACTTCAGAGACTCCTGACAAAAAAACTAAGAGCAATTTTGTGTTAGAAATTAAAAGCAAATGTTACCTGAGGAAGTCTGGAGCTCGTACTATCATATGCTGAAAGTCCTCCAAAGACAGCTTGCCGTCGTTGTCTGCATCGGCCTCGTAAATCACCTTTTCGCATACAAGGCTGACTTCTTCTGGGGTAAGTTCATTTCGGGTTAATTTGTTAACGGTTTTCTCTAGATCTGATTTGCATATGTAATCATCATTGTTAAAATCTGTCAAAGGAAACAAAATGAATTCAAAGTGACAAAAGTCAGCGTTTCACATGGTCGGCTGCCAAGACCTGATAGGAAGGGTTCAGTTCCCAGGCCGTAATGTATTTATGTAAGTGGAACTTTTAAATGGGAAATGAAGTTGTCTGCATTTGCGAGTGTAAAAATTCAGTAACAAAATAAAAATCCTGGAATAATTTCTCCATGTCAAGTATAAGGGTAATAACTGTAGATAGGTGAATGGCTGACCATAGCCTAGCCACAATTGGGTCGTTCCAGCAAATCAGCCCCACTGGCCTGAATGCAAGAAACGGTCTGAAGTTGAAGAGAACGGGCAGTTGGGGGGGGGGGTGTCACTTTTTTAACATCTTTGCTGAATCATGTACAGTTGAAATTGGGGGGAAAATAGAGTGGGTTTGGGTTTTTGAGATATTGTTTGGCTTTAGCTGATTATAAAGTAACTGAAAATGGTACTGAAAAAAAAAAAAATCTTTAAATTTGTCCTTGGAGAAAAACGCTAGACGTGTGCTCCCCTGCCTCCCCCTGCTGAAACCACCCCACAGATTTATGGGCAGCCAAATCCCTTGTGCTGCACTTTTCCAAGCAGCCCCTCAGACAGAAGTATTTCTTAAAAGTTTATCAGCTCTTGAAAACTGCAGATAATTTCAGGTTGTAAATTTTGTAGTAAATCCTAATCCCAAATAAATAAGAGAAGAGACAAAAGGATAAAGAAGACCAGAAGTTTCTAGGAGAGAGAACAGGCATTCAAATGAAATTAAAAGAAAGGCTGTATTGAAAACATACCTAACTAGAAATCATTATGGTGACAAAATGATATTTTGCATCCCGACACAAAGCTGCAGGATTTCCCCAAAGTTTACCTTTTATGCATGTCTCACTCACCGTAGATTTTAAAAGCATAATAAGCTTTCAGGTCTCTGGGAGCCATTTCACTCAGCACTGAAAACATGTCCAAAAAATCATCCAAAGTCATGTTGCCATCTCCATCCTCTGAGAAAACCTCTGCTATCCGCTGGCGGAATGGATTGTCCTGGGAAACAGAGCAGAGGAGCAAGGGAAGGGGATCTTTACCAGAGCTTATTTCAGTGCAGAGAAGACACAGAGCAAGATTCGTTTTGTTGTAACCCCTTTTTGGCAAATACTCCCCTTTCTGCTATGTTCTGTTGTATCAGAGGTAGGCACAGCTGCAGCCTCCTTCAACCTCTGTGCAACTTCAAGGGGGTTTTCAGGGAATCACTAGAAGCTTCCAGAAAGATTTTTTGACTTCAGTAGCCAAAATTGATTTGTATTTCAGCCTCTCAGCAATTAGTACTGGATGAATTATTAAAAAAAAAAAGGGTAGATAAAGCTGAAACGTGTCACTCGATTCTCGTTGTGTTCCTTGCTCTGTACCTTCAGCTCTGGCATGCTGCCAATGAGCTCATAGGGAAGTGTCACGTCTGGTTTGTCTGTGTAGTCGAGTGGAACTAGCTGTGGGGCCAGATCTCGGTATCTGTAAAACAGTCTGCAATAGAAAGAAAGGTTTGTTTAGGGAACAAGTTTTTCAGACCTCTGAGAACAACGTGTTTGCCTTCTCCCTATCATTCTTCACCTACTTCATTCTTTACCAGGTGGATGGCATCACTCCCTAAGTAACATTCAGGATACTCTGCAGTTGGTGGTGGAAGAGACAGTATTAAAAAGAACAACATAGGGTAATGAGTGAAAAATACAAAGCCTTCTGCTAACGGAACAGTGAGGTGGAAATGCTTACAGGGGTCAGACAGCCCAACCCCCAGGTACCGTGTGTCTCAAAACTGGTTGGTACGAAGTTTCAGAGTTACTTCTGCGTTGCCAGCAATGGTTTGGGCTCGCAGTGTCGTTAAGAGGTAGGCATTTATGATAACAAGGCACTAGACCTTCAACTTGAAGGTCCACCTCATCGGTTTCCAAACAACAAAAACTTGTGGCAAGGCAAAAGGGATCCATTTTCCAAGTCCGCAACGAATGTGACGAAAAATAATGGGCTTAATGAAAGATTCAGTTTAAATGTCAGAATAAAACCATGAATGCCTAAAGCCACGGGCAGGAAGAGCGGTCTGGGAGCAACTCTGCCAGGTTTTCATCCTCTCCAAGTATCTTCCTGGGTTTCTGAAGAAAAGAGGTTCAAGAGACAGAAAATGTGCATAAGAATTTGAATGCGTTCACCACCTTTTCAGCATGCTATTTGCTTCTCGTGCCAGAGTAAGGATCCCATTCACAGCTGTTATCAACAAAACAATAGGACAGAATTTTAAAAGGGATCCTTATCAATAATAAATGTCTTATTCATGACACAGTTATGGTTCCGGGCCTATTTACTATGTGGAGACAGATTTAAATTTCAATTGTGACAGAACCATTCCCATTTTATCGTGTGCAGAACTCATACACAGATACCAAAGTTCTACAGAGGGACGTGCTCTGTATAAAATTGTCACTTGTGCTCTGACCTTCAGAGAAATTAGCAAAAACTGTGGTAACATCTTGAGAGATGCAGAAACTGAACACTTCCCTTTCTGACAGTGTGCCCAAGGAAAGGCAAATGCAGCTTCAATATTATGTCCGTTACTGTCGGGGTGAGTGTTTTTTACAAGAGGAGAACAAGTTGAGGTTTGCAGTGAAGACCTTCAGCGCCTCACAAACAGAATACTGAACTTGTCTTTATCAAATCCTTTGGCCAGAGATTAAACAGAGCGTTGGATGAGGCGTGTGAAAGCTTTGAGAAGAATGCTCTTTAGAGTATCAGCATAAGTAATTACATGAAGACATTAAAAAAAAGTGAATAAAATTTGACACAATCACCAAGGTTTTAATAAACCAGGCAAATATCCCAAAGAATAACAGCACACTTTGAAGCATTTGTCATAAAACAAGGTGAGGGGAACATGGATGTCACTGGCAAAGTATGCCCTAAAATATAACTTGTTACATTTATTTCTGATAGACTGGTACCTTAATATGAAATTTAGAATTGTGGCTCAGTTTAGGATGGACAACGTAGGTTTTGTACATTAAAAAAGCAACAAAAATGGCCGGAGTGCCCAAAGGCATCACTTTAAATTTGTGTAAATCCATCTTAAAATTATTTTTAAAATACCTCACCCTGTATGTAACCTGTCTTTGTAGCAATCTCTGTCCTTTACCCACAAAATGCACAAGACTCACCTCAGAATTTCTTTCCTTGTAAAGAACGTGCAGTCCTATGAAAAAAGAAAAGGTATAATATGTAATGACAGTTTTTAGCATGCATTGGCCCAAATTTTTCCCATACAGCAACTTGAATGAAGTTATATCATAATATATGTGGCCAAGCATTAAAGCTTTCTCTTTGGCATATAATTAGGAGTATTTTATAACCCTTCTTCTCAATATGAGAATCGAACTATGCTACTAAAATCTTTGCTATAATTTAGTACTCCTACTTAATAATTTTTTAAAAGAGATTGTTTTAGAAAAGCCCTTGCCATTATTCAATGTTCTGTCCAAACAGCCATTTACTTTGTTTTATACCTGATATGCATCCAGTTGCTCTGGAGTGAAAATGGTTTGCTTGTTGCCCATTTCTGGCTCTGAATGTTGGTTCTTGTCACATCATTCCTTCCTCAAAGGCACCTTTACCGGAGGTCTGGATGTTCAGTTATTACAAGCTGCAACAATGAGGTTCAGGTATAGCAGAGGATCGAGTGACCAGCTTCCCTATTCCACCAGCTGCAAAGTATCATGATAGGAGCATTTCATCAAATCTCTAGTCTGGCTACTCAAGGCTCTTACCCAGCATCGCTCACCTGTCTCCTGTGCGCACAACAGACTCATCTTACAGCAGTTAGCCAAACGACTAATAGCTTCTTTTTGTGCCTCTGAAGCAGCAGGTAGACATCACGGATCGTATTTTTTCACTCCTTCAGATATGGTAAATGAACTGAAAAGTGTCAGTAATGTCTTTCTTTTCTAAGAATTGGCACCAAACGCTAGAAATGAGTAACGGTGGTAGCGACCCCTGGTCCTTTCCTTCTCACTAATGCTAATGGCAGCGGTTTGCACTGGAGGTAGGGTCCATAAAGTTCGCTCGCTGCCTTTATTCTGCATTATCTGCATTACCACTAGTTAACGATTATTTGTGTGCCATGATACTGATACATATATGGCCTTTACACTGAAAAATACATGTGAACATACAGTTTATATGTGTTAGAGGCTGTATGAAACATGAAAAACATGGGTAAAAGGAGGAACTGACTGCACGACTGCAGCATGCGGCAGGCTGCCTTATTTATTGATCACGGGCAGGTTGTAAAACCTCCATTTTTTTTGGTCATTCCTACTGTCCGCCTGGGTGGGCCCCTCTGCCCGGTGGAAAACCCATTCCCTCCGTGACGGAACGCCCGCCTCACTCCTTCACCTTATCAAAAACCACTCGAATTGCTCTGTTCGGCGTTAAACAAGGTGCGGGGAGGGGTCCGGGACTGGTTTTTTCCCTGTCGCAGCCCGAATCTCTGGACTTTGGGGGCAGCTTCGGCCCGCGCCGCTTTTCCCCTCAGGGAGGCGGAGGACGCCCCGTTGCCGCGGCAACGGCGCCGCGCGCCGCCAGGGGGCGCGGGCGGGCGGCGGTAGAGCCATGGCGGACTACGAGGCGGTGCAGCGCGGGCCGCTGCGGCTGAAGGGCGGCGGGGCGGCCCCGGGGGCCGGCAAGCGGTGGGGCGGCGGCGGCGGGGAACGGGGGCGGTGGGGGGCACACACCGGGGTGGGCGGCCGGGACCGGGCGCTGACCGCCTTCCGCCCGCAGGAAGAAGAAGAAGGCGAAGGAGAAGGCCCAGATCCTGGAGCAGATCGTGAGCAGCAAGAAGCAGGAGGAGGAGAAGAAGCGCGGGCTGGACAAGCGGACCCCGGCGCAGGTGGCCTATGAGAAAATGCAGGAGAAGCGGGTAGGGCTTTAAAAACCCCAATCGACCCCGCAGATGCGGTCCCTGAGGGGCTATGGATGCTGAAAGTAACCGGCCTCCCTTGCGCCTCCCTCTAGCAAATGGAGAGGATCCTGAAGAAAGCATCTAAAACCCATAAGCAGAGAGTGGAGGTGAGCTGAACTGTCCCGATTTACTCAGGCTGGTGTGTGTTTCAGAGCACACAGGCTTGTTGGGCTGGAGGAACTGTTTCACCTCTGTGAAAGGCAGAAGCAGGGAGGCAGAGGGTCTTGTGGTTGAAGGGCGGTGGTGTCGGTACCAAACAGCAAACGTTTTCTTTCTCTTTCTCTCCCCTAGGACTTCAACAGGCACTTGGATACGCTGACTGAGCATTACGACATTCCTAAAGTCAGCTGGACTAAGTGAAGGGGCTGTTTTACAAGGCTTTGGATCAGGATTTCTGTTTTGTTTGGATTAAGCAGGGTTGCCATGTAAATCTCTGTATTCTCCATGCTGAATGTGTAATATATCTTCTGAACGTTTATGACTTTGTACTGTCTTATTTCATTGTTTTGTTTTTTAAAACCAGATACTCAACAAAGGCTCTTCTTGGCTGATGAGCTCTGATTTATGTAGGCGCAGAGGGGTTTTTCATGCTTAAAGTGAGATTAAGGCCAAAATCTCTGTGAGCCAGCTGGAAAACATTCCTTTGTTTGACATGAACAGTTCTTTTTGGAAGTGAAGAGCCCAGCAGTCTCACACAGCGTAAGCTTCTCTTGTAAGTTATAGGAATTGTGTAACTTCTTTCTCTCTAGGGTTCTTTCAGAGGTGGCAGGTCTGCTGTAACTTGTAACTTCGATGTAACTTCTTATTAAAATGCTGCTTTCATCCTTTTTTTTGGTGCAACCTCACCCTTAAAACGAGGGGCAGCACACCGACAAGGCAGTTTGTGTGTGGCGTTTGTGAAGCGCCTTCCCTGCCTTTACAGGTCTCTGTCCCTTTGAGAGACGACGTGTGTCTCGATACTTACAACCCTCAACCTCTTAAACGGGAATATTGTTCTTAAAGCCGAACATCGCCCCTCTGCTGTCACCGCTGGGCCCTGGGTCTCAGCGACTGCCCGGGGCTCCCACCTCAGCCCGGCCGAGCTTCCCCCGTGGGCTGCGGCCGCTCGCCCCGGTGCTGTTCTCGGCGCTAGGGGGCCTTGTCGCGGGGGGGGGGGGGGGGGGGAAAGACCCCGGGACTATTTAATATACTCGCGGGTCGAGGTATTCTTCCGCTACCGCGGCCCAGCCCTGCGCGTAGCCCTCCCCGCAGCAGGAGGCTCCCGTCTCGTTTCGTCACTTCCTACCGGAAGTGCCGTTGGGGAAGCGGAAGTCGGTGTGACTGCGGCCGGGCAGCACGGCGGCCCGGGCGGGAGGCGGCGGCGGGGCGATGTCGGCCAGCGCCGTCTACGTGCTGGACCTGAAGGGGAAGGTGAGGCCCGGGCCGCGGCGGGGGCCTCTGCGGGGCTGGAGCGGAGGGGCCTCCCCCCGGTCGGGCGCGTTGCGGTCTGAGGGGCCCCGGGACGGTGGGGGCCCCGCGGGCTCCTGGGGGTCTGCGGGAGCCGCTTTCCCCCTCCCGGCACCTCCTTGCTGCCAGCCCCACTTTGTCGCGGCGCTGCGGGTCCCGGTGTGATGGGGGAGTCGCGGCCTGTGTCTCCTCCTCGCAGTTGCAGACGCTGAAGGAGGCGGCCGCTGGTGGCAGCGGGGCCCTCGGGCATCCCTCCTGGGGTAATTAACCACCGCCGTGTTCGGAGGTGGTTTGTCCCGGAGGAGTCGCATGTTTTCCCATCCTGAAAGCGTTATTAGGGCGTGTGCAGCAATAGGTGAAGAATAACCGAGGAAAATACTAATACGTGAGATTGCAGTGAAAGATTAGGGTTTGCATTCTCGTCAGCGAAGTGTTTCGGCATCGTGAGTTGTGTTTATGGTACGTGTAGAGGTGAGAGTGAAGGTTGGTGACTCTTTAAAGTTGCTTAAAGAGGCCTTCCAAATGTCTTGTGTGTTGCTCTTGCATGGTAACGTGAAAGAGAAAAACCAGAAGCGTTTTGTTCCTCTCTTTCCAGGTTCTCATCTGCCGGAACTACCGCGGCGATGTGGACATGTCAGAGGTGGAGCATTTTATGCCAATCCTTATGGAAAAGGAAGAAGAGGGGACGCTTTCTCCTATTCTAGCACATGGAGGAGTCCGTTTTATGTGGATTAAGCATAACAACCTGTATCGTATCCTTTACGCTGTAGGGAGCTTCCGTGCGCTGATGTGCCCAGTGCCGCTCTCTTGTTTTCGCTGTTTGTGTCGAAATGCAAAGCTAGAGAATGGGTGAAATGACAGACATCAGGAGGGTCTGATAAAACAACTCATTTTATGCCTTAGGTGCACCAGCGGCACAGGGTGCAGAAAAGTGTTTATATTAATTTTACGCTGATAAACAATTTCCTGAATGTTCATCTTCATATCTCATTAGACCAGCGGTACTGTTAATTAATTAACTCTCAGGGATTTTTTGGCCAACTCCGATTGCCTAAAGGCTTTTAAAAATGCCCTTAGTGAAACTTTTTTTTTGCACGGTGACTCTGAATGCATCTTCCTGAACATCCCTTATCAGTTGTGGCAACTTCGAAGAAAAATGCTTGTGTATCGCTGGTGTTTTCGTTTTTATATAAAGTAGTTCAGGTGAGTACGAAGTTTCAGAGTGAGCTTTGGGTCTTTTCAGTCACACCTACGTCTGCTCTAAGTAGAAGCGCATAGAGCTTTCGCATTTCTAAAGAACTCCGTGGTAATAGCGTTTTTACTTTATATTTGATTATTTTGTAGAACTGTCTTCCTAAGCACTAATAATGGAATAGGTATTTTGTAGCTGAGTAGGCAAAGGATGTGACACGGTGCTGTAAGTAGCTGCGCAAGACCCGAGGGCACAGAGGAGGATTGTGAACTCGATGCATGCGTAGTGGCATATCACATAGATTCTATGTTTGGGTCATCTGTACCTGGCATGACAAATATTTTCTCCAGAATAAATATTTTTCATAGTAGTTAGAGTTGCTTCTAGGATTCTCTAGCTCTCTTTCCATCGAGGTGGGTTTCCTGAGGCTGATCTTCTGAACAGAGTGCTGTTTGTGAGTTATGGGGTTGGGTTTGGTTTGGGACTTTTGAAAAATTTGTTATTTTAGATGTAAGAATACATTCTGCACGTGCTGTACTTCCTCAGTTAATGTCCTCTTTCTTCCCTTCCCTCCTGTCATTTTGTTTCAGGTTTTTTCTGAATATTTCAAGGAGTTGGAAGAAGAGAGCATTAGGGATAATTTTGTTATTATTTATGAGTTGTTAGATGAGCTTATGGATTTTGGTTATCCACAAACCACTGATAGTAAGATTTTACAAGAGTAAGTATCATTCTGCATCGCTTACAGCGACAAACTCCTTGGGGAGTTTTGAGCGTCCTTCCGCACGCAAACAAATGTTTTGGCTTGCTCTAGTTACCAAAAAAAAATTAATTTTCATTTTTTTCATGCCAATTACGTGGCTGTAAAGGTACATCACTCAGGAAGGTCACAAACTTGAAACGGGAGCTCCCCGTCCGCCTGCCACTGTTACAAATGCTGTTTCGTGGAGATCAGAAGGGATAAAATACAGGAAAAATGAAGTGTTCCTGGATGTTATAGAGTCTGTTAACCTTTTGGTGGGTACCTTTTGCTTTGAACGAGGGTTGTGATAGTGTTGAAAAGGGCTTCTTGTCTGAGAACCTGCACGGGTGCAGTGAAGGGTCAGGCTGGCTGTGGCTGGTGTACCGTGGTGCTCCAAACAGCGTCCCTCAGTCAGACTGGGTACCCCTGAGGACATGCAGTGGAGCAGTAATGCTTTACTCAGAGCTGCTGCTGGTCTCTGACGTGTCCTTCCCTCCGTCTGTGCCACCACCTCCCTGATCTGATTCTGCTCCACTGCGTTAATTGCTCAGGAGAAAGACATCTAAGAAAAGCCGGGGCATGGGGCTGGGGTGGGAGCGTTGTTTGATGTCCCAGCAGATGACATCAGAGCAACCTTACCTTTCTTCTCGTTTTTGTTCAGGTCAGTGCCAACGGAAACGTATTACGGAGTGAGATAGTGGGATCCATTAAAATGCGAGTCTTTCTGTCGGGAATGCCAGAGCTGCGCCTTGGTTTAAACGACAAAGTTCTCTTTGATAACACAGGCCGTGAGTATTTCGGTGATACCTCGATAATCGTGAAAGGTGATAGCTGAAGGCTTAGGTTTTGGGATGCTTGAGGTTCAGCAGGAAGGATTTGTTCTAAGGTGATAGAAATACTCCCTTTTTCAGCGTAGAAAACCACATTAGGTCTGGTGCAACCAAGCAAACATGGCACCATCTGGGCTTCTTCATCTCTTTTTTTCATTGGGACTTCTGTAATCCCAAAAATCCTACAGGCATCTAAAGAAAGTATTGGCCAAAAGGGAGGAGCGTCAGCAGACAGCTGCTTTGCTGCATAACTGGCTGGGAAAGGACTTGAGGCATATGTTGTGCAGCACCTTGAAATGTGTCTTTTCTGCTCAGGTGGCAAAAGTAAATCGGTAGAACTGGAAGATGTGAAGTTCCACCAGTGCGTCCGTCTCTCTCGCTTTGAAAACGACAGGACGATTTCTTTCATTCCGCCCGATGGAGAGTTTGAACTCATGTCGTATCGTCTCAACACCCACGTAAGTCTGGGCGTTGGCATCTTTTTTTATACGATCACGTTTCAGGTTGCAGGCAGAATCGCTCATGGCTTTCCCTGAGTTACTTTTTTTTTTCGTTATGGTATGGGCAGCATAGTAGTTTTCAAGTCAGCCGTTAGTAGCAAAGCTTTGTGCTCCCTCTTTTTGGAGGGAGTAAGAACGGGTTTAGAAATAACTTGGCAATAAGTCTCTGTCTTCTCAACTGCTGTTGAAACTGGTCCTGAAAGAACTGTTCCTGTGATGAGCGGGGTTTTTTTTTTAAGCTAACATGATGAAATGCCAGTGTCACGATTTGTTGTGCTTGACATCAGCCCCCTTTGTGTCATTTAATGTTACTAAAGTGTGCTAGCCACAGGGCTAAGGACAGCTTTCCTCGCAGAAAAGGAACAGTTCAGGACAGAGAAGGTCTATAATATGCAGCTATGAAGGTCTGTAACATGCAGTAGGAGACAACAAATGAAAAGTAAATTATCAAATATTTTGGAATGCAAGTGTTTGTTACTAGGGATTAATCTGAGCCTGTAGTTCTTGTAATACTTGGTCACTGGTGTATCAATGCTTGCTCATTTGTGTATATATTTTTTTTAAATAACAACCCAACCTGTTTGTCGTTTGGACCACCACTGACTTTCTGTTTTCTGCGGGGTTCACTGCTGAGCGTAGCTTTACGGGGAAGCAACATTGTAATGACATTGTCAAAGTACAACCTACAGCTGTGAAGTGTTTTTCCCCATCAGGTAAAACCACTGATCTGGATTGAGTCTGTGATTGAAAAACATTCCCACAGCCGCATCGAGTACATGATCAAGGTCAGAAGTTCTGAAATAACTACGGCTAATTTTAGTCCTCTCTCTCGTTTGTTTTCAAAGCTTGACCTGCAGGATGTGCGTTTTTGCACAAGTATTTAGTATTTCTGGGGGATTTGCATCTTTTTGAAAACTTTACCTGTAAGTTACGATCCGTCTGTTACAGCTCTGGTACTCGGTGTGCAGGCTGGGGGGGAGGGGAGCTGTGTCTCACAGCTCTCTGAGCTCACTAGTGTGACACAAACGTGTAGAAGTCTGCTTTTTCTGATTTATTTTTTTTCTTCTTCTATAGGCAAAAAGTCAATTTAAGCGTAGATCAACTGCCAACAATGTGGAGATTCACATTCCGGTCCCAAACGATGCGGACTCGCCAAAGTTTAAAACCACTGTGGGAAGTGTCAAATGGGTTCCAGAGAACAGTGAAATTGTCTGGTCCATTAAATCTTTTCCAGTAAGTGTTATTTTTAGTCTTACCACCTAATAGTGCAAAAATTACTTAACGTTAATATTTTATGAATGTTCAGACTCTGCCTAAAGCAAATTGTAATAGTATCAGACAAGTGGGACTGGCGTCTTCCTCTTTTTCCCTTGGATGAAGGCTTGGAACTTGCTAATAGATGGTTGAGATGCTGTAGCTTCTATTTCTTTCATTTTTAGCTGGGATAATTTTTCAGAACTGGGTTAGAGAGCAGATTTTTGAGCGATGTCTGTGGATGGTGTAATCCCTTGGGCCTAGATCTAGCAGCAGCTGGTTTACTTTGTCAGACTGTGCTGCTTGGGTGGTTCCACGAGCATGAGCTCCTTCGAATGCTGCTGGTGGTACAGCTGTCTGTCACCATTTCATCCGAACGGTCAGCGCCACCAAAAAACTTCCCTCTTTCCGGGTTTGTTTTCCTCTTGTCTGAGTATGAAGCTGGTCTTAATTTGATCTGCATCTTAAAAAATATAATAATAATAATAAATTTGTTTTTAAAAATAAAAACAAGTGTTGGAAGTCCTAGAGAAGAGCCGAAATGATTAGTGGAGTCAGCAGTTTGACAAGAAGAAAAACACTTGTATGGTTTATGGTTGCAAGTTTTCTTATTTTTTGTTACAACAAAAAAAACTCTGTCCCTTTTGGGTAGGGTGGAAAAGAATACCTGATGAGAGCTCACTTTGGACTTCCAAGTGTTGAAGCTGAAGATAAGGAAGGAAAACCTCCCATTAGTGTCAAGTTTGAGATTCCATATTTCACCACTTCAGGAATCCAGGTTAGTCACTGGGAACAGAGGTGCTGGTCAGCTAATGTGCTGGGCTCAACGCAGAAGTGTTGTTCATCTTCTTGGTGATTCCTGTTCAATGTTATCCATAAAGCACATTTTTGACCAAAAAAATGCCTTTGTTTTTTGCTAAACACTGCTTGGCTGACATGGGGGACTTTATTTCTCAACATCTCTCTCTTTCCAGGTTCGCTACTTAAAGATAATCGAGAAGAGCGGCTATCAGGCCCTCCCGTGGGTTCGTTACATTACCCAGAATGGAGGTAAATGGAAGGCAATAGACTGCAGGTGTCTCCAACTTGTGTCTTTTCTGGCTCCAGCACACACCTGCAAACTGGAACACACAAAACCAGTTTGCTTGTGTTGTTGAGTGTTAAACTGTACAGTTTAGGCACGTGTTAGGTTGAGGTATGCTGCTCTTTCCAGTCACCTTTTTTGGTGTCTTAAATGAAAGACCCAGTGGGATCGCTCAGCAATGCTGTTCAAGTGTTTTGTAGTTGAACTGGGATGTGGTGAGTTCTTTGGACGGTAAATTTAAAAAGGGACTGCTCACACATACCATCCTGCCGCTGTTAAGCTGTGAGAGACACTGACTGCTAAAAGGTACTGGATTGTTAGCGAGTAAAAGTGGTGGGGGGGTTGGGGGCAGGGGTTGGGTTTGTGGTTTTTCTTGTTTAACTTTTTCGGACACGGAAGCATGGCTGCCTGCATTTACCTGAACCGCTTTAGAGCTCGTTATTGTGGCCTTGCTAAGCAAAGATTTGGTTTTACTTCATCCCAATTTGCTGATCTGTTCTACTACTTTCAGTGAGTCAATTTACTAAAACTGGTTTTTGGGTTGTTTTCTTGTTTTCTTCCCCCTTTACAGACTACCAGCTTCGAACACAGTAAAGCACCTCGCAAGCACCACAGATGACAACACTTCAGGCCTAGAATTTGTTTGCAGAAGCTTCTGTGGTACTGAGAGCTGTGAATGTTGTTGCCAAGGGTCTTGTTTCTGCAATCTTGGATTGGCAGGAGAAAGATTGGAAATTTTACTGTTTTCAATAATGTGTTTGAGCATTTGAACCATTAGTATTGATTGTGTGAATATTTATTTCATTCTTAGAACATGCTGATCTTGCTGCTAAATGCTGATTACGTTAGGAGTAGCAGTTACCTTGAGGAGCCAGGAATACACAATGAACCTTGAGAATGTCTTGTCAATGCCTTGTCCGTTCGTAGTGTTCATATTTTAGGGTCTCTAAAGACATTTGGCAGCATTATGCTAGAAATTAGGGAGACGATTGTGCAATTAAATGACTGCTGAACACTTAGTTGTATTTAGCCCAAGGTATTTATTTTTTTTTCTGGGCATATGGGTGCCTTAACTCATTCAAAGCTCTGTTAACTTATAAAAAATTACGGAATATGAGTTAAAACTATCTGAAGTCCAAAAATACTATTTGCTCTTTTTGCATGGTTTCAAACCAGTTAATCTGACGGACCAACTTCAAGTGAAGGGTTTGGAAACAAAAATAATGGGTTTGTTAAAGACTAAGTTAACCGAGACCAGGAGATCACCGAAGTAAATGTCTCTGGGAACATCTCTGTGGAAGCAGGATGATTGCTAGTTCATGTTAGTCGAAATACGGACTGAAGCGTTTCAAGCCTGTGATACCCCTAGGGCATGGAAACCCTTTGCCAATTGACTAGTATTTGCCTTTTTTTTTTTAATTTCTATTTGTAAAACAAGCTCAAAACTAATATGTAGGCATAAGACCTTAGATTAATTATTGAAAAAAAAAAAAAAAAGACCAAAACAATTTTGGAGGTGATGAAATTTGGTAGGAAGATTGGGGGTTTTTGTCATTATTATATTTCCAGATAATAGCAATATACTCCAGCCTCTTCCTGAAAACCGTTTGTGAAGAGGCCGATAAAAGTGCAGTTGCCACCTTTCTTCCAGCTTGCCTTTGTGTTAATTTAGGGCAAATGTTTCCCTTTTTTTTTTTGCTATAGTTTGCTAGGATTGTTCAACTTTATTTGCCCTAGGAGGGATGCTTTCTTTTTCCACATGTGAACAACCATTATTGTAGCTTCCTGGCAGAATGGATAACAGTTTGGAATGTTATACTTAAAGGTATTATTTTTTTTACGTGCCGTTTCATTTTTTTTCTGATAAGCTAAGATTGGCATGGGTGTACATAGTTCTTTTGATTTGTCAGAAAAATGTTGACGGTTATCAGTATTTTCTTTAAACAATTTTTAGAAGATTTTGATTTGAATTTAGTACTCCTGACAGATGCTAAACTTAAACCATTAAGATCTAAATAGGTGTCTGCCAACGTGATGTAATACACTGTGCGCAAGGTTCTCGCACCGCTCCTGACAGTCCTTGACTCTCCCCTGAGACTGAGAAGACGTTTCAGTCGTTGTCCCCACTAAATCCTCGTAGACTGTATAGGGATATGTCTGTGTGTGCTGTTAGCAAAAACTCAGACTCCCCAGAGATGTGGCCGCTGTAACGTTACGCGAGGATCTGCCTCAGAAAGGACGGACACCTGAAGGTGTCCAGGCAAGAACCAGGCGGCTGGTGAGGCAACGATAGGTGTGGACATGTATGTTCTGGAGTAAGGTTACTGTACTTGTCACCCAACAAGCTCGCTGTTGAAACAAATTGCATCATCTTGTTCAAGATTTTGGTTCCACTACTCATTTTCATTTGAACAATTAAGCTTAGGATGGGACTAAACATTTTTATATTAAACCTGTAACTGGTTGACAAATCACTTTCTGACGACTCTGTTCTTAAAAGTGTTTGCTTTAATGATTTGCCTCTAAAATGTGACTCTTCATCCGCTTTCCTGTTGAAGGAGGTGTCTTATGGACCTGTATGGACCAGGACAGTGTTTTGTCATGTTTTGTTGCAATTTGAGTCTGTTTTGCTTGGGGCATCAGCTTGCCAGGGAGTAATAAAGGGCAAAAAGTCCTCTTTGAATCACTTACCCTTCACTTGCTCTTTTCTCAGTTTGGTCTGCAGCGAGTTGGACCCTCTGATTGTAGAGTACCCTCAGTTGGTCGGAGACCTGGATAAGTGGAACTTCATAAAAGCTGAAAGTGTTCATATTCCTGGTTTGTTTACCAAATGCTGACAAAATCTTTGCTTTTCTGTTGTTCTCTGAAAAATGCGCCATAAAGTCGGTGCTCCTGAGCACCCTCTATTTCAGATGGCAGAAGAAAGCACCCCACCTCTTCATTCCTTGCTGAAGTGTGGGGTCCTGGTGTGCTTACATGGGCGTAGAGGCAGAAACGGAGGTGATGTTATTCTAGCGGTTGTTCAAGGAGTCACTTCTGTAAGTTTTGTTTTTAGAGCAACTGCTTAAATCTTCCTTATCTTGGTAGCTTCTGTTCTCTGCCTAATGTGGATAAATGTGAATTTGATGGTCTGCCACTGTGTTACAGGTAAATACCTAGTACAAAATACTTTTAAAAGACCATTTGCATGGTTCAGATGGGCAGTAGAGTGCCTCATCTGTGATTTCTCAGCTGTTACCTGGAATTTGGAACATTAAAAGACAAAACTTAAGCGGCTCTGGAAACTCACCTCTCTTCCTGAGCCAGCAACGTTTAAATGTTCTCCGCAGCCCCGGCTTTGTAATAAGCTGGTTCTTTCTCCGCTGCTGAAGTGCATTTCCCCTGCTCTGTCCTTAACAGGGGCTGCTGGCTCAGAGTATTTCGGCAGCAGGAAGCATCCCCCCCTCTCCCTCCCCAGGCATGCAGAGCTGTAACCTCATCTACGCAATATTTAATTGCTGGCTGATTAGATAGCTGTTCCTCAAGGTGCGTCAGCGGCACTCCCCCGCTGCGGTAAGTCCTGTAGTGGTGTGTACGTGTATCTCCTATCTTGGCTTTCTTAGAAGGAAAGGTTGCAACAAACGACTAGGTTGGGGATTTTTTTTCCTCCCCCATGGCCAGTGCCGCCGGTAGATGGCATCCTGAGCACGCTGCACGCTTCCCCTGAAGTGTCAGGATGTTGCACGCTCGACCAGCGTGTACAAACGTGTCTTTTGATTCGGAAGGTATTACTTTTAGTTCCTCTGAGTTCATTAAAAAACCCTAAAAACTATTTTTTTTTGGCGGGGGGGGGGCTTATGCAGTATGATTTTTGTGGAATTTGGTAACTTCTCATTTGGCAGTTCCCAACCGTATTTCTGTTGCTGTCCCGTGGCTGATAATGGCAATGCTGCGACCCAGGGTAGGGGCATCAGGCAAAGGGAAGGGATGAGCTGCTCTGCGGTGCCACAGAAGCTGCTGCTTGGAGTTGTACGTTGGTGGTGTTGGGCGATGCTGGGTCACAAATTAAGACTCTGCTGGTGGTCTGGGAGCTCCTGTTTGATAGAACATGTGAGAGACAGTATCTTTCCCCACACTCATGCTTGATAACCCCTACAGCCAACTGGTTTTGTCTCGACAGAAGAAGCCAGAACCCACCTCCCAATCAAGTAAAGCAGGTGCCTTAGAAAAGCTTCATTCCACCTCCGTCTGGCAGCTGCACTGGGCCTTTCATTGGTTTTCTGTTACGTATTTCTGCTCTTCCTTCCTTATTGGCATCCTTTTATGCCTGTGTATTGTTTGGACGGCTTATATTTGCTTCTCGACTCTAATCTGAGCTGGTTCTGTCTATAAAGCGTTCTTACCCGGAGAGAGAGAGACAATAAGCCTTTACCGATAGTGGGTTTGTCTCCAGTTAAGAGATTGCACCTGTTTATTTCTGAATTTATATTCTGTGACAAGAAATGGGCTAAACCTTGGCGCCTCTATCTTTCCCCTGTGCCAAATGCAGTATGTTGCAATTTGTTCAGCACTTTTCCCCCCCCCCCCCCCCCCTCTGTGGTTGACACCCACTGCTGTTTGTAATTTCAGCAGCCCTGGCACTGCGAGGTTGATGGCCTTGCAGAAAATAGCGTGAGAGAGCAAAGTTAAGGGACAGCCTGAATAATCTTAATTGCTATGGTAATTAATTATACAACAGTATCATTTATGCTACAGGAGAAGTTGTACTGAAATCACGAACGATCGTAAACTTTTTTTCCTGCTGAATTTTGTGCAATCTGGAGTGTTCTACAAGTCATGGCCTCCCTACGCGCAGATAAAACTCGTTTCTCTTGTAGTCACGGCACGTCTTGACTCAGCGTTTACGGGAGCGCAGTTAGTCACGGCGCTCGCCGCGGTCAGAGGCAGGAGGTTCCCTTCTGTAGTTATTTCACTTTGTCATTAGCGCGTTAGTTAAAGACTTTGGGTCCTTCTGTATTTCCTCCCTTCCCGGGGCTGGTGAACTGGGCTGAAACTTTGATCTCGTTGGCTTTGGCAGCGCGGGGTCGGCGTGCGGATCGTGGCCAGCTCTGGGTGTGGGCCCTTCACGACGTGACCATCGCGCTGGGCAGCAGCGCCTCCGGCTCTGTTCCTTGCGCACAAGTTCCTAAACAGAAAAACGGAATGTTTTTAAGGATAGGAGTCGTAGCTAAAGCTGGTTCTGTGTTTGTTCTCCTGAAAATGAAGGATTCTTGTTTTATTAGGATGCGTTCTGGGCTAAGTTCCCGGGAACACGGGGCAAACAGGCATCTGAAATTGAGGTTGTCAGTAGCCCTGCAAAATCAGCGGCGTCGCAGGGGAAGATTAAAGCTGCTTTTCCCACTTCAGCTGTTCTGCCCCTCTGTGGTCGTTGGCAGACTGGTTGAACCAGAGGATTCGGATGGTTTTGGGTTCAATATTAGAAATTATGCCCAGCTTAACCTTATGGCCTTTCTCTCTTCTTCCTCTTCTCCTTCCCCCTCCCCACTGCCGCCATCTCGTTATGCTCATTCTGGTCTTGTTGACTTGCACTGATGCAGCTTTGTTGTGCTGTAGGTGGAATCACTCTGGGTTATTCTCAGAATTGAACCTGGAGCCCCCAAGTTAATTTGCACGCTGATGGTCAAACAAATAAGCAGAAATCAGGCCTGAATCAAATGATCAGCAACGTGAGGAACAAGACGCTCCCAAAGTCAGCGTGCTGGGCTACAGCCCGTTCTGGAGAGAGTTTTGTAGGCTTAGTTCAAATCTTGGCTGTGGATTTGTACCTTGGATCAAAGTTTTGTTGCAGGCCCTTCTCCAATATAAAGCAAAGAAACGTAAAACAACAAATAGCTAGTGAAATCCAAACACAATCTGCTCTATGTTATGCTACAAAAATGAATGAACTCTGCCTCCCACCCTCTCCCACTGTGACTTGCTGTGAATAAGCACTGCTCAAAGGAAACTATCGCAAGGAGTTCTGCCTTTTTTCCAGCAGGAATAACAATTGAGCAAGGGAAAACACTTGACTAGTTTTATCTCTGCTCTTCCAGTTGGGCAGGTATAGGTGAAGAGCAGATGGGGTGTTCTAAGCAACACTGAAAGGACTCGCCCTTAGCACAGAAGTAAAGCCCAATATTCAATTATAAGGCTTTAAAAACGTCCTTCATAAGGAGCATCCTGTATCTGATTAGAGCCTTTCTTAGACCCCCTCATGCAGCATGGTTGTTGCACCATGGATTTTGAAGGACAGAAGAACATCTGGTGAAATCGGGCAGACTGGGCTAAATCCGTAGATCTGTTATTTATGAATCTTCAAGCCACTGGGTTACGAGTCGTTGATGTACCTGTTGGATCGCAGGGAAGGCTCCGGATTGCACTGGTGGGAAACCAGGTGCCGAGCCTACAGTCCACATCGGAGAGCGGACAGATTTCATTCTGGGTTTTTCCACTTTAAGCCTTAATTAAAGAGCGTGTAGAAGCTGCTGGTTCCCACCTCTGTTCTGGTGAGTGCACGTGTGCTCCTCCACCAGCAGAGAATGAGGGGCTTGAGAATCCCCCAAAGTCCAGGAGCAAGCAGAGCTGCTGGGTTTCTTGGTGTATCAAGGTTTAGGAGGTTTTATGATAAGGGCTTTGGGAGGGGGCTGGCAAATACCTGTTGGGTGCCAGGTAGGAGTTCTCAGTTGTGTTTTAGAAATAGACAGTTAAGAGGTAATATAATACCCAAATCCAGCTGTGGTTTTATATTTTCAAGAAGTTCTTCCTTAAATCTTCTGGAGTGCTGCCTTCCAGGCTGCGTACCAGTGACTGCTGCGGTCTAGCCAAGGAGATGGGAGAAAGCTACAAAGACAGGAAGAGTTTGAAGAGACTTCAGTGTAAAAGTTGGAGAGAAGGCTTGGGAGATATAAATGAGGTCTGTTTAGAAATGCCAACCTTACAAACAAATGGAATCTGCTTTTTAGTGTTCAAAGATAAAACCCCCAGTCTATAAAGCTGAAAAGGAATATGTTTAAAATCGACAAACGAAAATACGACGGTGTAAAATTCCACCTTTTCGCTGGATTTGTTTGGAAAAGGACTTATCAGTGAAGCGCTGCCCGTGCCAGCGGTAGGAACCCTTTGCTAATGGAGCTGAGCTCTCATCTACGTTCCAGCCACCTCTAATTACTCCCTGACCAATAGCGAGCACATGGCTGCAGAACGAGTGTTTATTTTCTTTCTTGCTTATTTATTAAAACAAAAGCACAAGACAGAGCTCTTCTACGTGTTGTGAACTCTACAATTGTTAAAGTTTCCGAGAGGTCACAAGGGTCCCAGATAACATTAGCAGCTAAGTGCTATGTTGTCCTTTTGTGTTATCAACAGGAAACATCTTTACCAGCACAGGAACTACAGCTTTGTAATTGGCCTGGTGCAAGAACATGACAGTATTTTCTCATCCTATCAGGACTCGGATATTTTGGGAGCTGGTATATAAAGCTCGCAGCACACAGTGTCTTTTGGACATTAGGAACAGGTTCATGTCAGAAATCAGTGTGCTTTGCTATTTTAGTAGTTGCTATAGTTGCAGCATGAATGATTTTTCTTGCCCTGCACAGTTCGGGGTGGTATTTCATTACAGTTCACATGTATATTTTCATTATTTGAGTGCAGATGGACGTATTTAAAGTAATTAACATGGTGATACAAGTCTTGTAAAGAAGCCTTCAGCAAATAAACAACGAAGCCATAAATCATATCAATGCAGGCCTTGTTTAGCTTTCATTAAATACTCGCAGGCTTCTACGGTACAGGATTGAGCTCTATCCAAGCAAATTTCAGATTGACTAGATGATAAAATGTTATATTTGGGCTCTGAAATAAGAAGCGTTCCGTGCGCTGAGTGATCTATGTGTTGAGAGGAACAGCCCTTCTGCCTCATGCAGCTGAGGGCAGAGAAGTCCAGTAACGTCTATAACTAGTATTAGATCAGAGCAAATAGCATTTAAATGGAGCTGTAAAGAGCTGAGCTGGAAGGGGGCCAATATTGCAATTAATATTCTGTACAGAATTACACCACTCGCTGATTATAGCAAACCTCATTCGGACCATTTGATAAAGCTGCAGTGGTTTTTTCCATCGCTGCTGTCACTGTTTTGATCCAAAGTAACTGTAACCACTGCGAAGGGAAAACTACAACAACAAAACCCCAGCGTGATGATTGCCCAAAATTTGTCCTAAAAAGTGCATAATGGGAAATTCTAATAACTGACGGCTCATTTTAATCCTTCAGAATAAACAACGCTACACAACCTCCACTGCAGTAATCATGGCTGCTTTTACAGAGTTCCCGAAGTCAGGGTTTCTAACTTCCACTCTTCTTTCAATTTTTCTTAAACATCCCTCGACTTCAGAAGTCAGCGTTATTTCTATAGAGCAAATTCTTTGGTAGAGATGGGCGAGGGGGTCATTTCGCTATCAATACGACTTGACTTCTACCATGATGAAAGTCAGGATTTTGTTTTCTGTTTTGTTCTATAACACACACACACACACACACACACAAAACCCTCAGCAATTTGCAGGCTCGTTTCAGCACTTGGTTGGTCACTCACGCTCCGTTTGGCACAGAGCAGCACCCCTCACCGACACCGGCCCGCGCTGCGCCTGCCCAAACTGTCCCAAAACATCCTGACATCTCTGGGCAAAGCCAGAGCCGTGCTGCCAGAGCCCCAGTGGCTCTGGATCACTCGTGCAAAATTACGTCCCCAAACTGATCCGCGTGTGTTATGTCAAACACCAAAAATATCAGGGGCTGATGACAACAGGAGTTATTTCGGAGGGGCTGACACAGTGCATAGATGGGCCATTGTAAGAGCTTTTTTTCTCCCTCTTGCTCATTCTTGCAACATGCTGGTGGAGGTGGCGGGAAAGGAAGGAACATTTTTGTCTTCCTGACTTAGGCGTGTGAGTAACCGAGCTCTCCGAGGCAGCAGGGTTGAAGCAGCTTTGTTTTTTCCAAGCAGTATTTTGTGACAGTGCAGCCAGAGGGGTTTAGATTAATGAAGTGAAATTTTTTTGTAGCAAACACGAGGGTTTTTTTTTTTTTTTATTGGGGTAGGAACGTGAATTCAGCAGAGAAAAGAAACAGCAGCTGGAATGGCTGGAAGTTAAAGCTAAGCAAAGTCAAGTTAGAAAAGAAGTGTTTGCTTCCAGCAGAGCACGTGTGTGTGTGTGTGTGTGTGCATGTATTTGCTGCTGGAAGAATTGATGCAGGGGAGAGCTCAGAGGTCCTTGCGTGAAGACGGGCTGTCTCCTCCAAAAGCTGCCCCTTCTCCAAAAGCTGCAGTCCCAGAGCTCATGTCCACGGGCACAGAGCAGACTCTGCGCCGTGCGTCATGTTAAAGGTGATGCTATAAAGGACCATCGTGGTCCCTCACCTCCAAAACTTCAGAGTAAGCCTTCCTAGAGGGTTTTTCCCCCCTGCTGAGCTCATCAAAGCTCCTGCCCTCGCAACAAGCCACACACCTCCACGCTCAGTTTAAATTTCCTGCAGGTGCCATGGGACGTCCCCGGCTGAGAGCGGGGCACCACGCGCTGAGTCAACGTGCCGCGCCGAGGGAGGCTGGTGCCCGTGGGTAGCCCGCGGCAGGATTATGTCTGCTCTCGGGGAACTTCTCACCCACGTTTCCTGCACGAATCCCGGCTGAGAGTGGTGGTTGTGGGAGGGCACGGGGGAAGCCAGTGGCGTGGGAAGGCGTGACGGTGCGTGGTATGTCCCATCTTGCCTTGTTGGGCAGCTGGTACCGAAAATGTTCTGTTCCCTGCCCTCCCTCCACATACACAGCCCCTTGCTGGAAACGCTGCCTCTTTTTTTGGCCTGAGTACCAGGTATTTTCCCCTTTCCCCCCCTTCAGGACACTGGTTACCCTATCCTGTGCCATATGGGTTAGAAGCTGTTGGCTTTGTGCTTGCGTGGGGGATGCTGGCCGCCTATCTCCTGGCTTCTGACCATCTCTTCTCCCCATACCCGCAGAGAGAGAATATAAATGTTACAGCTGCTTTTCCCTGCGTCCACAGTGCATTTCTGAAGGGAGGCTCTCAGGGTGCTTTTTTTATGGTCCAGCATTTAATCGTGCCCCATGCTGGAGACCATCAGCCACAGAACTTCAGTTCAGAGCCATTAAAAAGCTCCATAAGCAGAGGAAAGGTTTCAAGACCATATCGTGGATACGGGGCCGTCTCACAGCACAGGAGGAATTAGCAGGTGTCGGCCACAACAAATTTCCTCCAAGATCTTATTCCTGGTGGTGCGAGCGCTGCTCGCCAGGGGTGCCCGGGTGCTGCAGAAGAGGTTATTTGCAGGCCAGGGCACTGCACAGAGCCCGTGTCCTATAAAGCAGAGCTTGAAGGACTTGGGATAAACCTGCTGGATCTTGGGGAACGGGGCACGACCGAGCTGTGCCAAGGGAAGGTTCATGTTTCGGTGGAGCCTGGCGAAAGCGGTTGCTGTTAGCTGGAGCTGCCAGCGCAGTGTCAGTGCTTTCTACGAAGGAAGCGCGGGTACAGCTGCACTTTGCTCGCATGAAGGGTGAGGCACCCTACGCAGGGTTAGCAAACCAAACCTTCTGCAGGGCTTTGAGAGGCTGCAAAGCACCAAGTTTGTAGCACCCTCAGGGTGAGGAGGTGCCTGGGGCTGAGCTTCTTCACCTTTTTTTTTTTTTTTTTTTCTTTTGGGGTGGCTCCGTCACTGTGTTTATCTTGGTCTACAACAGGGGAAGGACAGTTGTAGCTAATTCCCACGGGCCTGCAGAGCATCAATAAAAGAAACTGGAAAAGCTCCTTGGAGAAAGAGGCAGCGGATCATTGCTATCGGTGTGGCTGAAAGTGAAAAGGCTGAAGAAGCCTTTGGCCCACACGGGGAGGAGACCATCTTCTTGTTTTTCTGATACTCTTGAAAAGAAACAAACAGCTGCTTTTCATTTTCTGCACTAACCAGCACCGTGGCTTCAGCGGGGGTCAGCGATGGGGTTGCTGTCGCAGCCTCCCGTTGCTGCACGAGGCTGAGCTGAGCGTGTGTCTGGGGCTATTGGTGGCACCGCTCAGCAAGAGCAGCGAGCCGAAAGCACCCAGGAGCAGGGAGAGGGGCTGGGGCCTGGTGGTGGGAAAATATCCTGCGTGTTATTTTTTTATTTTAAAAAAACCAAGCAGCAAAACCCGCACAAATCAGCTTGTTTAAAAGCTGGATCGCCCTTTCAGCCATTGTTAGAACGAAAGCAATTGGATGCCTATTAATTTCCCCTTCCATACCGGGGTGTTGAACCTCTATCTGCACTAACAAAGAGCCAACACTGAGCACGGTGCAAAGGATAAACGAACCTTTTCTATTATTCTGTAGAAAAATACACTCTTAAGGCTTCTGTAAAAATACCTTTGGGCAAAACACATTATTTTTACTTTGGACAACATCATTCACGAAACACTACGCCACAAGTTTGGTCTGAAGGAAACCACACACGATTTGACTCTTTTTATCTCGTATCAGCGGCGGAGAGCTCAGTGCGGTTACAGTTCTCCTCATTTCTGAGAAGAGAGGATCATATTTAATCATTGTGTCAGTTGGCACAAACACCGTGTTTGTAGTGAAATGCTAAAAAACAGCACATTTATCTTTCCCTTGATCAAGATTCTTACGATAGAAGCTCTTAACGTTAAAACTCATCAGTAATGAAACATTTGAAGGGCTCAGCTACCCAGCTTGTTTACTGTAACTTATTTTAAAGAATGGTCTGACCTCTCCTGCCTAATATAACAAATACAATATCAGTAATCTCCACCCAAGGGCATTCGTTCCTTGGCAGACTTCGCTTTGGCTCTAAGATATTATTCCTGGACTTTTTTGGAGGGGGGGGGGGGGGGGGGGGGATTACAATGACTAACTTGCTTCACTGAGCAGCACATTTCAAAATCCAACGTGCCTATAGGGGTTGCCTCATAGCACGTCCTTACCAGCTGCACGAGCGGAGAAGCCAAGAGTAATTTGGAGGGAGAAAGAGGTTTTGAAGCCCAGGGAGCGCACTGTGATTCCCCATCTGACCCACACCAGAAGGGCCAGAGAATTTCACCCACTGCTTCCCCCGGTGAGCCCGTCACGTCTGCTCGGAGCCTGGCACAAGTCAGAGATATGCTATTGCGTACGGCAATATTACATCACCCGCTACTTAAACAACCCTAATATTGACCTGCCCTGATTCATACTAGTTTATTGGCACTGACTTGTGCGGGGGGTATCGAGAAGCCCCAAGCACAGCAAAGCCTCCCCTGCACCAAAGAGAAAAGTCGGTCCTTGCCCTGAAGAGCTCACTTGTCACTCACTCTAAAATCGAGCTGGGTTTTTATCTCTTTTGCAGGGCCAGCGTCTGTACAACGCCCGTCTTGCACAGAAGCGTCAGTGAGAGCAAAGGCCGAGAGCTCAGGGAGACAGGCAATGGTGAGATGCAGCGAGTTTTGTGCTCAGGCTGCAGTTTCAAAGGCAACAGTAAGTTTGAAGAATTGCTTTTCTGCAGAAAAGGCTATTTGACCTCTCAGAAAACCGACAGGAGGAGACAACGACGACAGGGTCTCACTGCCTGGCACCCAGGCACTGCGGGGACAGGGGCTCTCGTGTCCTTTTTCAGGAGCATCTCCCCCAGCCACAGCAGCACCTTCCAAATCAGCTCCAAAGGAAAAAAGGAGCGTTGCTAATAGTCACTCTGATTTGCGCTGTGTCAGCTCAGCCCCTGCCTCAGGTGCCGTACAGCAGCTCACGGTTCGTGGGACTATTGCTTTCGTAGAGGTTTGAGTTTCGGTGGTTTCTAACGACTTGTTCAGTTGATATGAAATCGTGGAGGAGTTGAAAACTCAGCTCCTGCGCTCTTGGCAAAACCCAAGCCAAACAGCCAAATGAAAAGCCAACACACAAGGCAGCGCTCAGCCCGCACCCTGTCCCTGAAACGGCGCGTTACGCTCCCCCCCAAAGCGGTTTTCCTCCTGCCACCGATATCCCGTTGCCACCCAGGCGCCAGAGACTCCTTGGAGGCGTCCGGCCATGTCCTGCAGGATCCTCCCCTTGCAGAAGCATCTGGGATGAAACGCCGGGCTGCTCCTCCGCTGCCGCATGGCCAAAGGCACAGGCAGCGGCAAGGTGGAAAAGGCCCAGCGTCGGCATCGCAGCTGCCCTCCCCGCGCCACAGCCGATCTAACAGCATCATAGGAGGGATGGGGCTGGTTTACAAGCAAAAAAAAACCCAGTCAGACAAGAACACCCAGGTGAACTCACGCTGGGTCAGCCTGTGAGATTGAGAGCGGTGGGGTAACCCTGCCAGCAGTCGCCTTGCACTTTGTTCTCTCACCTTTTTTAAGGCTGGAGCCTCGGACGGGCTTTCTTGGGACGTTTAATTGGGGCATGCTTGTTTTGCGCCACTTGTGCTGAGCTAGTGACGGGTTCTGTTGCCTTTACACATACATGTTGTATGTTTCTATATACAACAAGGGTCTCAGCAGGGACGAGGGGTCCTAAAAACATATAGTTAAACATTTAATTAAAAAAAAAACCCTGCGCTATGGCTGGAGAACTTCTTTTTGCACAGACATCTCTGTCTACAGAGTCAAGGGCCCTTCTCCTATTGTAGCCTTCCTCCAGTGCACCTCTCAGCTAAAATCCTTAGGTTTAGAGAGATATATGTGTGCGTGCGTGAGCATGCATGCATGTACATACAGGTTATATAGAGATGTTTTATATACGTTATATATATATATATATATAACCTAATCAGAACACAATGCCTTAACTATGCTTGCTCTAAAAAATGAAGTACCAATAAAAGATGAGTTATGATGTTATAAATCTCTATCAGTCAGGAAACTGGACCTTTGCTAATATTAACAATTGCAGCAGCTCATACTTACTGTCCATGACAGTATTTTACAGAAAAGCAGAAAGCACTGCGTGAAAAACCAAAATCCCAACCTGAGGCCAGCACAAGCAGCTTTTTCACTCGCCCCTCGCAAGGGGGGAAACAACTTTCATTTACTTGGCGGCTGCGAGGGAGCAGGTGTGCAGCGAGCGGCTGACCGAGCTGGAGCTGAGTTTCATGGCTTGGCTTTCAGGGAAATGGGACCAGAGATGTGCACGTATCTCAGTTTCACTGGCTGGTGGCATTTTGTTGTAACCTGGAAGCTTTTCTCTCTGGAGGCTTTCCCCTCTCCTGTCTCGGTGTGTCTCAGAAGGGAATTGAATGTCCCGTTAGAGTAAATGGAGAGTTAATGCTCATATGGTTGATTTAATACTTTGATACGATGTTGATTGAACCCAGATACAAATCCTAAAGACAAAGCCATACATCCTGAAGCATTAAAAATGCTTTATTTCATCTGTCATCCTGTATTGAAGTATTCTGAGCATCTCAGGAAGGCTTAAGCTTCTCTGGACATGGCCATTTGGGCTGGATTGCCAAAGGAGAGTTTACAAAGAGCCAGGATAAATCTACCTCACAAACAAATCACTGCTGTGCTATAGCACCCAGGCTGGGAACCCAGGAAAAGGGGCAGCTCGAGAAAATGTTGGTCAAAAGAAAAAAAGTAAAGAAAAACACAACCTGGGGGGAGGGAAGGGGTTGGCCAAACACATCTCTTGAAGTTTTTCTGCAGGTGGCTTCAGTTTCGGAGCCACTTGTGTCCTTTACTACAGAGTACAAGCTGTCCACAGCCCCTTGAGGTTTACTGAGCTACTGTTAAACTGCTGGAGCTAATAGCAGGGCTTTATATAGACGAGCCGGGGAGAGAACCGACAGTTCAGAGGCCTGCAGAACAGCCTGGGTGGATTCAATTACAGCTTCAAGATGAGCAAGTAAAGCAACAACAAAGGACAGTAGCTTCAGCCTTTGAAATGCCAGCTTACAGCACGAAGGCAGTGAAAAATAATACTTTGTTAACTTCTTGTTTAGGAAAAAAAAGCAGAACACTTCCTTTAATGACACATTAGCTGACAGTGGTGCTTTTATGACTCTCTCGTAGTCACCGATGAATCACTGGATGGAAGCGCAGGGACAGACTGTTCCTATCTAAAGGTTGCCGGCCCAGTGGCTCACCGTCACCCAAAACAAGGCGCTTCTCTTGCTGCTGCTCTCTCTCATGTCATCAACACTAGCAATTCAGCTGGTCCAAGCTCTTGCAGGGCTGATGAGCCCAAGATCACCTCTGATAACCCTGGAGGTTCGTGTGTCACCAGCAGAGCCATGGGTGAAGGCAGCTCCAGTCCCAGACTGGGCTCTGGGCTCTCGACACCCTCACCGCCAGCGTCACGGCCATGTCACCACCACCACAGCTTGTGCTTCCCGCCACCACAAGCCAAAGGTGTCTCTGGAGCTTATCAGGCTTTTCTTCCATTGTGTTCCCTCCTAATGAAGTTCATATGTTTAGACATTTCCCTTCGCAGGCATCCGTTCTTTCCAAATTCCTTACATTTTAGATTATATATCCTTGGGTTTGATCTTTTGCATTAAAAAAATGCTTTCATTTTAAGCTTAATAGTGAGGGCTCAGTGCATCTGCCAGAGTTCCTGGCACAGCTAGTCTCCTGCAGGAGCAATTACTTTCCAGTGAGTCTCTAAAATTGCTTATTTACTTTCACTTGTATGCCAAAAATACTCTAAAATCAGGACAGTTTTTTCCAGTTACACAATCACCAGAAATATCTTGAATCCATACACTTCCACTGTGGTTCAATAGTCAATCTGAAAATAGTCAAAACAGTTTATAAAGTATGTAAAAAGTGTTCTCTCCCAGAGTTAAGGCACCAGAAGCACAGCTCCACATGTCCAAGTCAACGAACACTACAAGCAAAATCAATTCCCCCTTTTTTATAACAACGCAGGGAAAAGACGGCAACCGTGAGGGCAGCCAGTCTCTGCTGCTCTTCAGCAGCTTCCTGAGTGGAATTATCGCAGCCAACCACTTCTAGAAAGTCCTTTCATGTCTGTTCCTGTAGGGTTTATTTACTGCTCTTGGCAAAAACAAAATGACAGTTGATTTCTGACAAGCCGTGAGATTTGGGATATTTTTCCATTAGAGCTTTTTAATTAATTATAGTGAATTTAGAACCTTAGTGTGGGACAGGAGCCGCTCCTACTCTTTTTGATTTATCAAAAGCGCTGATAAAACCTAGTTTTCAACAATCCTCACTGAAGTATCGGATCCTCTCCCCTCCCTGTCTTGAGGGCACAGGTAGCAAAATGTACAACCATCTCCTAAAGATCTCAAAGCGCTCGGCAAATTGAGGGCTCCATTTGTTTTCCTTACTCATGCATATTTTAAATTCCCTTTTAAGTTTCAACGGTTTGCAGGGGTGTAATTCAGAGCAGACTGGGGCCTTACATATTTTGCATACCAACGAGTTATGTGAGTCCAATTTCTGGGAAAAAAAAAAAAAAAAGAAAAAAAAGAAAAAAAAGAAAAAAAAGACTGTATGAGCATTATGATGCATTTGAGGAGTAACTGGCTGGAAAAAAAATTTACAACAAAACCAGAAGGATTTACTTTGTAATTTTAAGTGCGTGTTCAATGAAAGCAAGCATTGTGTCCACCAACAATGACCAGAGCGGAATCAGCCTTTCTCCAAACCTACTGAAGAGCCATGGTCTTAATTTGTAGGTTTAAATTACTGGCACTCTTTTTATATATATATATGTATAAGGCATCTAGATTTTAAATGATATTGCAAAAGTAGAAATAGCATGATAAACCTTCAAAGCTGAAATAAAAAAGAACCTGTGTTTTAACTTAGTGTTGAGTATTTATACAGCCGGCACCATTTAGTCCGGCATGTTTGAATGAGTGCAAGTCTGTGGTTGCAGTTGTGTATAAAAATATTGTAGCCTGCTCCTGCTTTAGGAACTAAACTTCAGTTCCCAATAGCTCCCTCTGTAATTCTCTTTCCAAATAAAAGGAAGAACTATTCCTGGCTCGTAACGGTGTATTTCTGTGGCTTCTTGAACTATAATGAAGGCAGTCTGGAATGTTAAAAATTACATACTCAGTGCCAGTGCTGAACCCACAGTAATTTAGGCTTTAAATGTTTTGAAGTTTACATTTTGAGTCTGTTATTGTACAACTTTTTAATTAAAATGTTGCTGTAGTCCAGATCACTAATGCTTCTTGCTCAAAGATCCATTAACATCTATCTTAAAACCACTACTTAGGGAGTTTGATAATTTTGGTATTGAGGGCTAAGGCCATCTGCTTGGAAAATTATTTGGTTTTTATTTGGCTCCTTCTAATTGTAGAAATTCAAAGACATCTTTGATATCCACTGGATTCCAACAACGGAAACATCAGTTCTCTTTCTGTAAATGCTTCAGTGCTTGTCTCTACTGTAGACTAAATCTTGAAGCAGTTCAAGAAATAAACTGCCAGGCTTGTCACTGATGAATCAGGTTTGGATTTTCCCTGTGCGCTGTAGAGACAATACGTGCCATTGATGCCCATTATCATCTCTATGTTTTCCCATCAAAATGCTACTAAATAAACTGGGAAAATATGACAAGCTCACTTGGGGCTTCTGGATGTCGTCATAACCCAATAATAGCTATTCTTAGGATTAATAGCACCGTGGACTCGTCTTGTTATGATCTGTAGCAGGGAGGCTGTAGACATTTATGCCCTGAAATACGCCTTCACATCTACATCCTATGTACAAAGAAGTGAGACTTGAACCTGACTTTTGCTCTCAGCTTAAGTTAAAAGTCCTCTAGTACCATGTGTAAACAGTGGGAATTTAGTTCAGTATCAGTGAGAGATACAAAACCTGAAAGTTAATGTCTCAAGGCTGGGGGTTTGGGGGGTTGGGTTTGGGATTTTTTTTGTGGAGGAGGGCGGAGGTTGGTCCCTCCTAAAGCCAATGTCCGAGCTGGCCCAGACTTTGAAGGAGAATCCCTCACAGATTTCTCAGCAAGGCCCCCGGAAACATAACTGACTATAGGAATAACTCAGCAGGACAGTAACGGCTTCATGGGGCTCTGAGCAACCTGATCCAGCTAAAGATGTTCGGGCTCACTGCAGGGGGATGGACAAGATGACCTTTAAAGGTCCCTTCCAATCCAAACTATTCTATGATTCTGTGATAATTCTGCATATGGAGGGGGAAGTCAGAGCTTTACAGCTGAAAATACCCGTGTGCCTCCCTGTGCCAAGTAACTCAGTGACCAAATTACATTTAGCCCAGGTTTAGATTCCTCTTTGGCTTGAGGCACCTGAATATGTATCACGTGCACGTGTGTGTGCACATAAACACACACCCCCCCCTCTCTGCAGGACACTACTTTAGTCCTGAGACTGTGGGCCAGCCCACAGCGACAGTCTCCACCTGAAGCAGGTCTGCTTTGTCTGACAACTCATTAAAACCTACAGGATCCCATAGCAGAAGGACCTCCAAATGTGAAGACAAGGCACAGACACTGCAGTCCAGGACAGCAGTTTTTGGACAGCAGGAAGCACCTTGCCCACCCTGAGTCTGTATAATGTACAACTATACAGCTATTATTCTATGTACATTCACTAATTATTATACAATAATAATTTCCAGCATAGCATCCATGGGATTTTTATGCAACTCCCTCCACGCACTGCAAATAGTCCTGAAGAGCTCAGAAAAAACCTCTGGGTGGCTCTGAGCAAGCAAGGAAACAAAGCCCTTTCCTATCTCAAACCCCGAGCCCACAGTCAGTCAGCCAAAAGGTACATTGAAAAATACAGCGGACCTCTTTAGCCTCTGACTGTGTTGCCTGTGAGAGGCTTCAGACCTTGACTTTTATCACCCTAAACCTCGATATTGTGTACCAAGAGAAGCAAACCCCTCTGACAGGTCAAGTCGAATGAGCTCTCCTTATACAAGCCGCGTGCTTTTACCCACAGTGCATCTCCTGATGTGCCGTGGTACTCTGCACCGTACCTTACTTTTAGCTATGAATTTTGATTTTCAGGTGTAAGTAAAACGAGGTGTTATTATTTCCACATAATCAGGGCAAAAACAGTTTCACTTTCTTTGAAGCTTTTTATCTCCCTACAACTGGATTTGAATCTCTGACTTCATCACCACAACCCCAGAGCCATAACCACAAGGCCACATGGTCCCAGAGCTGTTTTTGGAGGTGGTAGTGATGTGAGTTATTTTAGAAGCTGCTAGCTATAAATTTCAGTTATATTTGAAGGAGGGTGAGTTAGCTTTGAAAGTCCTTGGTGAGTCTGTCCTTCAGTGACTAGTGGGCAATTACTGAGGCCGCTGGCAAGAGCTCGAATGGAAGGCTGTCCTGCAGTTTCTACCATAAACCACCGAGTACAAACAAACAGCAATTGTGAACGACAGTTAAACTAATTGTCCTTGTTGGTATTACTATCCCAAGACGGGTTGTGACGCAGAAAGTCAATCTGCACAAAGTCAGTTTTTCATTACAGCGAGCTCCAAATAGCATCAAAACAAGACAATTTTAGACCGCTTGCCTGCGCATGATAAACGCAACCCAGCCACCTTGATGCTTTTTTAAAAAGGCTTCACCCTGACCCTTCAGTTCATGATGCATTTTTGCAGTCTTGGTTTCCTGCCTGAAAATAAACGTGAATCTGCTATTGCATACTGCTTGTTCCATAAACAACGCAGGCAAATGCTGAGAGTTGTGAGTGTAACTACAAAACTGACATTTGCAAGATAAGGATCACTTGCCAAAATAATACGCTGAATTTAACAGACTTGCTTGCCAAAATTCATTCAAAGGAGGGTGCTCCTGGCACCCCCGATTGATGGGTATGATATGAGATAAAAGCCCCAAACAAGAAACGAATGAACAGCAGAATGAGTTGCTAAAAGCTACAAAACGTGGGATTCAGCTCTGTCACATCTAGAAACTGTTTACATTTTTCTTTTCTCATAAGAGTGATTTTCAACTGCAAAGTTAACCACATCTGTGTGAAATGCAGATAACTTTGGGAGTAAAATGATTTCAATCAGAATAAGGGTCATCTGAGAGATGGTGGTAGTTACTCATTCAAGATCATACTTGATACCGCCAGCTCCCAGTTCACGATTGTCACTGGTGTGGCAAAGCGCAGCTGCCTGAGCAGCGTTACTGAGACCAGTAAAACAGACATCGATTTTACTCTCTTCCTCTTGATATAAATGACCTTTCCCATTGGAGATGCTCTCACACAAAAGCCAGACTCCAAGGGAAAGGCGGAGGGCAAAATGCTGCTGTCGCACAAACCCAACAGAGATAGTCAACCTTAAAACCAGAATAATTAATTTTTTCTTTCTATAAGGCATAACCTAGCGGTTCAGGACACGACTGAAGAGAATCCTTCAAGAAGGAAAAAAGAAAACAGGAGGGAATTCCGTGAATCTGTAGAGCTGGAATAGTATTAACTGCAATTGCCTTTAGCTAAGAACTGGCCGTATCATCCCAGGGTGGGATGAATTCTCCATCGCTCTCTCCTTTAAGTACAGACGGAGCCTTACAATTCCTTAGCCTATGTGCTCAGGCTGGGGATGATTAAAATTGTGGGGGGAGAATAAATAGACCTTACTGCCCAGCTAGCAAGAAGAAGGGCAGGGCAGGGAAATCTTCCTGCTCCAGTGAACCTGCTCCTGGCAATGACCGTGCTCATCCCTCCAGTGTCTGAGACAAACGCTGGGACTAAAGAGGGCAGGTGGATCTTACAGATGGCTCTTGTTCATGCCCAGGGCAGCAAATAACCCTTAAGGCAACACTGACCCAGACAAAGACGAGGCTACTGGAAATACTCCCAGAAAATCAGAAAATCACATCAGTCTGATATTGTGGAGTTTACATCTGTGATTCCAGGTCATTGTTACCGACAGACATGCAAAGCCGCTTCGTGGTAAGATTGCTTGGAATATTGTAAAATTTCAACTCGGGAGAAAATAGCATCCTCAGCATCGAAGGTCACATCTATTCTGATACCTGAAAGCATTTTTGGAAGCAGGAGTCCCTTTGGAATTGTAGTGAAAAGAGTGGAAGAAAAAAAAAAATACGAAGGGCTAACGTTACGTGTAAAACGCGTGGGTAAAGGCACCGATAAAGTGCAACCGACCTCTTCTGTTGTCTCTCAGGAAATCAGAAGTCAGTTGTGCCTGTTATAACTATTATTTAATAGTTGAGGAATGGCAGCGTTTAGAGACTTGTGCTCAGCGCTGGACACAGGCCTTTTGCTGAAGAACTCACAACAGCCATTTTGTCCTGGTTTCCAGGAAGGAAAGGTTGCTCCTGGAGCCTAAGAAAACTGTCACAAAAATCTCGAAGGAAGAAGAAAAAAAAACAAACAAACCAAACAAACAAGGAAAACATTTCACTAGAAGCCATCTTTGGAAAAATATAAAAATATTTTTCCATCCAGAGAAATAACTATAAATAATGTTTGAACTATTAAAAGGGTGAACACGCAGAAAAAGGCTATTTACATAGGAGCATTTTGTGCTGTTTCAGTCTAATTTGTCACCGATGTAGGAGCCTCATACGTTAGCTGGAGGAAATCCAGAGCTTTCAAAGGTTTTCTGTCAGGGCTTGAAAAGTTGCCAGTTTTTTTAATGGAGCCGAGCAGTCTCAGGCCTGTTGTTCTCAGAGATTTTGTGAGCCAGGGCCGCATGTTAGCAGGAAACAGAGCCAAGTGGGCTTCCTGAGCGTCTGAGAGAGGAAACACTGTAATAAGCATGGAGGCTGTGGTTAAAAATAACTCTGGTATATAAAGGCTGCAAAGGATCCCCTCTCGCTCATACACGCCGCTGCCTCTTGGCTGGCTGCTTCGCGCTGATTTCATGTGAATGAGACGCTCTGCCATCTCGTCGGAGCAGGTGGTTTTTTAAGCAGAAGAAGACAGAAAACAGTCCGCGAAGAAGTCGAGCACGAGAGAGCTCTTCTTCTGCGCGTTTTCAGCAAGGAGGATCCTAGGCTTTGCTTCAAGAGCATCGTCAGGCTGAGCGAGGCTGTAGCTATGGACAGAGCGTTTCGGTATCTAACTTTAGGCTGAAGTAAAAGTTATGTTGAAAATAACCCAGTTTTCTGTGATATGAAACTAAGAAAAAGGGAACAGGGTGAATCATGCAAGTTCTTAAGCAAGAGGCGAAAGGGCCCCCTAAATGGTTACCACTGGGCCTAATGTGGCTTGTACCACTTCTGCTACAGAAACTTTAATCCCACCCTGCGCCCCCCCCCCTCTCCCGGTGTTGGCCAACTGAAGGAGCTAAATGTGGCAACCACCAGCTGAAAGGATTGGCCGCCATCAATCAGTGTTTTGCAGTCGCCAGGCACTGGTTTCTCACCAAGCAGAAGCCTGCCTGCTCCTCCTCGCTGAATTCATTTTGCACAGAACGAGACCCATCTCTTTTCTTTCAAAGGCAGAGATTTTCCTTGCAAATGTGGGATAAAGCCTACCCTGGTTATTTGGCAGATTAAGGCACCCTTTTCCCTGCTGTAACCTGACACTAACATCCATACTGAACGCCATTCTGAACACTTCTTTGTAGCCCACATTATGCTGTAATTGGCAAAACACATTCTTCCCAGGCTTGTATTTTTATTGCAAACATTTATTTGGCACTTTATGTGGCGAATGAAAAGAAAATTTCACAACTCATTCTACAAAGTTGCATTGTATTAGGCTGTCCCTTGAAAAGCATTTTATTGCTCAAGAATAGCTGTAACCGTTCAAGGGATTTCAACAGCATTATTCTCTTAAACTGTAATTGCTGTATATACCATAGCACCAAATATTAATAATTTTGATCAGTATCAGCCCTGACGACTGGCTTTTAGTGCCATCCTAGAGCTTATCATCAGCAGTAGGTGTGACATTCCTTGAAGGCCTATCAGCTGAACAATTTGGAGTAAATTTTCAGGTGCACGAAAATATAGGCTGAAGTTTTGTTTCTGAATAGAAAGCATGTTCTACACGACACAAAGCACTGTTCCTAAGCTCAGATGTAGCCAGGAATTTAAATATATAAATATCCTCAACGGCAGGCATTAATAGCCCAAGAAAAAAATGGTCACAACAATGGACATAAAGCGTCTGGAAAAAAGTCAGTCCCAAAATATCCCACTGAAGTTTCAAAGCTTAATCATAATGATATAACTAACTGTGATCATGGAAAAAAATATATACCATTCTGAATACTTAAGTGATCTAAGTCTGAAAAGGACTTCACAGTCCAGGAAGACAAATGAGATCAGCTGCTCTATACATACAGCCTATCATGCAAGGATGCCTGTCTTCCTCTCACTGGCTAATTCACTAAGTTCTGATTCATACTTCCATGTATTCAAACAGGGAAAGTAATTCCAGGCAGCGAGCAATACCAATTAACAGTGTCACAGTTAATTAAATGCTTGCTCCAGTATTTCCCATTACTCAACTGCAGGACATATGACTAATAAATAATACAGGTGCAGTACAAAGAAGGTATTTTATAAATGAGAGCTAAACCCCACATGTTCATCACGTTAAACAAGGCTTTCCACCCTACACGCTCTATGAACTCCTACTTTGTGTACTTGGTGAATAAACCTCCACCGATCAGGTAAAACCATAACCTATAAAGATGTTCTGCATGTCAATGAGGGAAAAAATACCCAAAGCCTTTCTCACCTCTAAGTAATTCTCTTCTTGTGGCTGGTTTTAAGCTCAGTCCAGTCTTCTTTCCCCCTCCCCCAATTAAAACCTGTGAACTTCAAAGTGACAAAAAACTCTGCTGAGGCGGCCATCTGCATCTGCGTGCTGACTCAGACTGCAACAGATCTCACAAATTAAAAAGAGAGAAAAAGTGCATCTGATTAGTTCTTTGAAGTTCCCTCAAACAGAATTTTTTCCTGCATTAATTAAACCCCAAACACAGGTCTCACTTCTAAAACCAGTTAACTGAGCACGTCTTACAACATTGCTAATTGTCCTGAGTGGACATAAGAGGTAAGACGTCATTCTCCTGTCATCCCCAACCAATTATGGAAGTTCGCTCCTAAAACGCAGGGCAGGAAAGACATGGCTAGTACGAAATCTCACAGTGTAACAACAGCCACTGTATTCCAGAACTAAATGAGCTTCATCTTATTGGGCTTCCGGCTTCACGGAGGCTATTAAATGTTTGTTCATAATAACAGTAATTTTTCTGAATGAAACCACATAGGTACTTTCCGACCTCTGCCCCTATTGTTCCACACCCTCGTTGCCCATTTCTTCACTAGATACTTGGGTCTGTAATAAAAAGTATCTGGCAACAACTGAAATGTGCTAGTCATAATCAGTGACTGGTATTTTAAGCAGTTTCACTGATGCAATTAAACACGCTTGCAGGGATTTTGAAACTGTGGTATCATTTCACAGTTCTGTAAAAAAAAATTTTAAAATCTGTCAAATGTGTTTTTAATTGACAGCTGAAAGGGACATCTGCAATACAGCACATGTGCATTCAGCACACACACCACTAAAAGCTGGCAGAAACACAACGACATACCTAATCAAAGCCGATAATTAAACAATTGGCATAAATTGTTTAGGTTTGAAGAGTCCCCAAATAAAAAGTGACAAAAAATCGTCCACGGCTGAACGCTATCGTTCTTCACAGAGCAAATTCAAGCAACAATACACAATTACCTCGATAAAATGCATTAAACAGCTGATTTTTTGCATGATTTACTAAACCCTGAACGTACTTTAACGACAGGAACAGTATTTTCTCGCATATTTCTGAGAAAAGTTTTCTTTATAACATTTATTTATTGAAATGGAATTTAAGCTCATTCTTCCCTCGCATCGATGGAGGTCTGCCCAGCTAAAGCGCGCAGCGATTGCAAAAGTCAGCGCTTGACTTTTGCTAAGCTCTGTGAGCTGAGTTAATAAGGCTTTCACTAAAACGAATTAAGATTGCCATCACGATGAATGGCAATGATAGACCTGTCAATAATCGTGCTGAAAAAGCGGAACCACTAACAAATATTTCTGTTCTCTCTTTGGGAAAAAGCCAGATGCTGTATTGAGATCAGACAATAATGATGTTGAAATACTTTCCATTCCAGTAACTAAGGAGGATGTTAAAACAACTGCTGCTCATCTCAAACAACATTAAGTTGCCAGGTCTGGGTAACTTACAAGTGAGTGTTTCGAAAGAACCAACTAAGGCCATATCCAGACGGCTAATGTTTGTGAGCAATCGATTTCAGAACACGGGGGAAGCCCCAGGTGACTTGAGGAACGTTAATATTGTGTCAACATTTTAACAGGGTAAACAGAATGACCCAGACAGGCCTGTCAGCCTTGTATAAACCTGCGCGAAAGACTGGAAGGACTTGATGCATAAAAAAGAATTATAAATAAAGGTGGTTTAGTTAATGGCAGCGGTGTTTTAAACAAGGCAGCGGTGCTGATGTGACAAGCAAATCTCTGTGACGATTTTCACAGTAAGAAACAAGAACATGACAAATCAACATGGTGTGCACACGCGAATTGGTCCAAACGCAAGCTGGTACATCTTGAAATCTAATTTAAATTTCAATCAAGCAGGTTTATTAGTTCTTGATCTCTTTTTTATCATCACTTACCATTCAATGTTGTTAACAATGACCTGGAAGAAAACAGAAACTGTTCCCGATAAAGTCCTAGATGACAAAGATCAAGGAAGTGCAACATAATTCGAAGAACATGCCATTGTTAAAGAATTATTATAACTGCACCATCAAGGCAGAAACAAACACCACACCTGGCCATACAGACAAGCCCAAGGCCATCATTCTAGGAACACAAATATGCAAGCAGCTCTGCTTTTTGGCGCAGGCAAAAATCAGCTCCTACCTAGGCCAACTGGAAAAAAAACTGGGGCAGCGAAATTGCTCTGCTGGAGAAGGCAATTGTCAGATGCCTCTTTTCGTGCTACCTTTCCGCAGTCTCTACCTTCCATCTGTGCAGCCCAGAATAAGCTGGATTCCTCCCAGTTGTGGCAAACATCTCATGATGCTGCACCGTGGCCCACCAGCACTCCCCCGGCTCTGTTCCACCTTCCAGTCTCCCCGCCACACCCCACGTGTTCTGCTTTCACCGTTGCCAGAAATCAAAGCTAGTCGAAAAAGCCTCGAGCCAGCACTGAGTGCAGACCACACGTACATGGTGGTGGTGGTGCCCTTGACTGGGAAGCTGGGATGCGATGGAAGCGCTGGGGGAGAGGAGGCCTTTGCGACACGGTCAACTCGCGGGCGAGCTCCGGTGCAACACCACGGCTGAGAGTGCACAAGTGCGGCCCTTGGCTAGCAGGCTGACTCCTATTTGGCTGCTGCCCCACGTTTCCAGTGCTCAAACGTCACGAAAGATTTTGAAAATAAGCACGTAGTTCGGAGGAGAATCACAAAAAACATGAAAGGAAAATAGGTCATACTGAAAACTTAACGAGCCCCTTCAGCTTATCAAAGAGATGAAGGTTCACCTTTGTCTTTAAGTGCCTGAATGGGAACAAGCTCCAGTCATGGAAGGTGTGGTCAAAAAGGCTCCTTTATTGAGTTAATTCGTGATGTTACTTCAATCAAATAAAAGGCCGACAGGATTAAATCACTCTCCCCAAATTAAGAAATGCCTCTCAAAAAAAAAAAAAAAAAATCATTTTATGTGGTTGTTTACATCATTTTATCAACTTCCTGGAGAGCACGCTCTACAAAGTACTAACTCAGAATCGGCAGTTGTTTAAATTAGCAAATAAAAGTTGTATCGTCAACAGAACTACAACGATTTGAGATGCAGGCAGGGAAATCCTGTGATAAGGCTTGTCCCGTTTCAGCACGGAGTGGCTGGTCACAGTGCTGCAAGTCCTGGGATTTGGAACAGTGGTGCTCAGAGGTCTCATTCTCAGCTCATTTGTTTACCCTGCTGTTACTGCGTTTGCTCTAGGTGCAGTCAGGACGTTCTGAGAACAATCCCATGAGAAAGGAGCTTTTTGTTTGTTTGTTTGCGTTCTGGAATGACTCAGAGTGCTCCAGCAGCCAGGTGACACGGGCATTCTCAGCGACCCCGCCAGCTGCAGCCTCTCACCAGGGGTGCAGTTCATCCCACAGCCCCAGCTTTGGTTCTTCTATTAACATGTGGAATCTTGCTGGCAGTCCCTTAAAAAGTTTTTCTTGATGTAAAAGCCACAACAGAGATCAGCAGCAACACCTAGAAAAATCAACTTTGCCGCACAAAAATGGCTGAGCCTGTGTTTACTTTGGCTGCAGGACAAATCACACATCATTTAGCTCTCCTCTACCCACAGCAGATTAACAAATACTTTCTAATCTCACATTCTTCACATTTATACACCAGTGGCATCACTCCTGTTCAGTGCTGCCATAAATGAGATCAGTGCCAGGGTCTTGGGTTTAGATATTTAAAATAAGCGTTGCGTACAGCAAAAAGCCAGAAAATGTCAGCACAACGATCACGGACCAAGTGGAAGGTCACGGCAAAGTTGTACTCAATTTGTGCAGAACTAGTGACTCACAACATAAATAAATTCTCAAATTTGTCTCACCAGGTTTAGCATAGCTGTAGTTTTTTAGCTTCGCTGCTTTACTTGAAAACAAAAAGAAACTAAAGGCACTGAATTTATTATTTTGTGCACTTGGCTGTTGTTCTCATTACCCACTAAACGCTTCCTTTGTGCAAAGAAAAAACGCAGTTAGGTGACAGAGTCAGGGCAGCGCTACAAACAAACGTCCTTCCAGTGCCTACTGGAAGACAGCATCCGACTGGAGCTTCTCAGTGAAACGTACACTCACAGTTATATATCCTAGAAACAAAATATTTTGTTATAGCTGTTGCTGAAATCACAAGCACATGAACTGACACAGACATTCGGGGTGTGTTATCAAGGGAACATTCACATTCATTCTGAATTCATCAGAGTATATTTTCTTGGCTGACTCACAGCACCATATATACGTATTGTACACTTACTAACATTTTATTAGAGGAAAAGAGTTTACATTGAAAGATTACACAAGTGTGACATTACATAGCTATGAGTCATACATCTTTGTGTACTTTGTTACCATGCATTCAGTGTATTGATTCTGCTCCAGTCACAGAAGTTTGGCTGCTCCTCCTGGCCATCCTGCGAACTTTTAGAATGAAAAGTATAGAAGTTAAACAACAGATATTCCTTCTTTTAAAACATGTGTAGCTATTGAAAAGATCATTTACTCGCCCTAGCAACCGTGCTTTCCTGAGGTGGCTGTGTACAGCCACAAGCCTGGGATGGGCTCTGGCGAACATGCTCAAAATGCTTCTGAGACCCAGAGCCCACCGAGGGCCATCACTCTTCCCCCTCACGGGGCACACGGCGCATGAAAGTGAGAGTTGTTCCCCTGCACTCTTCTGATCTCCAGCTCACTTAGAAACCCTTTCAGAAGTGATGGCAAAGGAAATACGGAGGAGGTAAGGGGAAAGCATAGCTCTTTCTCTGAACAGGCTCTCAAAGAATCAGTCTCTCCTGTGATAGATCATCATTTTTCCTCCTTTAAGAATTGCCACTTTTGCTCTTTCGCTCTTGGATGGCTGCCAAGCAGCCGTGATCCTCAAAAACAGGAGTCTGGGGCACCTTATCAAAAATTACTGGAGAATAGCTCCTTCAGACGGGGCATCTGAGCTAGAGGCCAAGGTAAAGGAGGAGAACAGTCTTCCCTTCTGAAAAATCCAGCCCAGGACCATAAATTGGCTACGACCAGAGGAGATCGCAGAAGCGACTTGCATTATTTCTCTCCCAATGTCACAGGGAAACGTTGATTTTGGCAACCGTTGTGCAGCAAATGGAAACTTTGCTAGAGACCTGGACTTCCATTAAACACAAGTCTCCAGTGGAGACCGTACAACAGGGGCATTAAACACCTTTCTGTCAGTACCAAGACGGTCTGAGACCTTTAGGGTGACCAGAGCTGGCGGCCTCCATCACCAGTGCATTATACGCACGCGGAGCAGGGCATCTGCCTCCCTTGCTGTGCTCGTTACACCTCCCGCTCCCACCCTCGTTTTCTGGGTCCCGTCCCACCACTTGTCCCGGGGACGAGGCCAGGTCGTGGGGCAGCCGCTATGAGGGGTGGGGGCATCGTTCACGGTGTCTTCCTCAGCATCCCCAGGGCAGGGACCCCTCTGCATCCCCCACCCCACAGCAGCTCCCTCACGGTCTCTGCTGGAACTCAGACCCATCAGTGTCCCCTCACGGCACAGACTGGTCCCTCGGTGTTTCCAGGACCCCTCAGTCTCCTCCACTCCCCCACCAACGTCTCTCAGCACATGATCCCACCTCACGGAAGGTCCCTCAGTTCTCCCGGGGCTGGGACGACCCCCGCGGCCCCTCACCCCCCCGTGTCCCCTCAGCCCACGAGGGTCCCTTAGCGTCCCCTGAGCGGGGACCCTTCAGCTTCCCCTCAGAGGGGGCGGGGGGGGGGGGGGTCGCCGCTCCACGGCCGCCCCCCGGCCTAGCGGCGCGCCCCGCGCTGAGGGGAAGGTGGCGGGGGGGGGGGGGGGGGGCCGCCAAGCCGCGCCGGGCCCGGCCCCGCTCCGCTCCGCTCCGCCCCGCTCGGGCTGGGACCGCCGCCGCCGCGTCCTTTTATACCGGGGCTAAATTTAGGCTGCGCCCGAGCCGCTGCCTCCCGCCCGCCCCGTCCGGGACGCGTTTCCTCCGCTCCCTGCAATTGGCTTGAGGGCGCCCCGCGCCCGCGTTATAAGGTGGGGAGGGCGGCTCGCCGCGCCGCGCCGTCCGCCGTCCCGCCCGGACGCACCATGGCGCTGAGCGACACCATCCTGCCCTCCTTCGCCACCTTCGCCAGCCCCTGCCGCGAGAAAACCCTCCACGAAGTGAGTCTCGCCCCCCCCCCCCCCCCCGCCCGTGCCCCGCCGCCGCGCTGAGGCCGGCGCCGCTCATCGCACGGGTGGGGCGGCCGTGCCGCGGCCCCGCTGCTCCCTAAATCCAACACCCCCGCCCCCGCCGCCACCACCACCCCTCAAACGCCACCTCTAACCTTCTCCCTTTTCTCTCTCCCCCAGAGGTGGAAGTGCGACCAGGAGGCCAAGCCCCCCGCCGGCACCTGGGGCGGCCTCTCCCCGCGCAAAGAGGACGAAGATCTCAACAACGTGCTGGATTTTATCCTTTCCATGGGCAGCGATGGCTACGGCCAGGGCGCGGCCGGTGGGGACTATCCCCCTGCCCAAGGGGAGAGTGGTGGCTTTTACCAGACAAACCCGTCCCCGGGATGCTACAGTGCCCTGGAACAGGGCAGCCCCCCGCCTTACAACGCCGGCATCGTGCCGGAGATGCTCCGCTCCGAGATGGACTCCAACTACTGCCCTCCTGGCAACGTCCACGGGCGGTTCTTCGTGACGCCCAGCTTCGGGGGCCCGCAGTTCGTTGAGAACATTAAGCCCGAACCCGACATGGACAATTATGGACCGGTCCTGGGTCTGGTGCCCCAGGCTTGCCCAAAGATCAAGCAAGAGGGCAATGCAACCTGCATGATGGCTTACGAGCAGCCCCGGGTGGCCAGCTCCCCCCAAATCCCCGGGGCAGAGACGCCCCCGCTGAGCCCCGATGATCTCATGGTGAATGACTGCCACACGCAGATGATGTGCCCCTCGTCCGTGTCCTTCCAGCAAAGCTACCACCCAGCCTCCGGCTTCCACCACCCACAGACCCATCTCCAGTACCAGAACACCTCCCAGTTTGGCCTTTTCGAGGACAGCCTGCCCTTACAACCCTCTGCTCCCAGAGGCATGCTCACCCCTCCTTCCTCCCCTCTGGAGCTGCTGGACTCCAAACCAAAAAGAGGACGTCGGTCCTGGCCGCGGAAGAGGACGGCCACTCACACGTGCACCTACGCAGGTTGTGGGAAGACCTACACCAAGAGCTCGCACCTGAAGGCCCACCTCAGGACGCACACAGGTAAATACGGCTGGTTGCCTTCACCCAGAGAGACGCTGCGAGAGCTGAACAGCTGCAGCCTGAGCTTTAACCCTGTAGTCTCTTTAAACTCCGGGAGTATTTGTGGTTGAGCTGTGGCAGGTGGTGGGATGTGTAATGTCTTGAGTGTTTTCCTCTGCCCATGTAGGTCAAACCTTTTCTAAGGGCTTCTGGTGCCCTTTTGCAAAAGATTTTCACTGCAGGTAGAGGTTAGCGAAGGAATTGCTAAAGCGCTCTTGTTTGGCCTAAAAGCGTTTGGATCTCGTTGTAGAAGGGCTTGGTAGCAACTGAAAGGGTAGACCGAGATAAACGCGGAAGGTTGCCTGGCATGGGATGCTGCCCGTACGTGGGAGTGCCGCGCTGAGTCACGCTCTCTGTGATTTCTCCAACAGGTGAGAAGCCCTACCACTGCAACTGGGAAGGCTGCGGCTGGAAGTTCGCTCGCTCCGACGAACTCACCCGTCACTATCGCAAGCACACCGGCCACCGGCCCTTCCAGTGCCACCTCTGCGACAGGGCCTTCTCCAGGTCAGACCACCTGGCTTTGCACATGAAGCGGCACATGTAGCCCTGGAGACTCTGACCTGCCAACAGTGGACGTTGTGTAACTGCTCAGGTGCAGAAGCGTTAAAAACTAGTAGCTGGTACTACGTAGGGAGGCACCGACGCTCTAGCGGTGAAAGCTGAGGAGGATTCGACACAAGGAGACTTAGCCGGTCATCTCCTGCAGAGAATTTGACGTGACTGTGTCAGTGAACCTGCCCATCCGGGTCAGGAGAACAGGGGTTATTTATGCAGCTTCTGTGAAGGGTGAACTCCGTAAGACCCCGTACAGGTTGTATAGAAGAAGCTGTAAATATGTTTTTTCTTTCTGATTCTAACTGCCCGGTCCTAAGCTTTACCAGACAATGTTTGTATGGAAACTGCCTGAAGTTGACCCTAGAAGAGATTAAATGAATGTTACCGTAGCTAACGATGTTAGTTTAGATCTCAGTTGAAGGCATGGCTAAGAGAACACTCCTATTGTTAGACTGTTTGTTTCACAGGTGCAATAATATTCTTGTCTGCCATGATCTACACTAGAAGTACAGGGCTTGATGTCTTGTAAGAAAATAACCTATTTTACTGTAATTTTTTTATATATTGTAAATAATTTTATACAATGAGGAATATTGTATATGTAAATAGAAGACAAATGGGTATTTTGCCTATTTCTGTTTTTATAAAAACGTAATTTTTCAATGTTTGAAAACATTTCATCTTTTTAATAAAATAAGTTTTTAATTGCTGTGATTTTTATTCTCCTTTGAGATCTCCCTGTTACTTTTTCCCTGATGGCTGCACCAACAACCACCTGGTTATGTTTTAAATGATCAACGACTGTAAAAAGACGCTTAAAAAAAATCTGAGCTATGGGTTTTTCTAAAACAGGCTACAGAGTACGTGATTCATTCTCAGCAGTAAACAAGATACAATACGGTGTTTTATCAAAAAATCAAATAGGAAAGCAGACCACATTCAGAATATACTTCCTAAAAATGGTTAAATAAGCAACACTGTAATTTCAGTCTCATTTCTAGTTTATGCTAGACTATTTTAATAGCATCCTTAATGTTTTCCAGATGCAGTTATAGTTTTGCCAGCAGTGTGTGGGTTTTTACTATAAATTTAAACACTGCATTTTTGTAATTACGGAGGCTTATTTTAAGGCATTCTTGTACATAAATTCTCCTCGCTCTCTAGAGCTCAGTGCAGAATTCCACTAGAACAGTAGTGGAATTTAAACATAAATTCACAACACAGGTTAAAACACCTTCGTAACTCGTTCCGCAACACTTACATTCACTTAATAATTTGTAATCCCACCTCGATTTCAGGAGTTAAGAAAGATAGTAACCATTTTGGAAGAAAACAAGATCAAAACCCAGGTTTTGAAAACCGATTTCAAATAACCTGGATGCTGCCCTAGCTGCAGCAGTGAATGGCTGCAGTGAGTCAAATGGAGCCCCCCCCCCCCGCCCCGAGCTCTTCCCCAGCTGTAAATGAGATCACAAGCCCAAGCAGTGTGTCTGTGCAATTACGCTGAAACTCTGATGAGGATCCTCTGTTTTTACAGCTACGGTTTGGTGGTGAGCCTTGATACTTGTAGAACAAAATCACTGTTAATTAAGTATGCAGATTCAGCTTCATATTGAAGCATTTTCCCCTAACATCTGGATACTTGGCACTTGATTTTAATCAAGGTTGTGACATTTTTTCTGCCTTTACAAGTTAGAACACACAAGAATGGAATCAGGAGGAACACATTTAGAGTAACTACAAATATAGCTATTCTTCTGTGAAAGCAAAGTCTGCAGTTGGTCATGTGGAACAGATGTATTTTGGGCTTCTAATCATTGACATGGAAGAATGAGTTCCACATTTCACTTTTATAGCTCTTTCAAAGTGAAATATAAGGGAGATTTAACGTTTCTTCATTAGAAACAAAACTCATATATTTGCTAGAAAAAAAATTGCACAATCTAATTCCAGAAAGTGAGGATGACTTAAAGATGTTCTTAAATTAGCACATTCATTGTTGCAACAGTTCTAGGTATTTCCTTCTCTTTCCCCATAGCCGAAGATTTTCATATTTCAGCACGTCCTTTGGTGTTTATAACTTCAAGAACACAGTTTTTGAAGTGAAGTCTTACCCCTCACCTTTCCATAGTCACCTGGCTTTCCCTGGCTCTTTCTGACGAACTGACAGTGTTTTCAGGCATTCCCGGGTTTCCGTGACACAGTGCAATCTTAAACTATCCCCTTTTCTGTAACGTCATTAAAAGACGCAGAGGTTTGACACCTCGCTGCGGTGGGTTCGGCCACCCCTCAGTGCACAGCCCGGGGAGGTCCCCAGCCAGAGCTCTCCAGCAGCGGGGAGAGCCTGGAAGCACCACGACATGTTTCTCTGGCTCTGCTCGTCCCCAGCCACCTCTCCCGACCTCCGTTAGAGGCTGCACGCCGGCCCGGGTGGCCCTTTGGTCTGGCCACTTTTGCAGCCTCCCAAATTACACGGGTGGAAGGCAGCTGTAGCCAGAGCACTGGCACAGAGCACACGAACTCTGCACAGTGCCTGCAAGCAGAGAGTTTCTCTCTTAGTGCATTCACCAACCCTTAGAAAAACCCTTGTGTGGCTCCTCGGTAGCACCCACCGCAAGGGGTGCTCCCCTCCCTCCTCCGGTACCTCTGCATGGGAGCATCCAAGCTTCCCTTTGCTCCGGAGAATCGTCTAGCTGCGAGGGTCACAACCTCTGCCACTTCTGCTCCTGTTCGCTAGAAGGGCTTCAGATAAGACACTTGTTATCTGCACGATACCGTGTTACCAAACGACGCTCAGATCAGGCTGAACGGTGGAGCCATGCTCTGCTCTGTGGTGTTCACTGTGTAAAGACGAGCAGGTTGTGTCCTCTGAGCTTTTAGATTTGTTGCGTCTCAACTGAAAATAGGGCAAAGCCATCCTCCTATATAAATGTAAAACATCCATGTAAAAAATATAAATACAGGCCTCTGAAAGTGAGGAGGGATGGGGGGGGCAAAACCCGAATAAAAGCTCATGACCAACTTTATTTTAGTTGTTTAAGGGAAGGCATAGATGATAATTTCTGTGTGGTCTTTACAGGAAACTGCAGGTTCTTGAATCTTGAGATAATTTTGTAGCAGAAAGAAAGAGATGCTGATCTCATTCTTCTCACATTCTATTATGAGTAATTGTCAACTCTCTTTTTCCTTTTTTTTTTTTTAATTGCCTTAAATTAGTACATCCAAAGATGTGTCAATGTGATTCCACTAATCTACGTAGCCTCCCCTGGCCAGCAGGAAATCACTAATGCTCTGCAACATCTTCTAATAACAGACCATCAGTCCTCACCTTATAAGTAATTTTGTTCTAATTGACACAAAAGACCCAGAATCCCAGGTGCCTCCCGGGGAGCACAGAGCGAAGACCTGCCCTTCCCAGCTGCAGCTCTCCTGGATTTGCTTTTGGCACACTGGGGAAAGGAAAAAAAAAAAAAAAAAAAGTTGTAGTTAAACCTGTTGGGAGGAAATGTAGAGCCCGTTGTAAACAAGATTTTCACACATATTCTTATAAGGTACCACAGTTATGGGCTCACTCTACTTGCAAGATCGATTGCCAGATTAGATAGAGCACGTTAAGTACAGAAACTACCAAATCCTGCACAACATTCCTAGTGAAAGTTTTAGCAAATATTTCTGAACCCGAGTCACCATCCAGAGGAGTTACTGTTTAAAGTCAGTTAATTCCACTCGGGGTTTCAGAGCGTTGCGTTTCGCTGCGTTGAAAACGGTTTTTCTCTCACTCGCTGACTTCAGAGGAGTCGGTTAAATCTGTACTAGATGGGAACTCCTCTTCAGAGAACACCGTCACACAGAGTCTGTTGCTGCTGAAACAGCACCCAGAACAGAACCCCGTCCTGCGCCCCAAGGGGCTGTTGCAGTCGCTCGGCCCTGCAAAGCAGCCCAGCACCGCCCCAGCACCCTGCGAGCAAGCGGGCAGGGTGCTTTCAAATCCATTTTTTTCTACCCTAAAGTGGAAGGCTGGACTAGAAACCCTCCAGCTTTTCTGGAAGTCCATTTTAGATTTGCAGTTTTGCAGATGATGACGGCTGGGGGAGTTTAAGCTTTAATTTTGGCCATAGCCCTCCTCGTGCAGGGACGGGGGATTTCAGCCTCTGCGAGTCCTCGGTTACTCACAGCCATTTACAAACTGCCTGAAAACATTGACTCGTTCTAAACTTTGGTCCTGCATCCACAAGAAGTGCCAAAAAAAGTTTGTCCATTCTTCAAATTATAGGATTGTGTGGTTCTGTGGTTTTCTGTGGTAGAAGCTCTGTGGTTTCTAAAGCTATTTTGTGCACCTATAACACAGAGTAGCTGTTAGGTTTTTCTTAAATTGAATTTTCGAAGCCAGAATCCCAAGCTCTAGCAATTTCTTTCGCTATATTTAAATAAAACAACTACAACAAAGTCATGTAGCCATCGCTATGGTAACTAGCAGTGTTGGGGGGAAACATAAAGAGGAAAATCCAATCCAAACCCCATGTAATTTAATCGGGAGAAAGCCATCCCCGTTGCTAACCTCCGAAACGTACTTAGCGGCATCTACAAACCTTAAAATTCCTGCGTGTCCTTGAAGGAGCCGCTCTCAGCTGGGTCTGTAGCAGGTCCCACCTGCCAAGAGCGGTGGTTAGAGCCCCTGAAACTCGCTGGCACTACAGCAACCCCCCTGTGCCATCACTGTAGCCCTGGCTCAGGCACAGCTCCGCTCAGAAACGTGCTTCCCATAGATTTGGAGGAGAAGGAAAAGGTTTACAAGCGAAGCAGCAGTAGCCTAAAGCACGTAGCCATACACAATTCACAGTTCCTGGAGGGAACTTATTGATTCCCAGAGACTCCTTAAAGCTCCGAACTATTTGATCCCAAACAACCAATTCCCCATCACTTTGGCTGAGATTGGGAACAGCCTCTGACATGAAACAGCACTCTAAACTTGAAGCAGGCAGAGGAGGCAGGGGTTTATCCTAAACTTGTTAGGCAGAAAATATGTTTGATTTAATCTTTTGAGGTCTGACTTTTCAGCCACAATTATTTGATCTTACAATATTTTATGTAGACGCAAGAAATGAGTCACATGCACTGCTTCATATAATGAAGATGTACTGACTTTACCAAAACCACCTTTCCAAGCACAAGGAGAGCAGGAGCATCAAAGTTTTCATTTGCTCTGTAACCATAGTTAGCACTACTTACCTGCTTATTTACCTGCTTCAATTATAATTCCTTTCAGCAAATCAAAAGTATTCCGCTCTTTGTACTAAGCACAAATTCAGCAACACAGAAATTGCCAATGAACTTACCTATTACAGGTTTATAATTAGATACACTACCCCTTTAAACCACTTTTACTTTGGTTTCCTGCACTTCTAACAGCTCAGAGCATTCCTGGAGTTCTGACCTATCATTATGTCATCAGAAATATCTGGAATATCACGTTGGATATCCCCTGTGATATTTAATATATTAGGCGAGAAGCTGCTGAATCTGAGGCTTAAACACAAAACGAAACACACACCAAAAAAATCCTCAAATCCCAACAACCACTTTTTTTTTACAGCCCGTGCATGACGACAGCGTAAGTGGGTTTTGATATATTCATGATTTTGTATCACAAGCACTTGCACAACAGGAGATGTAGGATGCCTGGGCGCCCTTCCTGCGGATGCAAGGGATGGGCAGAGAGAGCAGAGAGCTTTGTTCTTCTGTGCAGTTTCCCCCTGAAAAGCTGTGATTGAGGACAACGTTTATGGGAAGTTCAACAGCAGAAACGTATTATGTTTGCAGCTGGCAAAGAGTGTTATGAGAATCCATCAATAGGGAAGGCCGTAGCATTTGGAAGAAACGCTGTATCAGCACCAATAAAAAGTTTTAATTGCAGTCATTATATTTAAAAAATGCTAACCAGACAGGAGGTAAAAGATAGTCAGAGTGACTAAATTGATAGTCATGTACAGCAGACAGGAGATTCAGCAATTTTCTCTGGGTAGCGCCTCCCTAAGAAAACTATGACTGCAATTTCAGTGGTAGGGATGGCAGCAAGGGCCCCGAGAGCTCAGGCTTTCGCAACACAAGCTGGGCTTGGGTCGCATTTAGGCACAGCCAACAAATGCTACATTTGCTTTTGAGGTTTAACAGCTGGGCTCGTAGCTTAAGAGTGCCTTTGTGTCCGAGTTTCCACTTGTAAATGCTTCTTCTCGAACAGGATGCCCTCGCTTTTCTTCCCTTCCCAGCAAAGAGCCTCGTGGCCCCTACACGATGCCTCGTACAGCGTGGATTAGGGATGAGAACGTTGTACGTGTCAGCCTCCAAAAACGCGAGTGGGAGCAAAACACGGAGCTGCGGCCCGTGTCTGTGTCAGCGACGAGGAGCATTACACGACGAGAGACGCTGGGTAGGAAGTTGTGCCCGTCTGTGACACGCTACAGCCAAATCCTGGCTTCAAAATGTCAACGTACTAAAAATATTGCTGGAAAGCAATTTCAGGAGAGACCTGCCTTGGCAATCTGCTGTTAACCATGCCAATGTGTGCAGAAGCAGAGTAAATAAAACAAACAGATGGGAGAATAATGAGTCAAAGTGAATAATGTTGAATAGCACGATAGTGAGGTGTGTTTTTCCAGCAAGCAGAAAGGGTTTGTCTCTGGTGATCTCTCTAACCCCTCCCAGTATAAATTGCCTGGATGTTTAGCATTGCGGCACACAAATTGTTTTGGAAAGGGTGCGGCGTTGGATTTTCTGACTGGTCTGTACAGAGCAAACGTGGCCGGGACAAGGAAGAAGGGGAAGGACAGAAGGGAAAACAGTGCGCAGAGGGCACCGGCTGAAAGAAAAAGGGTCTCAACGCAGAGAATCAAGCAGTTGTCCTAAGCAAGGTTCACAGATTTGACACAAAAGCTTGTGAAATCATGGACCAAAAAAAGTAAAGAAAGATTGCCAAAGTCTCAGAGCTCCAAAAAGTAACTTTTCATTTATTATATTAAACAATAACATTTCTCTTATTATATTAAACAATAAACACACGAGATGGGTTAAAATTAAAATACCTTTCAATTTGTTACGATATTTGAAAGATAAATATAACTACAATAATGTACATATTTGGAGATATTAGTCAAATTTAGGTCAACATTGCAGTTTCCACTTTGTGTTTCCACCTTTTTTAGGTCAGACTAGAGAACGTCATTTTCAAAGGGACACCAGAAGAGCACTCTATAATTGTACCAGCAGAAGGAACATAGTCACTAGGAGTTCTCCTTTTAAAGTTAAACTTAAAGGGGAAGGCAGAAGTTGGAAAAATGAAAATTCCATTTTATAACAAATTAGCCTTTATTTATAAAACTTTCAAGTAAAAAGAGCAGTATATCAACTGATAAAACAGGTGTGTCAATGAATAATAGTTAACATATTTATTCTAAAAATAAATCTTCTATGATTCCACCACACTCCAAGCAAAATTCCTTTCTACGCAAAGACGTTTGTTGTGAAGTCTACAGAGATGCAATGGGTGACACACCACAAAACCTTGGCTGTTCCACCGGTGGAGGAAGATACTCGAACTAGACCATTATTAGCACAGATCAATTCACTTTAACAGAGTTCCAACTCTAAATAAGGATTAAACAGAAATGAAATTCCTGAGAGGGAGGAAAAAACCGCAGAAGGAGGGAGAAATCAAACTCTTACACGAGGGAAAGCAACAATTCTACTTGGACCAAAATTCCTTGGGCCTCGGTTCTACAGAATAAATACTCTTCTCAATGGAGAAACACTAAAGAAGAAATAGTAACCCCAAAAGGATTATAAGAAGAATCCAAGAAAAGTGCATTATCTTTGAGCAAAAGATGACAAAAAAAATAATTTCTACAAATTTTCTGACAACAGATTCCACAGACAGGAATTAACAACAACAACAACAAAAAAGGTTACACAGTCAGACACAGCTTGGAATTCCCTACGCTGTGAAAGCACATTACATGAAACAAAATACAGTAAGGACTGATGATCCTCGTAGGGCAGAGATTTCATAAGGAAAAATGTGCCAATATAAAAATATTTCATACAGCACTGTTGTCGAAGTACTACTTTTATGAGCATCTGTTTTTATTGCAGAACGACTGGTATGTTTTACAACAAGACTATTCAAATGTAACTTAGGGAAACCACTCGAGGCAAATGTGAACATACTGGTCTATAAAGGACCACGTGGGTAATTCAATACCTGTGTCCTACATGCAAAGCTTGCATGCGTAGGTTCAACGTGAGTAATTGTCCGTCTTTCCTGTTTGAACTGTTGTGCCTCGGTGCTGTGTGCAATTCACGGTTTTCCATGAGTCATTCCAGCAGTGACGATACTCTGTATAAAACACACGTGTGCCACTATAAAAGCCTACTAAACTCTTGGTGATTGCTCAATGTACCACAGAGCCTAATAATTTATCCGGGTAGAAAGTAGAATCACCTCTATTCTTTCCTCAAAGCCAAGAATGCAGTGGATAGTCATTCCTCCTGAAGTAAAAGCTTAGGTGGAAATGGAGGAAAAACAGAGCTGAAATCCAGATGACAATTATGTGCAACCTATATAACTGGAACGAAGCAAGAAAAACGTGTTTTCCACCTTCGCGTGCGACTGTTTGGGGTGAAGTGTGTATGGGAACAGCTCCTTAAAAAGAATTTTTAAGAAAAGGAGGGGGAAAAAAAGAAGTGAAACTACAAGGAAATGTAGGAGAAAAATCATTGCCTCAGCCTAGGGAAAAAAGAAAAGATGACACCACATGACCATCACACGCAAGAAGATGAGAAATTGAGCCTGTATTTCAAAAAGACACTTTAAAAACTCAAAAGAATGGGAAATCACACCCAGTGCAGATGATACCTGCTTTCTGCCAGGTTTCTCTCTCGCACTTGGCACAGCTAGTGAACACAGTTTTTCATGCCAATGAAAGTAATCTTGAAAGAAATTTCTTAGAAGTTGTCATTTCTCCCTTTTTTTTTTTTCTTTCACCAGAACTTTGAAATTCTAAGAGCCATGATCTAATCTGCATTTCTGTAAAAATTCCATTGCCGTATCCATCTCTGTTTAGAGAACATACATACACACAAGCTTTAATATATAGAATATATGTGCATATTCTACATACTCATTGTATATACACATTTTATGTACAGCACAAGTAACTATATACTAGACATAGCATGTGGACATATATAGTATATACACACACTATTATTACATTATACAATACACTATATATATATATACACACAGACACAAATAATATGGGTTCAATGTACACTGTATATGCACTGTGTATACTCACATTTTCTATATCTTGCATTGTACATATTTTCTCTGCCCAAATAGCGACAGGCCTATTTGTGCTTTAAATTTCACTGTTCTGGAGGAAGAAGAAGATCAGTGGCTTGTGACAGAAGTTTTGTCTCAGAAGAACAAGTGCAGGTATTGTACAAAACGCTGAGTTACAGGTGTTAAGGGAAGAACGTGGGTAATCTTCCTTTTTTATATGGAAAACTGTATTAAATACCACGGGGAGAAATCCCAGCTAAGTCTTCTTCTACTGCAGTGTCTAACATTTTGACTCAAGAGTGTTTCAGTAAAGCTACGGTTACTAAATCTAACACACTGTGCATAGAGAACGTGTTCTGTCCTTGTTCATTTGCTTGATCTTCTGTTACTGCCCAAGCAAATATGAAGAATGAGTCAATAAGGAAATAGGAAAATGAGCAATTAGTTCTAACACTGTGCGGAATGCTGGATTAATTCACATCTCTGGCTTCCTGCTGAACATCTTGAAAACACCGACTCATTGCCTTAGAAGCATAATAAATTACAGTCTTTCCGAGCACTGACAAAGTAGCAGAAAGTCTTGTTATGGTACATAACTCAGAAAATTACTCAAGCTATTTAGCTCATCCACCCCGTCCCACTGGAGTGACATCATCTGAGCAGTAGTCCAAAAGTGGTTTTGCTTTCTGAAATGGCACTATGTATGAATGGGCTTTTATTGTCGCAGGAGAGACACCGCAAAGACTCAGGCCCAAATGAAAACGGAAAGGAGAATCTCACGGGTGGATACAGTTTGTTTGACTTCACTGACAATCCTGCAGCCACTTGATTCTGAAAACTGCTCTTTCACAGCAAAAGTTTTATCTCACGTTAGCTGTCGACAGACCCAAGTTTGCTCTCAGTCCTGCACGCCAACAGCAAAGAGAACCTGTTGACATTGTAGTAGGTTTGATCCTTTAACATATTTTAGAGAAAGACTACCACGATGGGAAGGGATTTCAAATCAGGTTCTGTAAAATCAGAAATATCTTCTACTGCATTCCAAAGGGTCGTCGAAAGACAGTACTAAAGATCATGACATGGCTGGTTTGGGTACTAGAATGCATCTTCTCCCCTTCGGAGGGGAATTAAAGATTCACATTATTGAGAGCACCGTCAGCACAGGCGCCACACAGCAAATGGGGACTGGGACTCCTCAAACGGCACTTTGAGAGACGGGGCTTCACTTTTGCCGTACGCACACGTGAACGGACGGGTGTGCGTGTGCATGCACAGACACACACTCGCCCGTTCACCTGCTCACAAAAGCCTGAGACAACAACTGCCACATCTTAGCAGCATTTCAGAGCTGGAAACTATTGAGAAGATTAAAATGACCCAATCTGATTCTTATCTCTGTGTAAGGAAAGCATCCAGAATAAGGCAATTGCAACAGAACGGGGGAAGATTGTTTTCTTTCAGTGAACAGGCACTATCGTTGTACTGTGAAAAATAAAAGTAAGGAAGCAAGGACGTAAGAACCAGAAATGCATTAAAGATGATGAAGGGATACCGCACTTTCAAAAAAAATAGAGAGAACGGTAGATAAGAGCTGCACCAGTAAAACCACAGAATGTTAAGCTTTGTATTCCTGCAGAACCAAGGACAGGAAAGCAGATGCAGGCTGAGGACGTTTGAAAAATTTTGTGCTAGATGCCTACTCTATTTAGACGTAAAAGTCCAAGGCAAAGACAACTGAAGGTTGAGAATTCCTGTAATCAGAAAAGGCATTTTTAGTGAGTAATTCACGAACTCCTCATAAGGACTTACTTTATGCATGACGTGTAAAACACATTCAGCATTATCCTTACCAGGTGGAAGCACCGAGTTCTACAGGTGTACGTAAAATCTGTTCCTACTTGGACTGCAAGCCGTACGGTAAAGCCGATCCAGTCTCCCAGTACTTCTGTAACTCACGCAGGAACGTGGATTTGGCAAAAAAAAAAAATCTGTTTCAACTTGGCCTTATTTCCACTCAATTATGTTTGATCTGTAACCCCGTAAGATAAGGTCGGTGGAATGAGAGAAACAGAGGTAGGGACTGTCTCACACAGCCAACTGGGTAACACAAACACTCCGGTCTACGCGCTGGCGGCTGGAGCAAAAGAGGGTCAAGTGAATTGCGAACACGGCTCAAGCTTCCTAAGTTTTCCATCGCTTGATTTTACAGGAAAGCAGCACCCAAACTCGTATCACAGTCCTGCAATTGTATTTGCTTATGAGATAAAGCAAGGTTTTTGCCTAATGATTTAATTGCCAAATTATTTGTCCAATTTATTACAACCGAATTAACTCCCTCTTTTACAACATCACATACAATTATCAAAACTCAATGCAAACAATTGTTTACATTAGAAGAGCTACTCATTCGTAGAGGCTTCAAATTCGTAGTATTTTATACAGTTCACGACGTTTGCATTCCTCATACATCAAGTGCCGGATTCTTTTCCAAAAGCCACGTCTCCTGGATAAAAGGGACCGTCTAATAATGAATTTATGCTGAGGACTTTGGACACAGATGACGCAGATGACATCCTGGTTAGCCTACCATGAATTATTAAATAAAAGTAACAAGTGAAAGCTAATTCTATAAATATTATCTTTTCGTGACTTTTTTTGGAAATTCATACTGCAGCTTCAAAAACCCAACGCAATTCAGGTAATAAAAAGCCAGATTCACAAGTTGCAGTTTACTGCGCAACGTTATCTTCCAGATGAAGAATCTTTGCTTTCAGTATCATAGGATCATACGTTAAATTTCTTACAAGCAGTAAATTTTATCTAGAACATATAATAGAGCTTATACAGTGTTTCCTGCATATTATGCACTTGAAAAGCCACAGAGCCCAGTTTGACGTAACCAGCCAGTCTTGTTTAGGGTTGAAGGTGACTAAAATTATTTTCACAACATAAACCAAGAATTTAGTATTTTTATAAAAGCCATGTTTGAAGGTTTCACTTGGACAGGGTGGAGCCAAAGAACCTCCACTTAAGAGCTCGGCATATCGGCCTTACTGAGTGCAATAGCCAACTCAAGGTCTTCTTGTTCTTGCCTCCGCAATCGAGCTAGCCTTTCTTGCTCTGCTTTCTCACTCTCGCGCTTTGCCCATGCCAGCTGCTGTTCTTCATTTCCAAACTAAAAAATGAAAATGGAAAATAAATTAATAAATTTACCAAAAAGCTAGAAGAAATTATGTGAAAAATACAGTGAAGCAGACTTATTAAACACATGAATCACGTATACCAGGCTGTCTTAGGGTAGCTCTTCTGGACTAAGACAAAAATTCCCTCACTGATTTCCTCACTGTATCCTTTAATTTCTTTCCTTAACTTCTTCTTCCTCCCACCAGGAAACTAACCCTTCTGGGCTGCACGTCCCTGCATCCAGCTCTCAGTTTTGTACGAAAACGGCCAGGGGCGCAGAGCCAAACAAAAACTCCACAAACACAAAAAAAGCAAGTTAGTGGTTTGGGAGCATAGCAACCTACATCCATTTTTAAGAATAGTAAATAGCTGGTAAAAAACAAGAGTTATTTACTCTTGTGCAACTCCATTGCAGAGAGTTTTATCGTAGGATTTCCTGCTAAGAGTGAGGGGGTTTAATAATGACTCTGGAGACTGCTGCTTTGTGGGAAGTTTCATCATCAAATCAAGTTACAAAAAGTGTTTCTGTTACTGTCCATAAAAATAGGTGCAGAGTTTTTCCAGTAAGAAATAATGTAATTTACTTCAGCAGAAAACACTAAGGAAATGTAACACATTATAACATTCAGCTTCTACGCCTGTTTGAGCTTCCCAAAACACATTCAAGTACACTGCAGCAGACCTATTCCAAAATTATAAACCAGTATTTACCATTGAAGTATGCAAAAGTTCACTTGTTTCAACTTTTTGCAAAATTATTCAAATATTTTATTGAAATAATAACCATTTAAAACTGAAATACAACCCGTTACTGTTTATTTAATTTTAGCTTTTGCTGAAAAGGATGATGTTAACAGCAGCGTCCGCACAGCTGCACGCAAATGTTTGCATTATATCCCACTTCTAAAGTTTGCTTTGTACTATCTTTTTTTTGAATGTTCAGGAAAACATATTATTTGGGTTTTTTTTGGAAGAGAAAACTACATGGAATTTATAGTTTCAATTTCAGCTGAATGTATACTGCAAAACTTGCCCTGTGGGCCACAACACAGTAACTCTGAACACAGCAGAAGATGCCGTTGCAGTAGCTGATATGGCAACTCCTTCCCAGCGAAGCCTGAAACATTGATCTGAACATTAAGCCCAACTTTCAAGCGCTAGACCTACACCTGGCTGCTACACACCGCGTGACAGCCCCCACCCCGCCTCTGCCACTCCGCCTCGTGTCTGTAATTCACAGCTTTAAATAAATGCGCCTATTTGAATTTCTCTCAACCCAGCTCCAATGCTCATTTACCCATAATTTAGTTAAATTATGCTTTATCTGTGTGCTTCTGGATGCTCTCAATTCCTCCTTTTATTTCTCTCAATATGATCTTGCAGATGATGTGATGAAAAAAAAAATAAAAGGAGTATTTTAAAGTTACTTTTCTTCAAACAACACCTCTGCTTTCATTGCTATCAAAATTTAGACGAGGACCTTTGCATTCAATGTTATTGAAATACAAGAAAAGTGCCACACATTTTATGATATTTTGCTTTTAAAATGAAGAAAACCTACTGTCATTACTCGTTTAAATAACGTCAGCTGACAGGTAAGATTTAAAAACTCACTAAGATTTTTAAATAGGTCATTTTTTTCCAAGATACAGTAAAGATGGACCGAATGGAAGTAGGACTTCTCCACTTATTCCAAGAATTCAGAAAGATCATATAGCTGGGATGCAGAATAACAGTTACTATTTTCAGAAGTACAATACACTTTGGTCAAACCCTCTGGGGTATCTTTTTTTTTTTTTTAAACATTGAGAAAACAGTTTTACTTATATAGCTCACATCTTGGGATAAGTCTTCCAAAGCTTATGAGAGTCCCAATTATGACTTGTTTATGGTACACAAGTTATATTTTCGTGGTTAAAAGTGCTGAGTTTAAAAAAAAAAAGGAAAAATAGGCAAGTGATTCACTGGAACCAAACGTGGATGTGCCTCATTACAAATGGTTAGCATATAAAGTACAATTTTCAGGAGCGTAACTCCGACCATCAGGCAGTGAAGTACACAACAGCTCATTAATGCCACTGACTCCTGCACCAAGTGCCTAGGAAAAGGTATCGTAACTGAATTACGAGTCATTTAATACAATACCAATTTGTTTGCATCTGTCCAGGTTTCAAGAAGTCTATAAATATGGATCACGTATCTGTCGTTTCATTAAAAACCTCTCTTTGCTTTGCTTTTCCAGAAGTACAGTTAGACCCAAGGCATAAATGAGGAAAAAAGCAGACTGCAGCAAAACTAATCAAAGACACAAAAAGCTACACTGACTTGTGTTTACTAAATTACCAGCTCATACTAAGAGAAAAATTTTAGTTTAGTTTTAAGGGCTCTGTTTCTTGGAAATTTAAATGCTTTCTGTTGGCAGAAAGATTGCTCGTCGTCTTGTTCTGTAAACTGAAGCTGGAACCTAGAAATACCTGAAATATGAGCTACCAAAAGACTTTGTTTTGTTCCAAAGAGTTGTAATTAATTCCAGCGGAGGAGTTAAGAATGCAATGAGAATACACTTAAACTCTGGGTGCATGAATTTGCCGGTATCTCAAAGAAAAGACAAATTTTCTAGAGTGCTACTAAAATCTAGTGAAGGTCCTCACGCTGTTCATTTAGTAAAGCATTCCAATTAAAAAATGGGGTTATTTTCAATTACTTGAACCTACATGATTCTATGATTCCCTTGGAACTGGAATTCCATGGACTCAAAAAACCTTCCGTAAGTAAAATTGCTTTTAATTTCCATTATGAACAAAGTTTCCCAAACATCAAGCAAAGAGAAGCACAGTATTCCTGCTGATGAGAAGGTAACTAGTATGCTCCAGACTTCATACAGAAGGATTAGGAACTATCAAGTGTAGCAACATAACTGTGTTATAGGCAAGCTGGAATAAAAACCCCAACAAACTGAAAAGGACAGGGATCAAGTCTCTTTTCAGTCAAATTCAGTTAAAGCTTCTTTTTTTTTTTTTTTTTTTTCCTTACAGCAGCAGAAAGCAATTCACAAAACCAATTAAAAAATTACTTTCATTTGATAAAGCGCCACTTAACCGTAAGTGGCTACTGCTCAAGGTCTCATTTTTCCTACTTTTTCCTTATCTTCTAAAGTGAATCTCATCTCTGAAAACCTGATGGCACAGCAAATTTAACTAGAGCACCCAGCGGGATGGCGATCGAGATTTTGGTTAATCGTTCGATACAATCACTCAGTGTGAGCCACGCTTTTAACTTAACAAACGCAGTCTGTAAAGGAAGATGACAATAGTTGGGTAACAGTCATTCCAGTCCATTGCCTTTCACTGAAGGAAGAAATTAGATGTTGTTCAAGAAATTTCAGATAAAGCAAGTTTTGCGTCTTATTTTTATTAAGAATGTCACCATTTTGTATACAATCACAGAATTGAACTGTGCAAATTCAACAGGCTCGTACTAACTGTGGTAAAGCATACATAGTAACTTGAACTTCAGTATCATCGATAAATTAAAGCACTGAGGCCAGCTAAAAGTATGCACAGACGACCTCAACTAACAATACCAAATAGGAAAGTGATACACATTTACTATTAACTAAGAACTGGGGGAAAAAAAAAGAACATTAAAAATAAGCAACCTGAAAGATTCAGCTTAAAGATCTCCAGTTGTTGAACACTGAACTGTGTCCATCAGAGTTAAGTAGCAGATTAAGTTGGCAATTTCACTGCATGGCAATGTGACAGAACAAAAACACATGAAAGGAGGAAGAAGCCTGAGGCTGTGGATGGAACAGATTTCTATCTACTCATGGAAGCAGCAAGAACCACACTACTACTACATTTACAATGATTTCCAATTCAGTAACACACCTGCCAGCACTAAAAACAAAGCCAGGCTTTTAGAAACCCTGATATTTTTTAATGAACGGGTACTTGGCTTTGCTTTCAAACCTTCTGATACTGTCTTTTGGAGGGCAGTACGGATGTTTCATACTGTTTCTAAAAAACAATTTTGTTTTCTTTGTCTTACAAGGGCTTTTCTACCGTATCAGTAATTGGAACAAAATTCAACAACTAAATTTTCAATCTCTGTCTCATATATGTATCTTTATGACCACATTCCATCATATACAGCAAACATTGTGACAGGATTGTCAGAACTTTTTTCACAAACAATTACAAATACTTTATGGAATCTTTCCCTTTAAGGATTTGTGTCTCAGGATATTGTGAAATTGCTATATAAATGTTTTCAACATTTGTTTTTGAATTTTTACATCATTGGCTTCCAAAAATCAGTTTACAAAATAGCCTCCATGCAACAAAAACAATACACAGATTCTGCTACAAAGAATTTGTGAGTAAAGGCACACTGTACTAAAATAATTTAAATGCAAGTAAACCCTTTAAAATTTAGTATGAAACTTCTGGTTTTATTGAAATAACGCCTTTTTATTACAGAAATATTAATACAAAAACAATGAGGACAGCATGAAGGTACTAAGAGACAGAAGCCAGTGAACAGTAGGTTTGCAGTTAAAACAAAACCCCAATAGATTGCTGCAAGCAGAGCAGAAAGTGGTTTGCTCAGAGACAATGAACTTAACTTACAGAGCTGAAGTCTGCAAACCCCAAGGAAGAGTCTTTAGAAGTTTTACTTGAAGAGGAGGGAGCAAATGGATCTTTTCCACTAAATGGGTCCCCAAACCCCTTTTTACTTTGAAACGGGTCACTGCTGTCAGCCCCAAATGGCTGGAATGGATCATGGGGCTTGGGAAAATCTGCAGACCCAAGGTGGCTTACAGGAGTACTTTTACCTGGAAAGTTTAGGAAAAAAAAAAAAAAAAACAAACAAAAACAAAAGGAGAAAAAGAGAAGTTACTTACCATGGACAATGCAAACCCCTTAAACAGGAAACTGTGCTGATACACCTTAGCATCATCCATTCCTCCCGGGGTGGTTTAAAACTTTAACCAATATAATGGTACTCATTTCTCAATGCAAATCATCTCAAACAGTTGTTTTACTTAAATGGATTTATTCTCTCTCTCACACACACTGCAGTATTAACACCATCACGATTTTAAATGATAAAACCCAATACAAAGACACTTGGTTGGAAGAATTTGACAAACATGACTTTGGTTCATTTTCCAGGATTAGAGACACTTCAAGATTAAGTTTGGGATTATATCAAAGACAAAAAACTTAGAATTATACGTCACAAGGTAAATAATTAATCATAGTTAATAGTTAAATAGACTTAAATAGCAACTTATCTGTGACTTCACAGAATGCATGCATTCTGTTTTTTTCCTGGAACTTTTATCCTTCTACCACCACACATACAAGGGAAAAGAGACGGATTAAGAAGTCACCCTGTTCTGGGGTGCTTGCCTGCAACCCACCTTTTGTAGGTGACTGCTTGTTCTTACATTCCACCCCAATAACAAATGAAATCACAGGAACTATCGTGTATGCTCATTAATAACGGCTGTATATTTTATTTGTTGCTGTTAGAACCTCAGTGGTTAATTTATAATTCCCCTTGCAAAAAGCACTATTTGTTAGGTCAAATAACTAAACACATAGATGTGATTTTTCTTTTTTCCTCTTAAAAAAAAAGAATAAAGATCGCTCCTGACAGGTACACAATCAAGCCTCCAGGGAAAATGCTCCTTGGATGAACAATCCCAATTATAATGCATACTCGACAAATAATAGTGGAAAAAAAAAAAACAACCAAAAAAACCCCAAGAAATATTTTTTAAAGAAACAAAGATTTACAACTGTCTGCATAATAACCTGAATTACATACACTATTTGCCTTAACGAAGCTACCTTTTTTGAAACATCTGATCCTTTGAGCTACAATTTAACAGGAATCTTATAATTTATTCACATCAGGATACTGATATAGCAAAGCACAGGGAAATGCAGCTGAACCCCTAAATTTCAGAGTATGTGCTTGGCACGTCTAAGACACAGCCTGATAGCTTTGAAGAAGGTACTTTGGTAGTTGCTCACGAACTTTATAATATTAGCTCAGATCTGTGGAAACCCTCATCTGTCAAAGAGAAATAAAGACCAGCACACTCGCGCTAAATAAATGACCTACGCAGCAGCCTGCCTTCACCTGCCGTTAAATCATGGCTCAGCCTCTCCCATCCCAGGGGCCAGCCAAAAGTCCCCCTTCCCTTGTGCCCGGCTTGCCAGACGTACAGCCCTCTGCCACCAGCAGGCTCCGCACCTCCTCAATGATCGCACTGACAGGGAGCTGCAGGGATCACGCAGACTCTCACCTCACTCCTGCACTGCTAATGTCAAACTCGGGCCTCAGATGCAATACAGTGACCACTTGCAGGCACTGCGCTTTCGGGAAAATGCGAAGCAAGAAAGTCCACAGCTGACCAAGCAGACAGAAGAGGTGTAGAAAACAAGACACATGCAGTAGGAGAAATAACTGGATTTGTTTAGTCTTAAAGAGTATTCAAAGGGAACTTCATCAAGAAAGAGGTGAATGGATTTAGACTTTTCCAAAAGAGATTTACATTAGGCAATCTGTAACACCTTTAAATCTTAAGAAGACTCAAGACTGCCTGTCTTGTGGGAACTTGTGGCATGCCATCATCATGTCCATGAGGTTTGAGAAATGGCTTCTCGAAATCACACTGGTTTAGCTGCCTTGAAGCTGGAGGATGAATGAGGTATCTTAAAGTTCACTCCAGTACTATTTTTCATGGTTCAGAACGTGCTCCATCCCGGCTAACAGCTGTGGCGAGGATATACGGACCCCCATATGAGCAACCAGATGTGGGACTTCTAAAGAGAGGCAGATCAGACCAGTGATTTGTCCTTCATGGAAGGAAGTGACAAAATATACAGGAAATACCAGCAGCAGTTGCTCTCCCCACAAGCATGGACGGACCCTCCTTCACCACAGTTTCAAACTGCCTCTCCTATCACCAGAGGCCACCTTTCGTTCTCTGAAATGGAGGGCTGCATTTACATCCCGCCCGTCACCATGGCCTTCAGGAGATCCCACCTTCAGTCACAGCTGCGCAGTGTGAGGGAACTAAGCAAACCTGGGCAGAGATGAGCAACTCAGCATTTTGTACGTAACTCTCCAGATAAAAGAGCAACTTATCTGAAATCACAAAGAGAATTACACCATCTCCATGTCTAATTTAAGGTCAAGGCAAAACAAGAGCCATCTCCATTTTGTTCTCCTTCCTCTACTGCCAGCTACTAGCAAGCTAGTTCCCCCTAGTATCCTCCACCCTATGTTGCTCCAAACCAATTTTGATTGATAGAGGTAAAAAATGACCCATTTTAAGCTGCCCTTTTTCTTAGGTTAAATTTGCTGCCACCGAAACCACTTTGTGGAATTGGTGACTGTTAATACAAACACAGGGTTTGCAACGTATTTGCTCAGCAAACCTGTTTTTTTCTAGGTGGCCTGTTTAACGTTTTTGCACGAAGTCCCTAGTGGTTTTGGAACATACACAACGAGCATCGGGGCTTCTCGTGCTTCGTCTTCACAACTGATCACAAAGAATAACTTTGCTGTAGAGGAAATGTCACCATGTATATACTACAGTTACTGCTAATAATATTGAAAACTTCCATTTCACATCCTGAGTGCCATTTTCTTCAGGTTTTTTATATGCTAAAGAAGAGGGCTATAATTTTGTTATTTTGAAGAAAAGGTGAAAGAGGGAAACCCTTATAAAAACAGGTTTGGTTTTTTTTGCAGAGCAATTTTAGGGCAGTGCCCATGCTGAATACACCAAGCCTGGCACTCAGGACAGAGTCCTCAACGAGCCCTCTTTCACTACACTTTGTACGTTGCTTATAGTTTGCTTTAACCTGCCACACTCAGCAAATATGGTTTTGAGGCCTGGCAGAAGTTTGTTTGGTTCAGTTAGATGTTCGAATTTACTCATTTATTAACCACAAATTAGTAATAATGACACCAGAATTATCTTTGACATCCTTGCTGGCTTACACAAAGTGCGAGGCTCCCAGTGCAGTAAATGTACACTCAAGTACACAAAGATTTTTGTACTCCCATGTTTAGCATGTCAAGAATGTGGGTACAGTATTTCTGTAACGTAAAGCAAAAATACCCAAACCACATTAAAAAGTCACCAACTGAACCGAAGGACATTGGTAAAATCATAATATTGCAAAATGTGCTCTCAGTAGTATCTGAGATTGCATTAATCTTACATTCGCTGAAAAACGTTACATTTTTCCACGATACTGCTCATCGTTTTTGAGGTATGGCAGTCTGAAAGTGCAGGCAAACAGTTGTAACCCTTACTTATTTGATTTTTCTGCTAATAGTTTCAGGGGAAAAAAGTTCAGAAAAAAGCAAAACAGGTCCTATTCTGAAACCACAGCAGTTTCAGCAGTTACCCAAGTGGTGCACCCAAACCACACTGAGGACTCACTTCAGCAAAAAGAGATGATGAACAAAATGGTTTACCACAGCAAATGCTGTTAACTTATAGTGAACTCCACCCATACGAAGGCTTTATCTAATTTCATACTCCGCAGCAAACTTTAAGGTTGAGATCTGTAGCTCAAGGCAAATATAATCTCGCTGGTAGGATGCAATTACAGAATTCATCTTGCTGAATTACAAGATACTGACAATGAAACAATGAAGTGAAACATTTACAGTTTTCTCTACATTCCACGTTTCAACAGTGGCCCTAACTTTCTGCTTGGAAGAGTATCTTACTGAATTATGAGAAGCAGCAGGTTTTCATGTGTTTGAAGCCTGGATTATGCATGCTCACAGGCAAACAGGGCAGAGCCGAGATGACACGACTTTAAACTTTCACTAAACAAGTACTCCTTTCCAGGAAACTTTCTAAAGTAAAAAAATATGCTGTAAAAAAGAAGTCAGTCGTGCTACATCAGATAAGTAGTGATAGTGTGAATTAGGTCCATACCTGCAATTATACTCAAACATACAACACCAGGGCTCCTACCTCTCACATCTTTTCTATGGCAGAGAAGCATTACTCTAGAAAACTTTGGAGACTGTGCAGTATGTAAGGTGCCTCCCAGCACATCCTTCTCTTGGCACTTTACCAAATGGATGTAATCATTCCTACCTTACTCACCGTGTTTTTTTCACCATCCTGTTAAATTATCCAGCTCTTCCACTGATGCAGAATAAAACTTTCATAAACTGTGAATTTTAGGAACTTGCAGAAAAATTATTACTGGTTTTCAAAATGTGCTTGAAGGTTGGTTACATTAAAACCAATTTTCTACAGAATACTCAGAGGTATTGGTCTTCAACCGGGGCTATTTCTGCACAGTATTTCACACACGACTGTTTGGTGATAATGTTCTTCGCATAAAATCACAATACATATTTTTAGCAACAGAAGGAAGAATTTTTCCCTATGCAAAAAACCCTCAAGACTGTTTTTGCTGCATATTTGCAAAATTTGCACCTTGAGCTAGCCCAAAACTCTGAAAATCTTAGCTTAAGAGAAATATTCTGAAAGCTACAATCTTCTTGAAAGGTGAGAAATCGTTACACATTCAGCCTAACAATCTGTTCTGAAACAGATTCTGAACAACCCCTTTCAACAATCGGTACTGAAATATCTTTGCTGTGAGAGATCAGCATAAACAACAGAATCAAAGCGTGAATGGAATTTTTAGTTTGTGGCTGGGCAGGTGCTCCACCCATGAGTCATTTATCCTACACAACAAGGGATGCCTGCGTTCTAATGCAACTGTCAGGTCTTCTAGAAGGCACGAAAATAAAAAAAAAAGCTTTCCTGTCAGTCACAAACTTTGAGGCTGAATTTTTCACTCTCGGCTGCAGATGAGGAAAAAAAATAAAGGTAAACAGGCACTTGTGAATAACCCTGGGTACTCAAGAAGCTCGAAGGAAACAGGTGTGTGGTACCACTCAAATAAACATAACGCTCCTGTACTCCTGTGAGCATGGCAAATAAAGAACAGAACTCTATACTCTCCCCTAGACAAATGATTGATGCTCACAACTTCAATATGCCCATGCAAACAAATGGAAGGGAGTTATTTTACTTTTTTTTCTGATTAATACAATTCTTTCTTTTGTTCATAACTCCTGATTATATCTATTATACCTAACATAGCTTCTTTCTTCTTAAAATTATCTCACTAAAGACCTAGAGCAACTTTCTATACAAATTTATCTCCTGGGGACATTGTACATGGTGCAGGTCAAAAAGAATGGCCACAAAAATGTGATGTGTTTAAACACTCAGTATTCATAAGACATTTTCTTTCAAGAAATGAAATCAGTAAATGCACACAACAAAGCATTCAGGCTCTGGTTTGTGTGGTTTTTTAAGCAAGATACTGAACAAACTGTGGAGCCTTAATTTTCACCTGAGACACTGAAGACACAGCATAGGCAAACAAACACTACTAAAAAGCAGCAGAGATCTACACTCTTTTTTCCTCACTGAACACTGTCAATGTGAGGTCAGTGTGAACTGACAGTGCTCTTGTACCGCTTTATAGATGAAAAATAAGGCCAAAATGGTAAATTACATTTAGAGAAGTGACACAGATGAAAAAGAACTGCATTTATCTTTGACATAAAGAAGGAGGAAGCATCAAATACAAAGGAAGACAGCAGCAGAACGGGGCTGTACAAACATCGCCTTTCTGTGAGCTGCTTGCACTGCCCTTCCGATTCGTGCAAGCAGAGTGGTGCCTGACAGCATTAAGCATCTGATCATGCACAGCAGTACTAAGAGGCAGCTAAATCGGTTCAAGGGATGCAAAAACATCCCAGAGAGGGAATCTAGCTCAAAAGCTTCTAGTCAGACAATCCAGGTCCAGGTAAGCCTGGAACACGTGTGCATACCCCTCCTGGGTATCCACTCACTAAAGCTCTGAAGTCAAATTGCCTTCAGGGTATTTTCTATCAGGAGGCATTCTTAGTCATGAGCACTTAAGTGGGCAAATCTAGCTCAAATTTGCCTTCCAAGATCTATGCACCCTACGAACAGAACAGAAACTGCTCTGTGAGTTGGCTGTTGATTTTTCTGGCACTTCTAGCTTCTTTGGGTCTGACAACAATCTTCTGCTGCAACCGCACTTGTCAAGAAAGGGCAAAGGATCCTCACACAAAAGTAGAGAATTATTTTTTCTGCAGATGATGGGTTACAACAGGCATCACAGCTAAAAGAGTTTTCAGATTAGGTCAATAAAATACTAAGATCCTGAAGATCTCAACAGATCTTTAGCAGAACTTAAAGCCTTGATGCCTTTTCATTTTTTTTTAAGCCATCAACAGGTTCAGGTATCGTTTCTCTTTATCTGCCAACTGACAAGATGAAAAAAATAGGGCTTGATCAGTCAGATTTTGCTTAAGTCAGCAGGGGCCTTTTCTGACTGCACCAGTGGGACAGCAGAACACATCTAGCAGTTTTGCAATTTGTGATTTCGTAAACATACTGAACCTTAACACCTTGGCTGGTTAAACTTATTACTAATTGACACCATTACTACCATTTTGTAATAATTTCTAGTCACTCATACTAAACACTGTGCAAACCACTTGCACAGAGGTCTTCTGGGGCTCCACACGAGCCAGGCATCTCTGAGGGACTAGAATCATACTTCCCAACTTAAGGCAGGCTGGTTAGTCCCCTACTCTTGACTTCTCAAGATTATTTCCAATATTCTGACATTTCAAAACCACTACCAGTCACAAAAACAATATGAGAACAGAATTGAAGTCCTTAACTCAAACACAGAGGTGTTAACCACTAACCTCTGAAATGCCAATTTATAAACTCAGTTGCCATCATAGACCAGAGCTACAAAGAACAAACAGATCAAAAAACAAAGCCAAAGTTCTTTGACAAACTCACTGCGTGCAGTCTGGAATAAGAATTTCCCAATATAATATATTTTAATACCTGTATTTCAAACAGCAGCTAAATAAATCCGCTAACTTCTTTCTTACATGGGATGAATTCAATATGTGGTCCTTTGAATTCCAAGCTACATGATATTTTTCTTCTATTTATGTATTGGCATCCCAAAGAAAAACCAAATTTTTAAAAGTACTTTAGCACTGAAGAAGTTCATTATTAGTACAATACCCACCACCTCTATTAGTCACTAATATGCAATATATTTAATATAAATTATAACATTTACAGAGGCTAAAAAAAGCTAGAGTGATAAAAAATAATTCGTTTTATTAAATAATCATTGCAAGAAGAAAGCACACTGAAATTGGAAAGATGTTTTCTTCCTGTGTTTTTTCGGACTTTTCTATTCTTTCAAGGTTAAAAAGGTCAAAACCACTATAAGCAAGCAATAAAAATTTAGAAGAGGTTGAAGGTTACACACTGGTTAGTGGTGAAGGTTCTTCCACTAATATCACTGGTTAACAGTACTGTTATAACCGCAATGTGGAATGCATGGTGCTGCATTTAAAGGAAGTGGTAAGGGTGGGGCAAAAGCAGTAGGTCCCACGATCAAAGCACTAGAGCATTGAATTTTACTTATAACCCAATCACTGACACCCACACAGCAACTTCCTGTACTTTAAAAAAAAAAAAAAAGTAAAGAAAAAAGAGGAAAAAAAAAAATCTGTTTCTCTCTTTTTGTAATCAACAACTTTTACCTAGAAACTAGTTAGCGGTGAGCTCTGACTGATTTCAATCTGCAGTTCACTGCAGAAAACATAATTGTTAATCTGTGAGAACCTATAAAACCCATTTTAACTGACAGGTTTCAGTGTATCAGCTCTTTCAGGCTTTTTTATTCTTAATTACACAAAAGTCCCACAAAACCCAAGAACTAGTTTAAGAAATATAAAGTGACCAGAAGCTCAGTAGTGCTAAGCACAACAGGTAATCCTCCATGACAGAAAATAAAATGTACTTCTAAATCTACAAAACTTAGCTATGTTTTAGGACAGCTTGAGAAAACAATTTGCACTGGAATTTGTCACAGGGCAGCTTTGCTGAAGTACGTCACTACTATTATTTTTGTTACTGTAAGTAATTAATACTGTCTTTTTTTTCCATTTATCATCGCCCATTTTGCAAAGCACAGTCCTATCCACACCTGGATAATTTTTGGTGCTTTTTGAGCATTATTCAAGATGAAGCATCAGTAAGTACAGAAAACCTTCCACTTCTCTCTGAAGAAACCTTCATGTTCTCCAGTACCACCTGGTGAACATCAAATTACTTCAGCCAAGTCCCAGCGGAGCTGTACGAAACCTAACATCAGTTGGGAACTTCATGGACTATGAACACATTCCTGAAGAGAAAGAACAGGCACATACTCCCTTAGGGATTTTCATTAGAACAGTCTAGTCATAAGAGCTAAAGAGCTTTTTCTTAGCTGATCTTCCTTGGCCTAAAAAGAGAATCTTAAAGGGTAAGGGACAGAGATACTGATTTTTCAAATCTTTGCACGTAACTGATATGCAGGAGCTCTGATGTACACGGGTGTCCAGGCTTGCTGCTTCCGAAACACCTTCTCCTTGTCATTCTCTGTTATTATTCACTGATTTATGAGCCTTCCTCCAATTCTCTTTAAAAATTTGGCACTTTACCTTTAAATAGTTATATTGAAAAAAAACCACAACAGAGCATTTAATCAGAAAAACAAAGATACGAAGTTTCTCTTGGACCAAGCACGGATCAGAGCCTAAGACTCTGTAACACCTAAAAGATCTTGAAAGACTTCCGTTCAAAAAGGAGTGAGAAAGGAAAATGATTTATGAAGAACAGAACAAGCGTTTAAGCCTGAGATTCTGCCTAAGATACAACTTTAAGGAAATAATCTCATGATTGTCATCTCCTCTCTTAACCTTAGTTTTTGAGAAGGGAAAGATATGGATCTCAAGGGTGTCTAATCCACGCCACACAGCAAGCGTTTGCCTATCCTGGCCAGATACGAACAACCACAGATAGCTGTGAACTGAGGTATCTAATACAGTCAGCAGATCATAGCTGCTTCTCAATGTCCAAGCTTTGAAAAAAATCAACCACCAACTACAAACAAACAAACAAACTGAAATGACCAACTAATCGTCACTTTACAAGCAGCCAGCAAACAGGTCAGGATTTACAAGGCCAGACAACGATTATCCAACTGCAACCCTGCTCCTGACAAACCTGGCAGAAGAGTTCCCTTAAGCATGGTATGAAGGCTGTCTCACAGCCTGGATATGAGAGCAGCTAATCTGAACCACATATTCCTTTTGCAGGTTTTTCCGAGTACATCTGAAGGCCTTTTGACCCGACCTTCACCAAGGGGTAAACAGAGGCTCTGTCTGAAGGGTTTCCCTGGACTCGTGTTCAGTGCCAAAGCTTTGCTCAGCCTTTGCCTTCTTGAAGAAACAAGACCTGACACCCAACTCCTCATTCATTCACCTGGACAAAACAGACACGCAGGCAAGACAGGAACTGTGTGGCACACTTGGGTCACACCCTGATCATCCAGGACACCCTGCAGTGCCTCAACGGATTGAGCAGACAATGCTTGCATGTCCTGTAACTCCTACAAAACTCTGCATCTAGAAAAGCACTGAATCGAGAACAATCCCTGGAGAATTTCGCTAGTTTCTCCTAACCACAACTACTTGGGAAATCAAACAGTTTTCAATGCTCTGCAAAAGTACTGATTAGTATTTTCTGCTTGACTGTATAGTGTTGAGGACGAGTAAAGCTTTATAAGAGATCTTCATTGCACCTGCCTAACAAAATGCAAGCAAACCATACAAGTGCTTTTCAATATTAAAAATCCCTCCAACAGAAAGAACAGTTTCACTAAAAAAGAGTACGAACTGGCAAACTACAAATTTGTCTGGTAATAACTAGCATTTATTCATCCTTCAGCAAGATCTTTATCATCTACTTGTTTTTTAATTAAACAGACCAATGAGAAAGGTAAGAAACAACGGAAGTTTCTTGTCTGTTTGTTTTCTGAGCAGCGTTCCCATTTCTAACAGACACTTGTATCTGTATCTCTTGCTAGAATCACAGTATATTACTATATAATTTCTCATGCTTTAAGTAACCACTGAAGATTGCCTTAGTTGTGGAAGGAAGGGAGGAGTATAACTGCATAAGCACGAGGCTCACTTGCTTTAAAAAAAAAACCTGCTTTGTTTCCTCCTTAGTCTATTTTATCATAACAACATTTGCTTTTGGCAGAACAGCGGAACCTTACAAATACTGTGTCTCCCAAGAAGAGGGGAAGGCACACACTGAAACAATTTTTTTTAAAGGCTGATTAAAGGCTGAGTGTACACGTTTAAATTCAAAACAAATTATTAAAGCTAAATGTTCTCCGAAATTCCTTAATATGTACAAAAGAGGGAATGAAGAGCCATAAATCCAAAAAAAACAAACCCCATGTAGATGAGTCAATCTTAGTGTAGGTATTTCTCATCTTTGCTGCTACCATTACACTGTATTTGCTAGGAATAATCATGTTTCGAACAAGAAATAGAAAGAAACCACATGAAAGAGCTAATACAGGTAAATTGAGTATTTGTTTGACTCATTCAACTTTATATAGGCCCTTTAAATACTAAATTATTTTATGTAGACATTTCTTAAAAAGAAAAGATGGCCACTTAAATACTTTCCTCGAAAACCAAAGGAAGAAAAATAACATCATTCACAATGGCAAGTAAGATGACCTTCAGCTTTTGTATTTCTGCTTTGATTCATTTGTGTCCTATTAGTTGCTATTTGTCAACATTAGGTATTATGGGGCTTTTTAATTACTAATGGCTCTCTAGTACCTCAATAGTAGAAAATATTTACACAAAGCAAGCATGGAACAGAATGCTTCAAGAACTTTTCCACAACCCTAGAGCATTTCCCAACATATTTTCATCAACAGTCACTACACAGAATCTCATCAATTGATTTCAGGGTTTTAGCATGCATCACCACATCTTAAGCAATAAAATCATGGAATAAGAACAAAATAATGCTGCTGCAGTGGCCTGCTTATAAGTCTATTGTATTAAATAATGTTTTCCAAACCTTGGCTCAATCTATGGGATAGTTAATGACATCTTCAGGACACCCTGCTAACAGAAAGCACTTTTCACGTTATCCAAGGAGCTACCTCTAGCATAACTGGTTTGCAAAACCAGCCAGATCAACAATACCCATTACAAACAGCACAGCTGCAGGGTGCATGCTTTGCTCCAAAATGCAACAGCAGAAAGGCAGCTAATCCACATACCTAGACAGGGAGACCTTACAGCAGTCTTCCAGTACCTAACGGGGGCCTACAGGAAAGCTGGAGAGGGACTTTTCTCAAGGGCATGTAGTGACAGGACAAGGGGTAACAGCTTTAAACAGAATGAGGGTGGATTTGGATTAGATGTAAGGAAGAAGTTCTTCACTGGGAGGGTGGTGAGGCACTGGAACAGGTTGCCCAGAGAAGCTGTGGATGCCTCATCCCTGGCTGTGTTCAAGGCCGGGATGGATGGGGCTTTGAGCAACCTGGTCTGGTGGGAGGTGTCCCTGCCCATGGCAGGAGGTTGGAACTGGATGATCTGTAAGGTCCCTTCCAGCCCAAACCACTCTGAGTCTATGATGTGTTTTCTTTGTATTAGGCTTCCTAACACTGTCAGTGGATATATGAGAATACTAGATATTGACCCACGTTTGGTGCAAAATTATGTGCCTATTCATAAGTAGAATCCAGCTTGATTTTTTTTTTTTGAGCCAACTAAATGTTCACTGCTAGTATTAACTGAACTACACCACTGCTGTTAAAAGGAGATTTGAAACTAACAGCTCTAAGTGGCTTCAGTTCTTAAAACAGTTTTACTGGTACCTGAATATTTTGAAAATCAACTCCAGGGAAGGCAAACAAGTTGAATCTCCATTAAGAGAGATCTTATTTTCAATTCAGAAGATTCCTACACCTCTAAGAATTTCCATACATAATGGACTTGAAGCAGAAACAAGCTATATATTCAGAAAGTGTTTTATATTTAAATTCACACAGCAATGTGTGAACGCAAGAATAATCATACCTGGACATATCAGGACAGGTCTGGCTAGCCCTGTACTCGTGTTCTTCTCAGTATCTAGTGGCAGATGCCTCAGGAAGAACATCAAAACAAGGTAAAGATACAGCCATACTTCAGACTACCTTGGAGACACTGAACAACACAGGAGCCAGAGAGAGTACTTTTGCTTTTGGTAGACCATTTTATCCCTGTGGGATTTTCTTCTAAGAATTACCTAGTTCTTTTTTAAGCCCGTTTAAACGTTTGTACATTCACCATATTCTCTGGCAAAAAAAAAAAAAATATCCTAAATCTAGAGTATAGTATAAAACCAAACCTCCTTGTTTATTTTGAAGGTGCCATTACTAATCTCGCTTGTTGCTGACTTGGAAAAGACAGAAATTTTTATCCCCGTTTTCCCTGCCATAAGTGACTTTACAGATCTGTCAAACCACTCCTAATTACCTGTTTTCCAGTCTGAAGAGTTCCAGTCTGGTTTACTGACAATTTCTGCCAATTTACTGATAATCTCATACCTTCCTCCACGGTTGAAATACAAGATAACAAGATAGAAAACTATCAATGCGTCATTAAGTCCAATAATATATAGAAAATGGGTGGAACTGGCTATTAAAAAAAGAAAACCTCCTTACCACTGGGTGGCTTGGGTCGTGGAGGGACATTTTTCTTCGGTGGTAAGGCTGGCGTGTCTGATTTGCTTTTGAAAGGGTCATCTGAGAATCCTACCCCTCCAAAAGAGGAGGCGAAGGGGTCTGAAGCTACTGACTATGTGAGGAAAAAAAAAAAGAAAAAGAAGATAAGCACATTGTAGAATATCTGTCGTCTCGTGAAAGCTACAAGTTAACTCAAGTAAAAGCATTAACTTCAAAAAATGAGGACAGATTTACAGAATTGTCAGTGGTGTAAGAGGCTAGGTGCTAGGATTCCATTAACATTCAAAAGTACTTCTGCTCTTATTCACTTCAGTGCTTCTTGAACTTTTAGTCCGAGCAAAAAGCTGATGAGAAAAATAAGAGGAAGTAAAACTCGACTTTTTACTATTTGGCAGTGAACAGCCATACTCCAGTCTGGACTTCACTCTGATAAACAGAACCGCGACAGAAACTGGAAAAACACGGTAGACTGCAGAACGGATAGCTTTTTCCCAAGCCTTTCTTTAGTTGCACACAGCTATTCATCTTTTTTGTAAAAGCTCAGGGAAAATTCCAAAACCATATGTTAAGCATTTTCTATATTCAGCTGGCTCTCGTGAAGGACTCTCCTATTGATTAAAAAATGCACAAAAACTTATGTCGTGCAGGGAAATTTATCACGCTGAAATGAAGAAAGAGGAATTTTGTGGGCAAAGCTAAAGCTCGCAGTCCGACCTTCACCAAAACTTCTAATTCAAGCCACACACATCAATATTTGTAAAGACTGTTGCCACCTAGCGGAGAACTAAAACCCCCACAAAAAATAGCAAGAAAAGTCAGGAAAAAACCACAAGTTTAATTAGTCAAAGTGATATGATAATCTCTTTTCTAGTTAGTTAACAATTACTCTACAATGGTCAAGCGTTATTGTGGAATTAAGTGCTGCAAAAATTTGGGCAACTGACGTCAACCGTGAATTCCAAACTTCACCTCAGAAAGCTAAGAGCAGACTGACTGATCCAGACCAGGAGGGAAGGACCTTGTTGTATTTGAAACAGCCTATATACTCAGTTTATACCAGGAAACCAAGGGAACAGCAATTCTGTTAAAAGCTATGAAATGTCAGTGCACCATGTTTTCCACCTTTCTCTGGCTCCCTGTACTCATGGAGAAGGTTAGGAACAAGCCAGGATACTACGAGAGATGAAGTATCCAAGAAGCAGACTTTGGGACTTAGGGGAAGGTCGGACACTGAAATATATTCGTATCTGGAATAACAACCTTTTCTTACAAGTAAATACTAAAAGTTATTGCTTTTGCTCCCCTGGCATTTGAAAACATTTGTGAAAAGCTGATTTATCCCTGCTGAATCTACCAGTCCTGGTAAGACTTTGCCATATCTGAGTCGGATAGAAAATGCTTTGCTAAGTAACTACTGAGGTTGATCAGAAAAAAAATTAACAAAAGTGGGTTGTCAGCTAAAGAGTTACAACCATAACACTCCCTTAAAAAAGAGAACTATCTGTACATACATTTTTAAAAGGACAGTTGCTTTCCTTGTAACCTTTACCTTTGACATCTGACTGAAGTCTGCAAATCCCTCACCACTACTGAAAGCACCACTTCCAAATGGATCCAGTGTTCCAAACGGATCTGAAAGATACACGAAGAAAAGAAAGTTATTTAAAAGTAATACTTAAGAATTATGAAGTATGTTTGGTGTCAATGAAGTACAAAACTAGGCAGGTGATCGAAAACCATCTTCATTTTGACCTGGCATGAGACATTAAAAAGGAACTCCCTAAAGCAATAGGTTTTCTACCAGTTGTTTGGAGGAAAAAAACCCACAAAAACCAAAAACAAAACAAAAGACAAGAAAAAGGTTAAGTATATAGCGTACGCGAAGACTTAATCTTGATAATCCATAACAGGACCACAATGATATTTGCCAACAGTTCACAAGATACTGCCTTTATTCTCAACTTTTACATTTGATTCTTGTTTCATAAAGAGGTGTCTCCTTATTCATCTTCATGAGGAAATTTTTTCTGCTTACCTGGACCTTTTGAAGAGATGCTGGAAGACGTAAAAGGATCACTGCTTTCAAAAGGGTCAGGCTAAATAAGAACAGATACACATAATTATTCTTCTGCTGTACTGTGCACTTGTCTTCTTACGCATACCAAAATCTCTTGCTTTAAGACAAATTATTTCCAATTTCAGACCACTCTGTTCACTGGACATATAGTAGGATAAAACTGACTGACTAGATGAAATCTGCATTATTTGGCTATCGATAGCCTTGAACAAAGCACCAAGTACCTACAAGTGAAACATGTTCAAGTGAGAAGTGTACCAGGTTGAAACACAAATATTAGTTACCTGAAAATATTAGTTACCAGGGCAAAGTAAGAAATTACAGCCAGAAGCGCTCAGTCTTTCAGCAGCAGAGGCTGAATATTCAGGTCAGGTCTTTACATTATTAATCCAGAGAGTCTGTATATCGCTTCATTTTAAATAGATGGTGTTTACAGTCGCTCTTCAGTTTGAGAAGTTTGCTTTTACCCAAGTACAAACCTATATTGCAAGACAAACTAACCTCCCACTGACGGATCCTGGAGTAGCATTGTAACACTTGGGTGGCAACAGTCAATGAACGCCAGAAGGGTGTGGGAAAGGATGAATTAAAAAAACAAACCAAAAAAATCCATATCTTCCCCCCAAAACAGCCACAGACACGTAAGGACAGCTTAAGAACCGTGGCGATACGTTTGACAAACGCGTTCTGTGCAGTCCTTCCGCTGTGCTGGCTCTGCTGCCTGCTGGCGGCTCAGCAATCCTTCAGCCAGATCAGCTCCTCAATCCCATTCACTACGTGACTGCACAAACACAAACGTCGATGGAATGGAGGTAATGGCATGAATGAGTGGTGCTGGTGGCTTGAAATTCCCAACAGAGGAAAAAAACCAGTCACCTAACTGCATCTTCATGGTGAATATACATCATTATCATGGAACTGGAAAGAACAAACTGCAAACTGCCTTAACAATCCATACTTGAATTTTAAGAATAAAATATTTTATCAGTTAGGAGAAAAGTACTTAGTGATATTTGGTTCCTTTTACCTTTCAGACAACAAACCTGTCAATAGTAAAGAAACCTATTGTGCGTACACTTAAAAATTACTGACCTTTGCGGGTAAAGCGGGTGGTTTTGTGAACGGATCTGAGGTAAATGGGTCACTCTTCACCTGTTTCTTGAAGAAATCCTCAGGGGCAGAACTACGAAATGGGTCACTTTCTTTAAATGGATCACCTCCAAATGGATCTAGAAGGAGAATTCAAAGGTAAATAAATAGAATGTAGCTCCTAGCGAGTCCATAACGAACTTTTTTTCTATATTTGACCTCATACCCGCTGATGTAATTTTTCTTATAAAAACACAGAATGATTTGGTAAATCTGATAAACTTCCAGATACCTTTCTAAGCAGGGTATTTACTAAGTTTGAACAAGTACATGTTTATATTGTTATGAACTTTAAGTGATTTGTTAAGTTTATTAATAGTTACATGCATGTTATTAACTTACTGATCCTGAATGCACACCCTATTGGTTTTCTATGTTCCCACATGCAAACAAAAAGTCTGAAGCCAGGGAAACCTTGGAAATCTCTATGTCTGGCTACAAATTGTTCATATCACATCTGTCCTGTCATCAAAAGGGCTATTACCTGCTGGAGCAGGTGGCTGCTCTGCAAAAGGATCATGCTGGAATGGGTCACCTATGCAGAATAGAAAAATCATTCGGTTTATCCGCTATTTAGCAAAATGATAAAAGTTTGTGAAAATACCATTTACTCAGCAATTGGTCTTCAAGGTCTCGGGTAAGCCATGGGTCACTTACTGCCTTTGAAAGGGTCTGCTCCCTTAAATGGATCAGATTTGAAAGGATCTTCTGACTGGAATGGGTCTGTATGCAATTCTTGTGTATTATTGGTAAACATCAAGGCTTTATTCTTAAATGGATCATCCTAAAAGTGAAGAGGAGAAACATTATAGCAGCTTACCACGATTAAAATGCTCAGTTACCCACTTTGCTGAAATTCCATGCTATCTTGGTTCCTGTTTAATAATCTTAAAAATTACTTCCTAAAGAACTTTCTAAGTGGCTTCTAAGCAGAAGTATTTACACAAGAGAAAGAAACATGTAGCCCGAGGCTACACAGAACATCAAAAGATAACAATACATATAAGACTAAAGGTTAAACTGTTTCTCATATTAATATATTCAATTCTCAAATAATTAAGTAACAAAACCAAACCAAACCCCCAACCATCACGCTACCAAAAAATTCTTTGCTCCCAGTTATTTTACAGCTCAGCTGCAGGTAAGACAGTTACTTAAAGGAAAGGACACACAACTCAATTGTGGACCACAAACACAAGAAATTACTACTGAGTAGTCATACTCAGCACTGCTGCTTGTTAACTCATTCTTGAGCTTAAAGCTCCAGGTACTGATTTCACATTGCAAACACTACAAGGCAGGGGAATCTTCACCCCAACAGCCGGACAACAGAGAGGTTTGTCAGCAGAGGCCAACCTATAGCTTTGACAAGTTACAAAAAAATCCTGCCCGAACAAGTAGCAAACTAAAGTTATGAAACCTCTTCATCGCATTTGACTGCATACGATGCCCCTGCCTTTTGTCTGGTTTGGGTCTCCCCCATCAAACCAGTCCTGGCCACAGCAGCCATACGTGCAGACAGCACCCGTACGACCCAGCTCCACGACAAAGCCATTCAACTCTAAGTAAGAAGTATCTACTAACAACTACCCACTTACACTGCCTCCAGCACTAGAAAGATACAGATTTCTTTGATCCCTTTACAAGATGCAGATGAAGAAGTCTTAATTAATATTTCTCAGAATAGCAGAGAGGGAGGTGGGGAGAGGAGGAAGAGGAAGGAAGAATTAAGAAACAGGAAAGGGGCACAATGGTTTAAAAAATTTACTATGAACATATACTGGAAGTGATTCTTAGGTTTTGCAAGTAAGAGAAACATCTGGAAGTTTCCACTGGAAATTAAACATAGTATTTATGCAAGCCATGCAAGCACAGAAGCTGAGCACTATGGAGTTTTAAGACCATGTATCTCAATGTATTATTTTTAATCTACACTTTTCTTGTTTTGAGCATTTTTACAGAGAACGTGTAAAGCAGGGCATAAAGGCAGCATGCCTGCTGAATATTTATTTTACACACTATACACGATATATATTCAACTTCGTACTAAACCCACAGTAAATACTGTGCTTACAAGGATTCTGGAAAATGTGTTTCCCCAATGAGGATGCACAAATTAGATGTGCAAGTAGAATCAAGCAAGTATGCAACTTCTATATTTAAAGTGAAGAAATAGGCTTAAAAATGAAAAATCTTGTGATTTAGAGTACTATTAAATATCCAAATCAACATTAGATACCCAAAAGAAATTGACTGGAAAACTCTTTAAGAGCCTGAAGGATTTTATGAATTGGGAAAAATACTGATTAAAAGAAAACATAATAGATAAATGATGCTGGAATTGTTTAAGCAGAAGAGAACTATCTATGTATTTTGGGAAGGGAACATGTTTTTTACCAAAATAAGTAATAAACAGCTCACTGCAAAGGAAAAATTCGTGTAGCTTCTTTTGGAAATAAGAAAGAAATACATGATTAAAGGCAAGTTTACAGCAAGAGAAGGTACCACCTTGGTAAACTGCGAGAGAAAAACCGAAATCCTCACACAAGATCTAACCCAAAGCCTAAAAATCAGGTTTTCCATCAGCATTAAAATCTTTGCCTGGCCTTGCACCGGAGAATGTTGCCTTGCAAGGATCACAATATTGGCTAAAATACTAAAAGCCAACTGAACAACCTTCTTCACTATTTCACATTAGGTGCAAGTCACAAACCTAGTTATTGTAAAATACACTGAGCAACAGTATTTTTTTTTACCATAGCTCCATAATTGCTTCTTTCTGTCTGCCCAAGGCCTTCACTTATGTCTGCTAAATTCGTCAGACTACCACCATGAATCCCATTGAGAGCTTCATTATATTCTTCTATGCTCTTATTGACTTCTTGATGACTCTCTTGAAGTTGGGAAAGTTTACTTCTCGCCTAAGGAGTGAAAAATGCCTTAGTATGTTACACGTTCAATAACACTGTTATTCTCGTTAAACACGGTTGTCAGACAGTTGCATTTCGCCCCCACCAGAGCTGAACTTCTCTGGACTCCAATTGGGAATTAACTTCCTAAGCACCAGTCAAAAAAGGCTGAGCTCATGAACCGGTATTTTTTTTGTCTCTTCTGAAAAATAATCTGATATGATTGTTCAACTCAGTCTTTCAAGAAGCAAAAAAAGAAGTTGTATAAATTACAGTGAATACCTGGTTTATTTCTTCTTGTGTTGATTTTAAAGATTTGATTATTGTTTCAAGCTGTACTTTTCCAGCCTGGATACTCTGCTCTAGCTGAGTCTCTTCTTGCTGGAGGCGATTCAGCTCTGCTTTTGCTCTATTAAGGTCATCTTCCTGTAATTTTAAATCTGATTCCTGAGATTGAATCTGCATTTTTAGTGATGAAATCTGAGACAAAACGTTACACAAATCAGAAAGAAATTTGTAATAAATGTAACTTAATAAGTTACAAATTCATAATAAATAATAGAGAGTTGTAAAGCAACTGTCAACTGCTAAGGAAGATAACAAGGACTTAATACAAAGAGCTGCATGCTTCTTACTATGTTACACAAAATCCTTGATAAAAGCACATAGGACGTTCAATAAAACCAAGAGACGATAATATTTTAAACAACAAAGATACCACACTAATTATAAAGGTAATTAAAAGGTGTTTCTTAGATGGGTACCTTGTAGTTTTCAGAACCTGGTTCCTTTTCCATTCAAACATTTATCAGGTATCATAAAGTTGATTTTTAACTCTGATAAGAGTTAAAATGACACAGTTGCATACAACTCCCCTTATACCCTTTCTTACATGACCTTATATGCCAAGTTTCTACGTTAAGACAACGTGCTAGCTACATCAGCAACCGTTTCCCCCAAAAACCCACTTTTAACTCAGAATACTGATGAGGTACACAGTGATCAATATATCCACCACTGCCTGTAGGCTGTCTCATGGGTCAGGAATAATGCTTCTCAACTGCCCTATTAGCTTGAATAAATGTTTCATATATCCACAGATCAATAACAGTTTATGTAGAAAGGGACCCCTGGAGATCACCTGGTTCAACCCCCCATTTATGACCATTATGAAAGGTACTTAGGTTGCAAAATCCTTTCTTGGACCCCTGTATTTGTGTGGAAGTTGCTACTTATGGTAAAAGTGAATAAAGAAAGCAAGCTTACTCATTACATAAATAGAATTTCCTTCAACAAAAGACAATACACTTGAGCATGTCCAGAATTAACGTACACTCACCACCTGTGTTTCTTCCTGGCATTTCTGCCTTACATCGTTCAGCATATCTTTCAGTTTGGCTTTCTGCTGGTCCATTTCATCCAGGCGGTCTTGGGCGTCTTGTTTCTGAGCCTCTAGCTCTTGCAAGTTACTTGTCTCCCTATCTAAATCATTCTGCAGTTCCTGAGGAAAATTCCACAGTTTGAGACTTACATTTAGCTGTTGTCTTTCAGGAACGATCAACCACAGACAAACAGGCTAGCAAAATCCAAAAGATTTTCTGTCCTATAGGCTATTCCCTGCATGCGTATGTTTTGTTCCTGCAAGAATTTGTACCAGACATCAGGAAACAAATGAGTGCCCACAAGATGGAAAGAGACTGACGCAGAGCACATGTAATTGAGCTACCCTAATTATCGAAACAAATACTCTTTGAACGATGATTCCCTAAATTACAGTGTTAGTCAAGCACTAACAAAAAAGATATTTCAAACTGTTCACATATCTTCTACTTATATTAACCATCATCAGAAGAAAACATTTCTGACGGAGAATAGGAAAATAAAGACATTTCTGTAAGTTAGAGGAAAATCCCATGACAGGAGGAAAGACTTGCCCACATAAGGAAGACAGAAGAAAGAATGCCCTGTGTATAATTTCAGATTAAAATGAAACCTAACTGATAAAGAGTTTTTACCTGAACTTCGTTGGTTTTCTGTCTGATTGATTCTTCCTTTTCCCTAATGTCCTGCTCTAGCGAGTACTTTTCTCTGTAAGACAAACAAGCACATTCATTCATGATTAGTTAAATAATACACCACACACACACGCAAAAAAAAAAAAAAAAAAAAAAAAAAAAAAAATCAATGAAATATTATTCTGCAAACACCACGCAGCCAAAAATGCCAGCCCATATTCTGATCTATTCTTTAAAGGAGTAAAGGTGTATATATATCTCTCAATTATTCTTTGAAAAATACTAGGAGTAAAGGGGTGTGTATATATCTATCTATCTATCTATCTATCTCAATTATTCTTTGAAAAATCCTATCTGTTCCACAATCAATCTTCTGAAGTCACTTGGTAGAATCCAGGCTGGCTTTATGTAACTGGCTAACTGTGGGGTGTCAGGGGGAGATTTGCCACCAACTTCAGCGTCAAGTAATGACAAACTGACTAAAAGAAAACAAAACTAAAGGACACATCAGTACTATACACTTAATCCGTTCTCCTACTGCAAGATTTTGGTAAGAGCCCACAACTATTACCTCTGCAGCTGTGCAATTTCTTGGCTAATATCATCCAGTTCCTTCACGCCTGTAAATTCTCCTGATCCAACGGAACTTGAACTATCCTGTTAAGAATGAAAGGGTCTATTAAAAAGCCAAGTCATAACACAAGATCTTCCTTCACAAAGGCTGAGGACAAAGGTGGGACACAATCCTCATCATAGGCATTTGCAAAATTCTGTGGGAGACATCAAGTTATGCAACAGCCACGGAGCGTGTCACACAATTCTACCTGCAAGACAGGAGAATTTTCCCTAAGCCCGTTTAACAGATGGGATGGCCGAAATACACAGCAGTTAAAGGACATGCACAATGTCAACAAATAAACTGCAGGCAATGGCAGAATTAAAATTCAAAACCGAAAACCCCAGCTCTGCTATAGTCAATACCAAAGCTTCCAGGGAACTTAATGAATCCAGATTGTAATGTCACTCTTCTTAAGCCCTGCCACAAATCAATGTCAATTTCTGCAATTATACCAATTTTCCTGTAGGTCATTTCTACAGCCATTCAGTTGTAGATCAGGGAAGGTGCAGCGAGTATCCCTTGCCTTTTACACAAGAAAATTGTCATTAGAAGTTATTAAGAAAAATCTCAGCATTTGGTATAAAATTTGTCAGTATTATTAAAAGGATTGCTAGTTCTTTGGAAAAAAAAAAATCACTGCAACTGAGCAAAAACTGCAACACTGAACTCACTGCTGGCATGACAAATCAGGAGAAATCAGGATTCCTACCACTTCTAAATAGCGTTTTAAAAAGAAGAAAGTACAGTTCGCTTGCTTTGCTCCTTTTGACATTGCTGAGGTAACCACAGAAAGTTTGCCTTTATTCGATTTAAAAAAAAAACCAACAAGAACCCAACCAACAAACCACCAACAGATAGCACAGTAAAATGTGACATTTTTTGTGGAAACAGTAGGTGAATATACAGTTTAAATAAGTTAAGTCCTCACTTTTGTGTGAGCATTTCTTTTGTTAATATGTCATTAAGCAATCATAAATAACAACAATCCTGCCTAATTCCTCAAGCTACCAAATCAAGAGCTTCTAATACCACTTTTATCTTTCCAGACCAGACACAGATTTGCTGAGGGACCCGTACTTTATGCTGTACAGGATCATAATAAGGTGTTACCCAATACGATTACGAAACGAGTTCAAATGAGCTGCTGCCTTGGTTAGAACACCACAGTTCATTGTTCCACAGAACAGAAAACTAACTGGCCATGTTCACAGTAGCATACCATTTATTTCATGTTATATTCACCTAAAACCACAGCAGATGAACAAAAAGATACAATGAACTGAAAATAATGGGAAGCTAAAAGCTCTCGCTCCAAAGTGTGTTTACTGCCCACAGCTTCAGAGAACTGGTACACGAGCAACTCTAACATGCCAACACTGAGCTGCCTGTCAAAGAACTTCCTGACAGACCAGTGCATCTCAAACTGTTCAGGGAAGCAGTATCACCAGGTCAACAGCCAATACTGGTGACTTCACGCTGCTGTGACATTATCATCATGCCAAGAGCCAGTGTCACAGAACACAAGAGCAAAGAGACAGGAGAGGGTGAAGAAATAAAAACTGTTTCAAAGTCACAAGCAGCGTACACAAACAAATCTGCATTCTTTGGACGTTACAATTACTCACACGACGCATTTCTGTTAGTGCTGAGATCTCAGTTCCTACAGGGGTCAAGTAACCTGACAGAGTCTACAGAAAAAGGATATAGGAAAAACCTTAAAAGGACCAGAGCAACAGCAACAATTAAAATAGGTTTAGAGACTCAAAAGCTTTCTGGTTAGGGAAAGCAAAAAAAGTAAAGGAAAACACTATATAATTTATAGAAAGGATGAATTTATTGACATGACAAAGTATTTATTCATTTAAGTTTCAGAAATACACTAACACATTATCAAGGAAGGGACAAAGCAGCGTTCAGTAAAAGCTTATGTGCTTCAGTAAAACAGTATTAACAGTGATGGATATAGGACTGTGGACCACCATGCTACATGGGATCAACCAACCACCAACTCCCAGAAATTAGAAAGTCATCGCTCTTCATTTAGCCATTTAAAAATTTTACATTTTATTGGAGGAATTTGGTACTGATGAGAGTCAGGGACAGGCTCCTAAACCAGCTTTTAATAGTTCCCTGAAGTAAAAAAACCCACTTCTCTATGACAAAGGAGTATTTTTCACGCTAGATTTTTCTCAGTGTTATTATTCCTTTCTTTATGGAATATTCTACTGCATTTTTCTTTTTTTTTTTTTACTTACTGTCTTGCGTTGTTAAGAATTTATGTCTATTTTCAAATGTTACAGAATTTTGTAAGAGGAGACAAGAAAAAAAAGGCATTTTTTTCCCCAAATAAACACTCAAAGCCTATTACTTTCAAAGCACAAAACCTCAGTATTATGTTCATATAATCAATGACTTACCTGTATGGGAGTGTTCCTCTCTGAGGGAGGGATCATATCTGGGGATAACACTTGTGGAGGATCAATCCCTTTACTGACCTTCTGCTGAATGAGATACATCGCTAGTGCAAACTGATCTTTGCTCAGCTTTCCCATCTGTCTTGTGTCTGCCAAAGCCCTGGTAAAAAATAGATCATACTTATAAACAAGAAAAGCTTATTTCTCCTCTACCAAGAAGCCTGAAATATACATAGACATGTAATCTTCTTTTGATTCCGCCTCATCAGAGCTTGTTTATTCTAGTGAAAGAGTTCCATAAACAGACCGGTATTTTATTAGACATACTGAACTGAATAGAACAGCGTTAGTCTGAGAAAATATTTAGAGCACTAGAACTTCAAAAACAAATCACAATTCACAGACTGACCTACACCCCCCTCCCAGAAAAGTGAAGCAAGTATTTATTTCTCCCATGTTTTTCCATATAGCCCTCACGTTGTAGTATGGCAACAGCACAAGGAAAAGAGGTTGGGGGTTTTGTTTGGGTGTGGGTTTGTGGTTTTTTGTTTGGTTGGTTTTTTTTGTTTGTTTTGGGGTTTATTTTTTTGTTTGTTTTTTTGGTTTGGTTTTTTTTTAGTGTTAGGATCACAATTCTGGCGGGATAATCTGACTTCCCAGATCAGCAAGTTACAAAAACACAGCTACTAGGGAATTCTTACCATATATGGGCTAGGAGATTCTGAGACAGACCTGAATGCATAAAAATGTCCTTTACTTCTTGGCCACTCACAAAACCATCCATGTCTGTGTCTGTTTTTAAGAAAATGTCATCGTATCGCACTTTTTCAGACACTGGTACTACCCAATTCACAGATGGCTGTAAAACAAAGTTTTATATTTCAAAAGAAGATAAACAGTCTTTATCAACACCATGAGTATTTACAACATTATTCAGAGTCGAATGTGCTGAACATCTTGCACAATCAAATCTGACTGGTAAATAGGTATCTTCCCTTTTCCCATGAGTGTTTTGGCTTAACACTGATAAACAGCTATTCGTCAGTCAAAAAGCATTTATTCTTTGGAAATACAGACCCAACTAGGCATACTAAGTCCTCATGCTAATAACACAGCAGCTTTATAAGGCAGATCAATGATTTCTTTGGTAGTGAAGCAGATACATGAATAAAACCTTTCTATGGTTTCATTTTCCACGAAAAGTGAAAATTCCCCCTAAGATTTGCTAGAACCTCATGGTCAATCTGACTAAAATTCACCTGCTCTTCTGCTGTTCTTGCAAGTCCTACCATTCTTGTTTCACTCCCTCCACCCAAATCACCCAACAAGGAACACAATTTCAGAAAAGTGCTCACATGAGGCAGAAAAAAAAAAAAAAAAGGCAGTTTTATTTTTTCCTGCAGTTTTCTGGTACAAAAAAAAAAAAAAGAAAAAAGGAAAGAAAAAAAGATTTGTACCTGTGCTTGTTTGATGCTGTGTTTAGGAGACAAACTCCCTGTGCTGTTCAGGCTGTTGACACTACCATGAGACGGGGTAGAACGGAGGCTATCTTTTGGTGGAGGACTTGCGGGTAGAACAGGAACTGCACCAGGAAAGACAGGCGTCTTCTTTCTTTTAGAAGGTGGTATGAGAGAAGGGGGTAATAGTGAAGGAACTGGCTCTTTCTCAAGAGCTCTATAAACCAAATGCATTGCCTGCAAAGGCAAAAAGGTCAGATAACATTAACAATTAGAAGAAAAAGCAACAAGATTCTCCAGTGTCAAGTCATTTATGCATTAGTAAAACAAAGACAGTAAGAATAGAGATGTAAACCAGAGCAGATAATTTTGAATGTAATTCCAAAAAGTTTAATCTCGATGACACAGGCAAGAGGCAGTAGATGGATCTGAGAAAGATCATTTAAGAGCTCCCTGAGAACAATTTATATTAGAACAGTCGACTGTCACAGAAAAAGCTACAAAGCTCTTGAGAAAAATAAGAGCGATTTGCTTTAGCAGACACACTGTGAATTGAGAATTTAAAGCAACCTACCACAGCAAACTCATCCTTGTCCAGGTGACCATCTTTATCAATATCACTGAGGTCCCAGACCTACAGCAATTACAATAAAAACAACGATTTAGAGAACAAGTTACATTTTCTGCTTTTGATGTTAATCATCATCACATTAAACACGCTCCCTAAAGACTCCCACTAGATTTTCGTGATGATCATATTAGTTATACTAGACCTGGCTAAACACTCTGATGAAACAGACTGGATTAGAGTTTTCTGGCAACGGAATCAACACTGGCTCTAACAACTTCTGGATGCAACACAGGCAGGTTTTTCATCTTTTATGTTGCAATTCAGAGTCATCAAGCTGACTAAAAACATCCAGAGGTGGCTTTCAGAATTGTCCAGAGGGTGTGGGCCAGCAGATTGTCCAAATTTGTCTTATAAGAAAGCTAAAATATTTTAGAAAAAAGTCCATACATTTCCAATTTGCATTCCATTCCTAAATTTCTAGTTCTCTTTTTTAGCAAAAAAAATACGTCCACCCCTCAGAATTTTCTATAGGAGAGAATTTAAGCATCTATCAACTTTAGTGCATCATTAGGTCAAGTACATCCAGCTCAACTTGCAGAAGATTTAGAAGGATACAAACCTGCGTACACTAACACTCAGCCATCAGCGAGCACTGTTTAATCATCCATATGACTTGGAGACAGCACAACAGAGGGGATGGAAAGCTAAGACTGAGGCTCAGTCATCTGAACTCTACTCCCAGCTTTATCACTGGAGCCCTGTCCAAATTTAAGCTAGTTGATTAGTTCTTTGCCCATTTCCTCAGTCCCCTATCTTATCTGCAAACCTTTCTGGAACAGGAAAAAGCTTTCTGAACGTCTATCGTGACAATAACAAGACAAAATACAAAGCCTTCGAAGACCGAGTACTTCACAATAGTCAGGTGCAGCATTAAAACAAGTCATACTTAGATTTTGTAAATAATACAGAGAAAGATGCAGTTCTTCCTAAAGAGATGAAACTATACAATGCAGACACAGCTCTCGCATAGAATGTACTCATTCTCAGTCATATCAATATGCAAAACATTAAAGAACACGCATTTTAAGTGGAAGCAAGAAAATACTTTAAGGTTGCTTCCCTTGCAAATATGCAATGGATGCACTAAACTCAGATCTCAGAACCATTTATAAATATACATGAAAAAAAAACAACTTGACAATTTGACAGCTACAATAAACTCGGATGTTTTAAAGCGTTCACTTGTACAAACAGTGGATAGATTTAATGGTATGTTTAACAACTGGTATTTGGAAAAACGACAAAACAGTGGAATATAAAAGCTATTATGGTTTAGGAGAGCTTTTTCTTGGTTTTAAACAACCAAAATCAAAACTTCCAGCTCTTAAAATGAATACAGAGATAATGAAGCCAATCTACTCCAGGGCCCAAATTACTATTATTATTCTTATTTCTAAGTGGAAGACTTCAGAGCCTACTTACTGTGGCTTTATAGCATGCACTCGATGTAAAATTTCAGCCTGATCTATGTTGATAAGTTACATTTAAATATTTAACATTGTAAGTACAAGAAGCTAAATAGAGAATCGCTAAATCTAAACAGCATACTTACCCTTCCTAGGATATCAAGAGGTAGCTTTGAATTCATCAGTACTGGTTTTACTTTGTCTCCTGAAAGTAAACCATTTACTGGCAAAAGGCTTTCAAAAATACCATCAAACTTTGCTTTTTCTTCCACCTAGTTGGTAAGAAATAGCCTGAATAAGTAAAAAAGTGTGCCTGTGTGAGTGTTGAAAATGAGATCTTGCAAGAAATTAAGACTGGTCAGTAACACATTCATTCTAAATTTCCAAGCTTCCTTGCAAGTGCCACTATACTGTATTTCAATGTAAACCCCACGGAACTAGATTTAGGAGCTTAATTTGAAAGCTAAGGTTAAGATAAGCTAATAGATTTTAACATGCAGCATACAAGCTGTGTTTCTATAGTGCTGTAAAAGAACAATGCCTTCCGATTAAAACCCTGCTGACCAGATTTCAAACAAACTTTGACAAACTCTGTAGAACTAAAAACTGTTCTTCCCAAATAATTTGCTTCCTACTTCAAAGTAAAACATGCAAGTATATAAAAAATCAGCATTAGAAGTTATTTTATTAAATTTCTACCTTTTGAAAAATGTTTGCATTTGAAAATTAACAAAATACAAATATCCCCACGTACGTATCAAAAGTCACTTTCTTCCAATGATATATATTGTATGTATCACAGAATACTAATTAGAACATGTGAACTCAAGCTTTAAATTAATACTTCTGGGTGGATTTGGTGAAATGCTTTGCTGTTCTCAGCGGGGTTCCTTTGTACAAACATGAAAAGTGCCTACTACTAGGATTCTGGAAGAAATCCAGGCAGAAGATTAAAATTCATTGTGCCTTAAAAACATCACACCAGGGGTTGTCAAAGGCTTGTTTAACACTTATTTCAAATATAAAACTGCAGCTCAATATTCTCTATTGTGCACAAGTCTGTCATCAGAAAGGGAGGACTCGAAATGGGAAATACATTTGATACAAAATTCTCTCACTGGGAAAATTACAGGCAAGGAAAATATTTACTTTTAAAGAATGGATGGAATGTGTTGCCTTTTACACTTACCCTAACAGCCCAGTGAGTCTCTGTTGAAGGTGGTGTCATCAGCAGAGGACTGCTAGTGTCATGCTAAAAATCAAAGAATTTTCTATTTATATCTATAGACACATACATATATATAAAAATTCACACACTTCTGTGTCTAATCCTTACTAATTGCTTTAAGAGATGGTTATAGACAGGAAGCTTAACTGCACTGAAAATAGGAAATAAGGCTGCATGTGTACCCATACCCCAGTCATCCTGATTTACACCATTACAACACTCCAGTAAGGACCTCAGGTGCATTAGGTCCCAACGCAGAACTGACACACTAGAGGAGGTTCCATAGCAGCTACTGCAGGCAAAGCTGCACTCGTGCCCTTCACTACACACTCCTGTAGACCTAGCCTCAAGAGATCTTTTATTTCTTTTCTTTTTTCATAAACTTAAGAGTTCAGCCACATCAGCTTCCTGAACAAGCTGACCGTAGTTAAACCTGCATCGGTTTTGCAGTCCAGGAAGCGGCTGATACGCGTTACCCTGAAGGCAGGACTACGGCAGCCATGGCTGCAGTTATCTTCAGGAACAGTTTGACAGCAGCCTGGAGTCTCAGGACCACGACATTTACAAAACAAGATTATTCTAGGGTTCCAACTGAAGCCTTAGTTCTCATGTGACACACACAGACATTTAGGAATATATTACTTACAAATTTAGGAGGTGGCACAGTCAAGTTCAGACTGCTCAAGTTAACATCATGGCCGTTCTGTGCACACGCTACGAGGCGCAACGCGACATAGAAACCCTACAAACAAGAGCGTTTTCTATCAAAAAAAAGCAACCAGTCTAAACCAGTTTCCAATAACCCATTTATGATTTTTACTAACACTAGACATGTGCAACTCTGCGAAGTGTGGAAACAACTATATATGTATAGCCCTGTTCAGTTAACTGCATAGTGACAACTACCCCACTGCTTTTAAAAATGACTCAGGAAAAACTTCACAATAACATGGAACAAAGAGCAGAAAACTTCAAATCTAGATTTAAGAAGGATTCTCCCATAATTAAGGAAATGTCAACAATTTTTCTTAAAATTTAATGTTTTAAACAAAATTCTCCATATCTACAGTAACTTGGCATTTGATATTCCAAGCTAGTTTTAGTAATTCTAGGCATACTTTTTCATGCAGGAAAGACTTCTAAAATAAATCTTAAAATCATAGTTTGTATTTGTGAAAGACTCCACGACTGTATATCTATATATCATGAACACTGATTATTTACAAAATAAGAGACAGAAAGTTAGCTCCAAACGCCTCTAGCAGCCTGAGTTAATATACTTGGATATCAGCAGTGCTAGGAAAAAACCCTCATGTTGTAAACAAAAACTTAAAAAAAAATAGCTAAGGATAACTACTATGGGTAGCAGGGTTTTCTTGGAACCAGGCTAATCCATTGAAGGTAACAAGAGAGGTCTACAGGCACATTTGATTTACCTGTTTATCCAAGTATCCTTTACCTTCCGGGTCAGCCAAGTCCCATATCTGTGGGGATACAAAGTAAAAGCCATTGTGATTTTAAAATAGAACTTAGCTCAACAGTTCATAGTGTATGCCTTCTTGAACTGCTTGGGGCAGCTTTCAAGTCATGACATACGATGTGATTTAATTCTCAAACGTATTACACGAAAGACAGTGAAACTCAGAACAATACTTTGGAGTTACGACCCGTCTGTGGTTAACCCGATGTTCAAAGGACCCGATTTGCATTCCACCAAATTCCTTTTTGCAAACCCCTTCTGCTGAATGCTAGCTGCACTTAAGCAAGTGTACAAATAATTACTGCATTAGAGAATTCCTTCAACTTACTTTTCCAAGGATAATATCAGAGAGACCAGATTTTTTAAGAAACAGCGCAGCTTCACTTGCCCCAACTCTCCCCGTATACGTTGGATCTACCTGAAAGATAAAAATCACGTTCAATTGCAGCACGTCTGTTGTGAAAGCAGAGATAAGAAATGAAACGTCTCTTGTCTCTAGGTCAAAAGGAGTCACACAGGCATGCATTACCACTCAGCAGAGAGAATTTACAGAAGTTTAGCACTGCAATGGGGAAGGAAAGACGGGAAATTCCGGGGAAGAGGAAATTGCACTTTATTTTTAATTTTTTAAAGAACCTACCTGTTTGTAGTAAGTTTCATATAACGGATTCCCAGTAGAAAACTGAAAAACAAGAGAGACATTAAGAAAACAAAGAATGAACCGCAATCACAGACAGCCCGCCTTTAGGGACTGACAGAAAAAAAGCCTATAGCACTTTGTGTATGACTTCTATCAAAGATATAAATCAGTATGTTAATCTGCTGTGTTCCAAACTGGATACTTGAAATTTTAAGTGTGCATAACAGAGATCCCCCAAAACCTGCAGACCAACAGACTACTGTCATCTCTTAAAACTTCTTATTCACCAGCATTCATACTTATACTCACACTTTCAATTAACAACACTATATGGTAATAAGGGTTTGTAGAACAGCTTTGAACTATTTGCCAAGGTATGTCAGATCACAGTTTGGGAACTACTGATATCAAAGGCAGAGTTTTCAGCACAACGCTGACGGGACTACCTCCTGCACTGCATATATACTTATGGAATATTTTCAGCAGACAATTATATACACACACAGACAGAGCCCTGGTATCGAAATACACCTGTGTATATCAGTTTTCAGCATTAGGATCTTAAACGGAAACAGAGTGAAAAAAATTAAATAGAATGAATGGTTAATTAACAGATGTCACAGTTCCCTGACAATGTTGTTTGAGGATTTCAGCTTGGTGTTATCGCTGCAGTACACAAAAGCAGACACACAAAGGTAGGCCCTGCCTTTTCGGAAAACAAGCAGATTCCTCTTCCCTCTTGCTGACGTTCCAAGCAAATGGGAACTGGCAGAAGCCCCAGCACCCATCTTCTCATCTGCCTCCTGCAATTGCCACACAAGTTCTAGCCACGTTATACCTCCACACCATTCTCCTGCCTCAACGCTAAGAGCAAAAACGTTACAATCAAGTCTCAAACAAATCACCCTTAGAGCAGTCAAGGGCCTTAAAAAACAAGCCACAAAGCAACCCAATAAACACAGTCTAATGACAGGAGATGTCAAAACATCCCAAAGCCTGGCTGGGACAACCGCTCTCCACCTACAGGACACAAGTCAGACATCTGATGAATGATTATTTTGCACCAACTCTGCTCACTGGTGTGTCACCTCCCAAACGCTACCTTCTTCCTTGTCACCCCCATGGATTCCCGGGTGTTCTGCCTACACTGAGGGGAAGTGAAACAGAAACATGACAAAAGGGAAGACCAACGAAGAGCATGAAATTTTATTTTACACAAAGAGAATCTTCCTCTAAGTTTACAATAAACTGGCAAAGCCTTAATTTAAGAAGCTATCCAAAATAACTAAACCCTGTTAATCAAAAGCAAGTGAACATCAAGCTCTTTCAAGATCCATTGTTCTACCTGGCTAGAAAGGGCATACATTTTCAGAAGAGCTTCCTGAATATCTCACATCTACTCCACTTGCATCCACCAACAAAATAAACCACTGCATTCTCCACCAGTACACTCCAGCAGCTCTTGCTCTTCCAGGAGCTGGACAGGAGTTCAGAAGAATGCTGCGACCATAACTCATAAATCTGACTCATCTTTTTGCTGGCTTGTAAAGGATCAGAATGGATAAGCACCGTGTTCCTGTCCAAAGTAGGAAACGCATCATTCAGAAAAAAGGTGGAACTAGCCTGCCCAACTCTGAATAAAATCTACTGTTTTAGCCATCTAACATCAAATGATGTACCTCTCGTTTATTAGAAAGCTCAGAGAAGCCAGTCAAAAACCAACTACAAGCTCCTTCAACCAATCTGATGAGTATCCTAGAGCACACAGAGACTGGATTCATACCAAGATATGGAGCAAACCGCTCCAGCAGCAGAATTAAATGATCTCACCCCATCACCAGACATTCTTGTCATCCTGATTTGATACTGTCAGCCGTGACATACAGCTGACTTACCTGACAGAGGTGGCAGGAATCCAGGGTAACGTGCCTAAATGCTGTGAAGTTTCTCCTGCAGCAATATATTCATCCAAGTGCTGCCGGAAAGCACCTCCTCACTCGATTCTCTACTTGCAGAATTTTACAAAGATTAAGCCTCTCTGACCGATTTACCTAAATGACTGCCTCTCTGTGATGAAACAGACCAGACAAAATGGGCTCAAGTGATAAAAATAGCCCCGCTGCCTATCTACCTATCTCCACATGTGACTACATCACTGTCATTCAAGAGGATTCTTTAATTCGATGGCATCTGCTGACGAAGAACCTACACAAGACAGTGTCAATGCTGCCAATCGGAGAAAAACATTTCAAAGAGCTGATGAGCGGTCAAAGGATATACCCTGTCATACTGCAGTTCAGTTTACCGACCCTCTGGTTTCTATGCCTACTCCATATTCCCCAAAATGCTGTCTATGACCAACACTTTACACCGTCTCCCAAACACACCCTTCTGAACCCTGGTGCCTTGTTGTTTGGCCTCTAAGTTGATTTCTTGTACAAATTTGAAGTTCAAGCCTTGAGCTTGCCCTCTCGCAGCAGGTCTGGTGCACCACGTTTGTGGCGCGCAGTACACGCACACGGCTACATCTCCATGTCCCTTAATGCAGGTCTGGGAAAAAGGCAGGCGTAAGCTGCTGCTACCGGAACAATTAATAAAGCCAGTTCCTTGCAGCTCTCTTTCCTGAGGTCATCTCAGGGCCACAAGAACTCCAAATCAGATGAACTATTTTCCTTGGTGTCCTCCTGTTTTACAGTTTTCTTTCAGACTCGTCCCATCATATGATGGATGAAAATAGGTACTATGAAAAGGGGAAAAAACCACGATGTCCCACAAAGATGAGAGTCAAAAGAAGGTTGCTGCTGCCCCAGAAAGATTACCTTTGCCCTCACTCTACTTGCTGGGGATCCTGAGTTGTCTCAGAAGACAGCTACAAAGTGATCTGTGCTGTCCCCGTATCTCTAACATAACTCTCCACAACCTCCAGAGACTGTAGGTTGAACATGCCTGGCCCAAGACCACTGATAAGGTGATCAGATATTCAAGAAAACAAAGTTATCAAAGGTAAACAACAAGTGAAACTGGACTTGATCTAACTGCAAGAACTGATTTTACATGCTTGCTCTTCAACTGTTTTTATGCATAGACAGTTGAAACACAGAGAGTTGAACTGTTAAATAGTTTGTATACTGTTAGACATCTAAATTCTCTTTTATAAAAACATCATAAAACATAACTTCATAGCAAAATGGAACCATAATAAAATTAATTTATGAGAACAAATACGATTAAACAAATACGAACAAAGAAAAACACTTTCATATGCTTGAATTACCCATATTGCTTATAGCTCCTAACATGTTGACATCAATATTCTTATTTTATATCTTTCTGAGTGAACATACTTCAACATTACAGCACGCATAAACTCTCCTATTCCTTTTATTATAACTAGCACGTATCTCTGTAGTAATCATGAAACTGAGGCTATTAAAAGAGGAAGTTTATTCATTTCCAGGGAAGTTCTGTTTACTGCCCTGATTACAGCAAGATTATTCTTGACAGTTGAATATAGAAAAAGAAGTTTTAAAACTAGACTGCTTCCATTGAATTAGTTGGAAAATGATATGGCAAAATAACTGACGGTATTCACAGAATGTGGCCCTGTTTCCCTCAACATAATATGTTATACAAAACAAAATACTGTTGATGCCAGTCTCTCAAATAGCAATTAGAATTTAAACAAAAACACAGAAGCAGGATTTCTAATAAAATAAATATTTGATACGTTTTTATCAATGTACTATAGAAGTTCCACAACAACAAACCCTTTCAAGTCCAGAGTTTATTTTACACATATATTTTGCACCACATTACTTCACTTGAAAACTTTTGGTAACAGTTTGTACGTGCATGGATGTTTTCGAACACGTTCATTTAATTAAACAGATGTTAATCGGGACTCCTACTGCTACTCAAAAGCTAATAAGCAGTGCGCTCTCTTAATAAGATGCACACCAAAGTACGCATTACCCAAGCATCACAGAACTCTGTTGAAAGATAAATTTTCAGAGTATCATGAGTAAAAGTCCATTACTAAAAGGAAATTGATATATAATGTGAGGCAACAGCAGTTTTTCTGAATTCCTGACCGGCCTAGCCACAGCAGAGAAAATAGTTTTAATTTTGAGGTGTTGGGGGGTGGTGGGCAAGTGTTGCTTTTCTTTTGTTTTAAAGGAAATAAGTAAACTGGCTATCTCCACAGCAGTATGGAAAAGAGTAAACAGTGATCACACTGTTCAGGTTGAAATTATTTGGGTGAGAAATGAATCAAAAAACTTGTAACAAAAATCTACACAAGGATCCCAAGCATTAAACCAGAGCTGGAAACAGCCTCTCCCAGAGACACGCCACCCTCCTTGCGTGAGACAAGCTCCAAGGTTCAGGGTCTTCCACTCCCCTGCAGAAGCCTCATTCTCCCGCTGATGGGGGAAAACCTCCCTTTCATTCCTACGTACCGAGCCCTCCGCTGGCGCACCGCGCCTATGGCTACGCTACTCGTGCACCTCCCAAATCTTAAGCACAGTCACGACACCCCAACAGCTGAAGGCGGCGTTAACCCCGCGTTACAAAGAGGGTAAAAAAAAGGGTGCCGCGGCCCAAAACAGAGTCCCGAGCAACGAGCGAGCCCCATCCCTCCGGCAGCCCAGCCCTGACGCCGGACCACCGGACCGCACTAATCCCCGCAGCTCACACCCAGAGCCGCAGCCCGGCGAGGGAAAGCGTTCAGCCGGCCTCGGTGCTGCCCTGCCCCTTCCCCAGGGGGGCAACTCCGGGGCCTCCATGAGGGGAGGGCGCCAGCGCCTTTTGTGCCCCCACAGAAGCAGCCGGTGCCCGCCCCGGCAGGCTCAGCCCCGGCCCGCCGACGGGGGACAACCGCGGGCTGCTCGCCCCCGCCCGGGGCCTGCTTCCCGCCGTGCACCGACCCTCTCCCCCCGCGGGCCGAGCCACCCCCCGGCCGCGGGGAGAGGCAGGGCCTATGCCCCAGCGCCGACCCGGCCTCGGATGCACCCGCCTGCGGGAAGGGGACCCGCACCGGGGAGGGCCCGTCCCCCCTTCCCCAATCGGCGCTCGGCCGCCGGGGCCAGCGGGCCGCGTCTCCGCTCAGCCGCCCCCGAGCTGCGCCGCCAGGCAGGGTCCGCGGGGCCGGGCCGGTTACCTGCTGGCTGAGGGGGATGAGCGCCGCCATCTTCCTCCCACTGATTCGGGCAGCGGCCGGGGCGGGGGGAAGGCGGGGCGAGCGGCGGCGGGAGGGCGCCCGGCCGCGCCTGGCACCGCTGGGCCTGGCCTCGGCGGGCGGGGGCCGGGGCCTGCTGGGCCGCCGCCGCCCGGGAGTTGGTCGGGCAGCTCAGGAGACGCGTTTGACCCGGGAACAAAGCGGCCGCGGCTTATCTGTCGCGGGCAGCCGGTCCCCGCCCCGAGGAGCTGGGGCCGCTCCCGCGGTCCCGTCCTGCCGCAGCTCAGCCCCTGCGTCCCGCAGTGTCCCTGCTCCCAGACGTGGCTCGCCTCCAGCGAGGCTAGCGGTGACCTATCTACGTTATGGACAAAGGAGGTCTAGGGAAGGCTGCAGCTGCCCTGTGGAACAGTCTTCCAGGGAACCCACTCAAGGCGCTGATGGACCTTTTTAGCTGGATGACCTGCACCCAGCTTTCTCCTGGACAAACCCAGTTATTTGACTTCATTACACTAAACCTTGCCAAAACAAGCTGCATCAAGTTAAGCTTCTTCAGGTCTACAGTCAAATATTCAGTATCAAATACAAAGTTAACGAATCCCTGACTGCAACATAGAAATACGGAACAGCAGCCTGCATGAGGCTGGGTCACTGCGGCCGTATAAAAGCTCCATCAACAGAAATTTATTTAGGAGAAAAGGTAAAGGGCGACTGTCATTGACAATGTGTTTCAATAGCTTTCAAAGTTCTTCACCCCACAGCATCATTGGAATTGTTTTACAGACCAGCAAAAGTGAAAGAATTTGACCTCAGTCACTTCGCACACTAGAAACTGGCCTGGGTGAAGTCGGGGCTTCCGCAGATCCTCCCACTCCCTGTCTCCTTACCACTCAAAACTCTGCTCAGCCAGTGCCGGGGTAGCCAGGAGGTAGATGTAAAAACCCCAGCTCTGGAAGTCTGGCTTCATTTTTTGCTGAATGTATAGCATTAGCTCTTGGGGGCAGGGGAAGGAAATACAGAAGAGCAGGAGGACCTCAGAAGGGATGAAGGAAGTGACTAAACAAGTTACAAGAGGTCAGACAAAAATAGGCCCATCCGTCACTGTTTGAAATTCCTCCCACCACCACCCTATCAGAAAAAGAAAAAAATACATTTTTAAGACAGCTTACAAGCTCTGTATCAATTTCAGATTTTTGAAGGGGAAAAAAAAAAAATCATACATTTAAACTTGTAAGGACAGGTTTGTGGCTGGACAGACTACTGTCACGCAGGTCCCACCAGCAGACAAGCAACGGCAGAACAGCCACGATGCGTTCGCGGCAGCCGCCCAGCTGCAGTAATCCGTGACACCCTGACAGGTGCACAATTACTACAGCAGCTTAGCAAAGCTTATCTCCTTAGTTTGGGGTATGTTGTGAAACATGCTTCACACATTTGGCATGTCCAACCCTTTAATGAAATATCATAAAAAGCTTATTATGTTATTTCCTCGACAAAAATGAGCATGAACTTTACATTTAATATTAAACCATGAAAGTGTAAAACAGTTCCAGAACCTAGTGCTTTGTTACAAGTGCTTTTAATACATTTTAGCAGTGTTAAGATACAGCTAATAAAAAAAAATTACACTTTGTCTATAGAGACTTTTAACTATGTTATGGTATTTTTATTAAAAATAACTGAAACTGGTCACAAAATTTAATGTTGAATTTAAAAAAAAAAATCATCCTGTTTTAATACCATTCCATTGGTGCAGAGTTCAACAAGCTGTTAAGAAAATATCAAAATCCTTAAGTGAAAAAAACGTGAACTTCTTTCAAACCACAATTAAAACTTCACAACAGCGCTCCTCACTGCTCTATCCTTTCCAGGTTCTTTTTTCCTCTCTGGCTTTTTCTTAAATTACTGCTCAAAGTATTTTTCGTCGGTAACCCTTTCTCTCCTGCTCTTCCTCAGTCTGCTTTATGTTCATTTCCCAGGACCCTAATATTAAGATTCCATTTTTATGCACCAAGAGGTTCTTGATCAGATTAGACAGGGGATTTTTAAGATGTCTTAATAAAGAGCCAAAACAGACACAAGAATTTGTCTGAATGGTTGCAAGAAAACAGAGTCTATATCCAATTGGCAAGAGGAAGCGTCACAAGATTGAAAATAACATCAGATAAAGTCATGATTTTAGTTAATATCAAATACAAGTAATTTATATCCCAAATAGCTACAGCAAAGGCACATACAAAGGCTTACTAGATAGGTTAAAAGCAAAAATATTGAATACAGAGTTGGGAACTTCTATTTCTATCACAAGAAAGCACTCTCTCTCCAGGAACTGTGGAATTAAAGTTACAATCAAGAAACACAAAGACATACATTTCTTAATAACATACAGCATACAGCACCCTTGCAACCTTGTTCCATCCTGTATCAGGCATTATAAAGGCAATCATTAAATTGTCACTGGAAACTACATACAAGGGCAGGTAATGGCCTACAGGATGTTGCTTCAGTTAAAGGTCTTAAAAAAAATAAATCCCACTGAACAACTACTTTTAGTCTAAGCTCGCTCTAATAATTTTCAGTTATGTTCTTCAAATCAGCTCAGAATGTTTGCATAAATATGTATTTTGTGAATACATATTTAGAGATCTCTCGAGCATGGAAGAGCTAACTCCTTACAGCCTTCCTTTAGGATTTTCCCACCATTTCCCCAACCATCTCTGAAGAACTGCACAACAGCAGTGACAGTATTTTAGTAATGAAGAAATAACTATAAACTCATCAAACACGATGTAATAACGTGAAGCTCCACTTAGGTGCTTCTGGTCCAAGTGTGAGGGAAAAAGTCCTAACACATCCCCCACCACAATCTATCTTCCGCTCATGTTTCACAGCACATTGAATGACCAGAGTCTTCCCTTTGATACTAAATGGTTTAAATCATGAGGACAGAGCATAAAATTTAGAGTTTTATAGACCTGTAAAGATACAACAGTCAAACCAATGTTTTCCTCCATTTGCAAAGAAAAAATACTTTTATTGCCACGCACGGCACATCTGTACAGGCAAACCCCCAACTCTCGAGACGGTTCCCACAGTGTATCTGAATGAAACCCACGTACCTTTAGCTCGCACTAGGTCTCCGTAAGTCCCCTGCCGCAAGTTTAAACTTCCTGAGGTCTGCCTTAAACTCAGAGTTCACCCACCTCTGCTGCCAGCTGGCTGTCCCGCAGGGCCAGCACCAGCACAGGAGCGGGTTGGTAAGCACAGCACAGCGCGGGGGGCTCCCTCCCTGCCAGCTCACAGGCCCACAGCCATTACCGGCAGCTCTCCCACCTCTACCCCCGTGCCCAACCCCTGCCCAGAACCGCTCCTGGAAACACACCATGGCCCGGGCAGGGCCCAGCGCAACCCACAGCAGTGGTGGGACCAGCCTCAGCACAACGACGGCCTGGGCTCTCACGCCCTCACGGCCCGGCCGCCGCCGCCGCCCTCACACCTCCGACCAACATCGGCCCGCGGCCTCGCACCTTCGGGGCCCCGCCCTGTCCTTGGCGGGCTCTGATTGGCTGCGCTTTCCTTATTTATTATGAAACGGAATCCGATTGGCTTAGCGCCCCCGAGGGAGGAGCGGGCTGCCACGTGCGCGCGCGGCGAGATGCATGCTGGGGCTTGTAGTCGGCGCTCCGGCGGGCCGGCGGCAGTATGCCTTCTTGGATTGGCTGGTGATGCCCAAGCATCGCCGGCGCGCGGGGGGAGGGCTCTGCGCGGAGCCAATGAGGGGGCGGGATGTTGGGGGGTCGCGGTCTCCGAGATACGGCCCGGCGCCAACCGCGCCGGGGGAGCCGATGCCGCCGCCGCCTCAGGACCGTCCGTCCCGGATGGCTGCGATCGCTGGGGCGCAGCGGGCGCCGGGCAGATGAGGCTCCAGCCCTCGTCCCGGCCGCCGCCCTCGGTCTGTGCCTGGGCCGGTGTTTCAGCCGCGCGTGGGGCGGGCCCTCAGCGGAGGGTGGGAGGAGGTGGCCCGGCAGGCTGGGACGAGGGCAGGGCCGTGGGGAGCGGGACCGTCTGCTCGGCCCGGGGAGCTGGGGGCTGAACCGGCTGCCTCCGCCCCGGAGGGCACTTGGCTTCCTCTTCTCGGCAGGGAAGCAGCGGTGCTCCCCGTGGGAGAGCCGTCCCGGCCGGGCGCCGCGTCCTACCCCGCGCCGTGGTGACCTCTCTGGGGCTGACACAGAGATGGAGAACGCTGGAGGGGCTGCGTTCGGCCGCAGCAGGTTCCTGAAGGTGCGCAACGAAAACGGTCATGGCAGGCAGCAGTGCCTGGCGGCGGGAAGCGCTGGGCAGGCAGCGGGCAGACACGTAGCAAAGAGCGGGACCGGTAGCGCTTCCCACGCACGGTCGAGCTCCGCGCTGAGGAAAGTGGCAGAACTGGAAAGCAAAATCATGAACCGAAAAAAGCAGATGGAATTGCAAAACACTGACTTGGGCTGGAAGCCTTTGGAAGAAGAGTCCTTCTCTGCTTCCAGTCGTGAACACAGTGCAAGGGGCAAGAAGTACCTGAAGAACCGGGCCTCCGCCAGCGGCAACGTGACCCTCGGTAACGCCTGTGCTAAGGAAGAGAGCATCCAGCGCCCTGAAAAGAATGTTGTGGTTAAACAGCGGCTTGGTTTGGATAGTGATGAAGAGGAAATGAGAAAATTGAAGGAGAGCTCTTTGGAGTTTCCCAGTGAGAATCAGAGGGTTGTTGTAAGTGATTCTAAATGGGGTGGAAAGGTAAGTACAGACTTTGCTGGTTATGCATTTTTATTTACACTTTTATAAAAGTGTTTTAATTGGTAGCTCACTTTTTAGTTAGATAACACCAGAAATTAAATTTTCATTTTGCATTTGTGGCTCGCTTATGATACGATTTAACTTCGATTCACATTTTAAAATTATTGGGGTTTACCCATTATAATTTGTTTTCCTTTTTAGTAATCTACACACAATAAATGAAGTAACACATAAATCTCTCTTTCATGTTCTTCAAAAAGAGTAAGACTCCAGGTTCATCAGGAATGCCTCCGCTGTCTCATGAGGAAATGTCACTGGCAGAGGTATCTAAAGCATCTTCTTTTCGTAGCAACGACTCGAAGGAAAATGTTTTTGGTAGAGTTAACTTCCCAACACCTCCACCAGCCAGCAGAAACCTGTCAGTACAATGTAATGTGAGATCTCAATCGCCGTCTTCTTCCGTGAAAGACAATACTGTAAAGATTACTCTGCCTCGAACAGGCAACACCAAGCAAAGGCAAACATCACTTGAGAGTGACGGCAGTGAAATAAAATCATTAGATGAATTGTTTTCAAAAGCAGCTGATGCAGAAGATTCAACGAACAGCAGCTCGAATGGTAAGTTCTAAAATATTGTCTCAGTAGACTTGGCATGAATTACACTAATAATCCCCTGATAAATTTGCTAATAAACATGGGCAAATACTCAGTTTGAAAGGATTCACTGGTGTAATTTTACATAAAGTAAGACTTCATCAAAGGAATTATGTTGGTCTGTTTGGTTCTTTTTTCCAGTGTAATATGGTTGTGTTTTTCTTGGCTTTTGATTTAACAGGTTCAGTTTAATGATGCTTCCCTGGGTGACAGTTATGAGGTTGAAACAGTTACAACATTTAGAATAGTTGTTGTATCTCACAGGGACAATGTACTAATGGGTCTGAGGGAGAGCGAGTGGAAATGAGGGGCAGCGACGATCTCTTGGGTTAGCAGATCCACCGACAGCGAAGGAGGGAATTCAGGAAGAGCTGCTGCTAAGTTAAAGGTTTAGAGTGATCGACTTCTTAGCGTTGCACGTTAACTGAGGAATGTAGTACTGGTTGATTTTTTTTCCACTTTTCTCGCTTAGGCGAAATTCTCCAGTAATTTTCATGTAAATTCTCATGATGATTTGTCTTTGGATTGCAGACTTCAAGCTGAATATCCTGAGCCTTGATGATTTGGCACCAATTATCATCAGTGGGGCAGCAGAATTAAAGCCGAAAGTAAGTAGAATTTCCCTCCTAGCACCTATTTCCATTCTGCCTTTGTTGGTGGAGGGTGGATATTCCAAGATAAATGCTTCTGTTCTACCCACAGGCTGTCTGAGGTGGGCCCGTCTCGCCAGCTGTAAGGGTTAGGTCAGGATTTTACAGTCTACCGACACCTGACCAAATTCTTTTTATTTTTAGTGTCTGCATTTCCTTACTAACAGTAACTGCACTGTGCAGTTTGCAAGGGGACACAAAAGAGCCACGTTCTTATTTCTTAATAAAGCAGGAGCTAACCCTGTGATAGGCAGCAGAACAGTGGAGAATAACGGTGGTATGTTGTAGGTTGTATTTTGTTGATTCTCCTAACATACAGCTTTTTGTTTTACAGGGGACAGACGTTCAAATTACTCAAGAAACAAACAGAAATCTAAAAAAAGATACATTCCTGGTGGAAAAAGATCAAACTTCTCTTAAAATGACAAGTGCAGTAACTGGTGTGAGTGATGCTTCTGAAGGGCATACTGAAAAAACTGTGTCTGAAACTGAAATCTCTGAGCATTTAAGTGGAGTTTCTGCAGATTTTCCTAGACACAAACAGGATTATCTTGACCATGATGAGAGAACTGTTAATTCAGAATATTCTGAAGACTTCGAAGAGTCTCTGTCTACAACAGACAAGGAGTCTGGATCAAAAACATCAGGGAAACATTCAGAGCGCTGCACGTATTCTGGAAATCACACATCTTCAGCCTCATCACCTTTATTTACCAGAGAGCGGTGTGACCGGGTACACAGAGTGACTGTCAAAGACACTGCGGCTCAGACAGTGGATCCTCCATTCACCTATTGCTGGCCAAAGAGTAAGTTCATGAGATATTGCCCTGTTCAGGGCATTTTTCCATTTTTATATCTTAGGTGCTAGCCTAGTCAGCCTTGAGAGAGTTCTTTGTTTCAGAGCTAGCTCCCCCCAGCTGATGTTAAATGAAAAACGCTCTAAAGCCCAACACTAGTCTGCTCTCTGTAGAAAAGATGGGGATTGGACAACAGAGCTTGGAACTGTTTTTTCCTCTATAAAAACCCAACAGGAACCCTGGATGGATGAGCTTGTGTTAGTGACAGAGCTTGCAACAGCCCGAATGATGCTCTCAAACGGAATTCAACATTTTATTGTGTCTTTCCTCCTGTAGACAGTACTGTTGTATCATTACTAGAGTGATCACCCGTCGTAGAGTTCTTTTGCATTGGGTTTGTTTCCTGGGGAAAGCACTAATGGCCCCATTTCCAAAAGACAGACGTGACCTTTAACTGCTTCTGGGCGAGGGGTAGCTCCTTTCCTCCCTCCCTTTACTTAAGAAGGGGTAAGAGCCACTTCTTGCCACACTCAAGGAGAAAATAGAAACCCAGGTGTGCTTGAAAAGAGTAGCTTCCTTCAAGTACAAAAGCCTTTATTTTTACTGTCTGGGGTTGGAAAAGATTACTTCCGCAAGGGCCCATCTTGTGAACCCAAGAGGAAGGACACTGGAGGTCACAGAACGAGGTTGGCCTTTTTTTTGGCTGACGGAATCCCCCGTTAGGCCCTACAGCGGTGCTACGGCAACTGATGTCCCAGAGGGGGCTGAAGGTGAAGCGAGTTCGAGCGCTAAACCTTCCCCCAGACCCAGTAACTTGCCTTTTCTCCCGCACACAGCGCACACCCTGGCGGTCCTTGACCCGCCCGCAGGGACCAGTCACATCGACCCAGTACCTGTCGCCCGTCACGTCATCAGCGCGGATGCTGTAGAAGGTACGGAGAAACGCGGCTCTCGCGGCTCTGTTTCACGCCTCTCCCCCTGCTCGGGCTGTTCAGCCCTGGCTGAGCCTCAGGCGTCACTACAGGATCTGGCCTCCGTTCCTTGCAGCCTTGACAGCGTACCGCCCCGCCGTGCTCGTTTTAAATGCCATGTTGAAGCAGCAGGTGATGTTGACTCAGCAGTTTGTAGAGAACATTCACCACCTTCACTTATCCCTTGTGGAGTCATTAGAGAACGAGAAGTTCCACTACCACACCCTGGAAGAGGCTAAAGAGGTATTTATGCTAGACTAGACAGCAGCCTAGAGAAGTGCATGTTCCTTTCCAAATGTTTCTGGTAGCTGCAGCAAACAGATTTTCTGTGCATATTATTCATTAATCAGATAAAGCTCAGATTCCTGTTGAATAAATTACTTCCTAGAAGAAGAATACTGTAATGCTTGTGCCCATAGCAATAGCAAGGCAGGCGTTTATCCAGTAAAGGAAGACTAAAGGCTTACTGGAGGTCAAAGTTTTGAGAGAATACGCTTTCTGCTGTAGCATCTAGCTCTCCTCCAACGAGCAAGGATCTCCCTAATGCTGCACCAGAAGGATCAGTTTCCGTTGCTAGTACAGAAACGCGCAGGTATCTTGACATGAATTTTCTTATTTATTAAATATGAGGTAGTATTTATCTACATAATAAATTTGTACATTTAACTTTTTTTTTTTAGTACATCAAGCATCACAAACCCCCACCTCTAACACTCGAGCAAGCACGTGAAGAAATCCGGAAAGCACAGGTGGAAAAACTGCTTTGACTCTTTTAGGATCTCAAGCTGGAACAAGAGCCCTTCCACATTGCACAGATAGTTATAAGCTACGTATTAGAAGGACTTGTACTAACCGCTATTTATCTTATTATACATAATTTATTTTCCTATATCTGAATTTTTTTACTAAATTCACGAGCAGGGAGGGGCAGGAACCTTCAGCCAGACTATGTCAGTGTTCAACAAAAAAGAACCCAAGAGAAAACTCCTAAAGGGCGTGTGGGAAGTGATCGCCCTGTGTGTGTTTGCGTGAGCTGTGATCACGGTGGACGTGGAAGCCCGTCCTAGAGCACCCCAGCAATCTGGTCACAGCAGAAAGAGGCCACAGCCCAACTGGAGCGCCATGTTGAACCAGTGCTTATGTGTCATTAGCCCTGTCAGGTAACTGCCTGCAGTTGGTGGTGCAGTAAAGATGAACTCAACACAAGGAAGGCTTGGAGCCAACGCACAGGAATCCCTTTACTCTGAAATAGGAGCCACCATTTTATTTTTATTAAAAAAAAGGTGTTTATTGGAAGGCAAAACAATAAAATTCACAAGTTGATAACATACAGGTGGTGTATGCTGATTCACAGACAGTTACAGTTCCACAACTACAGTAGATCTAGAACAAACTGATATTTCACCATATTAACTGAATGGTTTTAAGAGGGTTTCTGCTATACAAACAAGTGACTCTGGAAGAGGTTACCACCACGCAGACCTCTGGAGTGGAAGTGCAGTGCAAGGGCCTAACATCTTTAGCTGGTGGTCTCTGGAAACAGTTACAAAAGGTTGTATTTGTTTGTTTGTTTACTCATTTAGATTCAAGGAAGTTTCCAAGAACGTTTCATTGTTAGAAACCTGCAGAGCAGAGAAAACCGATTCTCTTCTATTGAACTAATTAGCTTTTATTAAAGGGTATATACAAAAATATAAAAAGCTTAAAGAATGTCTTCCATTACAAAGCATTGAACATCCCTTCGAGCGCGTGAAAAGCTAGCACAGTTAACCCTCGTGTGCTGACCAGAGTTGGGACTGCAGCAGCTGGTGTGTAGGGGCGTTAAGTTGTAGGGTAGGTTCTAACAAGCTTGCACAGTGCTCATAGGTCACCTGTACTGGAACTAGATGCTTCATTCCCCATTTAGACATTAGGATACACTGCTCAGCATCAGTCTGACTTGATCCCAAGGCAGCACCCCTCCACTTCAAATAGAATTAACCTTTTGAGAGAAATAAACATACATTATGGAACTAGAGTACATACAACCATATCAGATAACGTCTGTATTCCACAGGAATGAATGAATCACAATCCTGCACCAGGGACAGCTGGACGGGGGGGTTAATTCTAGTATAAAATGGGTAACTAATTAAAAAAATTTTGCAAAATAAATGGAAATTCTTAAGACTTGCTAGACATGTCATAGTAACGACTGGCCTTTTTTAAACACTAAACGACAAGTGTTGAAGAACATGTCATAGCTTTCCATTTTTCACCATAGTTTTAAAAGTTATTCACTTGTCACTTCCTCCAGACTTTAATCCGGATTTATACAAGTTTAGTGTTTTGTAGAAGATGCAAGACATCTTTCTTCAGAGAAAGTCTTATTCGGGTGGTGGAGGGTCTTGCGTTTCACGCTTCACTGAAACAATAGGGAAAAGAGTTCTTACACATTCTGCAGTTACCTAAGCTGTCTGAGATGTTTCATGGAATGAGGGCTCGATTAATAAGGAGTTTTTCCTTTGGGGCTTTATTCGAACCCACGTGACTACACGGATCTACTGCGGCCACAGGCAGAAGCGACCGCTCCTTTCGCATGCCCGTTTTTTCCTTTTAGTCCTTGGCAAGCGCAGTTGTTCCATGCGGCACAGACTCTGCAAAAATCCACCACGTGGGTAACTGCCTTCATTAGCACCTCCACTTCTCTGAACCCTTCCTGCGCTACGGCCAGCTCTGGCTTTGGCAGAACGTGCCGCTCATCGGAGGAAACTGGAGAGCTGGGCAGGGCCAAACACTACGCCTGGTCTCGCTCGTTCCAAGCACAAAGCCCTCCCTGCTCTGGCAGCCACCCCTCCTGCGGCGTGGGCTCCCTCCACTACCTTTGGGATCGCTCCTGTTTTTTGAAGGGGAACCCTCAAAGATGCGGCTTTGGGAAGGGGCTGACACAGGACAGGCTCGTTAATTAACGTTTCAGAAATCAGAATACAACACAACACCTAAAAAGGAAAAGCTGCTGCGTTAACCACAGTATGTGTCTACTTACCTCTTGGTTTGTTGTACCCGTCGCATTAGAAAGAAGGAAGAGTTACTAGCCTTTTGATTTGGGTTTACAGTCTACAGTAAACCGGACAAAATGGCTACTGGGTCTGCACAGCTTTTGAAATGGCTTAGAAACATCCACTTACATTCATCTCTGGCCTTCATGCGTGCGATAAACGAGTAACTTTTATTTCTTCGGTAGTTTTCGTAAGGGTCATCTAATGCAACTCCCACTCCTTTATATTGATCCCATTTGTCTCGGATATCGCCTCCTTTAATCGGATCCTGAATTCCTTGCTCCTTGGCTCCCAATCCACCAGATCCACTCCACCCTGCAGAAAGGGCCCAACATTGCAACCCTGTAACTGTTTTATTACCCCAAGTCTGCAGACAGACAAGCGTAGACATTTCAGAAACAACCAAAGGCGGCGTCAGTTTGACATGGCGGGATGGTAACAGACAGCCTGAAACACAGGAACCGTCCCACTCATTTCAAGAGCATTAATGTGGAGAGATTCTGGGAGCTGACAAACATCAGCACTACCCCTAAAAACTTTGAAGAGGGCAAGGGGAAAGACAGCACCGGCCCAATCCATCCAGCCGACCCTGCCGATCGACACTAGGGAGATGAAACACCCTGGGTAGGGGAGTTCTGTTTGGTGCCAAACTCACGTCCCTGCTTTCCACCCCCTCCCCAGAACGGCAGCGACCACCACTGCTCCGTGTGCTCTACGCTTCTGTCTCTGAATACCTTACGCTGACCTTGGAACACCGTGGGATAATGACTTATGAACGTGCATTAATTAATTGTATCCAAGAGTTTGGTGCCTGATTTTGTTTCCCAGCTTGTGTAAGACTCCAGAACAGCCTCTTACCCATTTTCACTAGCATTTGATGGCCTTTGTTTTCTTCTCCAAGTCTCGATTCTGGTATAGGAGGCCCAGAACTGGAGCCCAAACCAGCAGAAGAACTAAGGACATAAACAGCACAAAGGAAGAACGAGTGATCCTGTTCTGACACAAAGCAAGGTCACCCATATCCTGTTAAACATGAAACCCCCCTATACGGTCCCATCCACTCCTTTTATAAAGCTGTCGGATTATGGAGTCCCAAAGGTGCCAGAAACATCTCAGTGCAAGGGAAATCAAACACTACGATCTCCCTACCGGCACAGAGAGCGCTCGGAGGATTCCTCCTGCCTCCTCAGAAGGCACACACAAACACAAAGCCTTCATGGCTGCACGGGGTTTTGTTACCACACAAAGCCACCACAACAGTAATATTCTCTCTATAAGCACTTGCAGCACATAAGTGTTTCTAAATCTGCTTTCCGTCTTCTTTTCTACTATTTGCTGGAAGGCTGACGCCCAGCTAACGGGAAAGTGCCCTGGTTGGTACTTTTCCAAACAACGCAGGTAAAAAGCGAAGCAAACAAACAAAAGCTTACGGAGGAGTGGGGCTGCGAGACCGGGACCGGCGCCGCCTTCCTGGTGAGTACGACTTCGATCGTGACCGCGACCGTGACCGCGAGCGGCTATGAGAGGAGCGGGACCTGCTCCGGCTTCTGGCAAGGGAGAGCACACGAGACCAGACGCACCAGTTACCAGTGCAACAACCAGCGTTCCCCACTCAGCCCCGAGGGCTGGGGTTTCCCACCCCACCCAAGATTCAGCCCACGGCACTCTACCTGGACTGAGAGCGCGAATAGGATCGTGATCGAGAGCAAGAGCGAGATCGTGACCTCGAATAGGAGCCAGATGATTTTGAAGATCGCGAATTAGACCGGGAGGATGAGCGACCTCGGCTTTTAGACCGACTGCGAGACCGAGAAGGCCCACTGCACAGATAAAAGCAGAGAAACTCCAGTGAAACTCCTGGGAGAAGCCTAAGAAACACAAATATACTGCTGATCAAATTCCCATTACACGCAAGCACTCTACTTCTGCAGACAAGCCAGTGAAAACTGGAGTGGGGCAAACACTATTTTCTGCAGATTCGAGAAACTCCAGCGAGTTGAAGCTCAGGTGAATACTGAACAGACCTTCCCTCTGCCTTTAGCCCAAGGTATTCCGAGCACCTTCCAAATGAACATCATGCATCACAAGGCAGCAGACGGAATCTCTCACCTATTTCTCTTCTCCTGACCTTTCCTCCGCCTCGCTCTCATTTTAGCTCTGAAGAATTCGTACAGTCCATTCTGCTCCCAGCCTTCACTGCAATAAATCAACCACACATAGAACCGACATCTGTAAAATTCTACTTTGATCAAGCAGAGACATTCAGGATTTCCGCTGGGTTTTGTAGGGGACAAAGGGCCTGGGCAAAAAGGCCTCGCAAATCTCCGTGTAAGATCAAACAGCGTGTGCAGTTTAAAACACAACAAGAGCACTCATTTCAGCATCAGAAGAACCAAGACACAGGCGAAGGAAGAGAGAGGCACTTCGTGGTTTGAGACAGCTTCTCAGGGCATTTTCCTTACCATATTGTTAGCTATACCTACTCTTACCTGTTTCTAGGCCTGTCATGAGATGGTGGACTATAAAATGCCTCAACCGCAGCCAGTAGTCTCTCACTGGGGGGCATTGGGGGTGGAAGACGTATATCTTTAGGATCTAAAGGTTTATACTCATGATCTTCAAGCTGCCGGAAACAAAACAAATTACATTCGTGTCACGTGTCATGGGGTGGCTACCTGAAGAGATAAATACAGATTTAACTGTGTAGGGACCTCGCATTTCACTACTGGATAAAAAAACGCTCCAGAAATAAGGATTCTGCAGATGACCCACTGCTTTCTCCTGCTATCGCTACCATTTTGAGTTCTACAGGAAAAGCCAGCGCTGCGCAGGCTGCAGCAGGACCTGGACCGCCAGGCAGATAAAATGCAGCTCTCGCCCATCCACCCCAGCGGCGGGCTGGGAGCCTGGCAAGAGCTGGTGCACGCCGAGAGTAACACAAAGGTAGAGACGGAAGAGACCCGTTTGTTCACCTCCAACACAGAATGCATAAACGTACGTACACCCCGAAGACGCCGGTACAGACACATTTCCCGTTTCCTATCGTTCTTGGTATTATATAACATTAGCGTTGCAAAACATCTGTGTCAGAAAGAACTCTGAATACCAAAAACTAGCACACAGTGGCCACATCAGAACTGCAAGGTCCCTCTGCCCACCTGAAAAATCACTGGGGGTTTCTATTTTCTAAGAACAGGGGTAAGACTTTCAAGAGTAAATTAGTCTTTCACATACGTGAGCTCAAACAGCTTTCACCGGGACACACCACTTGAAATGTTACCATTTTCACTACTTTCTCCCCCTGCTCCTGCCCTTGTACACCCTAGAATGACTTTGGCTGATGGTTGCTGGATGGAAAGACTCAAAATTACAAAGGTCCATGTTCAACTGCCCCTATTACCGACCACGGGATTTTGTTCTTTCTGTTCCACTAGTCAGGGCCCGTCGCAGCACTTACTTTTACAAGTGGAGCCATCAGTCCAGCCGGAAGATCAAAGTAGGGAACATTTGGCACCAGGCTGGGGTCATCATGGTTCATGTGAGGAGGGCCTTGGCGCCGCATGTGAGGAGGCTGCCCGTTAAATCCATGCGGGGGAGGCCCGAAATCAGGGTGCTGTGGCCCTCCCCAGGGAGGATGCTCACTGATTCCAGGATGAGGCAATCTGTGACCAGGGTGATGATGAGGAGGTCCAATTTCTGCAGAGTGGGAGGGTGAAAAACATTTCATTTAGCTATCGAGAACGGAAGGCGATCAGAGATGTACTCCAATTAGAGCATTCACCCCAAAACCCAATCTCAGCACCCAGAGCCTTGCGGATCCAGAAAAGCAACGGAACTGAAGAACTAGAGGCTGGCGACAGGTCCGACATTCACGGGTATCTTGCAGCGGCACCTCCCTCCCTGGCCACAGCAGCCACTCTCAGGACAACAGGATACTTGAACCCTAAGCCACGGCTCGCTTTGGGAAGTGCTGCGGTCCAAAAGCACCACGAGAAAGATACGCGCAAGGACAAAAGGTTTCAGCTGCAGCCGGGCAGCTGGGGAGGAGACCTGTTTGTGAAGCCTAAACACACAGTTGTGGCTCAGCGCAGACCTCCCATTAGCTCTGTCTCTCTGCCAAACCATCTTATATAAAGAAATAAATATGGCAGGAATTAACTCACATGAGTAGGTGACAAGAAAATACTTTGTTTAACGAGCGTTTCAAGAAGAGGTAGAGAGAATATCCTGCTAAAATAGAGAAGGGAACGACATCCCCCAGTCACTGATGGACGAACCGTTTGCCACAAACGCCAGGACACCCTGCTGACCTCACTGCACTATTAAAGACTGAAAACCAACATCTGCAGCAGCAGCACCAGCAGTTTTTCCAGGAAAAGCCATTACAGCCACTGCCCAGTCTTCAGCCAGTACTATTTGACTCATCTTCATCAGGACTTGAGCACAGCCTGCCTTGTCATTGCTTCACTGCTTTCCTAATTGTAGCCATCTGTTTAGTAGATCCCCTCCTCCAACAGCTTTCCACGAAAGGACAGATGTTTTGGATCACTACTACAATCCAAAACAGAGCATCTTCTTCTGAGCTTAAACCTTAATTCCCCCAGGACAAGAAAAGCTGTTCTCCCTACTCACTGCCACAACTCCTGAATAAACAAAGAACAACAAACCCAAAGGGGGACAAAAAAAAAACAAAAAACCAAGAACAATCTCTACTGGAGAAGTTAATTGCAACCCTAAATATCTCAGCTCTAGTTTATCGATTTTCAATGTTTTTTGTACTTGAGGAATTGAGAATCTTTTAAGTCTCAAATAGCAACTCCTACATAGCAACAGAATCGCTCTTTTAAGTGGCTTGTCATACAGAACCACAGTGATCTTTACGCTTTACGTTGGTAAGGATCATTCCAGGATAACCACAACTTCTGCATGTGAAATAGAACCGACACCGGGGCAGAACTGCACCAGACTTCACGAGGGAGCCCACAGCCCATCTGAGCCACAAAGGCCAGGCAAGCAGCGCCCCGACTGCACTCGCAGACATCCCCACGTTCCAGCAAGAGAAAAACCAAACAAGGAGGGGAGAACTGGAGGTCAGGATCATTTCACCAGACCCTACCAAGCCACACAACATTAAGGCAGATAATTAGAGCGTTTCAGTAAAAATAAAGAGAAGAAAAGGGCACGGATGAGCGTGTGCACAAGAACAACTGCTTCCAGCCCGGCTTCCTCTGACTTCCTCCATCTGCAGAGGGCACAGCAGAAGAGCCCTCATCTACGGCCTGACGCGCAGGAGACTGAATTTACAAGCAAATGCTGCTTCTCACCTTTGAGCTCACTATTTTTAAAGTGAAATAGTCACAAAAGGGGCACCTGTAGAGATGCTGACGAGTTTGGGTTACCATTTCTGGCTATCTGCATCTGTTCGGGAAGGAAGACTCAAAAAGCACGGAAGCATCCAGCTCTGCCTCTATTTCCTACTGAGTCGTTAGCAGCAGCTTCCCAAACCCCCAAACTCCACATTCCTCAGGAAAACCACAACAGTCCACCAAGAATAAGCTGTCACCCCAAAGCACTGAATAATTTTGTAACGGCAATCAGCGTCGCAACGTAAGAAAACCTGGCCTGGTGCACACTTTACCTTGAGGAAAATCCCCCTGGGGGTAATCAAAACGATGAGGATAAGGAGGCCTTTCAAAGGGATGGCGAGGTGGAAAATCATCCTGCATGAAGCGAGGTGGAAAGCGGTTGAAATTATGCGGATGCGGGGGCTGGTTGAATTGGGGATGTTGCTGATGTGGAGGAAATGGGCCTCTGAAGTGAGGTGGCCGCTGCATTCGAAATGGAGGTTCCCTTTGACCCCCACCCCATGGAGGTTGTTCATGCTGGTTGTTCCATGGTGCTTCAAACTGGTTGTTCCAAGAAGGATCGGGCTGGTTGTTCCAAGGTGTTTCCCGCTGATTGTTCCAGCCTTGATCTCTCTGTTCGTTCCACATTCCTTCATGGTTGTTATTCCACGGAGGACAATGAGGTGGTCCCTAGGGGTGAAGAAAAGAAGCGTGGCCGTTAGGCTACAAAATAAAAGAATGCAATAAAAACAATCAACCCTTTAAAGTAAACCTCGTCAGCCACATGCACAAGTGAAAGAACTTTCTGCACACAAGGTCTGGACAACTGCAGCTTCAGAGAAAAGCCCAAACTGTCACTGAACCAAGCAGCTCTGTACTCCAGACAGTACTTCTTGCTCTGCTTGTCCACCGGGGAAGTGCGACGGTTGACAAACTGAAATACAACCTATACTTTGCCTTTAACTGGTCTCGGAATGAGAACACTCGGCATTTGAACCTGGGTTTAGCACTTTCACAGCTTTTCACCACCAAGATGGTCATTCTGAACCTCCACCTCCCGCTATACCTTGTGTCAGAACCCTGTTCTTTACCTGTTGTTGACCCCATGGTGCAACAGGGTGAGGCTGGTCAAACCAGGGTGGTTTATTTGGAGGAATCTGATCATGAGATCCAGGGCCACGTGGTCCACCAGAGGCAGGATCCTGCACTCCAGACCCTGTTGTGTCATACTCTGTAGAACCAGCTAGAGGCAGCTGAGATTTACCATCATCTGAAACAAATTGGAGACTGTTATAAGCATCCAGGTCACCTGCAGTTAACAAGACACCAGCACACCTACAACTGAATTGTGATGGATGTGCAAATGTTCTGCAGAAACCTATTACTGGGAGAGAGGATTTCTGATCCAGTTAACATTTGTCTCTTTGGTTCTTTTTATATTCAAGCATCAGACTGCACCAGCTACAAGCCTCCAAACAGTCTCAGGCTTTTGCCTGAACCAAACCAGCACAGCGCAGTCTCACTACTAAAAAAGGACCAAAAAAAAAAAAAATCTCACAATGTTGCCACCCACTGGTTTCTGCACAGGTCCCCAGCACAGGTTAGTACCTGCTTGTGTAACTGGAGCAGATGGTGGAGCCGAGGCTGGTGCTGCTGTGGGGGCTTGAGGTGGGGGCGTTGATTTCACCTCGTTCTCTAGTGGTGGGATCTGTATTTGCTGCTGCTGCTGCTGCTGTGTTAAGCTGTTTACAAACTCTTCATGTTGAGTTTTCAGGTTCTGTATCTGCTGCTGAAAGGCCACCTGTACAGGCTGTACCACCGTTGCATATTCAGTGATCAAATTTGCCTGATAAAAGGAGACAAATTAAGAAGAACAAGGTAAGGCTGTACCTAAACGAGGTATCCTACCTGCTCATTCACAATCCCCTACATGGCTCTCTGCCCCCTCCCAAGAAACGCAGGAGAACGCAGGACAACCTGCTGGCAGAACCGAGCCACACTATGAAGCTCTGTGAATATTTCCAAAATATTCTCTGCAGGCTGGAATCCACCCTTTACATTAATGCTCAGCTTTCAAATACAGCCAAAATCAACAGCATTCATTATTAATGCTAAAAATGAATAGTTCCTGCTGCCCCAACAATGCCTGTGCTTAGCGTATCCAATTTAAAGCTACGGTTTCTCCAGTTTCCTCTTTACCAAACATTCATTTCCATAAAAAGAGAACACAGTCAAATATGTTCACGACTGTAGCAGCGACAAATGCAAACAGACTTTCCAGGAGGATATCAGCAGTAGGTTACTGAATGAAATCACAAGGTTGTGTTTCGCATCGTTTTCATAATCCCTTGTAAACAACTTCAAGACGGGGAGGGGGGGTTGTGGAGAAATAATATTAACAATATTTACCTTCCAAAAAAGGAAAACATTTCCTAAATTTGTTTTCAAAATATTTTCATAAATAAGAAAGTGTTACTTTTCTTTTGTGGCTAACCTGGTACTGGCCAAGTCCAAGAGCCGGGCTCTGTAACTGCTGAATAATTGACTCATCAAAGTACCCATTTTTCTCCCATAGTTGAAGAAGCTGCACAAATTCAAGAGTGAAACGTTTTTAGAAACAATGAACAATAAAAGAAAAATTGAGACACAGCATTTGCACGTCTTTAGCTTTGTCAAAAGACTTAGAATTTCAGCACTTGTCTTTGAACCACCGAAGATTCAGATGCATTCATCACTACGGCAACTTCTGAATAAAGCCCGGGTATTTTTAAGTTCTAGTCACGAATTCAAGCACATCCAGTACAGTCTTTATGAAGGCAATCACCCTAGGGAAGTCTCAGGGGTCCTCCACCATCCTCACACTTGCGAATTTGCCCAGCACTAACGTCCCGACGCAAAGCATAGTCGAACCAAACCCAGACACTCACTCTGGCAATCTTCTGTTGCTTATCCTCCTCCACTGCCAGAAAACTGGTACAATAAATAGGCACAACCACCTTCTGTAAAGCAGCCAGAAGATCTCGCGCTTGCTTCCGCTGGCTTCAGAAAAGGAGCGGGAAGAGAAGAGTTACTGCCTGTCACCGCGACACCGAGAGCATCGTCATACGCGAGGCATCCCAAGCCCCGCTCTACTAAGAGCGGTGCTCTCACCAGCGTTCCCTCCTTTACATTTCTACTGTAAAGTCTGCCTGGAGGAAAGAAAACCCCACAAAGTAGGTAAAAGCTGAATTTGATTATTAAAGCACTTGATCTTTGTGCCAGCTATGGGCAGCTTAAAACAGCCGCTGAAAATAACGACCATATGAAAAGCAGAACGTGACCAGTCCAACTAACAACAGATCTAGCAGGGAGAGACTTCGCCAAATTAATCAACACACCAAACTGAAAATCATAATTTAGTTCTTACCAATGATGCAACACGTCATTGATTAAGTAGATGAGATGCAGCCGAAGCTCGAAGTGAGCTCCCTCCGCTGTTATGCGATTTCGCAGGTGCCCCGCCATCAGCTCGCAGTGTGCAGGAGATTTTGCATTACTAAACATCCAGTTCTTGCCAGCCTTAGAAAAGCAAATTTAAAATATTTTAAATTAATGTGTTCATATCACAAAGACTTCCTAGAACTCGGAAATAAACTGCAAGAAAGGAAGCTTTCGGGTAACAGCTATCATCTCACCACCACACAACAAAACAATAAAGCTGCTGTTTACTACACAGACAGTCTCAAAATTCAAATTATACTTAATCCACACCAACCCCAAGTAACTGTTCAGATTTGGATCACTTACTGAGATTGCATCTTTCGTACAAGTGTCAATTATGGGCTGCAACAAGTTGTCAAATTCGTTCATATCTAACTGGGTTTCCTCCAAAACCTTCTGCATTTGTTGCTCAATTGCAAGGGCTACTGCTGATGTGACTTGTTCCTAAGGAAAAAAAAAAAAAAAAAAAAGAGAAAAAAAGGGAAGAATTATATTCCATCCAACATTCTTTTGAAGAACTAAACTGCTGTGACCCTGTCCCCTTACCCATAAGCAGCTATTTTGAAGGCCAAGACCTTGCACAAGCAACGTGACCACATATAAACATTTCAGTTATTTGCTTTTGAGAAGACCCTTCCCATTCTTCAGGAAAAGTCCAGTTCATTTCCACCTCTAAAATCTCTCCACCATGAAAAAATTAACTGCAGGAAGCTCCTAAACGTACAGAACATAATCTAGGCACGGTGCCTTCCTCCAGGAACTCTTCAGTTTCATTCCCAGTAGCTTTAACAGCAAAACATCACCTGCAAAAGCAACTAGTTCAAAGCACACAGTTCCCTTCCAACCCTAATCAGAATCCACCTTAAATACTACAAGCTGGAAGGTCTTGCAGTGCCCAGCACCCTGCAGCACTAAACAAAGATTAAAGCAGTCAGTTTATTCCACTCTGCAAACCAACACGGTTTTTCATATCGTAAATAAACTGTTTTAGTCGAAGATCAATCTTCCTACCACAACAGGTCCATCTGTCCTAAGGCGATGGCAGCAGTTGCCACAGAACAAAAATCAGCAAAGTGACACTCCCTCTCCTCACCAACACGCCACGTGGCCACCGCTAGTCAGAAGGAAACCTTCCTCTCCCCGTTCACTCCTCATTTTTCCAGACACTGGCAGTCTAGGATGGACCAGGTGAGAGCTTCTCTTAAACCAACCTGTCTCATGGCGAGGAGATGCTGCTCCTGCTGCTGCAGGTTCCACTGACTCTGCTGGATCAGCTCCTCCACGGAAGGAGTGCCCTGAGGAGCTGGGATAGGTGCAGCCGGCGGGAGGGATGGCTGTGGCAGCGGCTGGATCTGCGCGGTAGCCTCGATATCTTGGCTCTGCTTGCACAACACTATCGGACAAAGTAAACTTTTGAAGTAAGCCTCCCGGAGCAATCTGGTACCAGCCCACACGTGAAAACTCCGCTGGTTCTAAACCAGACCCTCGCTCTTGCGTAACTGCTCAATGCAAACGAAAAACTGCGCAGCCAAGGGCGGGTGGTGCCCAAGAGCATCAGCAACTCCTTGAGCCCTTCGAGGGGAAAAGCCTCCAACATGAGACCAGCCCCCAGAGCTGCTCTGTTGGACCACCCTATTCTTGAGAGCCCTCCAGGCGTCGAGCCCTGTCGTGCCTGTCCCTGCGGTGCAGCCCAGCCTACCTCCAAACCCGCCAACGGGGGGGGGAAGGGGGGCGTGAAGAGCCCTGGGCAGGGCTCAGCCAACTACCTGGAGCTCAGAGGACAGGACGAGGCTGCAAACCAGTCCTGGCGGGTCAGAGCGAGGCCAGGAGGGAGAAAAGTGGCTCCGCCAGCCGGGGCCGAGCGGGGGCCGGGAACCAGCGGCCGCGGGGGAGGGGAGCAGAGCCCGCCGCGGCCCTGTGCCGGCCCCGCGCCGCCGGCCCCGCACAAGCCGCGGGCCCCACTCACGCTGCTGCTGCTCCAGGGCCAGCTTGTACTTGTAGTAGCCGTAGAAGTCGCCCCCGAAGAGGAAGGAGAATTTGGGGTTCTCCTTCTGCTTCTCCATCGTCATCTTCTCGAACTCGGGCCCGTTCCGCGCCACGAACTGCGCCAGCTTGTCGATGACATTCCTCAGCTCCTGGTCTGCGGGGAGGCAGCGCCGTCAGCCCCCGCCGGCCCCGCTCCCCCCCACCCCACCCCGTCCCGAGTCCTCCCCGCCCTCGCTCCCTTCCCGCCCCCGCCCGGGCCGCGCTCACCGTCGGGCGGCAGCGGCATCTCCATGGCTGCCGGACAACGGGCCGCCGCCGCCGCCGCCGCTGCTAGGCCGCACCGGCCGGAAGTGCCGCGAGACGCCAGGCGGCACAGCGCAGCCGCGCTTTACGGCCCCGTCGCTATGGAGACGGCGCGCGGCGCAGGGCACGTGGGGCCGTTCCTCTCCCCCCCCTCCCGCGCGCCCAGGGCGGGACGAGGCGCCATGAGGGGAGCCGCGGGGCGGCCGTGACGGCGGGCACCGGGACCGGGACCGGGGCAGGCCCAGGCCCGGCGAGGGCCTCAGGCCGCTCTGTCAGCGCTGCAGGAGCCCTCTCGTCCCGTCCTGGCCCCTTCCCCGGTGCTGGCCCGGCTCGGTGCCCGCACAGCGCCCCCGCCGGCCCCGCCCCGCTCCACCCCCCCGAGCACCTGCAGAGCTGCGGGCCACCCCGATTTGAGAAGAACGTGGCTCCTCGACTTTCAAAACACCGCCTCGAAAGCTGCAGTTCAGTTGCCAGAAACGTACAGAGAGTGTTCATAGAAAACACGTCCTTTAGCATCCGTTTGATCTTGGGGGACAACCCATCGCGGCGGCACTTTGAAACAAAGCACATCGGCCATGGGCATGGTGTGAAAAGGAACATGGAGACACGGAGGAAGCTCAGTAAAACGTAACTATGAAGGAAAGAAAGTGCAGATGCGATGCAGGGACATGACCTAAGCGGTGTTGCTGTCTCTGGCCTCATTTCTTTACGCTGTTAAAACGAAAATGTTCAAATCATTTGTGGTTCTTGACTTTCCTTTTGCACCTGATACCCCATTATTTTTCAAAGCGGGATTACAAATACACCACATTTACGCACCTGCTGGATTCAGGAAAACATTCCTTCAAAAGCGAGGTACCGATCTGATCGGCTTCATCTCCACGTCAAGAGGTACAAACACGGCAGAAACTGCTCCACACCCTCTACTTGCACGATTCAAAAAACCCCACCAGGCTTGAAGACCATTTATATGAGGACCAGACATCAAAACTCAAAGCAGGGCACAAATGATTTTGGTGTCCTTTAGTATTTTAGGAAAACTGAATCTACTAGTGGAAGCCATCAGCTGGGAATCGTATGAAGCCAAAAGCAAACCTGAGTATCCTCATGCTCACCTGCAGCTGTAATCGCTATCTTGCGCTTCAGGCATTAAATTACACTTTACAAGATTCCCAGTCACACAGATAACACTCACAGACATCCTCACAAAAAGGCAGAACTTTTTATTCTTAACAAGACATACCATGAAGATCCCACTGTATTAGCTACAGAATATAAAAACTCAGAAAGATGGATGTTTCCATGTATCCAAATAACAAAAAAAAAAAAACAAAAAATCAAATACAGACTCTGACCATGATTCTACATCACTCTGCAGTCCTGGAAATTAATACAGATCCCAGAAGACCAGATTAAGTTCAAATCTTAGCTTATACTTAAAAGGAAGAAACTTTTCAAAAATTCCTGTTGCCGCCTTCCATCCCAGCACGAACGTTACTGCTTTGCACGTTAGAGCCCACGCAGTCGCCATCCAGGCCGCCAGGTGCCTCAGCAGGCAGCAATGGTTTAGCCACAAAATGCCCCAAAAGCTACAGTTACCCGGCAGAGGCAGCTGCCAAAAACCATCTGCACATCCGATTTACTTTAGCCAGGAAGAGTCCCAGTACCTGGAAGTCACTGGTGTGGTTGGGGATGATCCCCCATCAGCCCGTAGGGGATCCCAGCTCCAGCAGCAGCATCGACAGGCTGGGGGGGCACGTGGCAGGCAACCGGCCGAGTGACACCCCGAAGCTCGCGGAAGGAGAGTTGAAATACAAACAGGAAAACACCACAAAAGTGTTCATTTCCTGAAGTGCCACATTTCATACAGGAAGGAGTGTGGGGGCTTTTTGGTTTATTTTTTGTCAACCCACCCATATTCACATCAATTTATAGAGTACCAACATCAAACATTTAAAAAAAAAGTTTTTAAAAACCCATAAAAAAAGATGGCTGCTGACTGCCATGTTGGCCTATCTACATCATGTGATTGTATCATACACCTGTCATCTCAGGATTAACTGATTTGCTTCACCACCCTGTACCATCACCACAAAGATATTTCAAAATTATTTTTAACAGCTTACAACATGGTTCAGAAGTAAAAGCCTCAGAAAAACAAAACTTTCCTGTTATTTATATTGCACCTTTTTTACAAAGAGCTACATGGCAGAAGTTTCTTCTGCTGCAAAATGCTACATCAGAAAAATGTGGGTTGGAACACACATGAGAAAGAAAAAGGTCTTGAGCTTCAGGTGCCGTCATGAGTTGACCCCAAATTGCCAACACTAATTTTACAAATCGCTGTAGACCTACAAAGCCCAAGCATCGCCTCCATTTTATTTAGCATTCAACTACTGAAAACCCACAAGCTCTTTACCAGATGATAAAGACGCTCTAGTCACTACTGAGTCCTAAAAATCAATCTGCAAGGGAAATAGCAGTGATCTTCAAAAAGCACCAAATAGTCTACGGAGCTGTCACCAGAAACCCCACGTGTAGCAGGGAGAGACTGGTGTCCGTCACCCTGGTCTCTCCAGAACTAGCCAGGACTGTTTTGGGAAGAATTTCCCAATTTTGTGATGTATTTACACGTATGTTAGAAATGCGCGATAGAAACCAAACCATTTCTAGACACCAGCAGTTAGTGTCCTACCACTAGGCACGGCATCCACACCACCCTGGGTTCAGGCTGCGTAAACATCCGGCAAGGTGTCACACCCCTACAGCGAAACATTAATCCGATTTCTCGCAAGAGGCCATTACCAATGTGTGGCACTCCCGAAGCTTCCTGCAAGGAAGAAAAAAATACCCAAACCAACCCCCTTCACTTTGATTTAATAACAGGGTCATTATACACGATTGTCTAGATATGCCCTTTTTATTCCAGTGTTTCCATACTTTCTACAGACCTATGTACACAGTTAAATACGTCATTAATTTACAAACCATCGTAAAACAAAGGTTTCACCTTGCCAAACAAAATCTTGCAGCGGTCCAAGATTAAAATATGTGTTACAACAGTATCAGAAACTTCCTTTACCTGAATGTGGGCAATATTGCTTAAGGACTCGGATTCAGGTACTCAGCAAAACCACCTCCCGTAACCAATTCCCTCACCCGTTGTAATTACTCGTTCTACCAGACGAAATGATCCCTTGCTGACCACAGACCTGAACTAGAAGAGCACGAAGACTGTCAGGCAGTCTCCAGGGAAGAGACTCGCTCTCTGGGCCCTACACGGATGATTGGTTTGGGTCAGTCCCTTTTCGCTCTGCAAGGACAGCAGTTTTGTTTCACAGACACAGCGACGCCACGAGCCCGGACCAGAATTTGGGACGAGGTCTTTTCAGCAGAAGGCCCTCACCTGCGGCCCCGCTCCTGACAGAAAAAGCTGAGCTAAAGACCTGCCGCCGTAAGCGCACGGAGCAAGCTTTCTCTGCAAACAGCTGCAAGAGAGATCTGGTTATGTACTTTAAAGGGAAACCATCTAAATATATTTAAGAAAGCCTCTGATCGGCGATTAAAGCACGTGGAGCTTCGCTCCAAGTAACAGGTCAAGCTGCACGCAGGTGGTACGGCAGCAGACATACCAGAAGACGTATGGAGGAACTCACCGCATGCCTGTACATCCCTGGGGCCCCCCGCTGCTACTGTTTTCTGGTATTTCACCCCGCTACGAAGCGGGGAGGAACCACCTGCATTTTCCAAATGGGAAACGGAGGCACCAGGAACACAATCAAGCATCTGCAGGAGTCGACTCCGTTTACAGCTGGCTCCCTTTGAAAGCGGCTGGAGAACTTCAGCCCCTCTTAAAAATCTCAGCCTAGATTATCTCACCCTCAAAGCAGGCTTTTGGAGAGCCAGAACCTAATCCAAATCCAGAGTCCGCACACTCCTTTTCACATGTCTGTAAAAGCACTTAAATATTGGGAAGTGAGCCTCAGAAGGACACATTTTGCACTTTCCCGTATTAAAAAGAAACAATTACACATCAACTAATACTGGAACAGGCAAAAGAAATTTCACCTGAAATGATGCTTTTCCTCATTCTCTTGTTCTTGTTAACCTGTTAGGGAATAATTTATTTAGATTTTCTAAGCTAAAAGCCCAAGCTCTAAGCTAGCACGAACAGACCCAACTCCAGTCGAGTCACGTTCTGCTCACAAGCATTAGCAGCGTGTTTAACCCAGCTCTGAGGTGCCAGAAGGACCGTTTCCTCTTTCGGACGGTATGGGGGAAGGCAGTCTACGGAACTGCCTCCCCCATCAGCCAAAAGAATAAGATCAGGTTGACTTGGAACTAAAAATAAATTCTTTACTATCCAGAAAGGAGCCAAATCATCATCTCATCGCGGAAACGGTCATTTTTAAAGCAATAAATAAGTGGAGGAAGTGTTCTGTACCAAACCCTGAATTTTCTCACTGGTGCCTAATACCTCTCTAGTAAGAACACCACACTCACGCTGTCAAAAGTCTCACTGTACAACAGCTTTCCTGTGAAGGAAGGGCGGCCCCTACAACCTTCTTTCCCTAAAGTAACAACAGTCACGGTCTGCTCAGCGAAACCCAAGCCCAGCGGGTTTCCTCCCTGTCCCGCACAAATGCAGTACCTGACGCACAACCACCAGCTTGGCTAGAATGAAGTATGTTCATTTAACTGCATCGCTGCTCCTTCACCAGAGATCAACTATTTACTGCGGATTCAAACGTTTTGGGGTTTTTTTAACAACGTACTGCTCGGGCTGGGGCAGCTGCAGGAACAGAGGAGACAACATTTAACTTCCTTCAGCGGAAAGTGGAAGTCAGGCTGCACACAGCACCTGCAACAGCAGTCATTAAGAAACCTAAAAAACGGATTAGGGACTAAAAAGATAGACTTAAGAAACAATTAAGAATGATGATGATCCAAATTAATGCATTCATAATATATGAATCATACAAGAGAGCATAATTTATGCATAAAACCAAGAAGAAAACACCTGAAACCTTTCAGTTTCTAAAGCAACAGAAGAGTTTTGTAACAACAGGCGTGAAGCGCGTAAAAAAAAACTGTATTATTCCAAACACTTTATTTGTGAAGGTGTTCTCCGTATCGCCAAGGAAGAGCGATGGCTGAGGTTACAGGACCACATTACTCAGAAAACAATTACCTCAAGCTCTGTTTGTCTGTTGTCTACAACAACAGTGATTTTAGAGAATTCTCTCTCATGCCTGAAGTACACTTCTGGCAGAGATCGATCTTTACCGTCTGCTCTTTCGGAAACTCTCCTGCTTTGTCAGCACAGACTGCAGGCGGAGGCACAAAGGAGGGAACGCCCACGTGAAGTTTCGTAGTTGCTCGAGATGGACCCAGGTTTACCTACACTGATACGCGTCAACCCTCCTCCGACAGACCACTCCTGACAACCTGAAGTACGCCCCAGTTTCACTTCTTTCTGGAAGTTTCATTAAAAGAAAGTATCATTAAAACATATTAGAGAACAAACTGAAGGTGACGTGACCAGCAGGGAAACAAAACACTGGCCAGAATTTAGCTGCCAAAAGAACAGTCAGTTGACAGACTCTGAAAAGAAGCCGTGACAGCAGATGTTGGACTCTGAGGTGTTGTACGTGCATTTCACCAGGATCTCTGGACAAGAGCTACACCGTGCAGGTACTTCCAGTGTCAGATCTCGCTGCTTCACGTGTCAGGGTCTGCTGAGCAGCAGCTGGAGGTCTGTACCGCTTCCACTACCCATGCATCCTCCCTTCGGTACGATAAAATGGCTTTACATTCACGGATGTACTAAACGTTTCTGATAATGTTGGGGACACCTTGATATCACAGTCTATACCTGTTTGCCAGGACTCTATATATCAAAACGATTTAAGTTGTAGGTAGTCGGATAGTTTTGCCGGTTATACTGGAAGTGGTCTGTTAAGATATTGGTTCGCCCGTACTGATAGTCTCCATGTTGTGCAAATGCCGTAAGTCCGTTCTGAGACTTTTCAGGAGTGTTTCGGTGCCGATCCAAATTCACAAGGTCTCCAGTGGTAATGGGAAGTAGCTGCTTCTTTGCTTCTTGGTTTGCATCGTATTTTGTCTAGGAAAGAAAGAAAGAATGTTTTTCTTGCATATCACCTAACATACATACCTAGAAAAGAGCACACCGTGTTATTACACTACTGTCCATGCCTGTTAGTCTTAAAATATTAGTGGCTTCTAATAAAAAACCTCATTCTTCTCACGTGCCAAATCAGCAAGCGGCTCTTTTGCTCGAGATTTGAGTGAGTTACCTCTCGCCCTTCATTTTCCACGAAAACACTAAGATCAAGATTGGATGTTTTAGAGGCTGGCCTGGCCCAAACACCCGAGTACTTCGCTCGGCTGATACACGTCCCTCCTCTGCAGTGAGGTGTTACGCCATGCGCCCTACCCGTTTGTTCTGCTGGCTGATAACTTGTTGTGCAAAAAATAATTCAAAGTTGGATACTTCAAACACGGGACCGCTTCGACCGAGTTTCCTGAACAAACCACCCACCCCCTTACCTTGTTGTACAAGAAGACCCCCAAGATAGCTGTCATCATCCCAAGGACATTGGTGCTCGTCACCGGGTTGCGAAGCATTATAAGGGACACGGTGATGACCATGATTCTTTTGGTGGCGTTTGCAACGGAGTAGCTCAGCGGGCTGATCAGGTTGAGAATACTGAAGGCAATGACATTCTGGGCAAAATTACAGAACCCGCTGATTATAAGCAGCATCAAGGTCCAGGACCAATGAGACATCGTGCTCTGTTATAAAGATGAATGTTACAAGGAAACAAAAATTATCTCAGGCTTCAGATAAGAGACAAAGAAACAGAAACACAACCTGAGTCACTTCTTACCTGCCGTTGACCGGCAGAACATCCACAACTTAACTCTAAGGAGGCACCCGAGCACGTGACGTTACGCAACTGCCAACTCCGAGAGAACATCTCTGCAGGCTCGTAACCCGCTCTCTGGGGGCGTCTGTCCTGTCGCCAGCTACTAATGCCCGAGCTTTACGCTGTCACATAAGCTGCCTCTCCTAACCCTGACGGGAATTCTTGCAATAAACACTTTTTTATCTTGTTTTGTGAAACAATCTGTGGGTATTTCACAACAGTTCCTTCCACGCCGATGAGGAACTACACTGAAACACTTAAATGCACTTTAGAGGTACAGCGGATGGTGTGTGTCTGTTACTGCATTTTTTTTCCTCTTTTCTTTTTTACCAACAAATTATTCTTACTAACAAACCGTATTTGTTTCCCTAACACAACACTTACCAAATCATTCTCTACTAAGAAGGAAGAAAGATCTACCAAAACCCACGTTGGGATCATGAAGAACACAGCATGGCACCCAAGTATGTTCAGCAAACGAAGATGATGTATTCGGGAATCTCTTAACACCTGACAAAAAACATCATTAAACAGCCTTTCTTCAGCTACTGCCCACCTTATCAGTAGAGATTCAGGAGCCATGTAACAGTAACAGCTTCAGATGAAATACAAATTATGAAAATAAGTAAATACTGTTAAAGTGTGAACTTCCTATAAGGATGACCAAAGAAAAACAGATGTCTATTCAAAAAACAACGGTTTCTTGAGTGGTGACTCATACTATTAACAAGATAATAATACATTTAAAATGCTCTGCAAACCAGAAACCCTTTTGCAACTAAACAGATTCAAGACCTACAGTTTCATTTTGTTTCTAAGATTTTCAGGAATGCCCAGTGTTGACACTGACTCATTCACTACGGAGAAAGGATTCGATACTGCAAGACACATTAAGAGCTTCCAAACGAAATGAACTGTTAAATTTACGCACTACTGAACTGTCAGCGGACAAAAAAAATCCAGGCGGAGGAGTAAAGAGAAGGCTCAGGATAAACTCTGAGTTCTGCCCAATTTTCAGTGCAACAGCTCCGACAGGTAGGCAGGGCTGGCGAGAACAGGCACACAACCAGCCAGCCATTACTTTGGGCTCCTCTGACTACAAAGGCAACTTAAAAAAAGATAAATATATATGTACTGGAAAATACATAACTGTTCTGCTAAAGGATGACGCTACTGACCAACGCCATGAACAGCAACACTTACTTTCTTGGAGAAGATGTTCTGAAGCGAAAAACACAGAGTAGCAGCAAGTGCACTGATGAGTCCCCACATGTCAAAGGAAAGTTCCGTGACCGTGGCCAACAGGACACCAGTTATTATGGGGATCAGAGACAAGTACACCTGAAAGAGGGACAGAGAGGAGTAGCTTACATCTTCTAAAAATTTTAATTTCAACAGAGTTTATACATATTGCTGATTTGGGGAGGAGGAGGGAAAGAAGAATAAAGCAACAGAACCAGGGATCAACTTCTATACTTTTGTAATTTGAGGAAATTCAGTGACTACAATACATCCTGTAACAACTCCGGTGTATCAGAGAGCATCACCTCGCTCAACGTTTAGATGTGTTTTCTTTACAGTCCCAATAAAAGGAAAAGGAACTTATCAAATCCCTGTAACCTAATTTCCATCACAAAATTCACCCAGCTAACCCCAGCCTGAGCTTGCCTGATCCCAGCCAGCAGAGCCCACCACAAACACCACCAAGAGAAGAGACCTCAGCAAACCTGTCCGCACCTTCGTCGTCTGCTTCTCCTTCATTATGATCCGCGAAAGAAGAACCACCCATATTGGCATCGTCGCTTTTACTGCAAACGGAAAGAAAATGTCGGTGGGGACACAAAGCTCGGGCCGACTCCGTTAACCGCTGCCAGCAGAGGGTGAGTGCTGGGGATGGAGGAGGGGCTCAGGTCTGGTCCCACCAAAGCCACAACCTCAGCGCTCACTGGGTCGTCCCTCCTTGGCACCGCGCCGGGCACTTGTACAAACAGGGGCCGGTTCTTGGTGCCCCTGGGCACCGCGCTGGGCACCTGTATGAGCACAGACTGGGGCACAGCACTGGGCACAGCACTGGGCACCCATGCGAGCACACCCTGGGCACCGCGCTGGGCACCTGTATGAGCACAGACTAGGGCACAGCACAGGGCACCCATGCGAGCACACCCTGGGCACAGCACATCGCACTGGGCACCTACGTGAGCACACCCTGGGCACAGCACTGGGCCCCCATGCGAGCACACCCTGGGCACAGCACACCGCACCCCTGTGAGCACACACTGCGCTTCAGGGTCACTGCACCAGGCGCTGGTACAAGCACGTACTGGGGACCACGCCGCCGCCCTGGGCACCCGTACGAGCACACGCTGGGCTTCAGGTCACCCCAGTGGGCACCAGTGCAAGCAACCGCAGGGGCCCGGGACATCCCACCGGGCAGCCGTAAGAGCACACACCGGGCTCCAGGGCACTGCACCGGGTCCCCTCTGCCTGGAGCTGGGACATCCCACCGGGCACCTCCACGGGCCCACACCGGGCACAAGGACCCCCCCCCACCGGGCAACCCCCCCCGCACACACACCGGGCCTCACCTGTGTGCGCGTAGGAGACCGGGACCCTCCAGAGCGAGACGTGCGCGGAGACGGAGGCGAAGTACTTGCCGAAGGCGAGCGGCAGGATGTAGCGGGGGTAGGCGCGGGGCGGCAGCTGGGCCGGGCCGGCGGGGGGCACCCGCCAGGCGCGCAGCAGCGGCGGCAGGAGCCCGCACAGCCCCAGGATGTGGAACAGCGAGACGGTGACGGGCCGCGGGAAGCCGCCGAGCAGCAGCTTGTTCACCACGTTCCCGCCGGCGCTCAGCCCGTACCAGGCCAGGCAGAGCGCCGACACCCGCGCCCCCTCCCGCAGCGCCGGCCCGCGCCCCGCCCGCCCCGTCGCTCCCGCCGCCCCTCCGCCGCCCACCCCCGAAGCCGCCGCCGCCGCCGCCGCCAGCGGGGCCGCCATGGCTTCCTGCGCCGCCCGGCCGCCGGGGAAACGTCACCGCCGCCAACGCGTCGCTTCCTGGGGCGGGGCCGGCGCGGGGTCCCGCCGCCGCCTCCTCCTCCTCCTCCTCCTCAGCGCCTACGGGTGCCGGCAGGAGCCGCCGGCCCGGGCCGGCGCGTCACTTCCGCCGCGGTCGTTCCCCTCCCTCCGCCGGCGGGAAGGCGCTGCCGCCCGGCACTCACCGTTCCTCCGGGCCCGCAGGGCTCCGCGCCCCCACGGGCACCCCCCCCCCCCCAGCCGAGCCCCGGCGGCTGCAGGAGCCGCTCGGCGGGACCGGAGCTCCCGGCTACGGGACACGTTAAGGCCCAGCGCCCGGGCCGGGCCGCCCGCAGCTCTGCCCCACACCGGGGCCGCCTTCGCCTGGGCCGGAGGGTTAAACCGAGCCGGGAGGAAACGCACAAACGCCCCGTTCGGGGCTGCTGGTAGAGCACGATCGTGCGCCCCAGGGGCTGGCGGGCCCGAGGCCGCCTCGGGAAAGCCCAAGGGCAAAGCCCAGGAGCAAAGGGCGCGCACGCAAAGGCGACGAGACGATTGTTCCTGACCTTTAAAACTTAACGTCAGGAACAGGGGCCGCGGGCTGGGCTAAAAGATGGGCGAGTACCTGTGGAGCAGGAGGGCTCTAGAGCCCCTTTCATCCGTGTGCTCTGTCAAAAGGCGTTTCTACATCATTAACGCACCTATAAAAACAGGCACTTTAGGCAATGGCGAGTCCCAAAAGATTTGCAGATGAGCCACTCCCTGTCATCCACCGACAAGAAGGAGAGGGCAGTACAGTCAGTCCAGATTTTAGGATTAGAAGAATAAATTTTTTTAAGGCCGGCAGGAGAAACCAGTAGCAGAGAAACTGAGTTCATGCAAAAATGAGAGTACACAGCAGATAACGCACACGGTAAACTTCATTTGAACTTGTTTACAAAATCGACAAAAAAAAAAATCACCTTGTAAACTTATTCACATTTGTTGGAGCTCACAGCACTGTTACACGAGCATGCCGAAATAGATTGTCAAGCCTCATCTCGCCCTGGACGACATCCAGGCCAGTCGACCCTTACAGCAGAAACAAACTGGGTGCGGAACAAGATTTAAAGCTCGCGTTGTGAGTGAACGTCTCTAGCGATTTCGTCCCGCTAGGGAGAGGGCTGGCTCTAGCACCCGGCGCTCCCCCAAGCACAGCCAGCAGCGGCACCGTCACTTTGCCACCGGGAGCTGGATGTAACGCGAAAGCAGTGCTGAACCCGGGGCATCACCTCACCGAGGGTGGTCCACAAGGGCCGTCGATTGCATCACAAATGTAAGCGGTGGAGAAAAGGATGGGGTTTATCACGTGTAACGTAACACTCTGTCATTTCCTGAATCTGCCCTATAGTCAAAGGCCTCGGAAGAGCACGGACCCCGTTCCTGAACAAGGCCACTCAGGGAAAGAGGGGGAAGGGGCAGGAGGAGAGAAGATGCACAGTATTTTTTACATAAACAAAACCCAAGCATTTTCCAAAATGACCAGTTTTTTAGCCCTCTACCATCAAATCCACCCTTCTGAACTGCGAAAGAGCAGCTTTCCCCAACGCTAAACCACCCTGCTTGACCTCCTCAGCTGCAGAAGGACAAAATGGAAGTAAACTGAAAATATACTTGGAAACATTTTTTGGTAACCGCTTTTTCTGGTTTCACTCTCAGATTTCAGACATGGAAGCAAACAGACATCAGTTTTCTGAGACACCCACACATTTCAATACCAGTCAGACCACAGAAGCAGTAGGTTTGAACAAGAACGACTTCGAAAGAACCCAAACCTTATCAGTTGTATTCCAGGGAATGAACCAACTTAATGCAGGCCTGGCAGGAGCACCCTTTTAAAACCACGGAAGAGCTTGACTCCGCTCTCCAGGGCAGGAGAGCTCTTGCCAAGGCTCTTCTCCGTAGAAGCGAGATCCAGCACAAATGGGTTAACAGAGTCAACATCACTAAACCTAGAAATATTTTTGGTATCGTGTCCCCTTCCTTTTTCCCCTGGACAGAAGCCCAGCACTGGGGACTGCAGAAAACAACTAGTCCCAAATGTTAAAGCAATTAAGAGTTAATCAAAATTCTTTGCTTTCTACACCGAACCAGGCTGCTTTAGAAAGCAGTTTAACAATTAGCAATAACATCTTACAAAGCTACTGAGAGAAAAGCTGAACTGTGATCTTTTTAGACTTTGAGGTACATTAAGAGCAATGGGGTTATCAGTCTGCAGACCCTGGATGCAACCAGAGTTAAAAAAAAAAATAATCCAACCTGTGCGACTGACCACCACCAACACGCTTGGAAGACATCTCGTACACCCCTAAGAGCGTCGGGTGGGATTCGGCTTCGCCGCACTGCTCCGACGGATTCTCAGGGTCGATGATCACCCAGCTGGTCTGAACTGAGCAAACTTGAAAATAAAGGAGTTAAGTAGAAAGAATTCACAAACTGGTTTGTGCAAATTTTTTTTATTTCCACATTTATATCACAATGTGTCCACTTAAAGGACCAAATAGCAAAGTTGCTCCCTTCTGCATCCCAAGAACACAGAAGTCTAGTTACTGTACATTCACTAAGGCTCTTTGTTTTTGCAAATTGCGTTTATGATGGATATCCATAAGGCAAACAATATCTAAAGGAATGGTAACAAGTATATTTCCAGCATACAAACAGGCTTCCTTTTTCCCTCTCACAGTACAGTTACAAACTTGTAGCACCCTCATGACATTTAGATTCTAGAAAAGGTGATTTTTCTTTTTTTTTTTTTCCTTTTTTCTTTTTTTTGTTCTTTTTTTTTTTTCCTAGAAGTTTGCAGGAAGGGAAAAAAGGAGGAAAAATATTTGGCTGGTGGTGGAGGGATCAAAAATATCGTCAAACATCTAGTTTTTGCAGCATTTCTCAGAGACTGGATTTAAACTGAAACCAGACTAAAATATGTGGATGCCTATGGAATGTTGAGCTGAAGCCGGTCTCCCAGCCTGCAGTGCAACACCTGCTGTTTAAAACCCAATCTCCGTACCCCATGACTTAAAGAAAACGCAATCATGTTCAGAGATGTGATGCAAATAAAACTACAGTTTTTGCACATTGTCTCTCGAATATCTCACTGCCAAATAAAAACCCAAATCAAGTCAAATAAATAGATGTATATTTTGTTAAGGTAACTTCCACAATTTTCTCTGTACCTGCCTGTAATAAGATTCCGGCATTCACAAAGTGCTGGAAATCATCTTCACTTCTTGGGGACTAACACTTTTTTTTATAGCTGGCTCGCTAGAGAGTTTTGAACTCAATTTCTCAACCTTCGTATGCCTTCCTTTGCAATTGTTAGTAAACTGGTAGCAGCATTTCACAAAAGGAAAATTTAAAGGAGAGAGCTGTGAAGCCCCAGCTCCCTCACACCCTCTGCTCGTTGGGCCTGTTTGTCCAGGACAGGAAGCTTTCTCCATCTGGAAGTGGCATAGCGTCTGCTGTCTGCTAACTGCAGATGTAAAAGCATTTTTAGAAAACTGTACTCAGTCTAGGCAGACGTAAGGCAGGATGTTCAATCTACCATCATCCCCGTGTGGATCTAAAGATATGCACTGTGTCCAATCATACCAGTTACCCTGTGTGTCATAACAACCGTTCACGCCTGGCCAGTGATGTTCACGTATTCTGTCGAGATCATCACTTGTGACCTCTCTTGTGACCCCAGGCAAGTCTGTAGGTTTGCTGTTAGGAGCTAGAACATGAGTCTTTCTAGCCTCTTTTCTAGTGCTTTCCTCCTGCTTTAAATACTCAGACATGAAGTAGTGAGCTCCTGGAGTCTGTACTCCTGATGACGACAGCAAGCTACTCTGTCTGTTTAAATACGACTGAATGATTTCGTTTCTGGATAATTCTTTCCAGTTCGTTTGTTCAAAAGGGCTTTGCAGGTTGGGTTTTTGCTCCTGCTTTTCCATTTCTGTCCTGTGCTGTTCCGTAAGTGCAGGGATTTCTACCTGCAAAGGATCTTTCTGTGTTAAAGGTTTTATCTGTCCTGTCATGTGATCAAAAGTGAGTTTTCTCTCTTTTAACCTCACAGGTTTCACACCTCCTTCCGTCACGTGCCCATCCAAGTTGACTGTATAGTCTCTGGATCGGTACCTTTTCTTCTTTTTACTATCAGAACCCGAAGCAGCATCGTCACTGTCCATTTTTGACGCGTCCTGCGAAAAGCCCATGTGTGGCGTCAGCGATTCCGCAGGGTAGGAGCTGCTTTTGCAGCTGGGAGACGTGTGCTGCTGAAGCGTCCCTGCTGTGTGCCTGTGCTCGCTTTCCGGAGGTACCTGCTGCTCCTGCCAGTGCTGAGGGACCTCAGTTACCGACGGCTGAGAGAACTCCAGTCTTTTCGCTGGCATTGGAGGTGTCGACGGTTGCATCAAGGATGGTGGCGGTGATGGCACCTGTGCAGTGTCTAAGAACTGAGACCTTTGAGATGGACTGGGCATCGAATCCTTTGGTGAGTACGTGGTATGCTGCCGAGCAAAAGCATCGTGCCTGACGCTTCTCGGGCTGAACGAGGAACAGCGAGGACTCTTCGGCTGGTGCGGCCCTGGGGTTTCTTCCGATTTATCATGCTGCTGAAGCACCGCAGTCTTTAATAACGAGGAAGTGCTTGAAGGTTTTACAAGTCCTGGAGAACTGGTGTGAGGTTTTACAGCATTTACTGGGATCTTGTTGTGTTTATCATTTTCACTGAGTTCTGTCCTGCTGCTTTCGGGCCCTGCATGTAGATTTACATCTACAGGACTGGGAAAATTTTCAGGACTCCCTCCAATGCCATTTGTTGGAGGGGGCGAAGAGTTTTGCAATACTTCATGACTAAGTTTGGGGATTTTGGGGGGAAGAGGGCCCTTATGCCCATCCCTGTGTTCACCTTTCTTTTTCCGATTTCCCAGTTTCTCTGGTTTTGGAGAATTTAGTTTCTGTATATCGTTCCTGCTTTTCAATTCGCTGATTGGCTTTGATCCAGCCACAGCAGGAAGTTGCGCTTCTGGTTTGCAGTTGTGAGCACCACCGTTGGCTGATCCGGGTGGATTCGGCAACCCTCTTGGCACTGGTTCATTCTGGGTCACAGGTTCTATCAACTTTTGCCAATTCCGCAACAATTTCTTGGCACGTTTGGCAAGTTCCTCATTGGATGTCTTCTTCCTCACTTCATTGATAAGTTTCCCAAGTCTCGTTTCCTACAAAGAAAGAAAAGCTCTTTTACAAACAGGTATCTTTCTAAACAACACTCTTCAGGTGCGTTTCTGCCTTGTAATACCTAGTTAAAAACCATGGAAGGTTTAAGTGTTGAATTAATCTTTTCTGGAAAGGATTAGTCCAGTTGGTCCAGTGCTCTGCCACGCAACACGAAACCTACTGTAGGTTTCAAGTCACCCTGTCTTTGTTCGCTGGCTAAAGCACCGGAGCCACTGGCTGTGAAAAGCATCGGGAAGGAATTCTTTAATCAGCAAGAACCTTGAGAATAAAGGTGCCAGTTCAGATTTGAGGGGAAACGCAGCACCCGAGGCAGAAGGTGCGTGTTTATCACAGCGAACGCGTTAAGATCTGCAGAAAGAGGCAAGCGAAAAAAATTCCAGACCCTTCGCCTGTCACAGCAACACGTTGACAATGAAATTCTCCGTTTCACAAACCTGACTAGCCAGGGTGCGACTTCCATCCTACCTTCTTCATCTCTCCTCTCCCTTCACTCCCCAGTATCTTGGAAGGGTATGAAAGACCGATTTAAACAAGCATTCCTAGGGTGTCCCAAAGTGGTTTCATAAGCGGAAGGAAGTGAAGGGTTTGATTGTTCCCAAAGCACGTTTGAAAACAAAGAATTGTTCCACAAGTCAGATTACTTAAGAAAGGCACTTCAAAGGAAAACATAGAGCAGATCGTGACAGAAATATGCAACATGTTGTGATACATACGTTGAAATACAGCCAGAGTTATAACGAAGCAAGAGTTGAAAGCAAGTAACACCAATCATTTCAACACAAAGGTTGAAAAAACCATTATAATTTAGCCATAAGCACTTCTTCGGGCTCTGTTTCTAAGAGTGGCCAGTGAGGCTGCTGCTACCCCACCTGATACTTCAGCTTTTAACACACCTCAGCTCACCAACGAGATCAGGCACTGACACCTGCTCAGCTGAATTTAAGATTAATTCTATAGACACAGAGGAACTATATCCCTATCTCGGATTCTTTGGTGCTTGGTCACCAGACATGTAAAAAAGGTGACCAGTACTTCAGCAAGCACAGCGACGTTGCTGAATGCAACAGAATTAATCAGTAGCAAGTAATGATTAATTTAGTGCCCTACACAACAGGAACTGTGCTGCACTGAATACTGATCTGAATCCAGAAAGAATCACTGTGTACGCGCTGAGATGTCAGAAGCAGCACGAGAGGGACAAAAGAATATCTTAATTGTGAATCCTTTGCAATCCATCTATTGTTTCAAGAAAAGCTCTTATGGAAATCAGATAGGCAGAGAAAGTCCTTTTATACACACAAAACCCAAGTAACGTTCAGAGGGTGACATACCTCAAGCGCCTCTTTGGTAATGGGGTATTTCTCCAGGCTGGAGATGACTTCCAGCACTGCCACCATGTTATGGATCTGCAACAAGGAAGACAAAGTTGTTTCATGCACAGGTCTGAGTTATCAAATGTAATTTAAGACCTTCCACTTTATAATTGCTGGAAGCATTAATCACAAAATTGCTATCACACTGTTTGGCTTCAGGGAGCTGATCGTTCAAAGAACAGGGACAAGGACACTTCGCTGACCTAGTTGGAAACTGCAGGAGCTCCAACACACACGCTTCTGTAAAACTAAAGGGAACACCAGCATTAACCCAGCGTGACTCACCAGCAACGCTCCGAGACCCCCAGCCAAGGTCCCACTAACCGTCCTGCAGCCCAACTGGAAACCTAAGTGCCGCGCGGACCAAGAGCAGCAACGAGTCCAATCGGTGCCCAGCGCTCATCCCTTCAGGCCCTGCTTTAGATCGACACAAGTCACCGTTCGACAATTTTGTTCAAAATACTGATGCTTCCCCGTAGCTGCACACCAGGGGTCTGAAAACGCCCAGGTACAAACTCCTCCGAGGCGAGGGGCCGAGCGGAGGCGAAGGCCGTGCCCAGTGCGTATCCTCAGCCCAGAGCCAGGCCTGGCCTCCGGCCACGGCTCCTCCAGGGCTGCCCCAGCAGCTCCGCAGCACGCTGGGATTGTATCTCCTGACAGGCAAGACAGTGAGGAGCAACGGCGGGAATTCACACTGCGTGAACAAAGCGTGTACCCGACCTTCTGGTGGGCTTCACTGCAGCCTCTCGGCACGCGCCAGCAAGCTCCCCACAACAGCACCCGTCGCGATCTGTAGACGTTAAGCACCAGCGTGATTTTAATAACTCCTGTGGGAAGGCCCAGACTGCACCAAGCGCTGTACTTCCATTACCTGATGTTAAGAGCACCAAAACCTGGAATTTCTAATTCACCTTGGCAGATAGATTCAAAAAATAAGCAAAGGAAAACTTGAATCACAGTCTCATTTATTGCTTAATTGCATCTGTGACTCAACTGGACATGAATTGCATCCGAGAAAAATCTTGCAGCAAGAACCTCTGCAGGGATCCCGCATTATCCTGAAGTCTCACCAGGAGCATAACCAGGCAAGCCCTGCCTTCCCAGCCACACCCCCACTGCAAGAGTCTTCATTTTAAAAAGGCTGCAAGCTTGTAAGAATTCGCTTTTCCAAGTCAATTCTACCCTTCTCTAAAGATACAACAGGAAAATCAGGAGCTGAAGTCTCTGCTTTCCAGAAAACCTCACGCACAGACCGTGTTTTTTCCATCGCAGCAGGATCGCTTCATGTTGGAGCACCTGGATAAAGCTGTCGGCCGTGACACACTCGGCCTGATTTTTAGATTTACTTTTAGCAGACTTACATTTAGAGTCTACACAGGCTTTGAACGATTCTAACTCTTACAGGTTGGAAAACCAACTTCAGACCAAAGATGAACTAATTTGTCATGGTCTCTTCTTCACTGAACTGCAACGCCTCTGCGGGTATTTAAGGCCCCACCATCCGGTCAGGTCTGGAAAAACGGCTCAAGCTTTCAAGCGGCACCAGCACGTATGCAGACATATTTTAGTTCTCCCTATTTCACTTTGTTGCACTGACTTTCTTCCATGTTCTGATCCCTGCATTGCCCTCAGTGCCTAGGAAGGATGATTTAGCACCACAGTTTAAGTAACACCCATCACCAGGGTTGGTTGGTTGGGGTTTTTTTCAGTTTCTAGAACCAGGGCACTTAGAACAGCTAATGCTGAATTCTGGGAGTTTCCAGACAAACAGTTTTAGACTTGCAAAACACGATACTCTCCTTCCTAACACATATTTTAGACTATTGAATTACCAAGGTGCAAAAAGGCTCTGTGTATTGCACACACCAGTAATTGGTACAATTATTTTCGCAGTTACTGGTAATCCCCAAATATTCATTATCTAAATGACAACCTGATGGCAAAAAAGGATCCTCAGTCTAGCAAAAGGTCAAGATGGGGAAAGCGATATGCTGATGTATGTACACGCCAACCCAAAGATGAAATGGGTCAGGGAATTTCCAGGAACAGCTTTGCCTTTGGTCAAATACCCCCGTACACACGTATGGATGCCCCCGAATGCTCAATCCCCTACCGGGGCCCAGGCCTGCACCAAGCCTGACGGGCTGTTACTGCATTCCCTCCGTTGAGGGACACATGGTGCCAATTAAGACAGCAAAAGCAGCCTTACACCGCCGAGGCTGTGCTGATCGCTCGGCTTCTGGTAAAACACAAAACACCCATTTCGGATTCTTCACACATTTGTAACCAATTGAAAACACGCTGCCGCGCCGAAGCGATCGCTGCGAGGAGCACGAAGGCTCACGCTCGAGATCAACTGCAAGAAGCTCCTCTCATTTTTTCCTTCTTTTTGACCTGCAGGGAAGCACGGTTCTTAAGAAAAAGAAAACGTTCAGGCAGGTTCAACAACTTCTCCACCCGTCTCTACCCCAGTAGTTTTGTGTCATTTTCTTGGAATGCTTCACCCAAACTGCCACAAAGAGAAGCTTACAATAAAAGTCATATTCACCTATTTAAAAATAACAGAGACTATGACATTTCTTGTGGTGCGGTTAAACACTACGCTGAAAACAAGAGGACCTCCCCAAAACACCTCAAGTGTCATCTCCTCAATGCAAAGACAGCTATTTTGGGAACAGCAGCCCACTGGTATTGCACACCCGTACCTCTACCTCAAACCATGTCACTGGCTTAATAAAATTAGCATATTGTCACATAACTGACATGAGACTGAAGTTACAAAGCCTACCAGGACACGATCCTACTTTGAGCAGAAGTGATAATTTATTAACCCAAGCAGCTATTAAAAACGCTCACTGGCTACAGAGCAGACAGGCAAAGGAACAGAAAGCCGAGTGGGACAGGGGAGCTCGGCTACTTTGCTCTCTTCAGACACTGGTTAAGAGCACGATTGCCTAAGTCGGCGTCTCAGGAACTTGCACATCCTTTTACTTTCTATTTGCCCTCGTCTACTGACACTGCAACCCGCTCCTACCACCCCAAAACAAGGACTTCCACAAAGCAGCGCCAGGACCTCGCATTTAGGAGCTTGCAGAAAACATCTAAGAATAATTTATACGGCAGTTCAAGTTATCCCATGCTGCTCCCCTGTCGTGGAGATTGACTGGCTCACAGACTAATTCACTCGAAAGTTTACTGGAGAACATCTGCTTTGAGGCATCGACGATAATCCTTTCCAGCCAACCCTAATGACAGTCACAGAAAACAAATCTTATTTATTCCATGCAAGTCTCTTTAAGTCCTTCAGCCATACTCTGGAGCTTACTACTGGTATCTGAGACCTTTTCCAAGTTAAGCACTAAATGTTTTTACTACAGCCTCAGACAAAAGCACGGGTTTCTGAACTCTCTGGAAAAGATCAAGCAGCTTAATTTCCTTTTTTTAACTGCCATCCTAATCCTATTTAGCTTTTATAAATCAAGAACAATTCAGTAACTAACTTCAGGGTAAGTGCTACACAGCAGTTTAAAAGGATAAAAAGTGGGATTGGGAAGTTTAACGTACGGCTGTCCCCCGCCACCTCGACTCCACTGCCTCCGTCCCCGGTCGATTTGAAAACAGCAGCGAACTCGGCATCCGCGCGTGAGCCGGTGTCACCGCTTCCAGGTGCTGGGGGTGCGGACGGGCTGGGACCGCCAACCTGCGGGGGACGCGCTTTACGTGGGACCAGCGCACCCCGATGTCGCGCCTTCGTTCTCTTCCTTCAGCCCCAGACCAGCCCAGACCCCACACAGCGTAGGCGCCAGTCTAACACCTTCCCTGCCTCCTCAGGACTGCCTCGACACACGGCACAACCCGCATCTCGCTCCACTGCTGCCCAAGAAACAAACGTTACAGAAACATTCAATTTCAGTCGTTTGAATAAAGCAATTTTGGGTTTTTTTTATGTTTCACAGGCACATTTCTGAAGCCACTTGCATGCATGACTAGGCCATGACAGATGACGGATCAGATCCAGGTTAGCAAGGATGATGTTGCGGAGACACTTGGTTACACAGGCCTGGAGTGGGAGAAGTTGTAGCTCTTTCCTTGTAACAGGAAAACCCGAGAGCTAGGTGCACAATTACTAAAAAAATTGCAGTGAAACTGCTAATACAGATGCCTGTCCTACTGGATTCTGGCTAGAAGGGCTCTCCTGAATCACTTGCACAAAGCTCACATTATCAGCACTAAAGGGCGCCTTTTGACACAGTATCATCATCCATGTGGGTCACATTAGTACCTTTAAAAGCTCCTGAAGGATATTTAAACTTGGCCTAGTACATCTGCAGTCCCTAACCACTGAAAGTTTTCTAAAAGCAAAGTGTAACATGATTACCCTCCCAAAAATCACAGGTTATAATAATCAATAACCTGCCTCCATCGTAGGCCTTCGGAAATTGAGACTACACAGATGTATCCAGAAGACACAGGCTTCGAGAGAAGGAATTTGTCATCATACTTCAACTCACTTCCTCAGAACATGTTACAAACACTCAGTATTTTGCTAGTTTCAAAGAAAGTACTTCTGTAACATCTCCCCGCCTGCAGTATCCAAGCAGTTTCACAAAAGCAAGCAGAGCCACGGGCCCACCGTGGAAAAATAAACAGTTCTTTCCTACAGATACAAATCCAGATCTCTACTGCCAAGCTGGTGCTGTCTGCTGGCAATTAATACAAGAACTGCAGTACGGCCTACACAGTTCACAAGAGCCTTGTACCATTTTTTTCTTGTCTGCCCCTCAGGACAGCAGCATTTTAGTGGGCAGTCACAAAACCCACCATCTATCTACGGGCCACGTACATCCTTAGGTAGCCCAGGGTAACGGCCAAGAAAATCCCGGGTTCCAGGTCACCGTTGCTGAAATCTCCAGGAAGGAAGAACCGATTCAAAAGCAGGTTCAGCAACAGCTCCACGAGCGACAGCATCCGCTCACGTTTGTTGTCTCCAGAACACTGTAGCCGTTACCTGCATCTAAGCACCTGCCCCGGCCCAGGGTCTCTGCTCAGCATCAGATCTTGCTCCCAGCACTGCATTTGTATAAAAGCTACAGCATCGCAAAATAATCTGAAACATGGAATAAGAAGTAAGAAAAGTTGCTATTCGTAGGCAGCTTTATTTGAGGGCAGCAATGGAAATACAGTGGAATAGTGTTTATTTAGGGCTTCGTACAGGACAAATTAGGTCCCAGACACCAGATACACATTGTGAGCAGTAAACGATAATGTCATTTGTTCAAAGATACAGACCAAACACCCCAAGTTAGAATTCAGGTTACAACCTGCTGGTATTTAGTTCAGTTCCCTTGCAACTGATCTATTAACGGTTTCCCCTACCCGCAATGTGACATGATGTTGTCTAAAGATAGGGTACACGAGATACTGTTCACAGAAGGGACATACCAAAACGATGACCATGCACTGCTTTGTTCATAATTACCGAAAACGTTTGAAAGGCAGGTTGCCAAGCGAAGTTCAAATATTCACAGTACACACAAGATATCCTTAAAGGTGGAGGCGAGTTTTCTAATCATATTTAGCACAGCAGATCTTCAAACATGAAGGAATCAACGATTCGGGTTGAAAGTCATCGGCTCAGGGTCTACGGCAGAGAAATTCATTTGGAGTCCACGCTTTGAAAACCTATCGGAAATTTGTGCTGCAAAACAACAGGCAGCAGAGCAGAGGGTGCTGTGGATCACAAAGGCGGGCAGTCACTGTCACAGCAGGGCAGGACAGGCTCAATGGTTATCTACCACGGCATACTGCAAGCAAAATAATTTGAGTCTTGGTTTTGAGTCTTGTTTTTCACTCAACACCAAACTGACAACGAATGGCAGAGGAATCAAATTCAACTTGAATTACACGTTCATCTCACACAGTTCAAGAAGAACCTATACAGAGAGGAGTTCAGAGGAGAGCAGCGATTAAGAGGTTTTGAAAAGACGGTTAATAAGAAACAGTCTAAGCATACTCAGTTCACACAGTATTGAAAAAATAGGGAGCAGACACACAAAGCTTCTAATGAGCCTCCCTATACGTTTTTAATCACAATAAAGAAAATGGTGATCAACTGTTTTCACGCTCACTTGCCTAATATTGCAACAAGACAAACACCGATTACATATTAAGAATAACCAGAGAGCGACCAACGCACTCAAATAAGCTCTCAAACAGTTTCCAGAGCCACTGCAGAGGTTTAAGACCAGATTAGTCAAGTCTGGAAGGAGTTGTTTCGTCTAAGTGATGCTACTTCAGTGAAGGTGATGGACCACGCTCCATGAAGTCCCTTCCAGCCACGCATCCCCGCAATTCACACCTGGGGAACAGACAGCAAGTAGCAGAAAGGCATTGGAACACCCATTCCTATCTAGTCCAGACTAGACGCAAAATAGTAATTCTAAACTCTGTCTTCTCAGAGCCACATGCAGGTAAGTACACGAAGCAGTTTGTATCGTAAAGGACTTACGAAACTCAAGACTTCAGAACTCGCAGCCCCTCCGGCCGTGCTGCCCCCCCCACCGCCCTACCCCAGCCAACGCTCAGCCAGAAGAAACGCCCGAGGCTGCCCCAGCCTTCCAGGCGGCTCATCCCCGCTCAGGCTCTGTAGCCGCTTCGCATCACCATTTCACCACCTCCTGCTTACCCCTCTGCATCCCAACACCTGAGCACGTTTCCAAACCAGCGTGGTCCTGCCAGAACAAAGCGTAATACAACAAGAATAACCACGGAAACTGTTAGGTCTGACCAGCCCTACACGTCTGTTGCCTCCTGGTACAAACACTACCCGTCACACAGCCAGCTACTCATGTGTTCAACGTTCAGCCGAACATCGTAGCATGTCTTACAGAACAAGACTTGTCAAGTGTTGAGCTGCACAACCAAAGAGGACAAAACAACGCAGCACGTCCCCCCCGGGTGCAGCAATCACTACAGATTATTTCAGCACAATAAACAACACCCATAGGACACATCACTGACACACAAGCCCTACAAACCCAATCACTGCACTGGTCCTAAGGACATCCAACCACGACACAGTCTTGTTGTACACATGATAACCATTGCTCCTCCTCTTCCACCTGTACAGAAACTTTAACCAGATGAATCTTGGTAGTTACTATTTATTATAAGCCATGAACTGAAGTCCAAAATTACTGCTTAAAAATTGAGAGCGCCACAAAATGAAGCTGCTGTGCAGTCAAAGTCACAGCAACAACTGCTCCTACTTCAGCGTGAGAGAAACACAGAGTTTGTTGATCATTCAGGCAGAATAATACAGCATATACAGAAAATTCAGCCTTCAAATGCTCCCCTTCTGATCTATCGTGATCTTGGTGCTTTCAATGGCACCGGGAGAGCCACTTATTCAGCCAGAAGTCTGTACTTTGACTGCAGTTCTTCGGGGAAGTGAAAAGCCAACGCTGAGAGCAAACGCACCACAGGCGGGTGCCGGGGGAGCGGGGCACTCCCAGCACGGCAGCTTCCACTTCACCGGGACTCGCTGTTATTATCTACCTGCGCTACGGCAAGAGCAAAGTCAGACACTGAACTAGATTATGAGACCGACCCTTAAAGGCATCGCCCGCACGGAATCGTTCCGCAATCACCTGCTCAATCTTCGTGCACTCCAGAGCAGCAGTGGAGACTCAAAATTACGCAACCCGCACTTAAGGACCTGACGAGAACGGCTTCAAAGGGTCAAGAGCTTTCTGAAGTTCTTAAATATGATGTTACCCATCACGTATCTACCCAGAGCTGTTAACGCAGAGCAGTTTGAATGTAATACAGAAAAGCCCTATCACTGTCACCACAATGTAAGTTTTCCGCTCTTTTCTTAAAAAAAAAAAAAAAATAAAAACACTTGTCACTGTATTTGTGTACTTTTAATGCAGCAGGCCAACTCCTTTCAAAATGCCGGGGAAGCTTCTCAGCTGATTCCTTAAACGATAAAGAGGGCGAAGGCCAGAGCCTGTTCAATACATTGCACTGTGGAGTTTATTAATTCATCGCAGTGAAGCGCCACACGCTTGCAACACCGCTCGTGAGAATTTAGGCATTTTGTTAAAACCTGAGAAAAACAGTCTTACTAATTGGGAAGGTTTTAAATATCAAGTTTGGAGAGAAGTCACTGTATCCTTTCAACAGCGGTTATACTAATACAGAATTTCCATCAGCACATCCCATAGGGAAGTTTTATGGATATGCAAAAATCCAAATCAATTTACTCATCTCCTAGAATTATGGCTCACCAAATTCTAGGCCAAACGCTGCTGCCAGTCACCCATTTCCAAATACCTCCGTTCTCTGAAGACTGCACAGGTCCTCAGGAGAATACAGGCTGTGGGGGAAAGTGGTAACTCCCCTCATAATCAGTCGGGAATGCTCGGCCATTGCATTCAGTGGCACAACCATTAGCAGCTATTTGGAAACAAAGTGAGTTTTCTGCCTTTGGCTGGGAAAACCCCAAGTCTTCCCCCAGCCGACCTAAGCGCGCCACCTTTCATCTCAGGGCGCACGAGCTGGGGGGTTACTTCAGACCAGCTCCCCTCCAGAGCCAATGCCCAGTGTGATCTCGAGAACCCAGCACCCCATCAGCATTTTATTTATACTGAAACACAGAACGCTCAGGAAGCTGCAACCTGGCGCTAGTTCTTTCTATTCTAGTAGCAAAACACTTCATGATTTCCCCTTAAGAAAGCCTCACCGACACTTAAGCCCCTTAGCAGCCTGTCTTAAAACGTCCAGTGAACAGAATACTACGGAGTCCAAACCCAACAGCTCATGTTCTGATAGACTGAAACTCTTACACAGACGACAACAGAGACCGAGTTTTCCCAACGCAGTCAGATTCTCAACTAGGGCGCCTCCCCCATAAGTGCCCAAGCTGCAGGCACCCCATCTTTGCAGGGACATTTGAAACATCACCTCTTGCATCTTCTTCTTTCCCATCTCACTATGCTCAACTCGATTCAAGAGCCAACTGTAGTTTCTCCAAGGATAAACTATAATATTGAGGTATACACTTTTCCGGAACTTTCAGGATGATAACTCATATACAGACATAAAAATCCCGTGCTCCTTCCCAGGCCATTCACTACACGGCACAAGGACCGTTACACACTGACCAGGTGACCCGGCTCCAAGAGCTCCTCTTGAGCGACAGCTCGAGTCACAGAAACTCAGCGCTGGAAGTTCGTTCACTGAAGACAAGTTATGAATGTGCATCAATACCCTGGGGAAAAAAAAAAAAGTGCTCCTCTACCTTCAGAAGTTCTACACTCCTTAAAAAAAAAAAAAAAAAATCCATTTAAACCTGCAGTATAATCATGATACTCTGGCAAGCTGATTCTGCACGAAAACACTATGTGAGAAAGCAGCTCCACAAAAGTGCTGGCTGTCACTCTGAGACAATGCTTCCACCTCTGCACAATCATCTTTACAGCACCAAGTTTCAAAATACACCCAGTTGAGTGTGTTGCTGAATACTACAGACAGACTTGGATGTAGGATTCCTCTCCTCCCCAACTGCTCTGTTAGAAAACCACTTTGTTCAGTAAAACAGAACTAATTACGTTTTACTTCCAGTGATTCCTCAATAGAAATTTCTACCACCAACTGTTTGGACACGCTGAAAATTGTATACTTTGATATTAACAATCACACTGAAGCACGCACCGCTGCCCCACGAAAGCCATGGCCCAGAAAACACTGACATGCTGTGAAGTTTTGCAGGTTGCACCTCAAATTAAAGCAATTTGCTAGCTCTTAAATATTGTTCCAAACACTGAAAGCATGAATTACCAGCAGAAAGAATAATTTAGCTGTTAGAATACTGAATAAATAAACCTACATTTCCACTAAACTGAATGGGACATACTTACCCTTACCTTAAATATTTCTTTAAAGACCAAGTGTAAGCGAGGCCACACCATACCACAGACCGAAGAAAGTTTATTTGAAGTTATCAGCAAGCCCAAAATGCGTGAGACAAGACAGCAGCAAAGTGTTATCAGCCAAAACAGACATCAGGGAGGTGGGGGGGAGTTATTTATAAAAACTATACTGAACTCCAAATCTAACGTATTGGAGTAACTATACCTTAAAAGAAGTGCTTCTTAATTAACATCGGATTTCAGCAGCAGGCAGAATCGATTCTTTCTTTCCCCATCCTGAAACTTTTGTGGTTCCCCAAAAAAAGAAAACTCTACTTGTCAACCACAGCAGCTCCTTGAAGAAACTGGGAAAGGATCTGCTCTCACAGGATACCGGGAGAAAAAGCTTCAGCTGCTCTGAAACTACTTTGATCAGGAGCCAAAAGTGCCAGAATGACAGTGCTGTTGTGTCATACGGCCATGCCAAAACCCTGAAGAGGCAGCAACCCGCACCTTACGCACTCCTAAACTGGGCTCACCCTCAACTTATTGTACAAAACCCTAACAAATGACAAATTGGAGTTTCTATCCTACATCCAGACTTCTGAAACACAGGCTAAGCTGAAGGTTTCCATATTTTCTAAGACACAGATTGAGCCTCTCCCCACTTGGGAGCTTTTGACAGCAAATACTTTCCCTCCCACCCATCCCAGTGTCAGGCTGCAGCGCCCTGACAGCAGGAGCTGATCCAGCTGCGCCCTGTGCCCACCCCATCCCAGCTCCAGCCCATCCAGGACCCTGTGCTCAGCCGCCTTAGCGGGTTAATTGTGTGCAAACGCGGACCGAAACGGCTTAAATCAGGGTCCCGGGTGCACCAGCGGCCGCAGGAACGCAGCTGCCCCAAGTCAGAGCAAGCTGGGAAGCTGCAGCCTCGGGTTCTTTGCTGTCTGGGAAGTTTTAGTGAATCTCTCCTGGAAGGACGTGCATCTTGCACATCAGCTGTCTTTCCCACGCTGTGGTTCGTGGTGACTGTCGGAGATTATTCCTGATGTTTGTTCTACCTACAAAAAGTTGGTTCTTCCATTCAGTAAACAGCTTCGTGGTTACACCAAGAGAACCGTGTTAGATCAGCTACTTCCCTCCCAGCGCTTCCCCCCCCTCCAGCCTCTGAGCAATCAAGTGTTCGTTTCTCGCCCAAGGTCCTTGCTACGGCGTGTGCAGGTGGGTACTGGCTGCAAAGTTTTGTCATTTGGATTTAGAAAGTCCGATGCCCTTTACTGAAACAACCTGACCAACCGAGGGGTGTCTGGCTGGAGGGTGCTGCTCTGCCAACAGCCTGAGCTTGTGCCGCTTGGGGCTGCCACTACGCCACCGTCACCTCTCCTCGGCACACGGACCCCCAGCTGCTCCTGTGTGCCAGAACTGCCACCCCCCTGTGCCCAGGAGGAGCCAGGGCAGGGAAGGAGGCTCAGGAGCAGCCCCCTTCCAGGCAGGGTTCAGCCAGGTGAGTTCCTCAGCTGACCCAGCACAAGGGAGGGAACGGGAATGTGCAGCTGGAGGTGGGAAGGGGACGGGGATCACAGCAGCTCTCCCGCCGGGTGCGGCTCCCTTGGCAGCTTCAGCTGGTGTAAGCACGCCAGTTTAAGCCAAGTCGATTCAATCCTTGAGTCTCTGGAGCACTGGCCACGCAGCCTTCGGTGCAGGGTTTGAGGTGCAAAGCTCACTCCTCCGGAGCATCCTCCTGGATACCCACGAAGAAGCGTCCCAGCAGCTATCCCAGGAACACACGCCGAGCCCTTGCGTTACCCCCTCGCAACAAGCTCGGGAACGATTCCAGACATCCTTGGACCACACACAAGTGACGGTGACAATAAAGTCTCTACAAACAAACCCTGGCTGTAAGGCACCCACTCTCATCTCAAACCCCAGACAGGTATGGTTAACTTTCACAGTAACACCTACCTCTTCCCTACGAGGTGCCGAGCCAGCCTGCTACGGCAGCAGGGAAGCAGAAGGAAGCAAAGGGCACTCCGCTTTTCAACTCCCACACTTATTTAAACACTTTAATACCCAATTCTGTGCCACACCTGTGCCAGTGCTGCTTGTGATGCATCAGAGGTGCTACCTCAAAAACTCCCTGGGGAAAAGATGACAAATATTGTCTTTTCTTTTTTAATCCCCGATCAATTCCCCAGTTCAGTTCACCTCACGATCCTCCAAACAGTTGCACAGGCAGACATAAAATGGGTGTGTGTGGCAAGAATAAGAAGTGGGTGTTAAATTGTCACTGCTGCTGAAACAAACACTCAAATTACAGCTTAAGAGCGAATGACTCCTGCCATCATCACTGCGACCCGGGGAGTTTCAAGGAATTAACACCAGAAAGGCAATCTGGCATTCCCCTTGCTTTGACCCCTCAACCCAAACTCCCAGCTACTTTTGTTTGCTCAGGTTTCGTCTTGGCAGCCTCAAACTTCATAATGGGCTCACTACCGCAAGGGGTACTGTGCAGGTGAAAAGTTTTTAACCTCTTCCCCCCAGAAAACCTCTCCACATTACCACCAAACCCGAACTGGCCAGGACTATCCAGGCAGCTAACCAGACAAGTGCTAACTTGGACTAGGTAAACTCTGTAGCTATGTACGCATCACGGGCACCGTTGGAATACACCTCCACCAAGCCAAAAAAAGCTATTTTGGAAAGAGGTGGCCAGGAAAGCTGCAAAGCAAGGCCGAGAGACTACCTATGCCACCACCCTCAATTCAAGCTTATCCAGCTGTCTACAACGCAGAGCATCAGCACGAGCAGTCACCCTCGTTTAAGGGTAATTAGAATTATGAAGAAACTCAATACAACAGGACTTACTGCAGCAGGCCCAGCTCTTTAGCTGGAACCCAGCACTGACACAGTAACAACACTGCAGACCCTACGCATTCGGAAACGTCCCAACCATCCGCCCGTCCCACCGCACACCTCCAACACAATCCGCTGCCTTGATGCACAAAATGCAACACTGCTGGAAACGAGATGAGCTACAATAAGGAAACAAAAATGGCGAGAGGTACAACAGGTTCCAGTCTTTGCACACTGCAGCTTCCTCAAAACTGATAAGCTTATTAAGGCCTCACAGAAAAGGATAAAGCTAAAGCAAAAGCCATTCCCAGTCTACTTTCGCCCACACGTAACCCTTCCTTGCCTCCAAAGGAATCACCAAGAGCCTCCTGAAGTCAGCCACCGTCCTCCTCCGCTCTCTACATTGATATTATCACAGCAGCATCTTGCACCTTCTCCCTCCCTCTTTAAACTCAATTCTTGAAAGTGTATTATCACCGATGATACAGGCTTTTGTTTCTAGGACTTTGGTAAAACCATCCACACAGAAAACAGCCATGGAAGCATCTTCGACTACGCAACTCGTGCGTTAACTCGAAGATCACCCAGGCCAACGCGCTCCTTAACAGATTACAACACACGGACCACTTTATTATCAATAATTCGGTTCAGGGACCTCTCCTGAAGGTCTGAGCAGCGAGGCCAACTGAGGTGCTGCATGAATAGCTGCTGATTTACATCAGCTCCAGCCCCACAGGGAGCGCGTAATGGGTTGTTACTCAAACCAAAGCCAGGTTTGCATCGCAGAGAGATATCACTAGCAAAGAATTAAATTATTGTTCAATATTCAGAATGAGGAAAAGATTGCCACATATTCAGGATGAGGAACCAGTTAATTGCAAGCACAATTCTAACAGCCAGCTGGAAGCGACAGGCTTTGCCACAGAGCAAAAACGAACAGATCTCATTATTCCTGACACCAGGTAATAAATTCCCTGAAGAGCACAGAGCACAATTTACCAAGGGAAAGGTGTTCTGCTCGGTGGAAGAGGTGGTTTCTCAGCACACCGGGCCTGAAGGGAAAAGCGTTGCTTCCACCAGAACCAAGGAGTATCTCCCCTATCAGACCTCACGCCTCCGCTACAATAAGGTTTCGGACGCACTTCTCCAGTTCCTGCTTCTACACCGTTCCTTCAGGAAAGGGATTTTCCTGCACGAAAGTCCTGTCGCCCGTCGTTGTGGGCGATACCACGGAACTCGCGCTTTCCTCCAACACGAGCCTTGGTACGTCCTCGCTAACGCACAAGCTTTGGAAGGAAACTGATGTTGATACTTGGTGTTTAAGTCATGTAGCAGAAGTAGTTTGCCCATATGTTTTTTTTCAAGGGGAAAAGGCTGAATTAATGAAGACATAATACCAGACATCCCGGGTGGCTTCCCAGATGATGTAATTTTTTAAAAATAGCTTATTTCTTATAGGTCTCCTTTGAAATAGAGGTTACCCGTGTAAATTCTGAACTAAGTGTGTGAAACCATGTTATAAATAAATCCTGCAGCAATTACTAGAGGACGACTCTGGTGCTAAACGCATGTGTACAATTAAAACATCGCTCCTGAGTCAGCACGGCTTTATGGAGCCGTTCAGAGACGAACAATCGGTGCAGAAGATGATTTCTTAAAGCCAGCAGGTTCTGAAAGATTGGGCAAAAGATTACTTTGACCAGTTCAACTCAACACATGTCAGGAAACTTTTTCTTCTTTTTTTTTTTTTTTTTTTCATTTAAGGCAGGACCTCAGAGCTAAGCAAGATCTGTATGTACCACAAAGACTTTCACAGCTACACTGGAACGAATATCCACAACTGAGAAACAGCTTGTATTAGAGAACGTATCGGTGAAGCTTAAATTCACAGCGCTATAAACAGCCATGTCCTCCTCCTCGGCCTCACAAAACTGGACTGGTTTCTGCACGCCTGACAACACCGGTGCAGTTTTCACCCTCTCTGCTCTCCAGAAACACGCACACACCCCCCCCAACAATTATATTGAAAAGCCTGAATGAAATCCAGGCCTCAAAGCTTGACTTTCTTGGTAAACAAGGAAGTCGATCACAATAATGAATACCGCAATCTCGAATACAACCAATTCTTTTAGGAGAAGAGTCAAAAAGCCAGAAGAAAGTGGCCAAAGTTTTCCATGAGTACCCACAAGTGCAGCAGCTCGTAGCTCCGCTGACTTCTTCCTACGGGAAGACATCAGAACAGTTTCTTATACTTTCATGCTGGTGCCCAAGTGCGATTAAATTCAGACTCTGCTTTTAAGCATGTTCCAATTTAAGTTTTTCTCCCCTTCGTGAAAGGGGCACAACAGGTAGATTTTTTGCTTGTTTACCACATATTTTATGTGCTTTGGAAAAAAAAGCCCCAGATCTATGCCTGCACAATGAATCTCAACTACACCACCTCTGCTCTCCTTCGAAGAAAAGGTTAAAATGGAAGAGAGCCCACTGCCTACAGGCTTTTCTAAACAATAGGCTGATTTTTCTGCCACCAATTATCGCCCTGGACAAGTATCAAGTATGTAGAATTATAATTTAACATACATTACTCCTAAGCTTCTGGGGCTACTGACCTGTTGGAAGCCCAGCAGAGCTATTGGCTGATGCTCTAACTTCCCCTTGCAGACAGCTGCCTGGTTATTTCTGGTCCCCCTCCTCACAAGCACGTTACGGTACGGAGAAAGGGAAAAGCGTCCGCCACAGAACCTACTTCCTGGCTGAATTCCGCACAGCTACAACGTTTTAGCAAGTAACACCAGAATTAGGGTAACCATCGTTGCTGACAGTTTTGAAGTTAAAAGAAACCCTAGATCTGTGAGAATTTTATTAAACTAGGTTGACACTCGGTCTAACGTAAAGTGAAAAATTTGCAGCCACAGAAGGAGAACTCCGAGCAAACAAAATTCATGAAGTGCACTAACTGACATTTCAGCCAGATCCACGTTAAAGTACTGCAAACTCAAACAACTTTGACATTTAAAAGCCCACAATTATCATTATAATTCATTACTGTTACTCGAACATGTAACATCGCAGCTCATGACAAATGCGCGTCACAGGGGATTACTAAAGAAGCTACAAGGTCAGGGTCATTTCTCTTCAGTTTTCTTGTCACATGCAGGCCACTCCAGAACATTTCCAAATGGCAATAGCTTCATTACCTACTTTAAGACTTCAACACAAGTCTATTACAACAAGCCCCACTTGTCCAGACAGAAGCAGGGACGAGTTTAATAGACCCAAAATACCCTTTCCCATACCCAGCCTGCTGAAATAACACACACACACGCATGGGTTCAGCCAGACGCAGCTGCAGCTGCCCCCACAAACTGCAGATGGTCAAGACAAACCCACCTTTGCCTCCTGCTGTGGTGACTGTTGATCCAAGAGTCAAAAATCTGACAGATTGCAGGCTCTGCAGTCCTCTCACAGTAATAAACACCTAAGCAGACACCTGCTTTAATGTGCCAAAAAAAAAACCCTTAAAGGGGGTAAGTGATACTTTGGATAACCGTTAAGGCCACTTACAGGTAAAATATACGCCGACCTCTGCGCTCATACTACATCCCAGAAGGAGCAGATAAGCTCATTAGCGCGCTGCAGGGGAGGATAACAGCAAAGACCGAGGCTGCTCGGTGCTGAAGGAGCTCCAGAGCCCCGAAGCCACCGCGGGGGCCCTCCCGGCGTCCCCGGAGCCCGGGGTACGCCACGGCCCCGGCTGGAAGCGTCCGCAGGGGCCGAGGAACAGGTGGGCGCCCCGGAAGGTCCCGGCGAGCCGCGACGGAGCCCGGCCCAGAGCCCCCTGCAGGCCGCGCCCGAGCCGCGGCCTGGCGTCGGGAGGCCGCCGGGCCGCACGCCGCATGGCCGGGCAGCGCCGGCCGGGCCCCGGGGGTGGCCGTGCGGCGGCGGGAGGCGGTGCGGCGGGGGGCGGAGGCGGCCCCCTGAGAGAACGGGAGAGGCCTCCGGTGCCACCGCCGGGGCGGCCCCGCGGTCGCGGCTCGGGGGAGCGGGCGGTGAGGCGCGGCGGGCAGCGGGACCCCGGGCGGGCAAGGCGCTGAGGAGCTCCCCGCTACCGCCCGCAGCGGAGGCTTCCGGTACCCGGGGAGGAGCCCGGCCGCAGCCGCGGTCCCGGCGGGAGGCGAGGCGGCGGCGGCGGCGGCCGCGCGACCCCAGCGTCCCCTCGGACAGCGGCAGGGGCCGGCGCGGCGGGAGCCCCGGGAGGGCGGCCATTGGAGGGGGCGGGGGAGGGGGGGGGAGGGGGGGGGGGGGCCGCGGCGGCAACGGCCCACGGCCGGCATCCCCGCGCTACCGGCGGAGGAGCCGCAGGGCCCGGCGGGCGGTACTCACGTTGCTCTGCGGGTCGATGGCCTCCAGCAGCCGGTCCCTGATCTGCTGCGGGGAGAGGGCCGGAGCCGCTGTCATTGCCTGGGCGAGGCGGGGCGACTGCGGCCGGGGCGGGCGGGCGGCGGGGCCAGGCCGGGCCGTGGCGGCGGCTCCTCACTCGCCGGCGGCGGCCTTCGCGGGGAGCCGGAGTCGCATGTTCGCTCCCCGCAAGGCGGGGGCAGCGGCGCTCGTAGCGGGGCGCGGAGGGGACCACGACGGAGCGACCGGGCCGGGCCCGACCGTTCCGCTCGGGGCCAAACTCAACTGTGGGCAGGAGCCAGCCCCGCGCAGGGCACCCTGGGACACGCCCGACACCGCACAATCGGCGCGTGTCTGACGTCACGCCGCACGCAACGGCGGGCACGGGGGGCGCGTGCGCAGTGGGCCGTTCGGGGAGCGCGCCTGCGCGGGGCGGTGGGAAGTGCGCGGCGGAGCATGGCGGCCGGCGGGCCCGGGGTGAGGGTGCGGGGGCGGCGGCGGGGGCTGAGGGGCCGCCCCGGGGCCCGAGCGGAGCGGAGGGAGCCCCGGCGCCAGCGCCAGCCCCCGAGCACTGCAGCCTCGGCGGGAGGCGGCCCCGGCGGGACGAAGCCTCGTGGGGAGAGGGGGGTTGAGGTGGGTAAATATCGGAAATAACCCATCGCTCCGGGATGCTCCAGCCCTGACGCGATGGTACGCGCCTTCCTGCAGGCTCGCAGGGAGGTGAGGCGGGGCTCGCCCTTGTGAGAGTCCAACGTGTTCTGGGAAAACATTTCTACAAGTTTTTGCCCCGTGGCAGAACTTTGTATTTTCGTTGTTTTCAGAATAAGGGGCGAGGCAACAACCACAGACTTCCAGCAATCACCTGGAAAGAGTTAGCCTGAGAGACTGAAGAAATGGTTCTTTATAATACAGACCTTCTCCCTTCTATATTCACCTTCTACCTTCTCTCATCTCCTCGATTCAGAAGAAAGCACAAACAAAATCAAGTCGGGTTTTCAGAAGCTTGTAAGACAAAACCAGGCTGGGTACAAAAGCAGCTGCAGAACAACCGTACAGCGAGGGCATCCTGCACCACACTGGGTAAGCGAGCAGCCCCGCAGTTAAACTTGCCCAAGCATTTAAAAGCAGTTCAAAACTAACTAGTAATTTTTAAAGCACCTGTCCAGGAGTTGAACGACAACTTTCGTTCTTCTGAACAATCGAAATCTTGAGGCGACAGCATGCTATTGAGCCACATCCAAGTAGATTACTGTTCAGAGCAATTAAGTTGTCCGTATTCCTTTACCAGTAGGAATAGGGACAAACCAGATCATCCTCCATTTCCTGCATTCACAGTGTTGCTCAGAAAGCCCCCTGTCAGTCCTGCACAGGATCAGCCCTTTTTCCAAGTCAGAATAAACCCCCAGGTCCAAAACCGAGCTCCTGCGGTCCAGGGGCCTCTAGCAGGTCACGCATGGCAACGGGCACTTCCACCCCTCCCCTTTACGCTGCTGGGGAAGGCTTAGGTTGATGAAGATGAGGGAGAAAATGTTTCCCAAGAGCTGCATAGAGCGCTGGGGTTTGTCTGGACGCCCTGACGAGGCAGCGCGCTGCTTGCTTGCTTTTTTTTTTTTTTTTTTTTTGCTCATTCAAAAGAATTAGGAAAAGGTTAAAATGTAAAATACAGAAGTTACAGACAAGGAGCACGTTCAACCCAGGACTGGAAGTATTCCTGAGCAGTTCAAACCACCCTTGAAGGATCCTTTCCTCCGTACGTTTCTCTGCTGGTTACGGCAGGGCACCTTCCGTCAAACCAAACCGGACAGAACGTCCCTTCCCTACCCCCTGGACACGAAAACTTCAGGTCCTGCAGAAAAGGGTGACCCGAGTCAATCGCCGCGAGTGCCCAACACTCGTGTCTGGCTGCCCGACTGCAGCTGGAGAGAGCTCAAAGCATTCACTAAAACCTGAGCCTCGGCAGCGTTTAAACGAGGCCTCTCTCTCCTCAACACTCAGACAGCTGAAGAGATGGAGGCCAAGGAAGTTCCACTAATAGTTCAGTTCGATTTGAAAGACACCCAGCACTGCGTTAAATCATCTCGGTGATGCTCGGGGGGAAAAGTTACTGGTCAAAGAGGCTGACGTAACGTAAAGAAAAATAACACACGAAGCCAGACACAAAAGTTTCCCAGAAAACACACCAATACTGCATTGATTTCTCTTGTAACAGAACCAACACGGCATCAAATGTACATTTTACCCTTAAATAGAACAACTTTATTCAACCAAATCCAAGATTATTCCAAAACTATTCCTTAGCATTGGCTTACAGAATTATTTTTGCTATTTTTCCTATTCAAAATCCCTTACACGTTGCTTAGAAAAAAAGCCTTAGCTTTGAAATTTTAATTTAAAAATAATTTTGCTGGAAAAGCAGTGAGAAGGCGAGAATCCCATTGTTTTAACCATCCTTTTCTATTTCTCCAACAAAACTAATGGAATAGTTAAGAAGGTACACAAATACTTTGCTCAACTTTATAAAAAGGAGAATCAAGAATTGCGATTTCCAGGGACCCCAGACAACGGTCAGACACATCCAGAGCCAGGAGTGACAGACGACGCAGTTCTAAGACACTGGTCTTCGGCCACGCTCCGATTCTACCCCGCACACTCTAAGCTGAGCACAACAATTTAAAGTTCTCTTTATTTCAGTAAAGTTGAAATAATTTTACTCTGAAGATTTTGGCTCAGGGGCCTAAAGGCTCAATCCCCCCAGCAGCACGCGAACCGGCACGCACCGTGTCGTGACACGACTGGCTGAGGAGGACGAGCGTGTCCTGTCCCTCCGGCGTGCCAGGGGCTTGCACCGGAGAACAGGCCACGATCCCAGGGCTGTATTTGGAAAGCATTGTAATCGTTGACTTGATCCAAAAGTTACGTTTCCAGCCAAAAGTCTCTTCCAAGTTGACAGGCGTTATTTGTGGATGACTTTCAAGATCCAAATAACCTAGTGGATGCAACAGAAACAAAGTAGATGAGAACCAGGTACACGCGTGAAGAGCCGCACCAGTGCCCTTCCCGCTCGCACCAGTGACGTCTGGCATCGGTTTCGCTCCCCCACATCAGACCACACAGCTGCGTGGCAGGGCAGCGGCCTGCCTGTCTGAACTAAGCCTGTTCTTTCCAGAGACTATTCTCAAAGCTGGTTCCATTCTATTACTTGGTGGGTTTTTTCCCCTCCTAAAATAAACAAACAAACAAACAAACATCCCAAAAGTTAAACTGGAATGCTGACCCAAATGGCGTTTAAGCAGCCCCCAAAAGGGCACGCTGCGTCTGAGGCTAAACGACTTGCACACTGACAGGGGAGGTTTTCCTGCACTACAGGTGCCCACACTAGCAAACACCTGTGAGGTCGACCAACATCTCTTTGAAGGTTGAAATAAGTGAAATGAAAAGGAATTATGGAACAATGGAGTGGGAGAGAAGGAGATCTGAAAAGAAATATAGGTGCAAGAAAAAGCCCAACATCGATGACCTCCTATAAACAGATGACGAGATGCTGCACAGCATTACTTACACAATCATGCAGAACATCATGAAGACGTTCCACAGCGCAATGAAGATGCGAAAATATCTGAGACTCAGCAAGAACTCTCTGATATTGTCACCTAAAAATCAAGAGAAGCAGCCCTTGATGTGAAAAATACCCGATACACCGACAAGTCCCACTTTCAACGCTGCTTGAAAAACACAAAGCAACTCTGACAGAAAAAACCCCAAAAGGTCAGATGACAAAAAACCTGAGAGTTGAAGTTTTAGGTAAATAATCCACAGTACAGCCAGTGCATCCTGTAAGGGCACATGGCAAAATAAACAGTAAGTGGCAACGAGGGGTGACACGGTCGGAAAGGGAAGGACAGCCCTCTGCTGTGGATTCCAGCCTTCCCGTGACCACCGACCAGCAGAGACTCAAGGAGCAACACAGGTGCCTACGCGCCGAGATAGCAACCAGGCGGTAGCAGAGCGTTACCTCTGTGCACAGGCACCTACGTTCAAAAACACAGAAAGAAACACGCATTTTCATATTTCTTCTCAAATCCCCAATGGGGGATCCGCAGGTAGGTTTGTCAGGCCCGTACGTACACGTCACGGCGGAAAATTTTGGGTTGCAATTTAGTAAAGCAGTTATTCCAGCCACAGAGTAATTCACACCCAAACAAAATGGGGTTAAACTCGTAGTCTGACGCCTTGAAAACGCTTTAACCACGAATTTCCTTCAGAAAACGCCCGTTCCTCAACGCATTTAGGGAGCCCCCAGCAGAGGCGCCCCAGCGGCAAGGGCTGCCTGTGCCCGGACCCCGCTCCGCGGCTCCCGGGTCCCCTCCGTTACCGGTCGTGGGTTCCCGCGACTCCTCGCCGAAGCCCTCCGTGTCTCTCTTCCTCCTGCGGGACGGCGAGAGGGGCCGTGTCAGCTCGGGTGAAGCCCCCCCCCCCCCAAACCGGCGCCCCCCCCCCCCCCGCCCGCCCCCTCGCTCACAGCCTGAAGTTGAGGACGGCGCCGGCGTTCATCAGCAGCGTCCTACGGGAGAGACAGAGAGAGCGCGTCAGGCACGGCCGGGCCGTACCGGGCCCCCCCGGGCCCCCCCCCGGGCCCCGTCCCCGCTACCCGCAGAGCAGCAGGTCCCCGATCATGGCGGCGGCTCCGGCGGCGGAAGCGGAAAGGGCGGGCGCTGCTCGCTCCGGTGCGGCGTCTGCGCTCCCCGGGGGCAGCACCGGGACCGGGGGCGGCTTCTCGTCCGGACACCGTCCGGCGGCGGGAGAGAGAACCGCGCCCGCGGGCCTGAGCCGCGCCGGTCACGCCTCCCGCCGCCGCCAAAGCCCCGTTAGAGGCGAGGCCGCGCCCCGGGGCGTCCCTCCGGAGGCGGGGCCGGGGGCGGGCCGGGCCGGGGCGGGCGGCGGGAGCGAGGGCGGGCGGGCGGCGCTGTCCGCTGGTGCCGCGGCGCCATGGAGGCGGCGGAGGCCCTGCAGCTCGGGGAGCTGGCGGCCGCCTTCGCCGCCCTGCCCGTCTTCCCGCTCTTCGACACGGCCTATTTCATCGTCTCCATCCTCTACCTCAAGTACGAGCCAGGTGAGCGCGGCCCCGCGCCCTTCGGCCGCCCGGCCCGGCCCGGGGGAGCCGGCGGCCGCCGGAGAAGGAGCCCCGTCAGTCAGGGCCGGGGGCGGGGCGGGGGGCAGCGCTCGGGGAGGGCGGCGAGCGGGACGGGGCCGTAGGTGCGTGCTGAGGGGCAGCAGTGACGCTGGTGGCGTTTTCTGAGGCAAAAACCTGCGGGTTTTGTGCACGAACGGCTCGTCCCGCCTGTTCGGGACCGCTGGGCTCTGGCCGTGAGCAGCCGCCGTGCGGCGGGTGTGGGGGTGCGGGGCTCGGGGCCTCGCTGCGCTGCGTTCTCAGAGGTTCTGACACGGGTGTCTAAATGTAAGGCAGGAAAAAAACCCCAGAACTAGTCACTCTGCTTTTGAAATTAATCTTGAACTTTATTTAAGACTGCATTCCAGCCACATTGGAGTATTTAAGTCCAGCCACTTCTTTGCTGCTGTCCCAGCAGAACTTGGCGTTACGTTTCCATCCAGGTGCTTGGCTTTTCTATTTTTGTGGCAATACTGTCCCCTATTTATGTACAAACAGGCTGTAAGTAAAACCTTGGGCTTTTCCCACCTCCCAGACCACGCTGTAATCTGTTCTCAGGCACCCTAACTGACCTTGCGTTGTTTGTTCCCTTGGGCTTATCTTGTGACGATCAATAGATCTGCGTCTTAGCTTTCACTTTCCGCACTGTTGCAGTCTGACTGTGCCTTGGTCTTCCCCGAATGCCACCTTCTCTATGTACTTTTGAGAGTGTGTGCACTCTTCATGCTCTTTTGAACGGTTTCAGTGCAACTGCCCGAGGACCGAGGAGAAAAAAAACCAAACCCACGCTTTGGTCTGATTTTGAAATCCTCCAGTTGTGAGATCTCTGTGCTGCACAGCCTACACACTGTCCTGTATGAACTCCATGTAAACCCAAGTGCCGGGTTTTCGAGGCCTGATCGCTTACAGCTGTCTTCCAGCACGATGTCCTGAACAGAACAGTTAACAGGCAGCCCTTATGAAAATAGCTTCTAGAAATATGTAAGCCCAGTCATCCACGTGGCCTGGGTACGGCTGGAGTGTACTTTTCACTAGACTCCTACACAGCTTCATCCCACAGCTCCTAGGCTGAAGACCAGTGTCAGGACCGTAACGTCCTGTTTCCTCCTTGGAGACAGCGTGGCTTCACGGAGCCAAAGCAAAACAAGCGTTACTAAATTTAAGCCTCCAGCTAAACTTCAGGCTCCTATAGAACCAGCTTCATAGCACGGCTGTTGCAGCTGTCTCAGTTCCACTGTGTTTTCAGCTGGTTCAAATGTCTTTGAGGATGGAGGAGTCTGAGCATAGTTTCAGCATGTGCTGATTCACTCACTGCTGTTTAAGGTTGGCCACTGTTGGTAATGCTGACATAACATTTCAGCATTCTCTCCTTTCACTGCCCGTTACTGGCTTACTGAACAGTTTGGTCTCTGAAATGCTGCACAAAGGACTCTGGAGCGGTTTAAGGTGATGGAACAATCTTACAGAATTGATGCTCTTGAGAGATTTCCCTGAAGAAGTAGAGAGGTGGATGGAAATGGCTGGAGGAATAAAAAAAAGGCAATAGAAAGTTGTGGGAGGAGACCATATTGTGCTACCAAGTAGTAACACTGTTTTAATACCTGGTTGTGTTTTTAGAGGGCATTTCCAAACTAGTACAGGAGCAGGGAAGAATCCTCAAATCCTCTTCTTTCAAATAAAGATTAAGAATTACTGTTCTATTTTTACAGGTTATCTTATGAATGAAAGAGCTGAACAGATTGTTCATGAATTCTAGAGGGCACCTAGGTTGAAGCAATGGAGAGAATGGTACTAGTATGCATTTTATTTTCAGACTGTAAATAGACCTTGATTTCAAGGGGAAAATTGTTCTTTCTGGTTGCAGGAAGTAGCAGCAAATATAGGAGATAAACTCTTAGCCAATTGTAATGACTCAGTTCATTTGAAACCTTACGGGGGGGCCTGCAAGATCACACCTATAATTTCTTGACAATACCTGGTACTCGTTCAGGTTTCGCACAACACACGTCTTTGTATGTTGTTTGACAAGCACTTTTCTTTGACGTTTTGTTGGACAACGTGCACCGCAAGCCTCTTTCTTAGAGGGTCTTGAAGTTTCTGCTTAGTTGCTGGATCCGTCTTCTCATGTAGAATTTGCTTCGCAGGAGCCGTGGAGATGTCTCGTAAGAGCCCTTTTGCCTCCTGGCTTTGTGCGATGCTCCACTGCTTTGGAAGTTACATACTGGCTGATCTGTTACTTGGAGAGCCACCTATTCATTACTTCAGTAATAACTCCAGCGTCATCCTGGCCACAGCAGTCTGGTGAGTCTTTTGCACTTCTCCCAGTTGATGAAGCACGAGCTGCCGCTGATGGGAGGTATTCTGTTTGTGTGACACGCGTGTCTTACCTTGCTGGGATTCACTGGGGAAAGAAGAGCTGGGCTGAGGTAGTCTTTTGTGTTCCTAGACCTAGTTTCCAGTTTCTCTGACCAGTTGTCTGATGCTTTGGTTACATGGGTTGGGTCCAGTCCAGTCACAGGGCGTTCCTGTTCACAGCTGTGGCCAACCCGCAAAAGCAGCACGCGCTGCCCCGACACCACACGCAGCAGAGGAAAGGCACACACCGAAGATTTGGGGGCATTTTATTCATCCTGTTAGTGAAATGTGCACAAATTTACCGCGGTTACTCACTCCCAAGTTTTCATTTCCTCAGTGCGTGCGGGTTGTACGCGCTTTTGCACGACAGAACCGGCATTTCCTTCTCCCTGCCGTAATTCTGGCAAATGCCACAGTACTCTTAGTCTGTCCTCTCTATACGTCCCAGATCAGGACGAACAAAGGGGTCCTTAAACTCTCTGTGGTTTTGCTCCAGGTACTTGATATTCTTCTGTCCCATGAACCTCTTCTACAAGTGCGTCAGCTTTCTGCCTATGAAGCTCATCTTTGTGGCAATGAAGGAGGTGGTCAGAGTTCGCAAAATTGCAGCTGGGGTCCACCACGCCCATCACCGTTACCACCACGGCTGGTTCATCATGATGGCTACCGGATGGGTCAAAGGTGAAACGTGAGATACTCTTAATGCGGCAGGGAGGCGCCCAGGGAGGCACCCAGCCCCGCGGGGAGGGACGGGAGAGTCTGTGAGCGAAGCTTAAGGTGACCACGTCGCGCGGCGCTGACCAGCAGGCTGGCTCGTGGATGTGGTCAGCTGGCTTCGATCCGTCAGGCTCCCGAGAGCACAGGTGTTTACTCGTACTCGCAGAACGGTTGTCAGTTGAGTTGTCACCTAACTTCAACGGAGGAGGAGTCACCAGGAAATACGGGTGTAGAATTCAGGAGTTCGTTACTCTTTCTCCTGAGTTCTGCTGTCTCTGGCCTCGCCTGTCTCTTTTCAGTGTTGAAACGGCCCCAGGAGTTTTCCTTTAGCTTTTGTTTGAGCATCAGTAAATGGAGCAGAAGCAAATGCCCTTTCCCTGCATCAGGGAACACTTTATAGAAAGTCTAGAAAGCGTTTGCCCTGCTCTGCTGTTTTTTAGGGTAACTTCTTTTGAACTGGGGAAGAATGTCCCAAACCTTTTGTTCCCCTTAGGTTATCCTTATCCCTTGGGGATCTAGAAAAGACAGCGGAGCTCTCTTCTGGTGTGGCAGTTCTAGCTGTTTGCTTTTACTGTTTCACAGGTTCTGGTGTCGCCTTGATGTCTAACTTTGAGCAACTGCTGCGTGGGGTCTGGAAGCCAGAAACAAACGAAATTCTTCATATGTCCTTGTAAGTAGGTAGCCTGTACATTCTCTGACAGGCCAAAAATGGAATTTAAAGAACCATTCAGGACTGGATGCAAACTGCCTAGAAAACGTCTTTTATTTCTCTTCTAGCCCTACAAAGGCTAGTCTGTATGGCACAGTCCTCTTCACTCTGCAACAAACTCGCTGGCTCCCTATCTCTGAAGCGAACCTCATCTTCTTTTTCACCATGTTCATGATCATTTGCAAGGTAAGTTTACAGCAGCCTTGCTGCTAACGAATCTACACCACCAGAGGAAGGGTACAGACTTAAACTGGGGGTGTCCACCTCCCTAAGCCCCTATTGAAGGCGTTGGCTGTACATACCAGGAAAGATCTGCTCAGGATATTACAGGCTAAATTCTCCATCATAGTAGGGCAGAAGATACTTGTGATATAGCCTTGAGTCGTGTAGCAATGGGACCTTTATCGGGGTAAGCGGAATGCTCCGTACTAGTTAGGGTTTCATAGCTGGTGTACGTGAGCTTTAACTTTAATATTCACTGTCACATGGCAGGTTTTCATGACGGCAACTCACTCTCACGCCTCACCTTTTGCTCCGGTGGAAAGCTTCATCTGCCCAGTTCTCTTTGGCTCCGTTTCCAGTGAACACACCAGTCATCATCATGAGCCGCATGGGGCCTCCCATGAGGTTTCCCATCCTCCGCCTCCTCCTGCAAAGTCAAAAGAGGAGCTAAATGAAGGCACAAGGAAACGGAAAGCAAAAAAAGCTGAATAAAAAAGCAACCACACAGTGAACAGGCCAAGAAAATTCTTCCAGAGCCGAGTCTCAAAGCTACCTGTGACCTCCTTTATCCTCCAGTCCTTCTCTCTCAGACTCCAGAGAAGAGGTGGAAGCCAGGACACTGCCAGGCAGGTCCCTGAATTTCATTTGTGCTCTCTGTGCTGCTGCTTGCTTCTCGGTCTCTGTCTCTCTATTCTGAGTGTATTTTCAGGGATTTGTAGATTTGTGCCAGGATGGTAAGTGGGTGCCAGTGCCCAAGCTGTCAGCGATGATGATGCAGCATTTTCAGTTGATGTAAAATCTTTCACTGTGTGTGTTTATGAATGGAGGTAATGGTTTGTGCTCCTGCAACTCCTAAGTTCTTTTGAGTTTTCATTGACCTTTTTGATGCCTACAAAACCAACAAACTGTTTAGCCACAATCAGTGTGGGAATTGGATTTCATACTCAAGGAAGTTAAATGGTCTCATATGAGCCTGATCTAATTTTTCCTAGATCCCACATCTGCCATATCTCCAATTCATGTGACATTTTATATGCAGTAAGGACATCAACTCTGGTGTCCTGGCCAAACTCTGTTTCTCTCACCTCAGCTCCCTCTGATTCTTAACGGACAGAACATTGTCACTTTCTTAACTCACCCTGTGCTTGCAAGAGCTTTGAAGCTGTGAGATGCTCCCAGTGCTATGTGTGGGTACTGTTAGGATTCTAAACTGTTGTGTGGTGTTGCTGCACGTCGTTAATAACAGTATGTCCCACCTCAAACCTGATCATATTTAGCGAGGGAAGAAGCATGGTTCTGGTTTGTTTGTCATCCTGTGGGAGACAGGAACTGTGTGTGAGTGTAAATAAGTATTTATTACTATTTATTTGTAATTGCCAGGGCACCTAATTCACGGACCTGAAACTGGCTTTTTTAAAACGTTGCATCTTTATAGAGAGAGTTGACTACTTCTAAGTGTGGTCCTAAGCCCACAGCTACATGCTGGTTCGTGCTTGCAGCAGTGCTTTGGGGGTGCTAAAGGACAGCTGGAACACTCCCTGGATGCAGGAAGGAACATTTCCTATATCCTTAAGTTCAGATATAAAGGCTGAAGAAGGGGGTTTCACACCAGCTCATTAAAGCTACTTTAAAGGACTGATAAAAGCACACCGGATGGAAATACCCGCTCTCCTTTGTGAGTCCTTTCGGCCAAACTACTGGTCTGTGAAAGCAGCTTGTGCCCAATGAGTGAAGAAGAACACGAAATGCTGTGCATGGCTCAGGGAGTCTGTTGGGCCGTTCATGTTCTGCCAAGTGAAAACTAACACTAGACTAGTTTTAAGCTGTTCTTGTAACTGATTTTTGTTCTTAAGTGTCATCGTCCAAGGGCTGGGATCACTGCGGTGAAAACGGCGTGCATGGGGATGTAGCACGGGGCTTTCAGTTAAGCATGTTGCCATCCCGAGCAGTAAAGTTTGCTGCTGTCATCTTGCAACTGGGAATATAAATAGGATTTAAGAAAAGCATTTGTGGGTTTTTTTTTTTTTTGTGTGTGTGTGTGTCCCTGTTCAAAACGAAAATTGACGGTTAATTAAAAATAAATTCCTTGTATACAACCAGATGAAAGCCAGTACAAAAGGTCAAATGATTTGTGGGCTTGGGTTTTGACAGTGCCTTAATTTTGTGAGTTTCCCTCCCCTTCAGTAGAAAACAGGAATTGTACCTGACAACTCAACTGTCTGGTTTTGCAGATACTGGTCTACTGAAAGCTGATGTATCACTAGCATGCACAAGACTATAAATGTTTTATGAGATGTCTGATTCAAGGGGAACTTTGTTTTATAAAAGCTGTCAACAAATAAAAATCGTGTAGTGACTCTGATTGTCTACTGGCACTCGAGGAAATACGTGTGTTTCTTTTACCAGTCTCAGAACCCACACGCTGCTTGACCTACTTAAAGTCTCCTTGACCCCATGACAAAATGATTCTAACTGAAGAGATCCGACTTTGATACGTCCTACGAGTATGCCTGAGCATGTTGTAAATGGAAAGAACATGGTAAAAGGTCTGTTGCTTTTGTTCTATTTGTAGTGTTGTCGTCCAAGCAGACTTTCTGAGGTTTCAGGGAGAGAAATAAGGAAACTAATTTCCTATGTGTTTATACCAGTTGTCTGTGTCTTTCCCTTTGTCACAGTGAGAGGAAGGACATCCACCTGGGACAGGTAAATATACACACACATATACACCATACTCAATTCTAGCATATTTATATGGAGTTTCAGTATTTCTATTTGAAACTGAAAAAAATGAAAATGTTTTGAATGAGTGTGAGTATTTATTTAGCAGGTCCCCTTAGCTGCTGCTTTTTTAGTGCCAGAGCCCTTGCTCTTCAAAGTCTTTTGGAGTCAAATCATAGCTGCTAACCAAGAGCAGATAGGAGAAATATTCCAAGAGACGTTAAAGCTCTGCACACCTTCAAAGTACCTTATCTGGAATGGGCTTAGTACTGAGAAGACAACTGCCATAAAGGAGAGTCACAAGTTTCATTTAGTGAAGCCTTTCATAGTGACAGATACGGAACCTTTCTTGAATTTCCCTGGCTCAGCACTGGTTGTCTCTGGTACAATGCCAGCCAGGCATCCTGCACCCCAAGAAGCAAAGAGGGATCTTTCAGAAAGCAGCTGGGAGACAGGGTTCTACAGGGCTGCTTCTACACCCCGGGAAGCCCTGTTTTACCTGTACATATGCTTCTGCCTTAAGAATGTGCTCCAACCAGGATGAAAATGGTAGCTGGGCCTTTCCTAGAGGGCTGGAGTAACTTGCTGCCGTGGCACAGAGGTGGGAGCGATGAGGAAGCACGACGCAGTCGATCTGCCTGGCTCACTAAATGAGGACCTGCAAAGGGCTATTTATTTTCTGAAGGGTTTCACTTGTCTCCCTCCAGATCTAACTCTTTTAAAATATTAATACTCCTTAATTTATCAGAGCAGCTGAGAATATAAGTTGCATTGGAGTGTGGGATTTACAGCCTCTGTATGCCTCCACCAATGGAAAAGAAGGTCAGTGCAAGCCTCATGCATATTTCAAAAAAAACCTCCCGAAAAAAAGCACTAGAAGGTTTCATGTGGTTCAACCACTCTCCTCTCCCATAATGTCCATTTCAGTGTTACCAAAAGTTTTTGCTCGGGACCTGGACGGAACAATAAAGGAGCAGGCTGATGAGAGGAGGTATTTCAAGTGCTTTGAAGAATCCTACGATGTCTCGGGAGTCCCATGTTGTGCTGCTGTGCAGAATGTTCCCGGCGCCAAACTCCGCTGCAGCCCAGGGCAGGAGAGCAGCACGCCAGGGCTTAGACTTCCACGGGACAGACGTCATTCCCTCCAAAGATGTTCTGATCTGATAACTCCTGATACTAACTCTAGTGAGATGTAGCTAAATTTAGCAAGAGGTTTAATCCTCGAAGAGGCCCTGGTTGCCTGATGGAAAAGGCAGTGTTTCAGTTGCTGCTCTCAGCATTTCTTGATGATTGACAGGTTTCCCTTTTCTGTTACATAGAGTGAGCCAAACCCGGGGTCTACAGCCTTCTCATGGTTGCAGATCAGCTTCACAGATAGGGAAAGCTCTACAGCCCTTACTGCGTTTGTAGAAAAAAAAAACCCAAACCTGTAGGATAATTTTACAGAAAACATCAATAATTCTTCACAGTAAATGGCCAGAAGTTAAAAAAAACGGGAGGCCAAAGGAAAGGATTTCTGTAGGGAAGAGCTTATGTGAGAAAGGGCAAAGCCAGTACACCAGAGCATCAAGCTAGAGCGACCAGCGGTCTTGCTTTCCCCTTTTATTAGCAACGACAATGTGGACATGCTTCCGCATTTTGTCCCAAGAGTAACCACATGACATAATCCAGCTAAGCGGCAAGACCCAGAAGAGAAAGATGGATGTCACCTTGGCCATCTCCCGTGCCTTTGAACACTTGCCAGGTGATTAGCCGCCAAATGCCCGCTGCTTCTTCCCGCACCTATTTCATGGCGGTATGGTGCTTTAAAAAGGTAAAGCGCCAGATCAGTGCCGAGGGCGTCAGTCCAAACAGCATGTAGGACGCACAGCAGCATTAAAAATTACAGCTTTATGTATTTCATAGTAGCACAGCTTTATTTGGGCCCTTAGCTGTAATTGTCTACGGTTCTTGTGCTGTTCTTTAAAGGACTTAACTGGCTACAGGAAGACACAAGAAGGAGGATTCTGTGGGAGGCAAGGCTGGTATGGGATGGCATTTCCTATGACCTTAGATACCCAGCTTTTCGCTGCAGCAAAGATTTTTCTCTCAAGGTATTCTAGTCCTCTGCCAAAATGATGAGAAATCAGAATATACATCTATAAAAGATGTTCCAGAAAGCTCACCAAGATAGTTGGGATTTAGTGTGAGCTTCTTCCATCTCTACTAGGGAGACAGGGCACTGACAGGGCAAAGTACTAGCAACGGAGAAAATAAAATACGCTGTTGGTACCAAAGCTGAGACAGCCCCTCTGTACACAGAGGGTTGATATTTGCCCTTTCTGGATGCTCTTACAATTGGCTCCAAGGAGATCTGGTTTGTCCTGTGCGCCCATCCGCTGTAAGGAAAGGCCAATTAAAGGGGCTTGGATTTCATCAGACACCAACGGTGTGGTTCTTACTTGGTAAACACTCACAAAATTGCCTCCCAGCTAAGAATTTAATCCTGCTCTCATGTGGTCTGGAAAGGCAGCAGTCTGTGAGCAAGCTGTTGGGGGATGACAGCTCACGGAAGAGACAGACAGTGAGAAAACAAGTTCCCTGTCATGCCAGAGCCCACGCTGCCATCGTGACTCACAGTTGCTACTCACTTCACCTCTGTGATGACATTTCTGACAAAAAGGAGATGTTGATAGTGCTAAGATCAACATTCCTGAATATCTTTTGAGTCTGGTCTCCTTTACACTTAGGCATTTGCATCTCTCCCTAGAAAAAGGACCAATTATAAAATCTTCTACCGTGACCCTTCTCTGTTTAAAAGATATTATTCAAATCATATTGATTCGAGAGGTCTCACATGTAACCTGTTAGGAAGAATCAATGTAAGATAATGGTTTCATCTTAGCTTTAGGGTACAGGTAGGCTATAGGCGTGGAATGCAGGCAAACAGGTCTGGTATGTTTAGAGGCTTCAACATTTTTATAGCCTGAGGAAATCCAGAAGGTCCCTGGAAAAGATTTGGTTGGGTGATTTTGTTTGGTTTTGATTTGCAAATTACAGAAAGCTCACCAGAACCCAGAGCTGCATTCCTGCAGAAAGCAAGCTGCTGCTTTTCCAATTATCCCAACCCCTGATGCTTCTCAGTCGAGCTGGCAGGTCTTGACTTCACAAAAAAAGCTCTGCTAGTCGGGGACTTCTGGTCCCACTGCAACCAACTGCTTGAATCAGTGAGTGAGCTAATTTTCTTTGATTTGTTAGTGACAAGAATTGGTGTAATCAGCGATGATGACAGGTATACGCAGTGTGAGATGCATACAGCACGTCACAGATTGCAGTGCCTTGAAGAAGTCCAAAAATCCGTGGCTTTAGAGTCCTCATGTTGGCTAAAATTAAATTTGGAATAATGTAGGCTAAACCCTAATGTAGGCTCTCTGCAATGTTTGTCTCTCGAGGTAGGATGCTTCATCTCCCTGCCTGTTTGATTTATGATAGATTAGGATGTTGGTTAATCTCTTCTTATTTGGCTAGATGACTGTGGAGATTAATCAAGTATTGTCTGCAAAAGCAGCTCATAAATACAGATTACTAATTTTTCCTTAATTATTCCTCTGTATGCTAAAGGGATCCAGAGGGGGTACAGATAAGGATAGACACCAGCCTCTTAAATCTCATTTCTTGAGAGAAACAGAAAAAAACCACAGCATCTGCTCTGGCTGATACTGGTTTTCTCTGACATGCTCAGTTCAGTTTCCTGGAAAAGGCAAAAAGCCACAGAAATAACAGATTATGGTCTCCTGTGAGAAAACAGGGAAGCAGAAAGTGGTTCTGAGTGAATGAATCTGCTTGGCGGGTCCAGCACCATCACTGTTTGCACCGGACGTGGAAAAAGCAGCATTTCTTATGTGAAAAGCTGTACTGAACAAATACAGAAAGACATCCTGAGATAAACTGAACCAGCAACGTGCTGTGAATATTGGAAAACAGAGCAGCATGGAAGAAAGCCATTGAAAAGCACGCTGGGTGAACATGAGGTGGAGACACCGATTCTGCTAGGGCCTCTGCACCGGTTACCTTCCCTCCCTGCGCGTTCCAAGGGCATTGGGACAAAGAAATTCCTACTCGTTCTCTGTTGACAGCTGCAGTTTCCTGCCTTTGAGGTCAACAACTGACACAGGGGTGAGCACTGCAGCAGCACACACTGATGCCCTCGGTGGGGGGATTAGCAGGCGGGTCTGGGATGTTGTCCTGCACTATACAACTCAAAACTAGAAGCAACAGCCAAACAGCTTCTGTCGCTGGAGTTCTACTGATAGCTGTAGTATCCCTCGGGAAGTCTTTTTTCTTCTCCGTTTCTGATTTCTACCTACTTGCTGTTTTTTTGTAAATGATTACATTTTTCTCTCTATCTTTTCCCACATGCTGCTCTTTTGGGGATGGTAGCCCAGTCCAAACGTAGCCATGAAGTAGTATTTTTTGTGCACAGGTAAATTCACACCTGCACAGCTTGACAGAAGACAATAGTGACAGCGCACAGGCATACTGCCTGGGTATTAAGAAACCTGCTTTAAATGGCTGAGAGTCCCTGAACCATAAATGATACTAGTACTGGCAGGCTTATGTGATGCTAAAATACAGAGACAATTATTTCTAAGATAGTCAGGGGTAGTGAACAAAGCGACCTCAGGTGTACAGCACCTGATAGGGAGCACATTTAGTGCCTTAGAAAGAGGCGCTGGGGATTCTGCCCAAGTGACAAACACTGGTTGCTATAGAGATATCTGTCCTCTTCAAATCCAGATGAATCGCGCCAGGATGCGGTGAAGTTTCACTGCATCTCGGTGCACACAGTCAACCATTTCCTACTGTTCCTGTCACAGTAGCTGAAATTTTCCCAGGCTTTCCTTAAAAATGGAGCAAGACAGCTTTCTGGAGAGAGGCCCCACAGACTGGTGTTCACTGCCATTAGTCACCTCCCCTCTAATGAGCAGTCTCTGCTGAGGAGAGCTCGGGGAGTCTGGATAGCTGCATGAGCTTCAGTCCAGACACACACCGGGATCTTCTCCACGGGAAGATGGTGCCTTTTCCTTTCCAGGCCTCCAACCTGATCCGAATCTTCATCAGCTCATTTTTTTCCAGGTAAATATACTGAAAAGTCCTGAAGCTCCTGAAAGCATCAGGCACTCTCTCTGCTAGGGTCTGCAAAGCGTTACGATGCAGTGAGCCCACCGTGCTCAGCAGAGAAGCTGTAAGCTCACAGCTTCATTTGAAAGATGCCAATAATCTGCTGTGTTTTATATACAGCTTTAGTCTGTCACACCCAATTTGCACTTAGGACACGTCAGAGATGGCAGAATTCTGCATTAGTCCAGGAACCGCAGCGAAGCCACATTCAGGCTCGGCACTGCTGCGCAAGGGTAGCTCAGGGCAGCGCAGTGCTTGGCTGCGCACAAGACACCGAAGCCTGCAGGCTTTCTCGAAACCCTGGGCTACACACATTTGATTCCCATCCACCACCGTAACAGCAAGAAATATTTGTGAAGAACTTCTCTTCTTGGACAATATCCAAATATTTCTCACTTCCTCTGCCTACTGGGACGCAGTTGCCAGACTGAGCTCCTACAGCGGTAACTGGCGGTGGGTAGCGATGACTCAGATTTTCAGGAATTACAAAACGCAGTTTCCCCTTCTTCTGAAAATCATTCACCGTCTCCATTTTTAAATAAGAAAACACAGGATTAGATAGGCTCCCAATTCCACAAAAAGTGCCTTCCAAAGAGAGAAAATACTGCAGCATCTCCTCTGGTAGGGTGTCATCTGGTAGATGCTGTTTGGACAGCGAGGCATTTCCAGCCTAAGCAGCTCGGTCAGCATTTATAGAAACAGAGAGCGCTGTAGTTTCTGGAAGGAATGTTGGAGAACTGCAGCCAATCTGAACTTAGTGGGCATATAAGGACACAGCTAGTGACCGTACCTACACCACCTGTTGTGATAGAGCTCATGTGTTTTCAGGGACAGTTTTGGGATGAAGGATGCGACACATGACTGGATTTTCACCAAAAGACAGGGTTATAAGTTAAACCCACTCTCTCACTGTAAGGTTTGGAATTCATGTGGGCTGGACTGTAAAGTGAGACAAGGATTTCCCGTAACTCCTGCAACGTTGGTGAGAGCTAATGAATTATTCCAGGGCGTGCTTGCTCCCTGTTGGACAGCAGCGCAGACATGGTAATTCCTAACCCAAGGGAGCTCTCTCCTCCTCTGACACTGGCCCAGACTTCAGTAGTGATCACTTGTCACTCAGAACGGTCCCAAGGAAAGCTGCAGATACAGCCATTCCCCGACCTAATTTTAGCATTCCCTCTTGTACTACTCTATCACATGATGATGAAGTGCTATGAATGTTTACATAATTTCGGGGAGAGAATATTCCAGTTCTGAAGAAATTATAATCACATATGATAAACGTGACTAAGGAGAAAAGCGTCCTTTATATTCCCCTTGTCTTCTACTTTTGCAGGTGTGAAAAGTATCCGTGAATACAGGCGCTGTGAACAGGAGAGGGTGCATGAGTGCGGGCACTGGGAGCGAGCACTATGCTTGTGTTTGCGTGCATACACGCGCTTACTTTTCTTCCTATTTGCTTTTGTCTTCCTCATTTATCTTAAATTTACCTAGTCTGTTGTTTGAATTTAGTGACTATGTCACTTAAAAGGTGTCACAAAGATTTTTCTAGAAAGCGGTAATCTCTCTTGTAAAAAGCACAGCAGGGGAAGCGGCCATAAAAATTTCACAGACCTGACTCTGTATGAAAAGATTCCCTGTGGGCAGAATTGCCTTTTATTGTGGCTATTTATCACTGCTGAGCCGGCCAACAGCGTGGCTGAGTGGTCTTAAAATAGGACGGAAGGTTTGCTGCAGGAAGATGTAAGAAATACATTTTTCTGGATCAATGCTGTATTGTGCTCTATAGCTACGCAATCCAAAATTTCCAGATCTGGAGTTTTCACATTAGCAAATAAAAACAGTGTGACAAGGCAGTACAGAACCTTGAAAATGCACTTGCATTGGTGAGGTAGTAACGTGGGCACAAGCTCCTTGTCCTGAAAAATCACCTTGCTTACTTGGTCATCCATGGTCCAAATCCCTGAGTCTTTCAAAGGAGAAATCCCTACTGAGAGATTTTTAATATCTCGGCATCTTTTGGAGAGTTGCTGTAATTAAATTTGCATACCACTGGTGTTCAGACTGATCTAAAAATTAAATGTGACAGAACAACTTTTTTTTTCCCCCTTTGCTGTTTTTACAGTAGTATTGACCAGTCGAAGAATCTTAAAAAAAAGTCTTTTTGTGCAGATAATTGCCTTGAGATGGGAATTTCTGGGCTTGCAGACCCTGATCATGGAAACACACACCTCACTCTGGAGGAAACTGAAGCCTGTCAGAAACTGTCAGCTGGTCCCACCATCACCGTAAGTGCTAGCACTGCGGTGCACTCTCAGGCCCTACGGCTCACGTGAGACACACAGAGCAGGCCCCACACCCCCTCAGCAGCTCTACCGGCCAAGGAAGGGGGTTTCCAAAGTCATCAGCCTGCCCAGGCAGCTTCACAAATGAGCTGGCTGACGGGGCTGAGGTGTCAGTAACTGCCTGCGGTCCCTAAAAGACAAAAGGAGCCCCGACACGGGCGCGCACACACACAGCCCAGCCCTGAACGCCAAGTCCCGTCAGAGCAGAAGGTAACCGGTTGTGTGTATTAACTAGCAGATGGAAGAGGCAGATGGAGATACACACAAAGCAAGAAGCTCTTGCTTCAAGCTTGCTTCCTGCCCAATACCTCAATATTGAAGCAGCTTTCTCAGTAACTAAGGAATAAAACCAAATTCCCCATGCAGAGAACCAGAAATGAAAATGCCATAGCAACCAGCAGGGACAGAGCAGGGTGTCACACGGCAAGCTGATACCCGTTCCATGCTTGTGCCCAACTCAAATCCCTCCCATTACTCTTTCCAACCACTGAAAGCTCCCCACAGCAGCAGCCCACCTCAGCTGCCTTCAAGCACTTTGGTGACAGCCCCAAACAGAAATCCACACCCTTGCAGAAGGGGAGAGGAGGCTGAGACACCTGCAGAAGTGCCAGGTTGCTTCCTCAGGTTGTTTTGGTTTTAGAAAGGCAGAAAGTTTTGCTGAACAAAGAGAATAAATATGCAGTCCCAGGGGGCATAGTTGAAGCCACAAGTAAATACATAACCAATTAAGTGTTTGTGCAAGTTGTGCCTGATTTCCCTCGAGACACTTCCACCAGAGGCCAGCAACGGAGGGGCAGAGACTATGAGAGCCTCAGCACAGCGTTACTGCCCCCAGGAGCTCACCATCGCTGAGCTCCTGCAGCTCACCCCTCTGTTCACAGCGCCGTATCGCATATGCAGGCAGCACTAGCAGGCACTCAGGCAGCGTCTTCCTCAGACTGGTTCTCAGTGTGTACCTCGAAATCTCAGCAGAGCCAGCCACAAAGGGCTGACTACTCCCTCTTTGCTTTACGCACGCAGAAGGGCACTGCTCAAGGATTACAGTGGGCTCGGAGCTCATTCTGGCTGTTTCCTGACCGGATACGGGATGCTGACCCTTCTCAGGATCTCACTCGTCCCCAGCCTTCAGTCCTAATCTAAAGTCCCCAGACTCAGACCTGTTCCCTTAGTTCTTCTCCACCTCAAAGCCAACCTCACAGATCCATGGGCCAAAGTCCCCAATCCAACGCTTCTGTTTCCGCTGCCTCACCCCCACCACTCTCCCGACACACTGTAAAAGCCTGAGGAGCAGCTGCTGCAGGGCCACCTCTCCCCGACCACGGGGCAGGCTGGGGCTCTGCCTGGTGGTCCCCATCTGACACAGGAGCCACAAGAGCGCTCTATTTACCAGCAAGTTGTCCGAGCAGCCCTCCCTGGCCATCCTGGGCGCTAGGGCAAGCAGCCAGCCCATGTCCCAGCTGCCACTGCAGAAGCACGGCCCGAACGCTGGACCTTTTTTTTGCCTGTTGCAGGGACTGCTGGGGGACCCCTACGGGCACCAGCCTGTGCCTCGGCTCATTGCGGAGAAGGAATTTGAGGCCCTGACTCTGCAGCTGTCAAGGGACTCTGCCCAGCTCCTGACACAGCGGTACTGGGGGGGTGAGAATGCGCTGCCCACTTGCCATGGGCTGCAGCCAGCTGACGGGCAGGCCCGGCACGGCCTGGAGAGCCGCCTGGCCCCAGCGCTGCGCGTGGCAGCCCCGAAGGCAGAGAGGTGTGGGGTGCTCAGCCCGGGGCAGAGGCACGGCTACCACACGTCAGGTGTGTGCTGGCAGGGCTGTAGCGTCCTTCTAACCAGAGCTGTCAGGGAGGGCAGCTGCTGTTTCCAGACAACATCAGACTGTACACACCAGGAAAGATGCAGGGAAGGAACAGACTTGCTAACTACCTGCTGTATCCCGAGGAGGAGGGTTGGTGCTGACCAGCAAACAGTAATACACCAGAGAGGAATGTTTCTCCTTTTCCTCCCCAATCTCCCTGATCACATCCAGGAGTATGCCTAGCTCAGAGGACACAGGAATGCCAACTTGCTAGCATCATGTGGAATCCAGCAGGACCAAGGGAGGCCACGGTAATGTTGCTGCCTGGCTTTTCCTGTGTTCTGTTCTGAAACTGAATGCTCACGGCGCCTCTTTTTTTTTAAGTGATTGAATGGGAGATTGAACAGGGTCTCCTCAAAACCCAGGAGAGCAATCCGGGAGCTTTCATATTCCTCAGAGTGGCTGAGGGTTCCAACAGACAAATTGGGCAAGGGACAAACAGCGAGCTGTTAGAAAAAGAGGACAATCCCTACAGAAGGAGCACAGCTGCTCAGCCACCTTAAAGCAAGAATTGCAAGCCATTATCCCAAACACCTCAAAGTACACACACTGGCATACAGTAAAGATTCTGGGAACCCTCAGGGCAAGGAGAACAATAAATACCTGAAACAACTTTGTGAGCAGTTCACTGTTGTCGTTCATCACCAGGTTTTAGAGGACCTTCAATACCGACTTTGACTGCCTCACCAGGAAGGTGAGGAGTATCAGCAGGCAATTCCATACTCATAAGCTCTGGACCAGTGCTCTGTCTCTCCAGATTGCTGGACAGGGTCTGAAATCAGAAGACAATGGAAATGATAGTAAATGACACTATCCAGTGCTTTCAATAATAACAAAGATATATATATATGTATGTAAATACGTTTTAAACAAGTATCTCCCACCAAGGAGATCTACAGTCATTTACACACTTTGTCATGCAGTCTTCATGTATGTAAAAAGCTACTGCAAGAAGGAAGGAAGTGATTTATCATTCACATCTGCAGAAGGGCAGCCTGCCTTAGATTGTAGCACGAGAAATTTAGAGTAATGAAAAACACTCCCTACCAACAGGAAAACAATGGAAGTCCTGGAGGTGCTGTCTGGCATACCATGAGACAGCACCTAGCACTGAAGTTGTGAAGGCAAACAGGTTAAACCACAAGCCACATCTCCAATCCACTGTTCTGGTTACTCCCAGGTAGCCCCTCAGCCACTCTGGTTCTCTGACACCGCTGCAACTCTGAGGAAGGGGAGTGAATTGCCGTTTCACTTAATGCCGGATGAACTGGAGCTAAAGCGGGATGTGCTGGGCAAGGACTGGGCAAGAGGTGGCATCCAGGGCTCTGCAGAGGCCTGCTTCATGCCTACAGCCAGAGGTAAGAGCCACAACCCTTCTGCACAGTATCAACAATGCCTGTGAGAAGGAAGCTTGAAAAAGAGAAATAAGCTAACTTTCATGAAGGTATTCTAGAATTATCACCACACTTCTTCAGTAGCTAAAAGAAATGATCTAGATCCTCTCAAAGATGAAAATGAAACATATAAAAAAACTACTTGAAAAAAATAGATAGAGCATTTAAGAGCCTAAAGACAGAACTGTGGCATTGGGAGCCCTCCACTTCTTGACAAATGAGCCCTCGTTCTACTGCTAGTGGCTGACAGAGCTGAGGGGCTCTATCCCCTCCTTCCCCAAAATAGCATGCTTTTATTTCGGTCTTTTCAGAGCAACTGTGCTGAAGTTCTCTGCTCTAATAGTATTTCTTTCTGCAGGGAATACGAACTGGATCAGCTGTAAAATAATTGCCTCTGGAATAGAGAGAGTTCGTGATGACTTTGCCATGTGCACTGAATGCATCAGCTGTCCAGAATTACGCCTTGTGCAGGAGACACTTCTCCTTCCGCAGCCTGCAGTCAGCAGTATACACAGCCCTGATGGTAACAGCTCGATCAGTGACAGAGCGTGAGGCAAACGTTTCACCAGAGGAAAGAACTGGAATTTTTTCCTTTCCAAGTAAAAGTACTTTTCTGAGGAATTACAACCAGTGACAAAATTCTCTGTTCTGGGATCCATCAAAAGACTCATAAATGCCTCATTCTGTTAGGGCCTCTACAGAAGCTGAGGTTTCTTCTTTGCCAACAGACATTTTGTCTATTTGATTAGAGCAGTTGACCACAGCCTGTTGCCCCCTGTCTAGCAGAAGTACCTGTTACCTACCTGGGTTCCCTTGCAGCTTTACAGCTACCTAGGGGAGAGGGTGCACAGTGCTGCTCCTCTGCCTGCTCCTCAGAATACCCACTCCTCCCTCAGGGGAAAAATCCTGCCACACTTTTATATTTGCCCATGTTTTACACTGCAGCCTTCCTTATATTATTCAAGTGCCTGGCCAGGTAAGGCCAGCTCAGTTCACTACATAAAATACAACTATGGCAGCTCTCACGGGCCCACCAGGGGCATGTTCTAAAACGCTTTTTTGTCTCTGCGCTCCTAGGAGTGAGCATAACACAGGCAGAAGTGTGGGCCAGGCTTCTTTTCTTCCTGCCTTCTTACCCGGAGGTAACAGAGAAGCTGTGCCAGCAGGGTTGAAGCGGGTGCAGTGTCTCTCCCTATCCGGTTCTCGTTCCTCTCTGCGGATTTCTCCAGCCACCTGGTGGGCCCCTACACACAACACTCACCCGATTCCTCAACGGTAGGATTAGTCCTGGGGACAGACACAGCCCTAGAATATATCTGATCATCCATCTGTTATGAATGAGATCCAAGAAACATAATAAACAAACTGAGCAAGAAGGACAGAACACCTATGTTGGTATCGATACAGTTTTGCCTGTGAGCTCACACAAAGGCAGGACAAAGGTCCACTTGCCTTCGTGCTCCGTCAGGCACCAGTCCCATTCGCAATCGCTTCAACAAATGAGGATAAAGTAGGTCATTTTGTTGTCAGGACAACAAAAGCACACACTGACCTAGATATGTCGGAGGGAACCTAATCTTGCTCTTGGCACAGGCTATGGGGTTCAGACAGTACAGGGGGGTTCCAGCTGGGAAAACACGGCATATTAACCATCTCAAACCACCTCCTTTCTGTCTGTGGTATCAAGAACAGCTTCTCCTCTTTGTGCACCACGGCAGGTGTCACAGTGATGGCACTCAGTTCTGATTACTGGCTGCTGGTGGCAGGTTCCCAGGATGGCTCAATGCTTGTCTGGAATACAGAAGGTTTTGAGATGCTGCACGCCCTTCCTGGGCACTCTGGTAAGCCCTCTCCAGTTTTTACGGTTGGAAAGCTCTTTTCATGTCTGAAAAGAGCTCTGACAGCTCGGCAGTCCTTGAGCTGTAGGCACACAGACACCTCCTAGCTGCCAGCATTCTCCCAATTGCTGAGAGCACCAAGAATCCTTCATTTTGTGAATCCTTGTCTTACTTTATAGCTGAGGTAAGGTGTGTGAAAGTGTGTGGAAAAGGAACCTGTGCTGTTTCAGCTGCCATGGATCACAGCCAGCGCATCTGGAATTTGATTTCTGGCAGAGCAAGGTTTGTTATCCAGGACACACATATCGAAGAACAGCCCTCACAGGACCTTCACATGGATGAGGGGCACACGACTGTATATTCTTCCTCAGATACAAAGGTACAGCCAGTCTTTAACTTAAAGCGTGCTGAAAGAATAAGAACTTTAGAAGTTACTGCCACAATCACGAAGACTGCAGACAGAAAAGCCACCTCAGTCCTCCCTACTCCTGTCTCTCTTGCCACCGCTTTAGGAGGTCAACGCTTGGCACCTGCAGACAGCAGAACTCATCTTCCGGATTTCTGGCGAGGCGTCAGATGTACGGATGTGTTCTGTGGTGGGCGGCCCAAGGCTGGTGGTTATGACTGTGTCTGAGGGAGGAACACGGAGCCTGTGGAACAGCAAGACTGGCGAGCTGAGACCCAAATGTCAGCTATCAGGGCTACAGGAAGAAACACTGACGTCCAGTGTTCTGATCCAGAAGCAAGGGAAGATGATAGCGGGATCTAGCAGGGGATCTCTATCCACGGTACACATCTATCTGTTCAACTTTCTTACAATATTTCTTATGTTTTCTTATAATACCCAGAGGTTTACTGAGCCAGACAACCGAGCTGGTAACCAACAGGCCTCCCTTCTCCCTTGTGAATACAGCATCCTCCTCAGACTTCCATATCCTAGTTCCCAAATGGACAAGCAACACTTTCTATCCTGCTGCACACTACAGCTTTGCCCAACACCATGCAGCCAAATTAAATTTCATGGCTGATCTATTCTCTGTCCTTCATGAGAGAGGCAGCTCAGCTATCCTAGCTTCATGGCTTACTCTTGCCTTACTTTTGCGCAGTTCTCTTCTGATGCAAACAGTCTGCTAGAGAAGCTTCCTGGAAGGGTTTGCTCTGTGATGGTGTCAGAAGATCAGTCCATTCTTGCTGCAGGTTCAATAGCACCCATTCCCAGGGAAAACGTTGGTAATAGCTGCGCTCTCACAACAAGTGTCCTTTAAAAGGGGCCAGCATGTGGAATTTCCCATTAGCCTGACCTTATTTAACTATTGTGCTTAAGGGGATAACAAAGATCGGGTGAAAATCTCTTTGTGAAGAGTCAGAACATTGCCTGCATACCAAGAGGTACCAGGAGCCCTGTCTCAATGGAGTAAGTGAGATGCAAGTAGTGAAAAGGACTTAAGCTGGCATGATTATTTTCTAGGGTTTCTAAGCCACCCTTCGGGCTCACCTTTAAAGAAATATAGGAATTAAATCATATGTGTAAGGACACAGTGTTGAAGGGGGTTAGAGACTTCCTCAGCTCAATAAATCAGTAACTAACATTTCATTGTTTTAGGCTTTGAGGAGTACGAGCGAGGGTACCTGGGAGACCCAAAGGGCTTCCACAGGCTCCTAGAGCAGATCTGGAACATGAAGGAGCGGTTCATAGGGCTGTCACGTCTGCTGTCACCAGCATCATTGTTACTGCTTCTCAGCCTGCATCTGTCTGGGTGGGGAGGAAGGAAGGCTGGGCAACTTCCCAACCAGAAGCTTCGCTTACAAATCCAGCTTGCAGAATAGGCCCCTGAGCCAGTAAAGGGGTCGTCCTGATCCCCAGCAACCTGTCTGGGGGTTGGATCTGCAGTTCAGAACATGTTTCTAGTGCTGCCACACTTCTAGAAAGAAGATGAGCATTGACCCTTCTCTTTATTGCTTCACACCTTTCTGCTCTCCTTTTATTTTTGACACTGAATGGACTTGTCAAATTTTATCAACTTTACCAATTCAGAGGGCCAGCCTCAAGCCAGTGAATACTATTTCATTTCTGAAGTGTTTTAAATTTGAACTCCCAAAAGCTGCCTTGTTACCCATCCGTGAGCAGGAGCCAGATGGAATACACAGCATCTGGAGCACCATCTCTTGCCAAAGAAAGAGGTAAACAGCCAGCACAGTCCAAAACATGCAGGATCTAATTAGGCACCTTTCAGAGCAAAGGAAGCAAGTGGGCTGAATGGCTCCAGGGGCCCCAACCACTTGGTTTAGAGTAAGGAGGCAATGTTTGCTAGCACTAGGATGTTATCCTTTGACCTCACTTACGTTTCTGCGCAAGTCAGTTAAGGCACATTGTTTTACCTCTTAAATAGGACTAAGGAAAAAGTAGCTGAGGAACTGACGGCTTCTCCCCAACCCTGCCCAGATGTGGAGTTTATCAGAGCAGGGGTCGCTGACCGACACACTGGGGGGGCATGGGAGCACCAGTAACACTCCTGGCCCTGTGCAACGGCACTTTGGTTCCTGCCTCCCACAGCACACCGTTTCTAGGAGCGTGGGACCTCATTTACGACCACCAGCAGAAACCCCAGCAGCTGTCCCAAATACAGGCTGTCCCATGGGGGGAGCGATGTCTGTGTTACCCAGCCTGGAGGCACACATAAAGCCGTCGTCTGGAATGCCACAGAAGGTGAACCGTGTCTCAGAAACACGGCATTAAACTAAGCCTGCATAGGGGGTAGGATAGAAACAGAAGGGGGAGCAAAGGTGGGGTTAGCTTTCGCAGCACATGACAAGCACAGCCTGCTCCTTTCTGCTTTTTCTAAGCATGAGATTTAGGAAAATTTGTTTCAGGCTTGGAGAGCTTTTTAATCTCCTCTCCAAAGTTTTTGTCTAGAATAGCTTATAATTATGACATGGGAAAATTTGAAATATGAATAATATGCAAATTATGTCACAAATAAAGAAGCCGCTCCTGAGCCCCATCTGAGGGAAGACACTCTCGTGCAGTTGGAGTAAGAACAGTCTTGCTGATTTCCTGCTGGTTTACAGGCAAAGTGTGTGACACGTTGGACACCTCTGCCCAAGTGAGATGCCCGGAAATAGCCGAGCAAAACGAGCTCCTTTGTATCTGGAACAGTCCTTGTCTTTCCACTGCGCTCCAGGCAGGATACAGCACGTGTCCCACCTCCAGAGTCGCAGAAACCAGTCAGCGACGTGGCAATCAACAAGCAGGAAGAGCAGCTTGCCACGGCACAGGATGATTTCGCCCTTATGCTGGATATTACCCCTGCAGATCCATGCCCAGTGATCGACAGGCCCACCCACGCCTTTAGAACTCAGATCCCTGGCACTCTGATTTCCAGAGCGGCTGTCCTTGCAGATCACAGAGTCCTCTATGGCACAACTAGCAGGGACTTAATTCCTTTATGACCGCCCTCGGGCCCAAGTGTTTCCTTTGCAAGGTCACAAAAGCCAGATCTCTCGTTTGGAAAGCAGCCACAGAGAGCAGCGGGCACCCAACGGATCCAAAGATTCCTCGCAGGGCCTCTGGGACTTGGAGTCCTCTCAGCAGGAACACGGGATGTGCTATTATAAGGCACTACAGCGGTAAGACAGTGTCAATAGTCGCTTACTGCCCTGAGCTGTCAGGGAGGATCCACTGCCAGGATCGATCCCACTGCCAGGATCCCCAGCTCTCAAAGTGAATACCCAAATCCTGCACAGGGCTGCTCAAACTGACAGGCAGCAAGTTATTCTCAGCCTCTAGGGCTGCCTTTAAAGCATCCTGTATCTAGATACACTGTCAAGGTGTGGAAGCTGTCTAAGTGAACGGGTGCTGTTAACACCTTCTGACACTAAACGGAAGTCATGGGAGTTGTTTATCTACAGCTTATTACTGCTCATTTAGCCGGTGTAAGCGAGATGACACAAACCAGTGAAGAGAATGAGATTTTAAGTTAGCAATAGCAACAGAAGGGGAGAATTGGGTCAGCTCAGGAGAATCCAGTAGGGGAAAAAACAGGGATGGAGGAGGTCAGATCAAAGCTGTTACTCTTTCACCACCGACACATCTGAGCTACTCCTTTTCACAGGTGGCATAATGGGCTTTTGTACAAAAGTCACGCTACGCCCTCTTTCCTGCGCAGCTACAGTGCTTCACAAGCTGGGGGCTTTATTTTGCGATACCTCCCATCCTCCTTCCAGGACCACTCTTGTAAAAATCTTTATCTATTACCTCTACTCTTGAGCATTGAATAACCACTGAATACTCTAAGGCACCTTCACTTCAGCCTGTATTTACCAGCATAATAATCTAATCCCAACCATCCATTTTCAGCCCACGTCTCTCCTGAAAGGCATTTGCTGTGCTTGCGCCTCAGAAGATGACAAATACTTGCACACTGGGTCGCTGGACCAGCCTATTCCAGTCTGGGATGGCGCAAGCGGCGAGGGATTGTGAAATGCTGGCAACGACGCCAAAGTCTGTGCTCTCTCCTGTATCAAACAGGCTTGGGGCATCCTTCATGTTGCGAGGGAAACGCACCACACAGCAACAGTTTGTGCCAGCATCAGAAGGGAGGCTGGGATGCTGACCCCAGAGGCAGCGTGTCAGCATCGCGACTGGAAGCTGCAATCGCCAGACTACAGCTGGAGTACTCCAGCCCATGGCAGAGCAAAAATACTGTGTGTTCAAACACCAGCAGCGAGTTTAAGGGCAGAGCAAGAAAGGTTTCTGAAAGTTTCTCTTATGCAAATCATCTATCATGCTCTAAGGAGAAACAAGCAGCAGGGCTTATTTATTTTCCCCTCTCCTCACTCCTCACGTGACCCAGTTTTACTGAGTTCAAACTGTCTGGGGACCACTTGATGGAAGTGGCATATTTTAAGTCCAGTCCTACTGCACGGTAAATGCTTTACTCTGAGCTCGGTGTCCGCAGGTGCCTTGGTGGCTGTACAGTGCGTACACACGACTGCTCACAAACCGAACCAAGTGCAGACGGATTTGCGGCAGTAACAAAAGCTGGTTTTACACAATTCGTGAGAAGTTTCACTGTCCTAAGACCACCTCTCCTCGCTATAAACCTCTCCAGAACATCGTGGCAACGTGTATGGTAAAATCCAGAAAGAAAAACAGGGAAAGCTCAAGCAAGCAACAGGAACAACCGAGGAAATTCTTCCGGGAGCCCGATTCATACCAGCAGCTCTCTCAAATCCCTTCAGCGCTGTAAAAAGCAAAGCCGAACGGGATAACCCAGCACAAACACCCGGGACTGAGCCTGCGGGTTTCCCCTTCTATCCTTTTGCCTCAGTGTCTCAGAATTACAACATTAAACATTAAAAAAAAAAAAAACCAAACAAAAACCCCAAAACCCACCAACCAAAACCGAACCCCGACCCTACACCCCCATTTCCCCCCACCGCACCCGAGCGGGCACCAGAGCTCCGGGCGCCCCCCGGGCCGCAGCCCAGCCGCACAGCACAAGCCGCCAGCGGGCACTCGGCACCGCTTCCCGCCGGGGCCTCCCGTTCCCGCCACGGACGCCCCGGGGATTCGAGGCCGCCGCTATCCCCTCAGGGGCTCGCCTCCAGCCCCGGCACCGCCAGCCCGCTGCCGACCGCCACCCCCGCGCCCCGCCGGCGCCAGGCGCCCGGTGCTCCCCTCCCTCCTCCAGGCCGCTCACCGGGGCCGGGGCCGGGCCCGCGCCGCTCCCCTTCCCGCCGCCGCCTGAGGCGCGGCTCCCGCCACGGCAGTCGAACGGCCGGAAGCCGCGCGCGCGCTCCCGAGCGGCGCCGACGGCGGCCGCGAAGGTTCCGCTCCGGGCTGGGCCGGGCCGGGCCGTGGCGCGCGGGCGGGCCGGCGGCGCCGTGCGCGCTGACGCAGGCGCTCCCTCACGCGCTGACGGGGGGCGCGTTGCTGCCCGACTCCCAACATGGCGGCGGGGGGCGGCGGCGGCCGGGGGGGCAGCGCCCCGCGCTGGGGCGGCGGCGGCGGCCGGGCCGCGGCGCAGGAGAAGCTGCCGGTGCATGTGAGTGCGGCGACCGCCCCGGCGGCTGCCCCCCCCCCCCCCCACCCGCCGGGACCGCCATGATTTCCCCCTTCCCCGCCCCCCCCCCCCCCTTCCCTCGCCCCGGCGAAGGGCCGCTCCCCGCCGCCCTCGACCCCCCCGGGGCGGCCCTGCCCGCCACGCCGTGACCTGCCCCGCCCCGTCCGCGGCGCCGAACCCGCCCCCCGGCGCCTGTCTACCCCCGCCGGTACCGTGGGGTGTCCCGGGGCCTTCTCCCCCCAGTGCCGTGGGGCACCCCCACCCTCCTTCCCCGGTACCGTGGGGTCCCCTAGGGCCTGCGCCCTTTTCCTCGGTACCGTGAAGCCCCCCCGGGCCTGTTGCCCCCTCCTGTATACCGCGCCCCTCCTCCTCAGCCCGTCTGTTCTCTGATACCGCGGTCATCCTCCCCGGGGACCTCGTCCCCTCTCCCCGGTACCGTCTGCCCCGCCGTGCCTTGCCATCCTCCTCCGGCACCGTGAGGTCCACCCTCCCTAGTACGGTGGTGCCCCACCGGGGCCTGCCTTTCTCAGAGCCTCTTCATCTGGTAACGTGTGCCCCTCCCTGGACTGCTCCCCCTTCCCCGGTGCTGTGGGGCTCCCCTCGGGGCCCGTTCCTACCTCCCTCAGTGTCGTGGGGTGCCCCTGCCCCCATTCTGGGGCCGTGGGGTGCCCCAGGGACTGTTGCCCCTTTGTGGGCCTCACCCATGTTCTTGCCCTGCAGGTGGAGGATGCGCTTTCCTACCTGGACCAGGTGAAGATCCGCTTTGGCAGCGACCCCGCCACCTACAATGGCTTCCTGGAGATCATGAAAGAGTTCAAGAGCCAGAGGTAAAGCCCAGGCCCTGCACGCCAGGGCTGCTCCGGGGAGCTCCTCAGCCTTTGTGGGGGTGTCTCTGCCTTTGCAGGGTCCCCCAGCTTTCACACCATCTTTCCACCTCTGCAGTCACGCAGGCTACCCTGCTGGCCTGTTCCCCAGTCGTGCAGTCACTAGACACTGGAGGTGGAGGGTCTCTGTCCATCCCATCATTTTCCAGAGATGAAATCCACAGGAAAAGGCGAATCTATTTTAACTTCCCACTCTGAAATGCAGATCTGGAAAATAAGTGAAGCAGGTTGAGAGCAGAGGCTCTCTGAGACCTGTCAGCCCTAGAGGTGATGGCTGTCTTGCCCGTTTTGGGTAACCTGCACACTCATATGCCCTCTTGGTGGATGACACTCCCAGTCTGAGGCTGCAGTGGTCATTCCCTCTACTTGGGCTAATTTCTAGGTCTGAGCTTCCCAAACTTGCGTGTTAAAAATTGCATCTGTGAGAAGCCGGATGCTTCACAGACCTCTGTAATTTTCTAGGCTTAACTTGTATTTCTCATTTGGATGCAAGTAACAAACTCTTCTCAATTTTAGCATTGACACACCTGGAGTAATCCGACGTGTTTCACAGCTTTTCCATGAGCATCCCGACCTCATTGTAGGATTCAATGCTTTCCTTCCTCTGGGCTACAGGATAGAAATTCCAAAGAACGGGAAGTTAAGTATACAGTCACCTTTGAATAGTCAGGTAGGTTGTAGAGCTCATAGTCCCTAAATAAATGCTGTTACATGTGTCACTATACACTTCTCTCGCATGGTTTAGGCTATGAAGATTTATGTGTTGCATGTTGCTAAAGCTTTTATGTGGTTTTTGAAGTCTATGATAATGTGTGTAATATAAATTGAAATATTTATTCTCAAACCAGTTAGTTTAGCTTACACAAGAATGATATTCCTGCATGAAGTGCTGCTTCAACTCCAAATAGTCAGATTTGAAAACTGAAATTGTAATTGGCTCGTTGTGTTTACATAGATTCTCAATACGTGATGTCTGTAGTGACAAATTTCCAAAAGAGATCCCGGAAGGACTCTGTTTCCAGTCTGCCCTGAGAAACTGGGAAACATGTTTAGGCAACAGGCAAAAAAGACATGTCAGGTATTGCCATGCAGTTGCTAACACCCGGCAGTGAAAGACTGTAGGATGTATTGGCCTCTGCTTCTGTGTTGTTGTTGTTGCTGTGTGGTTGTGGAGGCTCAAACAGAGCTATTACCTGAATTCTGCTGATAAACTTGTGGTTTAAGTCTAATTAGTAGCAGTAGATAATCTTTTAGATCTCAGTTCCCTTAGATCTCTCTGTTGCTAGAAATTTAGCATCTTTAAGAGCCTTATGTTTTAATATGTTTCTTAAAACTGATGGTTCCTCTGAAATAAACCAGTGGTACCAGCAGCTGTGGGGCTGGTGGCTGGTACACCCTCTCCCGTGTCCCAGTGACAGCAGCAGTAATGAGTCGGCTGGTTCATAAGCCAGATAGGACTTAGGGGATTGGTGTTAACTGAGGGTGTTAATAAGCTAGGTAGGGAAATTTATTGGCTAATTAAATCTCTTCTCTTTCTTTTTCACGAGGTGACCTTTTTTATCTAACCAGCTTGAAAATCCTGATGCGAGATTGCTGTGGAACTTGCACCGATGGTTCCGTACAAGTCACTGTCTTGTGTGTCTTATGCCACTAGGTGCCCTCAGAGCCTGTTCCCAGCGCTCTCCCCGGCGGCGGGCTGCTGTTGCATTACTCCCAGGAGAATTCGCACAATCACAGTGACTGTTCCGAGGAGTTCAGGCAACAGCTTCCGTACAAAGATGATAAATCCCAAATTCCTTTGGAGTCTGATTCTGTAGAGTTCAATAATGCCATCAGTTACGTGAATAAGATCAAAACGCGTTTTCTTGACCATCCAGAAATCTACAGATCCTTTTTAGAAATTCTTCATACTTACCAGGTAAAAAGTCTTCCCTATAAGCGACTGTGGGTTTGCGCTGTAGCTGTTTGAGGAGCAGCTGTCAGATGAAATGTCTGCCTTTGAACAGGCTTGTACAGTTCCCAAGCCCTAGCCTTTGCCCAGCGTTGCCTCGTAGATAATCGCGTGAAATGACAAAAGCTTGAGAATTACAGAGCTTCCCAGGGTCTGAGGTGTCCAGGGGTCGTATCTAGATCTGTCTTTCCTAACCTTTGGTTGATCTAGTGATACTCTGTGTGAAGATCTGTGAGAACCTTGGGCTGTCTGGTAGTTATTTCAGGTTTGTGTAGCATAAGGTTTTTGGCTGAGCTGACGAGTTTTCTGGCGTAGCGGGGTGTGGGTTTGACTCTCTTTGACATCTGTGCGTGTCTTTTCAGAAAGAGCAGCTGAACACTAAAGGCCGACCCTTTCGGGGCATGTCGGAGGAAGAAGTGTTTACTGAAGTAGCAAATCTGTTCAGGGGACAGGAGGATCTGCTTTCTGAGTTTGGACAGTTCCTCCCGGAGGCTAAAAGGTCTTTGGTACGTGTGTGCTTAGAAAAAGGCAGATCAGTGGATGCTCTGTCTGTCTGTAGGGAACATAAAGGAGCTTTAGGAATGCAAAACGTTATGGGAAAATGTACAGCCAGTAGCTGGGCTTTGCTCCTCTTTATTGTTTGGAATTTCACAGAGCGGGTGACTTACCTGCAGGCTGCCTGTCCTGCTCAGACGTGTAGGAGTCTTTACGTGCGCCAGTCGGGAAGAGAACGTTGAAATCATTATTTATTTACTTCAGTTCACAGGAAATGGACCCTGTGAAGTGAACAGCGTCCAGAAAACTGAGCATGAGAAGAATCTGGAGCACAGCAAAAAGCGATCCAGACCCCTGCTGTTGCGTCCTGTCTCTGGCCCAGCAAAGGTATCTTTTAGCAAGTGAAAACTTAGAATAACCTGTAGATCAAGGAGTAATGAGTAGCCTTTGGGGTATGCAGGTGTTAGGTAGGAGAAACAAGATTTCAAAGTTATTTTTAAAGTAATTACTGTAGAAAAAGGGCACTTTTAAATTATGCTTAAATGTATGTGGTAACATGTTGCACACTAAATATCAAGATCTTCTGCACTAAGTGTTGGCCCTGGAAAGGGATGATTTATTGCTTCTACAAAGAAACCTTTCTTTGGAATTCTTTCTCAAATAATCCTTTGTTGTTGTTGTTTCTTCTTAGCTGGGAGTCATTTGATAGAGATTGCTGCGGAGGACTTGACGCAGCAGTGCTAGATCACTGTTTGGGAAATTCGGGGTTTCAGCCTTTGCAGAGAGCTGTTGTGTGTCAGCGAAGTGGAACTTGATAGCATTTGAGTCACAACGTTTTAAGTGAAACTGCTTGTTCTTTTAACAGAAGAAAATGAAGCTGCGAGGTACCAAAGATCTGTCAGTAGCGACAGTGGGAAAATACGGAACGCTGCAGGAGTTTTCCTTCTTTGACAAGGTCGGTCTTTGGCCTGTTCTCACTGCTCTGGACTCATTTTCAACCGTTTATGTGGTTATGAATTGATTTGGTTTCTATACAATCTATGTCAGCGCTTAGCAATTGCCAGACTTTTCAGGTGGTAGAGAAAGACAGACCAATAAAAGAGAAGCCAGGTGGGTGTGGAAGATGACTAGAAGCTGATAATTGACCTTTTCCTGCCTGCTTGTCTCTTACACCATTTTCCAGTGATGTTTCCTCCTGGTACCGCCAGTAGTTCCTAGCCTATTGTTTGAAACTGGGCATTTTTGTGGCTGTTCTCTTTCTATGTTGCAGTGTAGACAGAGGTTTGTCACTGCACCCGTGGTTCAGACTACTTAGAATATGAGCTAAATTAAAGTGGTGTTCAGGTGATCTGATCATTTCGCTCCAAACTGTGCTGTAGGTGCGTAGGGTGCTGAAGAGTCAGGAAGTCTACGAAAATTTTCTCCGTTGCATTGCTCTCTTCAACCAGGAGTTGGTCTCTGGCTCTGAGTTGCTCCAGCTAGTTACACCATTTTTAGGGTAAGTTACTGACTACCTTCTCTGCTGTGCCATACCTTTTAGGTCTTGCTCTGTTACTTTTTGGTAGATGTTGTGAGCTTTGATAATAAAGTTTTGGATTTAACTTCAGAAATATCTCCTAGGTAGCAGGCAAGAAATTGAAGGGTAATCCAAAAAGAGGAATAATGAAATCTGAATCTTTTAACATACCTACACAGCTCTTAAAGAGCATTTTGGGGTGGGTGTTTTCCTGTGTCTGTGCATCCAGTTGAGAGCCTCACAAGCAGCTGTTACACTAAATCACTGGGGGCAGAGAATGTTGCGAATTCTGGAAGGTAGTCTCTGTTCACACGCCCTGTTCTAATCTCTCAAGATGTAATACAAGTATAAACATGAAATCTCCAAACAGAGCTGGGAAAAGGATAAGTAGTTCTAGATCTGATGTGAGCCTCTCACGCCGTTTGGCTTCCAAGAGAAGAGGGAGAGTCACGTGGCAAGGATCAGTGACTCCTCAGGCAGTTAAGGGGAGTATTCGTGAAGTTGTGAAGGGAAATTCTTTTCCTGTCTTAAGCCAAAAAAAACCCTAAAGTAGTGCAGAGAGGATGATAACAGGGGTAGAACGTTGGTGAAAGATTTCTCACTGCAACACCAAGTTCGTTTAGATTTTCTCCCTCACTTCTATGACACACATTAGCCACCCTCAAACTGTCAGAGTGAAATAACAAAATCCGCTTACTTGTGTTTTTGAAGGAAATTCCCCGAACTCTTTGCACAGTTCAAGTCCTTTCTTGGTGTGAAAGAGCTTTCGTTTGCTTCTCCACTGAGCGACCGATCTGGGGATGGAATGAGTCGGGAAATTGATTATGCTTCCTGCAAACGCATAGGGTCAAGTTACCGGGCTCTCCCAAAAACCTATCAGCAGCCAAAGTGCAGTGGAAGAACAGCCATTTGCAAGGAGGTACTTTGGGATCAACCTGTTCAATCCCTGAACACACATTGCGCTTACAGAAGTTGAAGTGGGGTAGTTCGTGCTACAGCTTCTGCATGCGGATTCCCCCCTCTCATGCTGATTAGCCAGCTTTAATCCCACAGCGCTTATTCATCCAATTTATCAAAATAAGACTAACCACGTGCATTTTACTGATTTTATCTAAACCCATTTCGAATCGCATCTTTCACTTCAATGTCTTTTGAGTCTGTGTGCGTACGCAAATGTATTCCTATAGACAGAAAAGAATATTGAATAGCTTGACATTAATTTTCTAGCAGTGGCCTAACGTGGCCTTTAGAAACAGCTTTTCTCCCGAAAGAGCCAGGCTCTTAGGCGCTGTTCTCGCTGAGAACAGGCAGCTGCAGCATAGGTGCTCCCAAGGCTCGCTGTGGCTGGCAACGCTCTCTCCTTTACTTACGGTTGCCGATTGCTGCAGAGTGAGCTCTGTGGTTTGTGAGATGATGGGGAAGGTGCTTTTGAGCTTTCTGAGCAGGGCCCTGGCACAGTTCCACGCAGACATCTAATCTTCTGAGTCATGACAGTGAGTTGTGAACTAGGTCTGAAACTGCCAGTAGAAGCTCAGGGGAGAACTGTGCAAAAAGAAACCAGAGAAGTATCAGACCCCACGAGTACAGCTCTGGGCTCATACGGCTCTGCTCAATGTCGTGTCTTTGTGCTGTTGCAGGTGCTAAATGATACCTGGGTTTCATTTCCATCCTGGTCTGAAGACTCCACTTTTGTCAGCTCCAAGAAGACTCCTTATGAGGAGCAGTTGCACCGCTGTGAAGATGAGCGGTTTGAGGTACCTCTGCTACTGAGCTTCCTTCCTTTCTGCCTGCCTGCCTCCTCCGGAAGCGAAACTTCTAGCTAGGAGGATTTTGACTGAATTAATTGGTGGCCAATTACTGAACGTTCTGTTAGTATTTGTTGGTTTGAGCTAGAGTTTGGTGTTTTCCACTTGCTTGGAGTCTAATTGTTTTTTCTGGGCATGAATTCGGTTCTAAAAAGCACGTTACCTTCGGCAGAACTGGGGGAGGTTTATTTTCCAGTGAGAAACCTTGCAGATGCTTCTTAGCTCCACCCAGTGGGGCTGAAATGCATGCCACAAACCTGGCGCTGCTAGTCTCCATTTTCCTGCTATGTCTGTTCTTAACTGTGTCTTTTGTGGACTCTTAACAGTTGGATGTTGTCCTGGAGACCAATTTAGCCACGATACGTGTGCTGGAGAGCGTGCAGAAAAAACTGTCACGACTGACTCAAGAGGATCAGGAGAAATTTCGACTGGATGATTGCTTGGGAGGAACATCAGAGGTGATCCAGCGCAGGGCCATCTATCGCATTTATGGTGATAAAGCACCAGAGATCATTGAAAGTCTTAAAAAAAACCCGGTTACTGCAGTTCCTGTTGTTCTTAAGAGGTAATTCCCATTCCTCTGTGTTCACCTGGGTTCTTTAACAAACTGATAAAGGATTTTTAAAGCATTTTTAAGCAGCTATTTTCTGTAGATGTTGTTTCAAAGGATAGCTGACCTTCAGGGGTGGTGCTTTTTTTTAATTTATTTGTTGCTTCCAGGAATACTGAAAAGCTTCTGGCGCGTCACAGTTGGCTACGTTAGAAATGCTTTGTGTGTATTTCTGTGGTTGTCTGTTTGAACTGAAGTAGATTGTACGTTTATGCAGACTGAAAGCAAAAGAGGAGGAATGGCGGGAGGCCCAGCAGGGCTTCAACAAAATTTGGCGGGAGCAGTATGAGAAAGCCTACTTGAAGTCCCTTGACCACCAGGCCGTCAACTTCAAACAAAACGACACCAAAGCTTTGCGCTCCAAGAGCTTGCTGAATGAAATTGAGAGCGTCTACGATGAGGTGCGTATGCTGGTAGATAATCCATCCTCTATGTCCTTCATTTATCGTGTGACCTGGATGTCTACGTAGCACCTGGCACCTTGTTGAACTGGTGGTGCTCTGTGAACTGGTGGTGCTCTGAAGAGTTCTCAGTCGGTAACGACTGTCCCAAGCGTAGCGTTAATACTGGCTTATTTCTTCTGGCAGGAATGGCTCTTGAGCATGGATTGGAAGGATCTTTATCTATTTGTCTCTTGATTACAGCATCAGGAGCAGCATTCAGAGGGGAGAAGTTCGTCCACAAATGAGCCTCATCTTATCTTTATCTATGAAGATAAGCAGATTTTGGAAGATGCGGCGTCTCTTATCAGCTATTATGTAAAAAGGCAGCCCACCATCCAAAAGGAGGATCAAGCAACCATCCGGCAGATAGTGCATCACTTCATCCCTGAGCTGTTTTTCTCTCAGCCCCCTGAGCACAGTATTTCTGAAGAATCAACAGATGAGGACAGAGAAAACCATCAGGGGCAGAACCTGGATACTCCTGAGCTACGGAAAAAACATGTGCCTGGGCCTCCAAGCAGTCCTTTGGAGGCGAAAGCAACCTTCTGTGATGTCACGGCTGCTGAGCCCCACAACACTCTGGATGATGTTTACAGTCTATTCTTTGTCAATAATAATTGGTATTTCTTCCTCCGCCTTCACCAGACTCTGTGCTCAAGGCTCCTAAAGATTTATCGTCAAGCTCAGAAGCAGCTTCTAGAATATCGGACTGAAAAAGAGAGAGAGAAACTCCTTTGTGAGGGAAGGAAAGAGAAAACCAACGATCCAGCCATGGAACTAAGGCTGAAGCAACCAAGTAAGAATAATCTGGGGCATAATCCATCCTTAACGCTCTTTTGCTAGTGCTGGGTTGTCTATATCTGGGTAACTGAGACCAGCAGGCGGGTCTGTGAGGAATGGAGAGGTACAAAGCTCCACTCTATTTCTGATTTGTGGGTACAGCTAATCTAACAGTAGCTAGTTTGTGATTTATCTTCTGAGAGCTCTCATGCGTAGAGACTTCATGCCACCCCACTGTCGTCAGATGTTCTCAGGTGTCTCGCTGTGTTAATCCGTGGCTTTGATTTAAAATGTAAATGGCTCCACAACAAAACAGTTGATTACACGGGGCAGTCGTGGAAGTGCCCGAGTTAAAACTGTTCGAGGCTGTCAGCGCTCCTTGCAGAGAACTGTCTGTCTGTCTGTCCGCATGTTCTCAGTACCGAATATCACGGTTCTTGAGCAGTGCTGCCCCTTGGACCTCTTGTCTTCACTCTGCCTCTTACGTGCATTAAGTGCCTGCACTTCCCTTCCCAGGTGAGGTGGAGCTGGAGGAGTACTACCCTGCGTTCCTGGATATGGTGAGGAGTCTGCTGGACGGGAATATTGACCCAACGCAGTACGAGGACACTCTGAGGGAGATGTTCACTATCCATGCCTATATTGGCTTTACTATGGACAAACTGGTGCAGAATATCGTCCGCCAGGTAACTGATCTGAGGGCTGTGCTGTGTGTTTGGGGGGCTACACGTCTCCCTTCTATAGACAGGGAGGTGTCTCGCAGTACCCTGCAGTGCCAGGGCTCACTGCACTTCAGGCACATTCATGGAAAAGCTGTGTATGTAGGGAGTTCAGTGAGATAGTTCAGCTTCAGTACAGGGACCACCTTAGGAAAAGAAAATCCATTGGCCTTCTATTTTTTAAGTTCCAGTCTTTTCAAAATTCGGCCATTCCCAAAATACATCTAAGGCCAAAATAAAAGGGTCCATTCTTTTTTACTCAAATCTGTCTTCTAATTGTAGTTGTGTTACAGTTACGGCACATCAGCCCCTCACTGTTCCTTTTATTGCAAAGTAATGAAAAAGAGAGCAAAGTGTGTGAAGTCCCTGGAGTTCAGGCTTTGGTACTTCTGGGGTGTGATGCTGTGCTGAGCTTTGTGCTCCTTTCATAACACACCAGAGTTAAGTCTCGGCCCAGACTTGCTGACTGAATTCCCCCTTTTTTAATGGAAGCTTCACCATCTAGTGAGCGATGACATCTGCTTGAAGGTCGTTGAGCTCTACTTGAACGAAAGGAAGCGAGGTGCCGCTGGAGGTAACTTATCCTCTAGGTGTGTCCGGGCAGCGAAGGAGACCAGCTATCAGTGGAAGGCTGAACGCTGCATGGCAGATGAGAACTGTTTCAAGGTAAGAACTTGCTGCCAGGGAACTTCATAAAGAAACTGTGGCACTTTACCTGGGAGAAATGGGCTTGGAAGCTCCAAGGCCACAATGGTGAGAGAGCGCAGTGTGGAGAGAAGGTACCAGAGCCGGAGTGTAGACAGTACAGTGGCGTTCTGGCTCGCTGAGCAGCCCCGCTGCTGACTTCTCTCCTAGCTCGTATTTGTTGTCCAAACAACTTGTGAATAGACAGCATTTTGTTGTGAACCCATGTGGCCAATATCTTGTAACTTTATTACAGGTAATGTTTCTCCAGCGGAAGGGCCAGGTCATCATGACCATTGAGCTTCTGGATACAGAAGAAACCCAGACGGAAGATCCTGTGGAGGTCCAGGTAATATCACAGTGGCCATGGAGCCTGCTGTACCACAGACAAAGCAGGTGTCTTAAGAATGCTTTCCTGCTTTCTTGTTCCAAACTGTGAGACTTTGCCAGGAGGATGAGTTTACCTGGGAGGTGGGAAGGTTAAATGTGGGGCTGTGGTCATGGACAGAAATGGGTGCAGTAGTAAAAAAGTTTCAACATGAATCAGCTTCATAAAAAGCGGCTGGGAAATAAATTAGTTCTTTTGCAGTGGTGATTGTTTTGATGAGAGCAAAATCTGACTGGAAATGGGTCTCTCTTGTGTAGCACCTGGCTAACTACATGGAGCAGTACGTTGGCGTAGAAGGAGCTCCGAACAACCAGAACGATGGCTTCTTACTGAAACCGGTCTTCCTGCAAAGGTGAGCGTGCTCCCTCCCGAATCACACCTGCAGCAGCTGGTACTGCTTCTTGTGCTGAAGAGAAAATTTATGACCACTGCATTGAGGTTTGTTCATGAAACTGTGTTTAGAAAGGAGTGGGACTGTCTAAGCAGTCCCTTCTGAGAGGAATTTGAGGTCTAATTTATTTCCATTTCACTAAATATTTGTCACAGAGTGCGTGGAGGGAGATCCTGGAGAAAGTCTGAATTTCACACTTGTGCTGTGAGCTCTGCTACCTTAAGGGAGTGGACAACCAAGTGTGACACGTGCTCTGTAATCCTCGTTTTGTTCTAGAAACCTAAAAAAGTTTCGCAAGTGGCAATGTAAGCAAGTGAGAGCTCTGCGTAGCGAAGTGAAGAGCTCCTGGAAGAGGCTGATTGGGGTGGAAAGTGCCTGCAATGTGGACTGCCGGTTCAAGCTCAACACCCACAAAATGATGTTCATCATGAACTCGGAGGATTACATGTACCGGCGGGGAGCGCTCTGCCGAGCCAAGCAGGTGCATCTCCTATTACTCTCTCTGCAGCTCAGGTTGAGGATGTGAGCCAAAAGACAGGTACCGATAAGAAGTCTTGTGGCTGAACTCCTGCAAACTACACCCAGAAGTTACTACTCTGTGTTGGATGAAACATGGAGGAGAGCTGGTAAATGCTCTGTACTTCGGTTTAGTTTAGCAGCCTTTTCTTTACCATGCAAATTTTAAGGGGGAGTGGCAAACGTTAAGAAATAGAGGTCTTTAAATGCAGTGAAAAGGTATGCAGGTATGGAAAGGTATGCAGGTATGGAAAGGTATGCAGGTATGCAGCTTCCTCTTCTACTGTCTGTGTTGTGTTGTAAAGCATGCACATCTCAGACAAAGAGGTGAGGGTTTGGCTTCTCCCCCAGAGACCTCTCAGTGACCTTTACTGTCCTGCTTTCAGGTACAGCCAATGGTGCTGCTGAAGCACCACCAGCAGTTTGAAGAGTGGCACAATAGGTGGCTAGAAGAGAACGTGACCATGGAGGCAGTTGATGTAGTTCAAGACTGGCTAATGGGAGATGAAGATGAGGAGATGGTGCCCTGTAAAACAACTTGTGAGACAGTGAATGTCCACGGGGTCCCGGTGAACAGATACAGAGTCCAGTACAGTCGCCGTCCAGCTTCACCGTGAGCAGAGACTTGTTCCTGGGACCAAGACAAGCAGGAGCGTTGCTGGTGAAACACATTTACTCTGAGAATAGTGGTGGGAATGCAATGTATGTATTAATGATATTTATCCAAACAGCATTTTACTTTGGATTATGATGTATTTTCCATATGGCATAGACTTGTCTCCTTGCAGTGTAATCCTCCAGCCGTCACGAAGAGACTTTTAGAAGCTTTATGGGAAGAGGGCTCTTGGCATCGCCACACACTTTTTTGTAGTTTCCTAGCTTTAGGCCGCTGCTGACCAGCCAGTACTGGAAGGCTGAGTGAGGGGGGTCACGCTCTGGGTGAACTACTACCAGTGGCTTTGTTGGAGAGATGGAGCTGGGCTGGTGTTCGAGCAGATGCTGGCAGCCGCTTCCACTTTGAAGGGTGTAATGTTCCCTCTCTTCCTGAATTTATGCCGTCTCGGAGCCTGCAGAACTCTTCAGCGTAACCTCTGAGTGCCAGTGGGGCTGAGAGCACCTGGCACGGATTGCTAGCCCCGCTACGGGCTGCTTCGTTATCTGTGTGTACTAATAAGGCAATGAATGCAGTATTTGTTACTGGTGCTCTGGGGAGGAAAATGCCAAAACTGAGACAAGGATGAACAGTGTACTAAAGGCTCTAACTCTCACTCATCAACTAAGCATTTTGGAGCATGAACTAAGGGGAAGAAACTCTCTGAGCTGCAGCGCTGGGCAAGAGAGCCGTTTGCGGCGCAAGACAGCGCAGACAGCCTCTGCAGCCGCGCGCCGGCTCCGCGGTGTCGCTTTGTGAACCTACGACCTGCGGCAGGCTCTGCCGTCGCCGATCCGGAGCTGCTTGGAGCGTGTGCGTGGGAAGAATATCCATTGCGAGGTCTGGCCTATTTTTTTTTTTAATTTTTTTTTTTTTTTAATTTGGGGGTTGTTTTTTATTTGATTTTGCATGTTGATGACTGGCAGCCTCTGGAGACTTGGGTTCTCAGGCGCTTCGCTCTCCTTGTGCGTGCCCGGACTCCGTGGTTCTGCTGGGTTGTACCACTGCAATCCCGTCAGCAGACGGAGCTCTTGCCGCGCAGTGGTCGCACCGGACCTGAGGTTTGTCCCAGAGACTTCGCTGTTTCTGCTGGGTCAGCGCAGATGCTGTGTTTGCAGTGACACATGGAAATCCGCAACGGGCAGCATCAGAGCCAGCCGCAGCCATCGTAGACCAGCTTTTCCACCGAACCGTCTGTGCTTCTATCTGAGCTTTTTTGCCGTGAAACCTAACGAAGAGCCTACCCCGAACCACGCAGAACACTATGTCAATTGTCTGACTTAATCTGTTGAAAAATCAAGGTTTAGTTGTGTCTGTCCTGCAACCCCACTGCGACTCCGCTCGTGTTTTTCAGGGGCTGAGGGCAAGCGCGCTCTCCGTGGAGTGTATTACAAACATAATGTCTTGAGGCCGGTCCAGCCTCCTTTCAGCTCTGCTTCCAACTTTACCCTGGCTTTGGGGGGAATAACCCCCCCACCCTGATATTTTCTGTGGCTTTGATTTTTAGGTTAAAATTTCTGCCAGACCTAAGTAGCAGCCTGTAGGATTTGTCCTGGGTTATTTCCACTGTACAACATTTTGGTTTTGCAATTGTCTCACTTGACAGTAGAAGAATTGGCCTTTGGGGTATGTTTAATAGAAAACTGTACTGACTCTTTGTCTTTTTTGCAAACTAATCTGTAGGAGGGGAGGAGGGAGGCCAGTCTCTGGCATTCGTGGCCACTTGCACAACCACTGCCAGCAGAGGACTTTTCATCGAGAACTCATGTTCTTGTTGTCTGGCTCTCTGTTAAATTTTGGTTACTGCAATGATCCGAAGGTTCTTCCCCTGCTCTTGTTGCAGTAAGCGATAAAGGACGCTGACGACATAGCTGTGTGAGGGCTGGGTGGAGGAGCCGGGGGACAAGCCCAGGGCACCATCCCCCTTTGCTTCCAGACAGCTCGACAAACTGCGCCTCAGTCCTGTTCACCTCTCTGCTGCCTTCCAGTGGAGATGACAACTGTGCCAAATTTTATGGTTTTATGATACAGAAAAATGTTTACTAGAAAATAGGTTGCAACTCGTGGCTTAAAGTGCATTTGATCCCAAGTGTACGAAGGTGTAGGAGGGCAACACACCTGTGCACCGTCCTGTTCCATCTCCCCATTTTTAAGTGTACTTCAGGTATTTTTAAGCATCCTTATTTTGTAAACCTTAATTTATAATCTGAACAGATTAAGACTTTTGCCCTTTACAGTGCTATTGTCTCAAAAATGATAGTAGCAAGTGATGTGAATGGAGTAAGCAGGCAGTGCAGGTTTGAGAGTGGCTTGCTAATGTCCAAGAGTTTAAGCTCAACCGCTGTGTATCTGCTAGCACGACCTTGATTCAAGAGTTTGTTCTTCCGTTTTTTTTGAAGGATCTTTGCTTTTGGGCTTGTAATTGCTTTGCCAGCTCTTTGAATGTAGTTTTTTTTTATATTTATTTGCACATTCAAGTAAAATAAAATATTGATTTTAAAAGTCTGCAGCTCTCACTGTTTTAATTAACTTAAACTTTCTGACAGTCCCTGGAGTTGATTGTCTTGCACCTGAAAAAATGTTAAATGGTAGAAAAACGCAGTTGAAAAGGTGGATGAACTTCCCTTGAAGCAGCTGCAGGGCAGGCTGCGGGATGTGATGACTTAGATGCGTGCCAGCTCCCTGCCAGGGGGCCGGCAGGCAGCGAATCTTCAGCCTTACCCCACCGAGAGGTTAGGGCCCAGGAAGCGCAGGTGAGCTGGGGCACCGGCTGCCGGGAAAGGGAAATGAGTTTCCTGCCCGTAGGTGCGGTGGAAGATCCCGTGCGGGAAGGTGGTGCCTGTGGCTCTGCTTCGTGTGTGCTCAAAGGCCTCCCTTGGGGCAAGGGCCCACGAGAGCCTGGCTGAGAGTGCAGGAGCCCGTGGGGTGGCAGAGTTGCTCCGTGCAGAGACGGGTTTCGAAAGGAAACGTTGTGTGGTGCCAGCAAAGCGTTATCTTTTTGCAGGTTGGTTGGTTTTTATTTCTAGCAGCACCTTTGCCGCGAGAGGTGTGGTGCAAAAGCACGGTCCAGGCCTGGCCCCCAAGTCCTCGCACGCTAAATATAACAGACGGTCAAGAAAAGTGACTGATCCAGTTCCGAAAGCTGTGAGCACATCTGCTACAGGTTAAGACAATACAACTGCAACCATGAACATAACCCTCCACCCGCCTTTCCCTCCACCTCCCCGAATTCCTGGGTAATAACATGTTTAACCGTGTTCCCTGTGAGCTCTGCACAGCAAATGAATGTGTAGGTTTTGCAAATTAAGCTGCAGTGATGTGACCCAGATCTGATAGGAGTCTCCTTTACATCATTCTCAACACTTCCGTTGCCATAACAAAAGGCAACTCTGCTTTCTGTGCAGCTCACAGGGAAACAAGCTGTTGTTCTCCTCATAACAATCCTCTGATGCATAAATTGCATGGAATAATTTGATTAAAATGATGGTAGTGGCGTCCCAGAGGACACAGTCCACTTTACACAAGTCTTCTTGCAGAGATCTTGGACTTCTCACAGAGGACATTCCCTGTGCTCAAGGGGAGGGACGGCCAGATCTGACATCACCCAAGAGCAGCTGAGGGTCTCAGCAAGTGGACAGATTTGGCAACGACAAAGAAAGAGAGCTTAAAAATACCTTTCAGGTTTGCAGGGTGGATTAAGAATTAATGGTTTTCTAAATTGAATTAATGGTTTTCTAAATTAAATTAAGAATTGCTAAGGGGATTACCCGAATTCAGCGTTTAATATTTCAGGACTTTTTTGGTTTACTTGTTTCCAGATCACAGTGACGCACAGAGAGAAAGATGAGGCTACAAACCAGTGAGAGGTAACGAGGAGTGTGTGTGTAAACATGAGTTTTTCCTCATGCTTTAGCCACTCCTCTGGATTAGAACTCAGTAACTCAACCTTAATGAAAGTAGAGTACGCTCTACCTTCCACTCATCAAAATTAAACTTAAAAGACTAAATCAAAAGTGCAGCAATTCTAAACCATGCCTGTGCTAAAGGATGATTCCAAAAAGAAGCATCTGAGACCCACTGTCTATCAGGCAAGGTAGCCCCTACCCCATTATCTTGCTGAGAAAGGACCGAAAGAAGCTATTCCAGAACATCTCGTGAGTCGTGATGCTCGTAAACTTCAAATGTTCCTGAAAAATAGCTTCATGTGGACTTCCTACACTCTGAAGTGAAAGCTGCAAGCAAGCAGAAGAGTAATTCTGAAAAATCCCCGTCTCCCCAAAAGTGTTACACCAGCCTGAGTCTTACAAGGGGTGAGGAGAATGTGAGCACAGAAAGTGTGGCATAACCAAGGGAAAAGGTTGGGGGGGATCCCCGTGGGACAGAAGAACTGTGGAACAAGCAGAAAAGGAGAGGCAGGGAAATTCCCTGGAGCTGTGAAGAGTCTCAGGGTGATGTCCAGAGGCCTGACGGAGTGAGAGGAAGGGAGGCTGGTGTGATGGCAAAGTCGGGGAGAGCGCCCGAGGCATGAAGTCGTCTGGTACATGCCAGAGCCTGCAAAGACAAATCTGAGGTGGGGGGAGCCTGGTTCAAAGGACCATCGATTCTGGTTCAAGAGTCAGCGGAAGCTTTCTGTGCCTTGCTGCTCCTGGAGGGCTCAGACACTTGCACACCCAGCAGCTGGGAAAGGCAGGGCCAGCCCTGCGTTCGTGGAAAACGTGAGGTTGTGCTGACACGGGTGGAAATGCTCCGTGCTGCTGGCGCTAAGGCAGCGCTGCTGCCTCCGTGCTCAGCTGCCTCTCGTGCCTGCATCGCAAAAGCGAGCTCAGCCTGGGGCAGGTATTAGCTGCACTCGGATTTCTGCCTTCACACCTGCTGGCTTGCAGCTGAAGAACTCTCTGGAGCCGCTGGAACAGAGCAGAACTAGCAAGTCCCATTATTTGCCTACCAAAGTTTGCTTTTCCAAGCCTTCCAAGATGTCTGGGACAGGCCAGGTGGTGTTTGTACCCTCCCTCTGAGCTTTAAAATCCCTAGCCTGTTTTCCAGCATTACATCTTTTGGGTTCAGAGCCACGGAATAGAAGAGCGCCTTCTCCCAGGAGACGAGCTCTTGCACAACAAATTACTTTAAAACCAAATTGTTACCCCACAGGGCAGGGATCACACGACTTAAAGAGATGTTAACAAGCCGTGACAAACCTCTGGCATTAGAATTTTCAAGCAAGCTGTTCTACATCTAAAGCAGTCACTAAAGATCACACAGCATCTGAAAAATGAAGGATACAGCAAGGAGTAACCTCTCTCTGCTCCACTCCTGAGACCTGGCCGTAGGAAGCAGGGCTGTGATTCGCACACTATCTGAACCTGATTATGTCTAATTTTTTGCATACAGAGCATGGAAAGGATCCTGGCTGAGGCATGGAAAATATGTGGCCACATGAGTCATTCCGTAATGGTTCATAAATCCTGAGAGAATCACAAAAGCAAAACATCTAACATTGCATCTTCCCTGTCCCTGCCAGTGGAACTCCACCTCTCGACACGCTCGGCACAAGGATGTGGGAATATGGTAAAAGCAAAGGAAATAGGATCATTTTCTCCTTGGAATAGAAGAATCTCATCAAACAGCAGCCAGGCTCAGATTTGCAACCTTCACAGAAGAGGCCATTCATAAGCTGAGGAGAAAGAAATGAACTACTCCTCAGGCTGCCAAACCAAATTTACAGTTCCTACTGCCCGGACTCCAGCTTCTGTCTTTACTCCCTTGCAGAGCCAGGCAGGGGACTGGAAAGCAAAAGCCTAAAAACCAGGAGCCTCTCAAGCTGTGACCTCCTGCCCCACTGGCCTACCCACTTGATGACCACTGGGAAGTGGTCGTGCTGGGGCTCTTACACGGGCGATGGAAGAGGATCTGGGACTTTCCCAGCAATGCTGTGCAAGGCAGAGCGCAGAAGGGACTTACACTCTCAAGGAGAAGCGGGGACCAGGCAGTAAAGGATCTTAAAGGTCCGAGGAACATCTGCCAGTCCCTCTTACAACACTAGGTGAGTCCTCCAGCCAGCCAGCAGGTACGTGGCAGCAGCACGCCGCTGCCCCTAGGTGTTAGCTGACACAGAGCGCTCGACCCTCTCGGGGGGTTTACTGGGTGGAGAGTGCACATCTCTGGAAAAACACAGCTCTTCTTGGGCAAGAGCGACTGAAATTCACCATTATCTACCCAACAGCAGAGACTTCCTGCGCACCCTTGTCAGGCCCCTTTCCTGCTGGATGGAGCTGCTCTCCCCGTCCCTGGCAGTTTATCAGCGGACGCACAGCGTCTCTGTCAAGCCGTGAGGCCTCGCCACTGACCCTCTGTACGTTGGGGCACTCCAGGGTGGTGCTAGGGCAGATTCTTCCAAATGCAAACAGCTCCAACCCCCAGGACTTTTAATCGACCTCTGCAGTGAGATTGAGAAGGTGCAGGAGCTTTGTCCCCTGTTTAGCCAGGGAGCAGGAGCAGAAATAAAGAAAGAGAACTCTGAAAGGCCCAGCCTGATCTGGGGGCTGCAAGGCAGACACTAAAAACCTTCAGTTCCCTTCAGCCCTGTGCAATCCCTAGGAGCTGGGGAGGTTAGTCTGGATCTGCAGCTCTCCTGCACTTTGTTTCTGTCTCTGTGAGGGGGTGTTATCTTCTCGGTTTGCACTACCAGAAAGCGTTTTGAATCAGGGTGTGGGGAAAGCCCTTGAATCTCCTGCAGAGCCACTTGGGTCTCTTGGGTGGAAGGATGCTTGACACGGGAGGTCAGAAGTTCAGCTTCCACTCAAAACCAAATTCAAACTGCATCAAATCCGACCACATTTATTATTTCCAGGAATATTCTGGAGCAGGAAGGAGGCCCAAATGAGTCACTCGAGCCATCGTCTAGCTCTGACGATGAAATACGGCCCCAATATGCTGTGGATCTGGATGCGCACGCCCCTCCCCGTCCTGGAGCTAAGCCTCTGCTTGGACAATGCGTACTCGTGCATGTCGTGACAGCCCCCATATGCCTCATCCTTCACGGGATAAGCCTGGTGCTTCCGTGAGTTAAGGACTAGCCGAAGGAAATGCGCAAGCAGGGTGGCTCACACAGCCTTTCCCACGCAGCCCTGAGCGCAGCGGTGCCCTGCTGGATCCTGCACCAGAATGGAGACCCTCGGGAGCGGACGGCTGTCACACAGGCTGGTGCTGTGCTGCGCCTTTTGGGGACTCTGCCTGGCCACTCCAGACTACGATGGTGAGTGTGTAGCTTTGGGTGAAAAATTGCTGCTTCTTAAATTACCGGGTACTCGGTATCTTCACAAGATCCCTGAAAACTCTTTTTTTAAAGCAATCACATGGGAGCACACTCTAATTGAGATTCGTGCACACTGAGGTTGAAGCAGGAGGTGACAGAAGGTGACAAGGAAAAGAAAGAAACTGGGGTGGAAGAAACAGGGAAGAGAAAGAAACTTGAGAGGAGAAGTAATACAGAGCACTTGAAACCAAAATCTTTAGCTAAAAGTTAAGACTCCCACAGCTTTGTCTTCACCCTGGAGTGGCCCCAGATCTTGGGATGCTTTTGAAAGCTGGGCGGAGGAGTTGCTCTCTGGTTCCCCAGTGTGCAACATCACTGCAGTCGTTTGTGAGGCGTGGGAAACCACAAGACAGAGGAATCGTGTAAATTTTCAGTAAGGTTGCTGATGGTGCCTCCTGCACACCTAATCCTGTTAGCCAGCTTTTTCTGCCCATCACACAACAGCATTTTACAGAACACCCTCACTTCTAGGGACTCCAGCATAAACTGCAAACCCGTAGCCGTTGGGGTAAGCGGTATGTCTGCAGCCTGCTCTGCAAAGCACAAGGGTAACCGCACAAACAGCAAGTAACAGGCTGCGTTTATCCAACAGATTACTCCCAGAACAGCACCAACGAGCAGGTGACGACACCAGAGATCACCCCGTGTCCCCGAGCCATCCCTGGGGAGAAGGCAACCATAAACAACGTCACGTACCTGTTGATACACGAGGCCACGCGCTCTCAGCTGGGCAGCGCGGTCACAGTGCGGCTCATCCCCTGCCTCTACACCCTCGTCTTCCTGGTGGGGCTCCCTTCAAACGGGCTGGCCCTGTGGGTCCTGGCCACCAGGGCTGAGAAGCTGACGTCCACCGTCTTTCTGATGAACTTGGCTGCGGCAGACCTGCTGCTCACGTTGGTGCTGCCCTTCAAGATTTTCTACTATTTCCTGGGGAACAACTGGCCCTTTGGGGAGGGGCTGTGCCGGCTCACCACAGCTTTCTTCTACGGGAACATGTACTGCTCGGTGCTGCTGCTCACGTGCGTCAGTGTTGACCGGTACCTGGCCGTGGTGCATCCTTTCTTTTCGCGCTCTTTCCGCACCCCTGCCTTCGCTGCCTGCACCTGCACGGCCGTCTGGCTCTGCGCTGCCGTCCTCACCCTGCCCCTCACTCTGCAGCAGCAGTCGTATCCCCTGTACGGAGCAGACGTCACCCTCTGCCACGATGTCCTCCCCAGGCACGAGGATGACGGGTATTACTTCTACTACTTCATCTGCCTGATCGTCTGCGCTTTCCTGGCTCCTCTGGTGGCGATGCTGTTCAGCTACTGCTCAGTACTGCGAGTCCTCCTGCACAGCGGGAAGCGGTACTCCTACTCTATGAAGCTCACAGCTCTCGTGGTGTTCACGCTTGTGGCCTTCTACACACCCAGCAACGTTCTCCTCCTTGTTCATTACTCCAGCTATAACTGCAAGCTGCAGGGCAGCCTGTACATCACCTACATGGTGAGCCTGGCCATCAGCACCTTTAACAGCTGCGCCGATCCCTTTGTCTACTACTACGTTTCTGAAGACTTCCGCGATAAGGTGAGAAGGAGATTCTTCAGTCACAGCAAAAAAACCACCACATCCCTAAAAACCTCCAAGGAAACACTCCCTCAAAAAAGTTCCAAAGATTCACTGGTATAAGCCTCCATCCCAGCTCGCTGCTCCCAAGGCACTCACAACATACAGCGGGGATGAGATGAAGACAACGTGGGGATTCCACAAGTTTCATCCAGAGCAGCGAGCAGTATTTCCCAGGAGCCAAATCCTTTCTCTTGTCTGCATAGCTAAAACTGAGTAAACCTGGACCACAGGATTCCTTGAGAGCTAGGGGGTCCAGACAAGATGCGGAGCGCTGACCACGTACAGATCTGTTACTGGGACTCCGCACGCAACTTCTCAGCTGGTTGCGTATTGCCAGGGATGCTCTTGCCAAAATACTCAGGTCTGGTTTTGCTAATGCATCTTGCAAGCTGCTTGCTCTCTATCTCTCTTTCTGCTACTGACTTGCTTGCTGTCCTTCAACACTTATTCCCTTCACCTAAAACTGAAAAGACAACAGGCACTTGCAAATCCAAATTTCTAAACATTCCAAAAGTACTAGCAGGTACCGATGTGAAAGGTACTTTCCTGAACTAAAATGTTCTGTCAAGAGAATACAGAGCACCGGCTTTTCTATCAAATACATTCTTGGCTTGATTAGTAAGCAACACCGTAGTAATGTCAGCCCATTGTTGGTAACGAGTGTCAAAATCCCATTCACTAATCCCTTTTTTTTGTAAGTGACCCTCGGCATCCCTCATTTCTTTGGGGCAAAGAGTGTATTAATGGATTTTGAAAAAAAATTACGTCTCTCAAAGGGAAATATTAAAGAAGGAATTGACAAAACCCTCACTCTAGAACTCCACACTTCTTTTGTGTAGCGTACACACAATCAAGAGCTGCCTCCTATGAAACAGGCGACCAAGCTTGTTGCTTATTGGAACCTGTTGCAAATTTGACAAAATGCAGCCAGCTCATCTCTCAGCCACAACCTGGGCAGCAGCAAGGAAGAAAACGAGCAATGAACTCCTCAGAGTTCCTGAACTCTTTAGTTTTACTGGTACAGACGTGACTTCTGTCCTTACCATAACCTATGATCAGACAACATTACAGCCTAGGTTGTGAATAAGAAGAGGCAGACAAGATTGTCTTAAAATCAGTTTTTAATAAAATATTTATCAGAATCTAAAACAAACCCTTTTCTGGACTCAGACTTGCTAAGATTTGTGTGAACAAAACAAAAATGGTCATAGAACTGTTTGTGTGTACATGTAGGGGCGGGGGTGAAATGCAGGTGAAAAACTGGAGCCTGTCTCCCCTGGGTGCAGTGCTGCACCCGCAGAGGATGCGCCAGCTCCCGAACACAGGAGACCTGGGGTACAGCCAGGGCTATTGCCACTCCGTCAGAAATAGCAAGTACTAAAAAACCCCAGTCCCAATATCCCAACCAAGCTGAGGTTCTCTACATAGACGATCTATCCACCATAATGAGAACCAGGTGATTGTGCATAAATGTCAACAGTCAACGTTGGCAAAGCAAGTGCTGTTGTTTCGCTGGTGTTCTCCAAGCAAGCTGAACGTTCTTCTGGTATTTGTTTTCTACTGAGGCTGCTTAAGAAGGAGGGAACGAGGCAAGACCAAAACACTTGGACAAGAAAGAACAAGGGAACTATTGCTTTAAAATAAATACCATGGTAATGATTACTCTGCATAATGTACAGTTACAAATATATAAATATTAATTTCACTGAAGGATTGCAAGCAAAAATCACTGCTAACTAGCACCGCTGCAGCTAGTCAGTAACACCACTTGGTGTAAGTAGGCACCTCTGTGTCTTACAAACCCACTGGCACTTTTCTCCTTTTGCAATGAGGGACCATCAGGAAAAAGGAAAGGAGAAGCATCTCTCTGACAGAGGGAGGCAAACATCTCTAAGCCAGAAACAGCTCAAAGCCCAAAGCAGCAACAGGTCTGTTGTCCTTGCTGGCTTTCCACCACCGAGTTGGTCTCTTCCTTGGTGGAAAAAAAAGAAATTTAAAAAAAAAAAAAAATCAATCCCTTCTCTCCAAACTACAATTGGCTGGTCTTCACAAAGTTTGAGCCCGAGTTTTCAGCACTGAGCTGCCCTTGTGTTCTCAGGGACGGGAGTGTGCCTGGTAAGCTCCAGAGTCAGAACGGGACCAAAGCCTAGGAATAACATCGAGTCTGATAAGGCTCTGCTGTGGCCAGGGGTTCTCGTGGACCTAGTCCTAAAGAGTTTCCATGTTACAAGTAAGATTTTGAGGAGTGGAGGAAAAATAATCTAGGAAACCTGGGTAATAATTAATGATGATTATGAGAAACATGAACAATAAAATCCGGGCCAGGGAAAAGCGACAGAGAGAGGGACCATCAGCTGGCACGGAGAAGAGGGCAGAGACCTGCTCCTTTACTCCTGGGACAGGGGAGAAAAGGCAACCACAGTATAATTGCAGGTTCCTTTATTCAATTCCTTAAATAAAATTACTTTTTTACCTACAGAAAGGAGCTGATTTGGTGTGGCAAGACTGGGGGGAGGTGGAGGCTGCCAAGAGCCGACAGACTAGTGATTTCCCTGAAAGTGCCAGTGCTGTGAAGGAGCACTCAAGGTGAAATCAGGCTCCAGAAACCCTGGCAGATTACCTCACACGCACTGTCCTGCTCTAACTGTCTCTAAGGACACTAAGGCTGCTCTGCCTTTGCCTTCTGAGGGTCCAGGTCTCTCTGACTTTTCTTCTAGTTGTAAAACAGAAGCAAGACTCCTCTGCCTCAAACAGGCGAGTGCCCTGGCACACAAACCCCACAGAACAAGGCCATGATTGATGGGCTGGCATCACCAGGAGGAATTACTGAGCTGGCAGCAACAGGGAGATGTCTGCATCTTGAAATAGTACATGACACGTACCAGAGCCCGAGGAAAGTGAAGAAAGTCCGGTTCAACACTTGGCTGAAACTCCCTACCTTCATCTCCTTGTCCCCAGTGGTGATGCTATCTGACTGCCCAAGGATCTATGAGAGGACCAAGCAATATAAAATGACTTCAAATATCGATCCAGAACCATACAATGAGACAAGGAAACTAAAGGCAGAAAGGGACAGAGGGTAGCAGGCTGAAGAATCCAGAACATAGGTCCCATCTTCTGTGGGAAGCTAGTCACACAGGATGACTAAATGTCTCATTCTCCCAGACTCAAAGCATTAAACAGCTGAGGCTGGAACCAGCAAACAGCAGGGTTTGTATTGTGCAGCTTTGATATTTAGAAAAGGAAAAAAAAAAAAAAACCCAACTCTTGTTGCAGCTCACACTAGGTCTGTTATTTACCCAGGGGATAAATATTGACTCAGTCCTGTGTGTGTACACAATAGCCAGTGTCTGCCAGGCCAGTTGCTTACAGGAGATGGAATTTAGTTTAAAGGCATTTATTTACCTGCCAGACAGGAATGCAGCCACCAGTGGTTCCGCTGTGCTGGGCGGACACCATGAGGACAGGGTCTGTTCGTGCACACTGAAGAGACGTGGCAAAAAAGCCTCTGCTGAGCAGCAGTGGGTGCACACGGGCAGCCGCCACGTCAAGATCCTGTGAGGAGAGCTCAGAGCAGCCATGAAGGAAGGCTTGTAAACCTGCCAACAAAGCAGTTCTGAAATTTCTGGGAACTTCAAGACCCAGACCTTCATCATGTCAACTACATTCTGCAAATATCTGGCCCCAGACAAAAAGGACTGGAAACTACATGTGCCCAGCTTCTGGGATACCTCCTGTTTTGTCCCCATGCGGACATTTTTCTGGAATAAAATTGCCTTTATTCTGGAATGGAATGTCTATACTGGGATATATTCTTGTCATGGTTCCTGTGTAAACAAGCCCTAAAAATGAATGGAGCTGGGCTTTTTCCTGTTTCCATTCACCAATAAACACCCTCAAAAGGAGTTTCCACCCCACTCTGGGTCCTGGTAACAATAGAAGTGGGAAGATAAAATATTAACACTATTTTGCAACAGGCAATTGCATGTAACTCCTCCAACGAGAACAATGCTGCTCCAGGCAGGAAGGGAAACCAAAAAATCTTGGCTCCTGCGCTTTTGGAAACACAAAGCTTTTGTTTTTAGTTTTACCACATCGCTTGGGGCAGGTCAGTCTAAGAGAGTCCAGCCTCTGTGACACCAGTGAGTTGTACTGGCCAGCAGACCCAGGGCCTATGCAGAGATTACCGTATCCAGAACAACCATTGCACGGGGATCCTAGTGGGAGCAGAATAAAAGTGATTGGTGAAGTCAGGCGAGCATTTAAGAGGACTGAGCCTTGGGTCAGCTTTATTTTCATGCCAGGGTTACAAGGAGGAAAGGGGCTGAGAAGGCTGCAAGCAGCCCTTATCAGCACGTAGTGCAACACGAAGAGGACTCACCCACCTAATCCTTGCCACTGCTGTGGCTGGCAAGCTCCCAACCTGAAGCCTGCAGCCACACGGTGGACAGTCAAGCCTTCCAGCCCTGACAGTGGATTTCAGTTTTCTCTGGTAAAATGTACCTCCCAACAATTTCCCTGAACACAGAGCCACTAGGGAAGTTTTTATCTTGTGGGACAGTGTTGTAGGTGCAGCAGACTTGTGGGCTGGGAAGATTATTAGCCTCTTGCTATGTCATAATTAGCAAAACACACTGATTTTTATTATTATAATTTGAGAGAAAACTTCTCAGCCATCTTTCCTCAAACAGCAGTTCAGCTAAGCACAAGGCCTGGACTTAGCTTCTAAATGTAGCTAGGAAATGGCATTTGCAGTACTCTGATAGTAGAGAAAACACTTTGAAATGGTCTATAGGTTTGAATTCCAGTCCCTATTTTTCTCAGCTAGAGGGCACAGCACATTGGTCTCCCATCCTTGGGAGTACTCCAAAGAAGACGCACAAAAGGCAGGAAAATTGACAGAAAAAATAACGCCGAGTGTCCCCCTTAGCGCTCCAGATCCCCCCCATGGGGCAGCAAAGCCTACAGTTCTGAGTGCATCAGGAAGTAGTCATCGTTCGGTTTCTGTTCTGCAGCAGGTCGTCTGTAGGAACAAACTCATAGAGGAGTTGATTCTGGGCCTCTTCTCTTTACTTAAATTACGGATTTCTGTTGAAAAGAGAACATAATGAAGAAAAGTCACTTTCCCATTACATATCTTTGTGAAACATCACTGGGGCTGGGCAGAGAAAAGCTTAAAAGATCCCTTTTTTATTCTGCTAGGGATTCAGGTCATGAAGGCTTTTACCCGCTGCCCTAGCAAGATCTTGTTCTGGTGATTCCTCGCCGAAGAGGTTAGCAAGTCAGTTGTAAGAACGCCGCTTTTGAGGAACTGGGTACATTTGACCCAACGCACAAGTAGTACGTTACATGTTTGCTCTCCAACCAGATTTATGATCCCCCACTCTGACTCACCATTCTACTGTGGTCACTACTTCCTGAATCTTGTCCCCTTCTTTTAACGTGCTTGCTGTTGTCAGGTCTGCCACAATCTCAAACACGTCGGCTTCTGATGCATAGGGGTCTGGGTCATATTCGTAGGAATAGTACGACAGATCCGTCTGTAGAGGAGGGCCTTCCTCTGCTGGAAAGGAAACCAGAGAGTCTCAGGCTGTGCTTTAGCCAAAGAAACTGCATTGCGGCATCACACATCGCATCATAGAGAAGGGGAATGATGTAAGAGGAAAGGAATTTTAATCAGGGAGGCAAATCAGAAGCCAAACGAGTGCCTTAAGTGAGTAAAGGTGCCTGCACACATCAATGGACCTTAGGGTCACGTGCATGGAGAAAAGCTGCTGTAAAACAGAATTTTCAATTTCCCAGTCGGAGACATGAGCACTAGAAAAAAAAATTAAAGGAATCATAGAGGAAAAACAAAAAGGAAAAGAATAAAGGGCCATGCAATTTGAAAAAAATCTCAGTGTCTCATTTTAAAGTGTCTAATTAACTGAGGTGCTCAAGTTAGGAACCAGTTCACCCCAAGACCTGTATACAGTAAGGTAAAGTAAGAGGTATCTTTGGGAGCACCAAAGATGAGTTACCCTGCACCCTGAAGATCCATCTCTCTCCTTTAGCTGGGTCCAAGCCAAGTACCTCAGTGAGGGAGAGACCAGCCCATACGAGGACGTGCGGTGTGCGCGCTCTCTCAAGCACTGTTTTATAAAAGCGAGTTACAAAGCTAGAGGGCAGACTGTGATGGAGCAGGTTACTTGATGCATGTCGTGAAAAAGATCACTGTAAGCAGCGAGATTTCTCTTCAGCCCAACAAGAACGAAGATTTTTGGCACAGCAGGCCAAGTGCCTACATCAAAACCGTGCGCTTCGCCCTCAGCCTGAACTAGCAGTAGCTGAGAGACATCTGCTTCGGCACAGCCACATGCCACTGAGAAAGTTCCCTGGTTGAAGACAGGAGGAGACACATCACAGGCAGAAACACGTATTTATCCTCCTTGCACTCACTCCAGTCTCTACTAAGACACTGTGCCGCTCTGTGGTGGGCAATTGCTCACTGTCCAGAGGGTAAGACCGCAAGATAAAACTCCAAGGAATATCAATAGATCCCTGTTTTCTAAACTGTTCCTCGAGCCAGCTGAGCTGTCCATCTTTCCCATCTGCTTTCTCTACACATTGCTCTAATTCAAACCAAAGCAATCACTGAAACATAGTTGTTGCAGGGAGGAAAAGTCCCCCTTCTCTGCCCCCACCCTGCCAAGTTGGCTTTATCTAAGGAGAACAGTCATCAAGGCTTTTGAAAATGTTTGTTCTCTAGAAATAAAATATCTGAAGGCTCTTCCCTGTTGCCTCCCACATCCTCCCAGCAACAGGCTCAGCCCTAGGCAAGGGAACGCTTGCCTGAAAGCAGAGTTAGTCTCTGTGTTCACTTCTTCTTGGCCTTCTCCATGGAAGAACCTGCCAGATCATGAGCTTGTTCTATGAATGGATGATTGCTGTCCACCAGGGACAGAATTAACATCACAGACCTCACTCTTCCCAGGAATGCAGCCCTGGAGTCAAAGCAAAGACGAAAGGCCGACATTTCCTGTTGCATACAAACCACTCCCCCATCTCCAAATGTTTGTGCCTAAGCCAACGTTTGCTGAACACTGATGGGGTGAAAGGAAAAACGGCCCATTGCCAGTTCAATCAATCCTAAAAAGAACAGCAGTCCTGTGAATAATGCGCCTGCCAGGGAGTGTTGCGAGATGACTCCACCTGGAAGCAGAGTTCGCTCTGGTGTTCCTGTCAGGAGCTAGCGATGGGTGATGGCATTTATTTTTTTTTAAAAAAAAATAACACCCCCACCAAATAAAGGTATCATAACTCCACCTCGAATTTTCTTCCAGCTGACTGGCCCTTCTAACTGCTAGAGCAGAACTGTCCAAATAACACGGCGCCAGCCGCGGGGAGAAGGTGGGGGGGGGGTCAGACGGCACGAAGCTGGGTGGGCTGCCTGCTCAGAGCAGCACGGGGTACACCACCACAGCAGCACTGATACCACTGAGCACTGCTGCCCCACGCTCTGGTATCACTTTTCCAGCAAATACACTTAGAACCACACCGTTATCGCGATAACGGCACACCGTCTTCCAACATCAGTGACTATACACTTGGCACTTCCAGCAGAGGAGATTGAGGCAACTTCAGAAGAGCGTTAATGATCTATGGAACCAATCAAAGCACCACTTCATCAGAGATGGTATCAGAGCTACTGAGGATCCCTGAGGCTCTGAAATCCACCCCTGTTTCTGTAGCCTAGTGTGACAATGACGTTAGGAAAGCCACAGAGAGGCACTCAAGATGCCAATACTCCGGTTAGCAACCAAAATCCTGCTCCAGGAGCTTTCAGTCCAATTACAGCTGGAGCAGGCTCCGAAAGCACACTAGCAGAGCTTCAATGCTCCTCATCAAAAACCTGTTCCATCCCTCTGAGCCTCAGTAATTCGCCTGTGAGAAAAAGCAGCTAAGGAAGGGGGTTCAGACACGAGTGCCCCTCCTCGGCTTCCATTTCAGCTGAGTCCTGTCAACCTGCACACTTCCCTCTCAACCAAGAGAATATCTCTGAAGATGCGAAGAGGATCTACCCACCTGTACAAAAAGAGGCCACAGTTTTAAGATCAAACCTCAGCCATTCTGCCTCGCTTGCTGCAACATCTGCTGCAGACTTTTGAAAGGCATTTTAAAGTGCTTTGACAACAGCTAGGTGCTGCAAGCAGCACTGCATCCCGATTTTTCAGGACCATCTATATACATTTGCTTATCTGGAATAGCATAACTCAAAAGCTGTTGTTTATTCTAGCAAACTCACTGGTGTGTATGGAACTACGCTGCAAGGCTGTGTGTGCCAGAGGGAGCCCGAACGCATTATGAAGTTCCCCACTGTTTGCTGGAAGGAAGCTGGCGCTCGTTGTTTCCATTGCTGGGGTAACACAGACAAGAGCTAACAATGAAAGCATCAATCAAACCAAGCTGAGCCTGCACAAGTCATATGGCAAATACAGAAGGATTTCAGACATTATAAACACCACGCGGTTCTCCAAGAAAATGGTATTTCCTGCAGATTAACACACTGAGGCAGTTTCACCAACCTGCCCTAAGCTTGATTTGGCTCCTGGAGTTTTGCATCCTTTTAGGAAATCACAGATTTAGACATGGCTCATCAGAACTTTCACTAGAAACCCAGAGCACCTGAGCCGACTTAAACCAATCACATGCTTCAATGCTAACAAACCAGTGAGTCCAAATGAGACCCGTGTACAAGGAGGGATTCATTCATTTGTTAAACTTTGATTCATGCACCGTGTGGTTGACCTGAGAGGAGCCCAGAGGATTAATGAAAATCACATGCTGGGCGCTTTTCCTGATGCAGGATTTAGTCAGTTTTATTTCTGAATGCTCACTCTGCCATGGCTGTTCAGGCAGCTCAGTTCAGAAGAGTACCTGCCTTCCAGGAGACTCTCAACTTGGACACTCACAGATCCTAGAAAAAGGCCAGCTCTAAATGCTTGTGCTTTGACAAACACGTCCTTACAGCGTGCAGGTTTGTTCATCTAACATCTGTACAGAAATGACACACACACAAAAATAAAAGCAGCATTTCCACTTTTGCTCTTATTAGTAGCCTATTGAGCCAACATTGGTCTTGTCTGTTTAGAACAGAAATCAGAGGGTTAATTATCTCAGGCAGATAATTTGATGCAATCATTTCAGAAACAGTGTTCTGAAAATTTTTGGGCTGTGGACTACCAAAAAATTCCACAATTTTTTTCCCCAGGTAGCCATATTTTTACTATCAAATTTTTACTTGAAAATAATGTAACTGTAGTCCCATTTTGTAGACCAGCAGCGAAACACTTCATATGGCCCTGCCTACCAGCAGTGCCCTACAGAGCAGTTTGGGAATGCTGCTTTAAAGGGTCCAGACTGCAAACAAGAGTTTCCATGCTGAGGACATAGCATTTGCACAGATCAAAAGGCAACAAGCATTCATCTCAGTTATTCCAACAGACAGCAATCTGAGATATATATATATATATCTATGTGTGTATTTTCATTCACTGTAAGTGCAGAAAAAAAGGGTGGGAAAACAGGAGAGACATTAAATGCTGTAAGATGGAATGACCTATACAAATAAGTCATAAGGGAATATCGACCATGCTTGTGCACCTCAGTAACAAAACAGTCCATCAACTTTTGTAGAGCCAAGGAAGGGCAGAGAACAGGACGATGTCTCATGTTGGACACATGCTGGTCTGAACTCCGGTGCACAAGAAGGACACGAGAAGGCAAGTCTTCTCTTGAAGAATTAACTTGTTTTACCAATTTGTTAGGGAGTTAGAGACCAGGGGAAAAATTAATGAGTGGAAAGCAGCCAGGAAAAATCTAGTCCAGTTTATTTACTAGAAACAGCATGAAACAAACTATTCTATTGACCCTCCACTGCTTCTTGGTGAGATTTATTGTGAGCCATGAGCAAGTTCGACATGAGTCTTGGAAAAAAAGTGTACGAATATAAGCACCAAATAAAATGAGCAGCCAAATTCCTGGCTGCTCCATCTACTGACCTTAACATTTCTACTCACTAAGGCCCTTTATTCCAAACAGCAGCTCCGAGAGAATCAAGACTGCCAGCTCCATTTTCGCACAGAACTGCTGGAGACAAAGTTAATCCACCTGGATTCTAGTTCTTGCAATGGTTTGGTCTGTTGTCATGTCCTGTTCACTTGTTTGTTGAAACACATTACATCAGCCTGGTTTTAAATGTGATCTGTCCAGCTTTAATATTGAAGCAAAGATCACAGAGCGTGTGTTGTTCTAACACACCAAGGCTGAGAAAACAGGAGGGTCACGCGCCCGCTCCTACGCACAATTACCTAAATCTTGCATGTGCACTGAAGGGAGCAGGTATCATCAAGATTTCCTGAAAGCAAAAGGACTAGAATAGCTAGTCTGTTGTTGAATCATTATCACCCTAAGTTTCCTTCACCTCAATTTTTTTCTGATTTCTGAAATGTTCTGTCTTTTCTAAAAGATGAAGACATTCAGCATCTTTACTTAAATGTGCTTAAGAGCACTTTTATACAGTGATAGGATAAGCTTTAACCTTGCTAAAGAAAAAGGCCTTGGATAAATGCAAGGGTATGATATTACCTGCTGGAGTTTGTTGAACACTGGGTTGCTCAGCTGTCTGGGAGTGTGTCTCCCTTTCTTCTGGCAAATTCTTGGCTGTAAATAAAAAGAAAAATAAATGCATTAGTCATAAAATTTGCTAATGAATCTCTAGAAAATGTTTGCATTTCCAGAGGTGGCACACACAGTTCACTGAGCTACTACGCTGCACATCTTGAAAGCCCATGCAGAATCTCCAAAGAATGTTACATTTCACGGATGTAATTTTTAATCTGGGATTACTCACGTCAGATAAAACAGTATCACTAATTTTCTCTGAAGTTCATTCCGATTGGTAAAACATGTTTTCATGAGAACAGAAAACCAGTTATTCTGAGCTAAGCAGGAAGGCAGCTGCTCTTATAACTTAACCTCCTGTAGTATGAGTAGCACAATAATACACGGGAGGTTTTGAATTCTCCTCTTTTCCCTACCACACACATGTAATTATCATTTCCTTAGATGAGAATTTGCAGTGTCCTGCAACTAGATCATAACAGAGAAGGGAATTGAATGAAACCTACAGGCAGAGCATTGAGACATGGGCATCTGTTCTATCCTTGTATTATTCCTGCACGATGCTACTTCCATCTGGCAGTGGTTCGGGTAAATCTGTCCATCTGATCCACATACAGGCTCCCCATCATAGCCACAGTCTCGTGAACACATGCACTGTTCAAAATACTCATCCTCCAAGCAGCCAAAAATGTTGTTGCATGGTCCAGAGTGAACAAAGCCTGAAAAGTAAACAAAAACATCCAAAGCAATATTTTCGCATAGCATGAGGAAGGGGAAGGTGGAGGGGCAATTTTCTTCTATTTCTCTGATATAAGTTTTCATGTTGAATTCTCTAAGACCTCTCACAGGAATTTAGAAACTTGGTGGAATAAAAAGCTCTGGGAATAAAGCTGTCTTTCTGAAAGAACCATATTGCAGATTCCAGATATAGGATAAAGCAACTATTTGTATGACATGGAGGACAGAAAGGAACATATCTTTTCTGGGGAAAGTTCTTCTGATGCATGAAATTGTTCAATCTTCCTACAGTTAACTGTGGAACTCTATTGTAAGATATTTTAGAGAAAGAAAAACAAATTGCATTTTAAAGAGTTTTTACCTTTATGTTTATTAACATATCTCACTTTGTGCAAGGTCTTCCAGAATTATACACTATCTCTTGCCTCTGAAGCAAATAAGAGTCACTTTGGTGGCTGAAGAGTAGACTACACTGGTCTGTTTGGCTGTCATAAGTTTAACAGGGCTATCCCACAAACCTTTGTAAAACTACTGCTAACACAGATGGTGGAATAGAGCATTTTTCTAAATAGAGAGTTGGGAACTCCTGGGAATTATGGCTGTGGGCTCCATCGTCCAAAAATCTTGCTCAGCTTTGGTGCAACTTACCAACCCACTGGCTAGCAGAGCTTTCCACTTCATTGCACGTTGGCCCATCACAGAGCTCCCGAGCCAAGGGGCTGTTTTCACTCACATTGTAGAAACGAGTTGCTTCAAAAGCTGTAGGCCAGCAAGAAAGAGAAACCACACCTGAGCCTCATGCCTAGAGCTCCACTGCTGGCAAAAGTCAAAGGAAAACAGACACGTACCTGGCTCATAGTAATCATACACCTTGATAGGAACAGGAGCTGTTTTCCCAACTATGTGCTCTCTGAAAGCTTGAAACTTTACACAGGTCATGCACTGGCTAGGAATCTGTAAGAAATTATGTCAAAGAGTCATTGTGACAAAAACTGCACTTGTGAAGTGAAGAAAAAAGTGAAGAGAAACAAATAAACACAGCAGGTGCCCCTGCTGTAACATGCCATGCTGGACACCTGGGGAGAATGAGTACACCTCTGATAACAGGTACAGAGACAAAGATAATGAAAAAAAGCCAGACAGGATGGATTAAAAATACATGATACTTCACTGGCCCTTAAAGGACATACTTGCCATACAGCAATGTCAGAAAGTCAAACCTGAAACTCAAGCTGTATTCCCTGGCTTACCTACACCGTCCTGTCATCAGCCAGCTCGCTAATGCATCCAGCTAACAAGGTACTGCTGCTGACCAAGCCAGGAGCCATCTCACCTTCCACCCTCAGGTATGTGCTGCGAGATCTGAATTCGACTGCATTTTTACTCTCCTTTCAGCAACGCTAGTTTTAGCTGAATGTGGGAATATTTTGAGGCAAAAACTAAGTGGTATCTGCCCAGAAATTCTATATGGGCTGAAGCGAATCACCTGCCTCTATTCTATGTGGTTTGCATCTCAAAAGAGGCTCAAGCAACTGGCCAGTTACAGCTGTATGTAATCCTCATCCGTGAGAGACCATCAACATTAATACACTGTACCTATGCCTGATCTACTGGTCATTTGTCTTTTATGGAAAAGCAACATCATTACAAGAAACAAATTCATTACCTCATCAAAATAAAAAAGGACTTTTCTTCCATCCACTTCGTATCTTTTTAACCCAATTTGCTTGTTCATCAGTAACTGAGGAAAGAAAAACCCAACAGATTTAGTTTAATCTCATTTTATAGAAAACAGTTCAAAATTAGAGAAGAAGAAAGATTTTAGACTGCTTAGAAAACTCATCAGGCACTAAACCCCAGGGATTTCTTCTGCTGGAAAAGGATGTTTCAGCAAGAGAGGGGAAATGCAAAGAGGATTGCAGTTGCTGTCATACAACTGAGGAAAAAGCCATCTGTGTTCTTTTCTGTGACCCGACGAGGAATGCCTGCAAGGTGCACAACGCTGAGTGTTCTTCCTGGTTCCCGGTGCATTTATCTCCCTCAGACTATGCCTGACATATCATCCAGAATCTAACTGAATAGCTCCCAGATTGTTTCCAGTACCAAGGCTCAAGCAAGACCTCAGAGACTCCAAACCACTTGCTCAAGTCTTTTATTTACACTCCAGACTGCCAGGGAATCATGCTGCTGGATCGCACCGGGTATTAAAGGTCCCCTTCTCCCACCAGCTGAAAAATCCAAAACATTCTTCTGCCAGGAAAATTAATCCTTACATTTGAAAAGAGCAGCCATTTGAAAGAGCCCTAGGCATCCTCCCTTTTGAGGAACGGGGTCAGGCCAGGCCTCTGCTGCTCATCTTCTCTCCCTCTGAGGCCCAGGGATTTGTAATTTGCATTGTACCCGTCAGGCCCACAGACCGCCTCTTCCGATGCTTTTTATTTATTGAGACAACCTGCGTATCTAAGGCGTATCAGGACACAACCTAAAAGTCCTTCCCACAGCTGGGGTGCTACTAGGCCCCTAACGTACCCCAGCCATTTGTGAAACTGCTTTAGCTCCTCTCCTCATGCTGCCTGCAGGGCTGCGTGGGCACCGTGATCACGGTCTTCAGAGGAAAGTGCAGGACCCCTCACTGACAGAACTACTGACCACCTGAGAGAATTTAGTAACTATCTCCCTGGTACAGAATGCTAATGAATCACCATCAGGATATAAATGCTATCATCTGATGTAATTCCACAAGGTTTTATTTTAAAATTTCCAAAAGAGTTAATCCTGTCATTTTCCATGTTCAGAATACTAACATCTCAGTATTATAATGCCTGTCATGCAGTATGTACTTATCAGTCAATCATTACTGTATGATAAACTGAATTCAGAACACGTCTATCATGTGAAAACCATTTAATCCAGAAGCTGGGGAAGATGATGGTCTGTGAAAAAGGACTCTAATGTTTTAATTCCAGTTTGGGGAGTGGAGTAAGGGCCAGAGCTGATACTTTAATTCTGCTCTCCAAACTGTCCTATTACTTTAACCTCTTTGACAGACAATCCCATTTGTGACATACAGATAATATTTCCTTGGCTTGCCCCCCCCCCCCCCCCCTTTTTTTTTTTAAAATGTTTCAAAGTTACTTTGAGACCTTAGAATGAAAACTCTATGGAAAGGAGAACAAAGCATTATTATTATTATGTATGATAAAGAATTACATGAAGCAAAAAGCATTTCTACTAAAATTTGCCCAAACCTGCTACCAACAGCTTTAACTGTGAATTTCTTCAGCATAGGGCTTCTAGTTGTAAAACCTTGCACACAGCTTCCTGCTATTACTGTAACAAGCAAAGGAACATGTGTTTAAGTCCCACACAATATGGAAAGGGCCAATTTAATTTGTCCTTATAATTTTAGGGGCCTGATGGTGGCTGTTATTACTCAGCAGTAGATGGCTGCAGACAGTCCTTTTATGAGGGCTTGGAGAGGCTGGCGCCACCGGGAAATGCTCAGCTCAGCTAAAGTTGCATTTTTCTAGTGAAGCTTGATATATACCAGCCTGTGGTGACCTCCTGACCTTGTCGACACCCAGCATTATTAGAAGGATTTGTGGCTGCACAGCCAGGGGGGCTGCCCTCAACGTGCCACAGAGCATTCATTAACCATCAGTGCCCCGGAGCTGCACGTGGGCCCGCTCTGCGCACACTGCTCCCTTGTGAGGGCAAACAACAAGCAAGGAAATCTGATTTACAGCCCTGCCCCTCCTCACCAGGAGAGGGAAATGGCTAGGGTAACAAGAAAATGCAGCAGTGGGAATGCCAGGACTTGCCTCTGCTGAAGGTGGTGCCCGAAATACGTAACAAAACTAGTACTGGGGTCTTCAGCGGAAGAATTTCGGTTTTGTCAGCATGAGCTGGATACACATTTGACAGCTATGAATAAGTCACAGGGTTTGTATCTGCATCATCACTGCCTACCTATATACACACTTGAGCTTTGTCCCTACATTTCATTTTTACAGATGCAAAGGGTTTCTGCAATAACAAAGATGGAATTCAGCTCTTCGAGGGGAACGTTCCCCCCTGAAGATGCAATATCCTTCCCAATTTAGCAAAATCTTCTGCCCAAAGGAAGTCATTCTCCTCTGGTTATGGAAACAGACTGCCCAGTACTGAATCCCAAGTGCAGAATCCTCTCTCCAAACTGAGGCACCAACTACATAGTCTTTTACTCAAAGAACTTTCAAAACGGTGGGTTTTGAACCAGGTTTTTTGTGTCTTACAAGCACTGAAGAAGCACGCACTGCATGAAGTACCTGGCATCCTTCTGAGCTTTGCAAGGACTTAACTCTGATCAACTCTGTGCTGCACAAGCTCAGCCTTACCAGTTAAGAAGGAGAATCAGCTCCTTTTCCTGTTAAGACAGGGGGAAAAAGGAAAACAAACCACCTGCTATTCTATGCCCAGAGACCCCACCAGATCCCAGGGCTCCACTGGGACTCTGTTGCTTCTCTACCTACGGAGGCAGGAACATGAGGCTCTGGCAACAAGATGCCACAAGGGAAAACACGACAGAGTTTCCTTGCAGAAAGTATATCCTAACGTTAATCATATATTCACAATTATCTTCCGTGTTTCCGCTATTTAGAACATAAACATGCCCTGAACACAGGATAGTGTAAACAGTCAGACACAGCACAGGAGCAGATTGCTGCATGTAGCAGCCTTTTCGTAGTGACTAAACACAAAACAAGCATGTTGGGTTTACAAGCCTTTCTCCGGGACACCTGCCTGGCCCAGCCGTGTAAACAAGCCTCACACCAGAGCACAGCTGCCTCGGCGAAGAGGAAAAAGCGGTCAGGGACTGAAGTGACAGAATCTCTCTGGTCCCTTGTGACACAAGCATATGGGACCTTCCCAGGACTCTCAGCCTAGAAATTCTTAACTCTGTCCCCTGCTGAATCCAGCAAAAGAGATATTCACTCAGTACAGCCTGGACAATGGGAGCTCTTGTTTCTGTAACTTCTTGTAGCCTGTTTCAGGAAAAATAAGGAGTGCAGGGATTTGTTACTTAACCTAATAATTTTTCTGTTCTTCTGCAATGAAACCCCCTTTGCACTCTTTGTTTCAACTCTTTCCCTCTGCTGATAAAACATTCCATGGGTTTAACGCCATAAAGACATCCTGTTGTTCTCCTCCTGTCCCATTTTGAGTTCTCTGGTCCTAAGCCAGGTTTCCATCCATATTTTTCCTGTCATTTACATAAACTGCGATGAAAGAGAACTTATTTGAAAGCAGTACCAACGACTGTCACTCTAGCACCTTCAGCAGGAGGAGATAAAACAGTAGCCAAACCCACTACAGACCCCCTCACCTAATTTTCTTCCTTTCTCTTACCACAGAGATACTGGAGACCTCCTACCTGTGGTCCTGCCTCATCTGAATAGCCATATTCACCTTTTGTTGCATGTGAGAGAGAATATCAGACTCAAAGGTCAACAGGCAAATAAAAACGGATGCATTTTACACACATGCATTTGAAAACAGAATTCTCAACATGCAGCTAGGGAACAGATATAAAATAACTTTGGCATTTCTCTTTCTAGCGATAATTTCATATCTGATACCACATCTCTGTGCAAAAGTATTCCAGCACAGCTCCCTAATACTGAAAGGATGCAATTCTTTTCTCATGGACTAATACACAAGTTTCTCTGGCTTCAGTGACAGCCCAGGAGACTATCTGACAGCAGCTTTCGATGTTGTAAGCCCCCGAAGAGGAAAATATTGGTCTCATTTTCTCCAAGAAGATGCAATGGTGTTTATATTCTAGATTTGCCAAATGAAGTGAAATCCTAGAGAAGACAAAGCAATGTGCACTTTTCCTTGAATAAGGATGCCAAATTAAGCTGCCTGGTCCTCACTACTATTCTACCTTAAAATTCTTTCCTCAAATCCCTTCTCCTCCCAATAGAATGAAGATAAAGTCATCAAGACAAGAGATCCTTTGGAAGCAAAATACTTTTTAGCTCTTTACCAGTTCTCAAGGATGCAAAGATTTTACACCTTTTTAGTTCAAGAGTCCTTAAAAACTGTTTGCAGCATAAAACCCACCAGTGAATACGCTGTAACGCTTCCACAAAATATAAAGCAAAGCTAAAGATTACAGTTCATCTCCCCTAGAGGGCTGGCTGGGTAAGAGGCACATTCTGTCCACCTCAGTCTGACTTGCAATAAACATGATGTTCTCCCAGAAGAGAAAAAAAAAAAAAAGAAGAAAAAAGGGGAAAAAATTCCAAGACTCAGAGCCTCCAAAGAAATGGAATCCAGATGTTGGAGATAACACAGCCCACTAAGCAGCCATAAACAGCTCCTGTTCGAGCACATTTTCACTTCAGCATTTCCAAATGGGTCTCATTTAATTACTGTGCTCAGTAATAAACCTTCATTTGGCCACGTTCAGTAAATTTGTGAATCTTGCTCAGAACATCCGTTTACTCCTTTCAGAGAAATATTTTTTGACAAGTGAAATCTCCTGCCCTGCAACCCCCCCACCCCCCCAGTTTTAATTGCATCTTTTCAGACAGTGCTCTAACATTCAATGGCATTTGCTTCCCATTGCCTCCCAGAGGGAATCCCTGCCCACTAGAGCGCCAGGTCCTGGCCCAAGATCATGCCTTGCACTCATCACACCACCTTACCTGCTCTAGGCTCTCAATATCCGCACGAAACCCTGAGAACAATGGCACTTCCAAGACAGCCATGTTAGAAGATCCAGAGTGCAGCCATCTTCCCATGAGAACAAAAAGAGAGAAAGAACGAAAAAAACCTCAGGATCCAAGATAACAAATGGTACATGGACAACTCTGTACAGAGAACAACTGAAACTTCAGAGGAAAAAAAAAAATTAAAAGGATCTACTCTTCTTTGAAGGACTTGTTGAAAGCCACAGTCTGCTTGGTTTTACAAAGTCCTCTTTTCTGCTTTTATTCAACAAAAATTAAGCACAACTCACAGAGACGTAGGAGGTGTCCAGGCAAATGGAGGCAGAAAAGCAGAAGGAAGGACATAGCCTCCTGTGGGGCTGCTTGCCTTATTTTTCAATTAATCACTGAGAAAATGCACTTGGTAAAAGGAAACAACCCCTTGGAGTAGAAGAAACTTCTCTTCTTTCCTAAGTGGAGGGCTGTAAATGGATTGTGGTGTAAGAGGAATGTTACTTCCCAATACCAGAGTCATTCAACCCTGGGGTTTTGTAAATGGCCATTTCCCTCCAGCATCCAATTGACACTGAGAAAACATCTTTGCTAATGGGTCAGTAAACTCACTCTCTAGTTACTAGTGTTAAAGAATTCACTGCCTGTATCATCCTCTATAATATCAACGAAAACCCAAAAAACCCAGTGAAATTCAGAGTTGTTACTCCTGAAATGTGCATAAAAACCCCAAAATAGGAAGGGGTGGAGAGAAAATTTATTTGGGCCATTACAAAAGATTTCAATTTCTTCCAGCATGGCAGAAGAGCCGACATCGTAACAAAGCAGCTCCTGCTAATTCCAGAACAAAGCTTCTTTTCTCTCCACTCACACACAGTCAGCTCTAAACTATCCCTCCTTGGCAGCTTACCTGTTTGCTGTTTAGTTGCACCACAAAGACAACGAGCTTGGACCCAGGAGGGCTTATTAGCTCATGCCCAGCACTGAGAAAGCACAGTACACGGCTTCCAGGACCAAACTGGCCAGATCTAAACCGGCTCCTGCAGGGCTACTTGGAAGCCTCTATCAGGAGACCTCCACAGCTAGGGTGGGTGCACGAGCTTGCTGAAGCACTGCAGAGCCAACCTGGATGTAATGCCAAGCTCAAACGCCCACAGCAGCGTGAAAAGGTCTGCAGGCAGCTCCAGTTGGCTCTGTGTAAGGCAGTTCAGGGCTGACAGTCTCCCAGAGACATTAAGCCTCGTTAATCCCAATCTTAACTCTGTGCCCCTCACTCCCTAAAAAATCCTGTAGTACCCTTTTACCTGCATTTTTCCCATTCTCTGTTACATATCACAGCCCTCCATTTCCCATACTGTTTTCTCCCCAAATCCTCAAAAGTGCCCCAAGGACTTCACTGAGCATGACAACACTTTAAAGAATTACATTCTGAAGAACACCCCCAGCTCAAAATATTTCAGTTGTCATCCTTAGATGCACTCGTTTATTCACATTGGCTAAATAAGATGATGAAGGAGTTAACAGCATCATTACAGGAAGAAGGGGAGGAAAGGGAAGATTTCATTTGCTTTTGTTTTCTTTCCAAGCAATCAATCTCCTTGGACTGGGCTTCCTCTCAAATTTCTGTCTTTGCTCCAGTAATTCCCAGGGCAGAAGTTTCAGCAGTAACAACAGAAAGGTTGTGTTGATGCCGGGCAGCCTCAGTTACAGGCATCTTCCAGGGACTGACAAGACTTCACAAGCCGACCTCCCCAGTACATCCGCAGTGCTTGGGCAGAGGGAGAAGAGGTTGAGAAAGGGATACTGTGATATATACAGCCAGACCGACCCCAGCAAACTTTTGGATGATGAGTTTTGAGTTGCTCATCACTGGCTGTTGTTAGTGGAGGGAGGAAGAATTCAACTAGGCGGAAAAATGCCCGGCCCAGGATTTTGGAGGCTTGTGGCAATCAAAGGCGATGCATGTGCCAGCAACATGGCTATGTGTGCAAGGGACAAGTATGTTGACAGAAATAACAAGATCTCATCTTTGCTGGAGTCACTGCAACTGTTTTCAGGGCTGTAGTCACTGTATGGCATTGCCCCTGCAGGAGGGAAGGAGACGGAAACTGATCGGGGAGAGAAAGTTTTCCATTTCTACGAATTACACTGGAGCTGTACACTTGACTTCTGCTGTTTGAGTTCAGTGAAGCTGTAGCCCCACCACCTGCCCTGCTCCTGGTCACAAATAGGCAGATTAGTTATTAATTTCTTGGGAAGGGTTTCTTCTGTTACACAGTAGGATGCTGTAAGCCCTCCTTATTTGCCTTGATTGCAGCTTTCCCTCTTTTGGGCCAACTTTCCAACAACCTCCTCAAAAATCAAAACATTTTGTAAAGAGATCAGCCAGTCTTGATGACTGCATCAGTGCTAACGTGTTTCAACAAAACGTGTAAGTGGATTGAATACAGGTCAGAAACTATTCTTGCTGCTGTTTCTCTACAGGCTGTTTTCTCTTAATATCTTGAGTTTCCCAATCTACAAAATAAGACAGAACTGCTAATGCCTTTGCAAAGTGCTTTGAGAGCTAGGGAAAAAAACTTTTGGAGTTTTAATATCATGCTGTTTTAAATTTCTTTACATGGAACAAGGAGATAAGCAATGATCTTAAACATCTGCATATATTGTGCTTTTACCATACATTCTAAATTCATACCATGGCAACAAGCATCTTCTGTCAGGTTTTTGGTATCCAAAACTGAAGAAAAAGAAACTCAAAACATTAAAGTCAAGTCAATAATATTTAAAAAAACTATCAAGACATTTAAGATATAGTTAACCAGCCGAAACTGCCCAGCTCTTTTAGGCTTTTAAGGAAAGCCTGTTACTGAAGACCTAGAAAATAATCCAGAACTTCTCTTTTCCTCCTGATATAGGCAAATGACATTCAATTTGTGTTCTTCAGGGTTTGGAGAGGCAATAATGAAACTTAATGATAAAAACCCAAGGTGTTGCCCTCTGTAAATTTTGTTTCTGTTTCTCTACCTTTGACATACACTTGGCACTAAAATTATTAGCACCAGCAGACAGTGCTCATGAATGTCCATGCAGTAACTCTGTCCTACAACCCACAATTATGGTTGAAATTCTGCATTCTGCATGTGAGGTGTTCCATCTTACGCTGTTGGAGACATGGACAGCGCAGCAAGAAAGAATTTGGTATTTTTCCTATATTGATGACTGTATCGGTATAGATGTGATCAGCAAGCTAGCTGGTCTGTGAGAAACAGGCAAGACACGGTGCAGACTGGCATTTCCTACCTAGTGCACGTCTCCAGTATGACTTTGTATTCCCGATGGTCCTGATCTGAAGCTGGGTCATCATCATCCACCAGTGCCCTCTCTCTGTGCAAGGCTTCAGAGCGATTCTCATCTGGAGAGACAGACCGCAGGAGATTTGGAGCTTGCAGATGCTGCTCTGACTTTGGTTCCTTCAGGTTAACCAGGAGCTGGAAAGCTGGTTTGGCAACAGGATCAGGTACATTGTAAGTGACATCAATCTGCAGCAGAAAGGGGGGAAAACCAAAACAAATCAGGGCAGTTTATTAGACTTCACTGTTTCATAGCATCTGCAAACGTTCCCTAAAGACCAGCATAAACACCAGATCTCTTCAGAGAGGTAATGGTGGGCACAGAGGCAATAGAGACTTTACAACACAGTTATATACAGGTGAAGTTGCACCAGAGCAGATTCACCCTGGTACAATCACATTTACTTCTACGAATCAAAGCAACACCACGTTATAGAACTCCTTTGAGAGAAATTAAGTGTAACTCCTTCCTCACAGCAAACTGGGATTAAAAAAGGAGCGAGTAAGACTGTGAGTTTAGAGATCATTTGCTCACATACTTTCTCCAGCCCCACGGCAACTTTACCTGCATCAGACAGCAGCCTTCACCTTTGGCACTCACAAACAGCCCCGTTGGAATACTGGGGATCTGGGGAGAATCCACAGTTAAGACACAGACAAGACATGGCACTCAATAGAAACGAATATCAGTTTTAGCTTTATTCTTTACAAAATATCTTTCCAGTTCTAGAGGAGACTGTAGAAGTAAAACGAGCATGGCTTACTCTTTTCAGTCACCTTCATTTAACAACGGTAGAAACAAGCAGCAGCACAAAATAAGCATCAGGCATTAGCTATAGTGAAAAATGCCTTTTACTTTGAGTGTTGCCCCCTTCACATCAGAACCCACCTGTAAAATCCCAGAAAGTTCGAAGATCTCAGTGTTTAACTCGTGCTTTTACCATTACCAGACCCAGGTAACCCAGCTCACATGGATCACTTGAAAAATTTGGTTACATAAAAAACCAACCACCTACCACTGCAGTCTGGAGGACTTTTTTATTCATCTTGTTAAGTTCAAATGTCTCCTGGTAGTCTAGATTAGTAGAGGCCAAGGAAATGGTAAGGTTGACTCCTCCAACATAAGAAAGGATAGCATATTCAGCCAGTGCCTGCAGGGCTACACACGTGTCCTAGGGATCAGAAGAGGCAGAGATCAGAACAGTGAAGAACACAGGAGCATAGCAAACATACAAACAAGCACTGTGCTGTACACTCATCAGCTTCTGGTAGCAGAATTTTCCTTATTAATTCAGATAGGAAAAGAAATACCAGGTTTTGTTCACTTTTGCTGTCAAAGGCACCTGTAAGGACAAAGTCTAGGTTCCTTTCAAATTATCAGACCAAGAAGGAACCAGTAAAGAGCACTGGAAAGTTTTTCTTCTTACCAGGACACAGACAGTTTCTGTCTAGACTCTAAAGTCAACTCTGCATTGACGATTCCTGAATCAATTGATTTCTACAACTTATATGGACACAAAGCTACCTCTTTTGGAGGCAGCCCACCTGAGTAGACGAGAATCCTCCAAGTGCGTTCCTTTGCTGTGAAAGCCATTTTACTACTGGGAGGGCAGAGGCCACATCTCCTAGGAGTGTGTACGTCAAAAGGGCATAAGATGTCATTTCCACTTCTGCAGAAACAACTGAAAGAGAGGAGGAGGAAAAAAAAAAGAAAAAATCAAAACATCATCTAGAAGTGAGAATCTGGGCAGGTCTAGAGACAGTTCTCTGAATACTCATTAACTGAAAAATAAAAGTTAACAGTCTGTAGAAGCAAACACAGGAAGAAAAAAATGAAGTTAAAAGATGTCTGCACCTAAAATACATCAGCTTCCAAAGATATCTCTCCTTCCCTTCAAACAAGAGACAACCTTCTTTCTACTTGATTGTGTCCCACAGGGAATTTCTCTCCCACTCCAGTTCTACTTTGCTACTGCCCATGCTGTATTCCTCTCTCACAGATTTTCATACAATATCCAGTTAGATCCCTCCTGAACATCGGTGCACCTACATCATATTAGAAGAGTCAATGCCCTTAAGTGACTTGAAAATTAGAGCATCGTTCACTGTGGTTGTGGCTTTGATGGGCAAAGTCTAGGAAATCAGCTGAAATGCCAGTGACTGCCAGTAAAAGCTGGATGTATCATCCCTAGGTCCACTTGAAGACAGAATGCTAAACAGCTCTAAAATTAAATGCTTTTGACTTCTCTCAGATTTCCATTTCAAATGATTCCCCCCCGATGGAACTCCATACGGCTCTCACTTCTGAATCTCCCTATCTTTATAAAACTGGAGTGAAAAATAGTGAGATCGCTGAGGCCAAAAAGACAGTCCTCTCTTGACCACATCTAGCTCTGTCTCTATTTTGCTCTTAACAAGCTCTTTCAGCATAAGGTTACCTGCCTTTTGTGAGCTCTCATTTCACCTGGACCCTGCCCTGACTGGCTGCCATTTTCAGAATACCTTGTATTATATCAAAATTCACTAGAATACATGCAGTCAGCAGCCTGCTGTTGCAGCCTATTCCCTCATCTCTGTCTTTGCAGTACAAGTACCTGATTGAGAGAGACCATCATTAAATCCCATGAAGGTATCTTCATCAGTAACAAGAGTTCCCGTTAAGCTCCAGTGTGTAAAGCCATCTAGAAAAACAGGACAGTGGAATATGTATGTTATTACAACAGGTCTGCAGCTAAGCCTCTGTACATGGGAAGAATCAAATTTGACTTTTGCATTGACTCAAAGAACAGATTCGTGCCCTGAACTGCACTTTTAGACAAACATCCCCTAGGCAAGAGGCTCCCTCCGCAATTACAAAGATGGCTGAATGTGACAAATTAGGTAATTCTTGGATCTTGATTAAAATACACCATCAGGGCACGTGATATGTTACAAGGCAAGCTCTGTCATACGGACAGGAAAGGCACTGCAGAGCCTCTGGTACGCTTGCCTGCCTTCAGCACCAGCTGCAGGCGTGGAACTGAGGTGCTCAGCCCTCTCTACAGAGACTCAGGAAAACTTTTGCCTTACAAAGTCAAATTGTGCCGTGAGGAAGACCTCATCCCACAGGTTCTATCCTCTCCAGTAACTCAAATACATAATTCAAATCGCAAGGGCTATTTGCTTGTTCCTATAAGCGGATTGCCAGTTCGGGGGCTTGCCAAATTGGAGCACAGTACCTTGTGTAATAGCCATGCTGTTCATTTTCCGCAGCGTCACAGCAGCAGAGGGACTGTGTAGCAGTGTCAGGGCATATGCAGTCAAGGCAGTAGTGTAAGGGTCTTCTGCTGAATACAAGTTGGACTCTAAGAAGTGTTTTGCTTTGTCAACAGCTGTTCTTTCTTCCTATATTTAGGGGAAGAGCCCAGACATATTACCAGCCTCTACATCTCAGAAGTTAGAATCACTTCATTTCTCATTACTTTGTGTCCATTAAAAAAACCACCCAAAACCAACAAAAAACCCCCACCCAAAACCCCCAAAACCTAGGAAAGTTGCATTTTGATCTCTGCAGAATGACACTAACACTTTCCTTTCCCTAAGAAAAGCCATGCAACACAAATTCAAAAAAAGGACCAAATAGCATAGTAAGAATGATCTAGACTAACAGAGACACATTTATTCCCCCCTTAAGCTGAAGAAATTTCATGCCCCTGCAAGGCAGCAGATGAACAGAGCAGAAGCGAGCTCTCTACTGTATGTTTGATTGTGTTCCTGACACTCTGGAGCGTCTAGCAGACGCCAGAGGATAATAAAGGCCAAGGTTCCCAGGGGTCCCTGCAGCCAACAAACATGTTTTATTAACTCCCTCAATGACCTCACCATGTAGGAACGTTGCTCTGATAATTTATAGAAACAATTTAATTGGACTTGATGTAATTTGGTTTCCTTTGATTTCCCTGTGGCACTAACCTTCCCCTTCCTCATTTCCTAGCTAAGATCATTAGTAACACTTGCAAATCTCCTCTAGGAAAACCATTAGATGCACATAAACTGCCCTTCCAGCAAATAAAAACACCAGGGCTGTCTTGACACACAGCAGCCCAGAGAGAGCATCACATCACTTCTCAGAGGGGGGACACTGCTGACAAGGAGGCAGAAAGTTACTCTGTGAGAGCATGGGAGGATTTTCTAATTTATTTTTTTGAATAGGGCTGAAGGTCTTCAACAAGAACGGGGGTGAGGGGCGATCTGCTTGCAGTGGCAGCATGGTCTCACTCTTCAAGCTCTGCAGGGATGCCATCAGAAGTGCTGAGATTATCACAGTTTCTGAATAGATGCTGCGGTTTGCACTGGCTGTTTCAAAGTCTCCATAAACTCACTGGGTTTTGCCTGAACGGGCAAACCTTTTGTCCGAGTACAGATCACCCAGACATGCTACAACATCCACTACACCTCCTGTTTTAACCTTCCAGTTCTACCTGTACACACCTACTCGCCCACCACCACTCGCTCCCTTTGCTGTTGAAGAGCAAGGGAAGAACTGTATTCCCGACTTGCTCGGCGTATCTGCGAGAGGACATTTTCCCAGTCACAGTCAGTGGGAGCGTTTAACTACGATGTTATCCGAGCATCCCATTCTAGTGAAACTGCACACAGACAAAAATTCAACAGGAGAGCAGCACTGTGTTTACTGTGAGTTTTAAGAAGCAATCTCCAAATCGCCAGTTGTACTGGAAGTGATTTTTTTTTTTCCTGCTTCAAAAAGTATGCAGTGTGATTGCACGTTCCTACGTAGCTATTCTTTTTCTCTGTAGTGTTCCTGTTGTGTCTCATTACAAAGAACAGAAACATTTTTCTCCAGAGCTCTCCATCCAGCCCATTACAGGAGTGCAGCTCTCCAAAGATACTGTAATCTAATAGCAGTAGCATTTTGGCCACTGTAGCAAAGGCAGACCGCAAAAGCTCTCTGGATCCCCGCAGCCTATGTGGCCCTAGTTAAACTGCTGCTAGCACTAAGATAGCTAGATAAAGGGGGTTTTGAGTATAAATAGGCAAGCTACCAGTATCTGTACAGGCTGCAATCACACCTTCAAATTACAAGGCAGAAAACATTGTCTGCATCCATTTCCAGGAGAGGTTGAGGGAAGGGTTGCAGGGAAGGGTTTTGCTCTGGTAGAATAATCTTTGAGCTGATGGTTGAAGGATGGGAGATCACCCTGAATAACTTCAGAACAGATTCCTTAACTTTAGAATAACCTCAAGGCTTTCCAACAGCCTCTGTTACCTGGATACTATCATTCGAGAGAGCGCGGAACCTTTGAAAGTGAATAGCAGTAAAATAAAGTTTAAAAAGAAATAGAGAGAATTTGTAGAACGTTTAGAACACGAGAGCTATTTTCACTAAGGTTTTGTTACCTCAGAAGTTACACCTGTTTCCAGCAGAGATGCAACCACATAAGCTGTCAGGGAGATCTTACCATGGATTCCACCCTGGAGAGCAACAAACACAAACCATTGGATGAAAACCAAAGAAAAGGATGCAGGACAAAAAGACTCTTGACACAAGACAAAGAATATGTTACAAAAGAAGCGGTGGCATCACAGAACTACTTTTCCTTTGCACATAAGGATATGAAATTTCAGAACCCAACCCGACACAGTCGCTTCGTTCCCTCGCAATAGCCTGATGCACGTGACTTCATACCCGAGACACGACTCTGGAGTGTTTTGCAAGACCTGACATCTTGCTTTCCACTCTCACGGGACAGCACACAGATATGTTCTGACAGAATTTTTCTCATGGAAATTCTCCTGGTTCCTCCTATTGCATTCTAGGCTTTCAAGTGCAATATTCATATCAGGCATAAGGAAACCGCATCATGTCGTGCTTTGATAACCGCTTTAAAAATGCACCTATTGCACGACACTGAGTCTGTACAGTTTTTACCTGAATGTCCTTATTTAGTATCCTGCCCATAGCAGGAAAAGAACCATCTTCTTTCTGGTGCTGGATGATCCAGTCTTTAGCAGCTGTTAGTTCTTTCGGGTCAATGAAAATAAACCCACGAGATTGTGCAAAGGACTTGAGGACAAAAGCTGTTAGCCTGTAAATACGAATTTATCATCTTTACTGAGAAAACAAATTCAGAATAATGTATCAGTAAGGGGAAAAATAACATTCTTAGAAAGCACAAATTTTAAAAAATCCTGTTGGGGAAACATTAAAATATTGTTAAAAAAAATAATGGTACATAAAAGCACATGAACAGTGTCCAAACTTCTGGATAGGAGCAGGATTAAAGGTCAACAAATTAAATTGAAAAGGATAACTGAAAGATGTATTTGTCTTAGTTATGACACTCAGAAATTCAGTTCACTTTTATAGGGGCTCATCTGCTACCCAAATTATTAAAGCTTTTACATTAAGAATCAATATCCTTATAAACATGGAATTATTTGTAAAGAAAAGAGAAAAGTAAATTTACCAATTTTGTTACTGTCTTAAATAATTAATAATAATAAAAAAAGAAATCCAGACCCATTGCTAAAGTCTGAGGCTGTGTCAGACTTTATACAGAATTAAGACTTAAGAAAGCAACAGAAGTGTTTGTGGAATTCTAAACCTCTGACATGCAACAAGTGCGAACTCTGGCCAGCTTTGGGAGATTGAATCATCCATTTTACAAGCCTCTGAGGAATGGGAGGGTAGAAAGCATGCTGCCTGGCAGGGGATTTTTCAAGTGTTAAGTAATTCTGCGTCACCATATTTTACATCGAGGGACTGGGAGATGCCAGATCTGAGATAAAAGTTTTACTATCTCAGAAACAGTGAGGCAGTAGCGTCATAGAAGTGGTACTTCCCCTCAGATGAGTTCATGAAGAAAATCAGTTTAAAGCAAAATACAGAGCAGATGGAGAAGCCAAATGACAGCACAAGCAAATGAATGAAGACAAGAATCTACTACATCGGAGACAGTCAACCAACACGCTAACGTGACGCGACGTACACCCTTAAAGGCCGTGGTTTCCTAAGGGTGACATTTGTGAGACGAGCTGATTTCTCTGTTTCATAATTTCTGGCTCTCATATTGTTTCACTCTGAAAAGTCCTGCACTTCAATTCTCAGGGCATAAATCCATACCATTCCATTTTATCCATGAGGGGATATAAAACAATTGGGAGAAAGACTTCTTTGGGGTTTTTTTTGCAGGGGTTTGTTTCCTACCCTGCCACTTCTAAAGACAGCAAGTTTCTCTGCACATGCTTCAGGTGAAGCTCCATTCCCTTGTGGAATTAGGTGCTTAAATGCCCCAAACATTGCTAGGCCAATTCCAGCAGACCAAATATGACCCTTAACTATAGCTTCTGTGCCTAAAGTCTGGACATAGTAGTTGATGTGACTATTTTAACTGCCCCCGAGTCTTGAAACAACATCACACTCACTAGTGTGGTACGAACGCTCAGCAGCATTGAAACAGTAAGTCTATAGTCACCGAGGATTATTTCTGTTCTCCACTGTGTGTGATACCATGATGGAAGCTGGAAAATTACTCTTCTTTCGTGGCCAATTGTGTATTTTTCCCATTTAGCAAACACTGGATTTTCCAACTCTGTTTTAAATAGCAACTCACCACATACTCCCCGAGGAATCCCTCTCGCCAAAAGCACTGTATGAACCATCTTGTCTCTTGTAGGTCAGCTGGCGCTGGTAGCCTGGATGTCACAAAAGAATTGGGGGAGTCCAAAATCCTCACACAGAGAAAAACAAGTATTTAACGTGAATGAAGACTTGGACCATCTGGCACTAGTGTAAGGGATTCTGCAGCCCGAGGCAACCTCTTGTTTTGCTGTGAGTGATAGAGCCAGCTCTGTGTACGTACATCGTAGCTTATTCAGAAATCCATTCAGGCTAACATCTGTAAGGCTACAACTCCTGCATTTTGGCCAGTAGAAATGTTAAAAATTTGACACCCCTCTGAGAAGATGCCGTATTAAAAGAAAGATTTTTCACTTAAGCATACAGCCATTCTCCTTCCATCTTAGTGAAAGCACCACGCAGATGAAAGTTTTTTCCTTTAACGATACAAGTGGATTCAGGCTTTTCTCCAAAGCTGTTGCTTGGGACAACTTAATGTAACATGACAATAGCAGCTGCGATCGTAATGCATATGAACACATCCAGCTACCAGGGCTGTCTCCTAAGGCTTGTTTTAGACAACAATTACTAACAAGTTGAATGCTGAAGGTAAGAACTCTCTAACGGAACGTCTTTTGAGACTGAAAAATAAAGATAGTCAAAACACTCTTCCCATTAGGAAAATAATTTGCTTTTCGAACCTCTTTGTCTCATAACCGTGAGCTGCCCAGCCTCACCACGCACCCTAAGCCCCTCTATTGATGAATACAGAGAACACACTTTAATAAAGCTCTTAAATGCCCATTGGGAGGGATCAAACCCTTCAGGATGGGTATTTCCAATAGGGAGACATGTCAAACCTGCAAGAAGACCACGTCAAAGACGTGCAGTGCCTGCTTAACTCTGATACACGAATAAAGGTTTCATTCCACACCGCATGACATTTTTATAGGAATGGATTTCGTTTTCATTTCTGGAGGCAAAGTTTCTTTGTTGGCCTCTCCAGATACAGACAGCCCCACAGCCCCTATGGAAGGGCTGCCCATGACTCCTACACTTTTTCCTGTAGCTTTCTGATGCTCCTAGAGAATGCAGCTAGAATGATTTGAAAAATGGGAGGAACAAAGCCCTAGAGATTAATGATGCTCTTTCTCTGGGGGTTGTGGGATATATACAAGTACGTGGCAGAAAGCATAAGTAACAGTATTTTTTTTTCTTCCTCCAAACAAGAGGTGTTACATTAAATCAGATTGCTTTTCTTCTTCACAGGCCTCAGATACAATTTACTACTGAGCACCTCTTAAGCATTCATTTCCAGTGTGTTAGAGACACAAATTAAGTACTTGTACTTTTGTATCAGTCTTATAATTTTCTCTGTTCTTTTATTCAAGTGTTCATTTTGAGTTAGCTTATGCTTCATCACTCTTACATTTACTCCTCTCTGCTTGCTAGGTTGACAGTGGCACAGAACTTTGTGTCTTACTTGGTCTTCTGAAATCTGTTTTCTAAATACTCCTCTAGATGCTTGGACTCACTGGAGAGCTTCACCTTGCTAGTTTTCACCTGTTCACCTGCTTTTGTACAACTGTATTGTGGGAAAGTAGAAAAGGTACCGACTAGCTTAGCTCAGGCCACTTGTACAGATTAGGGAATATATGGGAATTGTTTGGTATCAGCACTTTCTATGATGGATAACTAAGTGACGAAAAAGTTTTCTGGCTTGGCAAGTCACAAAAGCCTTCTAGAGTGAGCAAACAGACTTTCCCATCTAAACCTTATGCTTGGCAGGGCTCTAATAAGCCCAGAAAAGTTTAAGACTCTTGAGGATTTCTTCTGTAAGGGTTAATTAGCGGGCAGAGCTTGGAGCCAAAAACCTGGAAGGTTTGCAGATTCATAAAAAGAAACAAAAGCCAATGATATTGCAAAGGAAACACTGGCCCCGGACTATTAAAAATTCCCTTTGTCTTACTGCTATCAGCAAGCACAAAAAAATTACAAGTCAAACAACTGTAGCCAGGCAAAGGAAGCAGCACTGGGCTTTTGTTGCTGAATATAAGAAATACATTACTTATTACATTTTATATTGATATTTTCAGAGAAGAACCACCTAATCCTGTCACCTCTGATTTCATGACATGACTATTGTCTGACTCATACACAAGACAGCTTTGTCCCTTAGAGATCATTAAAAACAAGAATGACCCAGAATTCTTACTTGTCCTGAGGATTGTATTTAGTTATAAAACTATTTCGCACGTGGCTCTTCCCGAACAAATGCTGAGAAAAACAGTGCATAAAAAGATAGATTGCTTTGAGCTGCTTAGTGAGATAGGACAGGACGCTGAAAGGACAGATAAAAGCCCTTTACATGGCTCTAGGTTAACTACTTTGGATGCTAACTTTTGATTTTGGGTATACTGTTGCTAAGAAAATACTGTTACTAAGGAAATACTGTTGAGAAAGTTCAGAGAAGAATCATGTAGTGACTAAAGGACTGGAAAGACAATTTAAGGCAAAAATCCTAAACATATTTTTACTAAATTTAATCTTCCTTGACTTTCTGAAATGTTTAAACATAGAAATAAGCTGCCTAAGGAAAAAAAAAAAAAGATTAAAAAATTATAAATTAACAAGCACATAAATGAGGGTTGTTGAAGGGAAACACAGGCTACACATCAAGGGAAAACATCTTGCCATCAAAATCTGTTAACCTGTGAGACTATCCTACAAGAAACGATGAATCTGCATCACTTGGGATACTCTTGATTAGAAAGGACAACGTGATACCAGTAAAACTCTCTTCTAACTTACAAGCCTTTCCTCCTTCTAGAAATTGTAAGTGTAATGAGTTACCTTGAACAAGGTAATCAGTAGCTTCACTCTCCACCTCATGACTGAGTTGTTTGGTTTTCTGCAGATATTTCAGGACAAAAACATTAGGAGCAAAATGGATCATGTTCTGCTCCCCACATCCAAATGGTAATCGCAAAAGATTGTCCAAGTTGTTCAACGTAGGACCCATCACATCTCCTGTTTGAAAAAGAGGCGATTATGTTCAGCATCAAGGAACGACGCTCTACTTCCTTTTGATGGCTTACAATTAAAACCCACCTGACTCCACTAATTTCTATTAACTACACACAGTCAGCTGAAATAAACTGTATCGTAAGTTGAAAGCCCTTCAAATGTTAAGTCTTAGCCCTTCAAGCTCTTGCTGGAATACAGAAGTGTCACATTTCAGAGTTTGATTATCCCTTACTCCCCAATTGAGACTACTAGTTTAGAATACAATTAGCACAATTTGTGATTATAATGACTATGAAATGAATACTATGAATTCTAACAGACAGTGCCTCTGCAAAGCCCTACAATGGTATCAACTTTAAGTCGCTCTCAACTCAAACAGGGTTCAAACAAGTGACAAAATAACCCCAACAATTATTTGTCCCACAATTAAGCAGTGTATACCTTTGTAACTGCCTACAACTATCTTATATTTGGTGTGTTTTACTCAAACACTGGTCAGAAGCAAGTAGCAGCTGGACTATCTGTTCGTATTTCATAATTGGTACCTAGTGATACCTCCTCATAATTGATACCTATTATTGAAGCCGTAGCTCTTTCTGATCCTGGAATTATGTTGTGGGGAACTCCAAGAGTAAACGCTTCATTGTGATTTTCATCAGTCTCTTCTTTTCTCCAAATTTTAAACTCTCCCATTGACCCCCAGCCTGTGGAAAAGCCAATGTACTTCACCTCAAGCTGTCTGGGGACTGTCCACTCCACAATAATAGACTCATTTAGCAAGCGAGTACCATGGCCAACCTGAAAGGAACAAAAAATCATGCAGTTCCAAGAACCCGCACATGTGAAGCCAGTCTGCCACGGGTCCTTGGACCTAGTAACTTATGTGTACATCAGGGAACACTGTAAATGGACCAGTACCTTTCTCTTTCCCACCCACAAAACAATCCAAGGGAGTTTAATGAGAATTCCACAGCCTTGACCTCCACCAAGGCCATCAGGACACTTAGCACTAAAACCATCAAAGACTGAGGTCCTGAGAACACAATGTGGCAAGCAGATATGTTCTGATTAAAACAGCCTGATCAAGGCTTAATATAGAAAAAGCAACAGGAACGAAGCTTTCACCTTCTGCAACAAGCCTAATGAAAGTCTGCTGTATATGTGCTCAAACTCGATTTAAGAAAGCAAGAGACTTCCAGACCATTACATAGATAAATTCACTACCTGGATAATTCCATTTTTCCAGCTGATCCAGAAGCTGCGGAATTCATCCCAGGAGAGGATACCAGCTGTGTCCCTGCTTGCCACCGGCTCACCCATTTTGCTTATGGAAATCCATGTTTTAGTATTTTGATGTCCACCAATAACAATCTCAGTCATCTCTGCCATGTCATGTGGACCAGAGGACAAGGCCAGGTGAGCATCATTGTGTGCTTTCACGGCAATGTCAAAGTGTGTCATCTGGGCAGGTTTCTGCATGTATTGGTACTCATATTTGTTAGGTGTAGAAATGTGTATTTTCTCTAGTCAGAAAAATAATGGAATGTTGTAAGAATGAGAGCTTATCTCACATAGTTCAAAAATAACCCATAGTTAACCACTAAAATTTAAATCAGCAGACTCTTCCTAAGTACACATTCTTTTTTCCAGCTTCTCTTAAAGTATATGTGGATGTTTCTTCCCATCTTCTATTTATACCCTCTTCCAATATAGAAGATCCTTCAATTCAAACCGCTCAGCTGGATTTCTTATGAAGTCTGTAAGTGATTTTTCAGTTCTAATCTAGTGGTCAAAAGCATCTCTGTTTAGCTACTGGAGCCAACTCTGAGCTATCCAACTCTCAGGCAGAAAGGACATACTGATTCCAGAACTGAATTTTAAAACATCAGCTGAAAACATAGTACAGTCACAGTTACTGTCCACAGTGCTGAATACTTAAACTGTTTCATAAAGTAAAGGAACTTAATTGCCATTTCCAGAAATCACTTGGGCAGCTAGAGCAAATTCATAATTAGCCAGCCAGGTAAGAAAGACTCTATTCAAAATTTCCTCCTACGCACCATAGCTCATCAATCATAGAGAAATGGAAACAAAGATTTTTATTTTTTTTTCCCCCCCCCGAGATGATGCCACATATTTCTATTTATAACTAAAAATCAAACAAGCTTAATATCTCATTCAAATCATGAACTTACCATTTGGGCAGAAGAACACACTATAGGTGTATTCTCTGGACAGTCCCTCTGGCTATAAAAAGACAGAAATCCATACATAAAAACACAGTGCTTGGATTAGCAGTAACAGCTATTCAGTTTTACCTACAAAATACAGAAACAATATTCTGCTGCTATACAGTGTTTTATATCCTTTATAGAAAAGCTATTACACCGCATTCTATTAGCTAGAGCTATGCTAACCATACCAGCGAATCTCACATCACAGCATATTTCTTAGATCAACAGAGCAAGCTTATCCAACAAAAGTTATATCCCTTTTTCTTCTGGACAGTATTGAGGATTCACCAGCATGAACTCAGAATCAAACGGGCTCTTTCTGCACATGTACCACTAAAATTGGTTCTTTCCAATCACGTAAACATACCGTAAATCAGCTTGAAGATTCTTAAAAACCTATTCGCATTTGCTTAACTACCTAAAAACTTTCATGATTTGCCCAAGTGTTTATCATTTTTTTTGGTGAATTATTACAAATTCTTATTTTCTTACCTCAATAATAACACTACTGCGAACATAATCCACTCCTACTGGGGTCCTTTTGTCCATATAATTGTCCTCCGAGTGCTTGCCATTCTTCAAGGTCTGCATCCCATCCTGACAGCAATTAGTCCCACCATAAGCAAAAGCTTTTGCTAAGAAACAGAAGGGAAAAGCAGCAGAGATTTTGAGATAGGAAGATCTTCATGAGTTCAATGAATCCGACACAGCTGATTAACAATACAGCGAGTGTTTTGTAATCACAGCTCTCTTACACTACCTTTATTTCATATATGAATGGTTACATCTAAAACTGGACAATATTTAGACAAGTCACAAGGCAACAGAGAAACTCCTTCCTCATTTCCAGTGCTGCACAACTTTTACTGGATTACTTGCTTGAAAGACGTACAGAACTTATTGCTATTCTTCTATTTAAAGATTTCCACAGATCTCTTCAGGGAGATGTAACAGGTCCAAACCTTACATGACCACAGATCACAAAACAGAAAAACTGACGCCTAGGGAATCTCCTGAAGTTTGTTCAGACAGACTCTTCAGTGCATTACAGCTGTAGAATCTGTTCTTAAGAAACAAATGAGGTTGAAGAGCTAAGTTGGCAGACAGTGGAACGAATGATTCTGCTTTGGGGTACTAGGGAAATAAGAATTTTCTTCTGAAAGAGGAATAAAAAGAAACACTTGTAAAAGTCCCTCAAGCAGCAAGCTATTTTTATTTCTATACTACCAGTGATGTTGCTCAGTCCAAGCTCATTGAAGGACAAAACGATAGAGGTGGGTTTAGCTTCCCCAGGGGCAACGCACTTCTTCCTTGTCAGATGGTGTTTCCCAGGATGCCCAACAAACTTTATGCCTTTTGGAATAGAAATCTTCACGTGGACCTGGGAAAAATGTTGAACACCATTCATTGCAAATTTCAGCTGCAAAACCAATCGATATACGTGAAAAATCTGAAAACCACAAAGTGGTTAATAAAACCATAGTATGCACAGATTGTTCGTTCTTCAAACCTTCTAATAACATATTTGACTGACAGCGTTACTTTCAGCTCAGCAGTTCTACAAGTAGCACAGAAGGGTACTACTGGAGCCAGACAGACAGTGAGTTTGAGGAGAAAACATCTAGGGAGACAGGATTTCTTGAAAAAACCCCAACATTCGTTCAAAACGAACTAATTTCAGCAGCTTTCTGATTACAAAGGAAATTCTTCTCCGTGGTTCAGCATAAGCTTCCTCATCGCCTTCCCTACACTTTTCAATATCTGTATTTCTCAAGTGTTGCAAGACACTTCAGACTACTAAAATTGCTTCAAGCTAAAACCAAATAAAGCAATGGCATTTATTCATACTGAAAAGCAACGCTTATCGTGTTCAAATCATTTATGCCGAGCTTATCACTACACTACCCCTATACTTTATCCAGCATAACTTGTAGATCACTTAGGAAATTCTGATGACAAACCAGAATTTAGCAACTCAGCAACAGGAATAAAGAGGGCTGTTACCTCCACACAGACAGCTAAGTAATTGTAGACAGTCAGGGGGATTTTGGTCTGCTCTCCCCGGATGACATGGTACGGCAGGGTGAAATCGATGAAGAAAGGTTTAAATGTCTTCAGCTCTGTTTGACTGGCAATGCCCAGTCCCTTCTCTTCCGACAGACCCACAGCTTCGGTTATCCAGGTCGTGATGGAGTCCGGCACTTCCACACGCAGCTGTGCTTCTCCCGATACGTTACTACCAAAGAGAACAGGGAATAACTTGGGTTGATCTGATTAAGGAATGGAGCTAGAGCACACGGAGCCGAACACTTTGGGGGGTTGCCTCCAGATCCAAATTTACAACATAGCATCAATGTCTGCCTTGAACAACAGCTTATAAAAGTCTCAATGTTTTCTATCCATTTTTTTGAGACCTATGCACATTTACAAGGAGCAGAACAGCAAGGAGTTGCTTCTGCAAAACACGGTCTAACACAGAAATTCTTGCTGGATTAAAAGCTTTACAGGCATTTGCAGCCTCATTACGGAGTCACTTAGAGGCAAATGTCTGCACTAAGTCAAAAAAATAAAAAAAAAAAAAGAAAATTAAAGAAAGAATCCTAGACTAAGGTCCTGGATAAAAACATTTAAGCAATAATTTATTTAACAGCTACTGTTGAAACCCATTGTCCTTCTATACATTGCCACATTGCAGACTCTGCTTGAACATAAGGGCAAATGAGAAATTTTCCAGACACTAAGTTCAGCAACTGCTTGTCCAGGGGAACATATTTTGATTTAGAAACATTTTGGTTAGTTGTTTTTTGGAATGCCTGGCTCAGAAAACTTCCAAACCCAGCATTTTCTTCCAAGAAGGATTGAAACTAATTATTAAAAATCAAATTTCTATTCTGAATATTTAGCTTTACTGTGCATACCACAACAGGATATCATAAACCTGGTATCCTCTTCCATGCTTTATAATAATAGAAATTCAATTTTGTTCTGCAGACTTTGCTATTTCCCTCCTGCAAAGAAGCTTTGGCCTTGCCTGGAACAGAAAACATTTCCTCTAAAGCAAGAACAAAAGCTATTTCATGGCTCAGCTGGCAGGATGATTGGTGCAGTTATGAGTACACCCTGAGGTTGTTTTCTCTCGAGTTCTTATTTATTCCGCAGAGCTTGATACACACGCTGCAAGCTCTGTAATCTTTTGAGAGCAACATGCATCTTAGTTGGCACGGAAAACGAGAAAGGAAGATCTTCAGAATCAGCTCTGCGAGTCTGCAGCGTAACACGGCGTCTTTCAGCACTGCAGTACCGCCTGAGCCACACCAGGACAAACGGAAGAACTTCGCTTTCGCTGCTTTTCAGCTGACGGTTATTCGCACTTTAGGCACCAAGGAAGTATCTTTACTTTCATCGTCTAAATCAACTGTTTGTAATTTCCAACGAGCCTAAGCTACTGTAACTGTCAGTAACTAGGCAGCGTACCTTGTACTGGCCTCTGTATTTACAGTACAGTAGGGAAAGGACTGAAACAAAGAGTTAGATAAAAAGCTAGAGATCACTATGCCTTTGCCCAGGCAGGCTAGGGCTGGTCAGTCTCCAAGCACTCTGGCGAACGAATGTGCTTCCCCAGCTCAAACTACAGACTGGAGAGCCTGGGAAAAGCACTTGGCTTAACAGCACCAAGTTATTTTAACTTCTTTTAAGGACACTAGTTTCTGAATATTTAGGTCTTCTTCCTAATTGGAGTTAGGTAGCTGGTACCTGCAATAAACTTCAGCCCTGAAGAGTAGGCAGAAGGGTGTCCTAGCTCCAGAACTGGCAGCATTCCAGTCTGTTTAACTGGACAATTTGTTGCAGCTGATGTTCTTTCCACTGGGATTTCAGCCCATAACCAGCATTAACATTATTTTCACACATGAGGGCACTTACTCTTCTGGGCGGGGGTCCAAAGTACACACACATTTCCAGCCATTAGACCCTCCAGCCAGGCTTTAGGAATTTTTAGAATTGGTTTGGGAAGTTGACATTAGGCTTTTGTTTCTTTTTTTTTGAGGACTGTATATTATAATTGTAAATGGTAGAAGGAAAAAAAATAATAATAATTCTTCCTGTTCAAGAGAGTGGAAATCAAGGAATGCTCAGCTTAGTTGTTTCTAATGAAATGAAGTGGAGAAAACACAATCTGCAACTTTTTATTTCACACTCTCCCACTTACAATTAACTGCCCCAGCTTGCTGAGGCCCAAACGGGCACTTCTGGAATTCTTTGTGTATTTCTACAAAGCATATTTCATGCTCAATTGAACAGATTTGAATACACTTGCTGCAAGTTCCTGTCAAATTTAATTTATAATCATGAACTGAATGAAGTTTACTTGCAAACCTGGAGAAGCCTTTTAATAATTACTTCAAATTATCCTAGATGTGCTGTTCCTGGGAGAGACTAGTTATCTGTTTATTAATTTTTTTAGTTCCAGCTGTACCCAGTGGAAACCATGATTTATTAGGCAGTAAATTAAGGTTTGGGAGAGATGCTCTTGCACCAGATGAAAGAGAAAGAAGGTCTCTGTGCAATTTAAAAAGTGAGACAAATCAATTGATGCTAGAGAAGGGTGGAAAGGAAGAAAAACACTAGCACTCGCTGAAGTTGACATTTCTGGATTACTCGAGGCTCCAAACACAAATCCAGACTCAACTCATCCCCCATCATAAAGGGAAACTGGCACTTCCGAGTGGCTGGGCTTGCCTCTTGACTGTGAACTCGAGCAAGACTTCCCACTCTCCAGTGGTTACACAGAATTCTGGTTCACACCAAGATTTCAGCATTGAGCTACAAGTGCATGATCACTTTCTATCTTACAGTCCCTTCTAATTGCAAGGGCAGTCTGACCTGCATCTATTGTGAGGCAAGCTCATGCAACAGGTAGTTCCTCACAGCAGCTCATCACTGCAAAACTGTCTTCTCACTTGCTCTTCAGTAACTTGTCGACATACCCTTTCCGTAAGCGAGTAAAGCCTAGAAACGTGTTGAAGCAAAGCATTGCTCCTTTCCTGCCCTGAAGATACTCCTCTGCCTGTGACACCGCGGTGAGTTACACATGGATTGCAACGCAGTCACAACCGACGGGTTCAACTTTAAGTGAACACCAGATGAAATGTTGCAAAGAAAGATTATTGGTATTAAAGCAGTAATGAAGAAAAGCAACAACAGTAACAAATATCAGAGCATGCCAGTGTAACTCCAGTAGGTTTTAAAGAGCTTTGTTTTCTGTAGTTGAAGAGGATACAACCCTCTGGATACAATTAAGGGAATTCCCTTTCAATACCTGACATTGAGGCAGTGCCAAATCCATGTTTCAGGAAAGAAGGTCCTTTTTCTCTTCTCTGCTCGGCTAGAACAAGAAATAAATCCTTGAAAATGAATTCTTTTAATAAGACAGTTTTAACAGTAACTGATAAATCAGTGTTAGCACCTGAACGCAGCCCACACGACGAGCCAAAACTCTACCTGGTATAGAATCATTAAAAAGCGAATGGGTGTATTGCTCATAACACGAATCACACAGCCTTTCCAAATGATTCTGTTGTGCACACACACATCAAAATCTGGAGATGTAAAAGAGAATCTAACAAAAAATCTTATGAATAAGATAACCTTCAAAACTAGAGTAAATAATATACTCTAAAAAATAATGAAGGTTTTATGATCCAAATTCTTTCACCAAATGAAATCAAAGGGAGCATATAGAGCACGTGACTTCCCATGGTATCATGATAAGGCCTTAATAATAGCAGTTACTGCAATCACTCCTTCATATTCCCCTCCATTTCTTCTCTTGGAATTGTCTTGATCTCTAATATTTTCATAATTTAGTCCATTTTTCTACACCTGTGATGCTTCATTATCTTTTTCTTAACTAACCGCCAAAACTTGCTCTAAGAGAGGCCACCAGGTGGTTCAGAACACAAAGGCACCTCCTCAGTGGCAGCATTAGTCATGGTACTTCCCGACTTTTTCCTCAGGTAGTCCCTCATTTTATTTATTTTGACCACCAGCAATGGTCAAAACAACGAGCAACTCTGCAAAACAAGGGCTAGCTTGCAAATACTGAGAAGCAGCAACTATTTCACAGAAAACAGAGATGTGCCAAGAGTTTCAGATGATCATTTGGAAGAATATTACTTTGCATTTTTCTAGAATTAATCTAAATTTAACAAAGCAGTGTCAGTTACAGTTTTTGTTAGGCCTGTCAAGACTATGCAAGAGAGCTCCCCCACCACGGCCTCGTCTAAACCAAGCAATTGCCTGGGGACATGGAAGTGGAAAACAGCTGAGAACACAGAAAACAAAATAGCTAAGAGAATCACAGACAACATGTATCACAACAAAAATGTTACCTTGGTGCTATTTTAGAATGCATTGTAGCCACCAACGTCCCAGTATGGGGCTGAAAAGCTGGGACAGCCTCATCCGTGTACATGCCTCCATTCTGCCTGTGGTTCAAGCTGACTATATCAGTCATTACAACCAAGCCAGTTTCCTGGACAACCAAAATGAAGACCACAAAACAAAAACCAGCAAGGAAAAAAAAAAAAGAAAAAGAAAAGAATTAAATATGTACCAATAAAAACTTTTCTGAACAGAATCCCCCAACCCTATTTCAACATCTACGGGGTAAATGTCAACTGAAAGTTGAGGGTTTTTTTAAAACTTCATGTAGAAATGACTGTTAATGTGAAAATACGTAGGCACTTTATAGGCAGAGGTTTTACGAGAAAGCTCTTGTTTGCTCGAAAAACGCACTTAAACCAGTATCTAACATTACTGGGCATGTGTAACTGCCAGGCAGCTACAGGTGAAAAATTATTACACATATTTTTCCTCTAGAATATTACATTACAGCTTTTTACCCTTCCTAAAAGTTTCCAGTGTGTTCTGCTGCAGTTAGCAGGCAGCTCGCACATCAGACATCACCGATTCTGCACGACCAGGAATGCCAAGCAAAATGGAAACTGTCCACACAGCTTCACAGTAAAAATACAGAATTCATAAGAAAGCTGTCTGCCAGCTCTGTCCCCTAAATGCAGTTATTCATAAGAGACAGCAGCTCCCAGACACCAAAGGAGTATGAGCTTTGTTCTCTTTACATACACATCCAATTATTACAAATGAGGTATTCAGCAGTGCGTACATACCAGCTCCTAACGTATGTATCTTTTCCCAAGAGTTTACACCTCTCAGCAAGAAAAAAAAACATCAGAGCAAAACCCCTAATGTATCACAGGGAGAGCAGCAGCAGTGACTCCTGCAGCAGTGGGCAGTAATGAGGATTTAGAGTTTATGACTAAGAGATCGAGGCATTGGGGGGAATACATGGAAGCCTGTGGGGTTTAAGACAACACAATAGAACAGTTTAGCTAAAATTGCAGAAAGGTCGAAGAATGGAGAGAGAGGAGAGGGAAGCAAGGATCATTGTTATCAGCAGTTATGTGGATTAAAAGTGGAAAGAACATAAAACATTAGACCTGTGACACCGGTTCTCCAGGCCAGTCTATCTTTAAGAGCAGCCAAGTAGTAGAAGCCTATGTAAAGAACATATACATGTATACACATATATACATATAACACGGACAGTGTGGCCTTTCTCGTGGCGTGTCCTTACAGCTTCAGGCAACGAGGGAACAGAGCTTGTGTGCTGCAGCGCTGTGGAAGGCAAAGGGGTAGGATGCAGCAGAGCCTGAAAGGGCGGATGGACTCTGCTGTGCGACTGTCGGAAGGGAAGAAAGAGGCTCACAAGCAGAACTTTTCAAATAGATCAGGTAACAATTTTAATCAAAAGGAAAGCAAGAAGCTAATGGCAACACAGTAGTATGTCTTTTAGAGCTTACAGATGACCAAACTGTTCTTAGCTTAAAAGGACTGCATTGTTAGTATCCAAAGCAATGAAGAAATGAATTAGTGCACGAGTACACTAAAGGAAGCCTAACTTGTTTTAAATGCTCAACTTGAAAGTTGATGCAAATACACACCACAGATCAAAGGAAATAAGATTTTTAAAATCTGGTCAAGTTTAACTATTGAAAGACACCAAACAGACATAATTACTCAAATACCTGGCATTTAAGTAGTAACCTGATCAAGAATGCAAAGAAAACATCACTGATCTTTCACACAGATGGCCATGGAAGCTGGCAGAACCGGCGCAGGAAAGAATAAAGGATTTCCAAAAGACAGTCTAAAAGGGAAAAGGCTATAAGGAAAACCTCACATTCCACGTTCCTTCCCTGTCAAAGTAACTGCAGAAGAGATCTGCAAGCTCACCCACGACTAGAGGAACCTTCTGGTTCCCTGTCTAATTCTCCAGAGCATCAGCATGACTTCCTTCACCCAACAGGATATCTGGCCCTCTCACCAAGATTGGCCAAAATGAAACGACGTTTCTGCAATATCTTTGTGGAACACTGTACTCCCTGTTCATGGAAATTACTTTCCAGCCTACCCCCCTGGAGAAACAGCTCTGATGTGAAAAAAAAATAAAAAATAATGGCCTATGGAGCTGAAAATTATCCTGCAAACATGAAAGTAGAAAAGACACTCCACAGAGAAGTGAGGCTGATTCTTCCTACTGTAAACGCGAAGCGAGCATCCTTGGTGATGTCCCAGTGCCAGGGAAAGACAGAAGATCTACGGCGTCTACGTGAGGACATGCCTGGCCACCAGAAGTGCCCTTCTTCCTTCAGAGCTCCAAAAGCATCAGACACATCATACTCTGCAAGCTCTTGAAAAACCTGCAGGGAAAGGGAGGAGACTGCTGTCCTTAGGTATAAAGCTTGCTTACTAAAGGCGAAGTGCAGATACCGGTATTAAGAAAATCATCAGTGCTTTAAGCCTCCTTTTACCTGACTGGCTGTCAGCTGAAAACCTGTCTTCAGCAAGTAGACACTCTTATCCACAGTGGCAATGCAGACACAGCTTGATTTTGCAGCTCTGACCTTGATGTTCACCACATCACCAGGTCTGGTCTCGTTTGCCGAGAGCGCCACTGCAACCTAGGAATTTAACAGTAAATCCCATTATCTCAGCTCATAATCAGCAGGCGAAACTACAAAGAGTACGAAGACACCCCCCTTCCTCTCCACTAGCTACATTGCCAATACCTGATTTTCAAAGGAGGACTTCACCGTGAACTGCAGGCTGTCTGTGACCCCTTCTCCGTTCTCCCTGACGTAATACACCAGAAGCCGGCCCAAGGGAGCCATGTTGTGAACCACTGAGAAACGGAGGAACGTCATGCAGACTTCAACCTCTGCTGCAGGCACACTGGTAGGTGCTAAAAAATACATTGTAAAAAAAGACAGGTTTATTTATCAAAATCACTCTCTTCCTGCTCCATCCAAACGCTGCAAGGCACAGAACTCTCCATCCAGGACGTGCATCCTTCCCTTGTTCCTGTTGCATATGTTCTTCTTGAACTCAGAACCTTTTCCCTTCCTTTTTCTTTTCGTTATGAAAGCTGATAGGCAATTAGCACCTGTAACATAACGAGCAGTATGGAGAAGGTGGACAGAGAATGACTACTCAGTAGTTTTCCTGCCATAAAATCAAGGAAATCTACAATTACGTTATCAAGCCATTCAAAATAAACAAAAAAAGGGTATCTATTGCTGCAGAACGCTGCTGAGAGAAAAATTTGTAAATGGGTTTGGAAAAGGATTATGCGGTTTATAGAGCATTGTATCACTAGCAGCAGTTAAATAGAATCACAGGAAGGTTTGGGTTAGAAGGGACCTTTAATGCATATCATTCTTTATCCCCCTGTTCCCTGAATTCACCAGATTTGTATCTTTCTCTTATTCCCTGTACAACTAGGAGCCCACACTTCATTTCCCTTCCTCATGCTAACCACATGATCTTCTCCTTTAGCCTGATCCGTGTTTCCAGTCCATCTCATGTCCTCCTCTCAGTTGAAGCTCAATCAGCTTAGTAAATTACCCCAGCCTCATCATATGCTTCCCTACCACTCAGCTGATCCAAGCCAAGCATATTAAGTGTCTGCTTAACAGCGAAAGACTACAGAAAGACTAGAGAAAACTCCCCAAGGGTTATCCCTCTTGGAGAAATTTATCTTTTTTATATGACTGTGTGTGCAATGGATATCACTATTTTTCTTGCACAAAATTATTCTATACCCTTTAAGGAGCATCAAATTAAAAAGAGGGTACTTAGGTTTGCCAGAAACATTGTTTTTCCCTGAAAATATGGGCAAGTTTGCATTTCTGATGCTAGCTACCTGTTCCTGGGAAGCGTGTGATATCAATGTTCTTCTCCAAGGGAAAGGCGGCTCTTTTGCTCCTCTGCTGGGTGATGTTACTGGGCTGTAGTCCTGAAAGCACAATGTTGCCTCGCGATGCCACTTCATAATGTAGAGTGAAGTTGCAAGGACAGGTGGACTTCACTGCAATCCAAGCCTCCTCTCCTACCTGCACCCAGAAACAGAAAAGCAGAAGATCTGGTCTGTTACAATGCACATGTACAATGCTTTTTATTCATAAAGCACAGAAATCTATTTGGGTTTCAGTCCACAAGAGACGTGACCCCTCTCCTAAGAAATGCATGCACTGAAAAGTCTATGTCATGAGCACTGTTTTCATGGGCTTTCTTCACAACAAGAAGGGGCCTGCGTTCAGCTCTTCACTCCCTGCAAATCTACCAGGAGAATGGGCTGGGGGGTTGTATGCATTAATGAAACAATAAAGGAATCTCTGGAATCCTGAAAGTTAAGCCTTTTGGCACAGAGCAGCTGTCAGAATTGGTTGAATTTTAGACACCCCTTCAGTAGCCCAGCCCAAAAAAAGGGAAGAGATGGGTTGGGGGTGGAAAGAGATGTGCGTTTGATAGTCTTTGCAGTTTAGTTGTGATTATACATGGTGATTACTTTCATATGGCAAATACTAATTCAAACATAACCAATGTGGCATGAAATGATTTGGAATAGATCTGAGGGAAAATGCTTTCAAATTACACAAGTCTTGATATTAATTTGCAAGTCTGGCACTCAAGGAGCTGTCAAACACACAAATAAACAAGAGGAGAGGTTTTTTTTTTCCTCTGAGTAAACTCATCCGATGCTTGCAACAGGCTTCGGAGCAGCACACTGACTTCCTGCACTTTCTGTGCACTGAAGTCCTACACCCAGAGGTACTCGCCAAGTACTGAATACCCTGGAGACAAAATCCCCCAAATCCCACCAATCCCAACAGAATATACATCAGTGCTCAGTTGTGGGATTAGGACTGGGTCATGTCTGGCTGAGTAACAAGCCTTCTGTGGAGCAGCAGACTTTCCTAGGAACACAAACTTCTTGCTCCTGGGATACGAGGGGCAGCTAACACTTGTGTTAAGCAGGATTTCTTCAGCAACTTCCACTCCTGATCCTCCTGCCATTTAAAGCATAGCAATGCCCAGCTAAGACTGTTAAGGCTGAAGAGCAATGTTAAATCCCAACGAAATCTTTTGAAAAACCTCTTTCTTCAGCACTAACAGTGTTATTTTTCCAGAACATACATACAGTACAAACCAAAATAGCAAGGACTTGAGTACAAGGAGCTGCTAATGGTTAAACACAGTGAGAATGCCATGGAGTCCAAGAAGTGCCTCGTGACATTAAATATTTGAAGTATTAAGAATTCCCCAGTGCAAATGATGAAACAATTCATTAAAAAATGAATGTAGCTAATTGGAACACCCAGTAAGAGCTGGCAAAGCAGGGAAACAGTTCCCACATCAGCTGGTCATCCAACTCCTAGCTTTCCCACAGAAGAATTAGTTCTAATCAGGTTATAATAAGAACAATGTGTTCAGATTAGCAGTGTATAATCCCCTTTCCATACCTCAGGAAACTTGTAAAAGATTAATTAGCCATTAAACTTCTATGAAATGCAATGATAAAAAAAATGCTCTCATTTGGATACAGAGTCTGAAACCAACCTGACGGATCTGCTTATAATAGAAATCTAAGTGTGGATACTGCCAAAACCCACTTTTTTTATTTCTTTTCACAAGGCAATATGCAGACCCTTGGAGCATCTCCTCAGGTAGAGAACAAACCCTAAACAATGCCCAGTAAAACAATATGCAACAGGAATCATGGTGAAATCGGATCTTTCCTTTAGGAGAGAGATCATGACAACTTTTATATGGAAAGACTACATTTTTAGAGAGGCTCCTACAAAAACTACAGAAGACAACAAGATAACTACGCTCATGGTTCGGTAATGGGAAGACTAAACAGATCCAGCTGAGATTTAAACTGGAAGTTCCAGTGAGACTACATAGCCCTAATTTGGATCTTTAGTAATTAAGCTACTCCCACTAATGTCACTTCCGATCTTTCAACATTTGTTGACTCAAACTAAAGCACATCATTTTCACCAAACCACTCACATGTGTATATCATTGGAGGTGCACAGAACGGGCATTCAAATATGAAAAACTAAAGTGTTGCCACTGCCTATATCCACCCTCTCTCCGCCATCCCCACAACACAAAGCAGAATGAGATGCTGCATCAGAGGCCCTTTGCTTAGAACCACGTGGAGCCCACATTGAACAATTATTTGGTGGCTGAATTGCAGCTACTTCAACCTTTGTACTGGAAACAGTAACAGTCCAGGATCCCAGAAACAGAAACGGCTAGAAATATGTAATCAGAACAAAATACTTCAAGCCAAGAAACACAGTTGCTGCCATGATGGAATACGAAGCCAACATACCTGGAAAGGTTTATCTGGTGCCTGGAGCTGGATGTGACACTTGCTGGGCGAGTACCAGCTACTGATGGACAAGTAGTTTGGCAGATACTGATCCCCACACGGTTTCCCATCAATCGCTGTCACTTTGGTCTTAACAAAAGTTACATCTGAACGTTATGGATGCACAGAAAGCCTGATTTGTACTCTCTTCTTACGCTGTATCCCCATCTCCCATTTTATACTTTCCAGTTGTTCATCCCTTGTCATCTTTACACAGCAACGGTACTCTCCAAATACTGGACCCGTACTACTATATCAAGCTGTATTTGGAGAAACATCTTTTCACAATGGTTATCAACATCAGTTCTATTGGCAGCAAGAAACAAAGCAAGTGTTTGCTGCATTTAAATCAAGAAGTTGAAGCTAAAAGGCACCAATTTCCTGTTTGTAGCACTGATTTATAAAGTGCAGGTTTGACAAGATTAGTTACATTAAAGCCCACTAATCCTATAAAGAGCTTTCACCCACCTCTAGCCAGACATATTGGGCAGCTGTAGGGATGGAGGGGATTTCAAACTCCACCAGGCCATTTCTCGATACCAGTTCACTTGTATAAACGTTGTCTTTTGGTGTGAGTTCAGCTTTAATTCGGATAGTGACTCTGTCAGCTGGACTTCCATCGGGGTAAGTGACTTCTACCTACACAGTGTTTCATTTATAGAACAACAGGGTTTACTTTATAGGCAATTCCAGCCAATGACAGAAACAGCAGGTGGGAAAAACACACCAGAACACAGTGTAACATCCCAGGATCTAATCAGTATAACCGTGTATCAGCCACACGTCAGTGTGTCTACTTCTAATCTTACCTTTCCTTTGTAAGGCAGTCCAGGTTTGAACTGTTTTCTGGTGTCCTTGGAGTACTTGATATCAATCAGCTGTTTCTGAACGGGCGTTGAGTCATCAAACGTAACCTGCTTGCTCCCATCAGAGCTGATCACTGTGGCCCAGATATTGACTGTGCCTCGGAAGTGCTCTGGAACATCAGCTGGCATCATGTCCTTCACACACACGTCAAAAACAGCAGAGCCATCGATCTACGAAGGGTGTTGGGGAACAGAAACACAGGTTTGCATTCACATTCAAAAGGGTCTAGAAAGCAAATCTAAAGCACAGGCACTTGATAGGAGTTTGCAGCAGGATTTTTAAAGGATGTGGAGTGGAGGGAATTAACTGGGGAGCAGGTGAAGGAAGGAGGAGAGAAAGCAAGTTTCGTTTTCCTCCCTCATCCATAGTCTGGACCAGCTCTGTCACAGTGCCTCATTCTCATGTTCTCCCTCAGCCCCATATGCTCTAAAACCAGATTAATACCATGCCACAAATTCTTATCCCCCCAAACCATAAACATACCATGTAAAAATATGTAATATTTTTATTATGCTGGACCAAATGATCACATTTATTTTCTGATCTCCCATCAGTAACATAAAACAGATTATAGGCCAGGCACTTTATTGCAGCTGACTCAATGGTCTCCCTCACCTGGGTGGTCTTGAGGACAGGGTGTCCCACTTCATGCCTGTAGTACCCGACACCATTTATAGTCATATTGACAATTAACTTTCCTGTCACTGGTTTTCCAAATGTATATCTGAAATGGAAAGAAGATAACTTATAACTTCCAGCTGTTTTCTGTTTTCCTGATTATATCATGACTAGTACCATGTGAGCTGCACATCTAGAAAACAGAAAAAAAATATCACAGAAGGTTTCCCAGCCTGTTATTGTTAACGTGTTTTATGAAGGTTCTTACAAAGGAAAGCTTCTGACAACGACCAGAAATCATCTGAAAAGTCTGCAGTAGACGAGATCCAAGCTCCAGTGACTGCACCACAATCGATAGTAAGGAAACTTTGTGACATGTTCCTACCTGGCATGGACAGTTCCTTTTTCACACAGTGAAAGGTCACGAATGTAGCGAGGGGGGTCAATCAGCAACTCAAACTTTGGTAATACTACAATGAAAAGAGACACAACAGAATCTTTTCAAGGAGATCTTACTGTCCAGATTATAGCAAAAGCACACGCAGCTCTGACAAGATCACTGCTCATGGTCAGATGAGGGCAGTGTAGCTAACATTAGGCAGGACAGCACTCAGCAGAGAATGAATCGACAACAGTGGCAAACCAAGACCATGTTGGCAAGATGACCTCAGCAAAACAGTCTCAGATTTTCACTTCTTTTCAGAAGGATCTGTGTTCCAGGATTTGAGACCAAGCTTTTTCTCTTAGATACAGGGTAAAGAGGACAACTACTGACTCCCCCACAATGTTGGGAATAGAGATGAGGTATTGGCAGTTGTCAGTGTCTATAAATGCTTGTGCGATCAGGTCAGATATCATAGAGAGTGTGCTGGGTGTAACGATGCCCACCCTTCATCAAACAGAGGGACTCTGGGGCAGCAAAAGAAGGATTCACAATTCCAAGGAGGTCTCTGGGAAAGGAAGGAAAGCACTGACAGACTGAAAGCATCTTTAAGAGTTTTCCAAAGCAAAAGTAAATTTTGTTACATGAATAGATCGTGCAATATGACACTTCATTTCAGGTCCTTTACTTTACGAAGTGTGGAGGACAGGAACAAAGGGCTCGGTTAAGTCGCAAGTGTCTACATCCCCGAAGTACACAGCCTCTAAGAATTTTCCCTCGTGACATTTTAAATGCATTATTTCTCAGGTGTTTCATCTCAAGTGAAAGCATTTCCTAATGCTTTGTTCTTCCAAACGCACTTGGGTTATAGTCAAAGCTGATTTGGATACAACTCACCGTATTTCTGCACTTCAAAGGATTTGTTGTATGTGTGCCCCTGCATTTCAGCAAAGATGAGCCATTCGCCAAACACTGGCTGATCAGACAAAGGAAAAGTCATATTTACAATACCTGAAAAAGGAAACAACACACCGTGACTGCTGTGTCGCTCACCAGCCCCTGTCAAGGCTTACTGAACACAACTCGGTATAAGCAGAAGCAAAGGCAAGTTAACAATACACTAAGAACAGTCTGAAACTTACCACAACAAAAGGGCTTCAAATTGCTCCACTCTATCATACGAGACCCCCGAGGATCCTGCAGAGCGGTTGAGGAACGAGAAACATCACAGTGAAAATGAATATCACTAATACATTTAACTCAGCTTGCAACAAAGAACTTCATTTTGAAATACATACACTTCACTAACGGCTCAAATGTAACTAACAGCTGTTGAAAACTGTCTGAAGATCCTTTACCGGGGGTATTTGCTTTCTAAAACTCAGGACTCATTTAAGGACACTGCTGCTGTAAACAATGCACACAAGCAAGCACTGTCAGGCAGCAGATCTTCCACCTATCTTCAGACCCCTATTTTGGATGGGATGAACTGGCCTCTGAAGATGCCTTCTTTGTACTCAGAAAGGCAGCTGTACAACTAGCAAGACAACTTTTAGATGACAAAATCAGATGAAATTAATCCCGTTTTTTTTTTGTCAGCATTAAATGTGTAACTGAATGCAAACAAGAGAAGAGGGTGAATTCTTCTGCTTGCTGACAGCTAAAGAAAACACATGGTTTAAAAAAAAAAAAAAAGAAAAAAAACACTAGACACAGAAGGAACCTCTCATTCACCTCATAAGGAAGAAGACAGGAGCACCCTTTCCTTGCCATGAATTTCTATTGTCCACTATCATAATGTTTGGGTGCAGAGATGAGAAGGGCCCTGCTATATCAGCCCAGCCAGATGAAGGATAGGAGTGTGTCTGCATTGAAAAGAAGGGAGAAATTGAGTGGGACTGTCACATTTATAAACCCCAGTGAATCTAGCCAGTTCTTCTTAGGCTGAAAAATGGGAGTGGATTTCTGTAACTGAAGTAGAAAACAAGTATATTTGTTGGTGATAACAAAAAAGCAAGACACAGAGATCAGTTAAAGACACAGGGACAGAGATAATTGCATAGTTACAGTTGGGAATGGCCATAATGGACTTGAAAAGGTACAGACGTGTGACTCGTTTCTCTTAAGGCTACAAGAATCTTGTGCCTCTACAGGATACATGCTAGATGATTGGCAGACAGATACTCACCACCACATAAGCTTCAATCTGAAAGAGAAAAAAGAAGAAGAAAAGGCTTTATGAAACAAAGCTACTTTTCTGCTTCTTGTGATGAACTGCTGAGTCGACATAAGCACGGTATAATGCACAAAGTGACAAAGTTTAAACATCTCTTCTTTGGTAAAAGCAGCCTGAGAAACACACATTGCATTCACACATCTATCTGGAAAAGCAATGCTTTGCGTATCTGTGCGTTACCCAAAGAGAGTGCAAGTCTCTGAAAGAGTCTTCTAACTGCTTTGGCAAAGCCACATTGCATTTGCTAGCACTGCAAAAGTGTGTATTCTCCTTGAACAGTAATGTGACCAAATGAAAAAACCCTAAATTGTAAATAACAACAAGCAATTGCAAGATATGCCTAAATAGGTTAAAAAAATCCAATTATATTTCTGCATAAACATACATTAGAATAAAATACAGTTCGCCAAGTATTCCATCATGTTTTACAGTGTGAAAGAAAACAGTTTTCTTTACCCTGTCATTGACTGGTCTCAAGTCAGAAGTCACCATAAAGAGGTTTATCAACACTAAAAAAGGAAAAGAGGAAATTTATTAGTCACCACTGCTGGCAATGAAGAGAAGATCTCATCCCAGCATCTACCCTTGAAAAAGCTTGAAAGCAGCCCTAGCATCTGGCAGGTTCTCCAAGGTCACTTTACCCTTCTGCTTGGGTTTATAGACAGGCTTATCAGTCTGGATGAACACTGACGATCCTTTGCTGTCAACGGTTACTGTGGTATAGTTGTGAAAAATGTAGCCTTCCTCTGCTAGGTGCCGGTTGCCCCAGACTTTGAGATGCGCTTGTCCACGCAGTCCTGAAGGCACCTAGAAAACAGACCATGAGGTGAGGAAGACACAGAAAAGCCTTTGAGCTTTCTGGGGAATATTGACACTGAAGTGAGCAAAGAGCAGCCACCTGCTGCATTTCAGTGTAACTATGTGTTAGTAATAAAAAGAAAATGAAGAACATACTAGATCTTTTACAATGTACGAACTTCAAAGGAGGCAAAGTATTGCTAAAAACATGGCAGGAAATTCTCTTCTAGCCTTTCTTTATCACTCAAGCAAAGTGATATTTGATCTACATGCACAGCTTCCACTAAAGAAGGTGTGTTACATGGGGAAATCAACCACGCTATGGAAGACACAGCTGTACTGGTAGAGGAAAAAACCAAACCAAAGCCCACAAAAATCCCCAAACCAAAACATGCATGCTTGCATATTTTCAACCAGCTCAGAGAAATAAAAGACTTTTAAAAGGACATTAGATTAAAAATTTCAAAGTAAAAAAATCTGATAATACAGAAATACTTTGATAACAGGTCATAATTTGAGAGTGAAGCTTACCCTTATGCAAGTATAAGCTTCATTTTATGGACTGTGCTGATGGCAAAAATATTACTAATGTCAAAGTCTAAAATGTCGACAAAACTAGTGAAAGCTTATGCTTTTGAAATAACACTGTAGTACCAGAATAACTAGCAGAGACACAGTGTTCAATAATCTGGATTTCTGTGGTCTGTCCAACGCTCCACACCAGAGCGCATGTACTGTCATCCTTATAACATAATCCCAACTTTACGTCGAGCAATGAGCCACAGATTCAGCCATTGATTTCCTTCAGTGGTGTAAGGGCCTGACAGACGAGCTGGGGTGGAGCAAGCTTTGTTCTTTTCACTCTCCACTCTTCCTCTTGGGAAGGTTGCTTCCTCCTTAGTGTGTGCACCAGAATGTGACCTGTATTTGTGCTGCAGCTGCTCAGAAAGCAATGCCTGATGTAGTTGAAGGCAAGTCCCTCATGTTTGCACCAAAAACCATCTTAAAATAATTGACACTTACCTTCAGTTTAATTGTTCCTTTATCTAAAATGAGAGAGAGAGAGAGAGAGTGTTATTCTTCTCAAGCTAAGGTACTAAACATTTTAGACATTTGCAGCTGAGTGAAAGGAGACCCCATGTCACAGAGCTGCTAACTGCGATACCCCTTCATTATGATTTCACCTGCATGATGTAAAACAATCTGCAGGGTTAGCAGGTCAGACCTAGGAGAGTTCTCCAGAATAAACTTGGGCCACATTTATTTACAATTTTTGCCCAAGGTAAATTGCCAAGTGCCCTGTGGTTAGAGAGTAGCACCAAGGCTGAGGCTTCCGCACAGGGCATCCTAGGCTCACAGAAGTATTTGCTGTAAAAAGCACCTGGCCTCTTTCGGGACTTGAGTAATCTTCCAAACACTCATAGCACGTATTTTGATTGCTGGATACAGCCATACCTAAGATTTCTCTTTAGCATATGTTGTCCACATGTGTAAGCATCACCCCCTTTGAATTACTTAGCAATTGTCAGCCAATTTCAAAGACAACAAGGGGAGGATAAAACCAGAGACAATCTGCTCCAAAAAAGGAAATGGCTTTTATATAACTCCCAGTTTTTACACACAGAAGAGTTAAAGCATGATGGTTAAAGAGCCTGATCACCTGAGCCTTGTCTACATTACAGTTTACACCACTACTAGCAGCGGTAGAACAGCGCTACTGGACTTCACTTTCACTAATGTACATTCATTCAACATTAAGTTGGACATAATCAAAACACTTTGTTTTTACACACAGGACAGATGTACCTGTCTTGGGTGTTAAAGACTTACCCAACTGCACAAATATTACCACTTCTCTCAGCAATACTTGGTCCTGAAGATGGGGAGATTGCATTTCCAGCACTCATTTTAAAGTAAGGGTAGAAAACTATGATGTTTTTGTAGATGTTATATTTTTCTTTAAAGTCAGCTTATCTTATTCCTTACACAGCTCCCCAGTGTAAAACATTCAGGTTTCGAAAGGAAAGATATTCACTATAAAACTCTTGAATATCAATTATCTAGAGCGTCTGTATGTCTTGGAGTTGCAAAATTATTGGCCTTGGATGTTTGAGATCACATACATCAAAGCCACATTAGCACCATCAACTGAGAACGTTTAGCAGCAGTCAAGGAATTAAATAGTAGTTTGGTTCCAGTTCTGTTATCACCTAAAGCAATTCTCCAAGAGATATCCACGTGCTCCCACAGCACCTCAACTTACAAACTAGTTCTCAAGTTCAGAATTACAGGAACTTACCCAGAACTGTTCCGTGGCCTCGTGACACTGTTTCTCCTTTGACTACTAACTGAATCTGGACTGTTGTCTCCTTGACAGAGTTGAAGATGGTTACGCTTATAGCTTCCTCGACACCAGATCGGAAAACAGAAGGTGCTGCAATCAAATAGCCCCTGAGGAGCAAAATTGGAAACGGATGGTCAAGAACAGCAACAAGAGTGTGATCTTTATTTGTAAGCCACTTTATGTATAGCAAAGGGAAAAGACCAGACTACGCTGTAACATATCGGCCCCTGTAGGGTCACGTTTGTGACCACCAGCAGTCTAGGCCTACAGCTAATATGCATAAAATGGACACAGAATGCACAGAGAAATGAACAGAGCCTGAGTGGCGTACAAATGCTTAGTATTTAAATAAAGACAGTAATGTTGATGCTTATTGCATATTATATAATTTTTTAAAATGTATTATATATAAAAATAAACTAAATATACAAGTAGCTAATCATAAAAAGCTGCAGTTGATGAAAGAATAAGGAGGTACCTGAACCTCCAGTAAAGTTTTGTAGATAATGCTTTGTTTTGAAACAGTTTAGATACTTCCAACATTCTTGCCTCAACTATTTTTCTTGGCTCCATTTTCATCGTTCAACTTGATACACTAAAAAAGAAGCGACTCTCAGTGCTGACACTCAACACTTTCTAAATGTCAGACTCGCATACATGTAACGTCTCTAAATAACCAATTTATATAGAAGCAGCCCAGAAACTGGAGTTACAAGACTGGGCTCAAATTCTCAGTTCCGCTACCACATTTTTGTTCAAACAATTATATCCTGCAAGTTTCAAAACCCTGGCAAAAAGGAATTATTTTAGCAGGCACACACAGTTTTAAAGCCACCCTAGCTGACCTCCTATATATACACCACAATCCTTGCATTTCTGAATGGAATCTGTACCATTCTTCTGTGCTGAATGGCGCCGTGCCATGAACTTGTCAACTAAAAGCATTACAGACGCTGAGCTCTTTGATGCATTCGGCTGTAAGCAACACATTTATATTCTCTTCATGACACACCTTTCTGGGTTTTTTTTTACCCAAAAGGATTTTTTAAAACAAGGCAATTCCTCGCACAACTCTAAGCCCAGTTTCTCAGCCCATGCCTTTCTACAGTTCCATGCGCCAGGTTGCTTTAGCTCATGATTAATTATCACTTTGGGATGAGGATGGTGGTGTTTTACAGCCCCCAAGTCATCTTTTATCAAATTCCAACCCCATGTTTCTCTCTCAGCAGGCCTCATTGCCATGGAGATCCCATTACCCCCAAAGGAAGTTCAGATCTCTGTGGCATTCGAGTTAAATTGCATGGGGTACTTACAGATTCAAAACCTTATGGTTGCCAGGTTTGAAAAGTCATTGGAACAATAATAATAAATAATAATAAAAAGTTACTACTTAGCCTGCAGATTCTTGGTAAGAAAGACCTAGCTGATCTAGTTGCAGAGGGAGAAAGCATACCATCTGCATCCAGTATGAAATGATTAGATTCAAACTGTCACATAAGCACAGCACTACAGTGCCATATGTGAAGCACATGTATTCACATTGTTCTAAATTGCTGCAACTTTCGCTGAAGTATCGGTTTGTCGATATCACTATTTAAATCACTTAATAAGTGGCATTTGAAAATTAAATATTTAACTCGGCAATTAAACAGTTAACTTGACAGTGACTGGACAGATCCTATAAGCACATTTGACTAATAGCTCTGTCAGGTTATACCAAAACTTGGCAGGACGTGAAATATTTTCTAGTAAGCAAGTGAAAATAAGTTCCCCATGGCACTCAGTTAATGCAGCTATTCACGATGTTGATGGGCTATAATAAGCTGGGCATAAAGAACAAAGCAAACCTTAATCAAAGTGAACCGAGACACGTTGGAACGAGCTGTGGATTCAATTTCTAAAAGCCAGAGAACTTTCCCCGCAGTAAAGTGTTTCTCCTCGGATGATTTTCCCCACAAGAATGCTTCACATGCTCTTCGGGAGCCACCGACGTTACCTTCAACCACCCCAAGCACAACAGCAGCCCCTGCGCAACACCCCGGATTCCTTAAATAATTGCTCGCAGATAAAAGCTTTGCAGCCGCTCGCTGGAGGAGCTAGAGTCAGGTATTGCTGACTTTTTTTTTCCCCCCTTGTGCTATGCACTTTTGCACCGGCGAGTACAAACGTGCTGCTGGGCTCGGGAACCGCCGCAGCTCGCCTCCCCGACCCCAGCCCCTCCAGGGGACTTTTCTCAGGCTTTGTTAAGTGGCTGGTGCAGCCTCCCCCGGAGCCCCTTGCAGAGCAGAGGGGTTCGTTCCTCCACCACCACCCTCCCCCTTTTACGGGGAGGTTGCCCGCGGGCCGGCGACCTCCTCCCGGTACTTACTGCCGCTCTCGGGGCTGGGCTGCGCTCAGGCTGCAGAGGGTCAGGAGGACCCCCCAGGCGCAGCCGGGCTGCTTGGGGGGCATGGTGCTCCGGAGCCCCAGGCCACGGCCGCTCTCTGCGGGCAGGAGGAGCCTTTTGTTCCCGGCGAGCGCAGCCCGAGCTCCCCCGCCGCCCCGCTCCCGGGCTCGGCTCCCCGGTGCCTCTGGCCGCCGCCCCCGCCGCGTCCCCGCCCCCGGGCCGCCCCCTCCTGGCCCCGGTGCCCGCTCGGCTCCGGCCCCGGCTCTTTGTCTGCGGCTCCCCGCCTGCTCCTGACAGCATGCTCCGGGGGAGGGGGCCGGGCCCCGCACCTCCGCCCCCCGGCCCCGGCCCGCAGCCTGCCCCCGCCGGGTCCCAGGTGCGCTGCCCGCCCGGCGCCAGGCCCCGCCGGGCTCCCGGCTCCAGCCACGGCTCCTCACCTTCGCCACCCTCTCCGCAGCCCTGACAGCCTAGCCTGGCCGGCCTTCTTCCCCGGAGGCTGCTACGGCACCGGCCCCTCTTCTGCCGAGCCCCGGCAGCCCCGGGAGACCACCCGCCCGAGCTCTCCGCCCTCCTCCGCGGGGCCCCGGAGGTGCCGGTGAGCCTCACGCAGAGGCAGGAGCTGCAAAAGCTCAGGTTCCTAAAGGTGCCATCAGCCTGGACCAGGGCACAGCACCCCCCCGCACGGTCCGGTCCCGTTAACGGAGCCTTTGCAGGGCGAGGCACCCCCCCGAGCACCGCCAAAGGACTGCTTTCGGACTCAAAACCCAGCGCCAGCGCCGGTGCTGCTCCGTCCTCCTCCATCCCCAGGCCCTAATCTACTCATCTCCATCCCTCCGTCCTAGCCCCTGGTTACAGGAGCTGGAGACAGGAGGGGGAGCTCTCACTACACCAGTCTGAAGGAGAGGGTTCAGCGGAGGAGAAGAGCTTGCCCAAGCCAGGGAATAGCATATCCAAAGGAACAGCAGGCGTTCAAGGCGACAGAATAAACGCCGTGTCCCCCAGCGATGGATTCAATGCCACCTACAGACACCAAGGAAGGATTCCTCCAACCCTTGCTGGAGACAGCCCAGGCAAGTCAGGATCCCAGATGGGCTTCAGCAGAGCTGAGCTCTCCCCCCAGGACTAAACAAAAACCCTCAACGTCTGTAGTTTGGGTCATATTTTTCCCCCAACACCACACACCTGGCTTAAGGTAAACTACTAGGAAAACAGAAAATAAATTATAAAATACTATTTTTTTTTCTAGGCTAGCTCCATTATTTGAACCCCAGTTCTTTTACTTCTAAATTCACTGATATGGAGCCCAGCATTTTATTTAGCAAAAATACAGATTTGCTTCCAAAAGCCAACTTGATAGTTTACCACAGGCCCTTTCGTCTAGCTTCTGACATGAAAAACAGGAAATCAAGCTGCTAAACTTTAAAAACTATTTTTCTCCTTAAAATTATTTCAATCACCATGTATTTTAGCAGCATCACTACTGGCTAACATATTTTCTGCAAGTCAGTCCATTCCCTAAAAACACAAAGTCATCAAAAGGACTGAGGTTTCCCTGACTGCTTCAGCAACAGGACTTCAGAGGCTGATTAGTCCATAGCCAGGAGAGCAACACAATGGTGCCCAATTTTTTATGTTGTTTGGAACTTACACTGATTTTAATACAACTTCTCTTAAAAAATGAAAAATCTTAACTCGGTAGCTTTTTGGTAAATTCAGATTACCCTCAGTAATGGCTAACACTGCTAGACGTGGCTACATTTTCCTACCTAAACCTGTCTTAAACCAGCATTGTCTTATTTGTGGAGAGGCATAACAAGTCTAGGAGAGAACAGACGCTGTCAAATTAAAAAAAAAGCTAGGCTAGGGTATTAAAAAGTATATCTCACCTGAAAAATCTTTACACCAGACAACTTAAACAGTCTCAAATCAAAAGGACAACGTACTTTGCAAGGCTCACTACGGTTTTTAGGATTGGACACGACAGTTAAAATCATAGCCAAGCAAGTTTAGAAGGTTTTAAAGAAATCACCTATTTAAGCCACTTCTATTACATCAGCAATTCTTGACTAATGGTTGTCTGCAGCTCCTGTTTTAAGACTTGCCCTAATTGTCAAGACCAGGGCAGAGAATTGAAGAAATCAGATCAGAACTCTGCGTTCACCACTGAACAAGAAGTTTTTAAACACTGTTCGCCACCTTGGGAAAGGTTATTTTTTGTTTATTTTTAATGGGATTTTTCTAGCTCTAGCTCATCTGTGGGAGGAGTTGCAGGACACCTCGGAGCAGCTTTTTCAGCTTTTAATATTACATAAGCTGAAGCCATTTCGCTTGCTGCTGCGCTGTTTCGGAACAACTGCTCCTCTCCTGCTCACTTCATTGCTCATGTGTCTTCACATGACAAAACCACGCTATGAGAGCTACCAAGGGACTCTCTCGTTTGCCCCAAATTGAAGACACATGCACAAAAGCATGAAGTCAAGAAGAGGCCCTCCTACATCTTTAAAGCATGTAGGGTTTTTCCTCTGATCTCCCATTCCTCAGAAATGTATAGTTGTACTCAACTGGTACCGTCCTTCTTGCACTGGGAGCTGTATTAGCTACGCACTAGCTGTGATGGGCAAGGACCTAAGCGAGGCTCTGTAAGAACAGGCAATGTATTTCGCTAGATTCTGTTCATTAGTTCAAGACGTGAACGCTCTCCACAAGCCTTGCCCGACTATTCTTTGGGGTGAGATCAGGTCAAGTTGACCTTACACTGGTTTTACGTGGAATTAAACATAATGCCCACCATTCCGATTTTTAAGAGCTGTATTTTTCTGCAAATGTTTCCCTAGAACATTAGTTTTGTCCCTCTCTGTACTAAACGCAACTACGGCACAGGTGAGATCAACATCAACTTGCACCAACTCTGTCAAACCCAGGTATCACTCCAAACCGTTTACGATACTCTGTTTTATAAACACAGCTCGCCCTCTGCAACTTAACTAGAAATGGAAGTAGCTGGATTGTCTACCTTGAAAGGAGTGGGTTCTTCCTTACTGCTGCATTCTCCTTCAGTTTATCCAAACTCTAGAACCAGAGATCCTCTCCCAAGCAAACCAGCCAGGCTTTATGAGAAGCAACTTACTAGAAAGTACACTGAAGTGCAAACGTTTTGGCTTTTTTTTTTTTTAAATTGAGACAAACCGAAACATGCAAAGATAAAGTAAAATCTGGTAATTCCGGATTCTTTTTCAGCTTTATCATTTTCTCAGATACATCCACAGAACCCTGCATGCCTTGAGATTTTTTCTGTCTGCAAAGCAGCAATGTTAAGGTCAACGTCTTCCTAAAGGTAACACTTAAGAGCACGTTGGAATCCCTTGATTAAAGATAAGGAGGCAAGACAAAAATGAAGCACCTCTGCTGTTCTCACAGTAGAGCAGCCTATAACTGATGTACAACACCTCAACAATCAAACCAACGATTTTAATAATAGCCCTGCAGTGATCAGGTCTGGTTTGGGTGAAACAGCACCATGCTTTCCAAAAAAGAAAAAAAAAAAAAGGAAGTTTGCTCTACACTGAATTCATACCTCCTTATAGAGCAGACCCACAAATGGTTCCTTACAGACTCATGCCCAAGATCTACGGGGTACATACAAACAAACCCCACAAAGTGCCACTAAACACCCAGTTATCTTGGAAAAAGCTCTGGGAGTGGACCTTGGAAAGGCAACATGATTCAGCAATGACTTGATGAACACAGCAGAGTACACCCCTAAAATGGAGCTCCGTCATCTTCAGCATAATGATATAACATTTTTCAACACAAAACTGTATTCTACATTTTAGAAATCACAGCTAGAAGTTATCATGATGTGGGGTATAGCCCTTTTAAATCATTGTTAGCTTTTTTTAAAGCAGAGATTTCTTCCAAATTGAAGATTTTCTACTTGATTATTTACTGGCTACAAGAACTATCAGGCAATTACAGTCTCTAAAGACTGCAAGCCATCTTCTAATTATGAAAGTATGTGAAATCCTGTAAATAAGGCTAGAATCAGCTTGGTCTGAAAAAAAAAGGAGGCTTTAGATATCATTTCAAACTATTTAGTTACTAAAATGGAATTTTCTGTGCCTGCCAAAATGAATCCTATTCAGTGTGATGCAACAGGTGTTGGAATTCCAGCAGCCGCCTGCAACCCACATCTGGTAACAGTTAGAGTTTAAAGGCAGTTCTGTAAGAACTCCTCATGTATAAAAACTATTCATCAGTCAAATCTGAGGGCCATATTCACCCACCCGCTTGCACTGTGCATAGTTCAGATTTTTATTTCGTTTACAAAAGAACACAATTCTGCTCCTCATGACATTTTAGGAATCTCAGGCACTTGCCCAGGTTGTAAGCGTGCGGGGAATTGGGGCAGCTATACTGGTGTGGCAGAAAGGTGAGGGAGGGACGGCAGTTTACAGAAGAAGGTGTGAATCCGTCTATATGGGTTGTGACTAGATCTAATTGACACCCTGACTGCTTGCACATTCTCATCATTACTCTGCAGAAGAAACAATTCCCCCCCTCCACCACAGCCCATCTACCTAATAAATAAACTATGGGCAATGTTAAAATTATCAGACAGGTTATGTGTCAAACAAAAAAACCAAAGTTAACATTAAGCTCTAAATAATACTAATTTTTGAGAACTGCTACTCTCAGCTGTGCCTCCTCTTGCTTTGGCTCACCTCAATTGCAAAATTCGAATGAGTAAGACTACTCACAAGCATCAAGTGGTAGGATCACGTCATTAATAATTAGCCCTTGTTAACTGCCTCAGCATGAGTGTTATCACCAACTTGTCACACATGACCAGACCTAAAGGCACAGGAGGTAACACTCACTTATTTAAAGATTTTGAGAACGCCTGCGTAAATTGTGCACATAAGGAAAGATGCTGCAGTAAAAACAAGGTTTGTCATTACTTAGTTTTGCACCAAGCCCTGTACACACCGGATTTCAGTAGAAGGTGGGCGAAAAATAAAACACAATGGACAAGTCACCAGCTTTAGGGAAACCAGAATCATTTGTTTCCCCCTTCCCAACGGAAAAACATTCATGTCAGTCGTTACATATCACCAGACAGGAATAAGGCCTTCGTTAATTTTTACAGTATTATATTCACGGTTAAAAATCCACACACATTTCTTTAACCCCCTGTTTTGTTCTCCCTTTGGGTTTCTGTGACAGCTCCTTTCTGTTAGCCAAACATAGGTATCTAACACAGAAACTGATAACTGCAAAACAAGTCTTACTGGCTCTCTCACACTACTGCAAGCTTACCAGCAACGGGGAGACTGTCTTTTAACAGAAACTACATCAGTCCAGACACAGAGCGGTAGAACCAAGACTGATCCTGCCTCCCAGGAATACAAGCATCTCTAGAACAAAATTACAAGGAAAGGATAATTAAAGAGCACTTTTTAAATAAGAATGTAATCAGAGTAGCACATAACAGGATAACGATATCAAGAATATAATTATTAAATAGTTCTGTCAAAAATGCTTATTAACTATCTATACAACAGGAGAGGCTGATCTTTCACAGTAGCGTAACATTTTAATTCCTGACAAAATGACTGAAATAGTACTAAGAAATCATTCATATGGGCAGATGCTGATTTGGAATGGGAATAGAGGACTGTGCTTAATCAGAAGCGGCTGTCATTAAGACATTTAGTAAGAAATTACTTCCCAGTTTTCTTCTCAACCTCTACATATGACTGATGCAACAGAAGTTTGTGCATAGCCTAATGTTTGGTGGAAGTTATATACATCAGGGATCGAGAGAGGTTGTGGTCTCCACACTGAAGAGTTACTAAAAATTCAGCTGGACACCTTTATAACTAGGAATGGGTAGAGGTGTCCTTTTGTCATAAAAATCCTGTTGATTTGAGAAACCAGGTTTTGTTCAGCTAGGCAAAGACAGATTTCTCATGACAGAAAAGGCAGCAAGAAAGGGTTAAGGGCTCCCAACTCTTTGGGCACTGCCTCTAGAGGTCCTATACTCACCCTGTCCACAACCCGCTGAAGCTGTGGAAGTGTACTGACACTGCTCTACGGGCAAGCCCATAAGCTTCATCCTGGTTCAGCTGGGGATCAGGGCTGCACTCCTCTAGTTACTTGTTCACCATTTCACTTACTGAAATAGAGTCTAAAAAGTTCTGAAGAAACACACACCAAAGCCTGACTGCTGAAAGGATTAAATGTCACAGACAGAATAACTTTTTGAGTAATAATCCTGAAAACTCTACTGTTCCATCAGCTGTTTAACTTCCTGCCCCCCAACACGCAGTAGATATTAAGAGAAGGAATTAAGTTTTTATATCCTACAGGCCATCTCCAAACACACGTTACCTATGTAAAGCAAACATTAGTTATGCCTTAAGAGGCAAATTGGGTCTGCTTCCCTATCATAGGGAATTTAAGATCTTGAAATAGTAGGAAACTTTATAGGTCTTGCATATACATTATCACAGAAATATTTCAAAAGAAACTGATCAGAGGCATTTGAGACCACTCTGCAAACCTCGTCCTCCATCCTCGTGCTTGCTTTACCGACCACACACAAATGCAGCGGAAGAAACAACTTAAAATCATTTCTGTGAGTTGAACAGGAATGCTCACATAATCACTGGAAATGCTCTTAATTGGTGTGGCTCAGTGGTGCATTTCAGAGCCGTTAGATCTTCTGCTGCTGTGGAACTCTTTTCATGTCCTGGCAATCACAGTCCAGCCAGCAGTTTGTTTATCATATTCAGTATGAGTTTCCGGATCTCCAACAACGTGGTATTTACTCCGAGGCAGGGAAGACTGCAGTAATCCAATAAGTTCTCATTAGCCTAAAATGCAGAAACATCTGCCGGGGTCATGAGCTGCTTACCGGCTGCTGATGAGCAAAGACTCCGCTCCATTTGAAGCTAGTGTGAACAAAGAATTGTAGGGCTGGGGGGCTGCGCTGAAGAGACAAACGGGCCTGGGTTGTCTCCTGGGCTGCGGCTCCACCACAGGGCACCACAGGCAGAGGGATGCTCCCTTACGCTGACCCCTGGTGACCCTATCGCAGAGAGCACAGGAATGACAGCAAAAAATGCTTTGACTCAGCCCTCCTGAGCTGGCGGTCAAAAGTCAGGCGACACCAGTGTAACTGAACAGAACGTGGTCAGAGCCCCCCAAGAAACACCAGAATCCAGGCAGTGCAATCTGTGCAGCGCAATCCTAGCTTAAAATGATCTTTGCCAATTGTTTTTTTAGACAATTAAAAGAATTTTGCTGGGGACAAATATGGTGCTCTTCCCACCCAGGCTCTCAGGCCTCGCTGGCTCATTTCACAATTGCTTTCAGTTTTTGGAAGAGGGAAAAAACCTCCCCCCCGCCCCCCCGTAAAAAAAAGCACCTTAGGACACATGAATGAACAACTGGTTATAAGAACTTCTGGCCTAAAAGATGAATACTTAGGTACATAGGCAGTACGTACTGCCCAAGTTCTGACAGAACGAAACTAAAACTACATGGATACAAGTTACAGAATGCAGAACATTATAAATGCAGAACATTATAAATCCTAGGTAAAAAAAAACAAAACAAAAAAACAAAACCAGATTGATAACCTGAATAAAAAGAGCCCTTAAGTTGTTTAGGGTTCCAACCGGTTCTGAGCAAGTTGTTTAGGGTTCCAACCGGTTCTGAGCATGTGACACTGTCAGAAAATAAGTGGAAAATACAAAATAAGTGTTGTCACATCTGCTTAGCTCCTGCTCCAGTGATTCTGCAGTTCTTTGTTGTTGTTTGTACAGTGTTAAATATGGCAGCATCTAATTCTGCAGCCGTTTCAAGGTGGAGGAGCCTAAAACAGCAAAGAGCCAAAACAGAACCACTCAGGAAGAATACTCAGGAAAATCAAGATGGAAAAGTCTCAGCTCAAAATGGTTTAAAACTCTTCCCTGGAAAGGCTGAGCTGCTTTAGCTAACATTTGCTCTACCATTTGCACGAAGAATTACACAAGCATTCAATTTAAGGAAAAGGATGGCCAGAATGCTCAGGTCAACGCCTACGGTTCTTCTGAAACAATAACTACACATCCCCAAGCACTTCAGTGTTTTGTACATGCAGCGAGTGGCCTCTAGCTCCGGGACTCCCACTGCCTTGCTGTAGACAGTGACTGCCACCTGGAGCAGCCAGGGGGAACTGCTGCCCCACAAGATGTGGAGCCTCTAACGGTGATCACAGCAGGCAGAACCTTTCTCTGCCACCCGTCTTCAGAGGAGAGGACTAACAGCACTTCATTTTTAGTGAAAATCTGTATTGCCATCTGTTGCTTCAGTAACATTTGGGTAGATAAACACACACACACTAGTGTCTCAATGGTAGAAAGTCCCCTGACTGAAGGGGATGGCTTTAATCTAAAAGTATTTCTTAAAAAAATATTTTTTTTGGACCAGCAATGAGGTCTATCATCAAGAAATCCTAGGAAAGACATTGTCTTGAGTCTGTGCAGAGGCATAATTACCAAGACACTATAAACTCGATTTTCATTTCTTCCCTCCTCCCTTGTATTTAAGACGACCCCTCTTAACTTTGAGTCTCGGAATGACGCACTTAGGATAAGCAGGTGAAAGGCATGAGGACACACACCCTGGCAATTATCCAAACCTAGGAAAAACAGTTGTTTGATCAGCAGTTTCATCATACAAGAGCCGTTCTACCGACATCTCCATCCACCAAAATAAAGACCACTACCTTGCAGCTAACCCATGACTGCTTAGCAGAGATCCCCATCCAGTGGCCAACTTCATCGGTGCAGCTCATGTTCCTGGCCCAGAGCATGATCCTGCTGCGTGCAGCACCTACAACTCACAGCCTGAATGGCATCACACACAGGTGACCTGTCAGCTGCAGATCACCTAACATGTTTGAGGAAGAAGAAATAACAGATGAACATCTTAAAACAACTCATTGCTCTCTCACTGGATAAGTTGCTGTGAAAAAAATGCCCCTGATATTGTACATAAGGAGAGTCTTAATATCGACTTCTTATCCAGTGCACTGCATGTCTGACTGATCCAGTTACTACAGCTTAATTTACTCCTAATTTTTAACAAAAGGAGACAAGTATCTAGTTAGACCCTTAGTAATACCAGAATAGCACTTCAAGAATTGCAAGGAGAATGGTCCAGGCATTTTTTGAGCAGGTCAAAAAGCTCTATAGACACAGCTTAAGCTGGAAATGTAACATTAAGCAGACAACACAAAGCAAAGCTTTTGAAAAACCACCACAGAAAGAGGTTCCACAGGTAAAAAAAAAACCCACAGGATACAGCACGTGTTTCAGAGCGAAATGCATTCCATGCTCAAAAATGGAAAGTACATTGAAAAAACCTGCCACACCTGGCACGTATGTTCACAACAGGCACTTACTCAGTAGTCAGGTTGGAGGTTTCTCTCCACATTCACACTCTTCTGGCCTCAGCACTTTGGGTGCCAGTGGGTCCTGGCTTGCCTTTGGGACTGGTTAGTGCCTGTAAGTCCATCACTGCATTTATTGTGTAGAATTAGCCCTACATAAGCCCAGGTGGAAACAAAAGCTTCTGTAGGGGATCAGTGAAGATATTCAGACATGAAGGCTATTGATACAGCAGTGGAAAACAGTCTTTATTATTAAAAAGAATAAAGTCCTTAAAGAGAAGTTGTCAGTTTAATACAAATTTATGACTTCAATAATGTGTTTCCAAGACAATTAGGCAACAAGTTATGGAAACTTTCCACTTGTTACAAGTAACCAGGCTCCTTCCAAGCATCAGCCTCATTATTTGCCACCCACGTAGCTTTTCCTCTCAGCAAACATAGAAATAATGGACAATTAAGAGTTCCTCCAGAAGCTGTTCACTGAGTGACCAATGATCATGCTGTACATTCCTACAGATCCTCCTGATGAGATCAGGAAAAGCACCCTACCACCTACACAACTCCACATCTATATTCTGCTATGCTGCCCTCTAAGAACACTGCTTGGGAAAGAGATGCAAACCACTGTGCTTGAAGCCAGTTCCACGAAAGTAAAACCAGAAGTTTAGGAACACAGAGGTCACATTTGCCAAGAATAACATTTCTTATTATTTACCTTTCAGTATTGTCAAGGCAGAAGGTGATGAGAAAGGAGTCACAGAAATTCATGTTAAAAAAAGATGACTCCTTATGGGACAATATGCAGAAGAAAACTCCTTTTCTTACTAAGCCGCTGGTTTCATATTCTGGTGTAACTGAAAATTTGGACAAGTTACACATTCATACAAGAAGAATGTTGGCCCTACATCAGTAAAACAATACACAAACTTAGTTGAAGTACCAGTGTTTTACAACGTCTAGTCCATGATTCTCTTCACATATTCTTTGGTTATGCAGAGAAACTTCTTTACTGACTTCGAATGACAGGTTCTGCACTTCTGTGAAGCTCCTGGAACAAATGAAGCAACTAAATCAGTTACTCTGGAAGATAATAACTTCTGATTAACCCCAAAGGCCAAGCACCTGGATACTCGCATCATTCTCCTACTATGGAGCCACCAGAAGAAAAAATGTAAAATGTGAATTTTCTTCCCAAAGGCTAGAATTTGGAGGAGGGGCAGTTTGCAGGAGGGGGAGATGCATGGCTTTATGGCCTAGCAATCTTCAAAGATTTTAGCTGTAATCTCCTCCAGGGAAATAAAAGAATGAAAGAAGGAAATTTATCCTGCTTTATCTTCCTCATGCTCTCAGCGATACTTTGTATTTGTTGACACAACATTTGAGGAAATAAACCTTTTCTGCAGTCCTTGTGCCCCCCAAGGATGATATATTTCCATGGTTATCACTTAAGGCACAGCGCTTCCCGTTTGCTTTTCTGTCTCCTGGAGTTCTCCCCTCTCCTACATATTTGCACTTTACCAAGGCTATTCTTGCTCACTGAACTTCTCAGCTGAAGTGCCAGAGGACGGCACACTGAAGTAGTTCACTTCGACTGCACAAACAAAAAACCCCAAACATCTTTTCTTTGGCTGTAGGTGGAGCCAGGACAGAAATACAGATGTTTGTATACAGACAGAATTAAACTTAATGCTACATCCTCTCAAAGAATGCTCCTCCAGTATACATCCTGGATATATCCTGGCAAGACTATAGATTTTCCTCTGAACATTTAGCCAACGAGTCTTTTCACCTGGTTGTTGTAAATACCTTTGAAGCTCTTTATCCAGTTTCTGAGAAACTTCTTTAAGATCCTTCAGTACATTAAATGCTTTTGCACTTTCTTCCAAGGAGCTTGGCATAACTTCTGCCAGAAGCTCCTGTGTGATAGTTAACTGCTTCTGCAGCTCATCTACAACATGAGATGTTAAAGAGATTATTCAAAAATGCATGCAATGGCATCAGTTAATACAAGATTACTCAATAGCTGCCATACCCACAGAAAACAGGTGAACCAGACGATGGAAACTATTGTTCAGCTTTCAGAAATTTTTCTCACTATGAGAAAACTGTGAAAGCCAGATTATTTTTAGCTATGAAGACTAACACCAGCAACAGGCTATTAAAATCGCTAATCAAGCTCTCAGAGGATGTCAAAGGTTTTTACAAGACAAATGCAGGAGAAAAAGCAAGTTTTAAACCCAAAATTCCCTGGTCATTTACATCTACTGCTATCAGCATGCACCCCCAACACGAAATTTATCCAGTCCTCTCCTTCAGCATTCACAAACCACACGTATTTATTTCCTTTCAAGCCTACTTACAAGAATTCCAAATCCTTCAATAAACCTTTTTCATTTGTTTCAAAGTGTAAGCAAGAATCTAATCTCTTGCAGACCAGAAGTTTAAAACATGTATTTTGTATTGAAGTCTGTACAAAACATTACAAGTACTAATTTATTAAACAAACATTCTCTGATTCAAGACATCACACAATATATTTAAGCTCTCGTTCTACAGGAAACGTGAGCCAGTCTCTTCACGCGACACTCTCCCTGAAACACAGGAACAGATCACAGTATTTCTACAACTCTACAACTTTCTTACCTGTTAGGAAAAAGAAAGGAGGAGGAATGCCAAGAATACAGTGAAAAGATACAGAAAATTGCTCAAGAAAGTGTGTATGAAAACTGGCCTAGTTTAGAAAGTTAATTTTTTTTCCTGTTGCAAGATAAAAAACTTGGTCAAGTTCAGTTTACAGGTTAAATGGAGACAAGAATTATTCACAGCAAAACATGTGACTCATGTCGCAGCCCAGCGTCCACAAAAGCTCTAAGAGCACACAAAATTCCTCCAGTGGCCACAGATAGATCCAGCAATTACAATGCAGGAATTTTAGCACGCCAAAACCCACTATTTTTGAAAATAAATGTGATTAAAAAAATTTTCATACCAAGGTACGTTAGTACATCTCCTTCTATGTGAATATTCTTTATGGGTAATTGATGTCTAGTGGCATCCAGGGAAACTGCAAAGCTTTTATATTGGTCTTTAAACTGTTCACAAACAGGAACAAGGGGAGAAAGCACTTCCATCTGAAAGAGACACACGATGAACCAACACGTCTTCAAAGGCAGCTGTTTTGTTAGTACAGACCTGGCACAACACAGAAAAATAATTTATAAAAAAACCCAAGTACCACTCTGAAATGCTTGCTGGCAGAAGGATTTGGGAAGTTTGTGGTACGATACTCCTACCATGCTGTTTAAGGTTTCCTCTACCTCCTCGAAACGCCTAGGTCAACACCAGTTTCTTTGTTACTGCAGCTCAGGGATATCAGCCACGTAGCAGGCAAAGGGTTCTATATACGATACTTGGACTGCAGTTAACAGGTATTCATCAGAAGACAAAAGTCTTGTTTAATTTTTGCAATGCGTATTTGTTAAAAGCAAACATAGGCTCAGTTTTGATAACTAATTATTCAAAATGTACCACCTTTTAATTTGACACAACAGAACTAACAAAATACTGAAAAAGAGGGGAGGGTTTAGCTTCCAAGATCACCTGTTATCAAGAAACTTGCCTTCTTACAACCAGGCCAGACCTGCCACTGTCTAGCATACAAAACTACGAGAGAAGAACAGCAGATTTGCACTTCTCACCTAAGGGTTAGTCAGCATCTCAGCTCCAGCCATAACCATGGCTGTGTAACTGCAGGATGTTCACGTGGTTTAAGGTACTTGCAGCTCCTGTGCATCAACTGCAAACTGCTCTGGCAGCCGGCGCACTACTGCTGCCTCTCGCCCAACAGCTCTAACTTCTCCCGGCCTGTCCCCGAGGGACAACAACAAAGTGACATGTGCTGAGGTTACTAGAGAGCGTCATGTGCCACAACAGGGAGTAGATACTTATTTTAAGATGCACAAAAGTGTACCCCAGCAGGCCACAGGACTACTTCACAAGTGAACTTCTTTAAATATAGAAGCATAGTTTCTAACAAAGCTGACCTGTTTGTCCAACGCATCATCAAGTTTCTGCTCTCTCTCTTTGAGTAGAATTTCATGCTTCAACTCGCAGAGCTTCTTCTGTTGTCTCTCCTTTTCTTCACACAACATTAACAAGTTTTTTTCCGCTTTCTCCTCCAGCTCAGCAAGATTTTTTCCTGCCTGTTACATCCAAAAAATATTCCCAGCTGAGGTCATGCTACATCTACATAATTAACATATTCCGAATAAACAAATGTAAGCATCAGGCCAGGTCAGAGAGCTTCAATTAATGAATCAGAGACCTCATGCAATAAGCACAGCACATTGTACTTAAAGCCCCCCCTCAATATTCCTCCTCTGCTATGCATTTTTCCTCCCTGCTAATATTTTTTGTAAAGGCAAAATATACATTTACAGCACTGAGTGAGCAAAGCCCCTGCTACAACCTTGAACTCCAATCACTCTCACTCTCAGTTCTTCTCACAGCTTCTGCATACCCCCACCTCATGAAGAACCAGCACCAGCTTAATAAAATGGCCTGAATTCACTCTAAGAGTTTCCAAAGCAAGTCATACAGTTTTACAACCGTAAACATATAAAGTCACAAAAATCTAATTTTTACCCATCAGAAAGTATAAACAAGAAATTCAACAATTTCTCAACACAAGTTCTATCTGAAACACCAAATACTTGACTGACTCTCACCTTTACTCTCAGGTAAGTTAAAAGCAGTGTCTGAGATTCCAGCTCTTCCAGAGCATCAGAATTACGTCCCTTCAGAAAAGAAAAGAATATATTAGATCAAATTTAGTATTTAAACAATTATTTTTCCAATGTTCAAATAAATTACTGAAAGCCCAATTCTGACTGAAAACAAAATATTGAAAGTGCCCAGAATCATCATCAACAACAGTCAGCTCGATGAAAAAAGCTTGGGCTTCTAAACAACACACGTTAATTAAATATACCTCTTTGTTCCACCACTTTTTAAAACATTTTCAGCAGATTTTCATAATACTGGTAGAGAACTTGACGTTTCAGTGCTACGTTGAATGAAATTCCTAAATAAGGCACATCAAATTAGGTTGAATCAATGTTAGTTTTCTGAGCAAAAATGTCAGAAAATATTTAAAGATAATGTGCTCTAATGACAAAGTATGGGCAGGAATACAGAAAGAATCCACTTGAGGAGAGGCTGCAATTGGAGCAGATTCTTTACCACGTAAATGGAAGCAAAGCTTTGGTTGGTGTTGAGACATCTGATAAACATCACTAGAACAGACTTATCCTCTGACTTCTGCCAGAAGGCTTTAGATCATCCCAGGACTTCAAAGTTGTTATCAAGATTAAAGATAAGCAGAAAATCTTTATTCCACACATTTAAAAATAAATATGTTTAACAAATTAAAACAGTGAGACTCACCGCTGCTTTGGATTTTTGACGTGTCTTTGTATCTCCTATATGAGCAGATTTTGAAACAGGAGTCTTTTTGCGGACAGTTTTATCTGTATCATAACAGAAAAGTTATCACTCTCTTCCACTAAAGTATATAGGTGGGTCAACATACCATCAGGCTCTTCAAAGACCAAGATAATTTCTAAAGTATTATGTGTACCAGTAAAGAAGACTCGTGCTCTATTTCCGGCTCTCATGATACTCATGAGATGTGGCTCACATGAGCATTTAGCTTTAAGTGACAGCTACAGATCGATGCGATACTGTTTTCAGAAGGGCTGACGATCTAACACCCATCTGTTACAGAAACAAAGACTGGAGAGTACTTTGTTCTTTAATAGTTGATCTTAAACAAAAGGAACAGAGCACTCAAAAGATACTAAACATTGAGAGGTTAATTTAAACCCAAAAGGACTTAATACCTCTGCTTAAAGACACTTGAAATAACATTCACCTTATTTAACAAAATCCTTTTGCGACTATAAAAGAATACAAGGGTTCCTTGTCATCAAGTTACAGCACATACATTAAAAATAATAAAAGAAATTGAGTATGAGTGGAAGCTTACCATTAATAGCTGAAAGATCAAGGTCTGGTCGACTAATTTTATCTTCACCTAATAAAGTGGACTGCAAGTCACCTTTCTCAAAACTACTCTGATTTAATGAGCAAGTGACACCACCTGTAGAAAGAAACAGTTATCAAACTAAGAGAATTAGAATAGATTCTGCACAAGTTCACAATTACATATGCTTTCACTAATATCTGTCAACCTTACACAAGGTTTTACATGTTTACTTTATATATACCATTTGTGTAGTCCCTAACTCACCTAGAGAAAAGGTAGTTCAGAATCACAGAATGGTTTGTGTTGGAAGGGACCTTACAGATCATCCAGTTCCAGCCCCCTGCCATGGGCAGGGACACCTTCCACCAGACCAGGTTGCTTCAAAGCCCCATCCATCCCGGCCTTGAACACAGCCAGGGATGAGGCATCCACAGCTTCTCTGGGCAACCTGTTCCAGTGCCTCACCACCCTCCCAGTGAAGAACTTCTTCCTTACATCTAATCCAAATCCACTCTCTTTCAGTTTAACTATCATCCTCTTGAACGTTTCACAGTTCAACAACACTCAGATGTGAAAAGGGAATGATGTTATTTCCTCAGGATTTTCAAGTTAAGGTCTTACAAGAAAATTCTTTTCCAAAATAAAATGTTTTACAGATGGGATTTTCAGTCATTTACATGGGGTTTATTAAAAAGATTAAGTAAAAAAAGCAGAGCAACAGTTAAGGCGCAGTAAAAGAGTAGTCCAAAGCCTTGTGCAGAAGGCAAGAGATATGCTTATTTTAGAGAACTCAATTACTCAATTCCAGATTAGTTTGCTATCAGAACATCCAGACAAGAGTTTAATGCACTTGAGTTTCCACCTCTTAATCCCACATCAAGTTTCTTAATTCCCTTCGTATACAGATAATAACTGGCAGTGATGCAAACAATACAAAATATCATCTCTTAACAACATTTTAGAGTTGCTAAGGATTCCACAGGTTGGAAATACAAATTCACAGAAGAACAGGTTTGAAATTCTGGTAAAACCTACCAGCAGAAGTTTTACATTTCTGAGAAAGAGCTGATCTTGGTTTGGCTGCAGAAGATGTTTTAGTAACAGACGTTGAAAAGGAATTTGCTGAGGTGTCCTGACAATCACAAAACAAGTAAGACTGAACACGAGCAGTAATGGTGATCAGCAACATAGCTGCCCTCCAACTTGAACGCTGACAACAGCTACAATCCCAAGGCGCCTCGGTGCTTTACAAGCCACCCGACTACAGTCCCAAGTTCCCACCCCAGTCTGTACCTAGTAACACACCACGACTCCCTCATAACCCCAGCAGAGTCATTTTTTGTTTAGGTCTCGCTGCCACAATCCGAGCCGCCCCTCACACCATTTCCACCCTTTGCTGAGCGACGCCTGAGCCCAGCAGCGAGGCGTCCAAGTACCTTCTTGGTCTCTTTCTTATCGTACTGCAAGTACCGAGACTTCACGATTCTTCCTCCTGAAAAAGGAGCAGAGCGAGCTCAGCGGGGCCCGCAGCCGCGCTTCCCGCCTCAGCGACCCGCAGCGCCCCGGTCGGAGCGGGCTCCCCCCCCTCACACACCTTTCCGCTTATTCTTAGGCGCTTCTTCGCCCGCCACCGTATCGCTGGAGCCGCTCGCCAGCGCGGACATCCTGCAAGCACAGAGCGGGAGCTGACAACGGCAGCGGACGACGGGTGAGGAGACGGGCGGCGGGACGCTCCCCCTCACTCACCTTCCCGCCGCCCCAGCCGCCATCCCGTTCGAAACGCCGCGCAGGCGCAGCACCGCCCCCGCGCTCCAGGGGACGAAGAGGCTGCGCGCCCCCTGGCGGCGCGGAGGGATGAAACGAGTCGCCACCGCCGGCGGCAGCCACTCGCCACACGGGCAGGGGGCCCTCCCCGGCCGGGGGGGGGGATGCCTCCCACCCGGGCCGTGCCTGCAGTGGAGCGCTACGCTCCCCTCAGCACCAGGGCAAAGGGGGGCCCGACAACACCTACAGCATGGCCGGACCCAAACGCTGTTCTTTCCCCAGGCCTTTGGTGGGAGGTGGCCACTCTCTGCGGCTTCAGCTGGTGGCCCTCAAGAACGCTCTGCTAGGGATGGCCTGCGCTGCCTCAGCGCTCGAACAAATCGCTAGAAAAGGGCGATGAGTGCGAGCAACGCCGCCGCCTCTGCAACGGGAGGCCTCACAGCGCCGGGAGATGACGCTCCCGGCTGAAGAGCAGCGCTGGAGTTCTTTGGTTTTCACAGGAATCCACCCACTCCCGCTTCTCGCCACAGGGCCCTGCCTCAGAAAGCACCTGGCACCCAACGAGCACCCGTTCCCGACTATGTATTGGGAGCCGCGGGCTGGGGTGAGGCGGCCGGGCCGGGCCGAGCACTGTCCGCCACAACCGCGGGCGACGCTTCGCGCCTCACCGCCCCGGCGCGTCTCAAGGCCCCGCCGCCGGGTGGGGCGCATGCGCAGTGCGCGCGCGGCGCTGAATGGGCGCCGCCCTGCCTCCCCCTACCCGGAAGTGGCGAGCGGGGCCTGTGGCGGGCGGCGGTGCTGGTCGCCAGCGCTTCACCCACTGGCTGAGGTAAACGGCGGCGAAGCGCGGCCCTGCGCCTTCGGTGGGCGCCCGCTCTCCTTCCTTTCCGCCTTCCTTCCTTCCCTTCTCTGTGGGCGACCGAGCTCTGTGCTGGCGGCGCCTCAGAGGGACGGGGTCTCACACCGAGCCGGGGCGGCGCTGCCCGCCGAGCCCCGGGGCCGCTGTGGCGGGGCGCTGTGGGGCGAGCAGGGGAGTTCGGGGGGTAGGGGGGGCGTCTGGCGGGTCGGAGCCGTGGGGCTCTGCCGCTTCCCTCGGGAGCCGGGGGGCCGGGAGCCGTTCCTCGGGGCGGTGGGCGCTGGGGCGGTGCGGGCTGAGGCGGCGGTGTGCCCGGCTGCGGGGCGGCTGCGTGGGCTCGTAACGGACGGGATGGCAGCGGCGTTGCCGCCGTCTCGTTTCGCATCTGATGTGCCCGAAGCGCTGGACATGCCCTCGGGGAAGGAACATGCCTCACGGCCCGTCTGCGCCTCCCGTCTCTCAGGCGATGTGCAGCGGGAAGGTCTTGCCGTCGGTCAGGGCACGGTGTTAACTTCCATCTCCTGCTTACTGCTCCTTCAGGCACGCAGCGTTCTGCTTTCTCACGTGATGTCTCTGACTCTCGGTACGAACAGCCTGTGAGCTTTCATACAAATATCTCGGCATCTTTCAAAAAATTGGATAAAACTCTCCGGGGTCTTTTGTTTCTTTGTTTTATTTTGGGGCGACTCTTGACAATATCAGTGCCGCTATTTCGTTGCGGTCGTGCTTTATCGTGGTGGCCGTCATTGCCAATTGATATATGCCTCCAGCTGTTTGTATCTTGGTAGTGCTGGGCATTTTTGGCAAGTTTGGTTTTGCAATCTCTGGAAAGTAAAAACTTTTGCAACCTGGGAACATCCTTTCATTACATGTTTGCCGACTGAAAGTAGCAGAGTGCTGTCCTGGTTCGTGACTATTGTGAATGTGCGGTTGATACAGGTATGTGTAATCCTAACATAAGATGACTTCCCAGTTTAATTTTTAGCCTTGTTTGCTATTACTCAGTAAGTGTTTTGGCGAAGTTCTTACCCAGCTTTAATTGCAAGTCCTGTTTATGAAAAGTGAGAAGTACTTTGCATGTAACCGACTTCAGTACTCTTTGATTTCACCTTCTGGAAATGGGTGACAGGGTAGCAGAGCGCTGGAGATGATCTCAGGCCTCTGGCAAATGCAATTAGGCTTTCAAAGATGTCATCAACATCCTCCCACGTAACTCCTAGAGGTGGATTGGTATCGGTTTGTCTGCTAGCTGTTTGCAAATAAGAGTTTGTCATGGGTAATGAGAAGCTCTCTGATTTTAGGTCTGTTAGCTGGAAGATAGGACTGAAGTACTTGCCCTACAGTATCAGTATGAGGTAACCCTGCATTCCTGTTTAGTATATTGCTGTCACACCCATCAAGTTTTAGTAAGTCTTTGGTGTCTGTAGCTCAGAATCTTGTCAGGAGCAAACTCATTTAAAGTAGGGGAAGCAATAGGGGGAACTTCTAGTGCGTATGTACGTTCATATTAACTTCAAGATTCATTGGGGCTCTTTTTAGAAAAGACTTAATCTTGATTGTTGTTGTCTTTGAACTAACAACGAGATTCTCTGCCTGCTCTACATGTAAAGTCCAGTAACGTTGTCTGTACTTTTCAGGATGATGCACCTGAGGCCACTTCCTTAGTCATTAGTGTTTACTAACTAGCATAAAGCTCAGGAGTTACTGCAGAAGTGTGATGGAACTGTTTTTGTGGAACTGTATGATTTGGGTTGTTTGATGACTATTTTTTGTTGTTGTTGCCATGTTTGAACGCGTGTCTCAACAAAAAACTTTTCCAGTAGTTGAATGTTGTAGTTTCTGTAGTGAGAGGGCAGCTGTCTGTGCAAATGGATAGTCTAATCAGAGGGGGAAGACTCCTAGGTTTGTGTTTTTCTGTGGAACTTAAAACGCTTACAGAGCTGAATAATTTAGGAAGAGTAAAGGCAACTGATGAAAAATTTAACTGAGGTTCACCTAGAAATGCTTTGTACAGACTGAGTTTTCTGGCAAATAATGATTCAAACATTAGGCCTCTGGCATAATCCTGTGTATGAATAACTGTTTGACTCATATGCACGTAGTTCAATATTACCTAGGCTAAATATTGCCTTGCCTTAGCGAGATGGTCAAATACCATGATTCACATATCTTAGGCATTTAAAAAGGGAAAATTCCTAAAAGATGCAACAGTGTTAGTTATCTCAACAGTCAAGGAAAAGAGTGAAAAATTATCGTTCATCAAAAAGTTTGTGGTTCACTACTTTTTTGTGAATTCAAAAGTTGAAGGTATTTATTAACCACATTTCTAAGGAAACCAAACCTACTTACTCTAATATCAAGGAAAAGAAAAGCCTGAGATGCTGACAAGGATTTATTTTTTTCCATAGATGGCTACTCCAGTAGCCTTCTGAAAGGATTAGGAGGGTCTTTATTTCAGAAAATGAAAATTAGGAGATTTTCTCTAGTTTATCATGTTTTCTTGATGGATCAATTGACTTCAGCGTGGCTTGTAGAGTTGCTTTCATTGAGGTTTTATTGTGTTGTTTGTATCTGATTACCAAATGAAACTCAATGCAGGTCCTAGAAAAATATGCTCTTCATTTAAAGGCCAGCAATGTTTAACAATAAAAGTGTTTTTAAAGGTATTTTTATGTGTACATTTGACATGTGTACATCTGTCATGTTCTGCTGATGAACCCCACTTTTCTTCTAATTCACATGAAAGTTCAACCTAAAGTTTCTTAAGAAAATTTATCAGTGTGAATGCAGTGAAATTTTTACTTGTTTTGTTGACAGCTGTAATGCTATTGAGGATAAAGTTAAGAAAACTGCGAAAGGTGGTAGAATAGTCTCCCAAGATTCTTCTGGCTTATGTTCTTTGCCTCTAACATGCTCAGTTGTTTTGCCTTCGTTCCTTGTTTCCTCAACAGGGCCGCAGTTCCATTTCCTCTGAATCATACTCAAGTCTACATCTGTAACTCTTGACATCACACTTTTGTAAGGTAACACATTACAGACCTTTAATGTCACTGTAAGCCTGATAAGGTATCCTTGCCTTGAGGGTAAATTGTGCATCTGAGTCATTAAGAGGAAGCAGAGGTCTGCCTCTTTGGTGGTTTGAGGGCATAGATGGGGATCAGGGTCTCAAGGGCCATAGGGAGTGGAGAGAAGGTAACTGAGAAGGAACTGCCTGTAATGAAGGTAATTTCTTTGACTTTTTCCTGTGTGACATTGCGTTACTTGCGTTGCAGTCCAGCTTCTCCTTTGTTAGGCAGGCTGCGGCAGTAACTCCTCTGGCAGGGTGTATTACAAAGGGTAGTAACAAATGTGTTGCAGATTTATGTGCTCCATTCCAAACAACTGCTTTTGGAGCAGAAAAACCCAAGAGCTTTTAGATAAAGCAAACCGAGGATCCGAAGTTGTTGAGTCCAGCAGAATTTTTGAAGACCAAGATACATGTTGAAGTGTTACTAGAGCGCTAAGCAATTTTCAGGTAATCTACAGTTGTCTGGAATACTGGGAAAAAATAAAATTAATTATGCTCAACTAGCGGCAACTGTATGTCCTTGTGGCGTGAGGTAAGACAAGGGTTGAGGCCTTTCCCTTACCCATCATGCACAATGTTAGGGTGTCTCTGTAGCCTGTTATCTTGCTGGAAATTCCTTGCTTTGGAGATCAAGGATAAGTAATAGCTGAATATTTTTCAAATTGCTAAATGTTCTTGATTTGATCAGAGGGGTCTCTTGTGGGGATGGGCATTGGCAATTCTCTTATTCAAGAATATTAAGAGGTCAAGTACTTGTGATATGTTTCTACTTTTGTGTTGAAAATTACTTGACAAACAATGGGAGAAGCTTGAATCTTTCAGTCTGAGGAATGCAGCACTGGAAATGTACATGAAAATGTGAAGAACTGGAATATTATAAAGTTCATCCTCAACAATTTTGCTGTAATGGTAGCTTTCCCTTTTTAGCTTCACTGTGATTCATTGACTAAATATGTGGCTTCAAATTATGGCCTTATTTAAACTAAACAGATATCCTGTGCTGATTTGGGCGACGTTCTCTTCTAGAATTTTATGACATTATTAAGTGGACAATGTTTGGTTTAATGCATATTAAAAATTAATTGGCTTAATGGAGACTTGAAAACACTTAGCAAATACTGTCAAAATTACCGTATAGAATTGGAATTTTATATTTTCTGTGTCTATTAACATTGTCTAAGCAAAAAGTAGAATTACAGATTGATGATAAATTGTGTAGCCCATTGCATTTCTTCTACAAAGTATTGCAGTAGTTACCTGAAGTGTTGCCCTACTTGGCGATTTAAGTGGCAAGTATAATCAGTCCTCCAGTGAGGGACCAACCAGTACAGCCCCATGTTCGCTTAGATTATTGTTTGGTAAGCCCAGTGGGGTTTTGGTTTATGTAAGCAAATGAAAGTGCTAATTGATAGGTAATATAAAAATAAATATGGCATTAGACTGTTACCTTCTAAGCTTGTTAACGTCAGTGCTATTAACAAATACACTGGTTGTAGAACTTGCAAAGGATGGGGTAGAAGAAAGCAACAAAATCCTGAAGAGCCGCTTTTGATTGGTTAGTCTTGCTTCCATTTTTCTAGACATGTTGGAATTACCCTTCTAGGATAGTTGAGTAAAGGTGACCTTTAACTTTATGTTTAAATTTGTCTAGCACTACTCCAGATTTACTTCTCTTCAATCTCCCTTGACATAAGTACCATTAAATTGTGTATGTTATACTGGCACAATGAAACCACTGTCTCAAGGGTGCAAACTGTATATCGCTGTATCCTTTAACACCCTAACGCCGTGCAGTTGTTGCCCCACTCATGCCCATAGAATTAATACAGTCTAATGTTTTATTTAAAAGGTTAGAATCAAAAGCTTTGCATGTCCAGCTTTTCTGACACTTTTGTCTCGCCCAGCTTGCCTGACACTGTGTTTGCATCTGTAAAGCAGGACTATGGTGAAAAATGATGCTTTGCTGTGTTTCGTAGATGCTGATGACTGTCCTGTACTATTTTAAGTGCTATGAAGATACATACTTGTGTTACAAAAGGCTTGTGAAAAGTGAAACATTTTAAGGAAAGCAGGAAGCAGTCTGAATGCAAAGTCTGAAATTACTTGATGTGCACTTAGTGCCAGCTCTGCCTCCCACTCACTAAATTCTCTAACACACAGCTTTGGTTTTTCCCATGCATTGGAAAGGGGCTTCTTTTAAGAAAGGGCATTGAAAGAAATTGAGGTAACTTTGCAGAATTTCCATCTACAGAAAGAACTCAACAGTGGTTGTTAGGCTCCTGTTTTGCATGCTGACCAGCATGGTTTCATTATTACCTTCTACTCTTGTATTTCTGCTTTTTCTTACAGTATTTTCTGCACCTGAATTCAGGCTTGTGCTTCCTTTATGAGCCGAATTACACTGAATAAATATTTCAATTGCTTAAAATTTTTCTGATTAATTAGAGATCATAAAATTAGAAGGAATCATTGCAATCGTTTGTTCAGACAGCTCTTGACATACATGAGAGGGTGGTACCTAATTAACTTCTGTAATGAAGAGTCACATCTGTAACTGGGGACTGGCTGATTTTCTAAAAAGAACTTCAGTAATCAGGCCTCATCATGACTGTCTGTTAAGGTTTTGTGGTGTCGTAGCCTTCTGCTGACATTTATGCCTTACATTAGCCTCAGTTTGTCTGGCTTTGAATTCCAGCCACTGGCTTGTGTTAGAGGTTCGTCCTTCAGACTGATGATTGTTACCAAACTCTAGTTCCCCGTGCAAGGACTTGAACTGATATCAGCCTCCTCCCTGTGTTTCTCATAAACAAAACTTTTGCAGTATTTTGCTGTAAGGGGTTATTGTCTAACAGATTATTTGTTGTTGCGGTTCTTATCTCAGCTTCTTAATTGAATTTCGAATATGTTCTAGATGCAGTGTTGGTCACGTACCTTCTGAGTACAAGGGTGATACGACTGCCTAACTAAATATTCATTCGGTGTTTGGGGGTTACATTGACTGTCATGCTTGTGGTGTTACATTAGAACACAATGTTTAAATGATTGCTCCCGATGGTTTTCAAGCCTGTTTCAGGGTGGCTCCCATTCTGTCCCTCTAGTATGGGTTGTTTCTTGGATAAATTTGAAGTTATGTATCTATAGCTGAAATTTGTTTAGCATTTGTTTTCTTCCTCCTATACTACTGAACTATATAATTGATCCAGTTTTTTGGTTACTTACTGCCTTCTCAACCACTCTGTGATACCTTCTTTATCGGTAATTCCTTCTTGTAGAACTGTCTTGAAAATGTTTACTTTGATGCCAGGAATCCAACTTCCCTAGAATCTAATCCTCCAGTTGCTTGATGATACCCTGTCCTTAGTCAAATACTGGGACTTGTTAGGTAACCAAATTATAATCTGTGTTCTTTTGCTTGTATGTTCTAATTTGTGGCTTGAATTGTTTAGTATGAAGTGGGAGGTCTGTCTCTTTTGGAGCAGTATTATCATGGAATAAATTTGATATCCTTTCTAAGAAAATCACAGGTAGTCAGAGACCATCAGGTTTTCCTCAAACTTTGTAATGACTAGATATTCTCATTCTGATTCTTGGATAGAAGAATTTAAGCATAATGTTATTTCTTCTGGGACTCATTTAGTGCATTTTCAGGTAAATAAACTGGAGGTAACAAAAGCAGAATTGGTTAAAAGAATTTAAGAGGAATTGGGTGCTACTCTTCCTTAAATGACTTTTAGAATTTAATATTTTTTTTCTTTGAAAAGCCTCATAATCAGTATTAAATGATTCAAAGTAGCATATCTTTTTTAAGTTGTTGAGTGAAACAGCAATCTTAAAGCTCAATGCTGTTGAAAACAAGCAAGTAGTGTCTGGATTTTGTATCTGGTTAAAACGGGGCAGTGTTACACTGACTGTCTTTCTGTTTGCTGCTGCTGTGACTGTGCACTGAAATCATGTTTCATCAAGTTCGTTCTTATCTTCCAAATCGTTCCTGTAAGCGATGGATGCCTGCTTGAACTTCCATCAAATTGTATGATGGCTGCATGATTTGAAAATCTGTATGTAGCATAAATACATTAAGGCTGATGTCTGCATGTTGCTTTCTCAGAAATCTGTTATCTTGAGAATGAGAGGTCTTTCTAGTTTTTCAGTCCTACACAGCTGAGCAGACACTATCAGCTATCGCATTGCTGCCTACTGTAATTGGCCAGGGGTTTTCACCAGTAGAGAAGAGGCCGTCGGTGTTCCGGTTTCCTCTTTGGCCAGTGTGATATGGGCGTCTTGAGCAACGTACCACGTGTATCTTGGTAGCCGAAATGAGATGAGGTTAGGAAATGTATATAAGAGATCAGCACCTAGGTTTAGCGCTTCTATGTGGCCAAAAAGTTGTGCCATGTATCTTAGGGTACTGTTTTGGCAAAAATGCTTGCTGAGGGGACTTCCTCTGTCATACCAGACTGTGTGTCTGAAACTAATTGCTGGGGGAAAAAAAAGGAAGTCTTCACAAGACTGTCTCCCTTGAACTGGCTGGCTAACTTGAGAGGAAAATAGTTGCTGTTGTTCTTTTTTTCTGTCTGCCCTCCAGATTCCTCTTCCCCATGAGCAGCAGCCTTCTGTGCATTCTGCTGTATGTTAAGGTGTTTGAGCTTCCATTGACAAAGAATTTACACTTGCATAATTACTTCAAAGTACTTCAGATTAATTAGCTGCTGGTCAGTGATAATTAGAGGAAATGGAGAGGGGACTTTGAGCTCACTGGTCCATCCTTCTGTATGACCAAGTTCTTGCAATAAGCTGCTCTTAATGAACAAAGAATGAAATTTAATGGGGAAAAAAAAAAACAAACAAAAAAAGGTTCTTGGAGGGATCATAGAGCTTGACCAGAGATGTGCTGTGGTTTGCCTTGCTGTCTGTGGCTTGCTCAGCCTTCCTTTTGATGAGTGGCCACTAAAAATGCTCCAGCTTGCGTAACAGCGTCTTCTGTAAACTTACTATTCAGAGTTCCCTTAAAGCACAGCTCTCTACTCTGAGGCTGCTCATGAGGCAGAACTATGTCATATGTTTCTGTGAAGTGATTCATTACTTGCAGTGGAAGTGGCAGCTAAATGCTTCCAACTCTACTGATTGTAATTTGAAATGATTGCTCTCTGTGGCCTTATGCAAGTTCCTGTGCCGTTGTTCAGCGGCAAAAAGCAACTTCATTGTCAGTTCTCTTTTTTTTTTTTAATATATATTCAGCATTTACATGTATAATTAGAACACTGTTCTTGAAACAAAAATTGAACTGATATTCTGGGTATGAAGTTTTACAGACTGTTAAAACAAAGGGGGTACTTCATTGTCCTCCTTTTACTACCTATTGATAAACTAATAAACAGTTGAACTAAAGCAATATGAGCAAACCCAGTCCTGGTGGTCTGTGTGTACTGAATTACGGTTGGGAGAAAAATCACCAGCAAAGGCACAGAATGTTACGAAGTCTGGAGGCTTTTGGACTTGGCAGTAAGAGGAGGTTGACTTCCCTGAGGCTGATGTTAGGTGGAAGTTAGATTGCTGGCCTGCATGGGGGTAGGGGGAAGGAGGAAAAAGCGATCCGAATGAATGATTTCTGGAGACTCACGCGTGAGGTTCCTGAAACCCAGCAAGGAAAGCGTCAATGTGACAGGTATAAAGGCTTGTGAATGAAGTGGGTTATTTGGGATCTTATTAGCTGACCTGAGAAGTAGTTGCAATAAGACCGATTTTACTTTATTACCTAAAATGGAAGATAAAAAGCATGTTCAAACCTTTCTGTAGCAAGGATGTGGTTCACTCAACTGAAATTAGCAGTCTCTTGTCTGGGTAAGTTATGCATGTTCAAGAAATCACTACGGTGTGCAGGGTTAGAGGGAGTTGACAGGAGTGTTTGCACTGTTCAGCTATAGGCCCTGTAAAGTCGAGTGGGGGTAAATACTGTACCTATCCCGTACCCCTCATGAAAAGAGATCAGCTGGGAGAAACAAAAAAAATGTGTGGATATCGGTGTCAGGACCGTTGTCTTCCTTGCAGCTGTGCACTGTCTTCTGCCGCAGTTCATGGCTGCTCTAAACAGGCACTGCTGGCTTGAGAAGTGATCAAACCCTGCTTCTACATCAAGCTGCTTTGCAGCTTTAAGGGAGGGTTTACGTGGGAGGATGAATAAATGTTTGTGGAGCCACACAGTGAAACGGGTCAGAGAAATTATCTGGGTTAAAACTAACCTGGGGAGACAAGGAAGTTTCAATTTGGACGTTTATCCCAGTTTAGTTTGCTTTGTGGCTGTATGAATGCTCGTGCTGCTGTAACAGGGAGGAAGGGCTGGCATGGGACTAGAAGGAAAAGTGGAAAAAGGGTAGATGCTGTGGCAGCTGGCTGAAATAATATGATGTGCATAAATGGTGCATTTGTTCTTTAATATAATCATTTCATTCTTATCTTCCAGAAAATAATACCTTGCCCTAATACCTCTTGTACACTTTTTTTTTAACATCTGACTTTTTTTCTTTTTTTCTCTTTTTTTAGACGATGGGCACTGCATATTAAGCAGGGGTGGAAGACTGAAGTCCATTTGGGGACAGAATGAGTTTAAAAGATGCTGACAGTGCAGTTTGCCAGGCAAAGGCAGCCTATAATCTTCATATTTACCCCCAGCTCTCAACAGAAAGTGCTCCCTGCTGCAAAGTGACAGCAACCAAGGACAGCACATCTTCAGATGTCATCAAGGACGTGATTAATATCTTAAACTTGGATGTCTCAAAACATTATGTGCTTGTGGAAGTAAAAGAATCGGGTGGTGAAGAATGGGTACTTGATATAAATGATTCTCCTGTTCATAGGGTTTTACTTTGGCCTCGTCGTGCTCAGGACGAGCATCCGCAAAAGGATGGGTACTACTTTCTTTTGCAAGAAAGGAACACTGATGGGACCATCAAATACGTCCAGATGCAGTTGCTTTCCAAGGAGACAGATGCTCGGCGACTGGTTGAAAGGGGCTTTCTTCCGTGGCATCAGGAGGACTTTGATGACTTGTGCAATCTCCCCAACTTAACGGAGACAACACTTCTAGAGAATCTCAAATGCCGCTTTCTGAAACACAAGATTTATACTTACGCAGGGAGTATTCTGATTGCAATTAACCCCTTCAAGTTCCTGCCCATTTATAACCCTAAATACGTCAAGATGTATGAGAATCATCAGCTTGGGAAGTTGGAGCCTCATATTTTTGCCATTGCTGATGTGGCTTATCACACAATGCTTAAAAAACACGTTAATCAGTGCATAGTTATATCAGGTGAAAGTGGGTCTGGGAAAACTCAAAGCACAAACTTCTTAATTCACTGCCTCACAGCACTGAGCCAGAAAGGGTACGCAAGTGGTGTGGAGAGAACTATTCTAGGAGCTGGACCAGTTCTGGAGGTAAATTTATGCTAAAATTGCATTCTGTGAAAAATATTTTGTGAAAACTTCAAGTAACTGCTGTCGAATACTGCTTTTGAGGGTCACCTGCTTGGTTTAGGCTTTAAATCTCACTGGGCTGCATTGGTGTTTGGCTGTGGTGCTTGACTGCTTCTAATTGATTTTCCTTAATTCATCCTTCCGTTCACTGAACTTCCTGTTGCTTTTAATTTATATTTGACTAAACTTTCCACCACTAAACACTAATATTCTGGGACAGAGGTTACCTGTGTTTCCATTTTTAAAGTTTTGATGGCATTTGAATCAAATTGTAAGTAAATGTTTTCATAAAAAGATTGTTCCACTGAAACATTAACTGCTTGGGGTAATCGTGCTTTTGTGTGTAAGCATGTCCTGCAGCATTTTATGAACTCGCTTTTTGAGGGAGTGAGTTCCTTTCTATGATTGTTTTGAAGAGAGCAACATTGTCAGTTGGGGAGAAAGTGACTGCTCTCCTTTCTAGCAGAAAGCAAAACTAGACACGTGAGAAGGGGTACAGCTTGGCTTGCGCGAGATAACGGCAGGACAAACTTAAACTGATCTTTCAGACTTTTACTCTCCCTTTTACACTCTCATCTGAAAGGAAAAACTGAAAGCTTGGGTGGGGATAGTTGTCACCCATAATAAAATCTTCCAACATCAAGAAGCTTGAACATGGCCATTGTAATTTTTTAGGTTTAAGTATTCTCAAATGTAACAGCACTTTCATTTAAAAAAAGTAAGCTTTTTTTTTAGCTTTTAGATAAAAATGTGAAAAAGCAATGGAGTTATAAATGTAACACATTTTCAAGTTTAAATGTGATTTGAAAGCTTTTCTGTAAAGAATGAGGAATATGTGCAAGTTCTTTTTTGCCTTACTTTCTGCTGCTTGAAAGAAGAAGTAAAATTGTTTGAGGTTTGTTGGTTGCTGGAGTTCAAGTTTGCAGTTCTAAACAGAAAACAGGAAGGGGTCACTGTGGAAAGCACTGTTTGATCAGCTGATCTTTCTGCCTCTGATAAAATTAACTGTTTCAGATCCTAGTCTGCTGGATGTGGTACAGCTGTGCCAGACCAGGTAGAGATGTAAAATCTTGTATTGTGGTTTGTCAGTTGAACGAGAAATGCGTGTATCCCTAGATTCAAAATTAAAATTAATAACTTTGCTGGGGTCACAGGTAGGTGTTGTGTATGTCCAGGAATGTTTAGGAGGGGGACGTTTGTGATTTCCTACAGGGAGATCAGTTGTCATAAGTACTGCAGGTCCTTCAGACTTCCACTAAGCATTTAGTAGTGCATTGCACGAGAAAAGTCTCGCTAGCTAGAAATATGATGACTGATTGAAAGCTCAGCTTGCAAAATTGCCAAATGGATTCCCACATGGCTGTTGGAGTACGATTGTCTAAAATGAGAGGCTCTCCTCTGAAATTCTCAGAGAAAGTTCTCGCTTCTTTGAGGGTGTTTTGTCAGTCACAAATTGATTCAGTGTAAACTTGTCCTCCCAAATATTGCAAAACCTAAAGGAGTTTATGACAACTAAATATAAAAATTGTAGGAACATTGGAATCCTAATGTCTTTCAGAATTGAATATATGTTTCTGTATTAAAAGTGTTATTCATTGACTTGAAATGATGGAGAAAGAAACATTTTTGAAACTTGCAGGGGATAAGATTTGTCCAGGCTGGAATAAATCACTGGGGTGCCTGTGGTTTTGTCAAACACTAAAGGTGGTGGGAATGTACTTCTCTGTTCACATAACTTCAGCAGACATCAAAAGTGGTGCTATGGTAGGATTAGAACGTAGAGAAGTAAAGTCAAGCTGTCCTACTTTGTGTGCAGCAGAGCGGATTCGGCTGACAGTGAAGCTTCCATGTTTCCCGATAAGGCTCTTGTGCAAGTCCGGTCACTAAGTGTAATTTTAAAAAACCAAGTCAAGTCTTGGTCTCGGGGAGGAATTCAGGGAAAGCTTACTCTGCTCTGTGGAAGTTATACTGACGACAAAATCTTCTGTTCCAGTTGGTCATTTCTAAATCCGAATGTGGTGACTCATTTGGGTTTTTACTTAAGGGAACTAAAGTGATACAAGGGAATTTTTCTCAAATGGATGTTTCAGGGGTTTTTTTGCATGAACGGTTTTGTAGTGTGCCTAAACTATTTGAGAATGTTCTATTTAATGTTGGGTTTGAGTCCTCATGAAAGGTGAAAATGTACTCCCGACTGAAGTCTGTTTCCCTGACTTTTGTGATGTAGAAGTTGGTTGCATTTTGGCTCAGAACTTCCCCTTTTTAGTGACCTCTTATTTTCCTGATGCCTAAGTAAAATGTGTGTTTATAGGCTGACCTTTTGTAAAAGTTCAAGGAGTTAAAGTGAACATTTCTAGCACAGAGAGGTGAGCACTATTGGTGTGTTATGAAAGTGAATTTCTAATTTTATCATCACATACTTGGTGAACTTGGAGACGTAGTTCTTACCGAATCCTGCTTCTGTGTTGGGTAACTAATGTCTATTCAAGTCTGTTAGTAATTTGCAGTTAAACATTAATATTTTAGTTCCTTGTTCACAATTTTTAGACTTTGAAGAACGGAGTTATAGCTGTACCATGAAAGGAGATTTGACCTTAAATGTTGCTTGACATTGCCTTCTCAAACATCTGAGAAATTAAATACATGATACTGAGACAGCATAGTTAAAAATTAAAATATTTAATTATTTAACACAATTTAACAATATTTAATTATTTAACACAATTGCTGTCACATGCGCTAGTGAAAGGAAAGCTGGTCACGGGTTAGTCTCTGATCCTCAGATGCTTCTTGCTCAACTTTGGTGTCAGGGTCTGAGCTGTTCATAAGATTCCTTGTTGGGGTTCTAATAAGCAGCGGTAACTTGCACTACCGATTGCTTTTGGCACTGCTTGCAGCTTTCTAGGGAAAAAGAGTCGGAAAGGCTGGCTGCTTCCCTGGGACAGTGATGCTTCAGCACAGCCTAAAGCCGTGTTTTGTGCTGGTTTTTGTCACTTCAGGAGACACACAGTTGCCGTAGCTGTATAGGATTTGCTCTCAGATTTTTTTTTTCTTTCATTGTTTCTCCAGGCTAGTGTAGATCATCTCTAGCGAAGAGCAATTTCTTTAAAACTGGTAGGAAGATAAAGATAGGCTCTGTTTTAAGATACTCCTGACTTTTTCATCCTCATCTAAATGTAGTGATTAAAGTATAGTTCCGTGACTTGGAGGTTTGCTTTCCTGTATTAACTGTCCGGTTCAGTTTACTTGTGGTGGAAGTCCTAAGAAGGGATTTACATTTTGGGGAAGGGAACTATTACTGGGGTCAGATTTGGAATAGTGAATCAACCCTTTGTTTATTTTATAGTCTTGAACAAGAGAATTAAGCCTTTCCATACACACTGAAGAAGTTTCCAAGAAATTTGTATTTCGCTTTCAGGGAAAAATGTCTTAAAATGCATGTTTTGGGTATAAAATGCACAGTGTGCAATCTAAGCTTCTGAACTTATTTTGGAGACCGAAAGTTAACTTACCAGATTTTTCAAGCCAATTAATTTAGTAAAGTGGCAGAAAACTGAGCAAGGGGACGGGAGCATGTGGTGAGGGACGTAGTAAGAGGGAATTGGAGCTTCCTCTTCTGGCAGCAAAGCTCCTGTTGGCTTGCTGGGTGTTGTTCAATGTAACCCTTGGAATCCTGGTCCGTTACAGAAGTTATTTTCTTGCTGTGCTGACAGTTTATTTCCCTTTGAAATGGAAGCTGAGGAGAGGCAGGACAGATGGAAATACTGGGCTTGTCATAACTTTTTCAAGTATTATTTTGAAACGGATTGCTTATTTCCGTTTGGATATGTTCTTGAAGATTTCTTAGTAGCACTGAACCATTCTTTCAAAAGAATTAAGGCCCAAATGTCCAACAGGAGGCATTCATTAAGTGGCGTTCTAAAAAAGGCAGCTGTAAATAGGAATGGATTAATATTGACAGCACAATTGGGTGGGTGGGGGGATAAGGTTTTCTAGAACTTCGCGTATTGAAAAGCTTGTTAAATTTCATGGTAGAAAGTAAACTTTTATGCTTTACCATTCTGTGGAAAACAGAGTAGAGCAATTTGCTGTCAGCTCTGTTTTCTTTATTACAGTCCCATTGTGCTTGTGGTTTTGGTATAAGATGGACTTAAGCTGAGTGGTGCTTCAACTCTGGTTTTCATTTGTATTTGCCGTAAAAGTCTGCATATATATATTTAGTGGGTGTAGTCTGTTCTATTTAAGGGAGAGTAGTTGTTTTGAGGCTATTATCTGCCTGTGTTTGTTTTAAGAATCATAATCAGAGGAGGAATGGAACTTCCTTTTTCCATTTGGTTGGATGTTACTAGCTTTTTTGGGAGCAATGTGTTGTTGCATACTTTTCCCTCCTGCACACGTCTCTTGGGGAAAAATCCCCTTGTCCTTTATACAACCTTACCGTAGTGGATTGCTGAGACTTCCCCAGGACATCGTACAGCATGCAGAGTTGCAGAATTACCCTGAACACTGCCACTGCTGTGTTGATGAGTGGGTATTTTGCAGCATGTTTGTGGAGACCACTGCTAAACTGGGTTCAACTCTGAAGCAGTCATTTCCTCTTCCAGGGTGTGTAACTTGAGTCTTCGATGTCATTTGGCATGTTAAAAGGTCGGTCTGTGCAGTGATGGTTCTGCCATGCACCAGAGTGGTTTACATAGAAACTCTGATAGCTTTTCCAGATTTTGGCAACTTTTATGAAAGAATTAAATGAGATTTTTAGTTGTGTTCCTGAGGTAAATGATAGGAGGATGTATGTGGTTCAGGGTTTTCTTTTTACAACAAATAAAAGGAGAACTTGGCATTTTTCTGAGTACTTTTGAAGCTGTCACTGTTGTAGGAGTTTTGAGTAGCAGACTCCAGTTTATGCCTCTTGCATTCCAAGGTAAGAGGATGGGTTGGATGACTTCCTGACTCCCGGAATAGGCTATCCCAGCTCTGGTTCCTGCTGGCCTTGGTCTGCTGTTTTTGACTCACCCTTTTTATATATAGCTGGTGTTCTGCATTGGAGAGATTTAGGTTTAGTTTTTCGGTTTTATTTGTCTCCTCATGGACTCACAAGGGAAAACAGTAAATGGGTTTGGTTATATAAATGATTATTTCTCTTAAGCTGAAATTGTTTCTTGACCCTTCACATCTTCTGAATTTATTTTGTAAAGGCTTAAGTGGTTCTCTAAAGGCAAACCAGGGAGATATTTCAGTGGAATTTGAGCTTTGTATAGAGTACCTGGCTACAATGATCTGCAAAAGATGCTTTCCATGCAGAGCAATGGCTAGGTGGTATGGGAGCTTAATTCTTATCTGTAATCCTTTTTTTTTTGGTAGGATAAAGCTACAGTAGGGTAAAGATATTTGACTGCTCAATACCAAAAATTTTTGCACTTTCCTGATTTGAGGCAATATGTTGAAAAATATGGTACCAGTGATTAGAGTTTAATGTTATAAAAAGCAAGTTCCCCACTCAAAATGTTAAGCGATTTGGAATGTTCTTTAAAAAGTTGTAGATGTTAAAGGCTCTTATGAGAAAACCATTCAGCACATGAAAACTTTCCTAAAAACTGATAATATTAGATCAGCTTTTAAGAATTTGCTGTATGCTTTGGCTAAATACCAGACACATGAGATCATAAGAGCCTTTAGTTTTAAACTGTATTCATTGCTTACATGAGTAATCACTAAGAAAAATTTTTCAGGAAGCCTGGGTTATGGGATTTCTTAACTCTTATCATGCCAAAATAGTTACTATTAAAAAATAACGTGGCAAATTTAGCTATAGTGTGTTCTGGTTTCTTGAATAAAACTAGCAAACTGATGTTAGAAAGTTAGAAAACTTTCTAAAAAGAAGTTTTTCCAGGATCAGTTTGCAAGCCCGCTTCTGCAGCCTGGCAAAGTTCACTACAGCAGATTTCTTGATACGCTGAATGGGAAGCTGGATGGTGTTCTTCAGAGCCGCTGTTGGTGGGAGAGAAATAGGGGTTTTGATTTACGAAGCAGACTGTTTGCTGTGCTGAAGTTACTGACCTTCCACTTTTGGTTTGGTGTCATTTGGTAACTGTAAAGAGTTGACTTGGATTTTATGCAGACATTAATGTGCATGTGTATGCAAAATGGGCTCTAAAAACCAAATCTGGGTGATAACTTGTTGGATAGTAGCTACAGAAAGATATTGATGACTCTGGTCAATGCTTGCTTTGAAAAATCTGAGTGGGGATGCTGTTTGCATTATAACACATGTAGCGTGATCTCTAGAAGGCTGAACTCAGCCCCAGCCATCTGTGAGCCCTGCTGGACACAAACCCTCTCTCTTTAGAAACCTGTTGAGTTTTCTGAAGTTACAGCAGAATCGCCCTGTGGGTTTTCCCCCTGTGCAGGAGGAGCTCCTTGAGCTTATTCCCTTAGGTCAGAAATAACGGTTGTCTGAAGAATTGTGGAAATCCTCCCAGTTTGTAAGAAGTTTCTCGGATTCTCTGAACACCAGGCAGCTGGCAGTAGGAATTGAGAACCAGTTTTGGAAACAGCGATCCAGGTGTCACACTGCAGTGCAGCTGCAACCCTTAAGGTAGTTTGGGGGAAAAAAAAAAAAAGCAGAGAGGGAAGAGTTTTAATATGCAGACAATTTGACTGTCATGAAAACAGTCCTCCCCTAGGATGTACACGGTAACTGGGCAGCTCTGTGTATAAGCAGTTGGCTCTGTTGTGTACAGTGCGCACGTCCATCATTCTCCGGATGTGTGAGTGTGTGTGCGGAGGAAGAGGGTGGCATTTTTGTGAAATCATTCCATGAATGTTCTATATTAGGGGAGGCGGATTTCCTAATGGAGGCCTTAATAGCTTGGAGCTTTAAGAGGAAATATCTGTGGCAGGAATTGCTGGTGATAGTCTGCACCGAGCAGTGTGTTTTTCTAAACAATTGCGTTTTACACAGGGTTTCTTTTATATGCTGGATTGCCTCGTGCATGTTAGCAGGACGACATATTTCTCTTAACCTAAGAACACATGCTTAACAGTTGATAAAGTTAAGGACATTCCCAAGAATGAATTCTACTGGACCTTTAGGTGTAGTAAATTATCTTCATAGTTCTGAAGCGTGGCTCAGGCAGAGGACATTCTGTGTGATGTGTGTACTAGCAACTATCAGAGGGCTCATGATCCAGGCAGAAGTATAAAAGATGCACGATGAGGATTTGTGCCACACCTGATTTTTTCCCCTTTCCTAACACCTTGCAATGAAACTCCATTTTTCGGTGTAGCGTTTGGAGTTAGCTGGCCAGTGGGTGTGACGTGGTTCTATAAACCAAAGATGGTTTTTTTTTGTTGCCTTCCTGTTTTTTGAATACACAACTTTGAAAATCGATGGGCTAACTTTATGAATGAGATCTTAATGTTCTGTTCTCACTTAGAGAAAAACTGTGTTTATTGTGAGATTTTTGAGTGGGAGCAGTACGTTGGGGAGTAGGACGTAGTTTGTGGCTTTTCTATGGGAGAGGCAATTTCAGGGTAGTTGTGCTGCTGTCTTCCTACTGAATGTCCTCTCTAAGGTCATAATTGTTAGTGATTGGGGCAGATTTATGCTCTTTAGCTGTGATAACCCCTCCTGTACTCTTAGAAATATCTAAATCTGTTATTCACTTTCCACAGTCCCTCAAATATTGTTGCGTGAGGCAAATAATACATGTATATAGGTCCATGAGGCACAGCGGAGGCTTCCTAAGCCGTCGTTTTGGTATCTGTAGGCTGCCAGTTCCATAGTAGTTCGAGTTTATACTGCAAGCTAGCAGGGGGCTGAACAATGAACAGGAGAGCTTGAAAAGTTTATGTTGGCATAGTTCATTTAATTGAAAACTAACTCATTTTGCTTTATTACAGGCATTTGGAAACGCAAAAACAGCCCATAACAATAACTCCAGTCGGTTTGGAAAGTTTATTCAAGTCAACTATTTAGAGAATGGTATTGTCCGAGGGTAAGTACAGTGTGAGGTTCTTCTGAGGCTGATCTCTGTGCTTCGGGAATTGGTGAAGAATCTGTTGTGTATAAAATGTCTTACTGAGGCTCTTTTCATGTGAGAAGAGCTTCCCGCTGTGGAGTTTTCAAGATTCCCGAACTCAGCTTTGTGGAATCATCACGTGATGCGTAATAGTCTTACCTTGCTGTACAACCACACCAGGTTAAAAATTTGGCTGCTGCTGCATCTTTACCTTCATGCTAGATGAAGGCTTTTTTCATAACACTCATTGTCCTCTCTGTTTTGCAATTAAAAGCAGAAGATCTGAATTTTTAAGAGGAGTTGCAGAGAAGTGAAATAGATTTGAGGAAGCCATTTTAAGGAAACAATTTAACGACCAGTTAGAGATAAAGAAGACTATGGAATTATGGTTTTACTTGACCTAATTGAAATTGCATACTTCTATCTGAAGGTCAAACATGAAATATTCTATACTTGCATTTAGTTTTTAAATATATCATAGTCACAGCTGACTCTTAGAATTGTATTTATATTTTTCACCCCATAGTAGATGCTATAATCTCTTACTTGTGTAGTTCCTTATTATTAAGCAAAGGTTATGTGTTGCTTTTAGTAGTGAGCACTTCAAGTTAAGAATTTTGTCCAAAAATTTTCTGTGATATTAGTAATTTGTGTGCAAATACCTGTGTAGTTACTTGTCTAATATCATGCCATAAAATCATTTCTTTCAGATCTTGCTTTGTAAAATGCATCTTAAAATTTTTAATGCTTGTGTCTGCAAAATTCACAGCAGCGTGTCCCACGTGTTGTCAAGATGTACCTGTGCTAGTTTCGGCGCAATCCCGTAACACATAATATTGGTACAGAATTGTGCCTGAAGCTGCAGCTCGCTGCACTGCGGTGTGTCACTAGCGATCACTGACTTGTGCTCCAGCGTGTCTTTCCTTTGAGTCTTCTTCATGCTTGCAGTTCTCAAAATGGTAATAGCATAGATGACTGGGAACTCTGTACCACGTTTGCTTTCAGTGTTGTTCTGAACGGAATTGGCACCTTTTCAGATGAAGTGGCACTAGCTCAGGAGATTGGTACAACTCAAATACATTTGTTTGGTCTTCAGCATGAGAAAAGCTGCTCAAACTTTGGCCTCATTCATTGTATCCCATGTCAAGGAGTTTAGATTATCATTTAGGAGATTACTTTATCAAACTGTAAGGAGCTTTCTGTCTGTCTGTCTCCCAATTTAGGCTGACATATATACTGTCATAAAAATGTAGCAAATTTACTAGATTGAGATCAGATAGTTATCTAGTATATTTTTGGGGTCTTGTAGTCCTAGCATTCCTTGTCAGGTAACTGTTAATCTCAGTAGATAAAATACTGTTAGCACTCTCCATATCTTGTATCTGCTTACAATTTTTCATCAGCAGTTTTCTAGCTTTGTCTGGCTTTTTCCAGTTATGTCTACTAAAACCAAGCACTGAAGATAGGTATTTCTTAGGTATTTCTCTTTGTTCCATATACAGTTCAATGTACTGAATTTTTTTGATTTAGATTTAAGACTAAGCTATTTTCTTGCATATTTTTGCGCACATTTCATTATTTGAACTGTCTAGGCAGTTGCTGTCTGATGTTTTGTGAGGTCTTGTCTTTTGCCCTCATGCCTTTTTCATTTTTTTGTGGTTCTTTAGGGCTGTTGTTGAAAAATACCTGCTTGAAAAATCTCGTCTAGTTTCTCAAGAAAAAGATGAAAGGTAAGAGGTTAATACAGTTTACTAACACAATTATGATGAGTACAAGAGTTTAAGAGCATCTAAATTATATAGAATAAACGAAAAATCCTTCTATTTTCATGAGAGAAATATATTGACTTTGTAGGAACTACCATGTCTTTTATTATTTGCTACTTGGAGTCAATGAGGAAGAGCGTAAAGAATTTCACCTCAAGCAACCCGAAGATTATTTCTACCTCAACCAGGTATGAACCAACGCGTTGACAACTGTCATCTGTCTGTTGTGTTAAAGATGGAGAGCAGAATAGATCATACTTGTTTTCTTGTGGTGTTTTGGCTTTGTTTTTTGCCTTTAATTTTTGATTTCTCTTCACAGCATAACTTGAAAATTGAAGATGAGGAAGATCTCCGACATGACTTTGAAAGATTAAAACAAGCCATGGAAATGGTTGGCTTCCTTTCAGCAACAAAAAAACAGTAAGTAGAATCCTTTAAGCTTCTGTTACTGACAGCTAGTTAATGTTCATGAGTTGCAGTAAGCTGTGTATGTGTTGGGATCACATTTAGTCCAGTAGGAAGCAAGGAGAGCTGATTTGAGGGCTTACAGACAAATCCTTGAAGTAGAATTAATCTCTAACTTGTTATGATGAGCTCGTAAGAAAGACTCTTTAAAAATTCAATTTTTCTTCCTTAGGATTTTTTCAGTACTTTCAGCTATTCTTTATTTGGGCAACGTTACGTACAAGAAGAAAGCTACAGGTCGTGATGAAGGGTTGGAAGTGGGACCTCCTGAAGTGTTGGACATTCTTTCCCAGCTTTTGAAAGTAGAGTATTTCTCTTGAGCTCTCACGTTTGATACACCTTTTTGTCGTGCTCTACCTCAGCATTTTACTTCAGTATCTTGTTGCCCAGTTTGCTGTATCCAGATCTGGTTTATGGTACTTCCACAACATTTACCTTATGGGAGGGGAAATGGATGAGATTGGTGAAATTATTGGGTTAGGGATGGAATATAGCCCGTAGCATGGAAACAGGATTTGTTTACTCACTGGTCATAGAGCTAAGCAGCAATAAATTTAGTGGAGATGTGTTCTTCGCCACCATAGGGAAACATCTGAGTGAATCTAAACTGAGAATAATGGAAAGAAGTTGAAGAACTTGTAAAGCTATTGATGACTCATAAACATAGCTGTTGTTAAAGAGGTTGGGCTTCTCCGAGGAAATTGTATGTCCGCTGTTGCTATCGGATTACTTATTGGGGACTTTGAGGGTGACATTAACTCTTGTTCTTGCTTGTTTTGAAGGTTAAACGAGAAATTCTAGTAGAAGTGCTAACAAAAAGAAAAACTGTGACTGCTAACGATAAGCTTATTTTGCCATATAGTCTCAATGAGGTGAGTAAACGAACACTAGCAGAATGATGTTAAATAACTGAAACTTGCTTTTTTGGATAAAGCAAGCTAATGTGGTACACTTTTACGTTTAGCGAGGGATGTTTGGAAAGTTAGACATTAGTGTTAAAGGAAAAGTTTGGTTTTATTTGTCTCTGCTAGGTTTGTAACCTTTGAGGGACACTGGTCTGAAACAGAAATGCTTTTTTAAAACAAAGTTCTGAACATTGTTTCATCTGCAGGCAATAACAGCTCGTGATTCAATGGCAAAGTCCTTATACAGTGCTCTGTTTGATTGGATTGTTCTGCGAATTAATCATGCACTTCTTAATAAGAAGGACATGGAGGAATCTGTTACAGTAAGTTTCTCACAAAAACAAGTCTTTGTTTTTCTCACAAAACCACGTTGTGTATTTAGAGCTGACAGGCAATGCTATAGATGACATGTTCAGATATCTGGGATAAATTTTGATTCTTCTGAAGTCCATGGTGAATTTCTTGGTAATATTTAATGGTCTCTGTTTTCACCAGAGACATAACTGTTAAGTATTCATCATCTATTAGCATACACTAAAGTGCTTTTTGTAATGGTTAGCTGTTGGCGGTTGAGTTGCTGCAGGACAGACTGCTTAACTACATTTCCTCATCTTCTTTTAGTGTTTGTCCATTGGTGTACTTGATATTTTTGGATTTGAAGACTTTGAAACCAACAGCTTTGAACAGTTCTGTATAAATTATGCAAATGAGCAGCTGCAGTATTATTTCAATCAGCATATTTTCAAATTGGAACAGGTAAGAAATTAGAGTTGCTGAAACAAAACCTTTTTTTTTATCAAGTGCTTATATATTATCAACCTTAGCCACTACTCTGCAAAACCCCATGGCATAATTTTTGTAATTGCTTGAATATATTTCCTAAAGTCTCATTTTTTCATTTCGTGTTTTGTTATCACTTGTTATTGTGTAACAGTTGTAGCTTTGCTGTATTTAGTGCTCTACAAATGCTAATGATAGCGGGGTCTTTCTTCAGAGGGCTGGCGTTACGTTTCTGCTTGACTGCAAGAAACTAAAAAGACATTGAGACAATAATCCCAGACAGAAGTCAGATGAAACTGTAAACTTTGAGATTGAAAGTCTGTAGGTGAGGTGTTTGTTTCAGGGGGGTTTTGGGTGGGTTTTTTTGGTGGGGTTTTGTTCTTTTTGGAGATGAGGTGTTTGTTTCAGGTTTTTGTTTTGTTTTAATGGTGGTTTTTGGTCAGTTTGTAAATATTTAATAACCAGTCTTTGTTGCTTCTTCCACCTGACTGCATTTGGGAGATAGAACTGTATGTTGATATTGGCAGGAGTTCTGAAATCCTGGTACTGCTGGTGTGTGTTAATTTACTTGTTTGCAGATGGTATCATCTTACAGAGCACTTCGAGTGCTGCAGGATCTTGTTTCCAGGCGCAGGTTTGGGGTTTTTTTTTTGCTCTAGACTTGGATTTTTTTCTCGTTTGTGCTAAAGTGTTGTTCTCAGGTCACTCTGCTGAAAGAAAGAAGTCATTCTGCAGTGTGTAGATAGCTTTAAACAAGCATTTTAGAGAGAAGAAAATTACCAAACATACAAACTTGGTATGTAAACATAATGTTGATGTCCCTGTTTTGTAACTTAAGACAGAAGTGGCTTTCCAGGAGTAAATAGTTACATTGTTTTATTTTTTCTAATGCCGTTTTTCCAAATAAGCTTAATCCTTGAATGACCCATTTCCTGTATCTCTTGCAGCATGAGGGCCCTCGGGGGGATCTCGATATCTTTTTAAAGAAAGAGGTTTTTGTCCCTGGAAAAGGGCATTTCAGTTCTGTAATGTGGCGTGCACACTGAGCAGCCTGTCATTAGGCAGACTGAATTCTACCTACTTAAAAACAATCCAGTTCTTATCATCATTGTCGTCATCATATAGAACAGTGAGAGGTGCTCTTTGTCTTTTGTTAAACGTTAAACTGATTTAGTTAATTTTCTGTGCAATATCTTTTTTTACATTAGTATCTTATCAATAGGGGTTTATTTCTGTGGGCATTTACAGCATTAAGAAAACCTGGTATTTTGGTTCCGTATCTTAATGGCAAGCTTGCCCTGTCAAGCATTTGGTGCGTTGTCATTTCAGCAGAAGAGCTTTGTGCTCTCCTGTCAGAGAGCTCCAAGTTTTCTGAACCAAAGCGATACGCGTTGCTTCCTTAGGGAAGTTCTGCTGTTGATGTTGTGTAGGGTTTAGCTGCCTGTTTTGAAACTGCTGTTGTTTCGTCTGACAGGGCAGTTTGGAAATTCTGGAGCTTGATATTAAATATTTGTCATTTCCCGTAGTAGAACAACTATGGCAGAGAAAAATAGAGTTAAATTTCTCCAATATACGTCTGCGGAGGGTTTTAACGTAACGATGTACATGCAATGTCTAACTCCACGTTCATAGGCTGCCAATTGCTGGGAAGGCACAGCAAAACATTCTTTCCACTGTTTTGGTTTTTAAATAGTTTTACCCCAAGCATCCGCTGTTGAGTCACTTGCCTAGGTGGACCTTTGAGCTCACCCAATATGCCTGCTGTTCTCTTCTTATTTATAAATTTTCCTTATTTTTGTTTCTGCTGCCTGAACTAACAAACTCAACTTGCCATAGCTGTTCAAGGATGTCTTTTCAGCACTTAGACCACAGGACATTAAAGGTCAGGGCACTGTACTGATGAGGGAATTTTCTTGAGCTACACAGGAGGAATATAAGAGTGAAGGGATCACTTGGCACAATATTGACTATACTGATAATGTGGCCTGCATTCACTTAATCAGCAAGAAGCCCACTGGCCTCTTCTATCTTCTGGATGAAGAAAGCAAGTAAGCAACAAACATCTTCTGAAAAAAAATGTGTGGCAGGGAGGAGGGAAGGACTGTGCAAGGGAACAGGAATACAGCACTTTAAAAAGGAGAGGAATGTTGTGGGAAGCAAAGGGTCGTCTTATGACTATGATCTGCACCCTAGTTTGCTTCTAATGACTCCAATATGGTGGTGATTTTAATTGATGCTAAAATTGAACTTTGGCTTAAGCAAACATAGAAACTTTCACCTTTGTGTTTTACCACGGAATTACAAGTAAAGTAAAATGCATGTGTGTAAGTCTTTGGAACATTAAGTAGCAAATGTGGTAAATAGTTAATGTGGTGCTAACTAGACGTGGCTGGTGAAGTGGGAGGAAACACTGATGTGCACTTGAAAACTCTGAATATTCTGCTGTATGTGGAGATGTTTGATTTTGGTCCAGAAATTAATCCCACCTCTAAGATTCGAAGCAGGTGTGTAAGTCTCAATTAAAGGGTAGAGATCTTGGAGAATACGATACTTTCCGCAAGGATCAATAGGTGTTCTTCACTCTGTCACCTTGCACCTCAGTAAATGTATTTGGAAAATAGCTGACATCTTTTGTTTTGTATTCCTAGTTTTCCGCATGCCACCAACCAAACTCTACTTGCAAAATTCAAACAGCAGCATGAGGAGAACAAGTTTTTTGTTGGAACCCCAGTGATGGAGCCTGCTTTTATTATTCGACACTTTGCCGGGAAAGTTAAATACCAGATAAAAGTAGGTGATAGATCTGATGGCCGCAAAAAAAAAAGTATTCCTTACCTCGCTGATAGTTTTTGTCAGGGTATGGAAAATTTGCTGGGAGTGGGCTGGATCAGATGTGTCCTCAGATGTACTTTAGATTTTTTTTTTCTTGGTGGTGGTGTAGACTGGAGGATAATGCTCACTATAGTGGGAACTATTTAGAATAACGAATTCTTCTGGATAATAATTAATATCTTGGGTCAAAACACAGCTTTCCTGAGGGCTTGTGGTTCAATGTCCCTGTTCTGCAGGATTTCAGAGAGAAAAATATGGATTACATGAGACCAGATATTGTTGCTTTGCTACGAAGCAGTGACAGCGCTTACGTTCGGGAGCTGATCGGAATGGACCCCGTAGCTGTGTTCCGTTGGGCAGTTCTGCGAGCAGCTATTCGAGCGATGGCTGTCTTTGCAGAAGCTGGGCGCCAGAGAGCTCAGAAAACTGCAGGTATGGTGTGAAAAAAGGGTCTGGAAACGCTTTCAAATACTGTGGAGTTGGTTAGTGCGTGTGGACAGAACTATCAGACTGCTGACAGAACCTTGTCATCCAGATGCGATCTTAGGTTGGTCCTAAGAGCTAAACTGACTTGTGAAAATGGCTTACCATTCCCACACTGAGGAGTTGTCAGTGTTTTATCTGAGATCATTCAAACTGTGTCCTCCAGTAATTGTACCATTTCCAGTAGGCTGTGCCAAATTTGAAGTCCTATTTGTAAAAGCTGGGGGAGATACTACTAGTTCTAATATGCGTGCTTGTTGTATTGCTGGTTTTGATTTTCTCAGACCTCCCTGAAGTTTCAAATAAGTATTCGGGATTAAATACTATTTTTGAAAAGCTTTTCTGAGCAGCTGCAATTTACCTTCTGGTAGTAGGGAGTTTGAGAAACAAAGTGGTCTCGCTCGATAGCTAAAGTACTAGACAAAAACTCCAGGCCCTTGGATACGTATTCTACTTGCTGCAGTTGGTGGGGTTTTTTGTTTGTTATGCTCATGTCTTTGTCAAAATGCAACTTGTTGATTATTTCGTAACAGGAGTGGTACGTCAAGGACCCAGAGTTCCCCTTGGAGAGCTCCAGAGATCAAATACACCAGTAGAAAAAGTTTATCGGTGAGAAACACATACTTAACCCGTATGAGGGAAAAGACCTGAATTGCCAAGTCGTGCTTTCATATATCAAATGTCAACTAGATTTTTCCACAAGGATAGCAAGTTTTATTTCTACTGTCTTGTTTTGTTTAGCCTTTTTAATACTATCAAAACAATACTCTAGCTTATTTTATGTAAGACCCAGTGCTACCAAATGTCGGTGACGGCCTCAGTTCCGTTAACAACTGGGGTTTTGAGTTCTCTGTCTGTGCCTTGTACACACTGCGTTTAGCATCGTGTGTTCCTCTGCAGCCAGTCTGTGTCACTGAAGGACTCGTAGGAGCACTTGTGCTATTTGCAGCCTTCTGACATGATTAGGAGGCAGGGCAAGTCCTGCAGCACTGCCTCCACACGCTGCTCTATATAGGCATATTTGCCTCTCTATGGAGTATTTAGGTTTTATACATGTTCCTTTTGCAGCTGCTCAGTGCTTGATTTCTCATTTGATTGTTCTGAGGATTTCGATATAAATGCTTTTGAAGACATCATTTCTTTTTATGAAAACAAGAAGTAAGTAGAAATAGGCCTGCGCTTACAGGCCAGGGAGGCACATTCCTGTACAGACTGACCTTCTGAGCTTGCTCTGTGTAAAAGCGAAGCCATGAATGCACCTAAAGTAGTGACTTCGTGCTGCTTCGTAACTGCTTCATCCTGGACAGTCTGTCACTTGTGGCAATTAAGAACTAAAGATACAATTCAGGTGAAAGGATTGGACGTAGCGTAACCTGTTTCCCTGGGATATTTTAAACCAAAATCTTGATATTCAAAAATATTCAGCGGTACCAAGGGAAGCAAGCAACTGTCTGTAATAATGTTGCTGCCTCAGCGAGCAGCTCAGAGTGGTGATAGCTTCTAACAGTCAGAAGTGATTCTTAACGCTTCTGTTATTTTTGGTTTGTGCCTCTCTGGAGAGTAAAGAAGGTAAGTTCTGTGCCAAGACACAACACTTCACAAGCACGGTGCATGCTTAAAATAATGGAATCTGCCACGAATTAGGGACCATCCCAGGCTTACTTTGAAAAGGTAAACATGTGAGTAAGTTTGAAATGGAAATGAAAAACAAAATTTCATCAAGTATTTCTGTAATAGCTACTTTTTACTTACTCTTCTGGTGTAAGTCTGCTTAAGCAGCCTCATTGTAGTACTTAAATCTATATAAAAAAAAATTACTGCTTGATTATGAAGAAGCTTTTATCTGTCTGAAAAGGCTACTTAGCTTAACAAAAAAGGTTCCTTGCCCATTAAGGACATCTTGCTAAATTTCCCTCTGTTTTCTGAATTGACGGCTCAAGAATTTACATTGAAAGGTAGAATTAGAGATTAAGTTTAGTATAAGGCCCTGGTAATGAAATTTTAGGGCACTGACAGAGTAGAAAGTGCTGACTTGACATCAGAATCATTCATGCTTAGGAAAAAGTAGTCTGGGATTGACCTGCTACTGTTTGGAGCACACTTGGTGATGGGGTCTCTTGGGTTTTTAACTCCCTTTTTCCACCTCTCTCATGGCTGTGTATCTTTGTTTGCCATCTTTGTTTTGCTGTGAATCATTTTAGAGACATGCATGAACAAATCATCGCAAGTATTAAAGGACTTCCATGGCAGGGTGATGATCCCTGTAAGCTGCTTCGGTCACTCAGTCGGCTTCAACACCGCTCCCACTTCATGTGAGTTCTGGTGCTCTAGGTATTGCTTTGGAAGTGCAACAGTAACCAAGCAGTTATTCTAGTCCATAAAAAAATATACTTGTCCCAAGTTTGTCTTCTGCAAAAAACTGAACAAGACAGTTAAGTATAAAATAATTCCTTCTAAAAAATATAAAGGCTATAGAGAATGCTTTGTTACTTCATTGCATTAGCTGAAACGTAAACCTACTTGTCATGGAAACTTGCTTTAAAACCCAAGTGTGTAGTATAGGCTTGTTGTTGCAAAATGTTGGGTACTGAAACCTCTCACAGGTTATAACCAATGGTTTCCTGAAATTCAGGGTGCTGATGCTGGGTATGCTCCTGGGTTAAGACTCTTCACACGTGCACACCTCTGCACGTGTAAGATGATCAGTCTGTGGCCCAACGTACAATAAATAAATGTGACGTGGGTGGCATGGCGTTGGAGCATGCCTTACATCGTGGAGCTAACACGCTTGGAACTAGGAGGCTGTGAACTACAGCCTTGTTTCCGAGAGCTTCCGCTTCTAGTCACTGTCTGGGTGTGGATGAGAGCAATGCCAGGAGGTTCTGGGGATGATTCAGACATCTCAGAATTTGTAAGTGGAGCCTGAGGCCCGTGTTGTCCTTCTGTGAGCAGTTAAATACTTTCACAGGGGTTCTGGTGCAAGCAGCAGTAACTTCTGACTCAAGTATTTTTATTTGATAGTGCCTTAGTATTATCATGTGAGTTCAAGGACTGCACAGGTAGCTACATAGAATAACTTGCACAAAAATAGTCTATGTAACAGTGCAGGTTCTAATAGCTTTAGCTCTAGAGAAAATGTTTCACTTTTGAAAGCTGCTAATACCTACGGAGTTTATTTCTTAAAAAAAAAAATTCTCGTTACGAAGCAGTTTGCATTTCTTGCATTGATCACTTGTAAGAGATGTGCATGAACACACCCTGATGCTGTTGTGCTAATTTTCCTCTATCCTTCATCTTGCCTCATAAATTGCACCAACTTATGGCTTGCTGAAATAACCAAAATCCTGTGTATTTTTTTTTCTTAAATGATCTTTAATATCTTAACAGGAAAAGTAGAGGTATCAAACAAAAGCAGATCATTCCCAAGGTAAAGTTATTTAGTAAATTTAAATTTCTCTTGGGTTTTGTTGGTTTGGTTTCGGGTGGGGGTTTTTTCCACTGTAAACATTCATTTTGATTGACAGAACTCGCTTCAGAAAATACTGTTTCATAGTGTAGGGAAGCTGTATCATTTATCCTCTAAAACTTCTTTTTTGACACTATAAGGGATAGGTAAATGTTCACCTTTATCAGAATTGCTGAACAGGAAAAAATAGTGACTTGGCATCTGTTTAATTAGACTAGAGATGCCATAAATACATAAAGCCGTTTCTAATCAAGTCGTGGGAGGCAAACACAGTCATTATGTAATTCTCCTTGTTCACCTTATGCTCTTGGGATGGGGCAATGGAAAAGTTTCACTCTTAAGAAGGTGCTTTGGTCCAAAATAGAAATAATCATGAAGTGTAACAAGTCGTTGAATGTCGAGCTCTGGGTAGCTGGTTTCATTCTTACTCATTTTGATGCAGACAGAAGTATTTCCCTTTCAGCTAAGAGACTTGCACTGTGTTAATTTTGAAAACTTTCTTCTAGAACTTGCTGGATTCCAAATCTCTGAAGCTCATAGTAAGCATGACTCTTCATGATCGAACTACGAAATCCCTCTTGCACTTACACAAGAAGAAGAAACCCCCTAGCATAAGCGCACAGTTCCAGGTAGGTGACTGATGTGGTGTTACGCGCCTCAGTGCACCCTGACCTCATGGGAACAGACCTTCCTGGTCTGATCCAGGCTGATCTTGCTGAAAAAACAGCCGTTTTTATTCTTGGGGTTTGTCTGATGTCAGATTTATTACTTGATTAAAGTTAGACTACATTTAGAGACTGCCCTTGTGCTATGAAATGTGTTGGGTCTCTGCACCAATCAGCCTCATCCTTGTATGCAGGTTTGGTGCTGCTGTTACAGCATATGCAAACCCCACTTCTAATTATCTTGAGAAAAGGTAAAACCAAGAAGCTGTACTGCAGTCAAATGCAACTCCAAATGCCCATATCTGAAGAAAAATGTTTCTGAATATTTCATTTCAGACTTCACTTAATAAGTTATTGGAGACACTGGGTAAAGCTGAGCCGTTCTTCATCCGTTGCATCCGCTCCAATGCTGAGAAGGTAAGTGCCTTAGGAGCTGAGCTGCTCCCACTGCTGAGGACCTTAAGTCTCCCAGCCCTGTCATACATCTCTTCCAACTTGTCCACTGTCATTCTGTATGAAAGGGAAAGGTAACTAGGGTGTGACCGCAGACTCTGCTTGCTCTACTGGACAGACATAGGACTCTTCAGGCATTTACTAGCTGTTGGCTGCTGATCTTTTTCAGAAAGAGATGCTTTTTGATGAGAGCTTGGTGCTTCAGCAGTTAAGATACACTGGCATGCTAGAAACCGTGCGCATCAGAAGATCTGGCTACAGTGCCAAATACACATTCCAGGTATGTGAGGAACCAGAAGTGGATTATGCTTTCAGAAATATCTGCTGCTCTTGGAAAACCACGCGTTGCCTCAGAGTCTTTGTGTCTCTCTTCACCCGAAGCTCACACCCACTTGGGATGAATTGTAAAAATTCACTGTAGTCTTGACAGAGCCCGCATGGTAACAAGTTGTAATCTAAACTATTGTGAGAGTCATTGACCAGTAAGTTGTTCTACTTGTTGCATGAAGGAAAGCATTCTGAGCGCTGTGTTGTGAACATAAGCAGTCAGTGCTGCACGTTGCTGTCCCCATATGTGAATCGATTTGCTATAAAATACTCTGTATGTGTCACTTCATAGATCACATATAGGTGTCCTTTACTAACTGGTTAACTGGAGGCTGAGTGAAGCCTGCATTTACAGAGTAGGAAAAGATAGCTCAGTTCGGAGTGAGAAATAAGTACTTTCAAACCCCCGTAGCTTAGGTGTCTTAGCCATGTTTTAGAAATCTAGTTAAAACTCCAAACTTGTGAGTTGCCTTCTAACTTTGATCTCTTGCTGTCTCTGCTTTTCACAGGAATTCATAGACCAGTTTCAGGTGTTACTGCCCAAAAATGCCAAAGCCTCTAAGGAAGACATTTGTGTTTATTTGAATAAACTAAAACTGGATGAAAACTACTATCAAATAGGGAAGACCAAGGTCTGTGAAACTTTCTGTAAGCCAGTAACAAATGCTGATGTACACGGCAAAATTTAGTGCCGTTCATTTACACGTGTTGCTCTTTTCTGCGTTTTGTATTTCAATTAGCTTTTTAGCTCTCATGTTTTAACACTTGTGACAGTTAAAATAGCTGATTAGTAGTTAGTAGTTGCCTCCGTGTTTGTGATGTCAACCTGTCGTCTTGCAATACAGTACAATTCTGTATTATATGGATATTACTTTTGGGAAATGGTTGCTGTTGACGTTTGTCAAACAGGTCGATGTTTTTGTTTTAGAAGGGTTCTATGATTTGAAGGCTGTAAGTACAGTTGTGTGTTTTAGAATCCAAACACTGAGATTTGGTGAAACAGAAGAACTTTTCCTTTTTGGGTGTGCTGTCAGCTGATAAGGTTTGCTTCAGTGATAAGCATTAGCGCTCTCATCTTTTGGCTTGTGGAGGTACCTCCAGTGGGGGCTGAAAGGCTCCTATTAACTGTTTATTGGTGGATCTTTCTTTAACTGAACAGGTTTTTATGAAAGAGGCCGAACGGCAGATGCTACAGGATACACTACATAAAGAAGTGATCAGGAAAATCATTCTCCTTCAGAGCTGGCTCAGGATGGTTTTAGAAAGAAGACGCTTTCTCAGAACACGGCAGGCAGCCATTGTTTTACAGGTATCTCTGAGAATTGTCAATCTTCTTTTCCTGACAAACAAACCAACCCTCTCAAATAATACTCCCCAACTTCCAGTACCCCTTCCTTACTTTCCTCTCCTTTCTTAGGCTTGCTGGCGTTCCCGTTGCGTTAGGATGGCCCTGCAGAGGAAAAATGCTGCCATTTATATTCAGTCAGCATGGCGAAGATACAGGGAGCGAAAACGCTACCTTCAGCAGAAGAGGAGAATTTGTCTCCTGCAAGCCATGGTCAGAGGGCACCTACAGCGCAAGAGGTAAAGGCAGAGGAGCACTGTGATATGAAAACGTGCATTTTAACCACTTAACTGCTTGGCTTCACTTGCCAAGCTCAGTTACGCTGTGATATGTTGACTTAGTAAACAGCATAGACAGAGTTATTACCATGTGTTACCGCCAGTGGTGTGTGGAAACTGGGTAAGTGCTTAGTACCTGAGCATTACTCAGCTGAGCTGCACTGATGCATGCCAGTCTGAATAAGCAGACCTCCATGCAGTCATAAGGGGACTGTAGGTGTATTTGTACTTTGTGTCTGTATTTAGGCTGCATTTGATCAGTTGGGTACTTCTCTTGACCACTGGGCACTAAATATTTGTGTTTTCATCTTACAAATTCTTAACAGATTTCAGAAAATGACTGTAGAAAAGCAGAAAGCTGAAGAAAGGCAGAGAGAAATGCAGGAAGATCAAGCCAGAGAGAATGATGAGAGCAAGGACGAGCACAGTGAAGCAGCAACAGATCAGTTGCCTGTGAAACACAAGTCAGAGCTGGATCAAGCTGTTGGAGACGGAAGTCAAGCTCCAAATGAGCAAGCGGAAAACCTGAGCTCATCTGAAAAGGCCACGTTACCCCAGAAGAACCTGACAGAGGGCTCTGAGAAAGTGACAAACAGCCGGGAGAAACGCGAATCTCGCCGGCAGAGGGGGCTGGAACATAACGAGTTACAGAATAAGCATGTCTTGTTTTCCTTCGAAGGACCATCTTTACTGTGCCATGAGGAACAAACCTCTTCAGAAGAGGCCCTGGACACTGTTCCAGTGCCAAAGAAATCCACAGCACAAGATACTGCCCTTCAAGGAAGCGGTGAGGGAGAGAAAAGTCCAAGTGAAGAAAAAGCTCTCTTGGACACGCCACTGTCAAGTGAGATAAAAGAAAGTTCCATTCCTGAGCAACCACCTGTATCGGGAGTCGATGATAAGGCAGTTGATAGAATGCAAACACAAGGGAATCAAAATAACCAGATAAAAGGCAGCCAAAGCTTTAACTGCCCCGAAAGGCCGACAAATCTTGCACTGAATCTCCGTAATACACTGTCTGCTACTGGGAGCTTTCAAACTTCAGCTGAATGCTGGGCAGATAAAAACAAACGTCTTGTTCAGAAGGCAACCAAAGATCTGGATAGTCCCACTTCTTCTGCAATCCAGCGATACGTGGATGACCCAGGGAAGCTAAAGTACAAGAGAGAGAAGTGGAAAGGAAAGCGACAGTCTGATGCCTGTCAGAATGATATGCTGAGTCAGTCTTTGGATGAAAGAACACGTGCAGATAAGTCTCCTCAGGACCAGCTCGAGTAAGGGCAGCTTCTTAATTATTTTGACTTTTTCTGAAAACGGAGATCTGTAATATTTTAAAATAGAGAACTCCTGAGAGCCTGTACCTCTGGCCATGTTATGGGAGGAAATAGAGCTGTGAACAACTGCTGCTCTTCTGTGGCTCCCAGTCCTGCAGTTGAATCTGTTACGGGTAGAATGTTTTCAGAAGCTAACAAAAGATACAAAGCCTGCCTTGCTGAATTAAAATGGAGAGTCAGGGCTTTAGTTAAAGTAGTGTCTGGAGTTTATTTTCATGTGTCTTTTGTGCACCTAAAACAAAGTTTTAGTGACCTGCAGTTTGCCAGCATCATCCCTCTGATATGGCAGGAATCTGACATCCCCCCCCCCTTTTTTTTTTTTACTTTTTTTTACTTTTCCAATACACTTTGTATTTAAAAGTGAGTTGCAAGAGTTGATCGGGCTTCTCTCTCAGATGTAGTATTGATATGTTGGTTATTTAAAAGGTGGTAAATATTAAGAGGCTACAGACTTCTGTAAAATATATATATTCTGAAACTAATCTTGTAACATTACAGAAAGAAGGGGAATTCATCTTCATTAAATGATCTCTCAACACTGGCCCAGTCTGTTGCCATAAATCAGGTACTGATGCTATTATGCATATTTATACTTAATTATCCTTGTTTATAAAGATTTGTGAATAATTACCTATAGTGTGTTCTGTATGCCTGTGTTCCCTTCAGGTTGATTTTTTTGACTTGATACCCATGTAAAAAGATTTCATTAGCAAATATTATACAACAATTTGAAAATTAAATTTTTTATAAGTGAATCCTTGATGAAAGCATTAAATATACTTGGATCTTACACTAGTAAGCTAATTATCTGTGAGTGAAGTGCTTCGTCTTGATGAAGCAAACTTTTCACCATTCTAGTTTTTAAAACCATTTAAAGAATCTTTTTCACTCAACGTGTAGTTTTTTTGACCCCTCTCTACTGTAGCAGTCACCAGATACAATAGAAGAAAGAGGCAACAAGAAATATCCTGTGCAAAAGAAGCCCAGTGAGCTCTTACCTACCTTGGATGCAGCTGTTTCCATGCAGCCAGCAAGTCAGCAAATAGATGCCAAGTATGTATTGGGTGTGACTGGCCTGCCTTTAGGGAAATGCAACAAGGAGATTTTCCACTGGTACTTGGATTGGGCATCTTGAGACTGTGATTGTGGAGAAGCGTGTTGACATCAGCTACATGAGTGGCTGTGTTGTCGCTTCGTGTTGATGCAAGCATGATACGTGACCCTGTCGAAGAGCAGATTCTCTGCTTCTTACATAACGTCTTTGAACTGGTTCTTTTTAATTTAAGAACCACCATAGCGGCTCAGATCAAAGGTTCATGTAGTGCTGTCATCCAGCCTCAGAAATAAGACACCAAGAGAACAGCTTAAGATCCCAGCAAGCATGTCATGCTGTTTCCCTGGCCTGCTCCTCCAGCTCCTGGCGTTCTGCAACTCAGGGGCTTCTTGGGTATGGGATGGGTTGTCTCTGTGTGCGCTGAAGGTAGTGCTCTGATCCAGTAAGTGTCAGACTGTCTGGATGTGCTTTCAGACTGTCTTTCCTTTTTTCTGCTGCTCCATTTTTCTGCAGGTTGGAGCTTAGAAGAAGTGTGCACAAGAGAGGTTAATCCTACTGTGGGTGTTAACTGTGCTGTTAAAAGAACCTTTTCTTGTAGTGGAGCCAGCTTCGATTACTAATGTGACAAACTTGTGTCTGCTTTTATCTTCAGGTCTGCTTTTAAAAGTCCTTTGCGTAGACTTCTGGGGAAAAAGCCAGACAAGAAAATTCCAAAGGAGAGTCCTGATGTGATCGATGAAGGCGATGGCCTCTCCCTGGTATCTTGTGTCCTCTTTCCAGAAACAGGAGGAACCCAGAAAGTTTCGGAAGGTGACTTTCTCTGGCTTAATCCCCAGCTTGCTAATATCCTTTTTTTTTTGTTCTGTAATGTTTTGCATAGAAGCAAATACTGCAGAATTCAGTCATCCTGCTTTAATATACAAATTAATTTCATTCCCAGCTTCTGCTGGACAGCCAAGCCGCCTCCAGGCAGGGGAGCGCCACGTGAAAGAGAGCAGTAAAACAAAGAAGAACCGTACTATAAAGATCAGCAAGATCTCAAGCGTGTCTCAGAATTGGCGAGCTTCCATGGTCCGCGAGATTTCAAATGCCAATGAACTGAAACATCTTGATGAGTTCCTCCTAAACAAGGTAAAAGGCACTCAACTATGACAAAATTCAGGTCTACGTTCAGTGTTTGCGTGGAATTTTAAAGACTACTTTTCTAGGAGCAAGTTTATATTATGATTTAAAGCAAAGGGGATTTGATTTGATGACTTGACTGAATTAGGTCTGTCTTAAGGCCCTTTCTATTCCTTCCTTTAAGAGTCTGAATGCATTATATTGCATTAAATACTTGTGGCATTCGTGTTAGTTCTTTGTTTACGAACAAGTGGGCAGCAAAAGTTGTATAAAAAAAAAAAAGAAAGCATGAGTTGTAAGGAAATAGGTTGTTGAGAGCCGAACTACCTGACTGTCCTATTTTGTATCATCATCACAGTGCATTAAGAAATGTTGTTTTAAATACCTGGAATGGTCATAGATGACTAAGCCCAGCAACTGAAGCTTAATACTGGTTGGATGTTCTTGTTTTAATGAAATCTGATGCACTTGTATTTGCTTCTAGATCAATGACTTACACTCCCAGAAGTCTGGTGTTGAATGTTTGTTTTTTGAAGCCACAGAGAAATTTAGAGGAAACATCAAGACCATGTACTCTGCTCCTGTAAGTAGTAAGTCTCAATAAAGCGAAAAGTTGGTAGGTAATAAAGGAATTGAGTGTGCAGTTTAAATGCTTGACCTACAGCTCTTTAACAAAGCAGTTCAGCAATTCTTAGGCACAGAATTCAAAGCTGGATGTTAGACTTGAAAAAGAACATTTTACAGTTCTGCAGTAATCTTGAGCAGACTGTTTTGTTTCCCGTTTCTCATTCACTCAGCCGTAACTTATTTTTAGAAATGGATGGACTTTGCTGTCTTCAGCCTCTTAATGTTGCTGTGTTTAAACACCAAAGAGAGGTGCCAACAGCTTTTCCAATCGTCTTCCAGCACTGCCTTGTCTCAGCCAAGTGCCCTTCTACAGTGTAGTAGGGAAGTGTGCTAACTTGTTTCTGTCGTGGGCTGTTATCTTTTACTTTAATCATGAGCATGCTTTCTCACCTCTGAACTTAAACACATAAAATATGAAGCTGCCTCAACAGTATCCAAAACCTCTGTCTTCTGAATAATATTTTTTCCTTCTCTAGAATGGGAAAATCCATGTTGGCTACAAAGATCTGGTGGAAAATTACCAGCTTCTAGTTACAAATCTGGCCAAAAAAAGGGAAGAGAAAGAAGTCAAGCTGGTTTTGAATCTCTTCCAGTCGCTTCTGGATGAATTCATCAGAGGATATACAAAAAAAGGGGAATCTGAGCAGCCCAAGGTATAAAACTTACTCTGTTACTGGTTTATGGGATGATTAAACAATGTTACTGTCCTAGGAACCTGTGTTACCTCAGAAACCTTTTCCGTAGCATTCTTCATGATTTGGGAAACACTTTCCATACACGAATCGTGTGTATAACAAATTCTGAATGCTGATACACCTTTTTTGAATTGTTCGTTATTTAACCTACTCTTAATTCTTTCAGAATCTTAAAGTGTTTGAGCATTTTCTTTGGTGAAAACTTAGGAGTTCTCTGAAGGTTTTAGAGATGGAATTGCTTTGTCATCAGGCAGCGAGTTCAGCTGATTTTTAGCAAGTTGACTGTGAGCTCGGACAACGCGCATGCCAAGCTGAAGCTACAGTATCGTGTCTCAGATGTCTGGTGGTGGAGTCTGGGAAACTGAATAGGAAAAAGAAAGGGAATGGAATGTCTGAATCTCAAAGACTAATGCCAGTTTTGTGTTCCACTGCAGCAAACCAAAGCCCAGAAGAAGAAACGAAAACAAGATCGTGCAGTAAGTACTTTCTTTTTGCAATAATCTAAGTCCTCAGCTGCGCTCACAGAACACAGACAAAAATGCTCTTGAAAGAGCTTGATTTGTCCTTGAAGTTCTGTTTTATTTTGCATGCGAAATCACTTACCTCGGGTACGAAGATGTGACACACTATAAAACTGTTTTCCATAAGTGGGCGATCTTGTTTATACAGTGATAGGTGGTACTTGAGCGTTTTCTTGCTTGTCCACAGCATCTTTTAGAACCCAGTGGCTTTCTCAGTTTAAAGGAAAACTACTACTGAATATTAATAACAAACCATAGCTAACGTATCGCACTGATGAACTTCAACCAAGGCAGCAAGTCGATTAGGAAATGATCCAGCAAACCCAACTGCCTTAAGATAGGGTGAAACTGGGTTTCAAGGTCAAAGCGGTCAGATGTAGTTGTAAAATAAAAGTGGGAAATCTAACATAGGGTAGATAGTTTTATTAAAAATAATAATTAAAAAAGGCAAAAAAAGAAGTCCATTAGTTTCTTCCTGTCTCCCACCAGATTGAAGAGCACAATGGCCACGTGTTCACAAACTACCAAGTGAGCATACGGCAGTCGTGTGAACACTGCTCGTCCTACATCTGGCCCATGGAGAAGGCCTGTCTCTGCAGCGGTGAGTGACAGCGCCTCGTTCCTGCCGCGTAGTTTACGATACGCGCAGAGCGCTTGTGACTTGGATGGGGCTCGGTGAACAGTACACACAGGTTATTTGTAAGTGAGCGAGACAAGATACGCAGCATTTTGATGTGATTCGCAGTGTTTGTAACAATTGCTCCTCTCTCTAGTTTGCAAGTTGACTTGTCACAAGAAGTGCATGTCCAAAATACAGAGCAGCTGTACGTCCTGTGGAAAAAAGGTAAGAGCTGTAGATTGGGGATGTGGTACTGTGCTGCGAGTCAAGCGTGCAAAATGATGCCTTTTTTCTTAGTAAATGAACAGTGGACTGAATAAAAGTTGCTTAAACATTTAAGTTCGCTTCTCTGCCTGCGTATAGTCAGAGCTAGGCCCTGCAGCTGCAGAAACAGAACATTCTTCTAAAAGGTGGTAGTCCAGCTAATTTGGGAACTCTTCCTTAAGACTACGTGTGCTGCCTTGGCCAAACGGTTAAGGGAATCCTGGGATGTGTACCATAAAGCTTCTTTATTGCTGCAGCTCAGGAAATCTGCCTTATGATCAAAGGCTTGTAGCAAGCTAGAATAAAGCACTCGGCTTTTGTTTCTGGAAGCATAAGCTAATTGTAGCATGAAACAATGGAATTTTCTAGCTTGGGAACAGGTATTCACAGTGTTTGACCTGTATCGATTCCAGAATGAACAGGATGCAGAACCGCGTCATTTTGGAGTGTGTGTGAGTTCCCTGACCAGCGAGAGGAATTCAGTCCCCGTTGTCATGGAGAAGCTGCTGGAGTACGTGGAGATGCACGGCCTCTACACAGAAGGCATTTACAGGAAATCGGGATCGGCAAATCGTATGAAGGAGCTGAAGCAGTTGCTGCAAGCAGGTCAGGCGACGTTGTCCACCCGTTTGACTTCCTTGCGTGATAGCAGTTTTCCCTGTAATTCTCTTCCACTGAAAGTATCTGCCACTTTTTAGTGTTTTAAAAACAGCTTTTTGGTGGCCCTGCAGGCTGTATTATTTTTATTGGCTGGAAAAAAGCTGCTTAGTACATAGAAGTGACTCTCAGCAGACTTTTCTTTTTTTTTTTTTCTTTTCCTTCTGAATTGCCACTTTAATTCTGTGAACAGGAGATTAGAGTGTTTCTAATCTTACTTCTTTGGGGTCCCATTGTGTACATGAAAGGAATGACCTGCTCATAATAAAACATTTCTTTTCAGATCCAAACTCAGTGAAACTGGAGAATTACCCTATTCACACTATTACGGGGATCCTTAAGCAATGGCTACGGGAATTACCAGATCCGCTGATGACATCTGCACAGTACAACGATTTTCTCCGAGCTGTGGGTAGGTTTTAGAAACGTTTGAAGTAATGGTTTTTCTTTAACTTACTATGTCCTTGGGAGAAGAACCTCTAAGATGCTCATGTTGGCTAAGCAGCTTCTTTCCAGTACACTTACAGCAATGATTTCAGACATTTTACATAAAACACTTTTCAGTGTTTCAGGGAGTTTCTCCTCTACCTCATTTGAGCTTGCTTTGGGATTCCTTTATTGGTAGCATAACACTGCTTTACAGCTGCCCTTTCTGAAAACAGCGAGCATGTGAATAGGTTTCCATTCGTACAGTGTTCTTTTCCTTCTCCTTGATATTCTGGACCAGATCTAGCTAGCCAGATACCTCAAACCTTTAGATTCATTTAACTTTGGTGGGAGTAAGGCACCCTAAATACTGTTGGAGATCCTGATGTGTCGCTTGGTGATTGCTAACAGCAGCAGCAGCTGAAAAAGCAGAAAAACTGCAGAGCCACGAGGGGTACTTTAGCATCCAGTTCTAACGATTGGTAAATGAAATGACAGCGTGACTTCTGAGAGTGTAACCTCTATCTGTTGCAGACAGCTTGAGACAATGTCAGTCGGTGCTTGGTGGCTTTCCGCTGGTGTTGCACAGCAATTATGATCTTGTGCTTTCTCCCCTTGTGCAGAACTACCAGAAAAACAGGAGCAACTCTGTGCCATTTACAGTGTCCTTGAACAGCTTCCACAAGCAAACCATAATACCTTGGAGCGACTCATCTTCCATCTGGTCAAGTAATGAGTTTAATTACTTCATTTGGAGAGAAACTCCATGTGACTTTCTTGAGTCCCTCTTGGAAGCTTTCTAAAATCTTAAACCCCTTGAGTGTCAGTGTAGGGATTGTGCTGCTGGTCTAGAAATGAAAGAATTGGAGTGGATAGTTGTGCTTAAACCCAGACACACGCTCACTTCTGCCATCCGGCGTATTTGTATCGCATCAGGTAAGAACAGCTTTAGAGACGAGGTAGATCTGAAAGGCTTAGCGAGTCACCTGAACGCCAGGATTGACACGGATGGGCACACAGTGAGCTGAGGGTGTTAGTGTGCTGGGTGGGGACTGCAGAAGGATTGTAAATGCTTGCACATGTGCTAGTCTTGGGAGCAGAGATAAACGGTGCTGGTACAGGGGCTGCTCTTAGCCAAGGCACTTGAGAATTTTCCGAGTCACCCTCTGATCATGGGGAAAAGGGATTTTTAAAGAGGAGGCACTGAATCGCCAGGCATCCTTTGAGAGGCTACCAAACAAGCTTAACCTGAGTGGCTTCCCATTCCTTTTTCTGATGCATGGAACTTTGTCTACTTTGGAGGTGTGAAATAATTTTAAAACCTCTTTGGACTGCTGTTAGGTACTTTGTACCCTAGAAGCCTCCTTCCATGTTACTTGGGAGCTCTGGCAAAGTTTGATCAGATTGCTTGTATTCTAGAAAGGTTTGCTTAAAAAAAAAAAATCTTTTTTTTGTTCTCAACATTGAATTTCAGAGTGGCTTTGATAGAAGATGTCAACCGTATGTCACCAAATGCCTTGGCCATTGTTTTTGCTCCGTGCCTCTTGCGTTGTCCTGATACCTCTGACCCTTTAACCAGCATGAAGGATGTTTCAAAAACAACCATGTAAGTTTTAGTAGTCTGCTGTGAAGTAGTACTTTGAAATATGATGGAAGGCCAGTACAACTACCTGCATTTGTTACAGCCTTATTCATATCAAGCTGAGAAACAGGGTTAAGAGTTGCTCAGTTCTGGCTCTGCTAGTGCTGCCAATTTATATGCCCTTCTCTGAGTCCTTCCACCTGCCTCAAGCTTACAAAGCATAAAGTAGGATGACTTTTAAATCTGAAGTATCAGGTTTGCTGTTTACATCAAGATAAATTTTTTGGGGGGGTTGTGCACTAATCGTATATATTTTGCTGAGATACATGCCATAATAAACAGTAGGCTATAGAATTTAACTGTCTCCTGCATACTTGGAAACCCCTGATAATTTCTTCTACATTGTTCCTGGAATGGAAGAAGGTTCTGTTCTTGATCCTCTTTGTTCTCCACATGCTCCAGCAGCTCTGGCTCTCTGAATGCCCCTCACCATCCTTACTGCATGGCTGGCCTTGCATCTGCCTCCAATGAAAACAGAGTTTGAAAAATGGCAGCTTTTTGTAACTTCTTACTGACCCACGGGGCCATAGGGGTGGAAAAGGGCAGTCACGGGCTCATCCTGTATCTACCAGTGTGTGCCAGCACAGGGCAGACAGGTAGAAGCAGCAGTTAGCAGCGATGGTCGTGTGTGTGTGTGTGTGTGTGTGTGTGTGTGAGGCTCCGGTTATCCCAGGAAGATCATGTGCCCTTTAACAGTCTGTCCTCTTTTGCTTGCTGTGTCGGACTCCTCACCCTGTCACCCGCCAGTGCTACCCCTTGTCAGACACGCGGTGGGGCACTTTGGTTGCAGGCCGTCCACGTGTGTGTGCGGTGAACATCCCCAAGCCAGGAGAGGCATCTCATCCCACCATGGTTGTCCACGGAGCTTCGATAGTATGAAGCTGCTGAATAAACTCTTGCCCTTTTGTTCAGGTGCGTAGAGATGCTCATAAAGGAACAGATAAGGAAGTACAAGATAAAAATGGATGAAATAAATCAGCTGGAAGCAGCGGAGAGCATCGCTTTTCGACGACTCTCGTCGCTTCGGCAGAATACGGTAAGCATTGAAATAAACCACAGAGCCGCACCGTCCAGCAGAAGGCATCCCACCAGCTTCCTCGGAAGGGATGCGCTACTTACTTATCCTGTCCATCCCTTCCAGTAAGTCAAAGATCAATTGCAAGATAAGAAGAAAAGGAATTTGGACTTGCCCAAAGCTGTAGGTAGGAGCTAAATATACAGCTGCACTGCAGTCTGTCTGACAATGGAAGGGCGCAGGGGTGGGGATCTGCTCTTGTAGTGGTCAAAATCTATTCCCATGTGTTTCAATCAGTAGAACTAAGATTGCTGAGACTCACACGTGGCAAAGGAGTTCCTTCACTCCAGAGGTGGATGGTGGACAAAAATATGCTGCGTTCTATTAGGGCAAATACACTTTTTCTTTTGTTTTTGTTGTACTGATTAAAACAAACCAAACTCTGACTGATCAGAAGCTGCATATAGTGAATTTGATCTTCATCTCTCTCTAGCTGTGGCCTGTAAAACTTGGGTTTTCTTCCCCTTATGAGGGGGTGCTGGTATGTACACTGCCTGTGTTGAGTGCATGGTTGTTCTGGGTTTTTTCTTATGGTACTATTGCATGACTAAAATACTTACTACACGGTTTTAAATACTCCTTTGAACAGTGCATGTATTGGTGCAATTTTCTCCCCAGGCTGCATGAGGGGCTGCTGACCTGTTCTGTCATGGCTGGTATTTTACAGACATTCTGAATGTAACTTGTATTGGATGTAGTAATATTACTTACAAGTGACTACTAAAACTAAGCTGAGGCTGGCAAATCAAATTACTATGCTTGAAAAAAGGTAACAAAACCTCAGAAATCAGGTGAATAGAAAAACTTCTATTTCCGTTTTTGAAACGTGTATGGATAACTAACAGCTCTTCATCAATTCTGTCAGCCTTTCATTTGGCCTACTCATTTGTCTTCCACCTTGCAACTAGTAAACAGTCAAGACTTGTACAGCTTCGTATGACTGAGAAGCGTTATGTGTAAATTTGTCTTGCAGAGTAAAAGCTCACAGGTCAAGGGAAATGACAGCGGCAACTCAGAACTAGACTCACTGCACGAAGAAGAGGAAGTTTCTGAAGCCGATAACCGGGAAAAGGAGATTCTCATTGATCGCATACAGTCCATAAAAGAAGAAAAGTAAGTCACCCTTTATCTCCATAGGTCGTGTCCTTTGCAGTTGCAGGTAATCCAGATAGTTTTAGACAAAAGGAATACTGCTTGACTATCTAGTTAATTCCATTGTATAAGCCTTTATGAAGGTGAAAAGGAAAATACAAAGGACAGCTGAGAAAAAACACCATGAGAATTAATATTTAATGAGTGCACGCGGGAAGGTTTACCTCTGAATATGAGCTGCATGGAGTTGCTTGTATCGGAGCCATTGTCTTTCTGGAGTGCTACAGTCTCTGTTTTGATGTAGGGAAGATATAACTTACCGGCTACCTGAGCTTGATCAGCGAGGCTCTGATGAGGAGAACGTAGACTCTGAGACCTCAGCAAGCACAGAGAGCCTGCTTGAAGATAGAACAGGACGGATGGATACCGAAGGTCAGTATTAAGGTAGCGTGTGTTTTTTTTTATTCTACATCTTTCACTGCATACAGCCAGGTGACCAGATGTTATCTGGTCACGGTTGCGTGTATCAAGTTACATTTTTATGCATGCTTCCAGTATCTAAGTATCTTGTTTCTTTAAAGCAATTATTGGATTGCACTGCCGTGCTCAGAGCTCCAGTATGCCTGCCAAAGACATTTGCAAAGTGCCTGCTCTTTTGCAAACCTCTTCAAATTCTTCCTCTGCATCCCTGGCTTCAAGGCGCAGATCATCTTTAACGCTGTCCAAGACTAAAGTGCCCCGTCGAACTCCAGTGATGCCAACAGCGAATATAAAACTTCCTCCTGGGATTTTCAAATGTACAGAATCCCAGGGCAGGACTTTGGACAACGAAGAGTCTCTAATAATGGTGAAACGAAGGGAGCAGCCAGCAAGGCGAACTGATAAAATCCACTCTGTATACATTGCACAAGGGTCTGCAATGGCCCATGCTCAGGAACTCTTGGATGAATACGAACCAACAGCAAAAGTACAACGGAGGTTTTCGGACCCTTACTCTCACATTCCCTCTGTAGACAAGTGAAAAGCTGTCTGAACTCTGAACTTTTTTGAAGTTGACTGCAGCTTTGGCTTTAACCCCTTGAAGGCTGTGAACTTGTTCACGTTCTTTTACGTGGCTGCTGGGAAGGCAGCCTGGAAATGTACAGTACTGTAAGGGTTAAGCAAGGTTGTTTAAAGCAAATATTCTTCACTTTAAATTAAAAACTTGCAAAGAAAGTAGGACATAAAACTTACATTGAGTAAAATACATGGCTTGAGTGTACAGGAGGAAGAGAAGTCTCCTGGTTCTGCTGCCGTGCCTTTTTCCATTTGCCTTACAATGGACTCTCATGGGACCAACAGTGAGTTTGGGTCAATGTGTGTTGCCTTAATTTTTTTTTTTATGGTTTTATGACAACTTTCTGTGTGGTTTACAGAACTGTTAATGTTGTAATAGCCCTAACTGAGACCAAAATATATGAAAACGTTTATTAATACATTGCACTTTTTAAAAATACATGTGCTAGTTTATCAATGTCTGTCTTGTCTAATGAAAAATTTCTTGCGAAGGAAGCCTTTAATCAGAATCCTGTGTCTTTGTCAGTACTTCATAAAGCACTGGGAAAGCTCTCTGTGCAGAGGAAGCATTAATGGCAACCCCGGGGTGTCACCTCGGGGCCTTTTGGTGCTCTTGGAGCAGCTGTACAAGCCTGCACGGAGCCATAGTGCTGGATGCTGGTGCTGTGCGGAGCTGCCTCTGCTTCCCCCCACTTCACAGCTGTGGAGTAAAACCCCCTGCAGGCGAGGTGCCATCACACAAAATGTTCTGAAGCAGCAGAATCAGTCTGATATCCCTGGTCGCTTGGCCCGGCGCCATGTTGAAGTGAAGGAAGAGCACAGCTCGGGCCCTCTCGGGTCGCTGCCACAGCGGCCCCGAGCAGCAGCCACCGCTGGGGACGTCCGTGCGGTTGTTTTTGTTGTGGTTTTGGGGTGGTTTTTAAATAAAACGGCGCTCAGAGCCCTCCCACCGCCTCCCCGCCCTCCCTGCGCCCCGCCCCAAGATGGCGCCCGCCGCCCGGAAGTGCCCCCTGAGGCAGTTTCCGGTTGCGACCGTCCGCCATGGCCGCGACGCGGCTGGAGCTGAACCTGATGCGGCTCCTGAGCCGGTGCGAGGCGCTGGCGGCGGAGCGGCGGGACCCCGAGGAGTGGCGGCTGGAGAAGGTGAGGCGCGGCCCGGCCTTCTGGGGACGACGCTCCGCGGGGTGTCGGGACGAGAGACCGGCCGGGAAATGCGCGGGAGCCTCCTGCCCCCCAGTCCCCGCGGCAGAGCGGCCCGGCTCCTCGGAATGACCTGAGGCAGCGAGTGGTGTGGAGCGTTCGCAGTCACTCCTCGCTCTCAGCCAGACCGACTGTTTCTCCTTAATGCTGTCGCTTAAAGGCTTTTTTTTCTCCTCAGTACGTGGCCGCGCTGGAGGACATGCTGGCAGAGCTGAAGAAGCAGTCCAGGTGAGCCGCGCTCTGGAGTCCTGGGCCAGGCGGGTGTCTGGTTTTGTCAGTCCCTTACCTGCACGACAGACATGGCCTGCAAACACCGCAGCAGGGCGTACGCTGCCCTCTGGAAGTACCTGTCGGTGAGGGAGAGGCTGTGCCTGCAAAGCAGCTACGAGAGGAGCTGGGCAACTGCTGCCGCGTTCTCCGACACCTTTCCCTGCGTGTCCGCCTCAGCCCTGGGCAGCGGGTCCCTCCCGCACGCTGTGCCCAAGCTGTCTGTGCCTTGGGAAAGGTGATTTGCAGGGGGCTGCAAGCACTTCCTTAGCCTGAGGCTACTTTTGTTAGAAGAGGCTTCTTTGAAAAACCATGTGGTGTTGTTCATTTTATTTGGAAAGTCACCTGAACAATAGAAAATGCCAATAACTTCTGGTTTTCATATTATTATTTTTTCAATTCCAATAGCAAGCCAGCCCCAGAACTGCTGAATGAATACTCTCGCAAAGTAGAATTCCTAAAGGGACTTTTAGAAGCTGAAAAATTGGTAAGATCTACTAGTTCAGCTTGAAAAGACTTACGTGTTCTATGCTTATATTCACCTTATTGTCTTATTCCTAGATTTGCCTTTCTCTTATGTCTTAAAGCAACCTTTGTTAAAGTCTCATCAGGCAGTCCTTGTAAAAATGTGAATAAATATATTGGATTTTCATATCTTGCTCAAAGGGGTTATTGTATGAAATCTGAAATGTCTTTACTCCTTTTCAAAAGCAAAGTACGTTTTGCCTCTGCACCCTTCTCACTTCTTTGACGTGAGATACAGGAGCAGGCACTGCCCTTTAGGCCTCACGCCTCTCTTGCGTGGTATCACGTGCACGTGGCGAGCTATGAAACGCCGCTAAGCTGTATGGCAGTGCGGGTACAGTCAGTGCCGCTGTTCGGCGGGAAGCGGCTGTGCAAGTGCTCCCTCCATCCTTGGTCACACGCCCGGGTGGCCTCGCGCTGCAGAATGCGATATTCATGACTTTTCGTTGCTTCTTCCTGCCTGCAGTCTTCATCAACTGAAAAGGCTCTGGCAAATCAGTTCCTGGCCCCTGGACGTACCCCTACAACAACCAAAGAGAGAACCCCAGCTACTAAAACAGTTCATCTGCAGACAAAGGCTCGTTGCACAGGCAAGATGAGGAGTGAGCTGCTTGGTACAGTATGTTTTGGTGCTGCTGTTTCTTTACTGCTACTTTCGAGATTGTCCTTTGTTGCGTTCAGCTGCCTTTGGTGGCTGTGCCGCGGATGTGTCCCAGGCTGGGTGGGGAGTCACCTTTTTCTGGTTTGGGTAGTCTGAATACTGGGCACAGGCACTGTGCTAGGCCTGGAGGACTGTCTTAGGTCACTGGCCCTTTGTAATCTGTTTTGTTTCTCTTTTCTGCCTCCCAGGACCCCTCAGCTATCGATGGTAAGTTTAACCTGTTGTTATTTTCTCTAACTTTAGTTAACCTGAGTCTTACAAGGAGAGGAGGAGGAAGGTCAGGCATTGGAGATTGGCCAAAAGTGTACTTTTAATTAAGCGGCTCACTTCTTTTCAAGATGGCAGATTTTAAAAACAAACAAAAGCAGAAAACCTAACCGATGGAAGCCTGAGTGGTGTTATCAGGACGGTAGCAGGGACTTGCAGCAACCTTTTTTTCTAGAATCTGTACAGAAACAGACATTCTAATTATAGAATTAGCAAGGACAATTTACTTTTATTGTTGCTCCCGTTCTCTTCTGCTCTGAGCAAAGCATGTGATTTTAGGCGCTTAGAGTAGGCGTTGTTCAATTCCTCTTAAATATACAGCCATGTTATTCATGTAGGGAACTGGCAGGAATTAATTTGCGGTTTCCATAGCTACTGTTACCGTGGCTGGATTTAGGCCAATCTAACGTATCCCCAAAGAACACCAAGACACAGGCTTAAACCATGCCCTCAGGGATATGATTCATCTGGGTGTTTTTCTCTCAACCGTACTTTTGATGTTCTGGGTTGTCTTTTTCCCTGTGGAAAGCAGGTAGGCATTTGAAACCCGTATTCCCTGGGGTAGAGGGCCAAGTAGGATTTGGACATCTGAAAATCCCTTACAGAAAACTTGTTTCTTCAGCCTATGATTGCATGGGAATTTAGAACATGCTAAAACACAGATTTAACTCTTTTCTTTTTTTTTTTTTTTCCCCAAGATTCTGAGGAGTCAAACATAAGGAAGCGGAAGTAAGTCAAAATTTCTCAGTGTTTGTGGAACTGCTTTCCCAGTGATCTTTAAATCACAGCTCTGCTTCCATTTGGGTGAAGTGCCTCCCGGTAGAAACCAAAATATATTGACTTCAGCTGACGTAACTGTTGTTGTCTTGTCGCAGTAGCAGAGTCTGGGGAATCCTTGGAAGGTGGACCCACAAGGAAGTACAGATCCCAATTAGTTTTTTTCCCTTACGCTCTTGCAGAGGCTTTGCGCCTGATGAGAAGCAGTCGGCAGTCGAGCTGGATGCTGTGTTACAGCACCATCAGGATATGCAGGAGAAGTTAGCCGAAGAAATGCTCAGTTTGGCTCGCAGTCTCAAAAACAACACTCTGGCCGCGCAGAATGTGATAAAACAAGATAACCAGGTAGCGCATGTTAAAGTCCTGAACTCTCCTTTTTGCAGCCCAGAAGGCTGAAGTGCCAGTATGGTAAATGCTAGACCTATACTGGGATTCCAGGTGAGACCGGAGTGGGGAGACTTGGAGGCAATACCTGTCTGCTTCTGTAGTGCAGCTGCTCCTTGTCTCTGTTGGGAGGAACAGCGGTCAGAACTTGCAACTCTGAGTTTGAAACCGGTTGTTCTCTTTGCTCCCCAGACGCTCTCGCATTCTCTCAGGATGGCAGACCAGAACTTCGAGAAGCTGAAGGATGAATCTGACCGCCTTGAACAGCACGCAAAGAAATCGGTCAACTGGCTGTTATGGATAATGTTAATTGTAGTTTGTTTTATATTCATCAGCATGATTCTCTTTATCAGAATTTTCCCCAAACTAAAATAACTTCTTTTTTTTTTCCAAAACTGCCAGGAGTGCAGTTGGAAGGCTCAGCTGGTATCGTAACTGTCAGCATTCCATTTCTTTGCCACCTATCCTGTCCTTAAAGAGGCTGTCCAAGGTCTGCCCTTCCGTTTCTTGGGCCATCGCTGGATTCAGTGAAGGGTTGCACAGGGAAGGCTTTCTACACGTGGTTTCTTTTTTTACTTAGTCAATATTGTTGCCTGTTGAGGGGAGAACTGGGATAAAGACGGCAATTTACGCTCAGCTGCTAACGAGTTCCTGAGTGGATAGATACAGCCCTCTGCTTTTAACGCAGCTATGGCAAATGTTACGACTCCTAAAAGCCGTTTACACAATGCAAATGTAAGTAACGCTTGAAGTCTTACAAGTTTTCCTGTCTCTACAGCTTTACTGTCCTGAACTAGGACCTTGCTGCCAGCAGGATATTTAATTACCAAGTTATGTACGTACACAGCTGTAGGGTGTAGGAGGAGAGCGCTGCCACCGAGTGGCTTGCCTGGCTCAGATTCAGAGAGTATCGGCAGGTAAAGCTGTTCTCGGGCTCACCTTTTTCCCAGATGGCTGTTTGGGGCTTTGGACTTGGCAATCTTCTTCCCGAAGGGCCGCAGTTAATGGCTGTTGCAGGGTTTGCTTCCCTCTTTGTACGCGCAGGCGGCCTCGCTCATTGTTCCGCTGATCAAGACAACGCTGTGACCCCGACACCGCAGAATTGCACACCCAGTGCTCTCCGTACGGTATAGACCTCACCTGTGCAAACATTTTTTCACCATCAGGAAGCTGGGGTCTTCAAGACAGAAATAATTTAAAAAAAAAATAAATAAATCAGCCCTCACCTTTTGAGACAATTTATTCTGGTCAAGAGTGTTCGTGTCACTTGTATTCTTAAGAGGTCTCTACTATAAAGCAGAGATGAAATAAACTAGAATGAATATTTTTAAAACACTGATACTGCTCGAAAAATTTAGAGCCTGTAGTAAAGCAAGGTTTGTTGTTTCTAAGTGCTCGTGATAAGCTAAAAGCAAAAGATTCTGCATCTGTGCTGTTGTTCCTGGAGTCTGGGAAGTGTTGGTGTTCAGGTGTGTAGTGTGGCGTTGAGGAAGCGAGGAGCAGCAGCGCGGCCCCAAGTGCTCTTTTGCCATTTCTGTTGCTGTTGTGGACCAGCAGATGGGGTGTTTGGGGCCTGTCTGGTGATCTGCACGGCAGCCCCGGGCGAGAGCAAGGTGGGCGCAAGAGCTGTTTGTCACAACAGTCGAGTTCTTAGGAAAATCCGCCTGCTGCTGCGAACACTGCCCAGAGTAGCAGGCTCTGTTTCAGAAGTGTTCTTTGTTTACAAAACCAGCCGTGTTCATGAAGACAGTTAACGTGCTTTACATAAAGTATTTTTGTTCATTTAACAGGATGTTTGCAAGCCAGCATGCCATCCACTTAGGGCTTATCGAATGAGTGATTATACTATGAAGTACAGCTTTTTCTTCTAACGACTCATCTATGTGACACGCTCGTTCTGTTCGAGCTCGCTTGGCGCTTACCTTGAACTTTATAGACGTGTAGTTGTCGCAGTCTATTTATGGACGTCACTTTTTGCAAAAGTTTTTCTTCAGCCGAATGTTGGACATTTTGCTGTGCTTCATTAGTGAATGCTGGGTAACCAAATTATTTCTTAATTCTGGTTGTTTACTACTTTCCCTGCAGGCATTTCGGTGCTGAGCTCTTCTCTTAGAGCAGAGGTTGAGTGTAGTGCTGGAATGGTTTTTGTGTGTGACATATTGGAACGATACAACGTTAATGCTTCCTTGTCTGTAACATTTTCCCTTTTATTACTTGAAATAAAGATTATTTTTTTGGCGCTTGTAAAAGACTTGGTGCGTCACTGCAGACAAGTTTAAAGCTGAATTTTGCTATCAGCCATGTGTTGGCTGTAACTTTTTGGCACTTAAAAATTAGAAGTTCAATTGGAAAGACCTGAATGGGAACTACTAGTGATGGCTTGCCCCCAAGAAAGTATCCCACCCTCCAGATCAACAGCAGTTCCTTTACAAAGAAGCCTGCTCGGGAATCCGTTCAGAAGCACACCCTATTTAACGTTTGACCATTGACACTTCAGGGGTGTCTGTGATTGCGAAGGACAAAATGCCAGAACAGAGATTGAATCCTGTAACTACCAGCACCTTTTGTGCTCTCGCCTGACCGTTGAGCACAGTGCCTCCAGCGCTGCCCTGAGCTTCTGGTTGCCTCTGACCCGGTGGAAGAATGTTACCTTCTGCCCCGGCAGCCCAAATGGATTAATTGCCTCAGTGGCCAGCAATCTCCCCGCACGCAAGGGCTGTTTTGTCAATTGGCAGTTGCAGTCTTTGCTTTTCTTGAGTTCATTTAGTAATTACAGTCATTCAGAACCACTTTGGAGCTCGGTGCTGGTAGTGTTTAGAATAAAGAATCACTCAAGGCTTTGTGACGTTTCATAGAAGGAGTGACAGTTCTTATTGTGGGCTGATGTGGAGGGGGGGGGGTGGTTTTACAATCAGCTGCTTCGGCCCTCGGCTCCACTTCATAGCATGGGGCTCTGATGTGCTTCTCTCCGCAGAATAACGTTATATATAGCAACAGCTTTCTGCGAGAGTTGTGAACATTGTGAAGTGAGAATTGCTTAACTTTCCCAAAAGCTTGGGAAATCCAGATGGAGAGATGTTTATCAGGCATCGGGCTGGGCCTTGGTTGGCTTCTTGGCAGACTACCTACTTTCAGACAGCAAGTGGAAAAAAAAAAAAAAATTAAAAATCTTTTGGAGACCTGGGTCACGTCAGGCCAGCGAATGCACTGGTTCTGAGCCTGGCAGCGGCAGTAACTACAGGTCAGGCTGAGCTTTTCTGGCAAACATCCGTGGTGACAGAGACTCCTTGTATTATAATACTTAATGTTTAAGCAGTGTCCTCGATCACAGCTAGATTTCATGCTTTGGAGGGACTGTTTACAGGAGATAGGCTGCACCAATGGCAGGAGCAGAACGCTATATACAACTGCTCCTGTGGCTGGGTCATCTCAGCTTGTTTTGGGCATCTGTTCCCTGGGCTTTATTTTGCAAAGCCTCCGTGTGTCAGACTTACAGGCTGTGAGCAGCTTTCCAAAACTGGCAGCTATTCTGCCAAAAGGGGGTGTCTTGTAAAAGGGCAGAAATGATGGAGTGGACAGACCAGGGTTCTGCCCCTGACTTCACCACGTGATACCGGGCGAGTCACCTCCGTTCTCATTGCCTCTGCTGTAAACCTCACCTGAAACCTCAGAATCAAAGACTTGTGATTAACAGTTACAAGCATGAAAAAAATTTTAACTCCAGATAGGAGCAGAAGATACTAATCAAATTTCTTGGTCTACAGCAAAGTGCTGATGTCATTCCGGAGTCCTACAGCCCAGCGCAGGGCTGGCTGGTAGCTCTTGTCCTGATCTGCCACATTGCTGAGGCTTGGTGTGCGCTCGCCGTGTGTTCCCGCTGAACGAGTGACATTAAAACCCGACGTAGCTAAACCAATACCCCCTGTCACATGACACTGCCGTGACATTTCTGGCACGAGCGCTACCTCCTAAGAGGAGATGGAAGTGGGAAGCAGCAGCCGTTAGTGAATAATGGATCAGATCTGCCTGATTTGTAACGTTGACAAAGAAAGGGCGTGTCTCCTAGCTACGGAACAAACTGGTTATCAAACCGGGAGCTGGAAGTTCTGTGTCTTCCAAAATGCAAGACGTGAGATAAAGCAGCGTGGAGCGTAGTTACGGTTTGCTGAACTCCCCAGAGGGCTGTCCCTCCAAATTTGACTCTGGATCAGCAAAAACACGCATTAGCGTAAAGAAATAAAATGAAGGACAAAGAAAGGCGGGGGGGGGGGGGGGGCGGGCAGGGGTGGTGAGCTGTAGATTGGAACTGGTGGAGCCAGTTGGTTGCCCGGAGCACGGCGTGCCCGTACGACGTGTTAGAGGGTGACACTGCTGCCGCCGCTACCTCACACGTGGCGGCTGATAGAGAACAGCATGCCTGGCAGCGGGGCGCTCGGTCGTGCAAACCAGGCGTGGGGTTGGCTTAGGCGTCCTGGGAGAAGCCGTAAGAAGGAGCGATGGATGAGGAGGCTGGAGGGGGCTGAAGGCCAGAGATGGATCTTGCCTGGCTGTTTCGCGGCTGGGCCCCGCTTGCTAGGCACAGGTTGGGAACGCCGACTGTTGTGTGGTTCTTGTGGCAGCGAAGAAAAATCTGGGCTCTTCTAAGTTGAAAAGTTTGATGCTGAATTGGAACAAAAATGTTCTGACAAGGACTGGAAAGGAAGTCCAATATTGCATCTGCCCCTGTGACATCCAAAAATCAAACTGAGCAAAACCAGAACCTGGACAAACAAAGATAAAACGAGGCAGCGCAGGAGTAGGCTGTGGAGAGCTGTGATTTCCTTTGCAGCCTTCATCTCCAGTTGCTTTGAACTGCATGTGGCGGGGAGATGCCCTCTGCCATTTTCCCCTTGGGCAAAGGTTGCGTTTGCTAACGTGACAATAGAATTCTCCAGAAGGATCTGACAGTGTTTCCTGTTTCAACAGTAAAAAACCCTGGGACTTCTGTCTTTAGCCCATAAAGTGACCGGATCTTCATCCTCTGAGCTTTTTCCCGTCAAGAAGAGAGCAGTCACTTATCGGATTTGGTGTGGATGGGAGGAAGGGTAAGAAAGGAACTTTGTCGATCTGTGACGTGAAATATTTTATATTAAGAAATTTGGCAAATGGTTCTGTGTGACTCCAGACAGGATGAGATAAATTTTCCAAGGTCAGCTCTCCTGTATTCGGCTTTAGGTTTAGTTGCTGAGAAGTCAGTGCTGTAACCTTTACAGCAACATCCTGCCAATGATGCAGAGACTGAGCTATTGTTGGCTTCAGCAGCAACTCTTGTGCTTCTTCAAAGGACAGGAGGCTGAATAATGTGCATACTGCATGGTGAGAAACTTGTGAGCAGGAAAGTATGCTTGACAAATCAATAAAAATAGAGCAACCTGAGCAACAGGGTAACTATTCTCCCAGGCAGTTGCAACCTGTTGTTAAGAAAAGGCCATTCTGAACAGTGGATGAAGCAGAAAGTGGGAATTCGGCTGTCTGGCTTGCTGTGTGGCTTTGGCTCACTGGACTGGTTTTCAGCTGTTTTGTGCTTAGAACAGAAATACTGCCGATGTACCTTCGTGGTGAGTCAACTGCTCTAAAGCTCCTTTTGGGCACAAAGCTTCGCGTTCCTTGAATATTCCTGGACTGATTAATTCGCACGGAACTTCACTTTCTTATGGCTAAAAAAAACCCCAACGCAAAACCCATGCACCCACACGTGTGTTTGGTTCCAGTGTGGATTTCATGAGAGAAAGAGGTGTTTCGTTGTCAAGACACAAAGCTTGCAGCAAGCGCAGTAGCTCGGTGGTCGGGAAGCCAAGCTGTGCTTTCCCTCCGCGCGCGGTTGTGTCAGCACAAGGACGTGCCTGCGCCCCAAGGGGAGCGTGCAAACACGGATGCCTTTGGCATCCCCGTGGTGCTGCAGGCAGCAGGCCCTGGAGAGGAGACTTTCTTGGTGCCTGAACAGCTCGGTCTGTCTTAGCTTTGTTAACTTGAGCAGGGGAAAGCTGAGTGAAAGCGCTGAGAACGCTGGCAGCTTCGGCCCTTTCAGAAGGTAGGGAGTGACATCAAGCTGGTTTACAAAGTCACCTCCCGTTAGTGCAAAGGTGGTTCCTCCTCTAGGGACGCTGCTGCCGGGGTGGGCTTCCGAGGACCTCCATTCCTAGTAGCATCGATCCGGAGGAGCTGGGATCTGGTTAGGAAGTCGGTACACTTGGGGTGGCTCCGTGTGGAGGTACTTGCAGGGCAAAGCAGCAGGACTCTGTGCTTCAGGTCTCACGGAAAAGGAAGCCTGGGGGGACGGCTCCAGAAAGACTTTGTGTTTGTTCATTTGTTTTCCCTCAGCCCTTGGGGGCTACAGCAGACCAGTGCACACAGAATACAAACCCACCCCCAAACCAACAGTGCGAGGTTTGGGGCCCCAAATTTCTTTTTTTTGGAGACAATATATGTCAAAATCCTTCTTCACGACTCAAAGCCATGCCAGATGTGCCATGTACAAGGAACATAATCTGAAACGGCTTTGGGCATGGTAACAACATGTCCATAACCCTGGACTATTTTAACCTTTATGGTTCTGTATGGTTCTGAACGAGCAAAGAAGGGCCTGCATTTATTTATTTTTAGACAGTGAATGCCGTTGCTCGGAGGGCGCTGACCCCCCAGCCACTGTGCACCTTTCGTAAGGCGGCACTAGAGATACAGCTTTAAATTGCTGTTTCTCTGGCTTTTTTGTTCCCCTTTAGTCTGTCCTGTGATTCTTGGCAGCTGTGAAGCGACTGTAGAGCAAAGATGAATCCATGGGACAGCTCTTCTTTGGGATTTCAAAAGGAACAAGGCTTTTGATGGGGCCTGTAAACTTACTGCATTATCTTGTAACGTACTGCTTTCATACTGTACAGCACACAGCACTTCTACTTAGCATCACCTCCGCTGAAACGCCAAAGCGACAAAAACCAAAGCGTGTTTTAGGTGGTCTTGCTTTGGCGGGGAGGGGTTGGACTAGATGATCTTTGGAGGACCTTTCCAACCCCTGACATTCTGTGATTCTTTGATCACCATTTGGGTTCCAGCTCTGAAAGTACAATAAAAGTTTTGTCACTAATTTTCTAGAGAGTCTCAAAAGGAAAAGGTCTCTGTCTTCCAAACGCACTGATGATTCTCTAGACACAAATGGTAACCTGGCTGATACAAGTGTACACTGTTCAGGTATGTAATTATAGGTAATTTTCTGCATCAAAGAGAAAAAAAAAAAAGAAAAGGAAAAAAGGTTAGAAAACTAAAACTAATTCCATACCCATTTTCCTTGCCTTCCCTGGCAGTTGTTACTTAAGAGCTTTCTTTTAAGTAAGGAACAGACCAAAACACAAAAATAAGTCTTTGTGGGGTCAAAGGGGTTGATACCCTCTACTTCAAGTCTCTCTGTATTTATTTTCTTAGGGGGATTCAGAAATGAACCCCAGTAGTTTGCAAGTGTCACAGTTCACAGCAGAAACTTACCACTGCTTAGTTATCAGTTATTTTAACTAAACCATGAAACATCTGTGGAGGAGAGAAAGAAATGTGAGTGTTGGCGAAGAAAGGAGTCATATTTGACGTATCAAACTACTGATTTTAGTAGTTTCTTGAATCAGAAATTAGATAAGAGCCTGCAGTGCAGCTATTAGGAAAAAAAAAAAAAAAGAGTAAGCAGGTGCTGGCTTAGTTTCTTAGCGCCCACATTGCTACTGTTGGTTTATCTGATTGCAAACCTAGTGTACTGTAGCATGATGAATATGGAGCAGTGAGTGTATGGGAAAGATGCTGGAAAGATTGCACCCTGATGTTCTTAATCAGTAATTAGAAACTAAAAATAGTATTTTAGGGAAAGATAATAAATCTGTAGCCTTTAATCCTCCTGTGCCAATCTGTAAGCTGATATCATTATTACATGAAAGGCAATGAGAACATAAGTGAGTAAGCAAAAGTAGGTTGCTATTACAGTCACATTATAAATTCCACATAGCCCAAGCTGTCTAGATGATGTTTGGCTCTGTTTTATGCAAAGTCTATAAAAGCAGGTTAATTTGCAAGCAGAGAACGCATAGTTGTGTTGTTTATTTCCATTCCTTAACTGCCCTTACTTCCTGAAGCATGGTGAAATGAGTTGGGTTCTGAGGCTCTTCTGCACTCGTGGGTTCAAATAGTTCATGTACATTTGAGAAAATGGCAGCAAGAACAGAAACGTGGGGGAAATTTGTTCCCCTGATGGCAGTTCTGATGCACCAGCAGGCTGAACCAACAGCTCGTCTGCTGTGCGGACACATCTGCTGTTATGATGACAGAGAAGGCATCCCCCCTGAAGCAGGACCTTTCATCTAAGCATTTACACAGTTTGTAAATGCTAAGAGGTATTTAGTGTTACACAGGGACCATCACGGCTCCCACTGCTCACGCTCAGGTGATTCGGTCGAATCAGGCCATCAACCTCAGCCCATCCAACTGGGAAACCTCAAAGAACATGGGAGAGTGAACCATACCAAAATAGATGTGATTTCATGGCCCAGTCCTCCTCCTGTTCACAACTCTGTAATATCCTTGTGACAACTGCAGCAATTCTTTAAATGGAAAAGCAACACAAAGTATTTCAAATAGTGCAAACTCTCTTAATCAGTGTCTAGAAAAAGGAGCCAGCACTAAGTGATCTGCTGGTAACCACTGGCCCATTGAGCAAGAAATGTAATACAAAAGTGAGATCTGTTGTAAGCTGAACATGGTGGGGGAAAGATTTGAAAGAAGAATGTCTATTTACCAAGTATTTTTGAATCGAAAAGGCTTTATTCCAGCAGTTTATAACTCAGTATCTTGCAGAAATGGGTGTAAGCAAGTGCCAGATAAAATTACTGGAAGTTGCCAGGAAACGTACTGTCATGGCTTAGCACGACTACAACACAGAGATGATTAAAGAGGGAGAAAAAGTCACCACGGGAAAACAGACAATGAGAAATTTGAAATGGCTGTTTGGACCGGGCTCTGATGCTGCCAACGGTACCCTTCAGTAGGCAGTACCCTCTCCTCAGGTTCCCTTGAGCGAGTCTCTGGGGCAATTCCCGATTCCTCTCCCAAAAGCAGAAGGCTGAGAGGAGAGGATGGAACGGTCACGGATCTGGACGAAGTCCCGCTCTCACGCTGGGCTTTGGGCCATCAGGGCCAGCGAGCTGTCCCATCCCCACCGCTGTCACAGAACTCCTCACCTCCCCAGCTGTACTCGCTCAAAACCTCCGAGGCCAAAAAAACCCTCCCTCGGGCAGCCCTCCCTCCACCCCCAGCGGGTTTTACACCAGGCCAAAGCTCGCAGGAACCATCCCGGCCTCCCCCGGCCGCTTGCCTCCCCCCGCCGCCAGGCGCTGCCCGGCCCGGGCCCGCAGCCGCCCCAGTGGGGCCGCCCCCCGGCAGGTGGATGCCGCCGCCCCTCCCCCGGGCCCGTCCCGTCCCCTGCCCGGCTCCGCGCCGCCTCTTGCCGCCGCCCCGCTCCGCTCCCAGCTGACGGGGGCAGCCCCTTGTTTACTGGCCAGGGAGGCAGCCGCCAGCCCGGCCTGCGCTGGAAGGGGCCGCCGGAGCCGGGGCCGACACCGAGGGGCAGGGAGAGGCCGGGCGCTATAAAGGGGGCCGCGGGGCCTCTCCGCGTCTCTTACCGACGATGCGAAGCCGGGCCCGGCCCCCGCGCCCGCCCCGCGGCCTCTGATTCGCCCCCGCCGGGACGCGCTGAGTCCGCGGCGGCTCCAGCGACGCGGGCATGGGACCGAGAGCGGTGGCGGCGGCGGCGCTGGCCGTGGCCGTGGTGCTGGCGGCCTGGTGCGGCCGGAGCCGCGGGGAGAGTGAGTAGGGGCCGGGGGCGCGGCCTAGGCTGGGCGGCGGGGCCCGGGTGGCGGCGGCGGCCCGCGGCCCCGCGCCGTGAGGGGGCGGCCCGGCCCCGCCGCGCTTTACCCTTTGTACCTGCTCGGGGCGAGGCGGGGAGGGGGGGGGCCGCCGCGCCAGGCCGTGCCGCGGGGCCGGCGGCTGTGGCGGCTCGGCCGGGGCCTGCGGCGCGGGGGGGAGCGGGGCCCGTCAGCCCTCCCGCGGGGAGCGGCTCGGGTCACCTTCATCCCTGGGTTCGGCGTTTTCCGCCCCAAAGCGCGGTGGGGCAGAGCGGGCCGGGAGGGAGGGCCCGGCGGCGGCCGGGATGGCAGCTGGGACGGTACCGGGAAGGGCTGCAGCTCCCCCCGGTTCGGCTGAGGATTTACTCACCGGCGCGTCCTGACCCTCCGGGTCTCTCGCTCGACCGGGGAGGGTACGGCCGTGCCGGCGGTGGGGCCGCTCCCCCGGGGCTCGGCCTGGATGAGGTGCGAGGACGGGCACGGCCCCCGCCCCGGGCCGGGCAGGGTCTCGGCTGCAGCGCCCCGGAGCTGCTTCCCTCGGCCGGTTTCAGAGCCGGCTCTAGTTTCAGAACCGGGTTTTGGCGCGGTGAGGCGTAGAGTTGGCAGGTTTTGTCTTTGACCGCTTTTTACGGTCTTTCAAATCCCCAGGTACTGAAGGGGGACGAAGCTCGGAGGTAGGGATCGGTGTTTAAACAGGGTCTTGCAAAATACGAGGTGGGGATACAACGAGGTTGTGTTGCAGCTTGCAAACTTGTTAAATCCACGGTTGACAGGAGCTTAAGCCTTAAGAGCTGTTTGGGTGGGTTATGCCAAATAAACTGGCTTAGGAAATTCTAGTTGGAGGTTTTCATTTTGGATGGTGTTTACAGGTGTTTTCTAATAAAAGGAAAGTATTTATTTAAAGAGAGCTAACTGGAAGCATAAATTGTCTGCCCCATAGGCAATCCTATAGACTATCTGTTAGATTTCCCATCAGAAAAGGCAAGAGAATCGTTTCCAGTGTGGACAGTGCAGTGATGGGCATTTTTGAGATGTGTGCGCTATTCAGGGAACAAAGCAGGATGTACCCTTAAGACAGCCTCTTTTTTTTCCAGCAATCAGACAAATTACATATTTCAAAAATACCCCAGTTTCTCCCTCATACATGTTTCTGTGTTAGAAGCCTTGAAAGAGGCCAGTGGTACGGTTTTAACTTGGGAGGGTAAGTTCCAGCTGGCAAGCGTGTACAAACCTGCCCGTTACCAATAGAGAAATGGAAAAGGAAGCTGACATATAGCACTAATAATAAATACATATACAGCTTTGGACCAGCAGTTCCTAATTTGAAAACATTATTATTACTGCTACAGTGAAGCTTCTTACTTATTTATTTAAATCATATTCTGCTTTTTGGGTTGCAAGTGTGCTTGTGATCTTAACTCCCTAATCTTTGCTGTATTACTGTGTGGTAGGAAGATGTGTTCTGCAATTTGTGGATGGAGAAACAGCAGCGATGCACAAGATAGCAAAGCAAAGTCTGGGGTGGAATATTTTTATACCAGTGCAAATACTTTGTAAAGTATTTTGCAGACAAGTTGGATGATAAGGTCCCTAATTCAAAAGCTTTTCAGCCCCTTTGATGTTTGACTCCATTTTCTGAGAATGATTAGATCACACAGCACGACAGTGCAGATGGAAAACAACACACGAACGCGGAGGCCTGCATCAGCGTGGCTCGAAGGGTAAATGCACGTACGATAGTTGCATAAGCAAACAAGTTGTTCCCTGAGCAACGGAACTAATGAAGTCTGCTTTCTTGGAGATTTGTGTCCTGCCTTCTCCGCAAACATGCCCTGTGATAACGCTGCTCTCCAGTGACAATGTCCCCCCGTCTCCGAGCCCAACCATACGTAGTTTTCTTGTGCCCTGTATCTTTCTCTTCCCTTTACTTTTAGAGAACATCAGGTACGAGGCTGGGCAGCATGCAGTAGATGTGTAGGTGGCTCAGTAGGCGAACTGGGTGGATGGTTTGAGTTCATGCTTAAAGCGTCCTTTGGATGGAGACGCTGAATTTTTCCTCCTTAACCCACCCCCAGTTTTCCAAAGCCTTTTAGGAATATGGTATGTGAGAGCTCTCTTCCTTTTTTACATGTGAGTGAAGTGAGTTGGTGAGTTCAGAAGTTACTGAGAGGAGTAGAAGCAAGGCTTAGGGAAAGGAGACCGGACCTGTGCATAAAATGAAGATACATGTATCTTGTTTTGTGAAGAACAACAGGTTTGTGTGTTTTTTTTAATCGCTGTGTAGATGTAATGCAACTTGTTGAAATAAATCTCACGCATGACTCATGCACGTCAGTCCATTAGCTGTGGTATTTGGGGTGGGATTTACCTCACCTAGTTTTAGGCATCTACCAACAGGGGAACTTTGGGATCCTTTTGTGATTAGTAGAAAACTAATCAATGCAGTCGCTAGAGTTTACAGTTCCTCCCCTTCTCACCTCTTCACGTAAATTTGGGTGCTGCCCATGTACTCTGTTGCCTGTTGCTGATGGAGTTAGAAATCCAGCTGAGATCTCTCTGCCTAAATCATCAGGTGGGACAAATTTCACTTTGTATTTCTTTAGTAAGAGCCTTTTAAAACAATTTGCTTCTTAATTATTCTTTCTGGCTCATACAAATTTTTTTTTTGCTCATAAACTCATTAAGAAACTGGTCCCTCGTTCCACCTCAACCCTGTGTTAATTTTTGATGTTGGGACACTCGGTCTTAGAAGGAAATTTTGCTCCCGAGAGTATAAAGTAGAAAGAGTAAGTGCAGCAGGGCAGGGCTGCATCAAAACTAGGCAACAACTGCGTCTCTCAGCTGTCCCAGTGTGCCCTCTTGCTATTTTAAAGAGAGGTAGGACACTACCCATCTCTGAATAGTCTGTAAAACCCGTAAGCTTTCTGGAGGTCAATTTTGGGGTGACTGTCTTGTGGGATATAAATTATGTTGATATTGGCAACATGTAAAACCTGTTCCTGCGCCCTTTGAACTAATGAGGCTCTTAAAGTCTGTCGGTATTGACTTCTGTCCGTTACCCTGAGTGATCTCCCGTGGTCCTGGGACGCTGCCGCTTCGCTGCCTTTTATCTGCGCATGGGAGGCAGAGCAGCCTGAGTCGTGTTTTCTGTTTATGTTTTGAATTGAGTGAGAAGAGCGTAATGATATGGCAAAGCAGGCTTTAGAGGCCAGCCCGTGAGGTTATATATCCTTTTGGCATTAAAGAGGGCAACCTCCGTGCGAGGTTTGCCCTCAGCTCGGCAGTGCTGGCTTGGGATGTTTCTGGAGGGAGCTGGAGGCTTCTAGCCAGGCTCGCTTTTGAGTCCGTGCCTCAGTTTGCTTCATTGCTCAGGTCTAAGTGGCTGAGGCAGAAAACTGAAGTTTAGACATTAGTATTTCACAATTAGCTATTTTCCTGTTTATTAAACTGTTGCTACAGTAGGCTAGGAGCTGTCTCACAGTCCCTTCTACTAACCTGTCACTTAACATGGCATTTTCCTGTCTCAGCAGTTATCCCAAGAAACACCCAAAAGTCCTTTTTCCAGTTTCCTAATAACCGCTTCTGAAAGTCAGCCTTATATAGACTCGCAAAGCTTTTGACTTGACTGAAGTGAGCGTAATTTTTCCTAAATAATTTGTTTATTCAAGTAGGCAGCGAACACTATAAAAATGCAGAATGAACTAATAGTTACCTCAAATGGTTTGTGATCTGTGCAATGCTACGTTATTCTGGTCTTGATTGTTAAAGGGCCAGAGCTCTGAAGCAGTGAATCATTAAGGTTTGGTATCCACATGGTTTACTATAAACAAGGCTTACGTCCCCCTCGTTAGAGACTATCTTGAGAACTAACCTCTGACTTCAGATCTAGTTTCTTCATTCAGTACTTTAAGGTTGTTACCAAACTAGTTTGTTCAAGACGCTTTGGCATATTGGGATTTTTTTGGGTTGTTCGCTTTTATAAAGCGCACCTCGCAACTTTTTTTCTGGGGGGGTCTGATGAAACATGTCTGTAATGATGCTTTGGTTTTTTTAAGTTACTTTAAATAGCCTGGTAACGAGGGATGGAGGAGTGTTTCCTCGCTGGCAGTGTAATGCTGTGCTGCTGGACATTGAGCCTCCCTCTGCTAAAGTTTAGGAATTTACGTTTAGTAGAGGTTTTGCCAGTAGTTCGAACAGGAATAGCTTTGGGCCTACTGCTGGAGAATCAATTTGAGATTTTTATTTTCCTGAAAGCTGATTTATGTGTTTTTTGAAACCAGGTTGTCTGTATTATAAATGACTGCTCAGCTTTGCTCTCCTTCTTCTGGGATCAGACCTGCCTAGCCTTCATACTGAATTGGTGATTAATTCCCCTGTCACTGCAGAAGAAATACTATTGAGAGAAGCTGTGGAAAAAAACGCTTATTACTTTGCTTAAAACTGCTTCTTGTTGTCTTGGTAACAGTAAATTTATAGGGTGACTTAAGCAGCTACTGCATGAACAGAAGATACAAACTGCTGAACAGAATTGAAAAGCATGAAATGATTGAGAACCCTCCAACAAAAAAGCGTATTTTGCTTTGGATGTTCTTAACTCATTATTATCCTTGATCCTTGAGGTGGTAAAAGAAAGGAGCTCAGATACCATGGTGGTATTCATCACCTAAAAACTAAACTGAAGTAAAAAATAGTTCTTAAGTGTGATTTTCTCCAAATGTGGAAAAAAAATCTGTATAAACCCTTTTAATCTTTGTACATTTACAATTATATTAGCCTTTTATTCAGTGGTTTATTTCAGAAACAAACCTCTAATGTGTGTTAAATTCCTCCTAAGTTTCTATTTCAGGCTAACATCGGTGTGCGACGTTGCCTTCTGTTTAAAGGGCTTGTGCAGAAGCCCCCGGTATTGGAGCCCCTTAAGCACCCAGACACTGTGCCAGTGTATTGCGTTGCTGTTGCTCAGCTTTGAAAGCAGCAGAGTTTGAATAACTGGGGTCACAGCCTGGTTGTGTGGAATCTCCTGTCTGGGCTGTGCTGGCGGCACTAATTACAAATAATGCATTCTGTATCAGCGTTTGGAATCGGTGGAAAATAGAAAAATAGTTCTAAAATGCAAACAATTGGGTTGTGAATTAGAGCTGGCGCTTCCAGCTCTTTGTAGGATTATTTAAGTCTTCAAAATGCTTTTGCAGTTTACTCCCAAGCTTTACCTGTCTCTTTTTAGATCCAGCTTCAGCTAACCTTTCTTCTTTAACACGCCTGGTCAAAATATTTGGCCGTCTTAGCCTCTGGTCACCTCCTCTGTGATCTCCAGCGGGCGGTGCGTTTCAGGATGGGGAGAGCTGAAGGCGAGGGAGATTTAGACCCTGCGTGGGTGTTTAGGTCGTTGCATTTTTGGGGGAGCTAGGAAGATCTTTGAGCAACCTTCCAGCCACTGGGACGAGGAGCAGCACTACGTGTGTCGTCAGGGATACGGGTCAGATTCACAAGTCACTGCTTTTTGAGTATGTCGGAAAGTGGCGAGTGCTGTGAACTCCAGGGGCGCAGAGGTGCTGAGGATCGGGCTGTTGCTAGACAGAAGCAGAGAACGCTCTCCAGGCAGCCTTGCTGGATGCGTAGCCCTTCCTCAGCCAAACAGGATCACGGTTTTCCTTGGTGCTTGGCACCTCTGCTGCGTGGCGTGGGGCTGCTGCGGCAGTTGGCCACCCAGGATAGCTCCTTCTGACCGGGTTCCTCAGCTTTGTTACTGGATGATGGGAAGATTTTTGTAGCCTGAAGTGCAGCTGCAGCACTTGGAGGACTTCATCCTGACTGTACCAGACTGCAGTTCTTCTCATTTGTGCTCGAGCGTTTGTGGTCTTCTCTTCCCCTGGAGCTGAGCAGGGATAGCTGCGTGGATTAAGGGGTTGTCTGGGGGCCAGGTTGTGGCCAATTTCTAGTGACTGACCTAATTCTAGTTGAAACGATGAAAGACTCAGGTAATTATGCTTAGTGTATAGATGCATTTTGTGGCCTTGAGCCACAATAAAAGCCTAGAGCTTTTAGTGCTGAAAGTAATTCTTAGCCTGTAGAATTGAGCTGTATTTTTTGACCTTTCCTTAAGGGCAGCTGTATACATGCAGATTACTCTAGGTAGTACTTCATACTGTGATACAGCAACTGGTCATGGGTACCACCTCAGCTGGCTGCATTTTACCTGTGTGCTCAGCAAGCAATAAATAAGAACCAGGGTGGTGGATATTGAATTTATCAGATAGTTTTAGCTGCGTGGGTGGCTTGTACATTGAATTTCAGTGTTTGAGTTTTATTTGTCCTTCTGTTGTTTCTCCTTTCGTGAAGAAACTACTGGCCTGCCCTGCCACACGCTCGCTTCCTTGAAAATACCTATCTTAATTGTTTAAAATTTAGTATTCAGAGTACTTGAACTGAATCTGTGGCTCTCCCGGTTCCTTTAGCCCACAGTTGGGATGTGCAGCAAGACAGCTTTCTGGGTTGCTTCCAGTTTGGCTGCAGTTTTTCACAGGGCAAAGAGGTTGCTGCTAGTTGGTCATCAGATTTCCTTTCCCACTTTTAAAAAGTACATCCTTGATCTTTGAGGCACTGTGTACATTAGCTTTTTCTTCCAGAAGGCAATTTATGAAACAACTTGGATATGGTGCCAAAAATTCCCATTGGGCAATAACATTGCTTCAAATCCTACCTTAGTGTTGCCAGATTTATTTTTTTTTTTTATTGCAGTGGAGCAAATTTTTGAATAATCATTTAGATATTTGCATAGAATTTATTTTTAACCCACACAGCAGTGGTCTGTGTAAAACCATGAGGAGTCAGACAATTGTAAGTATTAAACGTCTGTCTCTGCATCAGTTTTGTGAGGCCTGATTGTTGCTGGGTGATTTCCTGAAGCTGTGATGGGGTAATGTTGTAGTTGGTGAGCTTTACATGGAGTGAGAAAAAGAGTAAAGCCCCTGTGCTTTTAATTCAGGGGAGCCTGTCTCAGCTATAGACAATAGAGAGAATCCCTAATGGGGATGCAGTCTTCAAAAAAAAAAAAAAATTAAAAAAGAATCCACCTGGACAGGACAGGGAAATGGTCCGTTTGCACCGCTGTACTGCCAAGCAGGCTTGCCTCTCCGCAGGCTTCTCCCTTGAACATTAAGGTCCGGCTGAATATTTCTGCGAGGTTTCATTTTAAAAGAATTATCACTGGGACTTTGGTTGTGCTATACAGGCGTGAGGCTCTAAATTTCCTTCTTGATTTCTTATCTGTGCTTTGAGTTAAAAAAGTATTTCCCTACTCAGACTTTTTTGTTTCTGGCTTTTCCTGGTGTCTGGATTCAAATTATTCTGCTTACCTTCTAATTTATGTTTCATGTAATTGTTCACTTTGCTGGTTCTATGGGTTACTGGTTCTACTAAATAAACTGTCTGGACAATCAAGGCAGGGAGATTTGCAACCTTGAGAAAATAATAACAAAAAAAGCCCTAAAACCTAATCTGAGAAGAATGCTTAGGGCAAAAATTACTAGTGTAGTAAATTACTTCTGTCAGTAAAGTCTGGGCAAGAGCGTAGGCTGTGCTCTCGCCTGTGTGTATTTCCAGGTTTTCCTGCTCTCTTCTGAAGCACTACCATTTCCGAGCCATTATTCTTTTCCTATCTTCCCCTCCCTGCAACCATTCTAAATTACTTCCTCTAATCCACTGGCATTAATTGCACAATCTGAGATGAGGTAGGTGTGTCGCTGGCAACCATCTAAAGAAAACAGACTCTTGTTGCATAGACATCTCTCACTTCTGTAAACGCCAAATGACGTCCAAGGACTGGTGCTACAACTGCAGTCGTGACAGAGGTGATATCCAGAACTCAAGATGGCGGAAAAAATGATGAAATACTCTTTTCAGGCGTATTGTGTAACCATATGCCAGGGACCGTTCCCCGCAGTGTATTTCTTAACGCTTGAAGCCTGCGTTACCAAAAAGGACCTGGTCGTGAATTCTGAGCGTAGCTAGATGTTTACGGTGTGGCTGGACAAAACTGCGCCTTTAGAAAACTAAAATAATTACTTTTTCTTACATAACTAACTGACATTGTTCGTTGCCTTCCAGTTTGCAGAAGCATGGACATTCGCAACAATCTGACCCGGCTGAACATGCTGGAGAACTGCACTGTGATTGAGGGCCACTTGCAAATATTGCTGATGTTTAAAACCAAGCCTGAAGATTTCCGTGAGCTCAGCTTTCCTAAACTGACTATGATTACAGACTACTTGCTTCTTTTTCGTGTGTATGGCCTGGAGAGTTTAAAGGGACTTTTCCCCAACCTCACTGTGATTCGAGGAACTCATCTGTTTTTTAACTACGCGCTGGTCATTTTTGAGATGGTTCACCTGAAGGAGATCGGCCTCTATAACCTGATGAACATTACTCGAGGTGCTGTGCGGATTGAGAAGAACAATGAATTATGTTACTTGTCCACAATTGACTGGTCAAGGATTTTGGATTCCGTAGAAGATAATTACATCGTGGCCAACAAGGATGACAAAGAAGAGTGTGGAGATGTGTGTCCGGGAACTGTGAAAGGGAAGAGCAACTGTCCGCCTACTGTGATAAATGGCATTTTCATTGAACGCTGCTGGACACACGATCGCTGTCAGAGAGGTGAGTCTGCAGAGTGGTGTGTGTCAGCTGTGGGTTTGCTGTCAGTTTTTAACCTGGCCCATCTATTGGAAGTCTAATAGGTACCTGTTAATTGCTACCTGTAAGCAGATGTTCCTAAAAGCAAGGCTTATTGACCTCTTAGGTGAAGAGAGGACCTTTGGGATGGGGCTGTTGTAGCAGTTCTTTCACCTCTGTGAATAACGTATCCAAAACCGTTGTGTTTGGGTTCTGTGGAAAGTTAGGGACTGCCTAGAGCTCACAGTTTAACGGACTGTGAGTGTAACTGGTGTCTTGTATAATATTTAAAGTGATATTAGTGTCTCTTGTGGGGCTTGGGTAGGGGAATTAAAGTCCAGATTGACTGAACGGCCGCAGCAAGCGGAATCAGAGTGGTGGGGAAAAGTCTTTATGGAATAAGCCCAACTCTAGAAAGGTGCAATTACTTTTTTACTGAAGCCTCCTGCCATAAAAAGGTGTAAGAGACGTGGATGAGCGAGCAACATTTGCACAGAGTGAGAAGCTGGAAGCCAAGTCAGACCTGAAGGGAAACGGAGAAGGAGGAGAGAGGATCTGGATGGGGTTGCCTGTAGGAGGAGTCCTGGGAAGGGTGAAGTAGCTGGGCTTTGAGCCCGGGGCTTTGGTTCAGGGGAGAAGGTGTATTCAGAAAGTTAACTGCTGTTGGAACGCCTGAACTCCAATTCTTAAACTGCATTAGGATCGCTTTTAACTTCATACAGATTTGTGTTTTCCAAACTTGGAACTGAGCTTAAGTTTAGCTTTAATTATATATTTACTTTGATTTATGTTAAATCCAACTGACGGGGAGCAAAGTGAATTGAGGTAAAACTGAACATTAGAAGTTGTCTGTCTTTCTGGAGGTAGTGCATCCAAATGAAGCAGTGTGTCCTAAGACGAAATTAGGAGACTTGCGGGCTGGAGAGAATTTCTTGCCAAGCTTTAAAGGGCAATTCTGAGTGCTAAGTGCCAAATTTGAGAAGGAATTCCTACCAGTATGCATAAACTAATGAAATTAATGTGGTTTCCCCTCTGCTACTCCTCAGCCCAGAATCATCTAGCTTCCTTTTAAAGAAAGTGGTTATTTTTTGTTGCCAGAATAACAGGGTATGAGCAAGAAGATGCAAACACGTACGTGTGTTCTTTTTTTAAAATGAAAAATAAGGTTATAAAGCGTTCTCATTTGTAAACTCTTTTGGTGTATGGTGATCTGGTTATCAGCAGCACTTAAACCTGGTTTCTTATGCATTTGTGTTTTATGTGTTCTGCTATTAAAGATCTAACTGAAACTTTTTCTGTGGCTAGACCGCTCGCAATGTCCCCCGTTCCTGTGAATTTTCCGGGGCTGTGCTATAGCAGGCTGGAATGTATGGGTTCTCTCCTTCATGTGACTGCCTAGTTCCATGAAACCTGTAGGAATGTAATATTTTACCATTGGGGCAGAAATCTCCGCTCCTGAGCCTCTCGTACAAATTCAGCTCGGCTTAGTGGAGGATGCCCGTGCAGTGTCACACGCTAGCTCAGCTTCGCTACCTGAGGAAGCCGAGCTAGTAAGGCCACTTGACTTGAATCTGAAATTGAAATTTGAATTTGAAAATGGTTTCAAAAGTAATTATACGCAGATGCTCCCATCTGGTTTTCTGTGTTCCTTGTAGAAGATTTAGAGAAGCGATGCCTCTACATATTTTGGCTGTAATTGCTGTGCATTTTCAAAACCACTTAACAAGCCACGCTTATCTTTGTTTTGAATGCTAAGATTTGTACTTTTCTTTATTGGTAGCTGGTGTTCTCAACAAGCTGGCATGTGTATTATATTGTGCCTTGTGACACCTGCCTGTATGCCTCTTGAGTTATTGTAGCAGCTTGAGTAGTCTTTTAGACTTCTTTGAGCAGCCTTTAGACTTCCAGCACACACAGTAACTATGGTAGAGATTCAGTGACATTTCTTTAGTGAACCCGTTGGTGGAATCGCAGTGTTCTCTGTTCTCGTGCCAGCCATAACGTATCCTCAGCGTGTGTAATGGTTTTGTCAAGATTATTAAGAGCTTGTGTGAATTGTACTTTGGCTTTCCTTAGCCTGAAGAGCCTCGTAGCAGCTCCCAGGACTGAGGGTATTAATGGCACGAAATCTTTCCCTCTGCATTTTTGCTGCTTACCGAGGAATCTTCAGCAGCTAATGCTGTGCTGAAGTCTCCTGTCTCTCTGGTGTTAAGAGTATTCCTCTCTTTTACTTTTGCTCTTTGTCTTTTAACTAATGTGAGAGTGAAATGTAGCAATTTCAGTATGACTTCCTTGGGGGAAGTTTGTGTTTGTGTGGTGTTTGTTTTAATGCAGGTTATCTGTGTTTGTTTTATAAAACTTGGTGTAGAATCTCCTGTTTGCTGTTTTTTGTTTTGCATCTCTGGATGGGAAGTGGTTGCTATCTAAACCGACAGCGCTGCTGGATCGTGCTACTGCCCTGGGACTGCAGGCCAGGATATTTTGTTTGCTGTTTTGTCTACCGGAAGAAATCCATGAAGAAAATGTAAATATTGATTGTTTTGATGTTACAGAGTGTGTGTCAATTGACAGAGACAAGTCCCAAGCTGACAAGTTTTTTCCAGCCTGCAGAGCTTTGAGTCTTGCTGGAGAAAATAAGGAGATGGGCAAGAAGGTTGAGAGAGGACATGTGGGAAGGCTGAAAGATGTTGCAGAAAGGGAGATGGCAATGGCTGGGGTTGAAGTGGGGTCCCTGGGTGAACCCCATCTCTTCCACCCCAGTCCCTGACCTTCCCCTGCCTCCTCTCTGTGGTAGCTTCCTTCACGTGATCCCTGCCACACCTCATATTGATCATGGGATATCTTTATTTTAATCATCACAGATATCCCAGTTAACTCCAAAACTAACTTCAGTTATAGCATGTAATTATCTGAGGCACACATCCAAGTCTCTGACTCATCCTTGCAGCTATAACTCAAGCCCAGAAATTTTTTCAGTTGGTGATAACATGTTCAAGACAACAAAGTAAAGGATCTTCTTACAGACGTTAGAGCTAAGGTTGTGGATGAAACCGGCTGGGAGGAACTGAAATGATTTGTGGGCAGCTGCACACGTTGAAAAAAACAGTTGCGATATTGAGGAATCTGTGTCTGAGTGCAAAGATGTGTAGATGGATATACCATAGACTGAGGTTGGTCGGGATGCGTGTCCTGGAAGTTTTCTTTTCTTTTTTCTGGATCCCTTGTGTGGTGTGAAAAGCGAGTCGGTTCAATTAAGGCCAACTCATGTTATATTTTGGGTAGGAAGGGAGGGAAATATGTAGTCTGTTTGGAATTTGGGTCTAGCCTTATGCTGTTTATGGCAGCCAAGCGCTGTTCCTGTTCTGGAGGTTTTGTAACTCTTCAGCCCACATTTTTCTAAGGGTTTTTTTCTTTACATACGTATTTTTATTGCCGTAACAACGTAGTTCTTGGTTTGGTGCAGCATGTTCACGCAGATTGCGACTTTGCTGAAGAATGCAGACAACAAAAATGCTGGAAATGCTACGTCCTAGACCTCAGTCTGGATCTGCCAAACATGGTTTTCATATTTTGCATTTTTTTCCACATTTTTTTTTTTCTGTAATAAAAATGCTATATGTCTGTCACTCCGCTTGCGGAAGGAACAATTCCCTCTGAAACGGGATTTCCTGCCAATTCTCTTCGCAGTCTGTCCATACATAATTTGAAGCAGTCTGATGGCTTTGACAGTCTAATTATAAAGGCGAGTTCAGCCATTTACTTGCATATCGGGTCATCTGGAGGTGGGGTAAGGTAATAGGAAGGAAAAGTGTGATGGCCAAGTAAAAGTGACCAGGAAAATGATCTGCAATATCAGACACTGAATATTGAAGGGCAGCATTCCTGGAATATAAGGATGAATTTCTGAAATATAGGCTTCGTTCCTTAGAGGATACGATGAAATTCAAGTTGGCCTAATCATCCTGAATGAGACCTTTGCAGGAGTCTGTTGTCTGCTTGATCTTGGGACTTCACGCTGCCAGGGAATTTGAGTTACTCAGAGTGCAGGCCATTTCAGGTTTGTTGATAGACTCGTTCTTCGATCTGTTATCTTGCTTTATGCGATAAACCCAAAAGTTGTGTCTCTCAATTAGGGCAATCTAGAATTTGTTGCAAAATATTAACCTCACAAAAGGAAAGTGGAAAGTGTATGAAACCATCTGGACCAAGTGAAGAGGACAGTAGAACAGCTGACAGAAGGGTTGAGAGTCTGGAGTAATTGACGTGCAGAGGAGCTGCTCCAGAAAGGTACTGTATGAAAAGAATAATGTTTGTCTGGATTTTTTTATGATGTTGGGGAAGCAGGTCTGGAGACTATGGATACAGCAGAATCTCACTTTAATTTTCCTGTGATTTATCCAGGGAAAATTCTGGGACAGGTAAGGAACTGAAGAGTAGCTTCAGTAGCTTGCCTTGTTTCCTAGTACAAGCAACACAACAAAGCACGCGGAAAAACATTGCTCAGCCCAAAATGTCTTTCAACTGCTATGAAACAGCACCGAGTGTTTTTAAAGAGACTGGTGCCAGAAGAAATTCTGCAACTATGAACATCTTCAAGGCAGGTTTGAATAACAAAGTACAGAGGTGTGTGTGGGAAACGTTTTGTGATGTTTACTTAGGTAGAAATATTACTTAGCAACAGCTTCCTGTAATTTTTATGTGCTGGGAATTTCTGTAACCATAGGCTTAGTTTTATTACCTCTGTATGGGAAAAGGGGTCTCGAAGCACTGAACAGACTGAGCCGACCTCAAGGGCGAGATATTTTTAAAGCTTTAAACAAAAGAAACTTTTCCAGTTGCTACCACATGAAGTGGAAGTGCTTCTTTTATTTGGAGATCTGATAAGAAGTGCCTTTTTTTTTTTTCCCCAGCTCTGACAAATGCCAGATGGAAGTTGACACCCGATAATCTCACTGGGGTGTCTGTTCTGAACCTTGCCAAGCGACAGCTTTATTGAGTGCATGTAGTGCTTGTGGTTGGGGCTATTGTGATGCTTGCAAACGGCTAGACATCCTAAACTAATTCACTTTAGCTTATTAAGAGTAGTTAAGAGATTTATGGTGCTTGGTGGCGTGATGCAGCCCAGAATTGGGGGAAAAGGGGTGGAAACAATCACTCCATACAAATGGCTATTTAAGATTACCCTACTTCAAAAACACCAAACAAAACTTGGGGCTCTGAAGAAGCATCTAGTTCGGCTTTCTCCACTGACCTGGGGTGACAGAAGACTGGGATTTCAATGCTTAGTTTCAACTTGCCGAGAAATCTCCGTGCATGCAGCTCCCGTGGTCTCGCCACATTTATGTTTCTTTGGCTTCTTCACTGCTGCACCTTTACTTAAATGCAGGGGTTGAAGATTTTCTTCCCCTGCCCCAATTCATGACAGGCACTGTAGACAGAAGCCACTGTCTGATCCGTTCCATCTTTAGAGCATTTGAACAAGAACTAATTCCTAGCTCATCCAACAGTTAATAAGCAGTAAATATAGAGAATTCGCTCCAAAGTTAGGAGATCTTAATTTCTGTACAGAGTTCTTGTCAAGACAAAGGGTTTTGATTAATTAAAAAGGAGAATGAGGTATTTTGCTGCTGATACGGTGAAAATTGGAGAAGTTTTCATCTGGCTTAGTTTGGGTGGCCATTTTAATTCTTTCATCCTTAGCCCCTTCCCCAAAGTTAGTTTAGGTTAGTGCCTGGGCTGAGGAGGCTGAGGAGAGTTGGGACACTTCACAGGCAGTGGTTCAGCACTAGTGTTAGTGGAAGATGTTTGAAGGTCTCTGTTCAGTCTTCAGTGGTGACGTTGACTGCTTGTGATTCCGAAGGGTGGTGTGCCAAGGGTGCTTCAGGTAGAATACTTATTTTTCCCACTTCTAGAACAGTTCCGGGTTACCTTATATTTGCTTGAACAAGGGAACCTGCAGTACCCCTTGTTAGATAAAATACAGAAGACTGACTGCACTCGGCAGACATACCTGTTGGAAAACGCTGCTGTCTGGGCATGGATGTGAAACGGGAAGTCACAGAATGTTTAAAAAAAAAAAAGTACTGAGCAACAGCGTTAACCTGTGTTAGTAATGCATGAATGGGAGAGCTGCGAATGGTTCACCTGCTGTGATGTGTTTGCTCGGGGAGGAGGAAATTTGTTTCATTCAGAGCAAATCCTGCTGATTGTTGGGAGTGCTTTGGTGCTGTAAGTGAAGATAAGGAACTGGCCAGCTTATATATCCTGTATGTTTTCCTCCCTTCACCCCTCCTCCATGAAGGCAGAGCAATGATTCTGTATTGTAAATCTTAAAAATTTTAATTAATTGTAAAAATATTCTAAATCAAATGTAATTCTGACGCCCCTTCCCAGATTTCAGCAAATAGAGCAAAATAAATCTTAAGCTGTGTGCGACGGTATAACGTTCTTTCGATTCATGATGAAGAAACTGGAAATCTTTGTTGTAGAAGGCTTCGAAGGGATTGTGAACCGTTGAGTCCATACAAAGAAGTGTATTCAGGGCGTGTGAGAAGACCAACCGAAATATGTCACTTGGCAAAGCTCTCTGAAACACGTTTCTCTATCAGGAACTGGATTTGATGGGGATTGCCTCTGTAAATAAATTCTGTGTTTAAAAAAAAAAAAAAACCCAACCACAGAACAAAACACAAAAAAAGGTCAAAAAAACCCCAGCTGTGACCAGTGTAAAGATTGTTTCTAACTGAAAGGTTGAGAATTTCAGGACCTTTTGATTCATTACAGAGATGGTGAATAACCAACTGTGTCCTGGAGGAAGCGACACTAACCCTTCTGTCAGTTTGTAACAATAGTTGGTTAAAAGTTCAATGATCATGCTTCCCAATTATATCCTATAATTGTGTGCAAGTTCCTATTGGAGGGATGTGAATGAACTTGCTGGGATGTTTATGCTTTGTAATTACAGCTGTTGGTTAACTGAAAAGAACCCAACGATATTGGGTAGGGGAAAGTGGGGGGGTACTGGCTGGGACGGTCCAGCAGCCTCTCAGTTCACTGACCCCTAAGCGTGTTCCTCATTTGGTGTTTCGTAAAAAGTGAATTGTCTGGGGCAGGGAGGGAGGAGGTTCGTCTCGGTTTGTTGATCAGAACAAAGCCTGCTGGCCCGGAGGTTGTGAGGAAGGGAAGGTTTATAGGGCAAGGGAACAGGCATGGCTTGGAGTTGTTCAGCTATAATTTCTGAATCAATTTTGATATTTTCTCGCTCTCAATAATGTGAGTGAGATGCTGTTACTGTCTGAGTTTGTTCTGAAATATCTGAAAATAGAAACTGAGATTTTACTAAGCAACCTGTGGCAAAAAAAAAAAAATCAAGTTCCAGCTATTGCACTGAACTGAGCATCTGGAAATCTCTCACTCAGAAACTCCAGACATCATGCTAAAACTCTGTCATATCAGCAATTATTTATGATTGAGAAAGTACGTAAAGAATGCTTGCTCTTGAAGGTGGGCTTGGACCCTGCTGGGCCATGAAAGAAACGATTAGAAACTCTTCGGAATGATGCAGAAAGCTTTACCGGTGTACGTGGTTTCCTAGAAATAAGGCACGTGCGATTCAGCAGACATCCTTGGATAACTAAGCATTTTTCTGTTACCACTTTGAACTTCCTTAGGCATCCCTGTTGCACTACGACACTGCCAGGATTTTAATACTTTATGAGCGATGAAAGTATTCAGTAAAATTTGAGTATCAGACGAATGTTACTGTTGTCTTTTCTGCAAAAACAAACCAATTAAATTCTATGAGTTGTGAAAACACAACAGCAGTGATTGTTTTTCCTGGTCTTCGGTCTTTTCTGAATGTCATCTTTCTGAAGTAAGGCTGATCGCCCTGAATGTGTTTACACAGCTTCAGTTCGGGATGAATGAGTCCAAGAGCTCCCTTGTAAGTACCCCTCAAGAGCTCCCAAAAGCCAGAGAGGAAATGGAGCTCCTCAGTGTGATGTCTGACTGTCTGAAAGTCTCGCCCAGCGGAGCCTTAACGCGGCTTAAAGGAATAAGGCTTTTGTTTTGAAACTGTATTTGAAGGGAAGCCTTTAAAGCTCAATAAACTATTTCTCTGTTCACTCAATTCTGTGGGTTTTAGGCTTGGGGAAGCTGCACGCTCTGTGTTTCTGGCAGAAGGGAAAGCGTAACGTGCAGTAGCAGTCTTACCTGGAGACTTGCTGAAAAAGTGTTTGTGTGAAAACTGGTGCTTTATCTGAAACAACCTCTCATCTCAGCGGCAGGTTTCTACAATTATTAAATTGGCAAAAGAAATGTCACGTGTCGATAACTTTTTCCTTGGGTTTCTCTTCCATGCTCCAATAACCTTATCTCCAGGGCTGCTTAAATAATTTGTATAGTGTTTGGCTGCTCTTTCAATGCTTAGATATCAAGTTTCTAGTCTGCAACAGTAGTCCACAAGTCTACTAGAACTAGATATCTGCGTCAAGCGTCAGGTTTTGTTCTGGGGAATAGGAAATATTCTCCTTAGAGCCTGTACAGTGTGTGAATTCGGTGGGTGTGATAAGAAAAATGTCCTTGTGTTTTGGATGGCTCTCTTGGCGAAAGGAGGAGTTGCTGCATGACGGTTCTTGTTGACGAGCACAGGGGAAGAGCGTGTTGTTTTTCCACATGCGCTAATCTGTGATAACAAAAAGAACTCCAGATTGTGTTTTTCAAACGCGCTTTAGGTCTCTCGGTGCTCAGATTTGCCAGTGACTAACCACTGCGGTAATACATCCATCCACCCAAAGCCTAATTTGAAGTGGCACCGTTTCAAATATGAGCCTTGCTTTGATACTGAAGGAGGCTGAGCAGGACTCAGCAATAAACTGTCGAGTGTTTTGCTTTGTACGACGTGTTTTGCTTCGTACAAAGTATTTTGCCGAGGATCGTGCGCTGGATGTGGCCTTGGATACCCCTGATCTCCTCTCAGCACTGCCATTGGCCTCTTGGGTGATTCTGTGCCCCTCTCTGTGCCTCAGTGGTTGTCTGTAACGCGGAGGCGGTCAGAGCGACTTGCCGACGAGCTTGACTTCGATAAACTTCAGATGGCAAATGCAGGAAGTGCCTTGAGGCAGATTTTAACTTTAAGATGGGTTTAGACAAGCAACTATCAGAAATGACTTAGGTAAAGTATTTGATCTGGCCTTGGACAGGTGGATGGACTGGTCAGCATCCTGAAAACTTCTTCGGCTCCCTTCCAGTGGAAGATTGCTTTCAGTAACGGCAGCTCTGTGCTGAGATTTGAAACCTCCAGAGTTTGCTTAAGAAAAAGACTCTTTGTCTCTGGAGAAACTGATATGGCTTCAGGTTTCTTCTGGAGGAGAGTCCCATCTCGTTTTCTTGCTAGATAATGCTAGTTTGTGTAATTATTTTTTTTCCCCAGAGGACTCTATCCATTGTAAGGTTATTTCCGCAAGTTTCCCCCCCACACACACAGTAATTACCCCATTTGGGCTTTGGCAGGTGTCGTGGCTCACGCGATGGTATCAATTAGACCAGCTCTGAATAGTTTTAATTGCTGTGAAATGGACAATGCTGATGGTAGCTCATGATTAGACCATATCTGGACTCTCGTGCTGATAAACATCCACAAAGCTGAAGCTTTTTAGCAACCGTGGCGCAGCCTGCACGGTTCGTGTTACGTAGCAGATTGTGTTTCTCTCGATGGCCGAGCGTCGTTTAACGGGCGGATAATGAGGCTTTTGCTAATACTGTCCTTCCTCGTATTGAACTAAGTGACTTCAGCGATGGTTGGTTTTATTTTAAGAGCTTACCACGGCAGAGGCATGAAATAAAAACAGAATTTTCACGCTTCTGACAATTGACAGTTGGAGCTATTAACTGTTGTGGGAGAAAGATGGAGAATTCAAGATCTCCCCTGAGTTTACTGTAACTTCAGAAGATTCAGTTCCCACATTGTTGGCCTCTCCTTGTTGGGATGGCAAAACTAGTTTGGGATTAAATTCCTTCAGATTACAACTTTCTCTTGCATAATTTACGAGGAGAAATAGATTAATAACCTCTAAGGGTGGCTTGTGCAACGTAGTTAATGGTTTTTGTACTAATCTGTACAAAGAAAAATCCCATTTTTTTTCCTTAGGGTTGTGTTTGCGTGGCCTTTTGTGATTTTATTTTAATTTTTTTTTTTAATATATAATTTCTCATTTGGCACTTTGATTAGAGAAGCAGAGTGATGTGGCGCAGCACACGTCCTGTAGATCAAAAACTGTACGGATCAGTATGTTTGTAATGAGAAGCGATTAAGGAGAAATTTATCTGGACAGAGCTGAGCTGGATAGTTTGTGCGGGGCTACATGTTATATACATTGAATTACTTGAAATTGGGCATTGCTGGTATGCCAAAGATGACGAGGGCAAGTAGTAAATACAAATACATTTCATAGAGAGGTTTCAACTGCTGGGCTCTGGGACTGCAAGCAGACAGTATCTATTTCAGTACTGCGAAGTAAATTCTTATACCTAGAAATAAACTGTGGAGAGCACCCTCACAGCTTTGGGCAGAGAGAGAAGGGTGTATAAATTAGTGGGCATGAGCTGATGAGGCCAAAAGGACTAGAGTGGTTGAGAGAATATTATATGGGTGCATATAATCTATGCATTTGATACTAGTATGCCTAGTAATGAGATACTGCGTAGATTTCTGCTTTCCACAGTTCAAATATGATTTTGAAAAAAATTATTGTAGGTTCAGGGGAAGCCATGACACTTACTAAATTACCAGAAGACATGCTTTACAAAACTTAGTTTTGGATGTATCTACGTGGGCAATAAATCTGGTAACAGAAAGATGTGCCTGTTAGCCCTTTAGTGAATCCTTGTGTGCCCTGGCTGCTCGCATGGGGTGTAACTGCTCCGGTTTGATTCCTGCCAGGGTGCCTGCTGCCAGCCTGGGGTTATGTTGGGGAGCAGGCAGCTGACCAGCAGCACCTCTTCCAAGGGCGCTGCCTGCTGAGGGAGGCTGCTCGAGACCCGGAGTCGCCTTCCCTCTGCTGCTGTCTCCGGTAGTCAGCCTCTCTTGGCACGGAGCGAAGCCCTTTGCCCTTGGAGAGGCTGCCGTGGGACAGAGACTGGCATTGTGATCAGAGTCCCACCGCAGCCGTTCCGTGTCCAGTGTGGATTTGGGCAGCGTGCTAAACGACCGAGCACTAAAACAGTTTGTGCATCCTGGTAGCTTAAGGGAAAAAAAAAAAAAAAATCTGGTTGGTAGAGCTAGTTAGCTCTCCTTCACGGGAAAATTCATCCTCCAGATATTCCTTTGCACAGCTGGCCTTCAGGTGATACTTCACCCTTCTCTCTCCTCATCCTCTCCAGGAGGTGAGGCAGGAAGGAGGGGTCTGGAATAAGTTACGTTCCTTCTTTCTCTCTGCTTCCTTTCACTATCTTCTTCCACAAACACAAATTCAATTTCAGTGTCTGTTTACAATTCATGACTATGCCGTGAAATCTGTCCAGATTAAAATCTTAACCTCTGTCTGACATTTCTGCGTAGATCATTAGTTATCAGCTTAATCTCCTTGTGGTTAATCTTATACTTCCGCCCATTTCATTACCTTTCTCAGTTATGGACAGCTCCGCTTTCGTATTTGCTGTGAGCTCTACGTCCTTTCTGGTGTAGATTTACTCTTATTTTGTGCGTCCGGGTTACGTTTTACACATCTTTTCACATAACATATCTAGAATGCAGTCTTCCTTATCCCCACACAGCTGAATGTGTCAACTTCGCTTTCATTCTTTCATGCCTTGTTTACTACAACATCCTTCTCTATGGCCTTGAGAAAAGCAATCTTACCCCTCCCTTCTCTTATCTTTGCAGAAAGCAAAGGTTATACATTTCGCCTCATGCCTCCGCCTCATTTTCAGGACAGGGTTTGTAGGTAAAAGTTACAGCTTGTCGTAGACCTACGTATGGAAAAATTAGATGGACCTTGTTCTTAGACCACCACTGTACATTGAAGCACTTCTGCATGTCTCCATTTGTCTCTTTCTCAGCAGGGCAGACGCCGACTCCTGCGCTTCTCTTTTATGGCTTGTCCTGATGCAGCATCTTCTCTCGTTCGGCACTAAACTGCTGCCGCCTTCTCCCGGTCCATGCTGCCGATCATGAAGAAATAAATTGGTCTGATGTGAAGCTTGCCCCCAGCACTGTGCTGCTGCGGTCACCTGGCTGGAGAGGGAGGTGGTTCAGAGAGTGGAGATCTGTATTCAGAATAAAGCATGGATAGAGGCTTTACATGCAGTTACACTTATTTTTAGGATATCCGTGGCTGCCTGGGCCACTTCACTGTGGTTCTCTTGGGTCTTCTGGGATTGCAATGTGAGTGAGCAGGTCTGACAGGAGTAGGTTAAAGTGAACAGGGATGTTTGCAAGATGCTGTACATCAGAAAGAGTAATATATGGTTAAATATTAACACAAAGCTTTCATGAGTCTCCCATGTGGCATGTCAACCGTTGAATGATAAAAACAAATCCTTGGGTTGTAATAAGGATTGAAATTTAACAAACCATAACGACCAAAAAACACCCTCATAGTTGTGAGTAAAAGCATCAGCAAAGCTTTACAGAAAAATTCCCCAAATTAACTGTAAAGATTCTGATCTTGGTCTAAATTACAAATCAAGTACAATATGAGGTGCTAGTGTCCACTTTAAAATTAACTGCTCCTTACAGATCTCCATGTTCCCCAGAGGTCAGGTATGCTGAACATTTCTACCCCTTTTTATCGGGAGACAGATTTCACTCAGTGGCTCTTTTGCAAAAAGGGTGGAAGCTCAGCAACTTCTGGCTTCCCAGTAATCCTCAGGTGCCTGAGGGGTAGGAGTGGGTGTGGTGCTGCCTTAATCTTCAGTTATAAGCCATCAAAGGGACTGACAGCAGCAAAGCCTGGAGTTAGTATTTATTTGCATGGGAGCATTCTATTTAGTGATAACTGGCTGGGGACTCCAGGTTTTGCCTGAAGATGTAGTGTCATTTGGGGGGCTTGCACACTGAAGAAAACCAAGCAGGCAAGCAGAGGTCGGTTGTTGTTTCTGATCCCTTATGCTGCGCTAAGCTCCCGTGTAATTTTGAACACAAAGTACAAGGAGCAGGCTTGATCTCCTTGCCAGAGAATGGCACAACAGCAGTGTTGTAGACACTAGGTAAAGTATTTACAACTTCATCATCATCGCTATCCTTGGGTGCACTTTGTGACACTTGTTCCGCCTTTAACAGTGCTGCTGTGTTTTCAAATCAAACTCCATGTTTTGGTATTTTGAGCTTGATTGCCAACAGTTTAGCTGGATTTCTGCAAGTTGTTTTTACCTGCTTGGTGAATCGGCTTGATTGAAAGGTACTGGGAGAATGAAAACAGACCTAGTCTGGAGTTTTAATTTTTTTATTATTTTATTTCAGCTTTGTTCCCGAGCTCTCATCAGAGAGCGACGCTTTCAGTTCTTAAGGGGCTTGCTGCCGTGGCGTAAACACCACGTGCACTGCTTGAAGTGCATGAAAGGAAAAGGTTTCTTTGATCTTTATTCTGGGCAATATGAGGCATACTCGAGTGGGAGTCATCCACTTCTCTGTGTAAGTAGTTGGGGTGACAGAGGAGAGCAGGAGTGAAAACCTTCAAGAGAGAGAAACAGAAAGGCCTAGAAGATCTGTGAAATGAGAGCCTGCCCTGAAGGTTCGATGGGAGAAGGTGAGGGACTTCCATAGCTGAGGTTTGTAGCCCAAGAAGATCCTGTCCCCAAAAAGAAGAGGTGGTAGTTGGACTGTTACTAACTCCAGCCAGGGAGGTGAGCTGTCAAATCTGAAGTTCCACAGGGCTTTGTACACCTGGGCACGGGTACTGCGTTGTGTCCTTGGTGTGGTAGCTGGAGAAGCTCCTTGCAAAGGTTATAACTTCTTTAGAATATAAAGAGCGAGAGACCAAAGGCATTCTGGATCCGTTGGTGTTGATGCCTCCCTTCAGGCTTCATCATATTAAGATAACTTATATATAAATATACTTTTGTATATTATATAAATAAAAGTATATGTGTGTAGGTATGTATGCGTATGAGCTCCTCATAGGAAATTTCCTGTATTCCTTGGCATAGTTCACATACGAGTACGTTTCTCCATTTCCAGAGAAATACTTCTCCAGCAGTTGTAGCACAGAAGATAACAGATTGCTCCACAGTCTAAACAGCAGAAGGTTGGTGTGGAAGAGATGTGTTTCTAGAGAGACCTCCCTTTGGCCGCCATTTTCCTCTATCAACAGCAGAGCTCAACCTTTTCCCCCTATCTCCATTCAACAACTTCTTTCACAGACCTCCATATCCTCCGTTATCGCGACTGGACAAGGTGGCACGCAACTCCAAACCTTTTTATCTCTTCTAAACTCACGTTTGCTGATCTAAACAGGTCCATGCAACAGTACCAGCATCTCCATCGGTTTTCGCTGTGACGGCTGTTCTTGGCTGGGAGGATGCCTTGTGGGAAGCAGCCAAATACACGGGGTTTGCAAATGGCACCGGTCCCGTTTTGGACTATTTGAGACGTTCCCCGTAGCTCCAAGTGAGCACGTAACTGGTGAAAGGGTTGGAAGGCGAAATAAGTTTTTTTTCTTGTCCTTACTGATAGATGAGATAAGAGTTGTAACGTTGTCCTGAGAAATGTCAATGGGAAGAGTTTCCTTTACGTTTTAGTAGCAGTGTGTTGTTTTTGGAAGTCACTGTCTATGGGAAGGGAGGCACCTGCGGTTAATTTTATCTGTTCCTGTGTAAATACGGACCTCCTAACGTTCCATTAGGAGGGGTCGTGGCATTATGTACTGTAATACCTTATTTTATAAGTAACACTTTAATTTTAGTGCTGATTGTAAAACTTTGAATTTATTTGGCACTTGCTCCTTCCCGAGTTGGTGCTAAGAACTGAAGTCCTGTGTGTGCATAGCAGCGTTTGAGTCGATGCGTTTTCAGAGGGTTGTTCCTTGGTCATTTTTGGTGTTGGGGAAAAGGGAAGGATAAATGTTGTTAGAGCAGTTGAGCACTGTGAATAAGTGGCATAAAGTTTTCTTGAACATCTTGTGATACTTCCTGAACTTTGCTTGGTAACTACAGCCACTGTAGGCATTGCTGGCAGGCTTTTTGTAGAGGCATGTTAACATCTTACATTTTGTTCTGTTCTAGTTTCTCCATTTATTTTGTAGATTCAGGAAGGCCTGGGAGAGCTACTATTGGTAGTCACTGAGGCGATCAAAAGTCCTTGTGCTCTTTACAGTCCGGTGGATCTCTATAACCGTGTTCTTCCCAGGCACGTTACTGCCGTCATAATGCCCTGGGAGCAGTTTGCCCTGTGCAGCCCAAGAAGTGCCGCTGGTGGGGTTTAGGGTTTAGGTTTCTGCCTCTCCGGTCTCGGTGACGTGAAGAAATAATTGAAGGGCATAAGCCACAGTGCAGGGGGGCTGGCAGCACACTTTTTCTTGCAGCAGCCCTCCATCAACCCGCTCTGATAGGGAGTTTTAGATTATACCTAGCCTCCGCTGGACACAGTGTTATTTAATTTTTAATAGCTCTTTTCAACTTTATGATACACTAAAGAACTCAGATTAGGTGTCGTCTTGACGTGTTCAGATCAAATAAATGCCCACAAGAAAACAGTCGATCGTGATTTAAAAAAATTAAAAATTGTTTTATGGATAAAAATTATGTTACAGAACTCTGTAGCAAAACTGCTTAATGACTTAGTGAATTTGGAGTCTTCTTGACAGGAAGAGAATTAGTTAATCTTGAGAAAAAGTGATCAAGTACAAAATGCTGTGTACATACAACATGGTTTAATGCATAATTTTATAAGGAGGTAAGATTCATATGGATTTCAATAGCAGCGATGCCGCTCAGCACTTGCAGATATTCAGGAAACAAACACAAACTCTGTCGTGCTAAATTAAGATCACATGCTTGCAACACTCACTCAGAGGAGTTGCCGCCGTGGGCGATTAGTCCTTGGGTTTCCTTTTTTTTTCCTTGTTGGTTTTGTTTTTGTTTAGAACCGCAAGAACCCGCTTCTACGGAGGTCATTATCGTGACTGTACAGTTAGGAAATTAAATTACAGTTCCCGCTGCAACTGTAACTCAAGTCTGATTAAATGTGCATGTGTGCAAGACTATTCATGGATAAATTTATATGACAGATCTTGCAGCCATTTACAGTAAGAGAAAAAAGCAGGGGGAAATGCAGAGCACTCTGATAGTGTTTCTGTGGGACTCTGGCTTTGAATTATATGCGTGTGCACGTCATATAACATTACACTAACCTAAGCTCTGGCATCAAGCGATACGTATTGCGGCCAAAACAAGCCATTTTAAGCTGTGTCAATGCCGGGTTCGTACTGCCTTCCTCCTACGGTTTTCTCCTGGTTATAAATATTCCTCGCGAGTTAAACGCTCGCCGTGACAGAAACCCTGCGGCAGCCGGTTGAGTTGCATTCGCCTCGTGAGTTTTTGAGGCTTCGTGTGCGGAGAGCGGCGGGGGCTCCCGTGCGAGCGGTGGGAGGCGAGGGCTTGTTTGGGGAGCCCGTTTTGGGCGGCTGGCAAGGGGTTAAGGCGTGTTTGCCTTGTGCAGATAGCGGAGCGTTGGATGCCTCCCTGCGCAGGCAGCAAATGCATTGGCTGAGGTTGAGGGCGGTTCTCCTGCCGCAGTTGTTTTCTGTCCTGGACTTCGTTGGATCTGGAGCCTCCTAATTGCCTTGTCTGTAATCAAAATACAGCTCGTGGAATTCATGAAAAAGGACCCGATGGTTGCAAGGCGGGTTTGCTCCTTGCCGCTGGCTCATCCGGTGGCCCAGAGGAGCGGCTTCCACGGGACACAGCTGGTGGCCCCGGCCGGCCGAGAGGACCTGTGGTGGCCCGGGCTGCCTCTGCTGACCCACGTTCACATGGACAGGGCTTGTTATTGCACAGGAGAAAGATCATGCTGATTCATGACAAATTGGTCCCCAAACCACGTGGGAACATCTGTCCCTGTACTTAGGCAGCATCTTGATGTTCATTCCTGTGGTTAAGAATTTCTTCTTAATGAACTGTGTACCTCTTACCATACCCAAGCCATTGTCCATTTGAATACTCAGTTCAGCTCACCGAGGACATTGCTATTTAAACCCATCCAGTAGCAGAGGATCCCAAAGGAACAGGAAAAACTTAGCAAGAGTGATTTTTATCCTTTCCCCCCGTCCCCCCCCCCCGCTCTTTCTGACAATTCACTGCTGTTGTTTCGTTAGCAGAAAACAAGAAACAAGACCGAATACAAATGTTTTTCACCATACTTCAGTATTCAGACAAGCTGTGTTTATTAGCTGAACAGCTTAATGCTTAATTAACTTGCCTGTTAAATATGGGTCTCCTGATTACCTGTGTTGGCTCGGGAATATGTTTACAGTATCAGTGTGTTTTGTTTCCACCTGAAGCACAGGGAAGTGGTGGAACGACGGGAGCAGTCCACAGAGGTAGAAATTCCTTTGCGCTGACTCTGCTGCCTTTTGTCCCCCCCAGCTGGGCCTCAGCAGCATGAAGAAATGTCAGTTTGAATGTATAATCAGAAAGGTTTGTAAAATGCATTGTTTCCTAAGTCTTTGGAGCCACTCTAGCTGGCTGGTTAAATATTTATTCACCTCTGGAACAACAGGTTTGAATCTCTGTGTCTGCTCTGTTTCCCCCCCATCCAGGGCAGATCAGTTAAGCGTTATGCTGTTTGTCATCTTTGGGACAGGGATTTTAAAAGCCCCGTTCTTAAAGATCTGGTGAGGAGGCTTCGGGGCTGTGGTGAACAGCTTTGCTCTGGTGCCAGTGCTGAAACACTTTTTGCTGCAGCAGCTTTTACGGGACAGCATGGTGGCTTCTGCCCCTACCCCAAAATAGCTGTTTCCTTCTCCCTAACTAGGATTTGTGAAGTTCCCTTTTTGCTTTCTCCTCTCCTGTGAGGAATGAAGGGAGTTGACTTTTTTTCCCTATGCTGAGAGGGAAGCACTGCATTGTCCAAAAGTCCCACAGCATTAACCAGGGGCTGGGGCTGTGCAGATGCTGTGTCTAAGCACACCCTGTGCCTCCGCAGTTTGTACCCGACCATGCCACAGCTCCTAAAAGTGCCATCTCATTGCCAAGAGGCAAATCTACATGCGTCAATAACAATTATTGGAGTCTGCAAACCTTGATAATGAAGGGGTAATGAGGTGTGCTTGATCAGCACAAACCTTTTCGATGTTATCTTGCAGTGAAAGCGTAATGTAGCAGCAAAAAAACCCAACAACCAAACCCAAACAAAATAGCCGTCTGACCCATCCAGGGTCCCATAACCTGGGTGCTCTAGTAGTAGTTGTAAGAAGCAGTCGTGAAGATCTGCTGGAGAGGTTTCTTTCAGATGCTTTCTAACATGCAGACTTTGATAATGTCAAGATGACATTGATTCAGGATCTTGTGTAATGAGGATTTGCACAAATAGCGATTGACAATTTCTAGTCTTGAGTGCTTAATGGAAAAAAAGATGTTGCCTTGGCTGCTTTGCTCTCTTCAAGCTGTCTTTTAGACATCAAAAGCTTGTAGAACAGGAAAAAGAGAAACGTTAAGAACAGTTTAAAAATAGTTTAATTGTATCTTCTAAAAACCTTTAGAGTTGAGAATTTAAACGGTTTCTGCCCTGTGAATATTTGCAGCTGAGTTTGAAATGGGTAAATAAGCGTAGGACTTTGAAGATTAGTTTCCATAACAAATTAAAAAAATAAATCATGTGGCATAATGTTGAATAGGTGCCATGTGTCACTGGGTGTTTTGCCTGAGGGCCAGCTTCTCCAGATCACCTGTCTGCTCCCCTGGCTCCTTGAGAAACAAATATTTTCTTTTGAATATTTTAAACTTCGTAATTCTTAAGCGTGAAACAGCCTCTGGAAAATACCCTTTTGCAGGAAGCGCCGATGATGAGCACTGTGACTTGTGCTGCCAGCGTCCACCCGCCAGCTCGCACGAATCATCCCCGCGTGCCTTCGCCGTCGCAGTGCCCTCCCCAGCCGTGCTGACCCCGCGGCAGGGAGCTTTGGGCTGCAGCGGGCGCTGGTACCAGCAAGCGTAGAAGTCCTTGCAGGACACGGGTGTGTCAGTGCTCACTTAGGAACAGGGGGATTTGATCGTCAGAACATTGGTAGCGCACTGTACTGTGGATCCCACAGGCCACTCAGTTGAATAACTAGACCACGTTCCACTGTTGGTCTGCTCATGCCCATTAGCCAGAAATCAAAAATCACATTTTAGCCCGTGAACATCGGTGTGCCTGGGACCTCCTGCTTCAGCACTCAATATTGGATGGAAGACTTGGGAAATTTGAGGCAGATGGTGTTAATTCAGTGTGAAGCTACTTGGTCTGGCCAGCGTAGATCGCAGGAGGACTTACCTCTGTCTTCCTTCACCGAGGGCGCTTGGGCGGGACATCAGAAGCTGTTCAGATGTGCCCTCAGACAAAGCTCTCCTGTTGGGTGGGAAGAAGGTGATGTCTTGATCTGTGTCTTGGCGGTTCACAGCTGTAGCCTAAAGGTTGTACGTCACCATTTGGGTAAATCCAGCCCCACGTCCCCTGTCCCTCATCTGACATTCCTTCTGCTGTTTAAAAGGCTGCATCGAAGCCATACTTGGCGCTGGTGCTTGCTCCTGTAGTGGTGATTTCAGCTTTATTGCCTCTCTTCTGAATTGAAGTTGTGTGGTGTGTTCTGGATTGAGCAGTTGGATTTAAATTGGTTCAGCCTCGTTTGAACCATTAAGACCGAGTGTGAAGGTGCTGAGCGGCAGAGGGGCAGGACTGTCCTTCCCTTCAGGGCTTCTCTGGGTTTGCTCAGCCTCTCCTCCAGCTCCTTGCTCAGTGTTAGTCATGGTGTTTGCTCTGAGCTATGCTGCTGCTGGGTTTCTAGTTCAAAGCCCAAACCGCTCATTAAAAATATTGTGAGGTGCTAAGTAATAGGTAATTAAAAAGTAAACCATAAAACCCTCAAGCAATAACACTCATGGGTGCCCTTCTTTTTGGACTTGCTGGGAGAGTCACTGAAGAGCTTGTGTTGGGTGCCAGGGCAGCAGGCTTCCTCCAGGGAAACTGGTGACAGGTTGATAGACAGATAGGAGACAAATCCTGATGAAGCTGAAGGGTTATGACGTGCGTTATTTGCAGCATTACTGTGGGAAACTTAATTTCTTAAGGAATTAGAATCTTCTGGCTGCAACTGGATGTCCCAGGCTGGGAAGCTCTTGCTGTAGAGTCTCATCATTTCTGGGCTTCAGAAATAATGTTGGAGTCACCAAAGCTCTCCTGGGAGCCTCGTAGTGCTGGGCTGAGAGAAGAACAAAAATCAGTTTTGCTGTTTTTGAAGATGAGCGTAGTCAATTGTGAGGGTGAATGATAACACTCTTCAAAAATGTTAATTAAAATCTCGAATTTACAGTGAAAGGTGGAGATGAGGCCGACGTCTGCGCTTCATGGATGCCTCTCTGAAAAGAAGGTTGCCAAGCCAAGCAGGATGAAGTGTCTTTGCTCATAAGCCTTTCACGGTCCTACATCGTCGAGTTGTCCTGTGATACTCAGTTGCCTTTGATCTTTTCTCTTCACAGTTTGTCCACCTGCCTGCAAGTCCCAAGGCTGCACCTCTGACGGTCAGTGCTGTCACAGCGAATGTCTTGGGGACTGCACGGAGCCGAACAACCCTGAAAAATGCGTGGCTTGCCGCAACTTCTACCTTGAAGGCAAATGCGTGGACACCTGCCCCCCTGGTTACTATCGCTTTGAGGGGTGGCGTTGTGTGACCTTCAGCTTCTGCCAGGAACTGCACAACAAATGCAAAAACGCCAGGGAGTCGGGGTGTCACGTTATCCACAATAACGAGTGTGTTCATGAATGCCCGTCAGGGTACATCATGAATTCCAGCAAGTAAGTACAAGAGTCTGCAGGTAAAGAAACCGTGCTGTAGTTTTCATCCTGTGCTTTCCTCTCACTTGGACAGGGGCTTGTGTTCTGTGTCAAGACCAAGAAAAATTTCCAGCGTTGGAGCGTTTGTGACAATTACCTGGTCTGCTTTAATATGATTTGCAAACTAATACCTTGCTAATTCAAGCCATTAAAAGGGGACAGGTCTACCTACCATGTGCCAGTAGTTTGCTCTTCCCTTGGCTTCCCTTATTTCCTCTCAAATATGGAAAAAGTGGGAAAGGGAGACTGAGAGAGAGGACAAGGAAGAGGAGAGTCCTCAAGCTGGAAGGGTCTTTCTGTAATTGAGTGGGATGAGGGAGGTGGGCAGTGGAGAGGCTTTAAACGCCCTGCTTCCCTTCTCCTCCAAAGCAGGCCTCAGACTAGAAAGCCTTGCTGTTAAGCAGAATAGGGAAAAGTTATGTCTAATGAAAAAAGCATAGCGTATTTTGAGTGGGTCGTTCTCAGAATATCTGTCCCTCGTCCCTGTAATTACTTTCATTGAGCAGGTTCAGGCTGTGCCAGACATAAATGGACAATGTAACAAACAAGCGTAGCACGAGTCACAGCAGGGAACAGCCATTCTGTCTATTCCCAGGGCTTTTTGACAAAGGAATTAAATAATTTATGTTGCTGAGCTGTTTATCACTGAAAACTTTGTTGTTTGTCTCACAATAACATTATATATTGCAATGAGTCAGATTTCCTATGAATATTGGTAGCTTTGTGCTCACATGTATTTGCTCCTACCGTAATAATTTCAGGGAATTCACTGTAATAGGACTTTTGATTCCATTTCCTGTTTTGCTTTTCGAAAGAATGAACTAGCAGCCCCCAAAGTAGATATGCTGCTTGTGGAACAGCAGCCGTGCCCCTCTCCTGTGCTTGTTCCAGGCTGCGATCAGTAGGACCTCACGACACTACTCCGTGCTTTTCCTAGACCATTTATTTCTCTGAACTAGTTGGGAACACATTCTTGTGGTGTTACGACCAGGGCAAGCAATCATCTTGCTGCCATTTAAGAAGTATTTCCCCAGAGCACAAAGCACGTGCTTGATTGCCTTTTTTTTTTTTTTTTTAAAAAAAAAAGCAACTTTATGTACAGTCCTTAGTCAGAGGATTCCCAGATGAATGGCCAGCTCTCCGCTCATCAATTACATGCTTGGTTAATGAACTTGGGATGGAGACTGGGCCTGGGTTTCTTGATCTTGAAGCCCCTGGTACGTATAGCACTGAGCAGCGTCGTGGTGAATGGGCTGTTCAAAATAGCCAAAATCACTTCATTCTGGTTTCTATTACGTAGGAAGGGACAGAGCAATTAGTGTTTGAAAGGTGGAAATGACAATTGAAAGAATTACCAGCAGTTACTTGGAGTTCCTAAGAGCTGCACGCTGTCAAGTGAATCCCATGAGATATAGTCAGGACACTGTTGTGTGGAATTGATTCTGAGAATTGCTGGGGATGCCCCAGATGACATTCTGCAAAAGCATCACATCCCCTTTCCTGCCTCTCTGTTTTTCAGCTTGCACTGTACGCCCTGCGCAGGGCCCTGTCCAAAGGTTTGCGACTATGGGAAAGAGAAGACGATCGATTCGGTGACATCGGCCCAGGAGCTCCGCGGCTGCACAGTTGTTAATGGAAGCTTAGTTATAAATATCCGTGGAGGAAGTAAGTTCTGCATGAGTGAGGGGGTAGGGAGCACTGGGTGTCAGAGCAGTGAATATGACACCAGCCGTGAGCTGGGGCACTTCTCTTTTGCTTTGACCACTTTGAATCTTAGAGTGTTTCAGAAAAATACCCGCAAAGCGAAGGCTCTTGTGATGTTCATTTGGGGTTTTTTTGCTGACTGATTTTTGTAAGGTCTGATGAATTTATGTAAAGCAGTTCTATTTAATATGTTTGGGCTCCGATACCAGTGTTTCTGTGATATCAGAAAACTAAAACTGATGTTTTCCTCTCCACAGATAACATAGCAGCTGAGCTAGAAGCAAATCTTGGCTTGATAGAAGAAATCTCAGGTTACCTAAAAATTCGCCGGTCTTATGCCTTGGTCTCTCTTTCTTTTTTTCGTAAACTACATTTGATCAGAGGACAAACACTAGAAGCTGGGTGAGTTCTTTCAAAAGATACTTTATTTTAATGCCTTGAAGTATAAGGAGTGCCAGTGCTATCCGGGTGATTTGTATTGGTAAACAATTCCTAAGTTATTTTTAAGTGTTCCTGTGCCTATGGCTTGTGGCCTACTAGGGAAGATAGTTTGCATTTATTTTGCTTCAGTGTCTGAATTAGTGCATGAGAAAAAAAGTTTTCTGTGGATTCCCCCTCCACGATCCACATTTTCATTCTTTTCTTTCAGGAATTACTCATTTTATGCTTTGGACAACCAGAATCTTCGCCAGCTCTGGGACTGGAGTAAACACAACCTCACTATTGCACGAGGCAAACTCTTCTTCCATTATAATCCCAAACTGTGTTTGTCAGAAATCCACAAGATGGAGGAGATCTCTGGGACTAAGGGCCGTCAGGAAAGGAACGACATAGCCCTGAAGACGAACGGTGATCAAGCCTCATGTAAGAAAGTCTCAGAATGCAGAGATCTGCATTGTTCTCCTTTCCCTCTGCCTTGCTAACCTCACACTCTTACTTCTCTCAGCCCAGCCTATGATGTTTTTCCAGGGACTGTCCTTGTCCTTTTGGTAAAGCACCAGGCGTGTGACTTGCCACTTGCTTGTGCACTGCAGCGACGCTGTCAATATGCCATGAGTAAAAGTACTTACGGGTTCTCCACCTGGCCAGGAGCCTACCTTGCCAACTTTGGTCCTCAGGAGTTTGCTCTTTGTGTGCTCAGGTGTGAGTTTTTCAGGGTTGAGTGTATTGCTGTGCCTTTTTGAAGAGTTCAGCACAACATAACCTCAGTCCAGACTGGGACGTTGTGTTACTGCCCAGTACCTGATTAATAGTCATAATCTCCTTTTCCCATGTCGTGAGGCGACAAGACACAAGCAGAATAAACACAGTAGAGAAACAGGATTTCCTCCCATCTCTGGAGCCGTGTGAGGGAATTGCTGTAACAGTCAGATCAGTTTTTCCAACAATTTTTGTTATGCTTCTCAGAAGTTTTTAAGCTAACAGCTTTCTTCAAGAACATCGATAAGGCAATGCCTGTGTCAGCGTGACTGAGGAGCACCCACAGCGTTGCTTTATGCTCCAACTGAAGTGGTGCTACTGAAGATGGAGTTTTGCAGACGCTTACTTATGGCAATACTGCCACAAGCGCATCCCTTGGGCACCCCCGACGCTTCTGTTTCTTCCCAGTCTATGCCACACACATTCCCCCTTCCCAGTTTGTGCCAGTAAAACTCTTCCAGGGCTGCATGGCGAACCAGACTGTTGAAGTAATATGGGGTAAAAACCAGCAAGCCATTTCTGCTTTGCTGTTGTTCTTGGGTTGTGTCATCTCTCTGCTCTGGTTTATTGTCTAGCCCCACAAAGTTTTACATGCACACAGGAACAGGAGCGTGCACAGGTTGACACACTAGATGCTTAAACAGGTATTGCCACCAAAACTCCCAGCATTAATTAAACATGATTTCAGTTCCTTGATTTCAGTTCCTTGTTCTTTTCACAGCTTGCAGTGCAGCTTCGATCACCCTGTGGCTGCACTGGTTTTCTGCATTTGGCGACAGCACTGCTTAAATAACCCCTTCCCCAGTTCTGCCCTTGTTATGCTGATGTAGCTATTTGTGAACAGACTGAAAAAGTTAAGATCTTCCAGCTGAATCAGTGTCCTGATCCGGTTTGCCACATACCAGCCATGGCAGCGCAGTGGGGAGGAGGGAACGTAATGACTGCCTACCTAAAAACTGGCAGGACCAGTGAAAAAACCTACATAGAGCTGTACCCTCAGGGATGTCACAGCCCTATTTGGGGCAGAGTGAAGGAGATACAAGGAGTTAGCTGCCTGTAAAGGTCATCTCCTCCCATGAGACACTAACAAGCTCTTCCCACATTTGGGGATGAGACTGGGTTCAAACCGAGCTCTGTCGTGTGGTTGCGTGTGGCTCCTGGGCTGGCTGGTTGTTTTCTTTAAAGGCAGCTGGAGGAGACGGTTGCGTTTCTCTTTGCCAGCTTTAACTCCACTCTGCTGAGCTGTTCTCTGTGCCATCCCCCCACCTCAAACCACAGGTTGCCAGTGCGTTTGGCTTTTTGTTTGTTTTTACATTTCAAGTCTAATTTTCGCATTGGCAGCATCCTGTTTACTGAAAAAAAAAAAAATAGAAAAGGAAAAAAAAAGCCCTTGTTTGTTCTGGATGTGGTGCCAGTGAAATGACTGTTCTTCCTCCCTTGTGCAGCTATTGCAGGAATGGCAAGTCCAGTCAGAGCTACACCATTGGTCCTTCTTGGGCTGCTTGGACATACCGTATCCTAACGTGTCCCTTGAGCCTCAAAGTTCCGTCCTCCTGCAATGGGTTGTTGTCCTTCCCTCCTGCTTGCAAAGGGACCGTGCTACTCCCGGGCACGGCTGGGAATTCACACACTTTGTTTTGGTAGCCTCTGCCTTCTATGCAAACCGTAGTACTGGGTTCAGCTGTGGAGGTCATCATGAATTTTAAAATATGTTGCCTTTAGATTTCCTACTCATTAGAATTTAGGTCAGCTCTTCCACAGGGTCATTTTCATAAAATCAGAGAAAATTTAAGCTGGCAAGAACCTTAGGAGGTCACCTATTCCAACCCCTGGCTTAAGGCAGGTATAGTGTCAAAGTAAGACAAGGTTTTAATGAGCAGCTCTTCTCAATGCCAGTGTTCTCGTATTTACCTGTGGAGAAGATAACTTCCAAGATAATTAAAAATAGAAACCACTGGTTTTTAGCACTAACAGAATTATTGTTGCTTCTCTTTTGTTGCAGGTGAAAATGAATTGCTGAAATTTTCTTCCATTAGAACATCTCATGACAAGATCCTGTTGAAGTGGGAGCCGTACTGGCCTCCTGATTTCCGTGATCTTCTGGGATTTATGCTTTTTTACAAAGAAGCGTAAGTGATCCACCATTAGGTTACAAAATAATAGCCATGCTGGGCTTCCACAAACAGCAGTTGGCATTGAAGAGTAGATATTAAACCTGCTGTGGGCATAACTGTTTAGTCTCTGTGATTGTCTGGCTCCTACACTTATTTTCCAATGTTACTTTTATGTGAAAGTGTTCATTAAGTGACTTACTGGGTTGTATATAGTCGAAATTCCTCATTTTTGAGCAATCCACGCATTAGTTGTTCCAACTATTCTAAACATATATACTGTAACCATGGAGCTTGTCGTCTCCCCACAATCTCCATGGGATGTTGAGGTATTTATTTCCTCTGAGGTGGGAAACGTTCTTTTAGAATCAAGGTTACCGAGCTGATTTTCATAAAACTGAAAATAATGAGGCTGGATTTAGTTCTTGGGATCATCTGTGGAACAGTACCTCATCTGTGATGCTGTTAGGAGACCGGGTTGCAAAGCTCCCTATGCTTCATTTTCAGAACACATACAATGAGATAGTTATACTTTCTCCAAAGGGTAGAGGATTATAACTTTCAGTGATGTCTTTAGAAACGTTGTTTTTAAAAGCTTGAATTAGGATTGGGGTTGGACAAGGTGACCTTTAAAGGTCCCTTCCAACCTAAAACATTCAATGATTCTATGATTCTGTTAACTTGAAGGTTGTTTTTTTTTTTTCTCCTTCTAAAGTCCATACCAAAATGTGACAGAGTTTGATGGCCAAGATGCTTGTGGGTCAAATAGCTGGACAGTTGTGGATGTTGACCCACCCCCACGGTCAAATGAGCCCAAAGCCCAGGCCCAGCCGGGTTGGCTTCTGAGGGGCTTGAAGCCATGGACACAGTATGCCGTGTTTGTTAAAACTCTGGTCACCTTCTCCGATGAGCGAAGAACATACGGTGCAAAGAGCGAAATCATCTACGTCCAGACCAACGCTACTGGTCAGTATCATCGAATTAACGTTGCCTTGCCAAGTGAAAAAGAAAAATAGACTTAAAAGAGTCTTCTGCCTGGGAGTTGTGGTAGTCCTGTGTCCCTGAAGCTTCCCACTGCCATTGCTGCTTCACTTTGGTAGGAAGGTGTAAATGGAAGGATGTACGCTTCCCTGCACGGGGAGATGGTGCCAACGTGCCCTTTTTCCGTCAGGCTCGTGTGGTGGCGTGTGAGAGCTTGTGTGCACACGCTGGTGTAACCTGCTGCAGGATTGTTGGGTGTCAGTGGACCTGCCAGGGAGAGCACTGTTCCTCCCCAAGGAAACTTGCCTGTGTGTGTCCTTTGTTTTGTCAAGCTCTCGCAGAGCGGTGGAAGTGACCTCTGTCTCTTTTCCCACCCACGCAGTTCCATCGGTCCCATTAGATCCGATATCTGTTTCCAACTCTTCATCCCAAATCATTCTGAAGTGGAAGCCACCCTCGGAGCCCAATGGAAACATCACGCACTACCTGGTGTTCTGGCAGCAGCAGGCAGAAGACAGTGAGCTTTATGAACTTGATTACTGCTTAAAAGGTGAGTGTGTTCCTCCCTCTGTGCCTTTCAAGCTTTCTCAGAATTGTCTGGAGATTTTTCACACACTTTGGTGGTGGTCTGGATGCCTAATTTTGCTGTTTTCGAGACTGTTGTTCAAGAAACAGGCTGAGATGCAGCTGTGTTCTCCCCCGGTTCCGTTACATTATACGTTAGGCGCTGTTGCCAAGTTATGTGCAAAAGCTCTCCAAAAACATTTTTTCTACGAAGTCATCAGATACTTTTTCCTTTGGGGATCTCCCTTCTGCACTTGTTCCTTTTAAATGGAGTAATAAGTTATGGAGACAGTAAAGGAAAAAATTTCCATGCTTCTGGAGATCAGTGGCCAAGTTCTGAAGGCGTCCTGTGCCTGTTTCGGAATTCTTTCAGAACAGAGTTTCACTGAGGACTCCAAAATCTTACCTGCTGTCCTGGGCTACCTAAACTGAGGAAAACTGGGGTAGAACTCTGTTTGACTACAGCAGCATCTGAGCTCTGTTTCAAAGACAGCACCGTTTTGAATCAAAGGCCTGTCATAAGAGGAAAATCTGCTCGGCTTTTATTGCTGAAAGCTCGGGATGCCCAAATCTGCTTTGAATCTTGTGTAGACTAGTTTTGGATCTTTGTAGGATCAAACATCTGCTTCTGCCTGTCAGGCGTGAGTGAAACTGAAATTGTTTTGTCCGTAGGACTAAAACTGCCCTCAAGGACGTGGTCTCCTCCTTTTGAGTCCGAAGACCCTCAGAAGTATAATCAAAGTGAAAATGAGGATGTCAGCGGAGAATGTTGTTCCTGTCCTAAAACAGACTCTCAAATACAAAAGGAGCTGGAAGAGTCTGCTTTCCGCAAGACATTTGAGAACTATCTCCACAATGAGGTTTTTGTCCCCAGGTACGAATATCACACGGTACTGCCCAGGTAGTCGGGAGGCAGGGAAATGTCATTGATTAGTAAACCGAAGTGTTGGACTGGACACACGGCCGCATTGCCAGTCTCTCTGGGCTTCCACGAGGCTGTCTAGTCCAGCTGAATGTCCGTGGCGGAGTCTGGTGAGAGCTGAGCACCTACAACTGGTGTTATTACAGATTTGGAAGGTCCTGCTCTTGTTTCCTGTCCCTGAATTCTCCTCAGCTTGAGCATGAAGTGAGAATCCTTAACAAATAGCTAAATGCCTGCAGCTCATTTAAACTTGTATGGTGCCAAAAACAGCTTTTTTTTTTTTTTTCCTGTCCTCAAATTTTGTGGTCTAGCGCTTCATCCAGTTGAAAAGAAAGGAAAAGAAAAAGGGAAGTTTACCATGCCACAGCCTTGTCCTTTAGCGCGGTATTTGCGGTCTTCCTTGCACTTAGTCTGGGAAATACCTCCAATACCATGAGGAATGCAATGGCTGTGGGTGGTGAATGTCCTGTTTTGAATGGCACACACAGTGTCACATTAAGTGGTGTTGAATGTCTTCACACTTCATAGGCAACTTACAGAGGAAGCACTGGGAATCAGGGTAGAGCCTGTAATGATTCACCCTCTTCACCGTCACGCATTTTGTGCTCTCAATTTATTCTCTGCTTACTGCCCTCAGCTAACAAATACTTATTTTCAGCTGCTTGACAAAAGCTACGTTGCTGCACTGAAGATTTTTTTTTATTGTTGAGTGTGTCAGACACTGTCTCTTCCCTGCGAGCCTGGTGTGGTGCCTGCGGTTGTCACCTGGAAGCTTGTGCAGAGTCGCTCATTTTGGGTTTCTTTGCTGTCAGTGCTGATCAGAAGGACAAGTTTCAGTGTGCAAAATAATGCCAGGACACGACATATTCAAAAGCAGAGAAGAACCAAGCCGTGTACAAAAGCCGGACTCCCCTTGATGTAGGCAGACAATTCTGACAATCTGATTTCTTTTTTCTTTTTTTTTTTTTTCTTCTTTTTTTTTTCTGATTTTATTGTGCAGCCGGCCCAGGATGCTTCTCAGGCCAGTTTGTGCGGTATGTATTTTAGGAAGAAACCAATCACCAGGATGTGCCACCTTGTCAGCCTGCTCAGGAAGAAATCTCCACTTCCCTAGGCTAACTAACCCTTTGAATACAAGCCCCTTTTGCTGTTGCAAGTCAGCAGTGAAGATACAGCCCTGCTGACGGGCATCCTGCTTGTCGTTTCTGACAAGCTCCAGGCTGTTGCAACGTAAATCAGAAGTAGTTTTCCTGTGAATACTGTGCCTCTCACCTGCTCGTAGGGCAGCCTGTCCAGAGCCTGACAACTGAACATGAAGTGTGTGTTACTTCAGGTGCTTTTTATGTGGCTCCCGATAGTTTGCTGACCTCTCTCGAGGTCTCTGTGGACTCCCCTAGAGGTAAGAAGCCTTCTGCCAGTCATGGGGAGGAATCTCACAGATGTGGCCGACAGGGAGTATGAGATGGCAGGGGTGCAGAAGACAGAGCAGTTGAGAAGTTGCTCCCCCTATGTCTTGTCTCCTGCTTTTCCATGTACCATGTTTATCTCCTCCTGTCCTGTTCCCAGCTCTCTGAGCCCCCTGCAGCGTCCGGTCCGTACGAGGCTCTGCCGCAGATCTGCCGCGCTCTGTCTTAGCCCAGGTCTGATCTCACCTGACCTGCTCTGGAAATCACAAAAGCTGTTCCTTAGTGTGGTTGATTAGCTACTCTAGCAGATGCTATCACAAGTTTTGGGGATTAATTAGCTCTGGCATTAGCAAGGCAAACGAGCTTCTACATGCTTCTTGCCATGCCCACCGTCGCAGTCAGAGCTAGCAGCTGTCGGTACACCACGTGCTTCGTAACCTCCCTTTGTAGCTGAACAAAGTGGCCATCAGAAGCTGATGCTTTGTTTCTTCTTTCCTGTGTTATTTGCTCTCCTATTGGAACGAGTTTTGCACAGATTGGAGCAGGTGGGTGATTGCACGCTGGAACAGGTTGCCCAGGGAGGTTGTGGAGTCTCCGTCCTTGGGGATATTCAGAACCTGACCCGACGTGGTCCTGAGCAACCTGCTGTAGCTGCCCCTGCTTTGAGCAGGGGGTGGATGAGACAATGTCCAGAGGTGCCTTCCAGCCTCAACCACTCCATGATTCTGTGGAAAGCATGGAAAGATTTCAAAAGTAGTAAAAGTCCTGAGAGGCAGAGGGGAACTAAGTGGCTGCTATTCAGGATGTAATTTCGTGTGTGCTCTCCACCGCTACGACTGCAGAAGCAGCGCTCTCACTCTCTGTCTCTGTCCTCTCTCTCTGTCACACACACACTTGTGCCGTTACAAGTATTAGGGGGTTACAGAGCGAACAAGATCTGGGAAATGGCTCACAGTAAAAGTGACTTTTTCCCTGGGTTTCCCAGTTCAATCCAGTTAATTGCACAGACAAATACATAAATGCTTTTACCAGCACAAGGCGGAAGACAGGACAGCGGTTCCTGGGCTAGTTGCAGGTGTCTGGAAGAACTTAGCTTAAGCTAGCTAAGGCGTTTTTAAAATCCCCCAGCACAGGCCATATTGCATGTGATGAGTTGTCGTTCCCATCCTTCTGTGAACTCACACCCGCTGGTCGTCTCTGACAGGAGGAGGAGAAGGAACCTGAGTCTGAGTCTGTCACAGGGAAGGTCGTTGGGGTTGCTGAAATGGCCATGAGTGGCAATGAAAGTTGCCCTGGAACAACCATGGGAAGACGTCAGATGTTTGAAAATACAGAGAATTTGACAAGAAAATTGCTGCAAATCCAGGAGGATAAATGTGGGAAGATTGGGGTTTACAGCTTCAGAAGTTTTTCTTGCTTTCCGTTACTTGAGAAAGGAGAAGTCGTTCTTGCATTTTACTCAGTGTTGCATCAGTGGTCAAATTACTGTTTTACTTGTGAAAAACAAAATTCTCTCAAACATGAGCAACAGCTGAATCCACACTTTGTAAACAGTGGCGTGTAGCTTTGCTTTTAAGTCCAAACAAGGTTCTGGTTGACCATAAAGAATCTTTCCAAGGGAGGGAGGTGGCATGACCCAGAGCTGGGTCTCTGAACTCTGACCCATTGTTAGGGGACACTGTTCAGAACAATGCACAAGCTGAGAGAACAGCAGCTCCAAAATCAGTTAATTAGTAATTAGAGAAAGAGCAAACTAGAAACCAGAATGTGCTGTGCTGTGCCTGGCATCCCATTTTGTCATCAGGTGGATGAATATGTTTACGCCGTTGTGTACAACCCGATGTTTATTTTGAGGAAATACTGAAGATCTTTCCAGCTGGTTGTATTTGCTGGGGGAGGAGAAATAACACCAGGGAGTGGAGCTGGGGGTTGCAGACAAAGACCTGATCTGTGCCACCCCCCGCTGTAGCTGTAGTTGGCCAATCATTTGCCCGGCAGTCGGAGGGTGGCAGCGGAAAGTTCAGTTCAGCAGCAAAGAGTTGCTTCAACAGCTTGTTACATTTTTAGAGGCTGGAGGTGCCTCAAGTGTGGGTTCAGTTCAGGTCACTCTTTGTACCCTTTAATAGCTGCACACGCCTGCACACACACAAAAAGATCATCATCCCCTTAAAATACACGGTCCGGCTTTCAAATGGCATCGATTCCTTTTGTGTAACTGAATACTATTACTGATTCACCACCTTGGTTAGTTCCCAACCTGGAACTCCTCGTGGCAGATGTGTGGCAGGGTGTAAAGTGTTAGAACGAGGAGTTTTGGTTTGGTACTTGTTCCTTTTTTTTTTTTTTTCCCCTGAGAAAATGAAATTTGTGAATGTTTCTTAATTCTGTTGAATTTATTCTGTTTATTTACTGACAAAATCTGACATTAAAGTTGTCTGATAGCGCTCGCTTGCAAACAGGGGAGTTGGCGCTGCCCGTTCTGTTTTTACGACTGCACAGACTTGATTTTCAGACTGAAGCGCAGTAATTTGAGAGGCAATATTTGGTTAACAAACCCACACAACTAATACATCGTGTGAATCTGTGAGTTTTAAATGTGTCTGTTGAAAAGAACATGATAGATTTGGTCTGTCAGGAAAAGGTTAAAATTACCTGTCTACCTGTCTATCTCAATCCAGCCTTAGGGTTCAGGGTGGCAGATGTATTCCAGTGAGCTGTGAAACTGGTCTTACGCTTTATAAATGCAAGTTTATGACACTTGGAATATGTGGCACATCTGAGGTCGTCAGAGTCGGGGGCTGTGATATGACCTCGTTTGCTGGAAGCTAGAATGTGTAGGAGATGAACTCCAAAGCATTGCAACACTGTGCCAGGCATCCGTGAGGCAACCTAGCGAAGTTGTGTTCAGCTGAGAGGATCCAGAAGAACTTGAGTTCTCAAGCCAATACGTTAGACTTGGGGTTTTTTTTTTAATTTTTATTATCGTTAATTTTTTCCCCTGTATGAAGTGCAGGGAGAGAGTCTCAGGGGTACGTAGCGTTAAAAAGCTGTGTGTATTGCAGGGGGTAAGACAGATAGCTTGTTTTAAAAACAAACCCAAAGAATCCTGCGTTTCTGCGTTCCATTGCAAATACGAGGCTTGAATTTGAGTTTTCAGAGGCACGCTGAGCTCTCCCGTTTTAACTCTTCCTTTTCAGATCAGTGTGTTTCCACTGAACGTAACCAGTGACGTTGTAACCTGTGTTATTTAATAGGCCATCGAGGAAACGAAGAGACCTGGGCGCTGTGGCAAATGCCACTGTGGTGATACCCACCGTCGCGTCCTCTCCGAACAACTCTGCCGCGGCATCCGACAGCGCGGAGGAACAGAAACCTTTTGAAAAAGTGAAGTCGAAGGAGTCGTTGGTGATCTCGGGCCTGCGGCATTTCACCGGGTACCGCATCGAGCTCCACGCTTGTAACCACGATGCTCAGGAGTCCCGGTGCAGCGTCGCAGCTTACGTCAGTGCCAGGACCATGCCGGAAGGTAATTGTCTTCCCGAGCTTTGCTTCGGGTTGGCGACCGTCCTCAAAATGCTGCTTGTCCTATGGGAGCCAGCGCGGTACAGCAACATCGGGTAGGACTTGGGGTATCTGCGTGTCCTGATGGGAAGGGATGATGGGTGAAGTATTGGCAGGTTTTAATTTTGCCAAAGACGTGAAATAAAGCTATTATTATGATTCTAGCTAAGGCTGATGACATCGTCGGTCCAGTTTCCCATGAACTGGTTGAAAAAAATACCGTGCATTTGAAGTGGCAAGAACCGAAGGAGCCAAATGGTCTTATTGTGCTGTATGAAGTGAATTATGGACGACTCGGGGAGACAGAGGTGAGAATTTCTGCTTGTCCCTTAACGCAGCACGTCTGGAGAAGTAGCTGCGCCTGCGAGGCTGGGACTGTTCAGTCTTTCACAGCCCTCGTGCGTACGGTGGTGTGTCCTCTCTGGCTTCCTTGTGCACGAACCGACGTGACGTGAAACTTCACTAGTGAGTTTGTCTCCTCTGGAATTCTGTCTGGGGTGACATCGAGAACTAAAAATCTGCCTCTACGGTGCCTGTTTGCCAAACAAGCGTATTGAAGTTGCCCGCTTTCTGTGTGAGTTTCTTGAGGAATTTGTTTCACAGAAGGACAGAAACGGTACATCTGAATTGAAGTTGCTTAGAGAAATCAAGAAAGCGTTGAGCGGCCGGAGAGCTTGCGGGCAGCGCTGCTGCCCGTGCAGAATGCCAGCGCCGTGTGGGCAGGAGGGCTTGCCAGCCCCGGTCGGGTTTCAGGGCTGAGGTCTAGTACAGCAAATGGCATCTGCTCTCTGTAATCTGAACTACTAAACTGTAAAATGCAAATCCAGGACAAACCACTATATTGGAGGAGACCTCAGCTTGTGAAAGCCCTATTTGTGTACGTTTGCCAGACCAGGAGGCGAGGTAGAAATCCCAGTATGCTGCTACGGAGCTGTGGGTTGTTGCAGAGGTAGCGTGATGCAGCCTTCCTCTTCCCTCCTCCCGCAGGAAGCCCACTACTGCGTTTCCCGCAAGCATTTTGCCAGCGAGCAGGGCTGTAAACTCCGTGGACTGCAGCCTGGAAACTACAGTGTCCGCATACGAGCTACGTCGCTGGCTGGAAACGGCTCATGGACAGAACCTACGTATTTTTATGTGGCTGATTATTGTGAGTTCAGTTGATTTTCAACATTTAATTCCTGATAGAAACCCGGGTTATTTTTGGAAGGTGAGGGTTTAGCAAGCAGTGTGCTGAGAACCGTAGGGGCTCATAAAATATTTACCAGTACATCTGCTTTCAAGAAACTGAAATTACTTAGAAACGTGTCGCTTTTCTTCCTGAGTTCTCATACTGACCAGCCCCGCATCCTGTATCTGAAATGGCCTTTAGTTGCAGGTTTGTTCCTGTTTATTCAAGGGGGAGATTTTATGGAGGGGGAGATTTGGATTTTGGACTTGTGTAATACCTCCAACTCTCTCTTTCTCTTTTAGTGAATGCTCAGCCTAATATTGCTGTTATAATTGTTCCGATTATTTTTGCCATAATAATTGCTGGAATTATTGGAGCTGCTTACGTGCTTGTGAAAAAGAGGTGAGTGCAATTTTATGTCGTTTTCACCACAACAAGCAAAACTTACATCCAAAGGTTCTGTTTATTTGTTGGGAGTAAGTCTGTGTTTATTTCCTAATTTAGATAATGACTGCAACGTTAGTTTAGGAAATATTTTGTGACTTTGGAAGTTGGGACCGTTTGTGTTAATTCCCATACTTGCTTTGGGAATTAATCGAACTGCCTTCCCTTCTGATGTGTCAAAGGCTGCAACGTGCTGAAGAATTTGTGTCTCTCTTCCAGGCAAACCGAAGGACCAACCGGACCACTCTACGCATCCTCTAACCCGGAATATCTCAGCGCCAGTGATGGTGAGAGCAACAAGGGCTTCCTTCAGTCGCTTATTTCTTGTGTAGTCCTTCAGTGCGGCAGGATGGGATTGGTGGTGTCTTTCTGGAGTTCTCTAGTCTGTCTTTTTTTTTATTTATACCCATAGTGTCCTGTGGCAGTGCTAAACAAGGCTGCTACAGAAATGTCTTGTTCCAAAAGATACTTGCTCAATTCAGAAATGCTTCCCTCTGCTCAACAGTCTATGTCCCCGACGAGTGGGAGGTTCCACGAGACAAGATCACTCTGCTCCGAGAGCTGGGACAGGGCTCCTTCGGCATGGTGTACGAGGGAATCGCCAAGGACGTAGTGAAGGGAGAGCCGGAGACTCGAGTCGCTGTGAAAACTGTCAACGAATCAGCCAGCCTCCGCGAGCGCATCGAGTTCTTAAACGAAGCTTCCGTGATGAAAGGGTTCAGCTGCCATCATGTGGTAAGTGTCGCTGGGCGCCTCGGGTGATTAGCAAGTCCCATCCCGTCCCTGATCGTTCCTTAGGGCTTTCAGAGCTTGACGCTCGGGTTGGAGAGCAGCCCGGCTCAGAGGCAGTTGATCAAAAAGAGGTGGGATCTTCCCCTGCCACGGTTCATAAAATGCTTCCTGTTGCTTTTTGGGCTTTCAAAACTCAGCGTGTACGTGGGGCCTCGTGGGGCTGTGCTGAGCTCCTTCTCTTTGGCTTTGCTGCAACCCCCGCTTTTCATAGCTGGGCTCTTCCCAGTGTGGACGCAGCCTTCAGGGAACATCTCACTTATTTTCCAGGTTCGCCTCCTCGGGGTGGTCTCGAAAGGGCAACCGACCCTGGTGGTCATGGAGTTAATGGCACATGGAGATTTGAAAAGTTACCTCCGCTCTCTGAGACCTGATGCCGAGGTAAAGACAAGGAGAGAGGGATCTGTTGTGCCACAGAGCGACTTGATTCGGTGGTTAATTCTTGTTTCTTTATTGTAGAACAACCCCGGTCGTCCGCCGCCGACCCTGAGAGAAATGATCCAGATGGCTGCCGAGATCGCTGACGGCATGGCCTACCTGAACGCCAAAAAATTTGTTCACAGAGATCTCGCGGCTCGTAACTGTATGGTTGCAGAAGACTTCACCGTAAAAATCGGAGGTATGTCGTGTGTGATCAGAGGGTGATCCTGTGGGTCCTGTTTGTTGTAAAGGCAAATATACGAATCCCAGGACCGATGGGGCAAACACAGGTGCCTTTGGGAGCGCAGCACCGTCCTCTTTTTCTTACCTGTGAAAGAGCTGCGTGGACTTCAGTAAGAAAATCATCTCCTTTAGAGCCAGAGCAGCTTTTCCCACCTTCTCTATTCCCAAACCTCTACCCAAAAAGTTGATTGCCTTTCCAGCCTAAGCTGCCTGGGGTTATCTCACTGGCTTTGCTTTCACGAGGATGGTGACAAAGAAGGTGTTGGGTACAACAGACCGAGTGTTGGTTATCCTGTTGTGAGGTCAGGTGCCTTTTAAAAGAAGTCATTTATCCTCCACAAGAACCAGTTTTTAACCCAAACCCTTTTAGAAATAAGTAAATACAACATTTAAAAATAAACCAAAACCCCACAGCCTGATGGCTTTTCAGACCTCTTTGGACTTACAGCCAAGGCAGCGGGATTGCCGGGCAAAGAGAGCTCTGTTTTATTTAAAGAGGATGAATAAAAAATAACGTTTAGAATAGAAGCTGTCACTAAAAATTTTAACTCTGGAGTGTCTATCACGGCTCTGTAGAAAAATACAGGGAGAAGGAAAATGTTTCGAATGTTAATCACAGGGGGACAAATGACTGCAAGTGGGGCCACAGGGGGGTGCGTGAAAATAGCCCGGTGTCAAAAGAAGGAAACGTTCGTCTGGAGATGTTGCTCAGTAAAAGCAGCACGGAGGGAGACGTGTAACACATCCAATTGCTTTTCCCAGACTTTGGCATGACCAGAGATATCTATGAGACGGATTATTACCGTAAAGGAGGCAAAGGACTGCTGCCTGTGCGGTGGATGGCCCCCGAATCGTTAAAGGACGGTGTTTTCACTGCTTATTCCGACGTGTGGTAAGTTGTACGCTGCAATGCAGCTCGAGGGCTCACTGTTTTAACACACATAGTTTAAATTGTGAGTTGCTGACTTCTTCGGAGTGCAGACAAAACAAAAGCGTTGCTTTGAAACCCTCTTCTTTAAAATATAGTCGTGTTCTTTTGGAGTATGTGTTCTCCAAAATGAGACACTCACTTGTAGATCTCCAGGATGGTTTATTCTCACCAGGAGTCTTCTCTCTCTTAGGTCGTTTGGTGTTGTCCTCTGGGAAATAAGCAGTTTAGCAGAGCAGCCGTACCAGGGACTCTCCAACGAGCAGGTGCTAAAGTTCGTAATGGATGGAGGATACCTGGATCAGCCGGACAACTGTCCGGAGAGGCTGTAAGTAGTAAAGCTGGGGCCAAGCGAGCAAGCTGCGCTCTTCAGCTGACGTGTGGCCAGCAAAGGGGGCCCCACATGCGGCACCTCTTAACCGCTGCTGTGCTGGGGAGGAACAAAATCGAGTTTAGTAAAGCACCTCTCGCAGAAATCCAACCGACGCATCCGTAGCCATCCAGGAATTCAAGCTGAGCCCTACGCCAGCCTATTTCCCTAGAAGGGAAATTAAACCAACCTCAGCCTTACGTTGTGAGTACAGACTTAAGAGGAGGAAGTACAAAGCACAGGAAAAGCTTAAAATACAAATGAGCGCTGTATCAGCTCCCCAAACGAAAAGGTTTTCCTCCGCTCCGGACTAGTGGATGGCAGTTGGCTTATGTCAGGTGGCAAAGCCTGGCCACCCTGCAGCCACATCTGCACCCTCGTGGCTACAGAGGCTGGAGAGCAGCTTGTTAATCCCAGGTCTGCCGAGGTTTTCTGTAATTAATCTCTCTGTATTACATAAATAGTCTTGAGGATTCGCAGCAACTTTTTACTGCTGATCTTCAGAAATCCCAATTCATGGCTAATGAGGAGGGAGAGGCAGGAGAGCGCGGTGCTGAGCCAAGAGCTGTTTGTCATGTCCGAGGCCTTTTCGTTTCTGTTCCAGACTTGTTGCCCCACTTAAAGTACAAGGCTAGGGAGAAAAGAGGGCACTGTGTGAGGACAGTGAAAAACACCTCGCAGAGATCACAGACTGAAGCCAGACGTGACTCCTGCGCCGAGGTTAAGGGTTGTTCTCTGCAGCTGCTCGTGACGTTTACTGTCTGGAGGTTGCTGCCTCCCCAGGTCTGCCAGCACGGCTCCATACCCAGATGCTCCCTAAGCTGCTTCCCTCAGAGTAATTAAAAAAAAAAATCCTGTTAGTGGGTGTTTAACCAGAGCTGGGGAGTTTTGGCAGCAGGGTGTACGGAGCCGCTGCCGAAGCAGCGTACGGCAGTGAGGGGCAACCTGGTAACCTCTTACCCCAGCCCGCTCCTGGCCAAAACGGCGCTTCCAGGGTCAAAAAATAAATGTGTTTTGTGAGTATCCGTATGAAAAAAGCCTGCTGTCCTGGACACTTGTCTCTCGTGGCCAGTTACAAACTCCAGTTTGAAACTTTATTTGTACTTGTAAGTTCTGTCTCCGTGGTGTCTGATAACATATGACCTCTTGCCGCAGCCTTTCTTTTGGGTGGGATGTTTACAGGACCTCTGTCCTCCACACAGCCTCCTATTTTCCTTGAAGTTTCAGGAGCTTTGTTATCTTTCAGGCTGAGTTAAAATTAAAATTGAATGAGTTAAAAAATGGTGACGTGGCTGTAAGTGCGTGTGCGCGTACACCGAGTGTGTGAACTGCAGCCCTGTTTCCTTCGGGAGCCGAGTTAAGAACAATTGAAGGAATTGGAAAGAATTTTTGATCTAGACAGAAATAGAGAAAAAGGAGTGTCAGGGTCTGCGGGCAAAAGCGGAGACTGGAAAGAGAAGAAACAACTGGGCTGGGGTGTCGGAGGAGTGGCGTGGGCGGCGGGTGGGCTGACGTGGATACGGTCTTGGTCTGTGCCAGCCCCGCTCACGTGAAACTGTTTCTTCCTGCTCCTGACTCCTGTTTGTCCTGACCTAGGCACAGCCTGATGCAGATGTGTTGGCAGTACAACCCTAAAATGCGCCCCACCTTCATCGAGATCATCGAGATGCTGAAGGAGGACTTGCACCCCAGCTTCCACGAGGTCTCGTTCTTCTACAGCGAGGAGAACAAACCTCTGGAAACAGAGGAGTACGAGATGGACTTTGAGAACATGGAGAGCATTCCCCTCGATCCCTCCTCGTACTCGCAGAGGGACAAAGTCCTGGGGCGGGACAATGGACCCTCCATGGCCCTCAAGGGGAACTACGAAGAGCACATACCTTACACTCACATGAATGGTGGCAAGAAAAATGGGCGGATTCTCTCCATGCCCAGGTCAAGTCCTTCCTAACGCTTCCTGTTTGGCCCAAGGGTTATGTCTGCTTTTTTTTCCCCCCTCCACAAATCTCAGGACTCTCGTTATTGCTGCCACAGTGTATGACACACAGCTACAAACTCTTCAGATTTTTAATCATCTTATGATTAATACTTTTTTTTTTTTTTTGCCAAGTTGACTGGTTGTCAGTGGACTTATCTGTGAACATAAATGGAAGAGGTTTCCATGGCTGCTGTCCCTCCTGTAACCATGGCTTCAAAACAGGAAGCGACCGTGAGAGTTCAACTGAAGGAGGAGCATCCACGTTTGCCAACAGGAGACATGAAACTTGCTGGTATCTGAGCTACAGCGTAACGGTGCGGAACAAAACTCCTGCAGGACAAAAGCATTTCCAGTAGAATTCCAGGCTTTTGGGCATACTCGTCACTACAGCTGAAGGATTCGACACATCAGTGGGACGCGCCAGATCCTCAGATTGACCAATAGCTGCTGCTTTCGTACTTTTTAAAATGGGTTAAATCCCAGGGGTGCGTGTGTGTGTGTGTGTGTGTGCGCGCGCGCGTGTGTGCAGTATATATATGTGGGGTGTATATGTATAGCAAAATATACACTTTTTTTTTTGTACATAAGTTTTGTATGTTCTCACAGAAGCTTTCCTCTTCTCGGAAGTGTGTACTTATCTTTTTTTTCCCATTTCCCTGGAGTGACTGAATCCTAAACAGATTATTTTTATACTGAGGACTCTTGGGAGTAGGTTTTCTCTCATTAAGAAATGAGGAAAACGTGCTGGGAGCCAAAGGAGCAGAAATCTGAGATTTGTGGGTACTTTCAAGACCAAACGAAGTAGGAGTCCCCTGACCTGAGATACGGAGTTTTCTGTCCTTACAGCATTGAGTATATATATTGTTTGTTGTAACATATTTAAAAGTGTCTTTAGTTTAAATCTTAACTTCATCTAAATTATTGACTGTTTATGATCCTTTCGGGGAGGGGAGAATTTGGGGGATTGTTTGGTCTTAAAGTGGTCCAAAGATTTCAGAATGAACTAATTTTAGCCGATTACCCTTTTAGGAGCTATGAAGCACATGTTGAGTTTATACTTGACAAGGCTTTATACTACAGTTTCATGATTTATACGATGCAGTCAGTTGGCTCCAATCGAAGCCCTGAGATAAAGTAGTTGGGGCTTCACTTGATTGTTGGGGGCTGCAGGACACCAGAACATCCCAGTCCCGAGTCCCGCTACCCCTTTGCCCCCCGCGTCCCTCGCTTCGCCTTCTGTGCGCGCCGGGCCGCAGGAGCAGCCGGCAAGAGAGGACGAGCAAGGACTCGAACCGAAAAAGGAGACGCTAAAGCCACTCTGCCGGGGGGGGAGAGCCCAAGGCTCTTGGCTCTGCACGGGAAGCAGAAGCTGAACGTGACTGTGGGGAGCTCCCCGCTGCCTGGCTGCTGCTGCTCGGGCGTCTGGCCTCGTGCTGCCTGCAGGCCTTCGACGTTCTCCTGAGACACCCGCGCTGCTGCGTCCCGCAGACTTCCCCGGGCGCCCGCGTTAGCCGCTGCTTTCAGCTCGCCGGGATGTGCCAGCTTTCGCCGTCTGGACTGTGCTTTGTTTCGCTGCCGTTTGCGTCAAAGACAGAGCTGATGAGCTGTAAGAAAATAATGGTGAAACTAAACGTGTCTCGTAGTGATGAGGGAGCGTGCTGGCAGGGAGAAGTGCTAAAGAAGAGCTGCTGATGGATGGTGTAGGCCCTTGTCATGCAGGAGGTGGTTTTAAAAGCGGGGAGAGGTGCTCAGTCCTCCACTTCTCCTCCTGGAGAAGTCCGAGAGCCAGTTGGTGCTCTCTGCCAGGAGAAAACGAGATTTTCCCAACTCGGTGAGAGGGAGGAGGCCAAGCTGGTGCGTGGCTGCTTATTTCCCCCCGGGCGGTGCTGCTGATTCCTCCCGGTAACCGAACAGGAGGGGCTGGAGTCCGTAGGGAAGCGCCTCTCGCAGCCCGCTCGGCTCAGCCACGCTGGAGCTGAACCCACAGCAGGGGAGGACGACGGACTCCTCGCACCGCCACGAGGTGTCGGGCCTTTGCGCTGGCCGAATCTGGGCGGTTCGGACAAAGGCGGAGGGTGCAGGGCGCGAAGGTGGATGGAAAATACACAGTCCAGGCAGGGGTGAGAACCTTCGCTTTCAAAAGGCCTCGTTTACATTTCTTCTGCTTTACAAAGTAGTAACTGTTTAGCAGCTCTGTACTACACTGCAGGAAAGAAGACATATTCTCACACTTTTCTAAGGAAGAGAAGTTTTTCTTATTAGAATTTTTTAATTTATTTTAATATATAAAACACTGTAAAAAAGAAAAAAAAGAAACAATTTGTTTTCTTAAACACGCGGAACATGTCAATTTGTATCCGTAAAATCTCGGCAGGTGGATGTGGTGGGATTATTTTTGTCCTGTTCTGGTGCAGTCTACCTCAGTGTTTCTTAAGGCTCTTTTTAATACTACGCACCTCTAAACCTGTTTAAATATTCTGGTCTGGACCTATTGTGGATCAGGGAAAATCAATATCAGCTGATTCCAATACTAGGGACCATTCACCGGAGGGAAGGGGTAGGGGAAGGGCTCGTCACTGTTTATTGCTAATCTGAGCAGTAGTGACCGAAGGAACCAAGTTACAGATTTGGATCTGATGTTCTGGTGTCATCCTTGTGGTTGTGTTTGGGTAAAAAAAAACCTCAAAACACAGAAGAGTCATTAAAATGTTTGGACTTTAGTGAACTAATGACCTAAAAGGAGCAGCCTGCTTCCTTCTGGAGCAGTGTTTGCCAGCACCAGCAGGTCTGTGACCAGCCCTTGGTGTCAGAGTTGGACGGGGGTCTCGTGGTCGCTGCCCATCTCACAGGTAACCCCGAGTCCTGCCTCTGGCCTCCTGAAATAAACCTTCCCCAGCACGTCCCTGTTTTGGTAACGTTTTGAATGGCAGTGATCGTAACTGTGGGAATAGAAGAGCTTTTTTTTGTATAAACAACCCTTGGAACCTTGTATTGGGTCTGGCTTTTCAGTGCCGTTGATATTGGTTGGCCCTCTGAGCACACACGATTTGCAGCGCTCGGATCACGGAACGAGGGAATCGTGTTTCGCGTTGTGGACGGACCCTCCGTTCCCGTGGCTCACGTTGTCGTCTTCACTCCGCGGTTGTTCATCCCCGATACTGTCTGTAACGATTATTCCAGTCATCCCTCCTACATCGTGCCAAGGGTGAGGAGAGGCGGATGGTACGAGTGGCGAGTCTTTCCCCTTTTTAAAAACCAGTAACAGTAGCAGTTGCCGCTTGGGGCTGTTAAAGGTTACGCTCACTTGGCTGTAGAATTGGGAGGAATAAACAAACATCACCCATGAAGCCCAGCTCTCACTTTGGGAAAACCCTTCGCTCTCAGCCCACAGCTCGTGCTTCGGTCCCTGCTGTTGGAAGATCCTCGCCCTGGCGGTGCTGAGGTCCCTCCCTTGGATCTCGCTGAGCCCTGGCCGGAGCCCCCGGGCCCCGCGCTGGAGTTGAGGTGGCACGTGCTGGCCAGAACCTTCTCGCTGCGGGGTGCTGCCAAGGGCTCCCGCCCAGCAAGGTGTTGCTGTGCGAGCGAGTGCTGTGCCTTGGGTGTGGGAGCTGCTGCCGTTCGCTCCGGCCGGGTCCCTGTCGGGGTGAGGATCCCGCAGCTCCAGCGGGAGCCCGAGCACTTGCTGCTGCTGCTGCTGCTGCTGAGGAGCCAAGCGACAGTGCAGGGAAGCAGGTGGGATGGCTGGAGGAGGGCAGCTGTGCCCGGCAGGTGGGAAGCTCGCTCTTTTCTTGAGATAGTGTTTGTTGGAGAGTTGAGTCCTGCCCTTTGTGGGCAGAGAGCTTCCCGCTGGCAGCACAGGGCAGCAGGACAGACTCCTCAGCCTGTTCCAGAGCAGCTGTAGCCTCCTGGGCACGGTCTGGGGACACGGGGGTACCAACAACCAGCCAGAACATCACCGCCTCTAAAGCTGGTGAAGCAGGAGGGATAAGAAACAGCTCTCTGTGCTCTGCTGTGTTTTGACTGAGCAAATGTTCGAAGCGTGGGACTGGAGAGGTTTCTCAGAAACGTTTGCAAGTTAAATTCAGTTGCCACTTCCTGACCGCCTCTTGCCAATCTGGTGCTTCTCTCGCAGCACAGCGCGGCGCCGCAAAGCTCGGCTCCTGGGTGAGAAACGCGTCCGTCGTGGCTGCTTGTAAATATTGTGTTGTAAAATAGAAGAGCTAATAACGTCACCTCTGTGCCAGCACCGGGTTGGGCAAGGTGACAGGAGCTAGACCGTGCTGCAACAAGGAGATTTGCTGTTGATTGTAAAGCAGCTGTGTTGGTGTGGAAGAGGCTGCTCTTCGGTAGCTAAAGGGTACTCTTAACTTATGGGTAGTGTGTCTCTTTCCTCCTAAACTTGTATTATAGCGATGGGACGCTTTGCTTAAGTTTAGTGTGTTGCATATAACGTCGGTATCTCTTTGGAAAAATCTCAGAGTCGCTTACTGTGTTACTGACCGAACTACGATGGAGGCAAGTAGGAAAAGACAGGAGCGAGAAGGGGGCTGTGTCGGTTACTCGTGAGCCTCCGTTTTAGGGGAGGGAGAGAGGCGCTCGAGTTCCCTCTAAACATCACTGTGATACAAAGACGGACCCTGAGGTACTCCGGGCCCTTCACTGCGAGCAGTGATTGCTGATCCCAACCAAGACTGGAACCTTGTTTTACAAGTCAGAAAGTAAAATATCTTTGTGCCATAAAACCCTTGCTCTCAAGGCTGTGCTAGGTGCTCCCGTGATCCGTGTGAGATCGGTTCAGAGCCTGGAGTGAGAAAGAAACTGCAGATAAACCCTCCGACCCTCTGGCCGCGTCCCAGCCTCCCTCAAAGCTGCCGCCACCATGGGGAGACTCACAGGAACCCCTTCCCCTCCGCAAAACCGCCGACGCCCCTCGTAGTTCCTTGTGCGCGTGGTCCAGGGAAAGGAGCTGTTGAATGGATTGGAATCGAGAAATACGTTACTTCAGAAATACGTGAAATTCCACATAAGATTAGTTTGGTGTTTGTACGAGCTGAATTGAATTTGGCCTTTTTATTACCTTCTGCTTGGCTCTGCGTTACCTCTGCTTGGGTTCTGTACGCGACCGCTGGTGTAAGAACGCGCTCAACCTGTTCTCTTCCCGCTTGCCTCGTTACGAGCGTCACAAGAGTGAAGCCGATCGTACAGTTGACTTTTGAGGGAGCTTGACTGCTCAAAAGCGATTCTAAAGCTACCATTTTTAGCAAACCTGCTGTCATTAAATGTGTATTTCTTTTTAAAATGAAATTGCTTGTCCTTCTCGAACGTAAGCACTTATTCTCGCCGTTTCAGCAAATTGGCTGCAGCACAATGCAAGCTATAAGGGGACAGGTAGAGAAATGACTTTTTAAATATTGTATAATAAAGTTAGTATTAACTCCTACAGCGGTGTCATTTTTTTTGCCAACAGATTGGCAGTCGGTAAGAAACAACGGTTCTGGTGGTCGGTTTGTTCTGAGTCCAGTGTTGCAACGGGTGGAACTAAATAGTTTCTTTTCTCAGTCCGGAAGGTCCCTGTGGGAGCCGGGCCCGGCCGCCTGGGGGGTCCTGGGGTAGTTCTGGCACCTAAAGAGGAAGCGTCCCGGCCCTTCTTCAGTCCCAGCGTCACCAGTAAATCCTGAGCTTGGGACCAGTTACCTGTCGGTAACGGTTGGACTTGATCGTAGAGGTCTGTCCCAACCTGATGGTTCTGTGATCGGAGCTGGGCTCGACACCAAAGCTCTTCTGTGAATCCAGGTTCTCCCAGCAGCATCCAGCAACGCTTCCACCACCTCCGTTTCCGAACGCTTCTCCCATAACCGCGTCCCCCGAAAGCGGCTGAGGGAGCGTTTCAGAACGGCGACTTGTAGATCTGAAAAGCCCGAATGTTACAGAAAAAGGAGAAGCGTTTCCTTTGGCTTCGGCTTGGGCAGGGATTTCCGTCTGGGGCACCAAAGCAGTGGTTTGTGTTGGAGGACCCGCGGGGACGGGGGTGCTGGACGTCGGCTTCGGCAAACGCAGCCAAAAGCGGCTGCTTCCCGCTCGCGCTTCAGTAAAGGAAAGATGGTTTCAGTTACACGTTAAGGGATGTTCTGTGAGGGGTTTTTTTTTTGTTTTCTCTTTAATCTCGCTGCTCCCACCTTTCTCTCCGCATATCCAAGGTTCCAGAGTAACAATAGTATTGCAGATGCCTCTTGTCTGAAATAAAGGATCAAATGTGCCATGATTTTTTTTTTTTACAAAGGAAGAAGGAAAAAAAAAAACGAAAAACCTTCCCCCTTGGTTTATTTGTTCAATGTTTTCATATATAAGAGCCAAGCAGTGACATGTACAGAAAGTGTCTTTGAATATTAAGAAAAAAACGAATCTTGCTGTGTGCAGAATATTGAACAATTAACTGTTTATATTAAAATTCTGAATAAATTATCCAAGAATAACCGTTCATTTTGTGTCTGCTGTCTGCGCAGTGCTGAATGCTGCTTCACCACAGAGAAAGCGCTAAATTCGCAGCTTGGAATAAGCAATACTCTCAGTTGCAAAATGAATGGCGTTAAGAGAAAAACAAAAAAATACCGATCTGCCAATTACAGGCTTGTGGTCTGAAGCCAGATGAACTCCTCCGCCTGCTGGCTTGGCCGGTCGGCGCTGGGCTGCGTCCTCACCGTGGGGCTCTCGGGAGCCCGATGCCAGCGAGTAGACGTTGGTAAAGGGATTCCTTCTGCCTCAAACAGCGGGAGCTGCTGCTCTGTAACGTATTTTCTGTTACTTCCACGTGGACAGACCCAGGCTTCCCTCCTCGTAGGCAATTTTTTTTTAAAAAAATGAAATCTGAGGATCTGCTTCATCCCCGTCCTGCGGCCGCAGCCACACCGAGAACCATCTCACCTTCTGTTCCGCCGCCCTGGGAGCGTCAAATCTTTCTAACTTAAATCTTGTTTTCTTTCACCAGAGGCGAGATTTCCTTCCTGATCAGCGGCACCGACGAGGTGGGGGACTCACCGGTGCTGGTTTTCTTCTCGCTGTGCTCAGGCGCTCCGTGACGGCCGCCTGCTTTCCTTCCAGTCACCAAGCGGCCCGGTGTCGCGCTGCTCCTCGTGGCCGTGGGACTGCCACCGCCCGCGGCTGCGGGGGCTGATGGCCAGGCGGGAGGGTGCAGCTGGTGGAATGAATAGTTTTGGCTTAAGATTTCCTTCCCCACGGCTCTGCCCGGCCGCAGCGCGCTTTGCCCAGCCCCCCGGCTGACAGCCTGCGCTGTAGCCCCGGCTCTTCGCACCTCGGCCCTGGCGATGGTCTTCCCTTGCTCAGCCTGAACGTGCGGTTTGGGGCTGCTTTGGAGCTCTGCTCTCCCACCTGCCCCGCGGGAGGACCCCATCGTTTGACACTCGTGTGAGGAATTGTTATAAAAGCGAGTAGCGTGATCTTCTTTTTGCAGAAAGTGCTGCTTTTTTCGGAGGGGTCAAGGCCAATCCTCACTGCGCTCCTCGCCCCTTCCCTGACAAATGCCAGTAACTCGTTTCCTCAGCCCAGGGCTGGGATGGGCTGGGAGGGAGATGGTGTTGCTGGTTGAAGAGGAAGCGTGCGGTGCTGATGCCACCTAGTGCCTCTGAACGTGGGACTGGACACGGCAGCCGGAGCGGGCCCTGCTCTGCCCGCAGCCCCACGCCCGTTTCGGGCACACCAAGGAGCTCAGCTGGATTTCAGCCCTTTTCTGAGCCCATCTGGAGTTCTCTTACTGTGGGGAGTGATGAGATATAAACTGGTATTTTAAGACGTTTTGGAGTTGCCTCTTCTGGCCCAGGCTTGTTCTTTGGGGATCCTAAAATGCAAAATTAAGCAAAGCCACAAAACTTGACCTTGCTCTCACGGGAGGCCTGCTGCCCGCTGGGCTCTCTGGGACGCTGTGGAGAGGCTGCCGAGGCTCGCCCAGCCCTCATGCTGTTATCCCTCAGCGATCTTCCACGCTGCCTCCACGGCTCCACTGCAGTGACCCCCAAACCATGCCAGACACTGGGCAGGAGGAGAGAAGATCTCATCCTCGTTCGAGCTGAGGACAACTCACCATCCCGTCAGCTGGAGCAGCTGCCTGGTATTCAGGAGCAGCCCTGATCTCTGATACGAATCGAGCTCTTGTGGACTTCAGAGAAATTAAACCTTAATTCCTCTTTGCTCTTGTGGTTTCCTGGAGCACGGGGTAATTGCTATTCCAAGCGCTGCCAAAACTGCGGTCTCTGAGTAATTGGAGTGTGAGTGGATCTTGTTCTGATTAGGGCTTGGCTGGGGCTGGCGTGTGCTCGGGGCAGCGGGACGAGGAGCGTGCGCTTGTCCGCCCACGGGGCTTGTTGGGAAGGAGCGAAGGGCTGTGCCGAAAAACCTGAGCCTGGGCTGCGCTGGGGGCTCTGCCTGCCGGACCGCAGCGGCGAGGGCAGGGCAGGGCGATCCCCCCGCTCGCTTCGGGAGCTGGAGTGCCCGGCTCTCCCCTGCACGGATGACTATGGCCAGCTCAGGCGTTTCTGTGCTTCACCAGCGCTTCACCTCACCTAAGACTGAGACCTGCTGGGCTCCGGGGGCTCTGTTGCTGCTCAGGGTCAACCCATGAGACCGAAGACAAAGGATTCGTTAACAGGAGCCCTGCGTGAGGCCTTGCTGCCCCTGGCAGGGGGCTAACGAGCGATGGTGCAACGAGCCCGTGGGCGCAGCCCGTGTGCCGGGCTCTCACGGCGCACACCAAGCGGTTTTTCGCTGAACGGAACAGGAAGCAGTTTGTGGCAGTTACTGCCCTCGCAGCCATCGCTGGTTCGGTGCCTCTCCGGGCCCCCGCCCCGGGTGCTTCGGGGTCCACAACCCCCTTGGGTGATTCTGCTGGACCTTCCCAGAGCCCCGACCCCCACGAGGGTGGGAGCGAGCGTCGGGGCAGCGCCGGGGCCGCCATCGAAGGAACTGCAGCATGGGAGAGGCAGGTTTGTTTGTGCCATCAGAAAGGGGAAGCGGTGAGATGGTGGAGCCAGAGGCCTCCGTGAGCAAACCAGCCGCACGGCTGCTGCTTCCCCGATGAGTCTCCACTTCTTGCTTTGCTCCAGCAGCTGGAGAAGACGCTGGGGCTGTCAGGTGCGAGTGTGCGCTGGGAACCCACCAGAGAAATGCCTCCAGCCCTCAGGGTAAGTCGCTTTCCGCACGGGTTCCATCCCACGACAACGGGGTTGTCACTCATCTTCCTCAAGGCCTTGTGAGGAAGCAGCTTACCTCGAAGCCGAAAGTCCAAGCGCTGGGTTTGGTTCAGCCTCCTCCCTGCACAGGCTTGAAGGCAAAACGTGGGCTGGGGGAGCCTCAGCCTACCCGGAGCTTCGCTCTGCTGGGAGTGAAGAGGAGACGAGGTCTGGGTTTAACCCGCAGTATGTCCCCATGGCTGGTGCTGGGGCAGTGCCGGGGGGAAGCAAACACCCTACGGGTGCTGCTCGTGGCTCCTGCTGCTGCTTGTGCCCCAGCCGAAGGTTTGCAAGGACACCTTGGCACTGCCCACAGCAGGGTTTGGCCTGGGTGCAAGAGGGGTCTGTGCCAGGGTCCCCCAAATCCTCCTCCAAACTGCCCACTCCAGGGCTGGGCACCCGCGTTATCGGGGAGATCGAAGCCGAGGGGATGTGGGGAGGGTTGTGTGGGGCCGGTGACGCTTTGGGGTTTGTGGCCAGGCAAGGGAAATGTTCCTCATCATCTGCCTTTGCATAACACCAGCCCAGCGAGGGCTCTGTGCCACGGAGGTGCCTGTGGCCGTTCCCAAACCGGCCAGGCTCTGCTCAGCGAGGCCGCAAGCGTGAGCTGAACAGCGGGGAGAAGGTTCGGGATGGCCCAGGCACCCAGCAGCCACACGGGGGTAAAACTCGGCTTCTTCAGCCTAAAGGAGAGGTTGGGAGCAAAGTTTAGAGCCAGTCTGGGCTGTGGGGCTGGTGCCAATCGGGAGCAGGGGCTTGGAGACCTCAGGGTGGGCAGTTTGGTCTCCTGGGGCGGTTTGGAGATCGCTGAGATAGCTCCCACCTGCCTCCCTGTGCGGGAGAGCTGGGAAGGGCTTGGAGAAAGGTCTTTGCTTGGGGACAGGGACCTGCTGTGAGCTGCGAGATGACACTGATGTTGCAGACGGACGGGGTCTCGCACCTTCGCTTGCAGCGGCTCTGCCATGGCACGTGAAAACGGTGCCAAAGGTGCAAACATCAAGCCTGTGGTCTTAACTCTTACCCTGCCTTGAAGGCGAAGGAGACTCTTACTCTGCCCCTGCAGAACTGCCTCGAAGGTGATGCTTTGCCAGGCTGACGGCTGATAGTCGTGAATGGAGCAGGAAGGTTTTGGCAAGGAGGGGAAGGGGGTTACGGTGTGTTAACAGCTTGTTTTCTGGTTCTGTCTGCAAGCCTGGGGGCAGCACTCGGGGGCTGGGTGTGCTCCGGGGCCACTAATCCCCGGGCCCAGCTGTAGGAAGTCACTGACCCATCACACAGGTGGGAACGCCAGAGACCAGGAATTTCTCTCTGGCTACAGCTTCCATCAGCTGATACTTCTGACAAAACACTTGGCTTCTCCACTCCCCCCTTGGCAGCCCCCGGGCTGCAGCCTGCAGTGCTGCCTTAGACCGCGCTGAGCTCTGCCGTGCTCTGTGCTGTGGTCTCCTGCTCGGGGTTGTACCTTGCAGAGGGCTCGGAGGGCTCCCAAATGTCAGACTCGCTGCTCAACCACTCCTGGCCATCGTTTTCAAAGTGCTGGAAGAAGAGATGGTCCTTTAAGCGAGGTAACGGCCTTGCGTGCGGGGAGAGCGGTCTGAGCTGTGTGTCGGGAGCTGGGCTGCTGCAGGGCGGTCGGGAGAGCCCGTCCCGGACGAGCAGGTAGCAAAGAGCACTGGGGTCCCCGGGCAGAGCTCGGTGTTGGGCACACCCTGCCCCTTTCTGCAAGGGACGCCGCGTAAGTGTTGGTTAACACTTTTCCTTCCGTTTCGTCTTTTTTTCAAGGCACATAGATGCTTTGAGGAGCTGGATAACGGGTTAAATATCAGCCTTCTGGTTTTGTAATAAATTTCTTTCACTGCTGCCAGTGAGCTGGAGGTCCTGGTGTTTGCAGACAGCTGTCTCCGCACGGCTGCCTGGCGAGGGCTGAGCCTTAGGTCGAGAGTTTGGTGTTTGAGCCGGGGAAAAGATTCCTGCAGTCTTTCAGAGTGGGCTGACAAGCAGAGACCCCGTGTTCGGAGCGCAGCCTGAGCTGTGGCGGTTTGTGTGGCACCGTCAGGGCTTCATGGTGTCCGACAGCAGGGATGGGAAATGCCAGCGACGGTGTGAACTGGCCTCGTTCCTGCGCGCAGTGCCGTGACTTGGAAAGAGGGAAGAGAGAGCCCCGGGAAGCGGGACGTTTGCAGTCCCGGAGGAGCTGGACCCTGCTGGCCTCGCCTGCAAACATGGCCTTCAGGCGGATGCTTTCGGGTACCTCTATCTGTGGCATTCGAGCTCTTGGTACTCTTTCTGCCCCATTATTGCCCCCCCTGCCACAGTTCTCTTCCGATGCGGATGTGCAGGAGACCAAGATCCAAACTGAACAGTCAAAGGCTGAGAGCGGGAGGCAGGGTCAGGCAGGCTCCGATCCGGGGTGAGCCCCGAGCAGCTCCTTCCGACCCCGGTTAGGACACCCCACGCCAGCATCCCCAGTGCCGCTTGCTGGGAAGGCTGCGGTGGGCCAGTTTCTATAACAAATAAATCAGCCTCACAGCACTCGCAAGCGCTGACTGCTTTGGGGAGTGTCTCGGTAGAGCCCTCTCCCCCCCACCAGCACGTGCCTGCGGAGCGGTTTGTCCTGCTGGGCTTGTGCCGTGGCCACGAAACACTCGGGGTCTCGCTCAGCTCCTCTCCTGGCGCCGGCTTTCTGCACTGTGGCACTCGCTGGTCCATGTGGGACCTTCCCTCGGTGCCCGGCGGAGTCACGGGAGGAAGGTGCACGGTGACTCTCAGCTCGTGACTTGGAGACTATCAGAGGGGCTGCAAATCCCTCGCGGCCCCGCCGAGCCCCTTCAGCTGAGAGCGAGCCGAGGGCTGCGCTGGCTCCCCGCTCCCCTGGCGCTTTGTGCCCAAACCCCAGGCCCCAAGCACAGCGATAAGACAGCAGCTCGCTGTACAGCGTGTTACAGTGTTGGACAGCTTATCTTCTCCCCTCCTCCAGCCCGGCCCGCATGAGCCAATCCCCACCGCTGCCAACGGCCGAGGATGTGGGGCCCAGACCAGGCGAAGGACTGCGCTTCATCCGATTTTGGCACGGCGAGTTTAGCACTCGCTTGACAGAGCTTTTCCCCTATAGCTCTGGCCATCCCGCAGGGTTGGAGCCGGGAGGAGACGGAATCATTTTTGTTTCTTGTCCGTGATGCTCGCCGTGGTTTCCCAACAGTCTCTACCCCGGACTGCTGGGAAACGCCAGGACGCTCTGGCCTTTCCTTCCTCCTGGGATTGTTTCACTTCCCCGGTGGAAATGCAGAGAGCGTTTGATGCTTGGAGGATGCGACTTGCCATGGTGAGAGCTCGCATCCGTGTTTCCTCGGGTGCTTCCCCACACCAGCACCAGCCTGGCTCCAGGGTCACTCGGGGACCTGCAGCATCCTGCGCCGAGCAGCGGGGCAGGCAGGTGAGGCTGGGCCAGGGCTGGCAGAGCTTGTTCCAGCGCTGCTCTGGTGCTGTCCCCTGCTGTGACACTTGCAGGCGCGTCTCCAGTGACCGGCCCATCCCAGGGAAATCGGCAGAGGCAGCTGCAGGAGGGAGGTTTTGACTGTAGCGCTAAAATCTTTGTTGGGCTCCCAGTGGCCTTGCACGCAGCTACAGCAGCATGGAGTTTTCTTCCTTGAGACAAACCAGTTCAGCTGGCTGAGCCCGCGGTCCCCACGGCATCAAAGCCCCCGAGACTGTCCCAGACTGTCCCATGCAGTGGATGCCTGTCGTTTCCTTCCTCCCCACGCAGAAGCCCAGAGTTTGCCTGCCAGGAACCTCTGGCAAAGCGCAGCAGAGCCCCCGCTCGTGTCCAGGGACCTGCCAGGCGCTTCCTCCCCGGCTCTGCCCTGGGAATTCCTCCTCCGAGGCTGCTCCCTGCAGCAATAACCTTTTATGGTTCCCAGCCAGAGGGGAATTAACGGCAATACCTAATCTGCTTCATGTTCTCCTGAAGCAAACAGCGTACGCTCTTGAAACTGTCACTTTGTCATCCCATCTCCAGCTGCGGCTGAGTACAGGTGAGCGCTGCCGTCTGCCAGTGTCTGGACAGCGAGGGTGCCCCGTCCCTTTGCCACCGCGCCGCAGCTAGACGGAGCATGGGTCCTTCCAAACGGGCTCAAGCGCAGAGTCCAGGAGACTCGAAGGGCTCCCGAGTTTGCCGCGCTTGCTGACACGTGGGTGACCACCTCGACTGTGGCCGTAGGGAAGTTTCACCACCCCCCAGACCTGTCTCACTCCTCCGCTTGCTCCACGCTGGCCTTTCCTTGCTCATCATCCCAGAACCTAATGCCCGAAAGGGTATTTTTTTCCCCCCGTGAGCCCCTCCAGCAGCCCCCCCCCGGCCCAAGAGGTCCGCACAGCTCAGCTCGACACGCGGTGCCAGCCCAGCATCAGCCGCCTGAGGCGTTAAGAGGTGGGGAGTCCCGAATCGCCGCGCCTGGCGCTCGCACATTGCCTAAAATGGTCTCCCCACCGCTGTCGCCCCGTGCAGGCTGCGTGCTGCTCCGAGTTCCCCGGAGGCTGGCTGCAAACCTGATTTATCACGCGTCCAACAGGAGCGTCTGAAGTCTCCGAGGAGGCTTTCCGTCGTTTGGTGGGCCTGGAGGGGGTCTGTTGACTGAAGCCTACGTCTTGGCCAAATCCTGAGCCCTGCAGGGCACAGGCAGAGCACAGGGGATATTTTCCAGGCCTCCGAGGAGCTGACTCTGTTCCAGGGATTCCCTTCAGAGCTGCAGGCTGGAGCCCGGTGCAGGCCCGGAGTAGCCTTGGCAGGACGGCCAGACCGTGTTTGGGAGGAAAAAAAAAAACCTCTTTGTCTTAGCGAAACCTGCGGGCCCGGGCTCTGCGCTCTGTCAGGCCGCAGCGCTTGTCAGCTCCTGCGGCTGCAGCCCCGCCGCCTCTCGGGGCTTTGCTGCTTTCTCTGCAGGTAGTTCACTGCTGCAAGGGATGGCGAGAGCAGGGAATCGCCTTTTTCTTCCTTCCTTGGACTTGTATGAGGGGAAGCACCATCTGTCCTGGTCCCCCCTGGGACCCTCCACACCACCTGGTTGCTCTCCTGGGGTCTGTTCTACCTTAGCCTTCATCCCAGAGTGTTTTGGGGGTTCAGCGGCTTTTACTGCCCACTGAGCTTCAGCTGGTGGTTCCTACAAGCTCACGCCAAAACCTGCCCTGGTTCAAATGTGTAGTCACCTCAAAATGCTCCGTTTTGATGGCAAAATGGAGAGAGGCAACCCAGGCGCATCTGAGGGAAGCAAAAGGTGATGCTCAATAGCTCACTAAACCTCTGCCGGTTTTACAGATAGAGCATTACAGATGTGGCTCAAGGACACCCTGTGCAGGAATTTGTCTGTTAATTAAAAATCTCTTCTGAAGCAAATTCTGCAACCTTGCTAGAAAGCCTGTTTCAAATGTTCCCTGCTCTTACAGTTAGAAAACCCTTAATTGAAACGGTGCCTTCACAGAGCGCTTTCTTTCCCTATTATTTATAGACCCTCACTTGAAATTACCACACGCATTTAAACACACCAAACACTCCTTAAAACAGAAAATCTGGCATCTGCCGTGTGCAGCGGGATCCCAGGAACAAACCTCCAAGCGCTCCCTCACGTTTGCTGCCTTTTTCTATTTGGCACCACGCAATTTCTGGCTGCGTTGCGTAGCCTGAAAACCCACAGCGGGATGCAAGGTTTCCAAGAGTGTGGGTTTTAGCAATATCTTCCTCATATTAATGTTTTTATACTTGGCTTTCCTGGAGTATGATGGGTTTCTAGCAGTTTCTTGCCATTTTTTCCCATTGGATAGATATGGCTGCTTACAGCCCGTTGCTATTGTCCTCTGCATCTTCAGAGATCCACCACAGCGCTTCAGCCAACCTCCTGGCTTTTTCCCATTGGCCTCAGCTGTACGTATCTCGAAGGAATAAAAGGCCTCCGTGAGTCATGCGACGGTTCAGAGATCGTGGCTAACGTTTACAGTGTGTCTCGTTGCATAGGAATGCGCTTCAGTCAGCTGGACGATCCATGGTACGATGAAGCAGGTCCAGACCTTGTTTTTGTTTCTCAATGAGTTATGGGATGGTGTACGCACGCTCAGGTTCACACTCGCTCAGCACTCCTGCGTGGAGAAAATCCACATGACAGAGACAGCCCCGGGAGAACTACACGCTTCTGTTGCTGCTCTGCACATCCAGTGTTGTCTGGAGTCGCTGATGTGCCTCCAATTTGGCCTCCCCGTGGCATCCTTTGTTCCTTACGGATGAAAATAAAATCGCTGTCGGTATTTTTATTTGCAGATTTCTGCTTTAAAGGTCCATAATGTCAATAACAGCTCTCAAAACGTGCTTAACTCTTCTGGTTTTCCGTGGAAACAGCCTGTGCAGCACAGGGCATCCTACGAGGGTCTGGCTGGCATGGCGCAAGCCTAGTCCCTGCCCTGCACGTGCCATGGCTCGAGAGATGAACTTTCTGCTGTCAGGGGATCCCTGCCCCAGGTTCCCACAGGATCCAGGCTGCCGAGGTCCAGAGATTGCCCGGCAGTGCCCGGCTGTGAGGGGCGAGGGGGCAGAGGGCTACGGGGAGCACTTCGGTGCTGCCCAATGTCATTTGTCCGTGCGTGGCTGGTTTTCCACCCCTCCTGGCTGCCCGGTCACCTTCTCTGTCTTGCAGGGTCCGACTGCAAGCCATGCTTACGGGAATTCACTGACCACAGCACTCCTGCTTTGGAGTTTCCCAACCCCAAAAGCCTCCTCCCATCCCTGACCGCTGAGGATGACACCTTCTGCACCAGTATGGCTGAAGAAAAGGCAAGTGTCCTCTTCCCTTCTGCTACCGCCATGCGAGGCAGGAGCCAGGGTCAGCAAACTGGGTGGCCAGCACTATATTCAGAGGGGTCTGTGGTGGAATAAGAATGGGGGAAAGAGGTACCAATCCAGACTATCAAGGAATAATCAAGGTTATATTGCTTCTGCTGCTGGGAAATATCATACCTGTGTGCTTTGTATCGGTGTTGGGGGGAACAAGGCACTGCTTGATCTCAGGGACTGGAGGAAGCCAAGCTGGTGGAGCTGGGGCAGGTCTGGCTGCGAGGTGCAGTAGGAGAGTGCCACTATTAGAGAGTCTGGCTTGAGGCATGCAGCTGCAGGCCAGGCCCTGCTACCTGCAAGCAGGCTGTTTGCCATGGGAAGGGAAAGAAAAGCAGCCCCAGCTCTGCCTCCCTTTGCAGGGTGGCTGCAAGGCTCCCAGGCGGGATTCGTGCACTCAGGCTAAGCTGTCGCTGCCTTTGCAGGAGGACTCGTCTTCCACAGAGCTGGATGTCCCAGCAGCGGACTTGCACAGCAGCACGGAGGATTTCCTCTCAGACTCTGCTCTCCATGGCACAGAGTATTACAGGGATCTGGGACTCCTGAGCCCGCCAATTGCCAAAACAGCACCAGAGACGGCAGCGCAGCCAGAACAAGCAACCCAGGCTGTGTCTGCCATTCGCTTATTGGAAGAGAGACCAGGGGCCCTGAGCAAAATGTCTGTGGATGTTGCTTTTTCCAATCCTGTTTCCTGCTCGGTACGTTACGGCGAGGCCGACTGCCGTTTTCTGAACAAGGGCCACGTTTGCTCCTGTGCGGCAGCGCCAGAAGACGGTACCAGCACTTCTGAGCGTCCTGCAGAGGCAGGCAAAGAGCTGGACCTGCAGGAGGCCAAGGAGTCCTTCCCCACGTTGGTGAGATCTATGTCTACCTCTCGGAGGCACAGCTGGGAGAGCCCTTTGTCACCTGTGGACTGCAAGCGCAGGTACAGCAGGACCGTGATATATTTGATAGATACCGTATAATGATGCTGCATGAGGCTGAAGCGACGGCGCTGCCCCGAGCTCTAGCTGCTGCTGGGTGGTCCCTCTCGCTTGTCAGCGTCTGCCAAAGCAGCTGGATGCTTACTGCTCCTGTTGGGGGGGATGTGGAGGAACAGATACTAGGGCAGCAAGAGGCTTTAATGTCTCCTTGGCAGTAGGAAGACCCTCTTTTCCCGGTCTTGGGGCTGGGAAGAGGATTTCTCATCTGGGGAGAGCTTATTTCTGTGTAGGAGAGAACCCTGAACAGCATCAGCTGCCCTGACAGCCTCCATCCTCTGGCTCAAAGGGAACTTGAGGGATTAAGAGCTCTGTCAAACCCTTTTCCTTCTAGCCCGTGACTCGGCTTGGTGGTGCCTGCGCCTGCAATCGCTGCAGAGTCCTCCAGCCCTTTGTCCTCCACGTGGCTGCAGAGGAGAGTGTGTTTTGTAACGCTGAGCTCTGGCTGGGAGCAGTTTCCAGGCCTGGCATTACTGCCATCCTGTGCTCCTGCCACACGAATGCCTCAGGCTCCACGTTCCTACATGCATGCTTTCCCTGCTGACAAATGTATTGATCTCCCAGATGACTGGGAGTTAGGTGCAAGACAGCAAGGACTATTTTTACCTCTCCTCCTTATAAGGTACCCTAAAATTATCTCAGCCTGAAATCTTGGCAGTTCTTTATCAAGCTCAGGCTTTGGTGCTCAGACCTATCGGTGTTCCATGTGCCGTGGATCATTCACAGTTTATGCTGTGTCACAGGCGCACGAGCAGCGGCGGCACAGAGCGGCTGCCAGTGTCCGGGACTTGTTCGGTCCCCTTGCTGGGTGATTAAGCATGTGTGAGTGCGAGGCCAGGGAAGGGGAATACGCCCCGCTGTCCCCTAAGCAAATGCTTCCTGAAGCCTGTCTCTGGCAGCAGGAATGAGGTGACAGTGATCTGCAGACAGAACCCATGCAGAGAGTAAGATTTTCCATTGAGCCCTCTCCATCGTTTTGCTCCTGTGTTGTTGGCACTGCGACAGCACGTGGTGTTCAGGAAACCTTGGGGTGCTGGGGGAGCTGGTTGACCCCTCATTTCCCAGAAAAGGATTTCTTTTTCCTTCCTCAAAGGTGGGGGCTGGTGGGAGCAGGATTTATGCCATGCTGATGATTCGATAAATGACAACATCTGCCATTTCTAAATGCCCAGAGGGACTTCCCTGGCATTGCAGCTAACAGGACAGCAGCTCTCATGCAGGGGAGGCAGGCGGCTGTCTGGGTGGCCGTACAGTCTCAGGGGGGTTGCTCAGAGATCAGCGAGAGCCATCCAGCACTAACCATCCTGGATGACCAAGGAGCTCGTGGACTGACTGATGGCAGCCTGTTTGGAACAGCCTCAGGACCTGGTGTCCAGGCTGACGCTTCTTGGCATGTCCTTTTCCACGTGCCTGCTGTGGTGACCATCCTTGTCCCAGCTGCAGGAACTCTTCAGGCCTGTCTACCCAAGGCTAGGACATGGCAGGGGCTGTGCCATGCCTGGCACAACAGGACGGGTCTGCTAAGCTGCCTTGTTCCTCTTCCTCGAATTAGGTTCAGCCTGGACACCACAGAGATGGGCAGCGACCCAGAGCAGGAGGATATAGAGAAGGGGAGCCATGCCTGCCCGCAGCCTCACGTGTCCCTTCAGCTGCCCAAAGGGGAACTGGAAACCTGGAGCAGCGGCGGGGGTGGCGTGGTGATCAAAGTGGAGATAGAGCCGTTGAGCCCGAACCTCACGGTCAGCCCTGGCTTGGAGGAGGCGGTGAGTGTGCGAGGGCTGCGTGCATGTTGGCAGCAGGGCAAGCTGGGGGTGCAGACGTCAAGACACGCAGGTGGCAGCTGCAGGCTGGACTTTGATGGCAGCGTCGAACCAGGTATGCCATGAGGTCTGAAGGAATCTCAGCAAGGACGGGTTTTCTCTGCTCTGGGACAAACTGCCACTCCTCGCAGGATAAAAGCCCTGGGAGCCGGCTGGTGCACAGCCCTCTTTTCCTGTAAATCTAGTTGGAATTTCCCTCGCTGCAACCTGTGCCTGTTGCCTCTTCTCCTGTCACTGTGCACCTCTAAGAAGAGTCTGGCTCTGTCCTTTCTATAATCCTTTGCTAGGTAGTTGAAGAGAGCAGCGTGACCTCCCCTTTCACACTGCTTTCCTCTGGGGGACATCTTTGGATTCAATTAATATTAAAAGGACAATTCTATCACAGTGCTATGTATCCTATAAAAGTGAGAAGTGCCTGAGAAGATTTCAGCCACAAGTGTCATTTGCTCCAGCCTCCCTGGAGCCCCCACCTGAAGCCAACAAACAGCTGGGCCTTACAGTGTCCTGTCATTGTAACCCTGACAAAACAAGTGAGGGAAGGGGTGAGGAGTCAGCCTGTTCTCGGTGATATCTGGGGTCTTGATCTAATCCGGCACTCTGATATACCACAGCTATCAAACCACGCAGCAAGGGGATCTGCTGTGGGGCTCCCAGGGTGGATATGCAGGGCAGGAGGCTGTGGGAAGGCAGGGATGACCACTGGCATTGGAGATTCCCGGCCTTACACCTTGACAGCCAAGCTGTGCCCCGATGGAGGCTCCCTTGGTGCACAAAGGACCAAAGATGTGCATGATTTTTTACTTCTCCAGAAGTGTGGCAGCAACGGGAAGAGACTGAGGTCAAAGTCTGTCCCATCAGCCTGTGAGACGGTTGCCTCCCCTCAGACACCTTGCAGTTTTGACGCTCCTCATCCAGCCGTGGAAGGTTGGTATAGAATATATATAATATGGCATTAAATGAGTTCAGGGTGTTTGTGATTAAGGTCAAAAGCTGGAGACATAGCTCTGCAAGGCTAGACATCCTCTGCCCTTCCCTTCTACATGGTCCCAGGAGCTCCTGAAATAACAAGTCAAGCTGACTTTGAGTCTGATCCCGGCTAACAGTGCAGTCTAAGCTCAGACACGCCCGTCCCCAGTGACACATTGCCACGCAACCTCTCTGCGGCTCGTGCATTGGTCACACAAGGCAAAGATGGTTTCCTAGGAACAAAAGGCACTGCTTCACCTGCTGGGGTTTAAACGTGCTCTTTCTCCTGTCCCCCAAAGGACGGGGCGAACATGGTCTGTGTGCAGGCCCCTTCTGACTGCCCTGCCCTTAACAACCCTCCGTGCACAGCTGGCGGGGGAGCAGGCTTCGGAACAAGGCTGCCAGGTTCTGGTTTCTGCACTGAAAGACAAAGAGCCTTGGAAAAACAGAGGCACCCTAGCTCCTGTGAACTTCATTTTGGCCTTTTCCGTGCTGCTGGGATCCATTAACCTCTCCCATCTGTGAGGACTGCCCCAGAGCAAAATGCAGAGAGTTGTTAAGAGCACAGCCTGGGAAGCTGGGGGGAAGCTGGTGGTCATGGGGGGAGGGTCTCTTGGGAGGTGTTGGCTCCTACCCTCTAGCTGCAAGCAGGTTCCTCAGAATTTTATGTAATACAGACAGGAGAAGGGAGAGATACACAGAAAAGCAATGTAGCCTTTGCCTCCCTCACAGAAATGCAGTGCAGCCTTTTCCTCCCTAACTGTTCCCGGCACTTCTCCTTCCCCGTTAAAGGCACAGTGGGAACCCAGCAAGATTAATGGGGTCCAATCGCACAGCTTGCAACATAGTGCCCTGCAAAGGCAAACCAGGATCCCTGCTGAGAGTGTTTTGTGTTCCAGGTGTCGAACCCCCTGCTCTAGAGATGCTGGAGAAGGACCACGTGTCCCCAGACCACGTGTAGGTATTGTCAGTCCTGGCTGTTTCGAGATGACGAAGATTCTTGAGTGTATCTGAGCTACTGGAGGTGCAATAGCAACGGAGATCCCACTCCATGCTGGGGCACAGCTGAGTAGTTGCTCGTAAACCAGTGCCAGATGCTTTGTGGGGTGCAGAATGTCTTTGCAAGGACATTTTCTAATCCCTCGCTTTTCTTTTGCCCCATCCCTGGTAGGTTAATTGTCCAGCAGGTACTTCAGGAGCTGAAACATTATCATGGGTAAGTGCGTCTGGGAGAGGGATGCGGGTGGGGAGGTCACGAGTCTGCTAGGAGCCAGCTGCCAAATGACACTTGGTCCCCTGAGGGGCAAATCCCCAGGGCACCAGAATCACTGTATTCTTCCAGTGAAACTAGGGCAGGATTGCAAGGAGGAGCAGCATTTCACACGCCTCTTCTGTAACTCTAAACGTGTTCCTGCCCCATCTCCAAAGATGAGCCCTTCCACTGACCCAAAAGTTCTGCTCTTGTGTTCTTCGCTGTGTGTCTGATGTCTTCTTCCCTGCACAGGGCAAAGCAGAGAGCTTGTGTGCAAGAAGGCAGCGATTCTTCCCAGCAGAACCTCACCTGGTTTGAGTTCCTGTCTAACGAGTAAGTGAGGCTGATGGTAACCCACAGGCTTTGTGTTCCCAGAGCAGACTGATTTCGAGCTCCCCTCCATCTAAGCTCCACTGCCCTGCTAACACTGTGGGCAGGACACTGGTGCCTGCAGTGGTTCAGCCAGGGTCAGGGCCTCGTTGTGCATGGCACTGAACAAACAGAGACGGCCAGAACTCGCACAAACAGTTTGAAAGTTCAGCTCCTTATTATTTGCAAGTGTCCCATTAATAAATGACACGACTGATGCTGAGCCAGATCCTCCAGGAGATGGAAAGCTCAGAGACGGGGTCCTAAAGTAATGCTTCAGATGAACTTCACCAGTGATCTCCTCGAACTGTGCTTGGCCAGTTAACTGCCCCTTAGTTCAGATGTTTTTTGGTCTTGTTTCAGAAATGAGGACAGTGGGAAAAGCGATAAAGCAGAGAAAGGCACGAAGGTGATGCGACGTCTGAGTTCCCTGCGGAGCCGAGTCACTGGGTCCTGGCAGAAGGATAAGGTGAGGGAGAGACGCTGAATTTGGGGAAGGAATTATTGAATTCTTCAAGCAGAAAAGGGGCTCTGACCCCAGGGACCAGTTAGCTGGATTGCTTTTCGATGGCTGAGGCCCTTATATGGGTCACTGTGACCCCTAACATAATGTAGCGGACAGTGATCCCCGACTTTCAGCCCACCTTGCTCCAGGGGATGTTGTGGCTGCTCTCAGGCCCTCTCAGCATGAGTTCTGCAGCCCAAGAGAGGAGTGCTTAGGGTGGGCGACCGCCTGGATCACCCACTGTGGCAAGGAGGAGAGCCTGCAGAGGCACAGACCTGTGCTGCAGCGCTGTGTCCTGCCCTTCATCACTCATGGACCTAGACTAGAGGGACTTAGGAAGACGTTTGGGAAAAGCACCACCGTCCCAAAGGTTCTCCATGCTTGTTTTTACCGGCAGGGAAAGGAATGTGCGGGCAGTGAGAGGCCTGTAACCGAGCTGTGTTTTTCTCTCCTTCCAGGGTAAGAACAAAGAGCAGCCAAAAGAGAAAGAGAAGGAGAAAGAGACAAAGGAGCCAAAAGAGAGGTGGAAAGAGATCAATAGGCACCAGCTTGTGCCAGGGGTTTTCTCCAGTTGCACCAGCTGCTCGCTGTGTGCCAAACCTCTTGTGAATAAAAGTGGTCTGCAGTGCCTGAGTGAGTATGGCTGTCACTGTCTGGCTCTGACCCAGCCTGGCTGCAACCCGCCCCCCCAGCTGCCCCTCCGGCCCAGGCCGGCCATTTCCCTGCTTAAATCAGCCCCATGGATTGCTTCGCTTTTCTGCCTGGCTTGGCTGCACCCCACCACCCTGCTTGGCCTGGCTTGGTTGTTTCTCCAGACAGTCTAAATGATCTCTAAATCCTGCCTGGCAATAGTTTCATCCTCATTTTCTTTGGCCATTTGACCATTTCCTGCCCCTTTCCCCCAAGGAGGGTTCTAGGTCAACTTTTCCTTCATTTTATTGGTTTTTTTTCTTTCACAAAGTTCTGCTTTGCCCAAGCACATAGCCCTGCTGTCTGGGTGAAGCTGGATCTTTCAGGCTGTTTTTCACAGCTGCAGTGATGTGTCAGCTCAGCATCTGCCCTGTGCACGGGCACAGGGATTTCTAGAGCATCCAAAACTTTATTAACTAACACAAAAGTCCAATGTTGCCTCCCAAGACCTGCATGGGTGAGATTGTTGATTTTTCAGGTGTCAGCAGTGCACAGGAACAGCAGCTGCTCCTTTGCCAGCGTGCGTGGGACTCTCTCCTCCCACTGCATTCACTGTGGCATTGCTGCATGGCTTTGGCTGATGGACAAACCCTGTCCCTCCTCTTTGGGGCAGGTACTCAGGGCACTGAAGAACATTTTAATTCCCAAGGGATTGTCTGTGGGCAGAGAAAATCTGGAAGGGAAAGAATTGCTCTCTTTCTCTACTCTGTGTCCTCAAGCAATGCTCACTCTCCGGTAAGGGTCTCTCAGAGGCTCTTAAGGTCAGTAAAACCTTCTTGGGGCATAAAAGAACTGGCTGCCCTTGGACATGTGCTGAGAAGCGTGTTTTCCCTTCAGAGCAGCTGGAGGGACATTGAAAAGCACCACAGGCCCGGCTGTCAGTGAACAGCAAAAAGTAGGGAAGTTCAGGGAGCTGAATAAGAGCAAGTGCTTTGTGGATATTTAGAGAGAACCTAAAAGTTACGGGAGGAGGCAGAGATACGCCTTGTCACTCTTGTCTGAGGAACCTCCTAGCAGAGGCTCTGTTTGCAGCCCTGCATGTTGCTTCACCAAAAATACCTGAACCTGAGAGGATCCAGACAGTCCTAGATGCCCAGTGCTCCAGGAGCTTGGAGCCCTGCTCTGTACGGTCTTGGGAACTCTGAGGCCGTTGCCGGTGTGAGTGATTCTTCTCTGGACAACCTCTACGGAGGTCTGTGATCTGGAGTGCAAGCAGTCGGAGCTGGCTGTTGAAATGGGAGTACGGCTTGGCGTATCGTCGTCCATCATAAATGCGCGGGGCTTGAACATGAGTTATAGAGACTTTCAGCTTGTTTCCCAGCCTTCCCATGAGGAATCTGTGTTCTTGAGTCTTGCTAATATTCAGGAGAAAAACTCCAAGGCTGCTGAGGAGCTGGTTTGTGTTTGGGACTCTGTGACATCTCTTTTGGCTTTCCGGGCTGCTCAGGGATACGCGGCCCAGGCTGACGTGGGCACCAGAGCTCATTTTTCTGCGTTCCCTTTGCGGTGACTGGAGCTGAGGCTGAACAATCGGGCAGGGTTCTGAGATGCTCATTGAAATTAATGGCCTGTCTGTGGTCAGATCTGGATTGGGACTTGTTGGGTGACAGCTGTTAGCTTGAGAGTGCCTGTATTTGGATTATCCTGGGTTGAAACCTTTGTGAGCTGCTTCTGGGTGGCGGAGCTGTTAGTCGATATCACTGTCTCCCATTTTTGCAGCTCAGAGCCGTGCGTGGTCTCCTGACAAGTCACCGATAGGGCTCTTGAAAAGCAACCTTCACGGCCACCGCGTAGCTGGAGCGGCAGGCCGACGTTTCAGAAGCGCGAGCTGCTCTGTCAGCGCTCAGTCTGAGCTGTAGTTGCTGTCAGGGTCTGAGGATATTTGGCTGCTCCTCTTGTTTTCTCCTGATGAACTCACATTTCCCCATCTATACGCTTTGGCCCTCGGCCAGCTCCCCCGTCCATCTCATGGTCAGGTGCTGCTGTTTGTGTTATTTATCTCCATGGTATTTTTAACTGCAGCACCACCACGTGGTAGAAGACAAAACAGGCTGATAGAAAGAAAAGACAAGAAAAGATGGTGGTTAAAGAAAGGGATGAGTTGAAGCCAGGGGGAGGAAGGATGGGGAAATGATTAGGAAGCCTGAAGTCTTTTCACTGTCCAGTAGACACAACAAGTCTGGTGGCTTCCATGGCTGTGATGAAATAGAGGTGTGAGAGCTCTTCTTATTAGAGAAGGTAACAGCAGGAGGAATTCTGCTTTTAATTCAGGAATCATCGTTCTGCTAGAAACGTGCCTGTGAGCTGTGCAGAAGGTAGGCAGCCTGGGTGGCCCTGCACACGGTCACTTGTTTCCCTCTCCCACCAGAGTCCTCCCATCTATCCTCACCACATGCAGCACAAAGTCTTCCGGGGAAGGGGGGGGAAGGAGGCTGTGGTGCGTGTCAAGGCTAGAGGTGCAGGAGAGTTTCTGCAGCTCCAGTTTCAGAGTCTCACAGACATGATGTTGGGAGCCTGGCAGGGATGAGAAACAAACAGGAAGGATTGCAGGCCCTGGGATCTCGACAACAGTGGCCACCCAAACTTCACTGTTATGTAAACTTTGAGCTGTGAGTCTCTAGGTTTATTGTTCACCTGGAAATGGAGAAAGCTCCTTTTGAGCCTTTACTGCCAAGGGTGGAGGAGGTTCTGTGCCTCAATTAATCCTCTCCTATAAACATGCTTCCAGAGTTTATGCAACAGGAGTTAGATGAGTCCCAGGAAAGCCCTGACAGGAGGAGAGCTCTCCAAGCAGGCTGTGCCGTGGAGGCGAGCCAAGGATATGCCATGGAATAGAGATGGCTGGAGGCTTCCCTCCTAGCGACTTGAGCTCGGACACTGGGGTAGCCGTGGGTCTTCGACATCTTCTTTAGTTGAGAGTCACATCTCCCTTACTTTATGGGAAAGATAAGAGCCCTGGCCCCCGTAGGGAGGTCAGATCGACCATCCTCTTCAAAAGGAAACTATAGCTGCAACCAAAGCGTTTGGCAGGCTTCAGACAAATGCCTCTTCTTTAAGAGAAGGTGCTCAGTTTAATGGATCTTCCTGAATAATACAGGCTGTGCAGGACTGTCCGTCTGTCCTAGGCTGCTGCAACATGGTGACAGTGATAAATGGGCTGGGAGTCCCGCTCGGAATAAATGATTACTGACAGGGGTCCAAATAAAACAGGCGAAACCAGAGCGACTGCGATGGGCTGTGGGGTTAGTGCGGTTATAAACCAGCAGTGCAGGATCTAAAGCAAATGTGAAAGTGGTCTGCAGTGCTGGTTTCAGAGGAAACTCTGACTGAGCTATGACTCTGCTGACATAGGGCTGGCTCTACCAAGCTATAGAGGTTTCAGAAAAGGAAGCTGAAGAATATCCTATTCTCGGTGCTTCTCCTTTTCTGATTTTCACTTTCTTTTCATATGCGGGCAGTATCGCCTTCCTCTGGAACATGTCCAGGGTGCTGCTCCTTGCATTCCCTGGTAAAACCTCAGGGTCTTGTACGCTTGGCGTAGGGCTGCATGACAGCAATCGACCTGCAACTCATTCAGTACGAAAACTCTTGTTATTATAGAATTACACAGGATTAGAAAGTTGGTGCTATTCTCTTCTTTGCGTTCCAAACATTAGCTCTAAGCTACGGAGTCTTTCAGCTGGTTGCTGTGCCAGATTTTGCGCTGATTTTGTGGAGATGCCCTGAGGCCAGCCGCACAAGCACAGCACGTTCTCTCTGTGACAGCTGTAGTTGGGCAATCTGCGCCGCTTTATTTTATATTACAGCGAGGCACAAAGTTTGAAGTGTCTAAGGATTAATCTGTCACCAAGTGACAGCCAGCTGTTTACCCTGAAACCGCTTTATTTAATGATTATTTCTCTGTAGTGCTGAGAGGCCCCAATAAACAACTGGGACCTTATTGTACTTAGTCCTGTACGGAAGCAGCACAAAAGGGAACATTTCTGAAAAGCTTGCAACTATAAGATGAGGAGAAAAACAAAATCGATTAAACAGGTCGCAGTGTGGAAACCAGAGACAATATTGGTCCCATGGTAGTCTAGGATTTCAGCTCATTTCCAGCCCAAACGGTGGCAGGTTCTTTCAAAGCAGCGCGGGAAAGCAGTAGGGTGGATTTTGAGAGGGAAGTTTGTTTTGTAACCGTGTACGTTGCATTTTCAAGTTTGATAGGCAACTTGGATGTGTGTGATTTAAAATATGACAAACTTGTGATGGAGACCAGTGCCGTAAATCCTCAGGGTGAATCATAGATCAGGAGGCAAGGTTAGGTCAGGAACTCTTCTGACTTTTCCTCCCTGCACAGATGACTTCAGCAGCCTGGTGCTAGGACTAGGTTGAACCTTACTGGTGTCACAGAAAACGTATTTTTTTCCAAGCGAGCAGTTTAGTTATTCAAGTCAGTGCAGGAATCTGCTGATAGTGAAGATCATTCCCCTTTGCTTTCGCCGTTTCTCGGCACAGGGGTCACTTGCGAAGGCCGGGGCAGGCACTCACAGTCGCGGGGTGGACAAGGAAACTGGCACCCCAACCTCGCCTTGGCTGGAGCGGTGCGAACACCTCACCATGTTTTGAATAGCAAACCCCACCAGGCTTTTAGTCACAGACTATATATTTAGATTAAGTCCCAGGCGCCGCGCAAACACATGAACTACCATGTTAAAGCTGTCACTGGGGATGCTACAGCCCATCCGTTAAGGGCCTGTTGAGCCTTTGTTCCCGCCGCAGCCAGGCGCTGATGGAAGGCAGCTCCCCTGGAGATCCCCCGCGGTGCGGGGCGGTTATTTACAGCCGCCGGCTGGGGCAGGGGAGAGGCCGGAGCGGTTCCCGGGCTCGGGGAGGGCGGCCTGGGACCCTCGTCAGGGAGAGGCCTGGTGGCTCTCGGCTCCGGCCGCCTCCCCCCCCCCGGCAACGGGCTGAGGGGACCGCGGGGTGCGGGTGACCGTGCCCGCCCTGAGGGGACCGCGGGGTGCGGGGACAACCGCTCCCTCCCTGAGGGGACCGGGACCTCCCGCCCTCGGCCGGGCCCTGGCGCGCAGGCGCGCAGCCTCGTCTCCCTTTTCCTTCCGGGACACGGGGGTGTTTCCTGTTGCTGTGGCGGCGGCTCCCGGGACCGAGAGTGCAACCGGCGGCTCCCCGGGGAGTCCGGTAAGAGACCGGGGTGTCAGCGCGCCCGCCGGCGCCCCGAGCCTCGGCCCCCGGCTCCCCGCGGCGCCTCCCCCTCCCGGCCTTAGCGAGCCCTCCCGGCACTGGGAGCGCCCCCCCGACACCTCCCCAGGGCCGTGGGAGGCCGCGGCCCGGTGACCGGCCGCCCCCGGTCCCCGGGGGGGGGGGGGGGGGGGAGCAGCGCTGCTCCTGGGGCTCCGCAGTGCCCGCGCTTGAGGGGGTTTTCTGCGGGGGGCAAGGGGGGGATGCTGCCCGCCGGCCGCTGCCGCCTCGCACCGTCCCGCAGCGGGACAAGGCCGGCCTCCTCCGGCAGCGGGGGAGATGCGGAGTGGGGCCAGGGCAGCGGGTTGGTCTTCCCTTTCGTGGCAAATCCTGCAGGGTTTACAGCCGTCCCAGCGTTAGCAGCTCAAGGCTTAATCTGGGGGACAGGGCGTAGCTTGTGGAGATGCAGGCTTTAAAGTAGAGACCTGTTTTGGGGGGGCTAAAGGAGGGGCTGAAGTATTACTGTGTGCGTTAGGGAGGCGAGCTGGTGTAGCCTGAGGTGAAAGTGGTTCAATTTGTGCCACAGCTCGTGTCTGAGCATCCTTACGCTTGTGGTAGTAAAATCCTGCACCTCGTCTTCTCGGTTCCCTACACGCGTAGCGCTAGTGCTGCAGGAGTGAGAAAAGTCCAGGATGTGCATAAAAAGCCCTTAAATGCCTTTAAAAAAATGGCGAAAACTTCTCCTTACCCGCAATTGTGATGACTGACCCATTTTAAATGTTCCACAGCCCTGGCATGTTAGAGAGAGAAGCGGGGGATAATATCAGATTGTAGGCTTAGCTTGTATGTGCTGGAAAGGAAACCCAGGTAGGAGCGGGGAGGATTTTGGAGGAGGAGGGGGGAAATGGGGTGATTCAAAGAAATAGCTTTCTGAATGCTTTTGGTACCGTATTTGGGTTTGCTGCTCTAATAAATAAGCAAAATTTCTGAGTACTGTGGTGGCTTTGTTACTGCAGTAGCTGTGTGTCTTCTGGGTAAACCAAGAGAAGAAATGGCTGCTTCTCACTCCCCTCTTAAGCGAGAGTTTTATAGGTAGCTTTTTTTATTTGGTGCTTCTTAGAAAATTTATAAAGCCATAAGGTAATTGTTTATCTTTGGTATGGTAAAAAAAATAAACCCATGAAATATGACTCTCGAACAGGAGCCATCAGACATTGTGCGTTGTAGTTCCACCTAATGTTTACCTATGAAATATTTTAAATACCTTTTATGATTGTCATAGTTGCTGCTTCAGTTCTGTAGCGTTCCTGTAGAATGGGGGAAGGGCTCAGCGTGAGAGAATTGACATGGTACTCGTATTTCCTGTAGGATAATATGCTAATTTTACTTTGCATTGTTTAAAAACCGGAAACATCGGCTCTTCGTTTGTTCAGTTGGGGTTTCAGTGCTTACAGAAAACCCCGAGGCCACCAGAACTGGCAGTGTTGGGAATGACACAACCCCCCCCACCCCCCGTCCATCTATCTGATATTTTGACAAGAAAACCAGATACAGGGAGAAAGTAATTATAGGTTGTTTGTGGAGACAAAGAGGAACGCTTTAACAGGGAAGCTGAAACTTGATAATTTAGTGTTGTTGCTCTCTCGTGGGGACTGTCTCTCCCTCAGAACGTGGAGTGTCTCATCACCCTGCACCCTTCCAGGTTTTGGCTTCTGTCGCTGCGTAATTAGGTGAATTAGCGAAACAAGTAAACACTGGTCACCGAAGCCACTAGGACAAACTGCTCTGAGTTCCTGAAGATACCTGACCTGGGTTTACCGAATACAGAAACTTCTTTATGTTCCACTGAAACCCCTCCTCTTCCCTGAGGGGATTTATCACAAAGTCACTCTGCTTTTTCTGGAATGCTGTAGTTCTTTGAAACGGTTCTCAGCTGTTGTGTATCTCAGTGTATAAATTCAGATTTTATGTTCTATGTTAAGCATTGGTATGCAAGTTGCTTCCTTTATCAGCTCAAGAGAGAGGAATTACCTCGTGTGGTGTAAGGCTGAGGAAAGGGGGAAGAGATTCTCTTTGATCCCTGAAGCATCAGGTGTTTGAAAACAGAAAAAAAAATTAATTTCACAAGAAGACTATGTTGTCCATAGCGTTCTTCTGCTGGTTGGATTTAATAGGTGGTGAATATATCCTTAGCATTAGAATATGCTGGAACTCTTTTTGTCTTTAGAATCACTGTTAAAAGGTGTCCCTGCCTGAACTTAGCTGTTTTAAAGGGGTTTTTTAGTCTGTCATTTAAAAAAAAATAAATAAATAAACCCCATATGCTTGAGGGGGGAAAAGAAAGTCAGTAGTTCAATTTTTAGATTAAGCACAGCATATCTCCCAGTTAGTTGTCGTTGTTAGCAAATGGCTTTTTAAGAGTTATTTTATTGGGCAGTACCATTCCAGACCAAAGGTCAGGGTCATAATACTCATAATATCTGGTGAGTCATAGATTTGTCCTGGAATCCAATTCTGGAAGACGTTTATAGGACATTGCCAGTGTCTGGTCACTGGAAGGTATTCCAGCTGGGGGAGAAAATGTATTCGCCTGCCCTTTTTCAGTGAGGTTCATTGTCCTCTTGCATACTGTGAGCCAGTGTTTGCTTTTGGGCACCGTAATGTGTCGTCCAACAAAACGCTCTTTAAGTTGTGAATTGGTTTCTGTGAGCTGTTGGGAAAGCATCTCATTAATAGGGGAAGGGTTTTTTTATTATACCACATATTAATTTCGTTGCCCTCAGTCATGAACAGGATCTTGTATGATGTTTATGAGAATCTTGGTCTTAAATATTTCTCTGCTGGATGAGGCCCCTGTTTCAGTCTATCAGTGAGCAGTGGGTCATCGCTGGCGCTAGAGCCCGGACACAGTGACAGTCCCTGTAGTAAGCAGATGTGGGATAATGTGGTGATCCCAGAATTCTCAATCTTACTTCCAAAACTGTTGATTTCAGCCCAGAAACAACCGTGGTGGGTTTGTTTAGTTTCCATGCTGTGTGCTGGATCGCTGTTGTACCTTTGGCTCTAGCAGCGGTGGTCCTGTCCCCATTCGGTCGAGGTAACACAAGTCCTTGGACCTCCTGAGGGCGTAGGCAGTTTAACTGCTCTGTGTACAAATGAAATCCTTTGGAGGATCTGTTTTTCCGGGCCAAATTAATCTTCTTGCCATTCCAATGAGAGATCGAGGGAGGAGAAGGTGGGGAAGAGGAAGGGAAGAGCCCGGGTGGAAGTCCTCAGTTCGTAGCTCTGTCTTTCTCAGGAATACTTTCTGTGCCTCTCCAGCTTGAGAAGAGCTTGCCGACATAACTGTCCGTTTCGGTTTTGTACCTTCCTAAGGTCTTGATCTGAATAAGACCAAACGCTGCCAGTTACTGATGGTACATGTCAAAGTATTTTTCCCTGTCAGTTTGGAGTTTACCCACGTTCCTTTTCTTTGGATGGCCGTCTGTGTTTTCTAAGGTTAGATATCTGTTATTTCTGTACGTCTATAACAACCCCTCGTGTGTATCTCTGCTCTTAAATATCAGTCTCAGTGTGTGCAGGTTCTTGTCCCTTCTCCTCTGTCCCTCATTCTTCTCTTTGCTGTTCTCTTGACCCCTGCGGTTCTCTAATACCCTGTTCAGAGAGGCTGTCCAGAAGAATAAAGAGTGCAAAGAGATCTTAGGTGCAGAAAAAGGAAATCGAATTCACTAGTATTCAAATGCTTGTTCTCATCCTTGGTCGGAGTGTGGTTGGTTCAGCGCTGCCTGAAAAAGGGTGTTGAATAGGGAAAGCTGGAGCATATTTTATGAAATGAAGTGTGCTTATAAAACAGGCTGATTCTCCTGTCAGTGTTCAAAATTCTCTTACGTGGGCAAAAATAATGCCACTTGGAAATCGTTACGTTAATTGCATGTCAAATAGTCTCGTAGAGATTCGAGTCCTTACGTTCAAGTGCAATTTTCTGAGGCTTTTCTGTAGCATTTTCCTGTTTTCTAGTATGTTCTTCCATTGTGTAAAGAATCTTTCAGCTGCATAGGGAACTAATACACAGCACTACTAGGTATGTCAGCTGATTAAGTGAAAAATACCTACTGAGAGCGATAGAAGCTGTTACCTTTAACAGAGCAAGCGCATGATTTTAAATTTGAAATAGATTTTTAAGTTGATATCCCTTTTACAGTTAGCTGAACGAGGGACCCAAGCTTCTGAAGTAGAATTGGTCCCACTAATCATTAATAAGAAGAGAATTATCGAATGTGGTCACTGAAGATACATAAATGTCAGGGAATATGAATGCCTGAAGTTTGATAAAACGTTTGTGGGTGAAGACATGACACAATTCCAGATGAATGGAGAGGATTTAAAGAGAAGAGGTGATGTCGCGGGGCTGCGCGGGAGGGCAGTGGCTGTGTGAACACTTCCCTCCATCGGTGTGCTCTGCCCTGAAGAGAACCCGCCTGGGAGCTGGACTCGGATCCAGCCCAGCTTGACGTCATGGAGAATTTTTTCTGTTTCCTTTTGTGTGGTGATTTTTGTCCTACAGTTTGCTCCTTTGTCTCGGGAGGAGAGGGGTTTCCATTGTCAACTAGTTGTTTGTGGTTGTGGCGTGTCTTTTAACAAGCTCTTCATTTTCTGAGGGTAGGTGGAGGCCATAGCAATGCTGAAATAGCGAATGTATTTGGTATTCTCTGCGTCGTTTTAGCAAGTGAATAATTTTGAGGCGTTTTTGTCATGCATTTGCAGAGGCACGTACATTTGAACTTAGATACAGTGCCTTTTGTTTTGTTGCACGGGGTGCGATATTGGTAGAAACATCACAAATAAGAGAGGAGTTGTGGGAGGTGATTGCTTTTGTGGCATTTTTTTGTGGCAGGCGCTCAAAGTGCAGTGTTCTGCTCTCCTTTCCCCCACTTGTGGAAGTTGCATAACACATAAGCGTCTTCTGGGTCTGTGCACTCAGTTTGTCTGTCTCTCTTGTATTTATATCTTTATTAATTTATTCATGTTTGAGGCCAAGTAAGCATTTTGCTCCTGTTCTCAGAGTTTTGCTGTAACTATGGAAAACACTTAGAAGTGAGCATTTCTCTGCGTTAGCCAGGAGCCTTCGTCTCGGCGCCAGGTGCGGGCGAGAGTTCTGTTTGGATGGAGAGACCTTAAATAGTTTTTCCTCTGTGCTTTAAACATAAACAGGCTTGTCTCTAGCAGATGTGTTCATCTTCCCAGTTTTGCTCTATTTCTCTTTTGACAGGCGTGCCTGAAATATATGGGAAGAAACAAATCCTGATTTCCTTTACTGTCTGAGTTGCTGGAGTCCTGCTTCTGCTTTTGATGAAGGATCTTATTTTGTAGATGGGGAGAAAGACTGCAGAAAATACTTGACACTACCAATTGTCAGCCTGTTTTCTCAAGCAGTAGTAAGGAAAAAAAGAGATTGGGTTTTACTGTACTACAAATGGTTTTATGCCTTTTGGGTGAGAGAAGGCTGCTTTAATTCCTTTATCTGGAAACAGTCCTTTTGTGAAGCTAGACAAGTGGTGGGGCTGTGGCGATCCTGTGCTGTGTTTTGAACTTTGCTGTAGTTCTATACCGAAAGGCAGCTGTTCCTGTGGAGCCACCCAAGTCGCTGCCTTCCTGAACGGTATCAATTTTGAATTGTGAGACGTGGAAATAACCTTTGCGAAGAGGAAAGCGGTGCTCTCGGCGAGCGGAGATGGGGCAGAATGCTGTTAGTGTCTCTTTGTGCTTGCATGTGTGAATTGCATCATCAACGGTTCTGAGCCGTATCGAAAAAGCTCGAGTATTTGGTGTAAAGTCAAGAACAGAACATGCCCAACAAGGACGCTCGCTGAAACACTGAGCTTACCCTGCATCTCTTCCAAAATTAAAAAATTCTGTGTCACTCTTCCTTTCCTTAGATGGGAATGACAAGAATAATTTAAGACCTTTTTTTTTTTTTTTTTTTTGTCTGTGTTTCAGATTGTGCAGTGAATGTCCATAAGAACTGCAAGAGTTTACTGGCTGAATGCAGCAGCGCCAGACCCAAGGTGGGGTTTAAAATTTGCAGTGCTTGACGTAGTCATTTTAATTTGGTGCGAGTGCTTCAGTTCACATCAGTACAGAATCTTGCCCTACATCTTCAAGACATCGAATAGTTATTAACTTGCCATTACAGTAATTTATGACCGTGTATTAGGGAAAATAAAGTGAAATGTTTTACTGCTGTACTGAAAATTACTTACCAGTGCTTGTGTCTGACTAACCCTTAAAAGAATGCTCAAACCCATCACTTTTTTGGGGAACATAATTGAATTATATGGTACCTCTGAATTTTATGTCACTGTATTTTAATAGGTTGTGCCATCTCAGAGCTGATGGAAGAGTGTGAGGGGTGGAGGGCAACTTGGTTATAACAATTGCGTATTATTTATAAGCTGAGCAATGCAGAATAAGTGATTTCATTTTGGAACCGTGCTGAACTTTATATCTTGCGAAGCTGGTCGGTTTTTATCTGTGTCACCGTGGTGCCTGTGATTGCATGCAAGGTCACAGGTCGGTCTCAGCTGTCTACCTGTCGTTTTTCTGTTCTGGTGTTGGCTTTGAAAATCACTTCCTCCTCCTTAGAACTGATTATACTTGGGGGAGTTTTAGTTTGTTTTAACCTGCAAGCGTTGATGATTTCAGAGACTGATAGCAGATTAGGGAGTACTGTGAGGGGGAGCAGAACAGCTCAAACCTGGGCGATTAGAGGTTAGAGGAAGTGCTTTCAGCAATTGAATGTAACTCTTTTGAGGGCAGAAATGTTCTTGTGGGGTTTTTGATTTATGCTTTTAAACTTCTCAAGGCATTGTGCATTTTCCTTTGAAACCGAAAAATTCACTTGCTGGGGTGCTTTCATTTCCACTCTTTACTGTATCCCAAACTTTCATGGTTGAATCAGCCCTGACAAACCACTCCTGAAGAGAGCGAAGAGGGCGCGGGTAGCACAGAGCGATGGGAGGAATGACGTCAGAAATGAGATCCTCAAAGTGAGGCAAAGACTCCCCAAAAGCCGTTTGTTACAGACTGTATTACTTAATTTCTTTGCATCTTCGATAAATTGAATCTCAACGAATTGTGATAGCCTCGTGTTGTAAGAACGAGAGAGTTGTACAAGTTGCCAAAGATGCAGTTTTAAATGGGCAGTCCACATTTTTGTTGAAATGGCTGCGTTAGTGTAGTTGATGTTGCTGTAAACGAAACAGCAACAAAGTGTAGGTGAAGATTGCCGACATAAAGGGCTTGAGTTCGTGTAGTAAATTATTTATTATCATAGCTTTAATTCAGCTATAACTTAATTTTTGGTTCTATTTCAGTCTGATTTGTGCTTGATGGGCTCTTTATACAAAGTGTTAATGTCTGTATGCCATTCTTCTGGAATGTGAAAAAATCAAAACTGTTACTGTGTCAAATCTGTTATATTTTCAGTTTACAGCTTCACTTACAATTAGTGCTGTATGACAGGAAAAATATGATTCATTTTGGACTGAAAGTTTGGTCTGTATGTGTAAGAATATTGTATTTTTTCCTATAGCAGAAAGATTTGCAGCACAGACCTTCTGGATCTCCACAAAGTTCGTCCCAGTGCATTTCCCCAGGTTTGTACTAAAGAATGATTTCTGTGCTCAAGGCTTATCTGTTCGATTGTATTTTTTTCTTTAATATGTTTTAAAGGCTATACACAGTGTGTTATTGAAGTATAGAAAAGGTCTCTTTTAATAAGATGGCTTCATTTTTTTTTCTATTGGGAATGGCTTAGAGGCTCCTAGCAATCTCCTGTGTGTTTTTATCTTTTTATCTTTTTATTTTTCTTTATACCTTCTTGCTGTGCAACCTCAAAATATCATGGTGAAAAGGGATCAATAAGCTAGTTTTTCATTGATTGTCTATTCTCTGGCCTCTGAAAAGACTAGAACTGTGAACTTTGTTTTACATCAGATTTTCATAATTGTCTATTTAAAACTTGCCTGCAGCTAGTGGTTGCTAGAAATCTCTAAGACAAGCTAGCACTAACGGTCTGAACATAAATCTTTGTTGAAACAAAGTGGGAAAAGGGATCTGGGAGGGGGAAAAAAAAAAAAAGCCAAGAAGAAAGAACAGCTCTATTGCAGCATAGGCTTTGAAACAGCTTTTTGCTACTGGAAGAGACCATCGCAGTCACAGGCGTATAATTTAAATGGCATTTTAATTTGTAGCCATTACAAGATCTGCATGAACAGAACAGGCTTCTTGGCGCTCAGGTGATTGACTGTAACTAGAGCAGAATTATCTTCTGCCTTGCAGTTGGGCTGTTTGGTTGCTTTGATGGCTGTAAGAAAGACGGCTGAGCGTTACTGCGTGCATTTCGTGTGTTTTCCTTGGGTATCATTTGACTTGCGTTGCAAGGTGTACTTACTTCTTTAAGAAGCGAGTCTTACCGAGAGGAAGCACAAAGGGAATAATTGTTACAGGAGGAGAAGCGGCTCTTTGCGTTATTGAGGATGGTTTTGTGCATTTAGGGGGAAAGTGCAGAGGCTAAAATGGAAAACCATAAGGAATAATGAGAAAATAGGAAAAGTCGGCTGTAGGGCTTGTCGTTGAAACAGCTCTGTGGTATACAGTCTGGTCTGGTGTGATAGGTTAACAGCGATCGATAGGGCCTCTCAGCAGTGTGCAGACAGTGCTAATTGAACTCAGAAAATGGCTTTTTGTTGGTGCAGACTCTGCCAGGCAGCCAGTACTTATTTTCCATAGTCAAAAGCAGAAGCTGGAAGTTAAAGGAGCGGCTGGTAGCGTGGGCACTGCACGGCTTTACCCACAGCATAACGCTGCAGGCTGCAGTGCCCAGCAAAAAAAAAAAAAGCCAAAGGAATTGTATCAATGTAAAAGAGAAATACGTTTTAAGAAAGGTATAAATGGTGTTGTTTGTGTTCCCCTCCCCATCCCCATGTTTTGCCTCTGGAGATTTTTAGATTTGGCCTACCATTGTGAAACAGAACTCTCTGTTCTTGGCTTGTGGAGCACAGAAAGAGAACTTGATGGCTGATGATTTCAATACTTCCCCAAAGGGAAAGGGGAGGACATTTATTCTTAAGCTTTTGTTTAAGAAATCCGCCTTTACAAATCTTGCTCGTATCTAATTAGTCTCCTCTCTCGGGACAGTGGACTTGGAGCTCATCACTTGGAGATGATGGAAGAGGACTCAGTTTACCCAGTTTGTAGACTGAGAACGTGCTGTGAGTGTAGCCAGGAGATTTCAAACCCAAACAGGTTTTGGGAAAGGTGTTTCCAGCAGGAAAAGATGTAGTGATGTCATTTCTATTAAATGTCATGGAAGAAACCTCCCCTGCAGCCCTAATATGATTCTAGTCAAGTGTTTCAAGGAAGATGACATGAGAGACAAGCAGATGTAGAGTATGGGATAGCAAGAAATGTGGAAAAACCTGTTTCATAAGGAGAAACATGAATACCTTCGTTTAGCTGTGCTTCATTGAGGAAGACAGAAGTGGAGGAAGAATTAATTGCTAGTGGAGGTACACGGAGGAGTGCAGGCTGAGAAAGGGGAACTCTTGGGGCTGGGTAGACACCGATGTTTTTACCAGAAAAGTTGTAACTTGGCGATGCACAAACCTTGGCTGGGAACTGGAGACCCTCTTGAACCGCCACCCCACCAGGTCCTGAAGCAGCCTCCCAGACACAGCACTGGAAGAGGGGTTCGCTCTGGGTGCAAGACCAAGCTTGCTTGCCACAGCAGGGTCCTGGGTTCAAGGATCCATGAGAGCTCTTCCACTCCCATGTCCTTAAAAGCACTTTGGCAAAAGGGCAGCTGCAGACCTTGTCAGTGATAAGTTTTAAAGACTGTCTGGCTGATTCTTCATCTTTGACTTCTCTGAAGTTCCTTTTTTAAAAGGCTGTATTTTGTCTCCGGTTCCTTATCATTCATTACAGACATTAGTGCTAAATAATTGTATGCATTTTTTATAAGTCTATTACAGGCTTCCTTGTATTGTGTAATAGTGATTAAAGTTTTAAATATCTTTCCAGTTCACAGTCTGTCTAGATTTAAAAAAGCATTAAAAAGCTGCAGTATTAAAATTAAATTTAGCTCTGGTATCTGTTCCGTTCAGCGTGTGTGCATGCAGATATAAATCACTGTGTAGCAGTAAGCACTGCAAAGAACTTGGGGGTTTTTATATGATCTCAGATTTTTCTTGTTTGCCGTGAAACGTTCTGTGCCCTTATACGGGAGGGTGTGAATAATTGTGTGTAGGTTCTAGTGTTTTACTAAAGGAGAAGATACTTTGCAATTTCCACACTAAATGGGCACAGTAGGGACCAATTTCCTGCACTTCAGACCTGCTGATTTAGCCAATACAGTAAGTTAAGTGGCAGCTTTACATTTCTAGAAGGATCACAGGTAGTATAAAAACAGTGCATCTCTGGGGCCACTTTACTGTGCCAAGGCTGAGGGCAGCTGGTGGTGAGCATGGGGAATACAAATTCAAAAAGCAGCGGCAGAAGCAATACCATTCCAGCTCACCCCGAGCTGTCTTTTTGTGGTTCCTTTTCCAGAAAATGGAATGAGAATGTTTTTTTGGACAATGAGCTCTTGACATCCAAAATCCTGTCTGTTCTCCGTCCGCATTCAGAGAGAGGTTTGAGAGCAGGCGACCTGCAGTGTACGCCTCACTTTCTGAGCACCAATTCAATTTTTGCCTCTCTAGCCGCTTCTTTGAAGGAGCAGCCCCGAAGTCTTCTCCTGGGACCGGATGGCACCCCAGTACTATCGCGGAATCTCGGTATGACTATCGCCCAGAGAGGAAATTCTCAGTCTTCATTGAATACTGCTGGAGCTGTTAATAAATTTGGGTAAGTAAGCTGCTTCTCTGCTAATTCACTACCTTCTGCTGCCCCCACACCCCCCCCAATGTGAAAAGAATTACAGAACCAAAGCAAGAACTCGCGTTGGCTTCCTAGCTCAAAAGAGATTTATTGAGCCTTTAGTGCTGAAATTCATTTCCCTGAACAGTAAGCTTTTTTTGTTGTTGTTTAAATCACCTCGTCTTTAGTCCCTCTGTACCATGTCACGAGAGGGATCATATAAAATAGAGCAGGATTTGAGTACCTCTGTCTAGATTATGGTTTTCATGGGTATGTATATTTGTCTTCAGACTTGTTGAAATTCAGTAGTGTCTTCTGAGTTCAGTTATTCTGGGTTGTGCTGGTTCTGACTAGTGTAGGAGACAGCAGTGTTTTAAACTGCAGGATACCTTGATTAAAATAGTAGACAAATTCAAAGCGATCTGCTGTTGTTAGTAGTTGTTTACTTTTTATGTGCCACAGTTCTGCTCCCTTCTCAGTGAAAGTGCCCTTTGTACTCTGAACTGGCTAGGGCTTGTCACCAGGTGATGTGTTTTTAAAATGTCATACCACAAGTCGCATACTTGCTCATGCTGCTCTCATTAAAACTGTAATTTTTTCAGTGCTGAGGTTGCTAAATTGATTTGACTGTTTAAAGCTGGAGTGCAACGATAGCTTTTATATATTTATTTCAAGTTAATTGCACTATAGTTTAGGAAAGTGCTTGTTAAAGTAGTTGGATTTTTTAATTTCTTTTTTCTTTTTATGTCAAGCAACTTAAAAAAATGTTAATGTTCTGGTTTGGACCCTTGGTCTAATTTCTTTGGCCGTTTAGACTCATTTCAGGAGACATGGATGAAGGGGAATCAGGCTTTATAAAATTTAAGCAGACTTCAGATGATGTTGTCTCGCTTGCACCTTCAACAGCAGACTCCATTTTTCTGGAAGGTATGGGATTTCTGTGCTTTTCCGGATTTTTATGCAATTTCTTACATGGTCTTAAAGCAGCACTGAGATGTTTTTACTCTTGTTGTTGTTAATGATGGTAATCAGGGATATGGTGGGAAACAAGTTAATAATCATTCAAATTGAATGTGCTTTTGGTCTAGATGCATATTCTGTGTCCCTGCGAAGTGAAATAGAAACAGACGCTCATGAGTTTGAGGCAGAGTCTTGGAGTGTTGCAGTGGAACAGTCTTATGCAAAAAGGCAAAAGAAAGATGTTATAAAAAGGCAAGATGTCATTTATGGTAAGAGTATTTGTTGTTCTTATAGCTTTCTCTGTTTCATAGTGGCACAGTTTTGAACCAAAGCAGAAATAATTTTTATTTGGTCCAATTTGTGCTTGAAAACTAAAATTGAGTGAAGATTTTCAAGTCTGTTTCCTGTCTTAGCGTGCATAAGTCCTCCTGTTAATGATTTTAAGCAACCCATAGTTTTCAGTATGCCTGTGTAAGCAACAAAGCCCAGCTGTACAATTAGGGAATGGCTCATCTGCAACTGGGAGATGTTGTTAAATAAGTAGGGTCAGTCACTGCTTGGCTGGGAGATTAACAGGGCAAATTTAAGAGCTTCACATCAGTGATGCAAAGGTTGTGGTGAAGAAGGAGGTGGTGCAAAAGATGGTGGCTTTCAGAGCCTCCTCTTCTGTCTCTCACTAGTCACTGCACAGCATATAAATTACTTTTGATTTTTTTTTATTTCTCCTTGCCCAGAACTGATGCAGACTGAAATGCACCATGTTAGGACACTGAAAATAATGCTGAAGGTATACTCCAAAGCCATGAGAGAGGAACTGCAGTTCCCAAATGCAGTCATCAACAAGCTCTTCCCCTGTGTGGATGAGCTGCTGGAGATGCACGGGAAGTTTCTGCTGCAATTAAAGGAGCGACGAAAGGAATCCTTGGAAGAAGGAAGTGACCGAAATTATATAATCCAGAACATTGGAGACCTCTTGGTAAAACAGGTGTGAATTCAATTCTGCCAGTGTTGTGGACACTACTGAGTTTCTAAAAAGCTAGCTGTAAGGTTAAAGTTATGGGATGTAAAGATTGATTTAATCGTTATCTGAAGATGCCGTTCTAGATGCAGATCCGGATCAGTTTCACCTCATCAGAGGGTCAAGAGCAGTGTTTGGTTTCAAGTCTTAATCATGGGTTTAAGATCATCTTCCCCAGTGTGATGTGCAGGCGTGACTCCCAGGAATGTACCTGGTCACAAATAATATGGAGTGTTCATTGAGTGTTCTTGGGGTGGGTGCGTACACACGCTGTGGGGTGTGTGACTGCAGGTGGTTTGGTTCTGCCTTTCATCTGTTCCAAAAGTCAAGTAGCACGTTCCCACTGCCCATCCTAAACACGGCTCTCCTGCATTTAGCGCCAAACTTCTTGATTCTGACCTTTTAGAAATGCAGTAAAGATCCTTTAAACTCATTGCACCTTAAGCACCCATGCTGGTCTGGAGTGGGTGCAGCAATTTCTTTTGTGTATCGTGACAATTCTTTGCCCTTCACCTTTTACAGGCCTCAGGCTTTTTGAGTGCCGAGGCCCAGAAATCCTTTTAAAAATTCTCATGATGACAACCATCATTTAACATTTGGTTACCTTGTGGTATTCCAAGCTCTCGGATGTCACACTGCATAAATCTCTCATTGCTGGTACAGAAGAAATATAAAAGAAATGTCTCAGAAATCAGTTACCATAAAACCACGTTAAACCTGGGTCTTGCAGTGGAGGTAGGGTTACTCTTTGATTCATGTCTTTCATTTTTATATTTCCAATTAGTTTTCAGGTGAAAATGGAGAAAGAATGAAAGAAAAATACGGTGTGTTCTGTTGTGGACACAATGAAGCTGTTAGTCACTATAAGGACCTGCTCCAAAGCAATAAGAAGTTCCAAAACTTAATAAAGGTAAACCACAACCAGAAGTCTCCCATTCTGACTGTGCAAGCTATTCTTGACCCCTTTAGCTTTTATTTTGTGCTTGAAGAGCTCTTAAATTTGAATGAGCAAGGTTAGAGGCATATTCTTGTTATTTGATGGGTCGTTAGCTGCTTCTGGTTTAGATCTTTTGAGCTGTTTGGGCACAGAGCCACAACTAGCAAGTGTTAAATTTGAGGCAGGCTCTTGAGAGCGCATAGGACTGGGGGACAGAGTATTTGTTCTGTTGATGCCTCTATCGCTGGCTGCCCTGCTGTTGGCCATCTTTGTCAATTGGCTTGGTAATAAATTAGATGAATGAGAACTGCTGTTCGTGACCTACTGTAGAAAAAGCTGGTGCTCTTAGTCAGGTTTTGCCCACTACATCATCTTTCCAAAACCAGAAGACTGGCTCCGGGCTGGTTTGTTTATCTGCTGTACCCTGTGATGTGCAATTAACAGGGAGGGCTGAAGAGAGATGGCCGAAGGGGAAGCCTGTAACCTGAATCTCAGATGGCCTTGCACAGGCCTCAGTATTCTCATTTTCCAGTCACCAGTCAGTGATACTGTGTGAACTTCCCAACAATGCTCTGTCCTTACAGCTCTTCTTGACTAGGTGTCGTTAAAAGTGAGAACCTTTTACTTTCAAGGAACTGAGTGACCAGAGTTTTAAAATCTATAGCCTCAGTCTTTGTAAAGAAAGGTCTTGGTACTAGACCTTGTGCTCTCAGGATTGTGCTGTACCTGCAGTCAGACTCACGAGTGGGATTCTGGTGCTTTACAGTCTTCCCTTTCTAAACAGAAATGTGTTTCTGCAGATCAGCCTACTGGTGAACACACAGTGGTAAAATAAACACTTAGTTGATTCATTATTGACCTAATTTGCTTGTTAGGTAGTTGGGTGTAGTACTTTTCTATGTATTTAGGGACTGATCCTATTATAAAAAGCAGTCAGTTAGCAAATAGGCAGTTAAACAGTTCGGATTTGGAACTTTCTCTGCTTGGCTCCAGATTTAGTTAACAGTAGTTGAAAATACCTAAAATATTTTCCGGTAATAAAAGCAATTTTTTTAATGTTCTCAGGAGTTTTGCTTTAGTAACAGAGTGCAGGTAATTTTGTGGTGCAATGCCTAATTGTACCAAAATGTTTTGAGACAGACAACGGGCGAACGGGGAGGTGAGGGAGTTAGAAGAGCAATGTATACAACGGGTGTGACGAGCCTGTCGTGTTTTCTAGAAAATCGGCAACTGTTCCATTGTGAGGAGACTTGGTGTTCAGGAGTGTATCCTTCTAGTTACGCAGCGCATCACCAAATACCCAGTCTTGGTGGAACGTATTATTCAGAATACAGAAGGTAGGGGTTTCATCTTTTTCCTAGAAGCCTCACAGTTGTCTGCTGATCCTTTTTTCTCCCATGTTTTGCGTGTTCTTTCCTCAGACAAGCAGACTGGTACTGCTTTATACCTGCTTTCTCACTTCTTTGTTGTCTGAAGATGCCATTCTAGATGCAGATCCAGATCAGTTTCACCTCATCAGAGGGTCAAGAGCAGCGTTTGGTTTCAAGTCTGCAAGCGCAAAACCGCAGTAGTTAAGCCTGTCGGTTCGTTAGAGATTTAGAGCTTTGGGATATTTTATTTTATTTTATTTTTAAACTTAAGGTTGTAGGAAATACTGTTCAGTATGGAGCCTTCATGTTAAAACGTGTTTAGGTGGCTCCTGTCTTGCATCCCAGGGTTGAAAATGTGACTGACCGCTCCTCTTTTCTTCTTAGCTGGAACTAGAGATTATGAAGAGCTGACCCAGGCCCTTGGTTTAATTAAGGACACAATCACTCATGTAGATGCCATGGTAAATGAGTGTGAGAAGGGGCAGCGCCTGAAAGAGATTATGCATAAAATGGAGCTAAAATCATCTGGGAAATGCAAGAATGGGCTTTTCTTCCGGAAGGATGACATGGGACAGAGGCGGCTTCTGCTGGACGGGATGCTGTACTGGAAAGCTGCGTCAGGGCGACTCAAAGGTAAAGGACCAGGAGTGGGAAAGGTACAACTAGGAGACGAGGGGGTTTTTTTATTTTTTTAGTATCAATCGATTGAGTATAAAATTAGATGACAATAACCTGCTTGTTTAATAGGATATTGGAGGAAATAGCACTTGTTCTATTCTTGGCTTGTCCAATAAGCATAATGGTGCACGCTAAGTTCCTTATGCTGTTTGCTTATTATCTGTCTGAGCTGCTTTCCAATTCAAGAGGGAGGTCTTTAGACGGATGACAAAGCTTTGAGTCATACTGGCTTCGTCTCCTGTGGAAAGGCAGTATCTTGTGCGAGCTCTGGTTCACACTTCGAAAAACGGTGTCGTGTCAACCCCATGACGCCTTCACGCTGCGTAATGTCTGTTTTGCCAGAAAATCAAAGCAGTGTCCATCAGTGGGTATTTGAACAGCTTCATTGCTCAGGTGTTCAAGGAGAAGCTTCAGTGGCACAGCCAGGAGTAGGTGACACAGAGAATGTCTGCAGTTCCAGAAGAATCTGCTGTTGAGGGAGACCAGTTCCCTCGTGAGCGTTTGAGTCGATGTGTAGGATGCCTGTGTAGGTGTTCTCAAGCTTTAAATCATCTCTGTTTGTATTGTGCTGGTTGTGCATGACCACAAGTGTCTGTGGACAACCCAAGTGGAAGGCAGCAGCACACCCAATATTGCAAATGTTGACATGCTGGTCCCTGACCCACAGGAAATTTAACTCAAGTGATTTCTTTTTTTTTTTTTCCTAGTCTGGACCAGTCTTTCTGCTTTAATATCTTCTTGGTTTTCTTTTTTTTTTTTTCTTTGTTGTTACTGTAGATATTCTGGCAGTGCTGTTAACTGATGTACTGTTACTCTTACAAGAAAAGGACCAAAAATACACATTTGCATCAGTGGTAGGTATTGTTCTCCTTATTTAATACATTCACTCGGGGTATTTATGAAAGTGACAGTCACTACAGAAGAGATACAGTTAGAGATGTTAGATACTTGTTATGGCAGCTGCAGAAGGAAAATCAAGTTGACAAGCCAGCCAGCTACTATAGAATCACTCTTTCTGAAGCAGTTCTGGTACTTGTTGAATCCCTCCTGCTATCTTTTAGTGCAAACCAGTGTTCCCTTGCACCAGCCAGTTCAAGCTGCCACATCTCCTGTGGTTTTCTGGTGCCCTGCGAATGTTCTGAGCTTCACTGCCGCTCCTTTCTTGTGCTGTGACTTTCCCTTTCACTGAACTTTGTTAGGCTGCTGTTTTGTACGAGTCATACATGTCAAACATGCTCGAATCGTGCTTCAAAAGGAGCTTGCGAGTGAGGTCTGCTTCTGTTGGCTAATGTGAAGGGAAAGAATCTTCCATTTTGGTTAGGGACGTGGTAACCGTGGTCGTAGTAGCCTCGGTTTTATTTGGGGCAGAGAACTTTCCTGAAGTAAATGTAACAAGCACTAAATGCAAGTGTAATTACTGCAGCACTCTAGAACACTCAGTGGATTTGCTTGCTTTTCTAGGGCATTTCCACAGGTATCTTCAGAGCAGTTAATTGCGTACGTTTTGTCCTGATCCAGTTCAGTTATGGCTGTAAGAGAACCAGGAGCAGAGAAACTGTTTTATGTAATTGTTTTCTTGGGTGTATTTTTTTTCAAGACATTAACGTTAGAGCTGAATTCTAATGGCAAAAGCTATTTTGGTGACCTCAGAGCTGTAAAAGCAACTGCTTTTCAAATTACCCTTCTTCTAATGCGCGGAATGGGGATACTTTCACAAATCAGGATGGCTGGAAGCTGTTTCCTCTTGAACAGCATTAGGTGACTCTTTGAACAATAGTTCGTTTTATGACGTTGACTCTGGTAGACTAATTCTGCCCTGTTTCCCAAAACACACCTGAGCTACGAGCAGAAGAGTGAGTTCAGAGGGGGAAAACGTGCTGTTAACGTGCGGCGTCTCGACTCTTGCGGCAGTTTTCCATACGGCTGCTGTTGCTTTGAGATAAGTGTGAGCAGCTTACACTGAGGCTAAAGCATTGTTCCCAAGAAATAAGAGCATGCACACGTGTTCTTAGTCAGTGTAGCTGTTCCACTGCGAGGTCATGCCTTGGATTATATGTCCCCTAGTAACTTTTCTGTGAGCACGTATCTTACAGCTGCTGATGACAGTCCCCGAAAGCTGATCTCTGCTACATGGTGGGGTTTTTCCCTCCAGTAACATGCTCTGCAGTTACAGACGGATCAATTTTTTGGATCTTTGTATGTATACAGTTTATTTGAAGTTGAGATACCACTTCTCCATAGATAAATCAAGCGAGAGAGAGGAGCAAATGGATCTGCTCAGTGATTCTGTTTTTCCAGTGACCTCTGTTTGTGGCTTGGATTGCAGTACAGCTGCTCAGAGAAGTTGGCAAAACCTCGAGTTCCTGATGTCTGTCGTACAGTTCAGTTTTGTTGTCATCGCTCTAGATTGTACTGTGAAGGTTCGGCAGTTACAAAGAGCTGTTTTCTTCTGGGGAGGATCTTTCTAGGATACACGTATTGGACTTAAGCTGTGTGAAGCATAGATAGGTTTTTAATAACTAATAATCCTCCTGTAAATTTGTTTTCATTGCAAAGACTGACAGCTAATCCAGTTAATCCTCAGTTATACAATATGCTATCTGTCACCTTGTTTTATTATTCACAGGGCCTGATGGCACGCTGTAACACCTCTGTGTTATGTTTTTATTTCTTTTGTAGCTAACTCGCCAACTTAGAACTTCTAACGCTTCCTTTTATTCTCTTCTTTCGCTTCGTATGTGTCACTAAGGTTTTTGTTTTCTTTTTCAAATTTTGTTTTTGCCTCTTCTTGAGCAAAATTTTTGGGCCTGTTCTTGACTTCTGGGACTGGGTGGGAATCCTCGGGTGTTTCAGCTGATACATGCTTTTATATTCAATCGGGTACCGACACCTCTTGTTTTTGAAATGTACGTTCTTCATTCCATGTTTTCGTCTATGGTTGAGGAGTAAAAAATGACAATGTCCAAAGTGTCATGTGAAGAGGCCGTAGCAATAAAGTTTATAGTGTTGTGATGTTATGGCTCATGGTGGCCCTGTATGAGTAGGAAGACAGGGGGAGCTAGGATCAAACCCTAAAGAACGTATATAATGTAGTGCGATAAATTATATTTTGTTTTACAGGACTCTAAACCACCAGTTATTTCATTGCAAAAGTTGATTGTAAGAGAGGTAGCTAATGAGGAAAAGGCAATGTTCTTAATTAGCGCTTCCTTAAAAGGACCAGAAATGTATGAAATTCACACAAGCTCGAAAGAGGAGAGGAATTCCTGGATGGCACACATCCGCAGAGCTGTAGAAAGGTAAATTATGAGGGAAAGCTGGAGGGCTTGATTTCTTGCTCGTCCGTCTTCTCTTCACAGGACTCACAGGTCTAAATTCACTGTAAGAATACATTTGACTACCCCTAAACTTCCTCTGTAAGGCTGAAGCGTGCGATTCTGCTTGTGTTCGTTGGGAAGGTGCCACTCATAAAGATGCAGTAAAAACCAGCAAAAGACTTTATTCTGCTTTTCTTAAAAATAAACAAAAAAAAAGTTGGTTCACTGATGTCAAATGCAACAGGGCTTTGGATAAGGGAGGAAGATTGACACATAAGATAAACCACATCCTAGACAAAAGCTTCAGGTTGAATCCTGAGATGGTTGTAAGTTATCTCATGTGCAAATCAAACATATACCTGTCTCTCCCTTCGTACAGCTGTCCTGATGAAGAAGGAGGAACATTTAATGAACCTGAAACAGAGAGGAGGCTGGCTGAAGCAAGAGCTGCGAAGTTAAAAGATTTTCAAGGTAATGGCTTAGTTATATATTCCACGAATTGCTCCTCAGCATCATTTGTGATTTATGACTGTCTTATTCTTTGATCACGTAGTGTGATCAAATTTCTCCTTCGTAAGTCTTTCAAGGTAGTGCAAGGTTATACAGAAATAGTTAAGTCTAATAAGCTTTGTATGCTCCGTGAGGTTTCCCCTTAACTGTTAATTATATCTCTGCATTTGATGCTCTGACCGTAAAATGAATAATAGGCTCCCAAATTGAACGTTGTGCTCTGACAGTGATTAGGAGGGTGGAACTGAGTTTGTTTCTTCCTTTAGAGCGTTTGAACATGAAAGATGACCTGATTATTCAAAGTCTAACTGAGAAGCAACAGATTTATCTAGAATTGTCTGAAATGAATGGGTTTGAAGACCATTCCCAAGGATCCCGATCTAGGCTACTTCTTCGGGGAGATATCTCGGAAAATCTGCAAGGAGAGGTGATTTTGAAGTCGGCAGTGACAGAAGGTAAATGCAGTGTGGGAGCGTGTATGCACTCACACAGATGCAGGGGTGGGGATAAGCACGTAGGATCTAAGTACAGGACCTGAAAACCATCCTGTAATAACATAATACTTTTATGTAACACTGGTGAGGCTTCCTTCTTCTCAGAACCAGTCTGCAAGAGAGGTAAAGTGCACCCGTGTCTTTAGGTAGAGGGGCCTCCTCACAGCTTGGGGTTTTTTATTTTTAAGGATCAACCAGTGGAGTCTTAGGATGACTCTATTCAGATGGGTGACAGTGCTCTAATAATAACACCAGTCCTGAAATATAATATTATGTGTGGGTTATGTATTAAAATAGCCTATCTAAAGAAGTATGTTCAGAAAGAAAATAAGCACAAACATAATTTTTATTTTGGGGGGGAAAAAAAAAGAAGACAACCCAAACACTGAAGGCTTGATAATCTAACTTGCAATCAAGGAAGAGGTCATCTTTGTATGTGGAACACAAAGAGCCTGTTGTAAAGAGCTAGTCACAAAGGAAAACTCATCTGTACTGCAGGAAATCTCTCAAACTGCCTGATCTTGTAATGTACTTGATGGTTGATTTTTTTTTAAACTTGTTAGCTCGATGCAGTTGTCTCATGGCATAGACATGGCTGTTCACATGACATGTTCTCCTCTTTCCTAGCTGAAAACCTCCAGAACCTTATCTTCACTCACTTAGGCAATGGATCCTGTCAGCCTGAAGATGGTTCTGGGTCGGGACTCCCCAGGAGAGCAGAGACCTTTGGAGGCTATGACAGCAGTCCCTCAATTTCAAATAAAAGTAAGAAAGGGACCGTTCGGATACTTCTGAGCTCCTGAGCTCTTGACTGTGTTTCTCTGTGCAGAGAGTGAGATAAGAACAATTAATTAAGTGATGCTCTGATGTGAGAAAGCTTCACCAGGCTCCAAAAAAGGATAAGGGCAAATCTCTAGCATGTGCTATTAGCATTTTCTATCTCTTGCTTCCAATACCAACACTAGAGAGCAGAGTAGGGCTCTCAGTGTTATGCTAAGGCATTACCTTAACCCATACTTTCTAATTACCACAATTCCACACAGAATTTTTTTTTAAGCTTGACCTGAAAACCTAGGAAACTTGAGTCATGAAAACTTTTTCCACCTTCTTTCGTATCTCCAGTCACTAAAGGTTTGCTGACGCCTTAGCTAATATGAACTCTCCTTTTGGCACAGAGGATTTATCACTTAATTAACGAAATGAGTGGAAATACTAGATACTACTTATCTCCTTTTTTGCTTCATGCATTTATTGAAAAATAGAATGCTCTTTATTTCACTGGTTGTTAAGCTCTAGAGTATTTTCTGTTGTCTCTGAAAGGCTGTATGTGTCTGTCATGACATAGGTGCTTTATACAGTATGGTTTTGCTCTCCCCCTACCTCCTTCCATGCTTGCAGTGATGCTGCTTTGAACAGAATTTTTCTACTAACAAGTATTCCATGTTATAAGCTTGCAATTCTGGTGGCCACAGACGATCATTTTCATGTATACATTGTGGTTGCTTCACTTAAAATAGCATCACGTCATTTGAACTTGCTCTCCCTATTTATCTTAACTCGCTCTCCTCAAGTTTTTATACTTTTTTTTGAGCAGTCCTGCTTGTCGCCGTTGTCTGCTCGTCCGCTTGGAATCAGCACGGATAAGTCAATGAGTTGCCTCTTGGTTCTGACTTCAAAGTCACCGTTTTTTAATGCTTGTTCTATTACGCAGTGAGTTTTCACGGGCCCTGTGCTGGTGTGAGCTACTCGTACTCCACTCTTCTTTCAGGTGGTAGTGTTAGGAAGAACAGTGGTGGTGACCACAGACAGTGGGACTGGAGAGGCCCTGCAGTGAGTTCAGATGTGCAGCTCCATGACCTCCCGTCCGATGCGGAAGAAGGATCTCAAACCGTATGTTGGGCTTATGCACGATTTAACGCGTTTCCTCGTGTTCCTCTTTCATAATAGCGCTGCAGAGCGAATCTCACAACGTTAAAAGCTGTAATAGCTGGTGGAGCTAGACTGCAACAGAGTTCTGTCTCTCGGGTTACTGGACTCTATTAAGGATGTTTTGTGGGGCAGTTGATGGCTTACCACTCGGGACCCAGATCATTTGGTTTTACATTTGTTCATTTGGTGCCATACCATTAACACGAGCTTTAATCACCATCCATCCGCTTCAGCCTGGCCTCTGATCTCTTTTTGATACGTGTCCTTCCATGCATGGGAGCAATCTCTGCTCCAGCAGTAAACGCTGTTCCCTCGTGAGAGGAACCCTTCCAGCTTGCTCTGGCGGCACCACCAATGCCCAACAAGTTTCTCTAGTGCAAATGTTCCTTTGTTTTACAGAGTGATGTAACGAGGCTGGATGACAGCAGTGGTTTGCAGCCCACCATAGAGTCTCAGGTATGTTACCTCTGCTGTTAGGAAATAGCCATATAATCCAACAACAGCATGCGAAAACAAAACACACACACAAAAAAACCACCGAAAAACTCGGTATTTTTAATGTCTGTGGAACCACAAGCACATGAACAGCCTGTACCTTATGACTCTGTTATGAATGCCAGGATAGAAGTTCCGTTAGGAAACAAAGATGGGTTCTGGGTATCTAGACACGCGTTTCCAAGAGCTGGCCAACTACTTTTCCTGCATCCTTGGTGGGATTGCATGTTCTCAGCTCACTGACAAACCTTGCCTCTCGGTCTCCCATGAGTGCCATACCTGTGTGGTGCTTCAGTGCTGGAGCATGGGTGGAAGTGATCGTGTTATATAGCTCGTGTGAAGAAAACTGATGGTGAAGTAACCAGGAAGGTTTGCTGGGCACTGATTTACATCAGTGCAAGGACTAATACACTGAAATTCGTTGTGCCTGCGTATTGCTCTCTTGGCTGCTACTGTGCTGGAGTACTCTTGTAGCCATGCTTCCATTGTGTGTGTTTCTGTACAGATACTGCTGATTATGTTCACTGTTTAAAAGGAAAAAAAAAAAAAGTTAAATGCATCAAAACAGAGCTCTGTTCCACTGTCTAATGTCTCTTTTTTTCCTCCCCTCCTCTTCAGCTTGTCCAAAGGATACAAACGCTGTTACAGTTGCTCTTCAGTCTTCAGGTAAACTACGATTTACTGTCAAAGAGGTTTGTTGGGCATTAAATGTAATAAAATTTATGCAGGTGTGGAGAGGAGCTACCTTGAAAATATCCCCTAAAGCTAGAGTGAAGTACAGAATTTAAGACCTGAGACTCAGGGAAACAAACACTGTCTGGCATTTTGAAGGGATTGTTAGATCTGTTGTCTTAAGTAATTGCTTCCTTTTTCCTGCTCACTTGAATGCAATCCTTTTGCTACTTTGAGCTCCATCTGCTCTCTGTGCTCATTTCCACTTAAAATTGTTGTTTGATATACCCGTGTGTGTATGTACTAGTTGTTTTTACTGTAACCTTGTAATCAGCAACACTTTGATTGCATTCAGAGTAATAATTCGAGGTGCAAGAAATGTTAATTTTGACGTACATAAGCGTAACTTATCTGCTTGGCCATCTTACCGCGTCAGCCACGCCGGGCTGACCAAGCTGGGAGTTAGATCTGCTCTCGCAGACAGAAGCCTCTAACCTGGAGGATGCTGTTGTCTTTTCTTCAGCTGTGCATGTGTTTTGAACCCGTGTGCCTTACGCTGAACTTCTTATTTCCCCTCCAGGCAGTGATATCTCAGCAGGACAGCTACATCGAGATGCAGCGAGCCACCATGGTGGACCGGGAGAAGCAATACCGCCTGCAGTCGACGCGAGGCAACCTGCTGCTAGAGCAGGAGAAACAGCGGAACTTTGAAAAACAGAGAGAAGAACTGATGAACGTACAGAAACTTCAGAGCCAGCTGAAGCTGGAGCAGCAACGCCTGGAACGGGAAAGGAGTCGGCAGCAGAGGGAATTTGAAAGCACAGAAGCTCGGCTGCAGGAGCGTGAAGAGGAGACTCGGCAGCTGAGAGAGAAGTTGAATCAGGAGAGGGAAGAACTCGAGAGGCAGCGAGAGGCCTATCAGCATGACCTAGAGAGACTGCGGGAAGCTCAGAGAGCAGTCGAGAAGGAGAAGGAGCGTCTAGACCAGCTAAGGAAGCTGAAGAAGCAGAACACAGTGTCAGGCACATTCTCCCCAGAAATGGGACAGGTGAGGGGTTCGGGTTTTTGGAGTTTGGGTTCTGTTAACCTGCTTGCCTCTGAGTGAAGGCTGCCCTTTTTACAGAACTAACCCATGTTTGCTTTTCACTGGGCTCCTTAAACCATCATCTGAAGTAGCTGGTGATGGCTACTGCCAGAGAGAGCAGAGCTAGGCAGTTCCCCAGTGTCTGTGAGACTCCACACAGACATTTGATAATGAGAACATTATTTTTTTTTTAAAGATAGGAACAGAGCATAAGTGCTCTTTGAATGTGGCTGACTGAGGATTTTTTAAATACAGGCCCTGCCCCATTGCAGGCAGGTGATTGCAGAAGGTGTGCTACGTTGGTAGAGTTTTGTACAGTTGGTTTCTAAAAACATTTCTTAACGTTTCCAAATGTGAAGGTTGGGGTCTGATTAAATTGGCTCCTTTGTTAGTGTCCTCATTTGTAACTGTCTTCTTAAAGTCCTGCTTACTGTCCATCCTGTCACCACCTAGTGCTGTATACTTTTGTGTTCCTTTGCTAGGGGCAACATTAAGCAGTCTGGAGCTGCTGAGGTTCTTTTCGGTGTGCAAGCACTTACATTCTGGCTCTTCCTTCTGTTTGCCAGCGCGCTTTGGGCTTCCTCTAACCTGGTGCATTTTTCACTAGAAAGTGCTTTATGTTTTCAGAGCTGAGGGTGGTCTCTCCTGATTGTATCCGAGGGGGTGAAAATACCCGTCTGACTTAGAATGCCTTTTTCCTCACGCAGAACCAGATGCTCGGTCATTCTGTTAGCTTCAATGGAGAAGGGGTGGAACCATCTCTACCCGCCTTGAAAACCTCTGTGAGAGTGAGCGTCCCCGGGATGGAGTACCTGGAACGGCCAGACTTGGTTCGTAGGGACAGCACCACCCTGGAGAATCGTCCGGTCCTTGCGTTGAAGAACGAAGTGCCCATACATCTCCTGAGTGCAACGAATCAGATACAGAAGCCAGCTGCAGTCCAGCAGCAGATTCCTACTAAGCTGGCTGCTTTTACGAAAGGAAGCAAAGAGAAAGGTGGGAAGAACAAAGCATCTCATAGGACAGACAGTTCAGGTAAGTGTAGTTAAATGCATTTCTGATCTCTGCCAGCATCGCAGGGAGACAGAACCCTGCAGTTTAACCCTCTAGCTACCCGTGAGGAACCCAGACGTTAATCTGCTACAAATGGTTATGTGCTTACTGCGGTTAGTAGGCTCTTGAAATCCTTCAGTTAGGAAAGTGTATACTATTTAAATTGGAAATATAGCCCAAAGGGATGATAATGTTGAAAATGGAGTTCTGTAATCCAGCAGGACAGAATGATGGTTGTAAACCTGGATGTAAAATCTTCTTGCCCAACTGTAGTGTTGAAGGGGGAAAAAATAAAATTAAAAAAATAAAGCTTGTTCTGTGTGAGTGAAATGTTTCGAGACTGGCTTAACCTTTTCCCACTCTCTGTCCGGAGTTGTAAGGACATTGAATGCGTTGCCTTTCTTAGCGCCAGTCAGTCATTAACTACAGCTTTGCAGGGCAGAATTAAGGTGCTGTGTGTGTTGTAGAGCTGGAAGGGGCTAATTTCGTCACAAATAGAAGCAAGTAAAAACACAGTCACCCTGTCACGGTGTAATTTCTGCTGCTAACTGCTGGGTACTGAAGGAGTGAACTTTGCCAATGACAGACGCAGTAAAAACCACTTTTTCTCTACTGCTTAAAATAGCCTTACTGCCAGCTTAGGAGTGTGACCTATAATTTTAAGTTACAAAATTATCTTTTTAGCATCGTGTAGGATTCAGACTTGGCCAGCTTGCCCGTCGCTTGGGCCTGCACTGCTACAGCAGACTCAGGGCCAAACCTGTCTAGGGAGGGGGAAAGTCTCTTGCACATTGTAGAAAGGTCTGTCGTGCCTAAAGGTTAGTACGGCTGCAAACTTGCTTATGTTTTTTTCACGTAAATGAAGCCTTAATATCCTCTTACCCTGAATACCAAATGCTGGTAAATGGGAAAATAAAGTTCTAATACCGCATCTCCCTGAGTTTATTTTTAATAGTTCTTGCATAATGATCTCTGCAGTGGAAATGTACTTAATGGTGTTTTTCTGCAATTTATGCAAAAGATCTAAAACACAAATATATTGGTCTCTGTTCTCCCCTGAGCATTACTGGGATGCCTGCTTGTTGTGCCCATATGTAGATCTTAGAATGAAATGGAACAAGACTTTCTGTACCAGAGGCAAAATACTGTGTATTGAATGTGGTTTTTGTGACACGTCAGGAATGTGTACTGAGAGGAGCCCTTTGGATCCAGAGTAACCGTTTCATGAATCGCTTTTATTGTTGAAATTCAGAAGCTGACAGGCCGTAACACCAGAATCCATGGAGTCTGCTGCCGAGCAGCTGTGAGACAGATGGAGAGCAGAGACAAAAGTTCATCAGTACTGCGTGTTAGAAGTAGCACAAATAGCCATGGCTATTTGAATGCTAGGGACAAAGATGATTTTTTTTGTCTGCTGTGCTTTATAGTACTTAAGTTTTAAATCTGTGGTTGTCAGGGGCTGCTAGTAACTGAATTAGAAGCCCTCAAGGAAGGGGAGAAAGGAAAGTATTCGTGGTCCAAACAGCTGAAGAGAAAATTTAAGTAACTTGCAATAGAAGCACCAGCTCTTCGTAGTATAGCAGCTTCCTTGGATATGCAAAGGTGTCAGTACAGTGGGCCCCAGCATGAAACAGTGACATTTGTGAAGTACTGCTAGCCTCAAATACTAATTTACAAACTATTTTCTTTAGCATCTGTTGATCAGAAGCAGCTGCTTCCCCCCAGGCTTGTTGGGCGAGAGGAGGGTGTCCTGAGGGGCAGACGATCAGCAAGCCCAGTCCTCCCAAGCAGCCAGACCGCTGCATTCCAGCCAGGTATGGCTTGACCAACTTGCACGTCCATGGAAGTGCACCAGGCTCTCTGTGCAGTGTCGTGAATCTGTCTTCTGGTTGTGTTTTTTTTTTTTTATTTCTGTAGAATTGTACGGCCCTACGGATGCTCAGCCAGAAGCACTTTCGTCTGCCTCAGTGAACCTGTTCAAGCCCAGTAACGTTCACGTTCAGACCCTGGTGACCTCTCAGCCGAGTGTGTTAAACGTGCAAGATGATACCAGCAAAGAAGATGTGATTTTCTTTTAATTGTTTCCATTTAAAGATTAATCTTCTGACACACTGCTGCAAGAACTCAGGCCCCAGCGTTCAACGTGACAGAGACCCGACATGGATATTTCTTCATCTCTGCGCCGCTACTACTAGCAAGGACCAGACCAGGATCCCTGTTCTCCTTTGTTGGCTTCTCTGCCAGCAGCTCAGAATGAGGGCACAGTAGTAACAATTTCCTTTTAAATTCTCCAGACGTGGAAATGCATTGACACAGGGCATGGGTATATAAATTCAGAGCACATTAAAGTGCTGCCGTTTGTTAGAACGTGCCCTTTCCGGAGAAGGTTCGCTCTTTGCGGGCACCATCTTGTAAATTGTTATAGCGGGGTTGAACCGCCCAGATTTTTATGTAGAAGGTTTTAGTAGTAGGCCCCAAAATGGCTGCGAATTTTTAAGTCTGCTTTCACAGGTACACGGTCAGCCATGGGTTATGCTAACGGTGCGTTGGTAACTAGCTGACTAGCCAGCCAGTCTCCGCACAGTTGTGCTGCCTGCTCAGAGGAGCCACGCTGGCGCCTCTCTTTCCTTAGGGAATTCAGTGGAGCACGTGCTCAGTGGCCAGGTACGGTGGAAGAGAGGAGGTAAGCTGCTTAAGAGTCCTCAAGGGTCAGGAGCTCCACCTGCTCGTGGATGAGAAGGATTGGACATGTGAGAATACACAACGGTAATGAAGAGTGGGACTAGATGCGCATTTCATTGGCCCCCAGCTTGCAGTGGGATACCTGTCCCCTTGGAGACCCTGGGTGGCTCTCCATGTTGGTGGGAGCAGTGCAGGTTCCCAAGCGAAACTCGTGAGTTGGTTCAGAATGAACTTAGAGACTTGGGTTTTGTTCTTTGCTGAAGGCACGTGTAAGGAGCATTTGAATGCAGTAATTTATTGTCTTGTTTAATCCTGAGTTTTCTGCATCTTTTGTTTGTCTGTTAACTTGTTGGGACTTTACTCCAAGTACCAGAAGATATCAAAGCTGCTGTTACTGCAGAGACTTCTCTGCAGAACTGTGTTAGGAATGAAGGGAATAAGAACTGCTTGGTTTTAAAATTTAAAAAAAAAAAATACTCTTGGCTAAACCTGTGTTGGTTTAGCTGCTTACGGCTAAACCAGCTTTGATACCTCTTGTTAAATGGGTCAGTTCTTAATCGTGGACTGGTGATGACATAAGTGTTCTGCTCAAAAGGCATTATTTCCCTTTGTAGTAATTTGCACAGTCATTTTGTTGTATTGTCTTCGCTCTGTATCTCAGTTCTTCATTACGCACCTCGCCTGAGGACGTGTGTTCCAGTATATGTTGAATGTGACCGGTCAGCTGTATTGTGCAGAGGGGAGGTTGTTTAGAGGGTATTATTACAGAATTAAACAAATCAGTATCTCAGAGCTTAAAATCTTGGGTTAATACCTTTCAGAACATGATTGATAGTCGGGTTTTTTTTCATCGTTAACTCTGGTTTAAAGTGATTTCTGGCACCAGCGGATGGGTTGCCTGGTCAGTTCTCCATCCAGTCACATGCATGGCAGTGGCATCGAATGGCAGTTTGTCCATCTCCTCAGATCTTTGATGCTGTCTCGGTGGTTAGGCCCTGTGTGATGTTAGTGATGTTCTTTAAGGCCGCAACTTCACTCTGCTTGGAAGTTTTAAAATTGTTTCAGTAGTTGCAGTGCAAGAAACATTAGACGCTTTCAGCGGAAAATACAGTTTATTTTCAAGTGTTGATAACGTGGGTTATCGTCTTCAGACAAGAAATTGAAAAATCCAGATTTACTGGTTGGTGTGAGAGGGGAAAGGTAAGCCACAAAATACTGGTCTTACGGAGCGAGCGCTCCCTGTTGTGACGCTGCTTGGATTTAAGGGTCTCTTTCTTTGCGAAGTGATCCTGGTACAAACGTGAAGCAATGGCCCGGAGCTCAGTGAGAGGAAACCCCAAACCATCTGGCTTGTTACCAAGCTGGTGATACTCCCCCACCCCCCACCGAATTATTACTATGAGGCGGTGTTCGGTATTACCTCCCCTGTAGCACCAAAGCACTGCTTGGTGACTCATCAGCACGGCAGAATTTTCGCAGGTGGTCAGCAGCCAGATTTGCAGAGGTCTGGATGGGGGACGTAGTGATTTTTGCATCGTTGTGCTACACTGTTGGTGATGGTTAGAACATAGTTCTACCCTGAATTCATTTTGTGCATTCCTAAAAGCTAGGTTGGAACGGAGGGGAATTCTTCTTAAAAGTAGTGTAAACTTCTGATCAAGCCAGCACGTGGGATCCGACAGCTCTGTAGGACTGATTTTTCAATCGTCTGATGTGGAGACTCCAATGATACCTGTGTAATTTCCCTTGTAAACACACGGTGAAGCAGCAGGAATGCACAGTATGTTCTCTCCTTCGTGCTGTGGTTTTGGGCCACTCCTAGTGAAAACTCTATGCCCCCATTGCCTTAAATTACCAGGATTTTAGGAGGTTTAGCCTAAAGTGAAGTTGCATCAGTGGAATAAACCACCCCAACCAAAGAGGGATGTCTCTCGGTATTTGAAAACAATTTTTGGAAACATATATTTAGTTTAATTTTGTGCCTGTCCTGAAGTATGGGAGAGAGTCTTCTATGGACTGAAGGGGTTTATTTGGCTATTTTTTTCTTCTTCTGTGCAATGAACGAACTCAGCTACAGAACAGTGATAGCAGGACTATAAAGTCTGCAGTGAGATCTCATTTCTTTTCATGTTTTAACTTAAACATAACTGTTTTAATACTCATTGCCAGCAGTGCTTTGAATAAGTCACGGCTGTGGGCAAACAGACCCGGGACCGTGACGGGCTAGGCTGTTGGTTCAACACCCCAAAAGCTCCTTGGAATATGGGTCTTCAGTCTGTAACTGAGAAATTACCTTAAAAGTCATTATCTGTCCTCAGTACCCATGGCTAGCCGCAGCTGGCTGATAAAGACAGTTTTCACCCTGAATAAAGACTGCACCTCCTTTCGCTTGGGTCAAAATCGCTGAAGTGCCATACCAGGTAGTCACGTGGCTTCCTGTTCAGTACCATACCCAGCGTGGAGAAGGCTGTAGAATTAGCAGATGCTGGGATACCTCATGGCTAGTGGCGACTTTACCATACCAGAGTGTGGTAAAATTATTTGCGGGAGGCCGAGGGGAGCAAGTGAAAGATTTTCTTCGAGTGGATAATGGGTCATCTCTTCACTTCTGCAAAACTGAACGTGTGAAATTGTTACCAAGTCACTCCAGTTGAGTGAACTGGAGCTTTGGATTCTTTACTCAAATCTTGTTCCTAAGAAAAATAACTCTTTGGGGCAAATTAGTTTGTAAAATACTGCTGTGTCCTGGGCTAAGTGATCTGCTATTGATTCTGAGTCATATCCTTTCCATTGAACTTTTTAATTACTTCAGATAAAAGTTTCCTTTTCAGTGATATCTGAGGATTAGACAGTTCAAAATTCTGTGCCTCCCAGGTGCCTTTTTGGCTTCTTTCTGAGCTGGGGTGTGGAGGAAACGACAGCACGAGCTTTGAACTGCCTTCTTTGCTTCGTGTCACAGCCTTAAAATGATTGTCACGTTTGTCCTTTAATATTGTGATGTTGCTGTAGAGGCTGTTTCTGTGGTTCTGATTTTCAATTTTAACTCTGGCGTAACGGAGGCTTCCTCTTTCCCTTCCCGTCTGGAATACGGTCCCTTTGGATTTCAGACCGAGGATCCCTCCATGGTCACTGGTACCGAGCACATCTGCCCTGTGTGTGGTGTAAACGCTTTCCTAGTTTTTAACTGTGCTGTCTGTGGGTTGTGGTTGTGGCATGTCCCACAAATTGAGATCGCTAATCGTTCCCCAGCGTGAGGCAGAAGAATTGGTATTTCTAGAGACGCTTGCTCACCGAGGTAGTAGCATTCCCGCGGAGGTAGGAGCAATTCTAAATAATTTGCGGACAGTTTTGTCTTTGAGTAATCGTTAGATGATCCTGCGTCCACGGAACTTGGTGTTTGTCGTTTGCATTTACAACGCGAGTTGACACTTAAACTAGGAAAGGGTTAAAAATCCAGATTTCCTTTCACTTCTGCTTTCAACTCTGCAGAATAGGAGCCCAGGCTCCCCGGTGCTGCTCAGTGGAGTCCCTGTGTGTCGTGCCCCTGTGCAAGGGAATTTGGAGCGTTTTGGTGTCTTCCCCAGCAGTTCTCATAATTACAAGGAAAAAAAAAAACAACCCAACCCCCTCTTGACAGCAGGTTGTGCGTGTGCTATCCTTGCCTGACCTTCTTGCTGAATAAGTAAAAGCCTTTCCCCTTTCGAGGCCAGACCCCAACACCTTTGTAACCACTGGCGGCTCTTTTATCACTCACCATCAGCATGTTACTCATCAGATACCATTTGTGAGAGCTCTGGTTCGTACCGTTTGTGCCATGTTTATAAATCAGTTTTTTATATTTTTGTACTGAAAGCAGTTGGAGCACTTTAGAAAAGTTTCTGTGAAATTCCATTTCTGTTTGTACCTGGAAGGAAATCTCTCATGAAAGTAGATCCCGTTGGCGTAACTGCGTGCGTCTCGCTCAGAGCTGTGAACTCTTGATGCTCTTTAGTCTTAGGTCTGGTTTCTAGGCCCACCTTGCACTGTAAAGATTTAGTAAATAATCATGGTCCGTGGTTAAATTGACCATTTTGTTGGGGAAGTGTTTGGTTTTGGTTTTTGTTAAGGTGTAAACATTGTAAATAACTCCTTTACTGTTGATACTGCAGTAGCAACATCTTTGTAGTCTTTATTTTATTTGTAAAGTTGATGGTTAAATGTTAATATTCTGTTGAATTGTGCACTCTTGATTAATTGTAAACTTGATCTTAGCACACCAAATGATGATTTTTACAATGATCGCAATGTTTCTCCACTGAAGGATTTCAGAGCTGCAATAGGTCTGAAACCAACTTCTAGCAATAAAAAAAAAAAAAAAAAAACAACAAAAAAAACACATTTAAAACCTGACTGCCTCTATATATATGTATAATTATTTACTGTTTTCTATTTGAACTGAAGATCAAAGCAGCAGACGCTTCTCACGTGCTTCTCATTTTCTGCCTGGATAGAAAGAACCTGCCAGATGAACAAAACTCTGACGGTTTTCCAAAGGAGAGGACAGAGCACAGGAGGTGTTAAGTGGAGGGTGCTGATAGCTGCAGACCTTGCCAGTGAGGTGAGCACCCTAGGAAGAAATCAGCTGGTCTCAAAATGCCTAAACTCAGCGTACTAGTGAGAGAGAACTTAATGAAGCTGCTTACATTAACGTGTAGGTACTTCGCATGCTGCCAGCCCGAGACATGCCTGGCTCTGTCCCAGACAGTATCTGTTCCCATTTGGAACAAGTAAAACAAAAATAGAAACTTTCTCCCTAGTACTCGTGCCAGTTTGGCAGCCCTCGCTCCCAGCACCATCCCATAGCCTCTGGCTGGTGCAGCGCTGCCCGGCTCCGCAGTCAGCAAGTTGCGTTTCCTGGTGAAATCCCCGCTGGTGGCGCACTGGCAAGCCAGCCCCAAAGCCGTAACCTCCTCGAGCAGATGCAAAACTGGGGAGAAAGGAGGAGAACTGGGACTTGGCTCAAGTTCCAAGAGGTGTGACTTTTATCATCGGGATCCTGCGCTGCAGCCAGCGCGCAGGAAGACCCTCGGTGGGTTTTGGATGTGCCGGCGGTGCAGCCTGCAAATCGCTTTGCCCAGCGATAAGTGTGTCTGGCAGAGCGTCTTCGGAGGAGCCAGGTTCTCTCCGTGCAGCAGGCTGTAGAATAGAGGCTGCGATTTTCATCTCTGAAGTGCAATTGACATCTCGGTTGTGGCACAAAGTGGAACTCGGTTGGAAAACCACAAATTTTTCTACTTTTCCAACAGAGATAAATCACCAAAAAACTTCTGGGCGCACCAGTGGTTAAAATACGACTCGCTCTTTATGGGGAGTAACAGACTGGTGGGTTAGCAAGTGGAGCTGTAAAGCGCACGTGTGTGTGGAAGCTTTTCCTTGTGCTTCTTTCAAAAGAGTATTTCTTACACCTACTTCTGCCCAGCTTCCAGGGAGCTGAGCCGCGGTGGCCGCTGGAGGTCACTGCCTCTGTGCGACTGTCTGTCGCTAGAGCCAGGCGAGTGCCTTCCTCTCCTTTTCTCAATATTTTTCAGCAGCCAGCAGTGGAATCGAAGTGATTTCACAGGGGACAGCTGAGAGGGACAGCCTAGGACAGGAGTTGTGAGGAGCCGCTTCCAACGCCGTGGCTTTCAGTTTTATTTTCCCCTGGCGCTGTGCTCTCCCGCAGCCACAGGCGTGTGTCAGACCAGGAGGAATTGTTTCTAGAAAGCCAGAAGAGCCCAGACCGGGGAGATCCAGGGTTAACGTGGCCAAAAGGGATCCCTGCAGCCCAGCTTCCCCCTGGGAACTGCCCGGCTGCAGCAGCCCAGAGCTCAGCAGGGGCAAGTTGAAATCTTGGGCAGGATTTGCATCTGTTAGAAGTTGGGTGCTGCTGCAGCCACCGGTGTTCAAAGGAGTGTGGGTGTTTCTGCCTTACGCTTCAGTTCTTGCCGCCACAGCAGGGCAGACATTCTTTTGGTGGCTGCTTGGAACACCCTGACTGACAGTATCGCTGATAACGCTGTCGCTCGCCTGTGAGACACGTTCCCCGTTTTTCACAAGAAGGGTGTGATTTCAGGAGAGGGTGTGAGTTCGGGACGGATGGCGGTGCCTTCAGAGCTGTTAACTTGCTCATACCAGTCTTCCAGCAGCTCCGCCCTGCCTTGTCTCTCGTTAAAATCTGTAGCTAATTAACCCGAAACCCAAACCACATTCTTTCTATTTGGATGAATCATTCTGAGGCTATAGGCAATGACCAGCTTTATGCTAAACCTTCCTCTTTCATGTGGGAGAGACGGGGCTGATGGTTCCCATACGTTCATCGGCAAGCCAGATGCTTGAGGACAAACATGCACAAAGGATATTGGCTCCCTGGTGTGCTCCGACAGTGGGAATGTGCTGGTTTCTGCCTTTCCCTTTCCTCACCCCTGTGACTCAAATCCGGTTTAATTTCTCATCCCGGCGATGGGGGCCAGCCCAAGGCTCAGCAGACAAGGGCTCTGGGGCTTGTCCTTGTGTGGTGCCTACATTGTTTGCTGCTTCTGGGCCCGTGGGATCTGGCAGAGGATAAAAGCCAAAACCCTCTTGGAGCGGGCAGCGTTGGGAGTGTGCGATGCGTGTTCCCTGGCTCTGGGACAGCGTCGCGTGCGGAGGGGGCTCAAACAGGGCAGGGATTGCTTTGTTACGGGGCTCCGGGCACACGGGAGCATGGAAAACCCTCGCTGAGCAGCACGACGTAGATGTCAGAGCAGCAGTTGGTGGCTTTTCGCTGCGTGGGGCAGAGCGTGTTGCTAGACCTGCAGCCATCCCAGAGGTGGCAGATACACAGATGTTGTGTGATACCTTATCATGTGATATGCAGACCTTCCAGGGGATTTCAGACAGGTTTAATGTCCTTTTTGCCTTTCTAAAACATGTGAAGCCACGGACAAAATCACAGGGTGTTGTTTTTCCCCGGCTGCCATGAATTGTCACTGTAGCAGCAGCAGCGTGTGCTCCAGTTCTTTGCCAGGTGCGTGGCTGCTTTGCTGCAGAACACTGCAATGATCCCTATCCCACCTTAGCCAGAAAAAGGGAATTTCCCAGTTACTGCCGTGCTTGGGTTTTTCACAATGAACGGCACTGGCCATCCACAGTGGAGAAGGATGAAAGGCTGTGTGCTGCCCCAGCACTCCAGCAGCAGCGTCTGCTGAGCAGAACGCACCTACGAACGTAAGAAGCGGCATAGTTCGCTTAAAATCAACGCTGGCTGTGGCCACGAGGGAGGTGGGTCGGTCTGATGCTGTATTTCTCTGGCTGTGGTGACTTGCAGGCTCTGTGTGAGAAGAGGAACGTCCCATGGGACAGCAATGTCCCACTTGGAGTGTTTTGGCTTTCAGCCTAGCGATGCCTGTATGTGTTGCCTCTTCCAGATGTGATTGTGGGATGGGGTCTAGCTCCCGCAGCCACACAGTGGGGTTCTGGGCTAGGAGAGGCCTAGCTTTGAGCTATGTGGAGGTTCTAAATACTAATTCGAGAGGATTTCTGTCCCAGTAAGCAAATCAACCACTAACTCACCTGCAGCCCAGTTGGCCTAAATCTCCTGGCCCCAGCACTGAGGCAGCGATTGGATCGATGCATGGAAATGTCAAACTGGGAGAACAGGTCTGTTGGGACGACATCAAGCATGCAAGAGAAGAAGGTGTCTAGTTTTCCCCAAGGGGTGCTCCCTGCTGTGCCGGGAGCTGGTTCCTGCCAGGAGGAGGTGGAGCTGGAGGGACAGCACGGGGGGGGGGGGGCTTTCTGCCAGATGAAGGAGCACGAAGCAATGAAATGCAGCCCTGGCTTTGTTGCCAGCCGTGGGGAGCCACTGCGGAGCAGCGAAGCTCGGGTGTGCTTGAAGTGCCAGTTTTCCCTGGGAGGTAGTTAGTTATAAGGATAGTTTGAAATGAGGGAACAATTCACAGACACTTGCAAAGGCTTCAGCAGCGGGGGCCACTGGCTCCCCTGGCTGAAAATGCCGCGAGCGTGGCTCAGATATCACCCCAGCGCCGGGAGCAGGAGGCAGACAGAGCCCCGCGTTGCTAGAAGCAACTTTGTCCCTGGTGCAAAAGGCGGACGTGGCTGGGAGCCAACCTCTATTGCTTGGCAGCGTAAATAAAACAGCTGCTGCTCAAATGGCCGTGAACGAAACCTCCGCTCCTCCGACCCGCTGAGCAAAGCCGGACTTTGTCCAACCCTCAGGAATAGCTGCAGATGGAACAAAGGTGAAGCAGCTCCCTGCTCGCTAACAGGGATGGAGATGCTTCTCGCTGGCTCCTAGTCCCCGGGCTGCAAGCTTGCCTGTCTGCCTGTGCTCCCGCTGCTGCTGCCCGGGGCGCTCCGGACCCGGCCTGCGGGGCCCCGGGGCGCTCCAGACCCGGCCTGCGGGGCAGGCTGTGGGTTCGTCTCCCTGCAGCCTGGTGCACAAGCCTCCCCTTGGGCTCGGCAAGCGCTGGAGCTGTGGCACAGCAAGGGTAAATGGAAAAAAAAAGGCCCAGCCTGGGGCCTGAAAATGGCACCAGAAAACAGGGTGGAAATGAAGTCAAATGAAGTCGGTTTATCTGCTTCAGCTACCACCAGCAGGGCAGCTTGCTTCCTTCCAGTCTTGCCAGTTCTTGCCTACACTAGCAGCTAGGAAGGGTTGTGACATTGATTTATTTAACTCTGAAATTGAATAATGGATCACACCCAAACCATGCTTCTGTGGTGAGACAGTTGGTTGCACCTTCAGTGCCTGTTTCCTCTGACCATGCCGATCCCTGTCTCCTACCTCCCACCCTGAACTGAGCTTTTTTCTTCCCAACCGCTGCCCCCACCAGCGCCCGGAGCACAGAGCCCTTGGGGAGGGAGGTGGCAGTGCTTTCCTCCATTATTGCTGGCAGGGAGGAAAGCCAGCGTTGCAGAGGATGACCCCAGGTAAGGGCAGAGACTAGCTTAATCGTTGGAGTTTTAAACAGATTTGTGTGTCCTTCAAAGCTGGAAGACAGAACGAGACCTGAGCTTTCCTAAGCCCCACGTTACAAAGATGTAGGAAGATCTGAGCCCCTGACGGCTGACAAAGAGCTGGACTCAAGCAGGGAATGCTCTTCGCTATTTTGCTAAACATTATCACAAGTAGGGGCTGGGAAAACTTGCAGCTTAAGCATACAGAGCAGGCACAGGACACTATGGATTTTATTCAGATTTATTGAAGCAGCTCCAGGCTGAGTAATAAACACACACAACTGCTGTATATATATAAAAAAAATAATATAAATGTACAGAACCAGCCCGTGGGCAAAGTACTGTCACGTGTTAAGACATTTCGGGCAACTGCCTATGGTGCTGCCTGCATGCCGAGTCACGGCAGCGCCGGCCAGAGTGGGCTGCCAGTTACTTAGGAGCTTCCTTTGTCCCTTCTAGTAAATCTAGCATAAAATATTCAAGGAAAGAAGTAAAAAACATTCCTCTGGTTCCTGCTCTGAGGTCACACGAGTTAGGAGAAACCTTGGAAACTTTTTGCCGTCTCAAGGGTCAGCACGAGCTGCCAGCCCAAGGAGGTCCCTCCGCGCTTGTCCCCTCCCTGCTCTGAACAAAGGGGATTTTTACAGCAGCGGTTCAAAGCCGAAGCTCAGAGCCCGGCTGCTGCTAACGAGACCCACGCAAGGGCTGGCATCCAGTGCACAGCCCGCGCTCGGCAGGAGGCGCTCCTACCGCCCGTGCCTCCCGTCTGGATCCTTGGTGAAGGGAGACACTGGCAAAACCGGGTGTGAGGCCTGTAGTGCAGAAGGGAATAGGGGGAGCCCAGCGTGCAGCCGACCCAGGAACGCTGCCAGTGTGGCGTGACTGCTGCGTGTTGCCCTCTACATCCAGGAACCTGCTATAGGAATCGCGGGATATTTTATTACTCTAAATGAGTTCACGTGGGTAGTACATCTCTCGCAAGGGGAAAAGAAAAAAAAAAAAAAAACCTGCAGGGATCTGTGCCTCCCTGGCATCTTTTCTGCCAAGAGCCTTTGGAAAGGTTTCATTCCAGTTGCAAAGTTTTAAAAAGTTAATCGCTGTGTAGCAGGAAAGAAACGGCATGAAAGGGACACCAGAGAATAATTAGAAGCGGAGAAGCCCTGTGTTTATATGTAGACAGAGCTTGTCTTACAAATGCAATTACCAACCATTCTGGGACTAAATCCCAGCTATAATCTTGTTCTGGCACCAGCTCACAGCCCTCACGTCCCACAAGACATTTGGGTGCCACTAACAGATTAACCGTGGCACCAGGAGGAGGAGGCTGTGCTAAAAGCAGCAGCCAGTCCCCCATGGCACCGCGCGGTCTGTCCCAGCTCCTGCAGACGGCCTGCCTGTTAACGTAACGAGCGGCTCGGCGAGCTTGCTGTACCAGGGACGACATCCAATCCTCCTCGCAGAAAGCATTCCCCAAAATCTTTGACTAGGCCCAGACTCACTGGAAGCGCCAGGATGCCAGGTTAAGAGTCCTGTTATTTATACTAATCTTCTCCCCGCAGCATTTCAGCACCTCAAGAGCCGTTCTCTCTCCTGCAGCGTTTTAGATCCCAAACTACCAGCCTGGAAGCACGTTTTTGGAGCTGATGCTCGCACAAGGCTGTTCTCTGGGACAACTCCAGTCTGGCTCCACGTGCATCTGCCCCTCAGGGTTTAACCTTTGTGCAGCGCAAAGTCATATAGAGGAACTCTGGGTTGATCCGCAACTATTTTACCTTCCAGGTTCTTCGCCGCACCGTGACTCAGGCAGACAGGTACTTCCAGGTGCTGACGAAGGCGGTGGGGATGAGGGAGTAAGGCACTGTCGTGACGCTGCTCCAAGTGTCGGATGATGGGTCGTAACAGTCCAGCGTTTTGCAGCGCTGAGCCCCGCAGTAGCCCCCCACCACGTACAGTCTGTTACCCGACGTAACAGCGCGGCAGCTGATGCGCTTAGCGGTGACATCCCCAAATTTGGACCACTGGTAGGTGTCACTGTGGAAGCGGTAAGCGGAGCTGGCGGAGAACTCCGTGTCCCCTCCGATGACAATGATGTGGCTGCCCACCACGGCGGCGGCCGTGTACCGCCAGGGCTGGGGGCAGCTGGTGGGCACCGTCCAGCGGTTCTGGCAGGGGTCGAAGCACTGCACCTTGGGCAGCTTCTCCTGGTTGGCGCTGGTGCCACCGAAAACAAACAGCTTCATCTTGGCTCCCACCACGGCGGCGTTGCTTACGCCTTCTCGGAGAGGAGCCACCAAGGACCATTTGTCCAGCTGCGGGTCGTAGTGTTCCACTTGCTTGAGAGAGACGGAGGGAGAGGCCGGGAAGGCACCGCTCACGGCTGTGTGACCCCCCACCACGTACAGACAGTGGTCCAGCTCAGCGGAGCCGTGGCCGAACCGCGCCACCAGCATGGGAGCAGCTTTGGCCCACTCGTCGTGGAGGGTGTCGTAAACCCAGACGTCTTTGGAAGCGCCGTTCTCGGAGCCTTTGCCGCCGGTGATGTACACTTTGCACCCGATGGCGCAGGCACTGCACTCCTTACGAGGGCTTGGGATGTCGGCACGAGGAATGATCTCGCTGGTTTTATGATCCAGCATATAAATCTTGTCGCACATGAAGGTCTGGCCGCCGAGCAGCAGCAGGGCCTGGCTGACCTTGCGGGGTCGGGCACAGCACCCTGTCACAAGGCCGTCGTTTTGCAGGATCTTCATTTTGCACCGTACGGCGTCGGCCACGATCTCCTCCCCCAGCTTGTGGCTGGTCACCAGCTTCTCGCAGGCCACTTGCTTCCGCAGGTAGGACTCGGGCAGAAGGGCCAGGCGGACGGAGCGCAGCAGCTCTGGCAGAACTTCATGGCGTCGGGGCAAATCGTAACGGATCCAACCTATAACAGCTTCGTAGACCAACGTCTCATCCTCTACCTCGAGCTCTTCGCTTGCCACCAGCTCCAGCAGCTTGTCTTTGGGCAGTCGGAGGAAGTCTTCGGTCTTGCAGAGCGAGGTGAAGTTGGCCAACGCCATCCTCCAGGACAGCTCCAGCAGACGCTCGCAGCAGTGGGCATCGGACAGCAGCAGCATGTTCAGGCAATTCCCAGGGTAAAGATTCTTCTCCAGAAAGTCGGCCGAAGCATCCCGAATGTCCTGGAACTGCAACATGTCCCCTGCCTCCAGCAAGGACTCCGCGTTCTCCTCGTTAATCAGCACCCGGGCCGAGTAGGCGTAGTCCAGCAGCAGCTCCAGCACCTCGGGGTGCAGGGAGTCGTGGAAGTTGACCTCAGCATCTCTGCTCTCTTTCAGGCCCCCGCTGAACATAGCGTCGAAGTAGCGGCTGCAGGAGGCCAGGACGGCCCGGTGGCAGTGGAAGGCCCGGTTCCCCGCTCGCAGCACCACGTCGGTGAAGAGGTGCCGTTTGCGGAGCAGGTTGAGGTGGGTGAGGAGGCTGTCGGCGTGGCCCGGTTTGTGGAAAAGGTGGATGTTCATGGAGCCGGAGCTCGAGCGGGATTTCCGATTCTCGTGGCTGCTGACCGACATGGTGGTGAGGCCGCTCTGCGGGGCAAAAACCGGGCCGTCAGCAGGGAAAGCCCGGCAGCGCGCTTACCGGCACCCGGGACCGGCGGGCGTGCAGCTGGGGTGCGCACCGGAGGGCTGCGGTGGAAGCGCGGTGCCGGGCCGGTACGGAGAGCTCGGGGGAGGGAGGGGGGCGTCCCGCAGCGGCGGGGCTCGCCCAGCGCAGACCGAAGCGAGGACACCGGGCGGTCCCGGATCAAACGCCGGTGCAAGACACGGCTCCGCCGGGCCCCGCGTAATCCCGGAGAGGGGAAGGAGGGAGGGAAGGGGCGACGTGCGCTCCCGGTGCCGCCCGCGCCCACCCCGCACCGCCGCGGCCCCGCACCCCGCTCCGCGCTCACCCGCCGCTCTGCGCCGCGCCGCGCCCCGCCGCCGCGTGGCCGCTCCGCCGCCGGCCCCGCCCCGCCCAGCGCTCCGGCACAGCCAATCAGCGCCCGCAGCGCCCTTCGCTCGTTCTTTTGTGAATGGGAGCCGGCGCGCCGCGTGCGCATGCGCGTCGTCCGTCCGTCTCCACATTGCCCCCCCCCCCCCCTTAACCCCTTCCTGCCCGGCGGCGGCGTGTCCGTGGGTCGTTCCCGGTCCTACGCCTCGCCCCGCTGCTCCCCCCCTCGGTCTGGAGCAGCTCTCGCGGGGGAGGAGCACCGCTCCCCCCCGCAGTGAGGCTCAGGCAGCCGAAAAGGGGCCGGTGCAGCCGGCCGGGCGCTCGTAAAGCTCGTGGAGCTTCGCTGATGGCGTCACCGTGCCAAAAAGGGGCCATAAAAGCAGGAGCCGGGGTGCCGAGCTGGAATCAGCAGCTCCGCTGCTCACGGCCTTTAGATCCCGGCTTGCTGACAAAGGGAGGTCACGGCCCGAGCAAACCGGCCCCGCTCAGCAAATGTTGGCCGGGACGGGGAGAAGCTGGAGCCGAGCGGGGCTGAGGGCGGCAGCAGGGCAGGGGAAAACCGGCAAAAACGGCAAAACCCCTCAGGTTTTGGGAGGGTCGGGCCTGCCCGCAAAGGTCTTGTGCTAAAAACCAGCGGGCAGTCGGCAGCGGCCACCAAAGGTGCTTTGTTACACGTCAGTGGGGACCAAAAGAGCTCTACAGAAAAACAGGAATTTCAGAAACCCTGAATTAGCAGATTTTGCTTTATCTTTGCGTGTTTTGGTACGTCCCGCGCTTCACCGGCGGCGATTTAAAATCGCTCGATGAAGAAGCGGACAAAGCAAACGCACTCAGGCCAGCTCAGGGTGTCCTTTCTCTACGTCGAAAGGGCTGGTTTGCTCATTGGGCATCGGAGGTGGGGGAGTTTGGGGGGTTTTACATCCCTGTAGCTGCTCCTTGTCCCGTGGGAAGCGGGAGAGCGTGTTCTGAAGGAATGGTTTAACGAGGTTAATACAAAACGATAGAAACTGGTTCCTTATTAAATTGCAGCAGGAGCCACCGCAGCTTGTGACAGGACGGGGCTGTCCCCGAGCGGCGGGACCTGGGGGCTGCACCGGCTCGGGCACAAGCAGAGAAAAAAAAAAATGAGATAAAGCCTTGAGTTGTACCAAAACCTATAAATCTGACACCAGGTTCTGAGCACAGTCAGGAAGCGTCTTCTGGGTGAAGTTCCAGAGAAACAGCAAGGACGGGGCGAAGGATAAAGAGCATCGAGACCTCGCTCTGCTCTTTGAACACGGGCAGGAGGTCGTGCCCGTGTCCGTGCCAAAAACGACAAAGAACAAGAGGTCAAACCTCCTGGAACTGCGGGGAGCGGGAGCACCGCGCCGACTAAGCAGAATTGTTGTCAAAAGCTGCATTTCCACAGCAGTTAGTCAGGTGCTCTGAATTATTTCGGGAGAAGGAAGGCTGGGACCAGATGGGGAGCTGCAGCTCGGGCAGCACAAAGAGTTTTCTGTCGCCTCGGTGCTGTTGGGAACTTGCTAGAACCCAATCAAGGACATTTGCCCAGTTATCAGAAGGAATCATCACTCAAGGCCACCTTTGAAGCATTCGTCTCGTTTATTATCGGCCCCGCCTAGAAATCGAACTGTAAAACTCATCTTGGCATTGGTCCTTTGAAAGGTGATTAATAAATTTCCTGCTTTTTTTTTTTTTTCCCCTTTAAAAGAAAAAAAAAGAGTCCGTTGGCTGCTGCCAGAGCCTGGTGGAAGAGCTCCTCCACCCGGTGGCATTCCGTAAAGGCACAGCTGGGGGCTCAGCGCTGCTTCTGGTTTAACTGGGAAGCCTCAACTTCCAGTATTTCCCCTTCAGTGAGCAACACGGATGAGAAGGAAGCTCAAGGCACTGCTGGCACTGCTCCTTCTGTCCCCTCTCGCCTCCGAAGGACCGCGGCCGTCACCACCGCTGGCTCCTGGGGGGGAGCAGCCGCGCTGGGCTCCAACAGCGAAAGAGCCGAGGGAGAAACTTCCACGATCCGGGTCAGCCCCTGGTTCGCACGAGGCCCCAAGGGCTGAGCTCCGGCTCGCAGGATCCGGCCCGGAGCAGCTTTGTGTGACGGAACCGCGGCCGTTTCTCCGCCCAGCGCTGACTTTGTGCTCTCTGAAGGGACAGTGAGGACCCGAGGGTTGCCTTTGTCCTCTGGGGCAGAGGGAGGAAGGATGGAAGTGACCTTCCTCCCCCTCTATTTTACCAATCCTAGGAGATTTCTTCATTTTCAGAGGATTTGCCTGAAAGATTTCTCTGATGAAGGGTAATAAAAAATTGTTAACCGTGAACAATCCTCTCTGTAACAGACATCTTGACCCCAGTCCCAATTACGGGACGTGTGAAATTACAACCATCGACACCCAAGACAGTTAAAACACACCTTGCCTCACCAAAGTGTTCTGACTGTAAAAACTGGACCCCTGAAGCTTAATTATGGCTTATACAGCTTCAGAATTTCCTCCTCTAGATGCCTGGTAGATACCAATCAGGGAAGATATGGTCCCCAGGAGACCTACTAACCATGGAGGAAAGCATCCAGCCCAAAGAAACCCCGGAGGCAGCCAGTGGATTGCGTTGGAGAGATCTGCCACGTCTGTCAGGATGCTCAAAACTTCAGCCTTCACTTGAGCTTTCGTTTTCTTTCGACTCAGAGGCGAAGATGTGCTGTTGGAAGCAAAAGTAACGTTAGTGATAGCCCGTAATGTAACAACAATGAGCGACAGCTCACAAACGAGAACAGATATATCTGGATTAAGCCAGCTGAAATCATACCCCTTGTGCTGCCTCAACTTTTGCCTCAACTGGAACAGGATTCTCAGGGATCTGAAAACCAGACAGCAGAGTTATTTCTCCACTAGCATCAAAGGGGAGGGTCTTTTTCACTAGTGTTAACTGCATCGGTGAGGAAGAGCCCCCTCCTGCAGCCGAGAGGGTCCTTCACTCAGCCTGATTAGAGGGAACACGGTTCAGCCCCTGCCCGGCTCCTTCCCACCGCAGAGGGCGGCAGCCCAGCCAGCCTTACCGCAGGATGCCCAGGAGCAGGGCCAAGGCCCAGAGCGCCGTGCTCAGCGTCCACCACTTCTGAGAGCCGACGCGGACGATGCCGGCGTCAGCCGCCCACGCGACGTGCTCGCAGGGGTAGTAGAGCTGGTTGGCCAAGTTGCAGAGCACCGACAGCCCCCGCACCAGGCCGTCCTCGTCCTGCGGGGAGCACGGGGGACACGCCTTGGCACCCGCGGCCTGGCCGGGGAGGCCGTCAGTGCACCCCGTGCCCCGCGCTCGCTCACCTTGGGGCCCAGCCCGTAGCTGCAGCTGTAGCTGAGCGCGGCCAAGTCGTCGAAGAGGCGCAGGATCGTGCGGCAGGCGCTCAGCTGGGCCGACACGGCCAGGAGGCTCCCGGGCAGGCCGGAGGGGGGGGCCTGCGGCCCGGCCAGCGCCCCGCCCGCCAGCTGACAGCCATAGCAGAGCGCACGGACCTGCGGAGGCGCAGCCCGGTGAGAGCCCGGCCGTACCGGCAGGACAGGGCCCCGCCGGGCCGCTCCCGCCACTCACCACCCGGTCGCGGCCGCGGTAGGTCTCTAACGCGGCGACCAGGCCGCTGAACGCGCCCGCCGCCATAGCAACGCTTCCGGGAATGTGACGTCACGGCGCGGGGTTCGCCGGGAAGGTGGCGGAGCCGTCACCATGGCGACGCGGCCTAGCGGGTGCCGAAGCCTGACCGCGGCCTTGTGTCTCCTCGATGGAGGTGCCGCTGATCCCAGCGCCCCTCACGGGGATTCCCTTCCTGAAGGCGTCCCACGTTCGGTTGGGGGCTGAGCGCTGGGCGCCGGGAAGCGCCTGGCAGCCATTTTCTCACACCCAGTTCCCCCCTTTCTCGGGGGTTTACAGGCCGGCGCCAGCCCCGCCACCCCGCAGCGGGGGGGTGCTGGGCCCGGCTCGGCATGACGGCGGGGAAACCTGCTCGGAAACTCGCCTGGCGTTCCCAGAGAGGCCCCTGCAGCCGGTGACCCCGTTTGTTCGCCCAGAGTCGCATGTCCGCATGCACACAGACCCCCGCATCCACGTCCTCTCCTCAGCGACGAGGGAGAGCTTCCCCTGTCCCCACACCCCTCTTCAGAGACCCCCCCTGCCCACGGACAAGAAATGGAAGGATGATATTCCCTGTGGAGACAGAGAGAAAATAAGGCTCCCTCCATCCCTCTACGCCTTCTCGTACCCAGCACGTGAGATCCAGCCCGCTGCCAGGCCATGGCAGTCGCGCAGGGGTGAGCTGTTTTACAGACTGCGCTGTCCCCACCAGACCTTCCCTGCAGGCCTTGGTGCCACACGGGCTTCGTGGGCACCGGTGGGTTTGGTGGCTTCGCTCTGAGTCACACTGCGAGCACTGGAAGCTGTTAGAGCTATTTGGATCTTTTGCTTTCCCTTTTTATAGCTGAGTAAATCAACCTGGTGCTCATAAAGCAGGTTAATAGCACTAACTAGAGCCACTCGCCAGCCAGGCTTTTGCGTAGAAACACTTGCTGTGTCCTCGGTGGCTGCGGATTTCACACCAGAGCTGCGTCGCTTCTGATGCACCGCATCCACGTTCTGCGGTGCTGCGGCTCACCTCGCTGCAATCCTCTGTCAATTGCTTTGCCGCTTCGTACGAAGCGGATTCAGGAGGATGAAAATGCTAAAAGAGCAGCTGCCTCGAGATTGCAGCTCCAATATCGTTAATGTTTCCTTCCAGGGGCAAACAGAGCGTTTTTAGAAATAACACCGTTCGTTTTCCCTTCTGGCTCTTTGGCAGGATGGAGCCCCGCTGTGGAAGGGGATGGACAGCCCTGTTACCACACTTCTTACCAAGCACAGTTTAAGGGTGAATGGAGTCTGCCTGCAAAGCCAAGCGAAAAGGTAACAGCAGGATTTGGGGAGGACCAAGACTCGGTTAAAGGGCAGCACGTTCCCCTGTTGAATTCTGTCCTGAAAGGGGTGGGATCTGTGCGAGTGCAAACCGGATGGATGGGAAGACCGAGAGGGGAAACAAAGGGGTTGTGCTTTAAGTGGCTGTTCCATAGCTCTCTTGGCTTCCCTTCAGCACACGTCTTCTATTAAATTTGGGGATCCCAGAAGCGGTGGATCTGTGAGCGAGCAGAAACACACCTACAGAGCCCCAGACAAGAGGACACACAGGTATCAGCAGGAGAACCCAACAGGCATCCCCAGGAACTGCTCTTTCTGATGAACATTGCTAGTTAAGCAGCTTGTATCTGATATCTTGCAGAGTCTATGACAAGGCATGTGCTGCCTCCCAGATCCGCCGCACGAACCTGCAGCTGGGGGATGGTCTCACCAGATTCTCCACCTCGACGTCAGAGCTCTTCCCAGTCCACAGTCTAGGTAGGGTAGGTCTGTGACACAGAGGCAACGTGTACAGACCACTGCTGGGGTTTATAACGAGCTGAGCAGTAGTTTTAGCACTTGGTTTCAGTGATGTAATGATAAATGAAGATATACTACATTCCTATAATGTGGATATAATTTTATATTTTTAATGTTTTCTAGTTTTTGCTTACTCAGCACCAGTGGCATCACTGTGAGGCTCTGTTTCATCCTCACCCCACTTCCCTGGCAGGTTAAATAGCTGTGTTCATTCCTGTGCTCTGTTGCACGGGGAGAAGCTGCCGTAGCTGTGAATCGTTCAGAGACCAGGCTGCCCTGACGTCCTTCACTCTTGCTTTTGCCAGAGCCTGTGACTCTTATCCGTCCAGACAAATACACCTCATCCATCCCCAGAGGTGACGAAGACCCTGAGAGAAATCAAGCATTGGCAAGAACTACTACTACACAGCTCTCCTACCCCGAGGTCTGTTCCCAGCTTTGCTCTGCGGGTGTTGCTCGGGTGGAGACTCTCTTTTTTTTTCCTACTCTGGCACCTAAAGCTGATGCCGTTGGCCCTTCTGCCCACTCTGGGCTGCGCAGGGTGTAGCGTGCAGCAGGGTGTAACGTGCAGCAGGGTGTAACGCGCAGCAGGGTGTAACGCGCAGCAGGGTGCCTTTCCCCGCCGCAGCCTGTTGCTGTTAAAGCAGCTCTTGTGTTCTCCAGACTGACAGGTGGAACCTCGCACCGAAGCCCGACTTGCTCCTTCGGGAACATCGAAGCAACGTCTGCCTGGGCGACGAGTGTTCGGGCTCCTGTTTCTTCAGCACAACGCAGCAGTCGGACTACCAGCCGCCCTGCCGGAGCCAGAGGGTGATGGCAGACGGCAAGAGCCACCGTCAGAGCCACATCCTCTTCAACTACCACGGTAAGGTCACGTTGCTCAGGCTGTCGTGGTGCTGGGGGAAGCCTGCTGGGGTTCTCCCGGCTCAGCGCAAGGGGCAGCGAGGCCCGGTGCTCTGGGAAGGGAGGCAGCCCAGGCTTCTCAGGTTGGAGGTGGCAGGAAGGCACCGGTGCAGCAGCCTGTCTTGAGTAAAATGAGACTGTTGCCCCAAAACCGGGCAGGACAGCCTTGTGCAGCCTCCTGCCTGCTGCTGGTGGTTCTCACAGCGGCTCCTGATCTCAGGCACTTTCACTGCCCCAAGTGACATCTCGCTTACCAGCCCCTTTGGGGCCTGTGCCAGCCGCAGGCGTTCACTCCCATCGTACAGCAACGTTCAGCGTGACGTGAATGATGGCTGGGACATGACCCAGGGGCTTGATCTTTCTCCTTTGCTACATGTGTTTTTAGGAGTTGTTTTGCATTTGTATTTGGGAGGAAGGAGAGGATTTTGATCAAAAGCTGTGCTGATGCGACCTCAGGAAGGGATGTGATTAGAGCTGGTCATGGAAGGCATTAAGAAAATCCTCCTCTGACGTTGCCTCCTGTTTCTGATGGCCAGTGCTCTGCAGCTGAGGGAGAGGTCCCTTCATGCCATGCCTCTGGTTTTGAGCCATTTGTTTTGCTAAATGTGGAACAGATCACAGTTGAATGGATTTTTTTTTCCCTTGGCCCCAGGCTTCTGGAGCAGCTCCATAACTAGCATATGGAGTGATATTCCTGTAACCACCATGTGAATTTCTTCATTTACCTCCTCACCCTGAGAATTGTTTCTGTCTGGGCAAAGGTTTTCAGCAAAGTGCCGACAGCAAAGCCTGTCTTTTCCTCTCGTTAATGGAAGCGCACGCGGAACTGTGACTGCAAGTCAAGCTGCGACGCTTTTCTGATGTCGCCTCCTAATTTACTGCCTTGAATTCACTTTTTATTTCAATTCCATCTGGCAGCCGGTGAAAGTTCTGTCACAACCACGCAGGCCATGCTGATCCCACACAGACAGCAGAAACAATGACTTTCCGAAGATGTGCTACAGCAGGTAGAGCCTTAAGAAGCTTGGATTTACCACAGGGCAGCTTGGGGAAGCGGGATGATACCCAGGGAAGCTGTAGCCTCCCCGTTAACATCACCAGGTTTGGTGCGTGCTCTTGAGCGACGTGAGATGGGGCAGCCGTGCTTCAAGTCCCGTCTGCCTCCAGTCTCGAGGAAATGCTCTGTGGGGAGCAGAGTTGTAGCCGAGAAAAATCTTCGAAGAGGGGAGGAAGGACCAGCAACCGAATCCTGAAGCCAAGGAACGTTGGAGGGAGGGGGGAAGGTGATTTTGTCCCTCACAGAGGATCAGAGGTGGAGAACTGGCATGGCTAGAGGGGTCCAACCAGGGCAAACGTCTCCTTGCACCACCAGCAGAGAAGACTGTGCATCTGCCAGAGAGAGAGGACGCAGGCGGGCACAGACCGCAGCGGCTCAGCGGGGGTGACCCTTCAGGTAGCAACACGGGGCTCAGATGTAGGCGCTGCGTCTTCCCCAGCCCCGTCCCCGTGTGCCGAAAGCTTTTCTCTCTCCTCAGATCAAATGCTCCCACCTGGGGCTACCCTGGAGGGCGCAGGACCTCTTCAGGGCTGAGCAGAAAGATGAGTTCATGCCCAAGTCCGGAGGCCCAGCAGAAATCCAAAAGGCAAACTCCCAAGTGAGCTGCGTCCCCCTGGGGACCCTGAAAGGATACTGTCCCCGGAGGAAGGTGCTCTTCACACCATGATGTTCTCCCTTCTTCAGTGACTGCCCAGAACTTGCTGCACTGTGGACTGCCTACACATGGTGTAACCTCTTAGCCATCCTGGTGCCCTGCTCTTGGCCCATCTGTGCGTTACTACAGGGAACATTTGTTTCTCAAATTGCGCGAGGACACGAGAAGGTGGTGTGACAGCAAGAATAAACACTGGGAGATTAGCCCAAAGACGTGGGTGAGACATCTCTCTGGATTGCAAGACCCACCGAGCGCCTCTGGGCAGGCGCTGGGGCAGGAGGAAGCAGGTGGGGTAGGGGGAAGCTCAGAGAAAGGGCAGGAGATCAGAAGCAAAGTGGGAGGCACTGTCAGGGCTGTGTGTGGGCTGGAATATTCCCTTATTATCTGTTTGGATTTTGGTGTCAAGGCCTGAAACCAAAGGTCAGTGAACAGTAGGGCAGAGAGGCAGCTCTCCCCAGCTTGTGATGAGTGGGCTGTTTTCCTAGAGGGGAGCCGTGTATTTTTGTCGAGTTGATAACTCACGTGGGTTTCCTGAATGCTGAGCTTGCACTAACCCTGGGATACAGGTATTTGGAAGAGGGATCAGTGGGGGCCGGTCAGCCCCCTGCCTTGGGGCGCCGAGCGAGCGGGGTCAGCTGCCGCCTTGGCACACCTGCCTCTTCACAAGCTCTTCTCCACCTTTTGATGCAGATGCCTGGGTTCGCACGCGCTGGGAACCAGCACCAAAGCATTTGGGCACCAGTTACTAAACCATTTCCAGTCGCTGCACTTTGTGCCCACCAGCCCCCGTGCTTTCCCCTTGGGATTTGACTCTGTGTCGCTCAGGAAAGGGACAATCTTTGCTCCACACGCCCTTCAAAGAAGCCGCAGACTCAGGTCTTGCAGATGCATCCAGGCACCTCACGTCAGTATCTCACGCCACTACGTTGCCAGCACCTCGATTTAAACACCTAAATTTCATCATTTGGGACTTGCATCTGCTGCCAGTCTGCCCCATTACTTTTATGTGACCCGGAGGTGGCATTGCCACCTGTGCTACCGCAGAAACAGCCGCGGTTCACTGGCGATAAGTGGTGAACATCACCCTTCTGGTGGAACCAGCTGGCTGGGGAGCTGTTGCTGGGAGGACCTGGTGGTTATTCACTTTCTTGTTCACGTGGATTTTGATGTGACTTCAAACACAGAAAGTCCAACTGGCTTTGGGGGTGAGGGTCTCTGCTTTCTAAACGGCTCTCCCACCCCTTCCAGCAATGCCCCAGGAATGCCTGAACCGGGAAGGCCGATTCTGTGATTCCCCCAGCTACGTGAAATCGGCCAGCACGCTTGGTGGTGCGTGACACCCCTCCCTGCCGACGGAGCCACCAGCACGTACCAGTTGCACGCCGACAGTGTCTGTGACTCAGAGATAAGATGAAGTCATGTTATTTCTCGATCGGTTTAAAAACACGTCACTCGTCTCCGCGGCCCCATCCTTGGCGCAGCGTTGGCCTCACGCGCATGAGGTCAACACGAAAGCCTCGCTGCAAAACAAGTTTCAGTCCAACCCTGGGGAAGATTCGGTCCGCAGGGCTGGGCCCCTTCAGGGCAGGGATAAATTAGGGGATCTCGGTGTAGCCTTTGCTTTTTCCTCCCCTCCCTGGAGGGTGCGCAACTGCCTGCCCCGCTCGCCTCAGCCCGGGCAGGGCCCAGCCTCCCGGAGCTGCCGGCTAAACCGGGCCAGCCGCGATGCAGCCCCTGGGGTGCGTGCGGAGCTTGGCGGTGGAGCTGGAGGACGGGCGAGCGTGGGGCGCATACGGCAGCGGGGAGCTGCTGCACGGGCGGGTGCAGCTGGAGCTGCGGGCCCCGCTGCGGCTGCGGGCGCTGGAGGTGTGCGCTCGCGGGCGCGCCACCACGCACTGGCTGGAGAGCCACAGCGTGGGATTCAACACCATCTACCGTGACTACACAGCCTACCAGACCTTCCTGCACCGCCGCTGCCAGCTCGTCCCCGGTAAGGCTGGGGCGTGGGGGGTGGGTCTTTGCTCCAGGGCGTTGGGTTGGGACACCCCCCCCCCCCCTTTGGGCTGCAGGCGGCCTTCTGCCCTGGTGGGCGCTCGCCAGCCCAAGCGGGGTTGTCCCTCTTGGACACCCTCTTCTCACCTTCGCCGAGGGTTTCTGTGCTGCCGGTTTCTAGGAGGCTGCCTGCAAACTCGGGGCTGTTGAGCACGAAAGAGTTGTGGCTTTTGTTCTGTTTGCACAGGGAAGTGCAAATAGAAGTGTCTGTTCGCAAGTGTGGAAAGAGCACTTAGTAGTTCAGTAAATATTTGTTCTCGGTTTCCTGATGCTGGGACCGCATGCCCAGCTGGCACGTTGCTTAGAGGTACTGCAAGAGGACAAGCCACTTGAATTCTTTGTGTGGTTGGGGTGAAATGACCCAGAGCTGAGGGATATGGGGCATCTCAGCCGTCCGTCCGCTCATTAACTCTGTCTTTTCTTATGGAAGTGCATGTGTTCTGTACTCCCCTCCAACGACAGCGTTACAGTCATGGCTCTGTGGCTTTTTTCTCCCCCTTTCCCCGCTTCTGATGGCCTTGTTATTACTGCCTGGGACACAGGGCTACGTGCCACCCAGCCTCGGAGAGGGCCGTAGGACTTCGCTTACGCTGAGGGCGTTTAACTGTGTCAGTGGCCAAGTGCCACCCAGAAAGTGGTGCCAGCCCTAGCTGGGAAACATAGAGGTTGCAGGAGGAAACGGGAGGGATGGAACTAGGATGTGAGCTGCCTTCCCGGTGCTGTTCTTGTCTCCAGACTGCACTGGGGGGCTCATTCTCCGTTTCTGGATGACTGACTGTACTTTGCCATCTGCTCCAAACACCCGCATTACTCTGGAGCTCCGGTCTTTTGGCAGTGCTGCGCCTAAGGGTGGCCCTTTTGCAGCTACAACCGTGCTGAGCGTCACGCTTACAGCTGAGGACAGGGGAGAACCCTCGAGCAGAGAAGGTCCTGAGCGCTTGGTCACTTGGACAGTGTCCACATTAGCTGTAAGGTGACAGGGTTGGGGTTTATTCCCCATTAACTCTGCAGCGAAGGTCTGTAGGGAAGCCACGAGCTGCTGCGAGCGTGTTTGGATTTTGCTGCAGGGACTGTGTATGATAGAAGCTCCTGGAGCCATCTGGAGAAGGGCGCCTGGCCAGGGGCTGGAGGAGTTGCACGAGCTGCTCGGCCTCGCCAGCACCCTGCACTCCCGTAGCTTGCAGCTGATGGTTTCTGGCCCTCGCCTCCCGCACGAGGAGAGCTGAACTGGGCTCCTTGGGGAGCAGAGAGCCTCGCCAGAACTTGTGGGCTGGGATTTTATTGTCTCTCCGTACGCGGATTCCTCTTCGGCTTTGTGAGAGGGACACGGGCGCGTGATCACAGGAGCGTTTTAAGGGAGCGAAGGCCGTGGGCTGCGGCGAAGTGCTGTTCCGCAGCCAAAATCGCTTCCTTCGGATCCCGCTGGGTCCTGTTCTGGCCCGCTGTCCCCAACGGCAGCGTGAAGACCTTCCCGATGTCAGCTGGCGAGAAGCTGCTGAAAACGTGCCATCCTCTGAAGGTCCCTGTGACTGTGACTGCTCCCTTCTTGCTGCTCCTCGGTGAGATCAACCGTGTCTGCGTGGTTGTTTAAAAAATGCAGGTTTTGTCATGGTAACAAGGCAGTGCAGAGGAGGGAAGCTAGGCAGAGATAAGAGCCCTCCCTTCTGCTCTCCCCTGAGCCCGTGAGTTTATCTGCAGTTTCCTGGCAGGGTGGTGAGTGCTGGCACCCGGGTGCTGCTCTGTGAGACAAGAAAAAGGGTGGAAGAAGGATGTTCAGACTGGTGGCAGTGCCTTTAAATGTGTATTGTGTAATCATCTTAGGGAGCAGGAAAAGAGGAGAATATGGGGGATTAATGGGCAAAGGCAAGGCAAGGGAGGCCCTGGACTCTTCTGCATGAGGTGATGTGAGAGAGCCCTAGGAAACATAAATGCTTTTTGTGCAGATCCCTCCTTTCCGAGGGTCCCTCAGCACTTCCCAGGGGTGTCAGTCCTGCCCCGGTGAGAGGCAAACATCTGGAAGCTGTTTTATGTTCATGGAAACATCCAGGAGAGTTACGGCACACGGGCTAGGAGCACGTCGGGGCTCTCGTTCCGTTGTGGGGTGGCCCTCGATCAGCACCTCAGTCCTCGTACACACGCAACGCTCGCAGGTCTGGCAGGGACGGAGCTCGTTCCTCAAGCCGGGAGCGCGCGCGCTTGTGCAAGGCTCCGCGTCGTCCCGCCTTGTCCCCATGCTGGGTCAGGGTAGAGCTGCTGATGCGCCTTTTGGCCTGCTGCGTTCCCCTCTCTCTGGCTTTCCAGGGACCCATGGGTGGCTTCAGGGTCCGTGGGGAGAAGCCCCCAGGTCCCTGAGCAGCAGGTCAGGGGAGGAGAAGCCCCTTCTGAGCCGGGCAGGGTGTCAGCTCCTGTTAGGACCGGCTTCAGCCTGGCCAGACTCTAGGTGGGGCTGAAGAGTTGGAGATCTTGCCTGCACCCAGCCTGGCCTGGCTTTTCGTTGGGTTTGGGCACCCTGGAGCAAGCCCTTGGCCGTGGTCCCACCAGGATAGACCCTCTCCCGGCGCTGGGGTCCCGAAGAGGTCAGAGAGGGGCTTCCCACCTCACGTGGAGGCAACGAGGGGTGGCTGTGGACATCTCGTGCAGCTGACACGGGAGGGAGGTTTGCGGAGCTTCTCATCCCGTGGGCGAAGGCTGAGTCACGGGCTGAGGGGTGTGTGCCGACAGGCGGGAGGAGGGAGACGCCAAGTGCGGGATGGAGCTGCCTTAGCCCGAGCCTCCAGCCCCTCTGGAGAGCCCCACCACCTCTAATGTCACCGTGCATCGCAGAGGGGGGACAGCAGGCGCCTTCCCAGAGCTGGCATCACCCGTGAACTCATGCTGTGACGTGGCCTCCCTTCCTTCTTTCCCTCTCCCTTTACAGTGTTTGCTATGATTCATGTTTGCTTGTGGCAGCAAATGGTCGTGCACATGAAATAAAACACAGTTCCCTTCCCTTGGGGAGGGAGACAAACAATTCCAGTTAGCCTTTGGAGACGGCTGGAGCTTTGCAAGGCTTCAGCCCAGCTCATTTTCAGGGGCTGAGATCAACCCCATTCAGCACAGCAGGTCCTGCCCAGCACGGTTGGGAGCAGCTTGAAAAATCCTCAAAACTTCGGTGGCCAAACGCTGAGTAACATTTTTAATGCCTGTTTTCTCTTATCCCCGTCCCGTGCCCGGGGTGGAGAGCTCTGGTGCTCTGCAAATGTGACAATCATGATTAAAGTGGAAGTTTCTAAAGCTGCGTTAACCCTTTTGGCAGGGCACAGACCCCTTTCTCCTCCCTTTTACAGCATCTCGGGGGTGCTGCTAATGGTGATGTCCACCCTGAGAATCGCCAGTTCACAGTTTTTGTGCTTTTACCTCGGCTGAGCGCCAGCAGCAGCAGATGCTGCCGACAGAGCGAGTCCCCACGCCGCGCTTGCCCATGCAGGTGTAATTTGTCGCTGGGTTTTGGAGCGGCACCACACAAACCCCAGTACGAGCTGGTAGAAAACCAGTGCTCGCCTGGTTAAAAAGCGCAGGGAAGATGTATTGCTCACTCTGCAATTGCACAAGCTGAACGGGAGCCAGTTCTTCATTTCTTAGAAATAAGTGAAGCCGTGTCCCAGACCGGTTTTCCCTTCGTCGCCAGTTGGCCCAGCCACGCTGCGCAAGGAGCCCAGATCCAGTTGCAGCCTGTTCCGAACCCCTGGGAACGGCTCTTGGGAAAGGAAGGATGTGGATCCATCCGTGTGCCGCCCTCGGCCTCCCGCCTGCGGGAACTGGAACGAAAGGGGCTGCTGCTCCGAGTGGGAAACCCCCCCGGCACAGCCGCTGGCTGTGACCCCGGGAACGCCGATTCTGGCCGGTGCCGAGTCCAGGATGTAGATGGGATGGGATGGGGTGGGGTAGGGTGGAATGGGATGTAGATAGGATGTAGATGGGATGGGGTGGGATGGCATGGGATGTAAATAGGATGGGGTGGGATGGCATGGGGTGGGATGGCACGGGATGTAAATAGGATGGGGTGGGATGGCATGGGGTGGGATGGCATGGGATGTAAATAGGATGGGGTGGGATGGCATGGGGTGGGATGGCATGGGATGTAAATAGGATGGGGTGGGATGGCATGGGGTGGGATGGAGGGGGTCTTTGATGGACACTGAGCACCACAGCATCAGACAGGCGGTTATCCACGGCAGGGCTGGCAGTGCTCAGCCCCTTCCCCCACCCTGCTCCCGGCCACATTCCCGTGGGCTGCCGCCCTCCAGCCGCCCCTCGGGATGTCTTGCTCGTGGGGCAGCCGGAGGAGCTTGGGGGGGGGGGCGGGGGGGACGGGACGACACCCCACGCCGGGACGGGACCCACAGCCGCCCCCCCCTCCTCCTCCCGGAGCCGGGAAAAGCCGGGGGGGGGGGGGGGGGCGTTGCGGGGGGAGGGCGGCCCGCACATGCTCGCTGCCTTGTTTTGCAGGGCCCGGCGGGGCCGCCCCGTCCCGTCCCGCCCCGCCGGGGCCGCCCCCGGGCGCGCCGGGTGCTTAAAACGCGCCGGGCGGCGGCGAGAGCGGGTGGTGGTGCCGCGCGGGCCGGGGCCTTTCGCCATGATCTTCGATCGCCTTAAACGCTTCTCCATCGTGCTGGAGGGAACGGAGCGGGACGGCCCGGTAGCCTTCAGCCCCGGGCAGGCGGTGTCGGGCCGTGTGGTGCTGGAGCTGGCGGCGGCGGCGCGGGTCGGAGCCCTGAGGCTGCGGGCGATGGGCGCTGCCCGCGTTCACTGGACCGAGTCCCGCAGCGCCGGCTCCAGCACCGCCTACACGCAGAGCTACAGCGACCAGGTGGAGTTTCTCAGCCACCGAGACACGCTGCTGGCACCCCCAGGTACGGCACCCCCTTCCCCCGGGCCCGCACCCCCGGGGTGCGCCCGGGGGCGCCGTGAGCGGGGGCGTGGGTGCACCGGAGACCCCCCGGGGCTGAAATAACGCGTGTAAAGGGCAGCCAGGGACACCCCAGCTGCTGGGCGCATGACACCCTAGTGGGCTGAAATGTGGGTGCCAGGGACACCCCGGCTGCTGGGCGCATGACACCCTAGTGGGCTGAAATGTGGGTGCCAGGGGCACCCGGGCTGCTGGGTGCACGATGCCCCAGCGGGCTGAAATGTGGGTGCCAGGGGCACCCTGGCTGTTGGGCGCATGACACCCTAGTGGGCTGAAATGTGGGTGCCAGGGACACCCCGGCTGCTGGGTGCACGACGCCCCAGCGGGCTGAAATGTGGGTGCCAGGGGCACCCCGGCTGCTGGGCGCACAACGCCCCAGCGGGCTGAAATGTGGGTGCCAGGGGCACCCCGGCTGCTGGGCGCACGACGCCCCAGCGAGCTGAAATGTGGGTGCCAGGGGCACCCGGGCTGCTGGGCGCACGACGCCCCAGCGGGCTGAAATGTGGGTGCCAGGGGCACCCCAGCTGCTGGGCGCACAACGCCCCAGCGGGCTGAAATGTGGGTGCCAGGGGCACCCCAGCTGCTGGGCGCACGACGCCCCAGCGGGCTGAAATGTGGGTGCGTGGAGTGCCTTAGGGTCCGGGCACTTTGGGGACTGGGTGCATAGGTCTGCTGCAGATGCCTTGAGTGCTGAGTGCACCCCAGGATCCTGGGGTGCGCAGCTGGACACTGGTGCTGTACAAGGCACCCCGGTTAGGGACTGGCACCCCTCCAAGGCTCCCCCTTTGCTGTGGGTGCTCCCTGGCAGGGAAGCAGCGTTGTAAAACTCCTGTGGAGGTTCAGGAGCTTGCTTTGAGCACGGGGGGTGGACTAGGTGATCCCCAGAGGTCCCCTCCAACCTCGGTTGCTCTGTGCAATGCAGGCAGGATGGGGGTTCAAACCCTGGGGGGGCACAGGGGGGCTTGGCTGGCCACCCTCCCCAAGCTGCTTCTGGCTTGGCCGGGCATCTCCGGGCTCTTGCTGCTGAGCCGCAGTGCAGGGTGGCTGCAGGGTGAAGCAGAGCCCACCCGGGGAAGCTGCCTGGCTCTCCGAGGAGGTGCCCCTGGGTCGTCCGTGCCCGGAGACATGTAGAAAGCAGACGGTGCCCGGCTCTCGTGTCACAGCTGTGTGACTGCTGCTGCTGCAGTTTAACCATGGCAGAAATATTCCTGTGCCGTCGTGCTGCTCTTTCGCTGTGTACTGTACGTCTCCGCCACCGATTTGCCCAGGGAGGAAGTTCTGCAGGAGGGAGATAATCGTCTTAAATCTGTTTTGCCCACAGACAATGGTGAGGTCACTGTCCTGCAGGCAGGAAGGCACGAGTTCCCCTTCACCTTCCAGCTCCCCGAGTAAGTTGACGGTTTTTTTGTTGCCTTAATGCAAAGGGGGAAGAGAAACCGCTTGGTCCATGACACAGGTCCTGGGAGGGGGGATGGGGCACCTCAAAAATGAGATTCCTTCAGCAAAGCCCTTCTGAACTTCCTTATACACAGGACCCTGGCTACCTCCTTCGAGGGAAAGCACGGCAGCGTGCGCTACTGGGTGAAAGCCAAACTGCACAGACCCTGGTCGACAGTGAAGAAAGCGAAGAAGGAGTTCACCGTGATTGAACCCATCGACATCAACACGCCTGCGCTGCTGGTGAGCTCCCCCTGCTCTGCCTCGGGGCAGTGGCATCCAAAACTTCCCTGAGGAAGCCCATGGGGAAGGTTTCTGCCTCCCCTCTGGCATTACAACTCAGGCCTGATTTCCAGAAGGAGTATTCCCCCCCCCCCCCCCCCCGTGTAACTTGTGCCCTCTGGCATTACCTGGGCTGGGCAGAGGTCATCTGTGTCTTAGTTTTTTGGAAACTTCAGTGCATTGCGACAGCATCTTGCATCAGATACCTGAGAAGTTGCTGATGCTCCCTGGCAGGTTCTCGGTGCCAGGGAGGTGCTTGCTTTGAGTTTCGTACTTTCTTACTAAATAGTTTAAATATTTCCCTTTCTCCAGGCTCCCCAGGCAGGTGCTAAGGAGAAACTTGCTCGTGCCTGGTACTGCAATCGTGGCCAGGTGTCTGTGACTGCCAAGATCGACCGAAAAGGCTATACCCCAGGTGAGACGACGTGCTGGTGCCCTTGGACCTCTGTGGGCTCTGGGGTAGACCCCGGCGGGAGGCGATTTGGGGTCATTGTCAGCAGGGCTCTCATCTTCTGGCACGAAATCAGTCGGAGAGCTTTCGTGTGCGCACCTGATGTGGGCAGACCCCTCGGGACGGGCGCCTGCTAGGTGAAACCTTGTACCGGCAGTGCCGGGTAGCATGGCCAACCCTCGGTGACCCTATGCAGGAATTTCGTGAGGCAGGACCACCGGGCTCCATCTCCCCTCCTCCAACATGGGCGTCTGTTTTGGTAGGTGAGGTCATCCCTATCTTTGCTGAGATCGACAACTGCACCAGCCGAGCGGTGGTGCCCAAGGCGGCCATCATCCAGACGCAGACCTTCATCGCGCGGGGCACCAAGAAGCAGAAGAAGTCGGTGGTGACCAGCATCGTCGGTGACTCCATTGCAGCGGGGAAGCGGGAAGTGTGGCACGGGCGGGCGCTGAAGATCCCGCCGGTGGGTCCGTCCATCCTCCAGTGCCGCATCATCCAGGTCGAATACTCCCTGAAGGTGAGGGACCTCGTGGGGAGCACCGCGGGCGGCTCAGCTCGGTGCTGAGCGTTCCCCTTCTCACGGCGCTCATTGCGCCCGCTTTGGGCTGGCGCAGAGATTTTGGGGCTGGTGATTTGGGTCAGGTTTGGGTTCCCCCTGTGCGGCTGTGGTTGCTCTCCCCGCTGCCCCGTTGCCACTCGTGCAGGAGCATTTGCATCTCCCTTTGCATCCTGCTGCAAGAATTCCCTCCTGGCCAGCTCGAGCCGGTGCTCTGGGGAGATGTCTGCCCCTCCAGACTGGGAACACACCAACAGCTCAGCTTCCCTGCTGTCTCCTCTCTCTGAAGGTTTGCGTGGATATTCCTGGAACGTCCAAGCTGCTCCTCGAACTGCCGCTCGTCATCGGAACCATCCCGCTGCATCCGTTCGGGAGCCGCACGTCCAGCGTCAGCAGCCAGTACAGCGTCAACCTGGACTGGCTGAGCTCCATCCCGGAGCAGCCGGAGGGTGAGCATCTCCCTCTCCTCAGGATCTGGGTATTGCAAAACCCCCTGGTCAACCTGCTCTGGATAGCGAGGGTCAGAGCAAGGTCCCAACCTTATCTCTTGCTCCAGGACTTTTTTTTGTACTTAATTTTTTGCTTGTGGTGCTGCATCTCCTGGATTTCTTCCCCAGGGAGCTGGGAGGGTTTGGGAAACAATGGATTTGAAGCCCTTTTACCTGCGTGTCTCCCATTAATGGAGAGTGTTTCCTGTTCCCTGATGGTTCTCTTCTCTCTTCAGCTCCCCCTGAATATTCAGCGGTCGTGTCCAGCCCGGAGGCCGAGCAAAGCCTGGCTCCGCCGTGCCGCAGCGAACTGGGCGGCATCCTGGAAGGTCCCTTCTTCGCCTACATCCAGGAGTTCCGCTTCCGACCACCTCCGCTGTATTCGGAGGTAACAAATCCCCCTGGGCTGGGAGGGCTGGTGGAGATGGTTGGGGTGTGCCCAGTGCCGAGGTTTCTGACTCTCAACTTGGCTTCGCAGATTGATCCAAACCCTCCTTCAGACAGCATCCGTCCGCGCTGCATGACCTGTTGAGAGAAGCTCATCGGATGTGGTTGATAGCGTGGCCGTCCCTCGGGGTGGAAGCTTGCACCCTCGCAGCACTTCAGTCTGGAAACGGGGACGCGGCGGCCGTGAGACCGGAGCTCCTGCAGCGCCGAGACCCCGGCTTCGCTCACTGCCCTCCACGACTCTTGTCGTGACTGTCCCACGGACCGACACCGAGCGTGGTGGTGTGGACTCGTGCATGGTAGGAGAGTACGTGAGACCTCGTGGTGTGGAGCAGCTCCGTGTGTGGTTGGGCAGGACGCGGAAGGTTAACAACTGCCCCGGGATTTTAGGGTTCGAAGGGGGGATGTTTGCTCTCCCCTTGCCTGCGGTGGCCGTGCTCTGGCAACTCCTGTCGTGGAAAACAGGAGCTTGGAGTTATTTCTTGGGATGTCTAGAGGATATTTTAATCTTGCTGGGGTTTGAGTCCCGTGGTGATGCAGGTGCAGCCCTTCTCCCGCAGTAGCTCACCAGGATCGCAGTTCCCTAAGAAAGTAAAAGGCCTTTTTCTGGCCAGATGAAGCAGAGACATTGCCTGCTGCCGATAATCTTTGCCATGAGCCTGGTGATACCTGCAGGGTGAATGGTTTGAGCTAGTCCACCAAAACAGTAAAGGCTTCCGTGGGCTGTTGCCAGGGCAGAGGACCTGGGGGATGAATTTATGATCTGTGGCAGCGTTTTGGTGCTGCTTACCGAAACCAGGAAAGCTTCTTCCTGTGTGTCAGCCCTAAACCTGCACAATGTGCTGATGCCTCCCCCATGGTGGGGCTGAAAACCAACCCCCAAAGTGCGGTACCACCACGGGGGTGTTGGAGCTGTGGCCCTGGCATCTCCCTGGTGGCCAAGGAGATGAGAAGGAAGCCTGGTCCGAGGCTGGTGGCAGCCACAAATGCTGATGCGAGATGTGGAGTTGAAATTAGTCCTTCCAGGCCGAGAGTCCTGCTCAGGATGGGCTTGGTGCTGAGCCTGTAGAGGGGTTGGTGGCCCTGGTGTGGTGAGGGCACAACAGCAATTTGTGCTCCCGGGTGTGGGGAACCGCTGAGCCGGGTGTTGGAGCCAGGACTGCAAGAGCGTGGGTGCCAGGGGCTGACCCCGCTCGCTCCAGCGTGACCTGAGCAGAGTTTGGGTGCTGAGGACCTTTGCATTCCCTCACTGAGACAATCCTGCCCGTGGGGCTTCTTGCTTCCCCACCCACCACCAAAGCCAAGCGTGCCTTAGCCTCCGCGCTGGGGCCGCGCTCTGCTCGCTGGGGATTGCTCAGATGATTATTTTTTTTTTTTTTGTATCTGTGAACACTTTGGTAATGACCACCCTTGTGTCTCTATTGTTTTTGTACGACTTTTTGTTGGGGAATTTTTGTTTGAAATAAATTCTTCAAATCTAGATGTTGCCTGGATATTTTTCTGTTGCTCTCTTTCTGCTTCCCGTTGCCCGGAGCCGTGCAGCTCATGTGGCTGTCGGCAGGGAGGAGTGGGAGCGCTCCCTCCCTGCCCTCGCTTCGTCACCCCGCGGGCACCCAGCTCCACCCTGCGCCCAGTCCCACTCTGCACTGGGATTAACTGGGTCACTCGGCCAGCGCTGCTTCCCAGCAGGATTGGTGCCTCATGCTCAGACCCCCCTCCCCAGCCCTGCCGGCATGTCGGGCTCCCCCAGGGAGTGCCGAGAGCGGTGCTCTGCGCCATGCCTCCGGCTCCTCCACCACCGTGCGGGTTTGGCCCTTTTCCCATCACCGGCTTAGCAGGGCTGCGAGCGACCCCGTTGTATTTTTCCACACTCCCTTCCTATTTGTGTCCGGGCTGTCGGAAGGCAGACACGCTCTCCTCCATCCTGAGAGCCTGGCAGGAACCCAGCAGGTCCAACTGGGAGCTGGGACCCCCCTGGGGTGGCTCAGCTGTGGCTGAGGAGGGCTGGGATCAGCCCCACACTGTGCCGGCTGGGAATGGCTGCAGGGAGGTTCCTTCACCTGCTTCCTTGGGTTGGGATTGGGGTTTTAACGGCATTTCTCTGCGCCACCTCTGTGCTGAGCGCAGCAAATCTTGGTGCGTGCGAAGGAGGGCTTGAGTCAGGGCTTTAGTTATGTCTTCCACAGACTGTGCTGTTTAAAAGTATTGCCGCTGGAATGTGACTTCCCCCCACCCCTTTTTTAATTTTTCCTTGTTGTTTGCCGAGCGGCTCAGCACCGCGGCTGCATCGGAGCACGTGCTCCTGTGGTGGCCCCGGCACTCGGCCATAGCCCAGCGAGATAACTCGTCCCCCTCCCTGTTTGCCTGCCAGAGCCTGGTGCTCGTGCAACCTTTATTCAAATCTGATTTTTATTTGGCATCCCCGGCCCCACTGAGTAATCTTCCTCGGAAGAGGATTAACCGGCCTCGCGGTGAATTTGGTTGCACCCTCGTTGGGGGAGATGCACGCCCAGATCTGCCGCTCGCCGTAGCGGTGGCCGGTGCTGCGTGGCCTCGCGCTTCGGCTGCGCTGGAGCTTTTTGGTGACATCAAAGAGGGCACAAACTGCAGCGGTGCAACCCCCTGGTTAAAGATGCCTCCGAAGGAAACCCTGTGATCGGCCCCCGCCCCAGCCAACCTCTGCCACGCCGCAGCGCGGCACAAGGGAGCCATTCTGTGCCGGCAAACACCGAGCGGCAGAGATGGCCGGGGGCTGGTCAGACCCTGATCATCTGCCCCGGCTGCACAAGGGGATGCTTATTCCCAGGGCCGGAGGGGGAGGAAAGCCGCCGAGCTCCCGGTCCGTCCTGCTGCGCCATTCTGGGAAAGGACGTCACGCCGTGACGGTGACAGCCACGGGGACAGGCCATGCCGGGCTGGGGAACCCAATGCCAGTGGGCACCACTCCCGGTCCCCACGTGGGAGGGATCTTTCCAGCAGGGATTCTTGCAAATGCCTCCGGTTTTTTCTTGTAAAGCTGGACAGTAGCGCAGCGAGGCGGGGCGGGGGGGGGGGGGGCACGGCTGGTCTGGGTCTCTTGCCAGCAAAGGGCTGCGCCTCTGAATCCCAGAGGGGCTAAAAATACCTTGTCTGGGTATTCAGAGCCGGAGCGAGGCACAGACCCCCCCCCCCCCCCCCGGGCAGCGCTTTCACAACCGCTGGCAGTGCCGCCGGTGCTCCCTCCAACCTTCTGCTGTTTACCTTCCCCAGCTCCAAAGTCCTTATTGAACAGCTCGGCCTGTTCTCCTGTTTGGGGCGGGGGGGGGGGGGGAGTTTGGGGCACTCGGGGGCTCCCTGGGGTCTGCTGAGCCGGGACGGCTCCGTGCCATGTGCGGCGATGCCGGCCGCAGCACGAGGCCCTGATGCTGGAGAGGAGGCGCGTTACGCAAGGACAGCGCCGCGAGTATTTATAGCTCTTGGCCCCGCGCGTTGGAAAATGCTTCCCAGACCACCCGGCAAAATCTGCTTCTCGCGAGGGGCATGGAAACACCGCCCCCCCGCCCCCCCATCCTGCTCTGCTGTGCTCCTCTGTTTTCCTTTTTGCCCTTCAGCCCCCAAAACACGTGGGACTCCTCTGCCTCGGGGGCTGGGACCCCTCCCTCACTGCACCGCAGCATGTTGGGGGGCTGCTCCTTTCCCCCAGCTCTCCCTGTCGCCGGAGGATGCTTGGTCCCAGCACGGTGGCCGTGGCCTTCGCTTGAGGCTGTTGTCCTCCGGCGGAGGGTCAGCAGCCGGGGGCCACCAGCACGGCCGTGCCGAGGGGAGGGTGACACGCGAAGCTCGCGGCCATCCCGGCGCTGGCGGGGACAGAATGTGCCGGCGCCGGCGCAGCCGTGCGAGGGCCAGGGATTAGCTGCGCGGCTGCTGCCTCCCGCCCTGGGCACCCATCCAGCTCCCAAAACACGCGCTGCCTTCCCCCATCCCAGCTGGGCTGAGCCCTGCGGGGTGCAGCTCACCCCAAAACAGCCACCATGGGGGCACTGGGGGCTGGTCTGTTTGGGGGAGGGCGAGAGGGTGGTCGGTGATGAGAAATCTGGAATTTTTTTGCCCTAAAGGGGACGCCCTGCTCAGTCCCCTGCGCTGGGGACAGGGTTGATGCGCTGCCCAAATTCAGCATCTTTGCAGCCGGTGGGATGCTGGGCTCGCACCGCTCGCACCCTGGGGAGCAGCGAGTCGGCGCTGATGGGTGCTCAGGAGCACGGGGACCTGCTCATCTCCGGGTTACGGGACCCACGCTGCGCCAGCGGGTCCCTGAGCACCTCGGGGACACGCACACGGTCCCCAGCAGCTTTGGGCCTTGCTTTGGTTTCGCTCCAGTGCTGCGAACAGCCCAGCTTGGCCCCAGCAGCGTCTCCAGGGAGTCCCTTCGCATGGCGGTGGCAGAGCTCTGCCGGGAAGCAGCCGTGCACTCCGACATGCCGGGGCGGCATCGCAGCCATCCTCAGCCCGCTGACTCAGCCTCCTGTTTGCCGGAGCCGCTCCCACCCACGGAAACCGCAGGCAAAGTCCCCGCATCCCTGCGCCGGGGCTTTCCCCGCCGGCTCGACAGGAATCGCAGCTTTTTTCCCCGGAGCTGCGGCTTGGGCCGGTGCAGGCAGCGAGCCCCTCCGGGTGCAGGGGGAAACTGCGGAGAAACCAGGGTTGGTTGATGCCCAAAAAATGGGGTCTGGAGCAGGCGGATGGACGTGTTGCACAGGCCATGTGCCCCGTTCCCTGGGAGCACGGTGCCGGTGAGAGCGGGCATCACGGTGCTCACCGAGACGCCCCACAAGCCCTGATGGCGGCAGGCGTTACCGATGCTGGATTTACCACGGGGCTGGCTGGTGCTGTGCGCTGCCGGGAGCAAACCATCGCCTTTATTCACTATATCAAACCCGACCTCTTGTTTTTCTGGGGCCAAGCTCCCTATTTGGGGTCCCTGGCTGCAGGGCTGCCTGGCCCCTCGTGCGGTCACGGCTCCCTCCCTCGGGTAATGGAAAACTTTTGTGACTTTTTGACTTTTATCCAGTTGTTTGGGAGCAAGGAAGGGGCCGGGCGCTGTGCACAAACATGTCTATGTATAAACAGCAGGGACTGGGGGATGGAGCCGCCGGCGCCGGCTGACGGTGGGGACCCTCCCCACCGAGCCGGGTGTTCCCTCTCCCGCTGGGACCCCAGTGTGGCGTCCAGGGCTCGGCGACCCAGAGCCGTCCCCGCGGGGATGCAAATATTTTGGCTTTGTTCAAAAAAACAACAACAGTAAAAAAAAAAAAACAACCCACCTCCCTCCTCCCGAGTCAGCCGACGGCGGTGCGTGACACGTTGGCACAAACAGGGTGCGTGGCGATGGCGCTGGCCCAGCTGAGGATGTGGCACGGCTCCCACGCCGGCATGCGGGGACAGGCTGGGATCTGTGGGTGACACGGCTGTGCCCCATGCCAGGAACGTGGTGTGATGGGACTTTGCTCCCAGCGCCGCTCCCCACCCCGGCCAGGGTCGCCGTCACCCCCGGGTGATGCTCCACAAGTCGTGTGGAAACCCCCTGTCGGGAGCAGGGGGCCCGTCCCCTCCTGCCTCTCGGGGGTCACGACACGGTGACATCTCACGCCCCGACCACCGCGTCTCAAACCTTGCTCGCAAGGGGTGTTTGTCACCAGGGAGGAAGCAAGCGGCCCTGCCGCCCTCACCGGTGGGGTGCTGGTGGGGCCACGGCCGTCCCCTGCTGAGAGGTGAGGACCGGGGGGGCCATCACCCCCGCTGCACCCCATCCCCCTCCACCTCGGCCCTGCTCCCACGGCAGCCCCTGTGATGGGGTGAACCCCACGGCTCTGACCCGTTCCTCCCCCTCCCCAATCTCAAAGTGTCCAGAAACAGCATTGTGCTCCTTTTTTCTTCCCTCCTCCCCTGCAAGAAGCAGCAATTTTGCACTGATTTCAATAAAAAACCTCAGGCCGAGCCAAATTTGGGGGAGAAGAAGGGTCTGAGCCAGCTTGCAGGGATACCCACACATCACCAGGAGCTTGCAATTAACCACCCCTCCCCATCTACCAACCTTGTTAGCAAGCCTGCACCCAATTATTTTTAAATGCAAGGGCTTATGCGGAGCAGGGAGAGGGATTTTCCTGCTAAGCAGCTGTGTAAATGCCACCATATCCCGGCACGGCGATGGAGGCAGCGATAGCCCCGGGGGTCCTAGCCGGTTGGAGGTGGCCGTGGCGGGCAGCGCCGGCGGGGAGGGCGGTTGTGGCACCGCCGGACGGTCCCGGCGGGCCCCGAGCCGGTTCACTCTGCTTTCCCGGCGGTTTTGTGTGTGAAAAAAATGAGGGAGAGTCAATCTGCTTGCAAAGAGCTGGTAAACACTGGGAGAGCAGATCGGCGGGGGGGGGCGGGGGGGTTTGCTTTTGGTCCTGTATTTATCGCCACAAAGCTTGGCTGGTTGCTCGCTCCAGGATCAGCCCTTTCCCTGTGGGCACAGATAGGGGGTTGCTGTAAAAATGGGATGTTTTTTGAAGGGGGTTCAGTGGTTCCTACCGAGCCAGCTATCCTTAGCTCAACCCCGGCCACCCGCTCGAGCAAAATATGTTTACGCCACAAACCTCTGGACAGTTCCGCTGCCAAGCGGGCAGGGAATGTGTGTGCGCCGATAAGGGCGCCGCGTCCTTTCCTTCCAGATCACCCGATAGCCGGGAAGCGCGGGGAGGCAGCTGCCTGGCTCCCTGAGGCCTTTACTTTGTGATTTCTTTTATTATTATTACTATAAAGTTTTGTTTGGGGGGGGAAAAAAAAAGACAACAGCTGTGGCTTTGCCGCTCCAGGCTGCTGCCAAAGCCTGGAAAGCTTTGGCAGTGCCAGAGGCTGAGCTGCCCCCAGGGCTGCCAGCCCTGAGAGCAGCCATCCGAAAACATTAGAACTGCAGAAAGGAGATATTTCTTGCCGCCACCCGGGCGTTTCTCGCGTGGCAGAGGGAGAAGACGGTTTCGAACCGCTTCTCCCCGCTCGCGTGCTGGGGCACGCAGCGTCCCGGTGGGATCTTGCAGTGATCTGAGCATCCAGCGCAGCCCTGCAGGGGATGGGGCAGCTCTGAGCGCCTCTTGGTGGGAGCGGGGGGGGGGAAATGTTGACTCCTCAGTTTTGATGGTGCTTCAAGTCATTTTCCGTTCTCGGGTTTGGAAGTAGCGCTCGCCCGGGTGAAGCTGTTGCAGCAAGCGAGCGGAGCTTGCCGCGAGCAGGAAAGAGCCGGGGGTGCTGGGCGGCCGCGGGCCCTGTTTGCAAAGTAAAACTGCCGTCGTCGCTGTTGTTGTTGTTGTGACACTCGTACGGTTGCGAAACGCCGGCGCTGAAACACCCGTGACTTCCAAAACAAGCCGAGCCCAGCTGTGGCCGGCGGCCGTCTGTCCAGCTGCGGCCATCCGCCCAGCTGCCGTCCCCGCAGCCCCTTCCCCGCTGCACGGGCGCAGCTGGGATGCCTGTGCTGGTGAGGCTGGGAGAGGTTTGGGGTGGGTTTATTTTTTTAGGTGGAAGAACCCCAAAAGCTTTTTTTAGGGAGGAAAAGCAAAAATTCCCCAGGTTTTTCGACCCTGAGGATCTGCCGGGCATCTTGGCCGCGGGGGGGGTTTTGCAGTGCCGTGGCTGGGGGAATGGATGAGCCGTCTGCCCCTGGGTGTGATACAGCCCTTGAGTTCTGCTTAAGAATAATAAAAAATATCCTAGGGATTCGTTTGTTTGCTTAGAGATTAAGGCAAAGCAGCTCCTGAATGGTCACCTAATCCCCCTGGGAGCGGGTGGCATTGTGTAGGTGGTGGCAGTGGTGGCTTTTTGCCCGGCAAATAATCTCCTCCTCCCTGCCATGGCTCGCGGTCGGGCTGGGCTCAAACGCTTCGCTGGCATCGGCTTTTCGCTGGGTTGGGGCTCGGGGAGGGAGAAAGGGTGCTGGGTGCGGGGAAAGGGCTGGGAGAGGGATGGATGGACGAGGGAAAGGGTTGCAGGAGTTTGCTGCCCGTGCTAAACCCAGGCTGTTGCTCTGCGGCTTTGTGTTCCCCCCGAGGCTGGGAAACAGGTTAAACCCCTCGATCTGGGAGCAAAAATCCCAGCCTGGACTCGCAGGGATGGGACCTCGCCTTCCCCGGGGGCTTGGACCCCCCAAGAGCTGATGTTTATGGGGCTGTAGCAAACCCCTCCAGCTATTTCGTGGTTTTCCTCTGGCGCCGGCCTGAGCTTGCATCCTCCAAAATCAGGGAACCCAAAGCCAATCCCCAGGCTCCGAGCATCTTCCCGCAGCTCCGGCTGGCTGCGCTGTGTGCTCTCTCAGGATGCAGCACTGAAGTTTTCCGCTTAGCAAGAGCAAGAGGAGGCGGCGCAGGGTAAATCCACCCCCGTCTGTCCCCGGTGCCATTTGCTTTTGGGGACAAGTCACCAGGACCCTGCGGGAACGGGGGTGCGGAGAATAGGGGGAGGTTTTTCCCCTTTAGGGCAGGGATGCTCAGCATTCACCCCAGCAAACGGCGCCTTCGCCCGCAGTATTTGGGCAGCGCTGGCCCCGTCGGGTGTAAACAGCCGTGCAGAAACAGTCAGTGTATCGGGCAGCATAAAAAGGCATTGCAGGACACAATCGGATGTCCTCGTCTAAAAATAAAAGGCAACGGGGTCTGAAATTAGCTGCTTGTGAAGGTGTCGGGGTACGTGTGCGCAGAGGGCTGGGGCTGCTCCGCTCTACTCCCCTGGGAAGACCCCGAAGCTGGGGGGGACGCCGTGGCTCAGGGTGCCTTTGGGATCGATGCCGATGCGATGCGCTGGGCTGAGCTGTTTGTCTTCCCCGCCACGTTGTGATGGCTTTTTGCTGCTTACCCCCGAGCTGTCCTCGGTGTAACGAGTTGCCCGTCCTCAGGCTGCAGGTGGCGGCAGCTCTCGCCAGGCGTAACCGATGCCCCGCGGCGCGTCTGGGTCCCGCACGGGGTCAGCTCCAGACGGAGGAGCCGGAAAGGTCACCTCCTGCCTGCGAAAGCTGGCCTGGCAGCTGTTCCTCGGGTTGCTGGGCTGAGAGCAGCTCCCAGAGACTCCTCTGGAAAACAGCCCTGTGAAATTTAAACAAATTAGAAAGTCCCAAGCCGCTCACTCGCACTAATTGGCAAGGCCGGCTTAATTAGTTTTCCTGGGGGGCTCTGCGTGGCACTGTGGTCCTGGCAGAGCACTGACCAACTCGGGACGTGTGTGGGAAAGGATGCACGGGGCTGTCAGTGGGGATGGGGCTGTCCCCGCAGACATCGGAGGGGGGGATGTGAGCAACACCGTGGGTGGGATGGATCCCCAGAGGGTGACCCCGCAGGGGCAATGGGGGGGTCTCCCTCCCCCCCGCCGCGTCTCCCCGGGGTGTTTTTACTGCAGCAGTCGGGACTGGCTGTCCTGGCATGAACTTGTTCCACGAACAGGAATGATTAACCGGCAGCGGCGGCGCTGGCTTCGAGCCGGGCAATGTGTTTACCGATGCTGCCCAACTGTGCCGAGCTGTGACCCTGGTGCAGCTTCCTTCACCGCTCCGGCCCCAAAAATGGGCTGTAAACAGGGGCCGGGGCTGAAAGCCGAGCGTGTGCTCGCACTGAGCCGGTAACCGAATACTTCCTCTGCACGTGGCTGGCCTGGTGCGCTCCGAGGGCGAGCCCGGCATCGCCCAAATCCTAATAAAATCCCTAAATCTGATCTCCCCGGCTGCGTTTCTGGGGAGGGGAGGAGGCCGGATCCCTGCCCTCCAGGCGATCCCCGGGGATTTGGGGTGCCGGAGGGCAAGGATGGAACTTGCTGGCCACGCAGGGGCGCGTGGGGTGATTTATGGCGTGGAGGGAAAGATGGATTTGCTCTGCCGGGAGGTGGAGAAGCGCCGTGGGGACGTGGGGCTGGTGCCACCTCGTGGCTCTGCTGGCAGCTGAGATTCCTTGGACGTGCGGTGCTGGACACCAGCGGGCATGGCGGCGGTGGGCATGGTGGAGGGGTTCCTGCACGCACGCAGCCAGCCGGGACCCCCAGCCACGGGAAGGACACCATCGCAGCCGTCCCCATCCCCGGAGTACCGGGAAGAGCCGAAAATCCCGGTGCACCCACAGCCGGCGCAGATCGTGTGGGGGAACGTGCCGAAACGCAGCCATGCGCCTCCCCGGCGCGTTATCTCCGGTCGGTATCAGCGCGGTTTCCACCCACGCGTGCCGGTGCCGTGAGCGTAATTTTGGTGAAATCCTTTGCAAAACACGACTGGGGTTAAATGCAGCAGCGAGGAGGCCGAACCATACGCCGGCGGCTGTGGCAGAGACACCGTGGCTCTGCCAGAGTTGCCTTTCTCTGGACTTCCCCGTGCTACTAACCCCCTTCTTTTCTTTTTTTTTTTTTTTTTTTTTTTTTCCCTTTAAATTTTTTGCGCTCTCAGCAAGTAAACGCTGACACTTCCAGTCCCGGCAGGCAGGGCAGACAAAACCACAAACCGCTCTTCATCTTCACCAGCATCTCCAGTTCTGCCCCAGATAAGGGCCAAGGCGGCAGCGAGGCCCCATGCAGGGGTGCTGGGGGGGCCCTGCCTGCCCCCGGGTCCCCCCCAATCCTGGCCCTGCTGCCCAGCTGCCTCCTCCCCAGTGCTGTGGATTGCCCTCAGCTCTAAATCCTTGCTGTAATCTGCCTGGTCAGGCACACGAAGCCATCTCAGCCGTGCTGCTTTGTGTATTTATTTTCTTTCTTTTTTTTTTTTTTAATCATTTTTGCATTTATTTTTAAATTTAGCATTTTATTTTTTGCAAGTAGCCGGTGTTTGGTGCTGGGGCTGTTTGTGCCCCCATCCCGCCGGGGCGATGCTGGCCTCAGCTGCGGTAGGAGGCAGCCAGCCGGGATGAAGCTCTGCCTTTCCCCCCGATCGGGCCAAGGAAATACCCTCAGCCCCGGACGGGCTCTGCACCCGCCTTCCCTCATTATTTATCAGGTTGAGGCTGAGGAGTGCGCGGCCAGAACCCGGCCCCATGCAACGCCGCATCCGGAGGCATCGCCTTCCATGTCCTGGAAACCAGAAAACCCCCCTGAAAGTCCTGGTGCGACCACGAGCCCACAGCGTGGGTGCTCACCATCCCACGCGGGTGCTCAGCTTCCCGTGGGGACCCCGCCTCGTCTCCCTCCTGCCTTCCATCCCCGCTGCCCCTTGGTCCGGCAGCGGCTACGGCACCAACTTCTCCGGCGATTGGTCCCATCCTTCCTCATCCCTGATGATGACGGGTTTGTCGGAGATGAGCAGGGCAATGGGCACCAGCGGCTGGCGCAGCCCCTGCCTTCCCTCCTCTTCCTCCTCCTCCTCCTCCTCCTCGCTGGGTGGGTGGCTGGTCCAGCTGGTGCTGCCAGGCGGTGGCGATCCCACCAGGCTCAGCACCTCCTGCCTGCGGTAGGCAAATGGCAGCTCCTTCTCCCAGCCCAAGGGACACGCCACCGCCGGTTCTTCAGCCGCGGGGCAGGGCTGCGGCGTGCCAGGCCGTGTGCCGGCGTCCGTCATCTCCTTGCTGGGATTCGGCTCCGGTATCAGCAGCTCAGCCGGGCTGAACCTCTCCAAGGGCTCCACGAAGCCTGGCCGGGGCTGGCCCTGGGGGTTGGATGAATTTGGGGTGGGAACGTCCCGTGCCAGGGCCGTGCGCGGGCGCCTGCTGGGGTGCAGGATCTGGCCCCTCCTGCACCTTCCATCTCACCTGGCTCATTTCGCCGGCGGAGAACTGGATGGCTTTGCTGCCCACGGGCTTGGGCAGGGGTGGGAAGAGGAGGTGGTGAGCCCTGGGGAGGGGATGGTTGGTGAGGGGGTGGGTAATGGGGGAGGAGGGGGTGGCCGGAGCAGGGTGGTGCCGAGGGTGCTGCCGTCACCTCTTTTTACTCAGCTGGTAGATGGCAGCCACGGCAGGGAGACTGAGTGAGATGCCCAGGTACTTCAGGTTGGATTTCCACGCTGCTCCCGGGGGACCTGGGGACAGGCACGGCTGAGCAGTGACATTCCTGTCCCCAGCACCCCGTGTGGGATACGAGAGCCATTTTGGGGGTGAGGGCAAGCACCCCATGGAGAGCACCCCACAGGGACCGGGGAGGGGATGGGACCTCCAGCCATTACCCAGCGCCTTGGTCTGGAAGTGCCACCAAGCGCCGCAGGTCCCCCCGCTCTCCATCGTCACCTCCCAAACGCCCACCCTGTAGGCTGTGCCGGGCCGTAGGTTTTGGAGGGTGTAGTGCGATGCCGCGGCGTCCGCTTCGCCGTCTGGGCAAACGGGAACAAGCAGGCGGTAGCCTGGCAGCTGCCTGCAGGTTACAGGCAGGACCCTCCCCCTGCCCCACGGGGATGGGGGGGTCCCACTCACATATCACACTGTCCCCCTCGGCCGCGTGGCAGACGAGGTACTTGGCCAGCACCCCGGGACAGGCGGCACGGCGGGACGGGCTCCACCAGAGGACGACGGCGTCATCCCGGGCGCTGGCGTTGATGCGGATGGGCACGGCCAGCGAGGCTGCACGTGGTGTTAGGGGGGTGCAAAAAAAAAATAGGGGAGATTTGGGGAAACCCCCCCCCTCCTTTTTGCAGTTAAACTGGGCACGGGTGCGCCCTGTTTCCGTACGTACCGTTGCCGGTGTAGCGGTGCTGCAGGGCGAAGGTGGCCCAGCCCCGTGCCGGGGCCCAGCCGTGCACGGCGAGGCGGTAACATGCTGGTGCTTCCAGTGCTCCTGGGGTAGGAACGGGGATGGTGTTTAAAGCCCTGCCAGGATTCAGCCCCAGGTTGGAGGGACGGGCACGGGGCTCGTGGCACTCCCTTGCCTCTCTCCACATGGATGCTCTTGGCAGGGAAATCCCGTTGGATGCAAACGCCTGGTTTCGGGGGTCCTGGCAGCGGCTGCTGCTCGAAGCAGTAGACAAAGCCAGGGCCTGGTGATTCCCACTGCGCCGTCACGGTGCCGTTGGCCACGCTGATGTCCTTGAAGTCAAGATCTGGGATGAAACAAGGGGTGTGAGGGATGGCTGGGAAAATAACTCCCTCTTGGCTGCTGGGGAGCTCGATCCTTCCGCAGGGCAGGTACCTGCACGCTGCTCTGCCGGCACACGGAGCTGCCGTGCCGGCCCCGTCCCGGCGGCGTTGGCCGCCGTCAGCAGGATTTCGTACTCGGCCCCAGAGAGGGTGAGGTTGTGCGCCGTCGCCTCCCTCCCCAGCACCACGGCGTCCTCCTCGGCCAGCTCGGCGCAGCGGCACGCCAGCATGCGGGCATGCAGCGTGTAGGTGACGTCCCCCTGCTCCTCGGGGGCTCGCTGGGGGAGGGAGAGGGGATGGCTCAGGGGATGAAATGGTGGGAGGACACCCAGGACCAGGGGATGCTGCTGTACCTGCCAGCCCAGCCTCAGCACCCGCTGCCCATCTCTCCCCAGTTTGCCCAGCTGGTAGCTCAGCGCCGGGCTCGCCAGGATTTCTGCAAGAGGAACGAGCCCAGCTGGGCTATCGGCATGTTCAGGAGCCGTTGGGATCCCACCCGCCTCCTCTCCTCTTCCTCACCCTCGGGAATGAAGATGGAGCTGCTCCAGTCACTCCAGTAGCTGCTCCAGTGGGGGGTCTTGTGGCGGAGCTGGACCTCGAAGGCGCCATCGCCCCGCAGGGCACAGGTCACTACTGTGGGGTGGCAGGGTCAGGCAGTGGGTGACACCCCCCCCGCCTTTTCCCCAGCTTTTGGCCATCACTGGGTGCTGGGGGGCCAGGGGGGAGCACAGGGCAGAGCCCGCCCCTGCAGGACCTGGGGTCACCCCCGGGAGATGCTTGTCCCTGCAGGCTAAACCGACCTGAGTCATCCTCGTCCATCACCGTCTCACAGGTCACCTGCAGAGAGAACCAGGGATGGAGGGACCCATCCAGTAAAACCAGTATGTTACTGGGACGTGAAAGCAGATGCTACCCTGTGTCCCCCAAACATCCCAGGGGCTGGGAGAGCCGCACGGGGTGCAGGGGACATGGTAGCCAGGAGGGTCCCCTCAGCGGGGGTACCACTCCTTCAGCCCTGGGACCCCCCTGGCAGCAATCGAGAGGGGTGGGGGATCCCCAGCTGCGAGGGGGTTTCACTGGGGACAAGTGTCCAGATTTCATCCGTCGTCATCATTAGAATAATCTGAGGTTTTGCCTGTGTAATCCCTGCGAATTGCGGCCTGATCCTGTTACAGGCAGCAGCAGGATCCTGCGGCCGGGAGAACGGGGCAGAGCCGATAACGCCACGAAACAGATGGGACACAGCTGGGTTTGGGGGGGGGGGGGGGGCGGTGGTGCCGTCACCGAGCTTCCCGCGCTCCCCAGGCTGCCGGGGCTGCCATGACGCTCCTGACCATCCCGTCGGTCACCACCGGCGCCAGCAAATGGTCTTACCTGCGTCCACCTGCCGTCACCCGTCCCCCGAAAGCGAGCCTCTCTCTGCGGTGGCTGGTCCCCATGGTGGCAGGGTGGCCGCGGCATCTGCAGCCGCAGCCGGCCGCCGGTCTTGGTGAAGGGCATCCCGGTGGGCGGCGGATCCAGCTTGACTGTGAAGACGAGGTGGTCTCGTGGTTATTGGCACCAGGGCTGGCACCCAGACCAGCCCCACCGGTGCTTACCGGCCTTGTTGAGGTACAGCGTGAGGTTGGGGGTCCTGTGGACGTGGTCCCCCCAGCGCGCCTCCACCCAGGCCGTGGCGTTGGTGAGGACGTAAATGCGGTGAGGGTTCAGGGTGTAGGTCGTGCTCGTGCCCACCTCGAACCGCCGGCAGGGCCTGGGCGTCGCGTAGCTGGAGGGGGGCGAGCGGGGACAAGGTCAGGTCCGGATGGGGCAGCGCCCACCCTCCGGGTTTGCTTGGGGTGCGGAGGGCACATGTCCCCGTGTGTCCCCGCGTGTGCTGGTCAGGACCCATCCCACGGACGCTCCAGGACGCGGTGCCCGTCCCTGCCGCGGCGCCCGACTCACCAAAGCGTCAGGAGGTAGGAGGTGTTGCCGGCGGGGCCGTGGGGCGGCCAGGAGCAGAGGAACCGGGGGGGGCTGCATTGCTTCCAGCAGGAGAAGCCGGGGGCTGTAGCGGTGCCTGCGGGAGAGGGGCAGCATTTGGGGGCTCCCGCACCCCAAACCCCAGCAGGTCGGGCAAGGCCAAGATGGAGCAGCGGCGTAGTCATTGCCTGATCACTGTGTTGCTCACCCGGGGGACTGGAGCAGCCACACGGGCGATTCTCACCCAAAAAATACCACTTCCCCCCCTCCCTGGGGATGCAGCACTCTCTGGCGCCGCTCGCCCCGGGTCCTGCCCGCTGCCGGCAGGGATTCACCCGGCTTTACTCTGTCCCTGCGGTTTCAGGTGAGCGTCTCCATCGCAGCGACACCTCCCCGGGCCTTATCGCCCCCAAATCGCTCATTGAAAGTTTTCTGAAGTTATCTCTCCCGTCGCCGCAGGAGCACTTACCGCCCCGCGCCGGTGCCACCAGCGCCACCAGCAGCCACCCCAGCATCGGCCACCCAGGGTGTCCCGTGCCAGACCGGGGACTCCGCTGCCTTTCCTGATTGCCCGCTCCCCCAGCACCCAGTGGGTGCCCCCCACCAGCGCGGCGGCAGCCCCGGCGCTTGGCGCAGCTCCCCGTGCCCGACGTTTCCTCTTCTGCTAAAAGCTTGCCGAAGGGCGGCTGTTCCCAGGCAGTGCAGAGCGCGAGATGTGGTAGCATGCCGCACTTTTACCAAAAGCAAAAGAGAAAGCAACCAAAATATCCCCCTTTTTCTGCCAGCACGCCTGCTGGGACTTGCCAAACCCTGCCCCGCGTGCCCCGGCCCGGCGAGAAGCACAAGGTAAGCCAAAGAGATGCCTTGGGGTTTTGGGGGGCTTTGGGGTTTTTTTTTTTATTGCAAACTTCATGGCGAGTTTTTGACCCCCTGCCCATAACCGGGCGAATCTCAAGGTTGGGGTTGTTGGGGGTTTCGGCAACGCGTGTGTGAGCACGGCTCTTGCCGAAACCGGGCTCCTGTGCCCATCCTCAGCACAACTTGTCCCCTGCGGCTGTGAACAAAGCCCCAGTGAGCGCGGTGTCACTGGGACGCCAGCAGCCGCGTGACGGGGCGGGTGACCCCAGGACGGTGGAGCCGGGTGGCACCGAGGGCCGCGCACAGAGTCCCCTTGTTCCCACAGAAAGTGGCCCCTTGTGCGGCTTTTGCTCGGGGCCGGAGGGCAGCGGTGGCGGGAGCGTCCCTGCGCCAGGACGGCGCTGCCAGGACCCCTCCGTCCCGCTGCCGTGGGCACGGCCGGGGTGGGGGCACAGGGGGTCCCCTGCCCTCCCGCCTCGCTGTGTCCCGCCCACCCGGGTGGGGGTACGCACCAAGCCGTGCCATGCCGTGCCAAGCCGAGCCATGCCGGGCTTTGCCGTGCCGCAACATGCAGCAGGGCTGTGCTGTCCTGGGCTAGGCTGTGTCATGCCATGCTGAACCGGGCCAGGCCATGCTGTACCATGTCGTGCCAGGCTGTGCCGTGCTGGCCCATGCCGTGCCAGACTGGGCCGTGCTGTGCCATGCTGGAATGTACCGGGCAGTGCTGGGCTGTGCCGGGCCAGGTGCGGGACAGGCCTGGGCTGGACCACACCGAGCCAGGGGGGCTCTTTCCACCCTGTGCCCTGCTGTGCCAGCCCTGGTCTGTGCCGTGCCGTACCAAGCCAGGCAGACTGCGCCATCCCTGTGCCAGCCCCTTGCCGTGCCATGATGTGCCAGACCCTGCTATACTGGGCTGCACCGGGCCAGATAGACTGTGACAGCCCTGTGACAGCCCCTAGCCGTGCCATGCCGTGCCAGACCCCGCCATGCCGGGCTGTACCAAGCCAGGCAGACCGTGCCAGCCTTGTGCCAGCCCCTTGCCGTGCCATGCTGTGCTGTGCCATGCCAGCCCCCGCCATGCTGGGCTGTACCGAGCCAGGCAGACTGTGCCACCCCCAAACTGTTCCATGCCATGCCAGCCCCATGCCGTGCCGTGCCAGCTCCATGCCACGCCATGCCGTGCCGCACCAGCCCTGTGCCGTGCCGTGCCAGACCTTGCCGTGCCGAGCCGTACTGAGCCAAGCAGGCTGTGCCAGCCCCGTGCCGTGCCGTGCCGTGCCGTGCCAGCCCCGGGCTCGGTGCTGATGCGCGTCCGGTGACGCGGCGGGGCCGCTGGGCGGCGCCCCGGGCGCACCGGGCGGCGGCGGCGGGGCGGACCGGGCGCACCGGGCGGAGCGGGCGCAGCGGGAGGCGGCGGCGGGCGCGGCGGGATGGACGAGCCCAGCATCCTGCGGCGCCGGGGCCTCCAGGTGAGCACCGGGCACCGGGTACGGGGAGCGGGGCACCGGCGGCGGCCCGGGGCCCGGCGGGGCGGGGGCGGGGGGGAGCGGGGGGGGGGGCGGGGAGCGCAGCCCCGGTGAGCCTGGGGTGAGGTGGGCGCTCTGGGTGCGGGTCTGCAAGGGGTGGGTGCTGCGGGGGCGGGGGTGGGGGTGGGCGGGTGCTGTGGGTGAGAGGTGGGTGCTGTGAGTGGGAGTTGGGTGCTCGGTGGGAGTTGGGTGCTTCTGGGTGGGTGCAAGAGGTGGGTGCTGCGTGTGGGAGTTGGGTGCTCTGGGTGGGTGCAAGAGGTGGGTGCTGCGTGTGAGAGGTGGGTGCTGAGAGTGGGAGATGAGCTCCCTGGGTGCTGTGCATGACCGTGAGGTGGGTGCGTGTGTGCAAGAGGTGGGTGCTGTGAGTGAGAGGTGGGCGCTCTGTGTGTGTGTGTGTGTGCAAGAAGTGGGCGCTGCGTGTGCGAGAGGTGGGCGCTGCGTGTGTGAGAGGTGGGGGCTGCGTGTGAGCAGCGTGTGACGGGTGGGACAGGAGCCGGGCACCCAACACCAGGAGCAGGGAAGGGGACAAGCCCCAGCCACACCGTGGGGTGCTGGGGGGGGGGGGGGGCACCCACCTGTGCAGGGGCTGGGGGTTCCCGTGGGAGCCCCGTGGTCCCTCCAGCCCAGTTTGTGCCGAACCGCCGTACCAGCACCGATTTGCCCCTCCGAACAACCACCCCCTCCATCACCCTTGTGCTCCTGCTCCGGGCAGGCCCAGGGGCACCCATCGTCCCTCGCCATCCCGCACTCACTCCCCACAGGATCCCAGCACCCACTGCTGTGCTTGGAGGAGTGGTGACCACGGGCACCCCCCCCAGCTCACAGAGCCCGATTTTCCGGGTGACCTCACACCTCCATCCCCTTCTGCAGAACGGAGCCGCAATAACCGGGGGGCCTGGTCCGAGCTGTCTGGGCGGTTGGAGGATGGCACGGCGCTGCCTTCATCCGAGCTGGCAGCTCCGCGGGGCAGCGGCGCTCCGCTGCACGCTCAGCCCTGGGAAGGGGCCCTGCGCTGGAGCTGCCTCCCCACGGATGCAGATGGATGGAGCCACGGCCACGGGCTTTTGGGCTTTTGGCTGTGGGTGTCATTCCTGGTCATCCCTGGGGAGAGCAGAGCCATGCAGCCCCAGCTGCGTGCCCGGACGCCCGTGGCAGGAGGGGTGGGAAGGGGCTTCCACCAGGGAGCTAATCCCCAAGCGCTGAGCAGCGCTGCCGTCCCCGATGCCGTCCCCGCATCACGGATCAGCTGATGGTTAATCCTGGCTCCCACCAGGACTTGCTGATGGGAAATGCACTGTGCTGGATGGGCGCGTGGGGCACTTTGTGGGTGCTGGCCCTGTGGCGCTGCCCCGTGGGGGTCGCCAGGGCCCCCGGGGGATGCTCTGGCTGTCCCCAGGGATGCAGCGTGGCTGGAGAGCCCCTTGGCAGCGATGGGTGTTGGGTGCCACAGGACCGCTCTGCACCCATAGATGAGTGGGGAGGCCGTGCCGTAGGGTAGGGGGTGAGCATGGGGGACAAGGGTGTCTGTCCTCTGTGCCACTGTCCCATCTGCTCGTGGCTGAGCAGTAAAACCCTCAGCGTCACCTTTCTCTGCCTCATCCTCTGCTCGGGGGCGGGTGGCCGGCAGCACGGCCACGGGTGTGAGTGGGGACCCAGGCTGGGTGACGGCAGGGCTGGGTGAGGGTCCTGGGGGTCTCCTGCTCCACGCAGGGACCCTGCACCCCCTTCCCCAGCCCAGGCCTGTGGTCACCCAGTGCTGCTGGGTGCACTGGGACACCCACCCCCACCTCAGGCACCCACCCCCCGCACCCACACCCGCTCCAAGCACCCACGCCACCCCAGGGCAGACACACACACCCGTGGGCCCCGGAGCTGCGGAGTCCCTGTGCACCCAGGCATGATGTCACCCGTTGCCATGGCAATGCTGCTGCATCACTGCGTTGCAGAGCGCCCCAATCCCGGGATTTCCGCAGGGGCTGTGTGGCGTGGGCAGCAGGATGGGGTGCGGGCGCCCCCGGGGGATGTGGGGTGCATGGGTGCTGCCGTGTGTCCTCGCAGGGGTGGCAGCAGCCCCTGCCCGCGGGGAGCTCCCTGCCCGTGCCAGGAACGTGTCTAAGCTGCTTAGGGGGTACGGGGCCAGCGGGCACCGGCGGTGGGCACAGGACGAGGGTGATGACGGGCCATTAGCCAGCACATGCACCCGCCACGTGTGCCAGCATCCCATGGTGTGCCACAGCACAGCCCGTTCACACCGTGCCCCTCGCAGCGTGCTGGTGGGATCCGTGCCACTCTCTGTGACCTGCCCGGTGGCACACAGGTGGCCGCTGGGTCTGTGCCGGAGCTGGCCGGTGCCTGCCGCAGCGGAAAGATGGCGTGGGCCAGGGTTCCTGCCCGCAGAGCTGCCCTTTGCCCCGTTGCACCACCTGCGAGCAAACAGCTCTTGCAAGAAATATTCCCAGCAACTGGAAAAATAAACAGTGTGGGGGCCATCGGCTGCTCCCCGCACCCGGGGTTGGGGGGACGGAGTGGGGGACAAGGCACAGCCACCACCCCGGACCCCGCTTCAGCCAGGCAGCGGGGTGCTGCTCCTGCTCCACCACCCTTATGCCCTCGCTCCCGCGCCTGGGCACGGGGCCACCAGCCCTGGGGACTTTGGAAGGAGATGTCCCCTTGTGCTGACCCTGGGCGGGTGATTTGTCACCCTCACCCGGCACGGCAGAGCTGGGGCACCCCCGGCACGGTGAGCAGGGACAGATCCTGCGGTGACAGCCTGGTGCCGGGGACCAGCTGCGGGCAGTGGGGATGCTGCCAGGCACATGGCCATGGCTGGCAGGAGGTGGGGGTCCTGTACGTGGGCACCCCCCGAACGCCCAGGGCCACGCTCTGACCCTGCTTCTCGCTTTTCTCGTTGCAGAAGGAGCTGAGCCTGCCGCGCCGAGGAAGAGCGTAAGTCCCCGAGCTGGGCCACCCGGGGCGCGGGATGGGATGTCACCGGGAGGGACGCGCTCGGGGACCCAGCACCGGCACTGCGGGGGGCAGCGGGGACAGACGTCAGATGGTGCCGGGGCTCGTTGTGCCTAAATCCCAGAGGGCATTGCCGCATTCTCTGATACTGGAGGGACCTAATTATGCGTGTGCTGGGGTGTACTGGGATGTACTGGGGTGTGCTGTGCTCTGCTGCTGGTGTATTGGGGTGTGCTGGGGTGTATTGGTGCGTTCTAAGTGGTATTGGGGTATACCAGGGTGTACTGGAGTGTGGTAGGAGACTGTTGTGAACCTACACTACTGGGTTTGTGTGTTGGGGTGTACTGGGGCCGTTCAGGGGTGTTTTGGGGTGTTGTGGCGGTAGCACATGGCGGGTCTCGGCGCTGGGCTGGGGCTGTTAGGGGGTCATGGGGCTGTGTGCTGGGGGAGGGCACTGGAGGGATGTTGGGGCCATGCTGGGACCGTACTGGGGCTGTGTTAGAGATGCTCTGGAGGGACACTGGAGCTGTGTCAGGGGTGCACTGGAGCCATACTGGGGCAGTGTTAGAGGTGCACTGGAGCCATACTGGGACTGTGTTAGAGGTGCACTGGGGCTGTGTTAGGGATGCACTGGGGCTATACTGGGGCTGCGTTAGGGATGCACTGGGGCTATACTGGGGCTGCGTTAGGGATGCACTGGGGCTATACTGGGGCTGGGGCTGCGTTAGGGATGCACTGGGGCTATACTGGGGCTGGAGCTGCGCTGCGGCTGCGATGTCTCCGCACCAGCAGCGCCCCAGCACATCCCGGGAACGGTACGGACCGGAGCCGCCGCTGGACCGGGCCAGGCTGGGTCGGGTGCGCCGGCGGCCCGGGGGCTGCCGTGCCGTGCCAAGCCGTGCCGAGCAGAGCCGAGCCGTGCCGCAGGGGCGGGCCCGGGCCCGGCGGGCCGAGCAGGGAACCCCGGCGGGGCCGCCGCTGCCGCCCGCCCGCGGGAGCCGCCCAGCGCGGGGGCAGCCGGTGCGGCGGCGGCGGCGGCGGCGGCGGCGGCGGCGCGGGGAGCGGGGCGGCGGCGGCGGCGGCATGAAGTCGCGGCGGGACGGGCTGAAGATCCCCTCGCTGACCTTGGAGTGAGTCAGTCGGAGTCGGAGCCGGGGCGGGGCGCGCCGCTACCGGCCCCTCGGGGCGGGCGGCGGGACCCCGGGGCATCCCGGTCCCGCTGCATCCCGGTCCCGCTGCATCCCCATCCCAGAGCATCCCATCCCGGTCCATTCTCATCCCGCTACATCCCCATCCCGGAGCGTCCCCCATCCCGGTCCATCCCCCATCCCGGTCCGTCCTCATCCCGGAGCGTCCCCCATCCCGGTCCATCCCCATCCCGGAGCATCCTCCATTCCAGTCTATCCCCATCCCAGAGCATCCCATCCCTGTCCATTCTCATCTCGCTGCATCCCCATCCCGCTGCATCCCCATCCCGCTACATCCCCATCCCGCTACATCCCACAACCCGATCTATCCCCATCTCGGTCCATCCCCCATCCCGGTTTATCCCCATCCCAGAGCATCCCATCCCAGTTCATCCCCATCCCACTGGATCCCCACTCCCGGGCTGCAGATCCCAGTCATTCCTCCTGCATCCACAGCCCCGGACACCCCACCCCACCACCCCTCCCCAGTGATCCCCCCCTCTCCCGGCAGCACCAGACCACCCGGTGTCTTCCCCCTCCGCAGCCTTAGACCCCACAATGTCCCTGCTGTCCTCTGCGCCCCCCCTCCAGCTCTGCCCCGCTCCCCTCTCCACACCCTGCCTGGCCCCCTGGCTCCAGCCCTTGTCTCCCCTCTGCTCCTGGCCCCTGGCCCCCTCTGGACCACCCAGCCCGGCCGGGGGGCTGCACCACCGGGGTGCCCGCTGGCACCCACTGACGCCACGCCGGCGCGTCTTGCCTTGCAGCTTGTCTCCGAGCAGCCAGAGCCCAACGCTGCTGAGCCCCTGCAGCCCCTGCAGCCCCTTACTAACCCTGCACCCCTGGAGGTAAGACACCCCCCCCCCAACCCTCCCTGGGCACTGTGGCTACCAGCTCTGGTGAAAGGGTGGGGGGAGAGGTGGAGACGGGGGCAGCAAGGTGGGTCCCCCCCACTCGGGATGCCCTGGGGGGGCCCAAAAGCAGCGCTGTCGTCTGCGGGGCACGTGGGCCAACATCGCCGGGATCTGTCCCCAGCCCTGCACACACCGAAAGTGGCCTGGCCGTGCCGGTGGGCTCCATCTCTGCTACCAATTGGTCCATTTTGGGGAGCCCCGATGAGAACCCCATCACAGTATCTTGACCTCAGGCTCCGAGCATCCTTGTTTTGAGGGGGGGGATCCCCTCGAAATCGGACCAGGGCAGGGCACTGTGGTGGGAGGAGGGTGGGAGTGGGGATGGCACCTTCCTCCCGCCCGCGAAACCTCCCTCATCACCTTTTTCTGCTCCGCCGTGGGGAAAGGGAAGGGGGGGGGGGGCTGGTCTGGGGGACGGGTTCCCCCCACCCGAAATACCACAAACCCTTTGCGGTGCCCTGCTGAGTGCTGCCGCTGCGGTGCGTGCCGGCTGCGCTCTGCCCCGGGGACAAGGTGCAGCGGGTGTGCTGGCACCCAGCGGTCCCGCCCCAGCCCTGTGCCCTGTGGGGCAGAGCTGTGGCCTGCCTGGCACCCATGGGTGACGCCAGGTGCCTCCATCCATCTGCCAGCGAGAGCGGCTGGCACCGGGCGAGAGGGAACCGGGCGGGGAGCTCTGCCGCTGCTCAGCAACAGGCAGAGCCATTTGTTGCGGGCAGACAGGCAGGAGCCAGGGTGCTGCCCGCGCTCTGCCAGCACACGGGCATCCCTGCCTGCCCCGCTCCCTCCGCTAGCCCTGCCTGGCCACCCCTTGCCCCTGCGGCACGTGGGAAAACAAGCGCGGCCACGCGGTTGCTCAGCCGAGGCCTTGGGGACGGCATTTTTTTTTGGGGTGCTCGCAACGGGGACGAGGACGGGGACAAGCATCCTGGCAGCGCCCCGGGGTGCCTCCACGTGCCGGCATCTCGCAGCTGGGGAAGCGTGGTGCTGCCGGGTTTGGTGCTGGTGGGTTTGGTGCTGCCAGGCTCAACGCTGTCCTTTCGCCACGCTGAAACTCTGCCCAAACCCACCGGCACCGGGATTCCTGGCCGTGGCACCGGCTGGCTGCCGCCTGGCAAGCGTGGTGATACCATCCCATGCGGCTCGGGAGGCACCGGTGGCCGCGGCGTTGCCACCATGCGGGGTTTTGTCACCGGCACCGAGGAGAATGGATGTCACCGGGTCTTTGCTCGGGATCTCCCGGATTAAACATGAAAGCCGGTGTGGGAGGGAGGTTGCGAGGTGGCGGGGTGCTGCCGGGTGGCCGCCCTCTGAGCGCAGCATCCCATGGGTGGCAGGGTGCCGTTAGCGGAGTGCTCCCCCCCAAGGGAACCCCAGGCTTTGGGGCCACCCCTGCTGACTTGGGGGGGGACACTTGTGCCCCTTGAATGCATCAACAGCAGATGCTGCACCTCCGTGGTAACCTTGACCCTATTTTGGGGCGCTGCCCCATCTCTAGGTTAAGCCCAAGCCACCATTTTGGGGTGATGTCTCATCTCTATAGTAACCTTGACCCTATTTTGGGGTGCTGCCCCATCTCTATGGCAACCCTGCACCCCTTTTGGGGTGCTGCCCTGTTTCTATGTTAACCTTGACCCCATTTTGGGGTGCTGCCCCATCTCTACAGTAACCCCAGGCCCCTATTTTGGGGGTCCACCTCATCTCTATGGCATCCCGGAGCCCGTTTTGGGGTGATGCCCCTTTTCCATGGTAACCCTGACCCCATTTTGGGGTGCTGCCCCGTCTCTATGGTAACCCCAGGCCCCCATTTTGAAGGTCCACCTCATCTCTATGGCAACCCGGAGCCCATTTTGGGGGTGATGCCCCATTTCCATGGTAACCCCGATCCCAGTTTTGGGGTGCTGCCCCCCCCGCCTACGACAACCCCCACCCCATAACGGGGCGCTGCCTCGTTTCTATGGTAAACCCCCCCCTCATTTCCCCCCCTCCCCCCCTCCTTTTGGGGGTGCTCCCCCCGTCTCCATGGAAACCCCGACCCCGTTTCGGGGCGCTGCCCGTCTCCATGGTAACCCCCAGCGCCGCCGGGCGGGAAGGGGCGGGCGGGCGGCGGGAGGCGGCGGGAGCCCGGCCCGGCCCCGGTCCCAACCCCCGGCGCGGTCCCGGCCCCCGCGCGTCCCCGGTGGCGCCGTTCGGCCGTACCGGTGGATGCGGCCGGGCCCCGGCGGGGCCGAACCGCCCGCGATGTCGGACCCGAGCTGCTGGGGAGCGGCCCCGCCCGGTTACCGGGGCCAGCGGGCCGCCGGCGCCCTGCTCCAGCGCTCCAAGAGGTACCGGGCGGCTGGGGGGGGGGCTGCACCGGGGGGGGGGGGGGGCTCCCCGGCGGGCGTGGGGTCGGGGGGAACCGTGCACCGGGGTGTGTGGTTTGGAGGGGGGGGCGCTTTGCACCGGGGGGGGCGGCACCCCGGCGGGCGTGGGGGAACCGTGCACCGGGGTGCGTGGGTTGGGGGGGGGGGGGGGGGCTTTGCACCGGGAGAGGGGTCCCCGGCGGGCCTGGGGTGGGGGGAACCGTGGGGGGGGGGGGGGGGGCTTTGCATCGGGGGAGGGGTCCCCGGCGGGCCTGGGGTGGGGGGAACCGTGCACCGGGGTGTGTGGTTTGGGGGGGGCTTTGCACCGCGGGAACGATCGTGCACCGGGGTGTGTGGTTTGGGGGGGGGGGGCTTTGCACCGGAGGGGGGACTCCCCGGCGGGGGTGGGGGGGACGACGACACCGTGCACTGGGGTGTGTGGTTTGGAGGGGGGCTTTGCACCGCGGGGGGGGCCCACCCCGGCGGGCTTGGGGTGGGGGGGAGCCGTACGTGGGTTGGGGGGGGGGGGGGGGGGATTTGCACCTCGGGAATGACCGTGCAGCTGGGGGGGGGGGGGGGGGTTGCACCGGGGGTGGGGTGCAGTGGGGTGCTTGAGCTGGGGGGGGGGAACGACACCGTGCATGGACGGGTGGGCGCCGGGGTGCGTGGTCTGGGGGGGGGGAGGCTGTGCACTGCCGTGCGTGGTTTGGGCGGGGGGTGGGGGTCTTTGCACCAGGGGGCACGCAGAGGTGCATGGGTTTGGGGGGGGGATGTCTTTGCACCGGGGGGTGTACACCGAGGTGTGTGTTTTGGGGGGGTTGCATCTTTTTTGGGGGGGTGCTGTGCACTGAGGGTGCACCCTCAGAGCCCCGAGGTTGCCGGGGTGGGGTGGGCTGAGGGTGTGTTGATTGGGAGCCCAGTGCCATGGGGGGTGCAGGGTTTAGGGTCCTGGGGCATTAGGGGATGCACGTTTTGGGGTGCTGTGCACCAGTGCTGGGGGGGGGTGGGGGGTGGGGTTTGGTCTCTGCAGCAGGGTGCATGTTGGGGTGGAGAAGGGTCTTGCATGCCCAAGGCAGGGGGGAAATACCCCCGTGACCCCCTGCGCTGAGGTGGGCACCGCATTGATGGGACATGTCCCATGTGGTGACATGTCCTGAGCCAGGGTGAGGGTCCTCAGGGAGCCCAGGGGTGGGAAGGGGCCAGTCCCTTGCAGCAAGCCACGGGCAGAGCTGCAGGGGGGCAAAGCTGGGGGCAAAGGGCTCACGCACCCTTGGGCAGTGTCGGGGGCTGCTGCATAAGCGGGGTGCTGGGGGGGGGCTGCCCCAGGTCTCCAGCTGCAACGCCAGGTTTGACCCAGGCAGGTAGGTGGGACGTGTCCCCAAGGAGGGGGACAGGCAGCTCTGCCAGCCCTGGGAGAGGTGCGATGAACCCCCTGGGTGGAGGGGCTGGCACCTCCATCCAGCAGATTTGGGGTGCTGCAGCTGGGCCAGGCATAAAACCCTTTATATAAAAAAGGTGTTTAAGACAGTGCGGAGGCAGAGGGGAGATATTCCCATTGTGAACGTCTTTTAATGTTGCTGTGGGCTGGCACGAAGCGACGCGGTTGCTTAGCGAATGAATCCATCCAGCACCGATCCCATCCTGGGAAGGTGCCTGCTTCACCTGGGCTGTGGGAATTACTGCTGCTGGCACACGAGGACGGGCAAAAGGGGTGCTTAATAAATAAGAAAAGGTGTTGGATGGGGTTTTCCAACCGTGGGGGAGCAGAGCCAAGAGGGCCCTGGGAGAGCTGTGTAATTGGAGAGATGATCTAGGCAGTCATCTGTCTCCAGCCGAGCATGATGAGGCTGTAATTCTCATGAAGGGCAGAGGATTTGCTCTTCTTTCATCGGTATTCCTAGAATCCACGGCGAGAACTGGTCTGGCCTACTTTACAGAGGGCAGAAAGCATATGCTGTTATTTAGTGGGATTAAGAGGTCTGAGGGATCCTAATTTCCTGCGGGGGGATGCTGAGAGGGTCGGCGTGGGGCAGGACGGCTGGTGGTTCGGTGGCTGATGGGGCTCTTCTTCTCCATGGATGGCTGTTCACACCTCGCACACCGCAGAGAAGTGTGCCAGCAGACGTAACAGGTACCATTTCCTACCCGCTAATGGGAAACCGCGGCACGGGGACGTGCAGGGATGCATGCCAGGGCGCGGGGCAGTTTCTTTAGGCTGTTTTGCAGCGCAAAGAAATAAATAAGTCTATACCCAACTCGTTACCCCGCGATTCCCTGCAAGGATTTGGGATTTTACTCATGGGAGGTGCCTGGTGTGTTGCTCAATGCTCTGGGGAGGGTTAATAAGAGCATCCGCAGTGCCAGGCTTTCGGCTGGGTTGGGACAAGGGGCCAGAGCGGCTTCGCAGAGCGATGCCGGGTGCCTGGTGGGGTTCTGAAGATGTGGTGGGGTTGTGCGTTGGATTTCACCCTCCAGACCCTGGTCCCGAGCCTCCCCCATCCCAACTTCCATCCCCGGAGGCAGCCGTCACAAGTCGCGGAGGAGAAATGTCATGGAGCAACTTGGGATGCAGCTGCTTGGTTCAGTGGGTTTCAACGTTAAACATAAAGTCGTCCCACTGGAAACTGATTTTTCCAGGACGTGGGGATCCATGGCACTTCCCCAGATCTCCAGGCATGTGAACACCCTGTGCCCATTTGGGGGAATATGGAGGAAAAATGTTGTCCGCAGCCACGCGAAGAAGAGAGCCGGGAGTGCCGACTCGTGCTCTGAGTCACGCAGCCGGGAGCGGAGCCGCCTGCTCGCCCTTTGAGACTGCGCCCGCTCCCTTATCGGCCTGACCCTGCCCTCGCAGCCACGCTGCTCCCACCACCCTGCACCCACTTTGCCCCAAACCGCTGGCTTTCTGCCCAGTATTCACACCCCCCCCTCCGGCAGTGTCCAGCACCGGGCTGGAATCTGACACACGACGCTTTGCCATCCTGACAAGTTTTAGGGGTCAGATCCTGCGAGAGAGCAGCGGGATGCTGCAGCCCCTCCGTGTGCTTCCCGGGGATGGCCCTGCCTACGGCTGGGTGGTTTAGCACGACCCTTGGTGCTGGTTCCTTGCCACCCAACGCCGCTCGGACGGGTCCTGGTGGTGCCATTTGCCGGTGAGAAACGTCGGTGTTGTGCTGCGTGGCCGGATCCTGCCCTTCCCGCAGCTCCGAGGAGGCAGCCTGCGGGAAGCCGCCAGGTATTGCTCTGTCTCCTGCCTGCAGCCATCCCCGGCCATGCCATGCCGAGGCTGGGTACTGGTGTGAGTGCTGGTAGGCAGTGGGAGGTGCTGGTTCCTCCTCGTAGGCAGCCTCGGGACGGGTGACACGTTATTTTGCTCCAGGCTGCGGGGTGACTGGCTGTCACACACTTTCCGCATCCTTTGCAATAAGTGCTGGACGGCCACGGCAGCGCCGGGGCAGCCTCAGCATGAGCAGCGCGGGAGATGCTGACGGCGATTTTCCACTCCATTTTTGGTACCAAACGTGCAATTAGGGGATGGAGGCAGAGAGGGCAGCAGCCCTAGCTCCTGCCTTCAGGGCTCGGCAGCTCGTCTCTACCCCGAGGCTTGTTTCGAGCCCGAGGTTTCCGTGCGTGAAGGATGGGAACCAGCTGTGGATGATGCAGCAGGCGCAGGGGGGTTAAAGTGATGCAAGATGGTTGCGGAGCCGAGGGTGGAGCGCGCGGAAACAGGAAACGTCGGCCTCCCTCTGTGTCACCATTACTGGAACTTGCTTCGTTGAAGGTTTGTTTTCACTTCCAAAATGAAACGGAGCAAGCGGGAGCGAGCCCCTCGTCCCCTGGGATGTGTGTCCCCCCCCCCGCCACCCGCTGCAAGACCCAGATGCACGTCCACCCCGGTCCCTGCGGCAGGACGGTGAAGCCACGCCAACGCTGGCTGCTCTCTGCAGCCCTCCTGGTTGATAAACCTCTGCTTGTGCCGCTGCGGTGGTGGAGCGGGTTTGCTCGCAGTGCCTCAGTTTCCCATCCGGCACGCAGAGCCGCCGGTGGCGAGAAGCTGTGGTTTGCTCTTGCTCCGGGGGTGGGTGCTGGGCCCTGAGTTCGCAGCTGTGGGTGCTGCCATGGGTGTTCAAAGCTGTGTTTAAGCAAGAAAAGCAAATGGAGGGGCCGGGCAGGGTGGGAAGGGGTGAATGGTCGGAGCGGTGGGGGAAGGTTCCTGCCTCCCCCCCGCCCCCCAGCATCGTGGCTCAGCTCCAGGAGGCTCCGAGCCTTCTGAAGCCGCTGCAGCTCCGGGTGAGCTCAGGGTGGGCAGGGCAGGGAGGGCTGTGTCCCAAGGGGACACCCAGGGACCCCTCATCCTGGGTGCAGCCAGCAGAGGAGAGTGTTGGGGGGGGGGGACGGGACAAGCAGCCTCCCCAGTCGCTGACACGGCTGAGACCTTCAGTCTTGAGCAGAAGAGTTGGGGCTCCCGGTTTTAGGGTGGGAGCAAGAGGAGCCCTGTAGTGGGGGGAGATGCCAGCGGGAGGTGCCAGGGTGCCAGGCATCATGTGTGGAGCTCTGACCATGTGTCGCCAGCGTTGGCCATGCATTGGTGCTCCATACATGCATCTGGAGGGACAGCATGTTGTGGAACACCATCCTTTGCGCCCCGGATACCGCATCTACTTTTGTTTCTGGTTTGGGGATCCAGGGAGAATCCCTTCGCTCCTGGCTCATGCTCTCGATCTTGCAAGCGTATCTGACCGCGGCGTGATGTTAAACAATGTCCTTTAATTGGTGGCATCCGTGTGGGTTCCTGTTCCCAGCCTGGCAAGGAAATTCGGTGTCACCTTTGCAGAATTTGCAGCCCGAGGAAGCGCAGATAGAGGAAGGGGAAGGTTGTCCTCGTGCTTGAGCTTCTGCTCTGTGCTGTGGATATTTGCAGTTCCCTCTCGGCAGAGTGAAAGAGAACTTAAACGAGCTGATCTTATTTTAAATGGGGTTGAAATGGGCTGCGTACGGCAGGCACTGGGCTGCAGCATCCCTGCGAGCAGGTGGGCTTTTCAAGGCTGGGCCATGCTTGCAAGGCAGCCTTGGGCTCGGGGCTTGGAGAAAGGCTGAAAGGAAAGGAAAAAGGAAATTCCTGCAAGAAGGATTGAAATCTTGTGAGTTGGGAGGGTGGGAATGGTGATGGTGATATGGAGACCCGGCGCTTGTGGATGTGGCCGTGGGGTTGTTTCAGGGGAGCTCTGTGGGATGCAGGAGTGTGGTACCAAGATGGGAGTTTGGGGGTGTTTGAGGTGCTGGTGCTGTCGGCATGGACCTGTGCGTGGTGCTGCTTTTCCCCCGGCGCATGTGGCTTCCTCCTGCTGCCTGCTGGAGCGGGGCCGAGCCGGACCCCTGCCGGGGCATCGCAAACACCCAGTGACACTGCAAAGTCTCAGGGGGTCGGGGACCGACTGTCCTCCCCGCCGTGACCTGGGGACCACCAAGTGTAGGGAGGTTTCTTGAAACTGGCAGGCATTTTCCAGGCGATGGAGCAAGTCGGGTTGTGACCGCTTGGCATTTCCATCGCTTCCTCCTTTTACATCCCTTTTTTCTGTTCTTGCCCTCGGCCCGTTGCCCAAGGGGCCGCCTGCTTCTGCCCTCCCCAGCGAGCCAAAACCAGAAGTGGGACCTCGACGAGACGGTTCATCATTAAAAATAACCCTGTCAGCCTGCCTGCAGCGGCGCTGAGCTGGGGATGGATCCTCCCTGCGGCGGGAGATCTGTAATCGATGGGGTGACAGTCGCCGTGTCCCCTGGCACGGGGCATCATGTACAAGAGGACCCGTACGTGCTTGAGCCCGTCCAGCCCTGCCCGTCCTCTGCTTCCCCAAATTAATTCCTTCTTTTTCCTTCCTAGTTGCCGAAGCAGCAATAGGAAGAGCTTAGTGGTGGGCACCCCCTCTCCGACCCTCTCGCGGCCTCTCTCCCCGCTCTCCGTGCCAACAGGTAAGGGATGTCCCGGGGGATGACTTGAGCATCTCCCGAAATTACCCGAATGTTTTGGAGAGTAACCCTTCTGCTTCTGCAGCACCTTGTTAGCAGCAGCAGGCTGGCTCCTGGCCACGGGTGCCTTTTCCAGGAGGGAATAGCTTGGGAAGTGATTTACCCCCTCTTTCCCCTGAAGGAGCAGCCCATGGCACCCGGGGCATCGTGCTGGGGTGGGTATGGGGGTGACTTTTCCCCCTTTCTCCCTGCAGCTGGGAGCAGCCCCTTGGACAGCCCACGCAACTTCTCCGCTAGCACCTCCATCAACTTCCCCTTCGCTCGCAGGTGAGCTCCTGGCCCTTCCAGACCATTAATATTCACTAATAATTATCATTCACCCACTGTTCTGTTGATCTCAAGTGATTTGTTTTGATTTTTTTTTTTTTTTTTTGCATTTGTTTCTCCCTCATTTTTGCTCCGCTGCTGTTTGCTCTGCCGTGAACGGTGCCTCCCACCATCCCAGCCATGCTCCTCGGACTGACAGGCGAGTACCAGGGACGGGCTAGGGCTGCGTGCCGGGGAGATGTCTGCTTTGCCTCGGCACGGCCCTTCTTTGTGTGCATCCCCGGCAGGAGATGCTGCTCTGGGACTGGGCTCCCTGCAGCTCCAGGAGCAGAAATACCCCCGTTCACATCACACTGCCCCCGACCACGAGCTCAGCCCGAGCTCAGCCCCACTCCAAGCGCCCCTTACGGATGCTCGGCAGATGTCCAGGGACGGATGCTCAGCCGGGTCCCCAGGGAGGAAAATCTTGCTGCATCCCCTCCCCAGCCCGCACTGCTCCAGACACAGATGCCAAAATCCTGTTTAACTAATTAATTAATTGCACACATGGGGGCGGACGGCTGGTTTTAACCCATCGATCGTCACATGGAAAAAAGCTGGAGGCTTACAGATGGTTTTCATGCTTGTGACAGAGTGAAAAGCCGAACTGCGGGGCTGGGGGGGGTTGAGAGCTTGCCGGCGGCGAGGGCACGCGGTGGTGCCGGATCCGGCGCCCTGCCAGCTCCTGCTGTCCTTGGCCCCGCACGGGAAACGGCAGTGAGAGGTGAAGGGCCTCATCTTGACGTGGATGTTGCCCCATCCATTAGAAACGTCTCCAAGAGGAAGCTTTCGCCTGCGTCGGAGCTGTTGCCTTCCTGTTTATAACCGGGCTCTGCTCCGTGACGCCTGTTGTCTCAGGATGGGTCTTTAGGAATCCTGATTTCTCACAGAACAAAGTCCCAGAAGGCTGAATTTTGCGCTAATTTAAACTCAGATTCACACAGGTTTGGTTTTTTTTCTGTCTGAAAGGGATTCCACCACCTGACCGAGTGCTGTCCCTTCACAGGGACTCTGTTCGCTGTCACTGTCCCCATGGATGCCTGCAAGCTGGCATTGCAGAACAGCCCCCCGCCCCTGCAAACCCCTCTTATTTCACCCAATTCCAGTCCGTTCTGAAAAGAGGTTTCAGGGCTTTATTATTCAAGCCAAACCTGCGTCCTCTTCCCCATCCTTATCACTCTGACGTTATTTATCTGCATTTAGATGTTGGTTTTTTTCCTGTGTGTGATCAGCACATTTGCACTCACAGGGCTGATGGCAGAAGGTGGTCACTGGCTTCGCTACCCTCCTCTGGCTATGGGACGAACACGCCCAGCTCTACTGTCTCGGTAATGTTTGCTTTCTCATGGCAGCAGGCGAGAAGAGCCCCAAACCCTCGATTTTTGGTGAAACACCTCCCAAGCCCCATGGCATCGGTTCCTAGGCAGCCCCTCCATTCCTGGAGGACCGTGTGCTTTAGCTGCATCATGCTTTCCAAAAGTGCTTTAAAAAAAGCCATAGAGCCTGGTGAAGGGCTTACAGCATCCCTGGGTGTTGCAGCATCCCTGCGTGCCGAGTGGGCACTGGACGCATCCCGACCATGCAAGGGGAGCAGCCCGGGATGCTGCGGGTACAAGGGATGGGGCTCAGCGGAGCCAGCTTGGGTGGGAGAGCAGGGCGGAGGTTTTGGGGTGGGAGTGTGCAGCGCAGACCTCCCCTGGCTGGCCTTGCCGTCCGTATTCCATGTTACCGAGCGCAGAGCGTGCTGCCCATCAACGTTTCCAGCCTCCTAAGAGGCTCCAAGAAATGTTTTCCTCGTGGGTTTGCTGGTTTCCACCCCGCTGCTGGGAAGCATGGATCCATCTTCTGATCCCCCCGTGTCTGTCCTTCTTTCCAGTCATCTTCGTCCTCCCAGGAGCGCCTGCACCAGCTCCCGTACCAGCCCACCCCCGACGAGCTGCATTTCCTTTCTAAGCATTTCCGCAGTACGGAGAGCGTCACGGACGAGGAGGGGCGGCACTCGCCCTGCCTGCGCCCACGATCCAGGAGCCTCAGGTATGGCCCCCACTGTGGGGAGCACCCACGGTGCTGCCGGGATGATGCACTGGGTGCCGGCCCATCCAGCGCATCCTCTGCCCTCTCCTGAGCTGCTCCTGGGACATCCTAGTCCTGCTAAGCCCGTCCCAAGGTGTTGACCCCAATATGGGTTTTCCCCTTGCAGGGGAGTGGGGAAGCTGTGCCTTGAGGTTGTAGAAGCCCTATCCCTGGAAATATTCAAGGTCAAGTTCGATGGGGCTCTGAGCAACCTGATCTAGTTGAGGATGTCCCTGCTCGTTGCAGGGCGGTTGGACTAGATGACCTTTAAAGGTCCCTTCCTACCCAAACCATTCCATGAGCCTATGATCCTGTGCTCCTAAGTTCCATGATTTTGGGCATTAGGGTCTGATCCTCAGCATCTTCTTAGCTGTCTGGATGTAGCATTGCTGTCCTGGCAGTAGATGACACCTGAGAGTGAGGTTTCCTGGGGCTGAAGCTGGAGAAAGCGCGCTATGTTCCAAAATAGTTGGTTTGCAGCTTCTTGCTCAATTGTCTCAAAGGGTTTGGTGGAGAGAAGGGGACCACCAAGCAGAAGTCCAAGCAGTGGCCATCCTTACAGGGTTAAAAATCCCATTTCTGGGCTTGGGTCGGGAAACACCACCCGTGTTTGCTGGGGCTGAGCATCAGGCTGGCCTTTGACTCTGCAAGAAACAAGGAGCGTAGGAGGATGGGCCTTTGCAGGCTGGAGAGAGGAAAATTTGAAGACACCATCAAGTTGGCGGCCATAGCATTGTCCGAGCTACCCTACGGACCTGCTGAGCTCTGTGTTACTGCTCCAAGACTGTGTCCCATGCAAGGAGCTGGTCACGTTTCTGCTTGTCCAGCACCAGCAGCTTGTGCTTTTTACAGGGGATATTTCGGTTAAATCCTCTTTTCCCACTGAAAAATCTCCCAACCCAATTTGCGCCGGAGGCAGAGCTGTAGTCCTGCATGTTGCCGGCTGAAATTTCATTAAAATCAGATTAATTATCTGACAGGGTTTTGTAGGTGGTGAGGTTTTCACCAAGGAGATGCTGGCTCTGTAGTTGGGGTGGCACGGCAAACGCTGAGCTGGGGCTGGCAGCGAGTGGCTCGGGTCTGGTTTTAATCAGCACGTTTATTAGATAGTGGTTAATGAGTTGCTGGCCGCTCCTGTGACTTGCTTTGCATAATGGGATCACCAGGCAGGGGCCTGAGAGAGGCGACGTTGGGTGAGGGTAAGAGAGAAGCCTTGTTTAATGAAGGTCCCTGTGTCCACCACGGGGCTTGGTTGGGTTTTTTTGCTGGTGAGCTGCAGAAAGGGCAACGATGGTGAACGGTTGTGGGATCCAGAGGAGGGAAAGGATGAGCTCACTCTTCAAAACCAAGTTGACTGATGCACCAACCTCTCAGCTCCGGATTTTCAAGTGACTTGAGTTTGGAGACCTGGGTCTGCAGGAGGTTAACCTTCCCTGGACCAGGTTCCAGGGACCTACAGATCCATGCACGGTGGGAGGGATGCTGCTGGAAGTGCTGGCCCGAGGCTGACGGCTCCTCTCGGGTGAGCCGCTTGGGATCAAGAGTTAGGAGGGGGGAACAAATTGCTCTCCAGGGGTAGTAGCTGTTTGCATGGATATAAACGACTTGGACCTTGTAACGCAACTGGTTTCCTCCCTCTGCAGCCCTGGACGGACAAGTGGAACGTTTGATAATGAGGTTGTGATGATGAACCATGTCTACAAGGAGCGGTTCCCAAAGGTAACTGCTGGGACTGGGGAGGACAAGCACATTAGTTCCTCCACAGCATCCTGCCGGCATCTTGTCCAGAACAGCCTCTTCTCTGTGCTGGAATATAGGATGCATGGGTAGATACCAGGGGACACTGGAGGACACTGGAGATGTGGTCATGAACTGGGGAGGCAGGGACCTGTGAGTCTGCATCATCACACATGCAGGCAGAGGTCTCTGGAGACTTTGGTGGAGCTTTTCCAGCCTGCTGGAAGCTGGGTCCCAGCTGGGGCCAGGATGTGCACGTGGATATTGGAGCTGTGGGAGGTGGTAGCTTGAGATCCTGGCTGGCCAAACCCAAGGCATGGTATGGGGGGCACATGTTCCTGGGCATCACCATCCATTCTGCCTTGCAGGCCACAGCCCAAATGGAAGAGCGTCTGCAGGACACCATCACAAACTTCTCTCCAAGCAGCACTCTGCCGCTGGCAGACGGGGTGCTGGGCTTCATCCACCACCAGATCATCGAGCTGGCCCGCGACTGCCTGGCAAAGTCCCAGGGAGCTCTCATCACCTCCCGCTACTTCATGGAGCTGCAGGAGAAGCTCGAGAAGATGCTCCGAGATGTGAGTACGGGGCAGCTCCCTGCCTTGTGCCATCTCCTGAGGCCGCTGTTAGATGCCTGGCTTCTGTCTCCTCTCCGGCAGGCTCAGGAACGTTCAGAGAGCGAGGAGGTGAAGTTCATCGACCAACTGGTGAGGAAGCTGCTGATCATCATCTCCCGTCCTGCTCGCCTTCTGGAGTGCCTGGTAAGACATGACAGTTCCCAATGTGTCTTGTCTTTCATGGCTTTGCCTCCTCGCTGGGCTGGTGCAGACCATGAAAGACAAGGCATCTTCTCACCACCTTGCCTGATCCACCATGGGAACAGCTGTTTCTCACCATCCTGGCTAGGCTGTACAAGGAGCTAAGACCGTTCCTAGCATTAGAGACATTTCTCAGAGAGGAGAAGCTGTTTTTTCCTGGCGGAGTAGGGAGATAGGAACTTCTTGGCAAGCTTCCTCACCCATTTTCAGGTGTTTTTTTAGCTGTTGTGCTGAATTTCTAAAGCACTCGCCTTTGTGTTGTGGTTCCTGCAGCTGGAAGAAGGAGCTGCGATGAAGCGTGCTGCTGGTGGGCTCTCCTTGATTTCCCCTCCAAGGCCAATACATGGGGCTACATTTTTATTCCATCAGCCATTGACATGGGGCACGACGGGGGAACGATGCTAGAAACAGGAGCAGAGCGTTGAGCTTTCTCCTGCAAGCATCCAGAACCTGTCCCCAGTTACAGGTGTCACCTGCAAGGCTTAGAGGAAAGGTTTAACTCTGCAAAGTCTCACTCCTCAGCTCTGCTTGGTTTTCCCCATCCAGGAGTTTGACCCAGAGGAGTTTTACCATCTCCTGGAAGCTGCAGAAGGACACGCCAAAGTTGGACAGGGAGTAAAGACCGATATTCCCCGATACATCATCAGCCAACTAGGGCTCGTCAAGGACCCACTGGAGGGTAGGGAACCACTTGGGTTGGTGGCCCCAAGGTCTGCAGTGGGATGTGGACTCTCAGTTTGGCCACTGGCAAGCGTGAACGAGTGCTGGGTGGTGGCAGGGGGACTGGTGGGGCTGAGCTGGTGTCATGGGGTGGGTCACAGCAGGACCAGGACAGCGTCCAAGTCTCCTGGCCAGTCCCACATCCCTTGTTATTGCTCCCAACACGTTCAGCAAAGCAGATTAAGCTCAAGAACGCTTAATCCATAGGAAGCCATGGCCTTGCAGGGGGAAATCATAATCCCCGAAGAACATGGGAATGACTATGGAAAAAAGAGAATTATATAAATGTTTAACCTTGTGTTGAACCTCTTAACGCCATGACCTGAATTTCTCCATACGATATTTCGAGCAAAGCATGCAGCTAAATCTCTGATTTTGGAGGGAGAGTGGTTGGTGGAGGGTTATTTTGGTGGGGGTTGAGCACGAAGAAGGTGGGAACCATCCCTGTGTTCCACAGAAATGGTCCAGCTGGATCACTTTGACAGCGGGAACACCATCACGCCGGAGAACGATGATGCCTGTGAGGTGAGCACGGTCCTACCTGCATGTCCCACCTGCTGCCTCCAGCTTCGCCCTGCCTCACCCCACACTGAAACTCCTTGCAGCAGCTCCTCTGCTATCTTAGGCTGGGAGATGTTGATTTGGGTTGTCCCCAAGGGTGACTGCTGTATTCAGGTGTAATATCTCACAGTCCCTCATCTGGCTTTTTGAGCGGACAGAGCTCAGAGTGGGCTCTTGATCTGCAGAGCATCTTGGTCTTCTGGTTTGGGGTCTGTGGCTGGAGAGGGCTCAGGGAGGGATGTCCTCTGGCAGTGAGGAGCACTTGGAGGAGATATGTGATGGTGCTTGGTGAATTCCTGCCTGCATTCATAGTGATGGCACGCCAGGAAACCTTAAAAACCTTCTGTCTCTATTCAGAACCAGCCTTTGGCCACCGCTCCTCGGAGGAAGCCTTGCGAGGGGGACTTTGAGACCATCAAGCTGATCAGCAACGGGGCTTATGGGTGAGTTGGGAAGTTCCTAACCCTTGTCTCCGTCTGTAGGTGTCTCCAAAGTCATCCCCGTCCGAGCCCCACAGTGCTGCATGGTCAGTCCTGATGGTTGGAGGACATGTTTTGATGTCCAGCCGTTTTGCTGTCTCCTAGGGCCGTGTACCTGGTGAGGCACAGGGAGACACGGCAGCGCTTCGCCTTGAAGAAAATCAACAAGCAGAACCTCATCCTGAGGAACCAGATCCAGCAGGTGTTCGTGGAGAGGGACATCCTCACCTTTGCGGAGAACCCCTTCGTGGTCAGCATGTTCTGCTCCTTCGAGACGAAGCGACACCTCTGCATGGTGATGGAGTACGTGGAAGGTGAGAACGGGATCTGGGGCTGGACGGTGCCATGAGGAGGGGAGGTTATCAGTGTCTGAGCATCGAGGCCACTGCCTTACTTTGCTCCAGGAAGCAGAGGGAAGCACAAGGAGATGCTTTTGTGATCCTGAGTCTCACCTTGGTGAAGGTAGTGGCCATGCTCACCTACGAGAGCGTTTGTGCCCCATGTCCAGGGATCAACATTGCTCCGAGAAGGGACGGGAGGGTCTGGCTGAGAGCCTGCTTGGCAGGAGAGGCAGCATAGCCCTGCCCGCTGACCTCCCCGCCTCCTCTGAGCCCCCCACGCTCAGGAGGACCCATGTATCCACAGGGGGGGATTGTGCCACGTTGCTGAAGAACATGGGCCCGCTGCCCGTTGACATGGCGAAGATGTACTTTGCCGAGACTGTTCTCGCGCTGGAGTATCTCCACAACTACGGCATCGTCCACCGGGACCTCAAACCCGACAAGTGAGGACGTGGGTCAGGTCTGAGCAAGGATGGGTTTGGGTTTGGATGGTGAAGGGAGAGGTACTGATCCAAGCCAAGAGGATAAAGCAGAATGAAGTCATGGGTTTTGGTGCCCAAGGACCTAGTTCTGCGCTGTTGCACCAGGACCAGAGGTCCTGGGGTGCAGCTGGTTCTGCTCAGGTCTTCCCAGAAGCAAATGGCATCATTGTGGGGCATCTGTCTTCTCTTGCAGTTTGCTCATCACCTCCATGGGCCACATAAAGCTGACAGACTTCGGTCTGTCGAAAATCGGCTTGATGAACATGACCACAAACCTCTACGAAGGGCATATGGAGAAGGACACTCGGGAGTTCATGGACAAGCAGGTATGAGGTCCTGCTCTGCCTGGCCAATCTGCTGTCACCAGGGACCCCGATAGCCTCGGGACCTGTTGCAAAGGTCATTGCAGAGGTGTCAGCCACTGCTTCCCGTGCAGGTGTGTGGCACTCCGGAGTACATCGCCCCAGAAGTCATCCTCATACAAGGCTACGGGAAGCCCGTCGACTGGTGGGCCATGGGCATCATCCTCTATGAGTTCCTGGTGGGCTGCGTCCCCTTCTTTGGAGACACCCCCGAGGAGCTCTTCGGGCAGGTCATCAGTGGTGAGTGTCGCTGGCAACTTTGCTCCTCAGTTCGCCCTTCCCAGCAGTCATGGCTTGTCCTTAACATGTGGAGAGCTTCATTCCTTCATTTCATACTTGTTTGAACAGTAAGGAGGCTCCTCAGGCTTTGATTTCCCAGTTTGGGAGGATGCTTTCCTCTGCTGTGGCTCCTGGAGGACTCTCCTCTTGCCCAGAAGTGACTTCTCCTGCAACCTCGCATCATCACAACCGCCCGTCATCTCCAAATTCTTCCAGCCACTCCAAACTCCTTTCCCTCTTTCCTTGCAGATGAAATTATGTGGCCAGAAGGGGACGAGGCTCTTCCTGCGGACGCTCAGGACCTGATCACGCGGTTGCTGAGACAGTGTCCCCTCGAGCGCTTGGGCACCGGTACGCGTGGCAGATCCCGCACAACGCTTTGGGGAGGGGGGGTTTACCTGGAACCCTAATTCATGTCAAGTCATTTTCTGAAACCAAAGCATGTCCTGCCACGTTGAGGATGCTCGGAGGAGGTCCCCTGCTCAGGGTTCACCCCAGGAAGGCAGCGCAGGGCTCTGGGCCATCCTGTTTATGCCATTTGCTCTGCACGGAGGAGAGACCGTGCTGTCCGGGCTGGCAGCGGGAGCGTCCTGGATCCTGCCCCATCCCCCTGACGTGGGTTTCTCTGCTTGGCAGGGGGTGCCCACGAGGTGAAGCACCATGCCTTCTTCCTCCACCTGGACTGGAACGGGCTGCTGCGGCAGAAGGCCGAGTTCATCCCCCAGCTGGAGTCGGAGGACGACACCAGCTACTTCGACAGTGAGGCCAAATCCATCCCCTTTTCCCTCTCCTGCCTCTGCCAATCCCTCATCCCAGCTGCGGGTCGGATGCTCCTGCGGGAGACGAAAAACCTCCTGGGTGAAGTTGGTTGCTTTACAACCAAAGTCACAAAACAGACGCAATCCTGTTTCCAGGCTGTTCGGCCTTACCAAAAGCCTTACTTTCTCACCCCAAAACTCTCCTGGGCTTTGGGACCAGGCTGTCAGCTGCAATGCAGCTCCCCATGGGTGCAGGTCCCACCGGGGCCCCACAGGCAGGCAGGACGTGGCGTGTTGCAGGCAGGGTGACATCCCTGCCTGCTCTGGCTCTTGCTTTCAGCTCGCTCCGAGAGGTACCGCCACTTGGACTCGGAGGATGAAGAAACCAACGACGAGGAATCATCCGTGGAGATCGGGCAGTTCTCCTCCTGCTCCCATCGCTTCAGCAAGGTGCTCCAATCCCTCCTCCGGCAGCTGAAACAACGGGCGCTGCGGCCGGCACCATTGTGCCAAGCGTCGGTGTCCCGGCTGATGCTGGAGCACCTGGGGATTCCTGAATTTCTGCTCCTTGCTGACCGCTCGTCTCCTCCTCAGGTGTACAGCAGCTCCGAATTCCTGGCAGTTAACTCCAACCTCAGCCTCTCGTCCTCCGACCGGAGTCACAGCGACGACAAAGAGGAGCGATGGGACAGGCACTCGGGAGATGAGGACAGGAACCGGCTGGCGGGCACAGAGCCCCGGTGCGTGGTGAGATGGAGGATGCAGGGCTGATGTGGGCTTGTGCCGGCACCGAGGGTTTGTGCCGGCACCGAGGGTTTGTGCCAGCCCTGAGGGTTTGTGCCGGCACCGAGGGTTTGTGCCGGCACCGAGGGTTTGTGCCAGCCCTGAGGGTTTGTGCCGGCACCGAGGGTTTGTGCCAGCCCCGAGAGTTTGTGGCGGCACTGAGAGTTTGTGGCGGCACTGAGAGTTTGTGGCGGCACTGAGGGTTTGCAGAGGCATCTGTGGGACTTGTCCTGGGGTGCTGCAGCGGCTCGGTGCCATCCCCCTCGCCCATTTATGGTTGTCCTGAGCCCTCCTGCTCTCCCCACGCAGGCTCCGCTCCTGGACGTCCTGCAGCTCCACACCGTACACCTCCCGGCACGAGCGAAGCCGCAGCCCAGCCGCGCTGCCCAGCACCTACAGCCTGGACACCATGCCCAAGTTTGCCTTCTCCTCAGAGGATGAAAGCCCTTGTGTGGCGCCCTCCAAGCCAGAGAGACCCAAGTTTGTGCTGGGAGACCCTGACGCAGGGACAGGCAGCGCGGTGAAGCCGTCAGCGTTATCCGGTGCGTAGGCTGCGGGCACCGGTGTGGGATGCTCCAGGGGGCAGCCAGGGTCCCACACGGCATGGGGTGGGTTCTCCACATCCCTAAACCTTTCTTCCTCCCCTCTGTGCAGCTGATCTTGTCAGCCTGAACCGCATCCGCCTCCGGAGCAACAGCACTGGCACCAAAAACTCGACTCCTCGGGGCCTGGAGCCAGGTGGGAGCCGTCGGCTGAGCAGCCAGAAGGATGTGCCAGACAGGCAGAGAGCCTCACCAGGCAGCCGTGTCCCCAAATCTGCCTCCGTCTCAGCCTTGTCCCTCATCATCACATCAGGTCCGTGTGCCGCACGGTTTATCCCGCTGGATGGCCGTTGCCACGTGGTTTTCCCGGGCTGAGCCGGCTTCTCCTGCTTGCAGATGACTTTGGCGGCGGTGCCCTGATGAGCCCCATCTCCCCCCACTCTCTCTCATCCAACCCCTCTTCCCGTGACTCCTCCCCAAGCCGAGACTCATCCCTCGCCATCACCAGCCTGCGGCCCCCCATCATCATCCACAGCTCGGGCAAGAAGTACGGCTTCACCCTGCGAGCCATCCGCGTCTACATGGGCGACAGCGACGTCTATACCGTCCACCATATGGTCTGGGTACGTGCTCTGGGCTCTGCCTAAGGAGGCAGCAGTGGTGCCAGGCACCACGTTTCCCGACGGGAAAACCCCAGGGGATAACTCAGGCTTGCATCCGAGTGAAATACCGGTCTTTGGATCGCAGAGCGTGGAAGAGGGGAGCCCTGCGCAGGAAGCGGGGCTGAGGGCGGGTGATCTCATCACACACGTGAACGGCGAGTCAGTGCTGGGTTTAGTTCACCGGGACGTCGTGGAGCTGCTGCTGAAGGTAGGTGACCGGTGCCACTGCGCTCGCTCAACACCGGTGCATCGGTCCAGCGGCTCCCCGGCATCACCTCTGCCAGCAGCCGAGGCAGAGCCCCTTTGGATCCGGTGCTCGGATCCAACACGCTGCAGCGATTCATTTTCCATCTCTCAGAGCGGGAATAAAGTGGCCCTGCGGACCACCGCCCTGGAGAACACCTCCATTAAAATTGGTCCCGCTCGGAAAAACAGTTCCAAGACGAGGATGGCACGGAGGAGTAAGAAGAGCAGGAAAAGGGACGGCCAGGACAGGTGGGTAGAACCAGGGTGGGATAAAATGGCATTTGTCCCGGTGTGCGCCATACCGGGGCGGGGGGATCTTTGCCATACCAGGGTGTCCAGCGGGGTACGGTCCTGCCGGCACTGGCTCGGCAGACTTGGGGCCACCAGCTTTAAGGAGAAGCTGAGACTCTTCCTTTTCCTGCCACCTTTGTCCTCCCCAGGAGAAAATCCCTTTTCAAGAAGATCTCCAAGCAGTCGTCGGTCCTGCACACCAGCCGCAGCTTCTCCTCCGGTCTCCATCACTCGCTGTCCTCCAGCGAGAGCCTCCCGGAGTCCCCCACGCACAGCCTGTCCCCAGGTCCCACGACGCCGTGCCGCAGCCCCGCTCCCGACCTGCCCTCAGGTACCCCAACCTGCGGCGAGGGGGGCGGGTATTTGCTCCAGGTGCAGCGGTGATGCCGTGTGTCCCTCCATCCCTCGCGGTGACGTGTTTCTCTCTGTGTGGCAGATGCTGTGTCCCCGCAGAGCACCTCTCCCTCCTCCAGCACCCCAACGTCACCCGCCGGCCACGTGCGCCCCAGCTCCCTGCACGGGCTAGCGCCCAAACTGGGTGGGCAACGCTACAAAGTGGGACGTCGCAAATCCACCAGCAGCATCCCCCCCTCGCCCCTCGCCTGCACCCCTTCCTCTGCCCAGCGCCCACCTTCTCCCCAGCGTTCCCCATCCCCACTCCCTGGGTACCCCAAAACCCCCCATTCCTTCCAGGGCAAGACCCTCTCCCCCCCCACCATCGTCCGGCAGAGCTCACGACCCCGCAGCGCCGACTGCCCCCGCTCCCCCCTCCTCAAACGCGTCCAGTCGGCCGAGAAGATCGTCACCATCCTGGCAGAGAAGAAAACCGGCGGCAGCCGCAAGCTGGGGCTGGAGATGCCTGTGATGGATGGGGAGGCCATCGGGGAGGGCGAAGCGCCGGTGTATGCCGGGGAGCACGGTTATCACCCTGCCAGCTCCCGGCTTGGGGAGAGGCACGACCGGGACCAGGAGGTGGTGGTCATGCGGCGCTTGAACCTCTCCGAGCGCCGGGACTCCTTCAAGAAACAAGAAGCGGTTCAAGAAGTGAGTTTCGATGAGCCAGAGCCGGTGCCGGCGAGCGAAGACGGCGGCAAGAGCGAAGCCGGGCAGAGCGCAGCTCTGTGGTGCGGCGGCACGGCTGGCACGGAGCCGAAGCCAAAGCCCAGCCCGGTCCCGCAGATTGCGGTGCAGGGCTCCGAGAGCGACGAGCAGGAGCCGGCGGTGGCCGAGTGGGAATGCCAGGGCTCCTACCCCATCGGCAACACCGAGCAGCCGGATGGCAGCATCTCCTCGCTGCGGCAGGATGGATGCAAGCATCGGGACCGCGGCTCCCGGCAGCACCGGAACTGCGGGGAGAGAGCGACCGGCCACCGGCAACCACCGCGGGTGCCGCCGGTGCTGCCGGCACAGGGCCAGGAGCCAGGAGGTGCTCAGCTCCTGGCCCCCCGGGGCAGCGCATGGAGCGGGGCCGAGCACGCCTGAGCCCCGTGCCGGCACCCACGGATGGTTCAGGCTCCCCGCGGCATCCCACCGCCTCCCCGAATAACCCATCCCACGCGGCGTATCCTGAGATTAAATGTCCCCGGAGCCATTTTGGACGTCGGCGCTGGCCGGGCCGGCTGCGCCCCGGCACTTCGCCTCCCCCGAAGGCTTTTTGTACTCCCCGAAAGATGCTCATATTTTTATAGAGAGGCGGGAGCTTTTCCGGCGGTGGCATTTCCCCGGCAGGGCCCCAGCCTTTGTGTACAGAAAGGACTCGATGCAAATATTCGTTAATTAATTTATTACTTTTTATAAGCTAAGCAGGCAGTGCAGGACCGTCGGCAGGGTCTGACCTGGCCCCGCTGGGGGTCCCAGGCTTTTCCATGCGTCTCCCAGCTCCCAGCCAGATGACACGCTCTTTTCTAACCTTGCAAAGACCCACTCACTTTTCCCTGCTTTTTAACTTCAGTTTTAGCTGGAAACACCCCAAATCTCCTAAGAAACCCCCGTCACAGCGGGGAGGGGGGCGATAATCGTAATATTTAAAATTAAAACAAAAACCGAAACCCACAGCAACATCCCCCAAACGCTGGCAGCCCAAGCTGGGATGCAGAGGGGTGATTTTATGTGCGTATGGTTCATTGTATGATCATGCATATGGTTCATTTTATAAGCATATAGCGGATGTCAAGGTTTTAATTTTTTTTTATTCAGAGCCTTTTGGAGCCACCCGGCTGCATCGGCCCTTCCAGGCCGGAAAAACAGAGCCCTTCCTGCAGGGTGAGCAGTCGGATGCGGATACTAACGGGATTTTTAGGGTTGGTTTTTGCTCTTTGCATTTCTTCTGCCCCCACACCCTGCGGTGTTCATTGGCCACTGCATACGGACAGCCGTAAAAACCCAGTATTTCATTTTTTTTAAAAAAAAAAACCCGCAACCCAGCGAGTGCCTGTGCTGCTTCTTCATTTGTAATTTGGAAATTTCATCCCTCTCTCCCCCTCGTCGCTTTTTATCCCACGAATTATGGCTCAACCTGGCATTTTCCCCCCATTTCTACCGTTTTCTATGATATAAATGTTTCCATTTGATAATGCATGTACCAGCTTTGCCCCCCTGCCGTGGTTTGCTGCCCCAGTGCTTTGAGCCTCATGCCGGCGATGGGAGGACTGTCCCCGGTTTGCTGACCCCCCGTGCCGTTGGGCATCCCCATACCACGGCCGGCGGGCGCGTTTCCTACCCTGAAGCAGCCGGTGGATTTTTGGGCTGCGTGTTGGTTTATTTTGTGCACGTGCAGTTTGTACCAGGCTCCGTCTCCTGCTTCTCCTGCCATTAAACCGGTGCCGTTTAACCCCAAAAAACGAGCAGCCGGCGCTGCTGGGCATTTCCTTTGCTTCTTCCTCTGTCGTCTGTATGAAGGTCTCGGGAAGGCAGTGGGGTTTAGGGGAGACACCGGGCACCTCCTGCCCACCGGCACCATGGGAGGGGGGGCTCAGCCGTGTGCCGGTGGTGTGGATACAGCGGGAAAAGGATTATTTTAATGGAAGATATCTTAAAAGCCAAGGGGACCGTGTCTTCCTGCCCAGCGTCCAGCTCTGTTCTGACCTTCGGGAAGTTTTATGTTGTATTAAAATTGTTCCTTGCAACGAGCCGTGGCGTGATGTCTGCAGCCGGGGTGTGGGTTCGGCGCTGCCAGCACCGCAGCGTGGCTGTGCAGGGAGCGCCCGCTGCATGGGGGGATGGCGAGGGGGAAGTGGGGACTGGCTGGGGCTGGCGGGTGCCAGGGCTGTCCCAGCTGAGGAGGGGAGGGCTGGGGGAACGCCTGGCACCGAGCCTGGCTCCAGCACCGGGCCTGGATTGTGGGTGCCCAGTGCGGTGTCCGGTGCCTGATGCGGTAGCCGGTGCAGTGCTCAGTGCCCGGTGCAGCGCCCGGTGCAGCACCCAGTGCCCCATGCAGTGCCTGGTGCAGCACCCAGTGCCCAATGCAGTACCCCGCGTTCACAGCACCCACTGCCCAATGTGGTGCTCCATGCGGTGCCCCGTGCCCGGTGCAGTGCCTGGTGCCTGGTGCTGTGCCCCATGCCCGGTGCAGTGCCCGATGCAGTGCTCGGTCCAGTGCCCGGGGCCGTGCCCCATGCCCAGTGCAGTACCCGGTGCAGTGCTCCATGCCTGGTGCAGTGCCCCATGCCCAGTGCAGTACCCGGTGCAGTGCTCCATGCCTGGTGCAGTGCCTGGTGCAGTACCCAGTGCCGTGCCCCATGCCCGGTGCAGTATCCGGAGCAGCTCCCCACGCCCGGTGCAGTCCCGGTGCAGTGCCCCATGCCCAGTGCAGTGCCTGGTGCAGTACCCAATGCAGTGCCCCATGCCCGGTGCAGTATCCGGAGCAGTTCCCCATGCCCGGTGCAGTACCCGGTGCAGTTCCCCATGCCCAGTGCAGTCCCGGTGCAGTGCCCCATGCCCGGTGCAGTGCCTGGTGCAGTACCCAATGCAGTGCCCCATGCCCGGTGCAGTATCCGGAGCAGTTCCCCATGCCCGGTGCAGTCCCGGTGCCGTTCCCCATGCCCGGTGCAGTACCCGGTGCAGTTCCCCATGCCCGGTGCAGTCCCGGTGCCGTTCCCCACGCCCAGTGCAGTGCCCGGTGCAGTCCCGGTGCCATTCCCCATGCCCGGTGCAGTCCCGATGCCATTACCCACGCCCGGTGCAGTACCCAATGCAGTGCCCCATGCCCGGTGCAGTACCCGGTGCAGTGCCCCATGCCCGGTGCAGTGCCCGGTGCCCGGTGCCCGGTGCCCGGTGCCCGGTGCCCGGTGCCCGGTGCCCGGTGCCCGGTGCCCGGTGCTGTGCTCGACCCGCGGTCCCAACCCGCCGCTAGGGGGCGCGGCCTCGCTCTCTCGCAGCACCGAGCGGTGATTGGCGCCCGCGATCCTTCGGCTCCTTCCGGAACGGCTCGGGCGAGGGGCGGGGCCCCGAGCGCGGCCGGCGGCCGAAGGAAGGGGCGGGGCCGCCGAGGCTTCGGGTTTGTTCGTGCCTCTCCGGTATCGGTCGGCTCTTTCCGGGGCGGGTTCGGGCCGTTCCGGAGGTATTCGTGCCCTTTCCCAGGCTGCCGCCGGGCTGGGAGGCAGGAGCGGGCTGGAGGCGAGCGGCGGCGGATGGGGCCGGCGGAGAGGTGGGACGGGGCCGGGACCGGGACCGAGGGGAGAGGGAGGCCGGGACCGGGGGGAGAGGGAGGCCGGGATCGGAACCAGAGCCAAGGCTCGGCGGGCGGGCCGGCGCCGGGACCCACGGTGAGCGCGGCCCCTCAGCGTGAGGCGCCGCGGGGGCCCTGGGTGGGAGCGCCTCGCCGGGCCCCCGGGGCCGAGCCTTTACCCCCTCCCCAGGGGCAGCACCGGGGCTGTCCCCATCCCCCTCCCGGTGGTGCCAGCGCAGGGTGTCCCACTGCCAGGGCAGTGTCGCCCCCCGGGCCGGCCCTGTCTACCCCTCCCGGAGGTGCCCGGGCAGGTCCCTTGTGCCAGAGCTGGGTGTCCCCCCGCCGTGGTGCCAAGGCTGGCCCTGTCCCCTCCCCCTGCAGCGGCTGTGCCCCCCGATCCCCCCCAGGCTGTCTCCATCCCTAGCAGTGTCAGCACGGGGACCTCTGTGCCATTCCCCCTGCAGGGGTGCCAGTGCAGGGACCCCCCGCCTCGGCAGGGTGCAGCCCCCGTTGCCGGGGGGGTCCTGGGCACCCTGTCTGGGTGGCAGGGCTGGAGAAAAGCGTCCTGTCAGGGCTGCGCTGCTCCAGCCTGGGTTGAAGGCTTGGCCCCACCACGGTTCTGCCCCAGCAGACCCCAGGCCTGGGCCAGATGGCCCAGGGGTGCACGTGTCCGACTGGATGTGCTGGAGCCCAAGCTTTGCTTTCTCTAGACACAGTTGCCCCCCAAACCCTGGCTCTGGGATGGTGGCCAGCCCACCTCATTCCAGTGGGGTTTGTGCTCCGTGTCTCTTCCAATCCTCCCTTGAAGAGGAAGCTTCCCATGGTCACATACCTCCAAAACCGTCTTTGTTCGATGGGAAATAAAACCCTGGGGGGAAACCTCTCTCAAATGAGCTCCACGAGAGCTGCAAAGAGCTGTGGTGGCATCAGCGTTGTGCCTTTCAGCACCCTTGCCCGGCGTGGCGGAGGAATGGCCGCCTCTCCTCCCCATTAATGCGTGGCTTTTATTTCCCGAGCAGCTCTTAGAGCCACTGGGGAACTGGCCCTGTGACTTTCTCTGTGAGAGCAGAGAATGGAGGCAGCTGAGTAAATATAGCCTAAATCACTGCTTTCCTGGCCATTCCACCGCCCTTCCCTAACATGCGAAGGGCTGGTGTGTCCCCGAGGCTGGGTTGGCCTCTGCTCTAGTCATCGACTCTTCCATGATGTGGGAAAGTCCAAGCTATGGTTTGGTTTCTTTGGTGACTCTGTCCTCTGACGTGGGAAGATCGTGCTTTAATCTGCCTGTGCGGTTCGCGGAGAGGCTTTGGTCTTCCAAAAGGTGATCGCTGCCCCAAACCCTCAGTTTTTAACTCACTAGAGCAAGGTTTTAAGCGCACAGGAAAATCCTTTCTGCCCGCAGTTGGGTCTCGCTGGACAAAAGCTCTGGGTTGGAGGAGAAACCGCAGCTCAGCTGGAATGTGGCGAGGAGCAGAGTGGTTTGCAGAGCCAGTTTGGAGCCGTGTCAGAGCGCCGGCGCTTCGCTCCGAGTGCTGGGGTGTGTTTACAATGAAAAAGAGTATTTATAATATCGAGGGCTCTTTTAATTCCTCTGGGAGTATCTGGAGCCACAGCTTGGAGCTAAAGTAAGCGAGTAATGAAGATAAAAAGCAAACAGAGGAAGGGACAGTGGACTTCTCAAGTTGGAAGGTCTCATCTCTCTCAACCAGTACCTGAATAATGCTGGCCTGCTAACGTGGTTGCTTCTCACTTTGTAGGTTACTTCATGTGATCGCTGCGCTGTGCAGAGCTGCTAATAAATCGTCCTAAGTTCCAAATACCCTGGGGAGTGTGATTTTAAGCAGATAAGTCAGCAAGAGCAGTTGGATTTTTTTACTTTTTTTTTAATGTACTTGTTTTTTTTAGAACTGCAGTTTTTGAGGGAAGTAGCCAAAATACAGCTCCTGGGTTTATTTCTGAAAAAAGTCCCGAAACCCAGCCCCATGAATGCTCCTAAAATGGAAGCAGTGTGTTCTCGCTGCTTGGGGGGTTGGTGTAAAGGGAGCCTGGAGTGAAGCAGTGGTGCTGGTATAGGGTGCTTGGTCCTTCTCTGCTCAGTGCTGGTGTGTAAAGGTCTCTGGCCAAGTAAAAGGCTCTTGCAGGGAGGAGGAGAAAGTTTCTGAGGTGGGTAAGACAGGACAAGCTTCAGCTAAAGTAAGAAAATCCGATGTCAGGAGAAGGTTCCAGACAGTATGAGAAGTCTTGGTCTGCTGGTTGCCTGAGAAGCTCTCAGACTGTCCAGTCCTGGAGGAGGAGGTCGCTGAGACCTCCAGTTGCCTCTCAAAAATGAGGAAGGTTTTGGTCACCCCGAGACAGGGATTTATTGGGCTCCTCAGGTCCCCGCTAATCGTAACATTTACTTTTTTCAGTTAAACGTTTCAGATATTCCTGCAGTTTCTTGGGCTTCGGTGAATAAAGCACGGTATGTAATAAACCAAATCTGAGCAGTAAATGCTGTGTATCCCTGGCAAAGGGCAGCTGGTGGCCGTGGGCAGGATGCTGCATCTCCTCGAGCTCTGTTGCTGCTGCATGGGAAGCGTTTCTTGGGGAGAAAAGAGGTGAAAATGGCCTAGACTGCCCCGTGCCTCTGCTGCAATGTGGTTGCTCAGGACACCAAGCCTGGCTTGGGCACGGCTCACGGTGTAACTCGCCTCCCCTGATGCTTTTCCCTGTTTGGAGGGAAATACCAGCTGGCTTGGCAGCACCGTGGCCATTGCCAGCCCGGGAGCGTGAGCCCCCGGCACGGCCCCGGCTCTCCCGGCTCCTCTGGCTGCTTCCCCCGGGGCAGCTGGTGGAGCGTGTCCAGCTCCCTGCAGGCTCGCCCGGCTCGTTCCTCCACGGCTCCTCGTGGTGTTGCCACCTCTGCCACGGCCTGGCTTGCGGCTCAAGCCTTCCAAGTCATCATTTGGGCTCTTCAGCAGCGCCGGAGAGGGAGCCGGCCCGGGAAGCTGCCCAGAAGCGCGGGGGGTTGCTGTGCTGTTTGTCCCCGGTGATAAACCAGGGGTTGCCGAGGTTTTGCCCCTGTCCACCCCAGTGCTGCTCGGTGGTTCGGGTGCTTGTGGGCACCAGCGTGACCCACGGTGTGCTTGGCACCGCTGGCTTCTGCCGCTCTGGTGGGGTGCAGGGCCAGCAGAGCTGCCCTGGCTGCGTTGGTCAGAAAGACTCGCTGCAGCTGCAGTTGTCACGATAGAGCACAACGTGGCAGGCGGTTCCGTGTCCGTTTTTATTTCCATCCTTCGTCGTGTTGTCGTGTTTTCTCTGTTTTTATTAAAGGAAAGGTTTGGTCTCATTGTTTGCAACCCATTAACACGCAGCGTTCTGCAGTTCAGAACTTGATTTGGTGGTTTTGAGCTCGCTGAGGATCTGATGTAACTTGAAAAGATTTGAGCTGTGTAGATTGTTGTAAGCATATTCTTCTTTTAAGTATTTTTGTGCATTCTTTCGCCTCACTGGAGGGAAAGTAATGCTCGGGCTCGCTTCAAGTCAAGCTGCACTTTGAACTGCATTTGGAACTGGGTTAAAAAGCACAGGAACCACATTTAAAACGTTAAGATGCTTTTATTTATGTGCTGGGCACACACAAAAAGACTTGTAATGTGTTGGGTTTTTTTTTTTTTTTGTTTCAAACTGATGTATTAAACAAAGAAAGTATTGACAGCAGTTAATGAATCGAAGGATTGTTTCTGGGCGCTGAGATAGATTTACCAAAGGTATTTAGATGTCTGATGCATGGGATTTTCAGAGAAGCCTAAGCAAGTGCTCGCCAGCGCGGACACACGAGGTTCCTCTCCAAGAGCCGAGTGAACCTGGAGCCGGGCCCAGCTGAAATCTTTTGGCAAGCTGCTCCCTCTCTCCTGCGCACGCAGAGCTCCCGGCTCGGAGGTGTGCTTCCAGCCGACAGGCTCCTGCGTGTCCCAGGCTGTCGGCATTGCCTTCCCTCCAAAGAGCTGCTCCAGGGCTTTGGGACACGCCGATTCGGCCGGCCGTTCTCCGTGGGGTGCAGTGCTTTCCCGACTGGCAGCTGCCGTCCCGCACGCGCGGCTCAGCCTGGGAAGCCGCTCGCTGGGTCCGTGGCAGACAGAGGACAAGCGTTTCCCCTGGAGAGGACAGCGTCGGCGTTAACCATGTGGATTTGGGTTTCCCGGTGGGCTTCTCGTCCCCATTCGCGGGCACTTGATCCCCGTACGGGCTGAGCGTGGGGAAGGCAGGTGAGGCTGCTCCAGGACCAGGCTGGCTCTTAAGTTATCTGTGTTTTTTCATGTGCCCAGTGACCTGCTGGGAGGGAGGTGGAGAGCAGGGTGGCACAGAGCTGCATCTCTGCTTTCCCACCACAGAGAAGAAGGTTGGAAGGAGTCGGTCGAGCCACACGGCGCAGCAGAAGCTGCGGGACCTGCTCTTTGGAGAGACTCGGTGCTCCAGAGCAACTTTCTCCTCTTCCCACCCCTCCACGCAGGTCTGCTTTTAAAAGCTACTCGACAAGTTTGCCAGGGCTGAGCGTTTTGTCCTTCCAGCCTCTTCGGCTGCACCGGCTTGTCTGAGGCGCCTGGAGTCGGGGCTGGGATCTGCGGGTAGGAGCTGGAGGGGAACATCGACCCCGCTGGGTTTGGGCTTTACTGCCTCTGGGTGCGTTACGGGGTCTGTCCAGGGAGGAGCAGGAGCTGCCGGCGTCTTTCCCAGCAGGCAGCAGCCACTTGGGCCCCCGGCAGTCAGACGGTGCCCCCCGGCGCTGCCGACTCGCCTCCGTGGGACCCTGACAGGCAGAGTTCGGAGGGGCGAGGGGCAGGCAGTGAGCCTGGTCATAAATCTCTCTTTATGCTCTGGATTATGAAGTAATATTTTCCTGGCCGCGGCTGGTTGAACTGGGGAAATGCGGGCTTTGCTGCGAGTTCCCTGCGGCAGCCTTCCTGGCGTGGTGGGAGCTTGCACAGCGGCTGTGCTGGGATGTGCTGCTTCTCCCGCAAACACCCGCTCTCCCCAGGGTCTCTCCGTGAGTCCTGCAGCCTGATGTTGCTCCTGGAGCTGCGGAGAAGCGCTCCAGCGACCCGGATCAGGCTCAATCCTGTTCCCCAGAGAGCCAGAGCCTGGCCGCAAGTGCCTTTCCTCCCCCAGGGCAGTGCCTGCTCATTCTTGGCCAAGACAACCCAGCTGGGACGCTTGCCCAAACTCAGGCAACCAGCGCAGGTCCTGGCTGCTGCACAGGTTTCGTGTGCCACGGCCTCTTTTTGCCTTTCTCCTTTGCTGAGGGAAGGAGCCCGCAGCGTGGTGCTGGGCTGGAGAGCCTGGCTGCGGGGAGGTGAAGCTGCCTTCTCTCAAAGGGGACTCACACCGAGCTCAGGCTTTCTGGTGGCGTGCAGGGGCGGTAGCGTGTGCAGGAGGAAAGAAGGTTTTGTAGCTGATATGAACTGTGATGTGGTGCTGGCCCGGAAGGGTTATTTTGAAATACTGCAGGTCACCAACGTTAGTGCCTCTCGCAGGGTCCAACCAGCGGTCAGAGCGGCCTTGGCTTCGTGCCGCGCTTGGTTGTGCGTTGACCCTGCTGGGAAGGGTGCCCTGGCTCCCTTTGCCTCCACGCCTCCCTCCGCAGAGGCTCCTGCAGCCCTGAGAAGCGCCTTCCTGCTCGCTAATAGTTTTCAGATGAGACTCGAGAGTTTGAGCTGGGTTTGGCGGTTTCTGGGCCAAAACGACTCAAGCTGTTCATAGGACCCGCAGCGTTCCAGCAGGCCTAGGGTGTCCCTGGGAAGGCTGGTTTCTGGCTGCCCCGGTGCCTCGTAGGTCTGGTCCTTGGTCGCATGCCGTGGCTGCAGGAATGGGAGCGCTGGGATTTGCCTGGGGGAGGTGGAAAACTGGCCCATGCAGCCGGGAGGGGATGGGAAAAGAGGACGTGCTCAACTGGTGGGAATGTCCCAGCTCGTACATCCCTTCAACAACATGTTATAACCCAGGTTTGTTCTTTTTGGTGGATTTCTGGGCAGGGCAGGCAGCATATTCTTCAATTTCTCGCTGAATAGCTGAAAGGCAGTTAGCAGCTCTTAAGCAGACTTGAAGGCTTCTAAAGATTATTTTCACTCCTCTCACCTCCATCTCGGCAAAAAGAACCCATGCCCGCACTTGATGCTGTTGCTGCTTTTGAAAAGTTCAAAAATCTACTTTGCTCAGAGCAAAGCTTTGAAGTGCTGCTCTGTGGGAATGGCAAAGCACCTCGAAAGCCTTTCGCTGAAAGCTTGGTTAACCTACATTTGTGGGCATCTGCCTTCAGAAAACGACTTTGTGGGGGATTGCATGGGGAGATGTAAAGGTGAACTGTGAAATTTAATCGATTTAACAAGGAAAGGTTAAATCTGTTTGTTTTGCTCCTATTCAAGGCCTCCAGCTGGTGGTTGCAGGGTCACCCTTTTCTGTATGCAAAAGTTCCTGCATAAAGGCTGTTTTGTCCCATTTGTTGTCTTCTTGTTTGCATAAGTGCTTCGAGGAGGGTAAGCTGAAGAAGCAGGAGTGAACCTCTTTAAGATGCAGAGCTGGTGCCTGACTGTAGCAGAGAGGAGGTGGCATTCCTGCCCGCAGCCCCTGGCTCCTCTCTTGCTTTTGGGAGTGTAAATTGGTATTAGCATGTCCTGGTTGGATCCAGGGCTCGGCATCAGCTGGTAGGTAGAAGAGAAACGAGTCCTGCCTCTCTCAGCTGCTCAGTTGAACCCCTAGTTTGAATGTTTGCATCTCGGGAGGGCGTGGGGTGCCTGGCTGCGCAGTGACAAGTCATCTTCTCTTTGCAGGCACTGGGAAGGGAGACGTAGCGTGCGACACCGTGCTGGGCTGGAAGCCTCCTGTGCTTTTGCCCCCTGGACTCCAAGAAGCCTGCTTCTTTTTTGGTGAAGCAGATCCTGATCTCCTGTTTCTTTGCTGCATGCCCGCTCACAAGTGCTGGATTATGTTTGTCTCCTTCTCCCTTTGCTCCATAATTTGGTTGAATCGTGGTTTCAAGCTACGGAAAAGGGGCTGCACCTAAGCGTGCCGGGGCACCCGGACCAGGCTCCTGAGGTGCTGGTTCATGCAGAGACGTTCAGAGTGCTGATGGGGGAGAGCTGCCTCTGAGATCCCTCCTTTCCTGCCCGAAACACGCTGCCTCGCCGTTCAGAGCCCTTCTCCCCACGGCAGAGAGAATGGGCAGCACCGATGGATTCCAGTACCGTGCGCTCTACCCCTACCGCAAGGAGCGCGAGGAGGACATTGATCTGCTGCCTGGGGACATCCTGGTGGTGAGCAAGGGGGCCCTGCAAGCCTTGGGCTTCAAAGATGGGGATGAGCAGACCCCCAATCAAATTGGGTGGATCCTGGGCGTCAACGAGCGGACCAAGCAGAAGGGCGACTTTCCCGGCACGTACGTGGAGTACGTGGGGCCTGTGAAGATCTCGGTCCCTTCTCACCGGCCCCGAGTGCAGAGACCCCTGCCCGCGACGCCAGGGGCCAGCGGCTGCCGGCTGCAGGAGGCCCTGGAGCAAGGTAAGCCCTGCTGCACGCCGTGGTCCTCCAGGAGACCTCCACTCCCGGTGTGCGAGTGGCTTCAGAGGGCAGCGGTGAAGCCCTCGGCTCGGCAGCACGGAGTTGCTCTGCCGGCAGCAGCGCGGTCTTGTTGCCTGGGGCTTGTGGGCTCGTGTTCAGTCCTCGCTGAGAGAAGCAGCCCGTTGTTCCTCCAGCTTACCAGTCTGCTTAGAGCTTCTTGCGGCGAGCCTTGTCCCGCTTTTACCTCTCCAAGATCATTCTCTCTCTGTCTCTCTGTCTCTCTCTCTCTCTCTCTGGCCCACAACCAGCCAGGATCCCCGTGGTCCTTGCTCCCTCTCCCTGCTCCACTGAGGGTTTTGTCCCGCTCCCCCGCTTTAGGAATAAGTCCTGACCTCTCCCAACGACCTCCCTGCCTCTGCCTCTGGAGCGCCTGCGGCGTCGCTCCCTGCCAAGAGCCGCTCAGCCCTGCTGACACACACAATAACTTGTCTCTGGGCAAGAGGAGAAAAGTCAGGGTCTAAAAAGAGTACTTCCGAGAACTGGAGCTAATTGCTTGTCTGCCTGGCACCCGTCCCTCCCCACGGATCACAGAGCTCTCCCTGGGACTGGGCAGCCGCCCTCAGGCCAGGCATGGGCCATCCTGCACCTGCGGCTGCCTCCCAGCCAGCACCGGTCTTGGCACGGACCTGGTCCGGGAGCTGGGAGAGCTGCTGTGCCTCAGCGCTGCCTATTTTTTTTTGCTCCCAGACACAAACCCTGTGTCAGGGGCTCAGCAGCCCGCAGGTGCTCTGAGGTGGCAAATAGGGGTGGTAGCCCCACTTTGCCTTCCCGTGCCTTGCAGGAGACCTCGTGCTGGTGCACACAGGAGGAGTAGGGTCAGCAGCAGGAGCTGGTGGGCATCGGAGCGCGCTCCTGGCCGACAGTCCTACATCCTCCCTGTCCCTCTCCGCATGGGAGCCACAGCTTCGAGCAATGTGAACCATCGCTGGGGTCTTGAGGAATAGAAAGGAGCCCCTGTCTCAGAAACCAGGGTGGTGGGGCTGGTGCAGCTTCCTTCAGCTGCCTCCCATGCTCCTGCTCCCAGAGCCCGGAGGGCCAGCCCCAGGAAACATCTCCGCAAGGTGGGAATGCAGCCGGGCCGTGCGTTTGGGTTGGCAGCCAGAGCCGCTGACCTGAGTCATCCCACTCGCAACCTGCCTTTCCAAGAAAGCAGCTCCTCTTGGGAGCCTGGGACATGCTCTGCGGTGGATGCGTCGGCCTTGCCTGCATCCAGCCCTGCGCTCCCTCGGGGGCTGTATTTATGCCTTCGTGGGCTCTCTCCTCCTCTTCTCCCCAAGCGGGGCTTGGTGGAGGTGTGTCTTGAGTGGTCAAAGCCGCTGCCCTGCGCAGGGTGGGGATCGTTGGGATGTGGAAGAAGATACGTGCCAAAGCTCCTGACAGACAGAGAAGACGCGGTTGGGAAAGAAACCAAAACCCAGCCTGCGTGCATTCTGCCTGGTGCCAGGGTTTGGGTGCCAGCCCCGTCCCCTGTGGGTGCATCCCCACAGCCAGCCTCCCCTTTGGGCACAGCCAGGGCCTGCAGGGTGGCAATTCAAATGCCCAAAGCCGTTTTACGTGCAGCTTGCCAGGATGCTGGTGGGGAGAGGCATTTTTGCAACTGAGCAGCTCTGTTTAAGCCCAGCCCGTGTTATTTCTTCGTGGTCTGCAGAGATGTCTCTTGGCTGCCCCATGAAGCTCATAGCTGGTGGCATTTCGGCCCCGTTTCCCTGGGTCTTGCCCTGCCTGGCAGGGCTCCCTTCGCTCCCCAGTGTCTCACACACAAAGCAAGGCCAGCGCCGCGGCTGTCACGCAGCCCTGGAGCAGGGCTGGCCCCGCAGGGCGACGAGACCCGCGACCCAGCGCTTTCTGCCGGTGAATTTACGACCTGCTGGTGTTTGCCTTCCGCGGAGAACGCGAACGGAAAACGCGGCTCGGAAATATTTCCGCAGCTGCCCCAGCCGTGCTGTGAGTGGCCTTGTTCGCAGCGGCCCAGCCCGGAGGCCCGGCAGGCTCTGGAGCCGCTGCTGGCTCCGGCACAGGCTGCCTGATTAAAAAAAAAAAAAAGGCAAGCTGCTGCCTGCTGAAGCAGCACATTCCCGGCTGGGCCACGTGGGCAACACCAGTATTTACTCTCCCTTCAGCCCTTCCCAAGGGTCAGGCTCGAAGCTGCCAGCCTGGCAGCTTGCCTGCAGCTTCCCCACCCCAACCAGCGCCATGCTGGGCGCTTTCCCGTGCCCAGGGGCCCTCTCTGGTGGGGGATTGCCCCTCTCCCCAGCAGCACAGACCCTTGCAAAACTGCTGGGTGCCTGCCCCGTGTTGCTTCCCTTTCCCGAGCTGCTTTGTCTCCCTGCAAGGCCGTGGGTGCGGGAGGCTCCGCCGGGTGCGGAGTTTCAGCTTGCGGCGCCTCGTGGCGAGACCACACCGGGCGAGTTCGGGTCAGATCCGTGACAACAGAGCTGTGTTTCGCAATGGGGAGCAGCTTTTTGGCTCTGCCTCCCCAGAGTGGAGCGTGATGGGTGTCCTCAGCGACCGTGGGCTCCCCAGGGTCTGCCTGGTGCTGTGGACCAGCCCGGAGGAGCCTCCTGCACCGGCTGGCGCTCAGTTGGAAGCGAGATGGGTCCTGGCACAGCTCGTCCTTCGGCAAGCCTCCCGCTGGCAGCTGCCCGGCCGGGCCTGCGTGCTCCTGCCCCGGCATGCGTCACCCCTCCGGCACAGGGGAAGGGGGGTGCCAAGACCTGGGACCTCAAGATCTTTTGGAAGTGGCAGTGAAATGCCACCCGATGCGGGGCCATAGATACCCCAGGAAGGGAGGGACCCCGGTCCCGTGCTGCGGGCGCTCTGTGCCCTGTAAGAGCTTGAACGGAGGCTGTGGGCTCACGGGGAGGGGGAGGCAGAGGCAAAGGGCTGGTTTCCATGTTAAACGAGCAATCAAGGGCAGGAATTTGCTGACTTGGCGTTCTGTCTGAATCGCTGGATTAATCACAGCTCACCACCGTGAGCGAGCTCCCTGGCTGTGCTCCTCCGCCAGCCCTGCGCAGCCCCTCGGCTGGGCAGGGACCGTACCCAGCCTGAGCTCCAGGAGCCCTGGTAACCCCTCTGCTGCCTGCCCTGGGGTGCTGGGGTGCCCAGGGAGATAGGCTCTGCCTCCTAGCCTCTGCAGGGAGCAGTAGGGATCCCTCCACGCACACCCCATCGGGGGCTCGGCGCAAGGCTGGGCTCGATCAGCGCTGGTTTCTGGGCCAGCTCGCAGGTTCCCGCAGCCTCCTCCGTGCGGTGTTGGCGTGGGCTGCAGCCTCGCAGCGGGGGCCACGGCTTTTCTTGCTGTTGGCAGCAGCGTTGGTTGTGGCCTGGCCAGGCTCTGCCGCAGAGCGTCTGCTGGGGTCTGAGCTGGGGCTGACCCCTTCTCGCCCTCCCTCTCCCCTAGGGTCTCCTCTCCCGGATTTGCAGGAGCAGTTCAGCCCTCCTGAGATTGCACCGCCGCTGCTGGTGAAGCTGGTGGAAGCTATTGAGAAGAAAGGTAAGTGGGGATGCTGAGCACTGCGGGGCTGATAGCCCCCCGAAACCCCCCAGTGAGGGCAGAGGGGAAGGCAGCTGTCTTTAAAAGCTGTTGGCGTTGGACTGCAGGGGACGTGCAGGACGCAGCTGCCTGCAGAAGGGGAGGCCCTCCCGCTCCTCCCTGGCTTGAGCTGCTGTTCCCTAGAGATAGGCTTGACCCCGCTGCCCCATCCTGCACAGAGGCCTGGGATGAGGGTGCTGGGTCTGCATGCAGGACACCTACACACGTCCTGGATGGGTGCTGGGGTTTGGGAAGCACTTCCAGCCCGGATCTGTGCTGTCGGGGGAAAAACGGGACCACTGAACCGGGTGTCCTGGGGACCAAGGGGGCTGCAGCAGCAGCAGCATCTGCAGGAGGTTGGCTTGGACACCACCCAGGCCTCGTTAGCTGTTGCCCGGCGGGTGCGCGGCTGCCAGGCTGGCACCGAAACGGTGCCTGTGCTGGGAGCGGCGCGGCTCGCAGCTAACAGCGGTGTCTCTCCGCTTCCGCAGGGTTAGACAGCGAGATGTTGTACAGGACATCTGGCTCCGAACTGAGGCAAGCACTGAGAACCGGTAAGAACCAGCTCGGCGCGGTGAGGAGGCGAATCGGCTCAGATGGAGGAGATTAGTGGATGTGACAGCGCCAGCAGTAATGCAATCCAGGCTGGGCTCGCCTGTCCCCGGCGGTTCCTGACTCCCGGCACGCTGCCTGTGGGGCTGGGCCATCCCAGTCCCAACATGTCCCCGTCTCACGTGGAAGGGATGGGAGCACGGGGCGGGGGGGGATTCCTGCCGCTGTCCATGGGCTGGAGCAAAGGGACGCTGCTCAGAGACTCGCAGGCCGACCAGTGAACCCCTGTGCTCGTCTCCTGCTGTCTCTTCGGGGTGCCCCGCTCTCGGGGTGCTCTGCCGATGGGCTGGCAGAGGCTTCTCTGGCTCTGTCGCACCACTAATGAGCAGGGGAGGATCTTTGAGCTCAGCTTGGTGGCTGGAGCCTTGGCTCCACTGTGCCGGCAGCTGATGTCTCTGCCGGGGAGCCTTCGAAGCTGTCCGCCTCTTGGCTGGGCTTGGGCCTCATCCAGTACTGTGCTGGTTTGTCCCTTTCCACAGACGTTCTTGCAAACCCCAACTGCATGGTGCTGTCAGCTCTGGCTGCGCTGCTTTTGGAACAGGCTTTATGTGCTGTCCCAACAGCCTGCGCCTTGCGTTCAGGGAACGGCCCGGGCCGAGGGAGGTGTTTTCCCCGTTGGGTTCAGTGTGTGGCTGGTCAGTCTGCGCTTGTCTCTACCAGCAGCAGGGAACAAAACTCTCACCCAAGTCGTGAGTGCCCAGGATTCCTGTGGCAGGGCTCAGAAACGACCTCTGCTCCCTGCTGGGGGAAGGACCTGCCTGGATTCCCAGAGGCAGCTTATTTCTGGGGTGTAAGGCGCACTTCCAGGATCCTCTGTCGTGTGGGCTGCTGCCCGAGGGCTGCCTGAGCTCCCTTTGTGGCGCCAGGCTGCCGTGCCCTGGGATAGCTGCCCGGGTGCTGTGCGCTGGGCTCTGGGATGGGTGCTGGCAGCACCGGAGCTGCTAGCTGGCTGCCTGGTGCTGTGCCCGCCACCCACGGGAACTCTGTGCCCTGGCAGATTGGACCCTGGGTGACCTGGAGCCCTTTGAGGTGCACTCCCTGGGCGAGGCCCTGCGGGGCTATCTGCAGGACCTGCCCTCCCCCGTGGTGCCGGTGTCGGTGCATGGAGACATCCTCCGCGTCCTGCAGGGTAAGGGCCTCCCGTGGCCGCGCTTGGGAACGGGTGGCTGGGCAGGATGGATGCGTTTGGGGGTGTTGAAATAAGTCCTGTCCCTCTGGGGTCTGGTGCGCGGCCCCTGCTGCTGACAGCGCTCCCATGACGCGGCCAGAGCGTGGAGAGCAGTGCCGGCTGTCCCAGCCCTTCCCATCGTGTCTTGTTCCCTCCCCAGAGATCCCCCAGCCGGAGAATTGCCGGAAGCAGCTGCTGCTGGCCCTGGAGTCGCCTGCGGTCCCGCTCCAGAACATGCTTACCCTGCAGTTCCTGCTCCGGCATCTGGGGAAGGTATCGCAGCAGGCCGAGAGCAACAGCCTCCACCCTCGGGCCCTGGGAGAGATCTTCGGCCCCCTTCTCCTCCGGCTGCCTGGCGCCAGGTACGTGAGGATTTCGGGTTCCAGCCCTGTACCGAGAGTCGGCTGCTCTGCCTGCCAGGACGAGGAGTCCAGCCCGTAGCAGCGGGTCTGCCCGCAGCCCCTGCCGCGCTGCACGTGGGGTTAAACTGCTGGCAGCGCCCAGAGGTGGGACTCAAAGCCGGGGCAGGGCCCTTGCTTCTGGGTCAGCCTGGGATCTGGCAGCTGGGATGAACGGGGTGACCCCGGCTGCCCCTTTGCCTGGGGTCCACGGGAGCGGTGCCGTGTTCTCCCCCACAACTGCTGTTCTTCCTTGTCCGCTCTCCCCCTGCAGCCCAGAGCTCAGCCCTGACTTCTCCGTGCTGTTTTTGGAGATGCTGCTGCAGACGAAGGAATTGGAGCCGGAACAGTTGCCTCCAGGTACTGAGATGTCCCTTCCTCGGGGCCCAAGGCGCTGGTGTTTGTGCTCTGTGGATGGGGAGCCTCTGCCCCCGTGAGCGGGTTGCCAAGGGGCATTTCTGTAGCCCAGCCATGCCTGGAGGCCAGCTCGAGGCGTTCAGCTGCTGCTGTAGATGTGCCTGGAGCAGCTCCTGATAGCCTGGTGGCCAAGGGGGCATCCCAGGATGCTCACTGCAGGGAGGAGGGAGTCGTCGCTCCAAGGCATTGCCTGTGGGGAGCTACAACTTGGGCTCACCCTGCTTCAACCCTCCTTCTCCTACAGCCTTGCCTCCAAAACCGCCGAAGCCAAAGCCCAGTGCAGCCAGCTTGGCCAACGGGAACAGCGTGCCCTTGCAGGACGCCGAGTGGTACTGGGGTGACATTTCCCGGTAAGGAGGTGACGAGCAGCTCACATCCTGGGTGCCCTGTCCATCGAGTTATTTAGGGCAGCTCTGGTTGCACCTCACAGACCACGACAATCACGTTCCTTGCAGGGAGGAGGTGAACGAGAAGCTACGGGACACGCCGGATGGTACCTTCTTGGTGCGCGACGCATCCAGCAAGATCCAGGGAGAGTACACGCTCACGCTCAGGTAGGGCGCTGGGGTCCCCCGAGAGCCTCCGCTGCTCTGGGGTGGAGTTGTCAGCACGTGTCCCTGTCCCCGAGACGTCGGGCCGGTGTAGGCTGCTGGGATGGTGGTAAGTGCCCTCTCCTCTCCCCTCCCTGCTACAGGAAGGGAGGCAATAACAAGCTGATCAAGATCTTTCACCGGGAAGGGAAGTACGGCTTCTCGGAGCCCCTGACTTTCGGCTCAGTGGTGGAGCTCATCACCCATTACCGGCATGAGTCGCTCGCCCAGTACAACGCCAAGCTGGACACCAGGCTGCTCTACCCCATCTCCAAGTACCAGCAGGTGAGGCCTGTGCTGGAGGGACGCATCTGGCTGGCACAGCCTGAACCAGGGGCGCTTGCTCGTCCATCCCTGACCCTTTGGTAGATGACAGTGTCCCCACCCCTTCCCTCATGCTGGGCCGCTGCTTTGTGGGGTGACAGGCACCCTGCAGGGCTTCTTTTCGTGGGACCGGCTGCCAGGCTGGGGGGCTGAGGTAGGGCAGGAGCAGGTCCCAACCGAGGCTGTGCGTATGACAGGACCAAGTGGTGAAAGAGGACAGCGTGGAAGCCGTCGGGGAGCAGCTAAAGGTCTATCACCAGCAGTACCAGGACAAGAGCTGGGAGTACGACCTGCTGTATGAGGAGTACACACGCACGTCCCAGGTACGTGGGTGCTGCCTCCCCCCCCGTGGGCTGCCCTGACGTCTCCCTCTGCTGTGCACAGAGGAGAGCAGAGACTGGGCGCCCGCTGCCCTGTTTGTCTGCGCCTGGGCTGGAGGGGACTCCCCAGAGAATGGGCTTTGAAGAGGGGGGGCAGGGGGGGGGATTTTGGCTGCAGCGAGGACAGCGCTGCTTTGGGGAGGGGGAAGGAGGGGATGCAAATGGGTAGAAATCTGCCCAAACGTTCCCCCCTTCCTCAGCTCTCCCCTCCCTTTTCAGGAGCTGCAGATGAAGAGGACGGCAATCGAGGCCTTCAATGAGACGATCAAGATCTTTGAGGAGCAGTGTCAGACGCAGGAGAAATGCAGCAAGGAGTACATCGAGCGCTTCAGGCGGGAGGGCAACGAGAAGGAGGTGCAACGGTGAGGACAGGGGGGTGATGGTGACCTGCCCTGCCTGGGGAAGGGCTCTGGGGGCTGCAAGGATCATCCTGGCCCAGCGCAGAGCCGAGGCATGCGCAGTCCTTGTCTCTCCAGCAATGTGCTGTGGGCTGGAGCTGGCAGGCTGCCTCCTCTGGCTCACAGCCTAAACCTCCCCCCCCCCCGCCCCTTCTTTCTCCCAGGATCCTCATGAACTCGGAGAAACTCAAGTCTCGCATCACAGAGATCCACGACAGCAAGATGAAGCTGGAGCAGGACCTGAAGAAACAAGCCTCGGAGAACCGGGAGATCGACAAGCGCATGAACAGCCTCAAGCCAGACCTCATGCAGCTGCGCAAACTGCGGGACCAGTATTTGGTGTACGTAGCGCCTGCCCCCGCGGAGGGCTGGGAGCTCCTGCTGCCCCTCCAGCCTGGCCCAGGAGCGATCCAGCTGGCTCCTTGAGGGCTTTTGGGGGCTTGTTGGACCGGCTGGAGGGTTGCTCGGTGCAGGAGCAAGCCCTGCAGCCTGCAGCCTCGGGGCACGGGCGGTCCCTCAAAGGGGACGGCTGCTGCCCTCTGGTGATGGCTGCACAAGTGATGTCTGGGCCGGGCACGCTGCCCGCGCTGAGCTCTGCCTCTCCTTCCCCCAGGTGGCTGACACAGAAGGGTGCCCGGCAGAAGAAGATCAACGAGTGGCTGGGCATCAAGAACGAGACAGAGGAGTGAGTGCCCCTGCTGGCGTGTTGAGGGGGGGGCAGGGGGCGGCAGGAGCGCATCTGCACGGCCAATTCCGCCTGCTCCGGGGCTGTGGGGCGAGTCCCACCTCCCATCTGGGAGCTGAGGACGTCTTCCCCGGCCGGAAGGAGTGATGGCAGCTAGCCGTGGGAGGGGAGATGCGGGGGCTGCGTGCCCAAACCAAGAAGGTCTGACCCTGCCCGTGCTCGATTGCAGCCAGTACTCCATGATGGATGACGAGGAGGAGCTGCCCCACCACGAGGAGCGGACGTGGTACGTGGGGAAGATCAACCGCTTGCAGGCCGAAGAGATGCTGTGCGGCAAGCGGGACGGCACCTTCCTGATCCGCGAGAGCAGCCAGAAGGGATGCTACGCCTGCTCCGTGGTGTGAGTAACCCCCCCCCCCACCGCGCAGACGTGGCAGGGTGGGGCCGCGCTGCGTTGCGCTCTCTGCCCTCCGCTCGCCAGGCGCTGGAGGCTGGCGGGAGGCGTCAGGCCGGGCTTCCCCGAGGTCTCCCCCTCTGCCTCGGCTCCTCCTGCCAGGGCCTGATGGATCTTTGGGCCGCTTTGGTGGCACGTGCTTGTGCTCCGCTTGTCCCTGTCCCAGCGGGGCTCCCTGGCGTGCTGCTGACCCCGTGCTCCCTTGTCTCCCTGGCAGGGTGGACGGTGACACCAAGCACTGCGTGATCTACAAAACGGCGACTGGCTACGGGTTCGCTGAACCCTACAACCTCTACGCCTCCCTCAAGGATCTGGTCTTGCACTACAAGCACACGTCCCTGGTGCAGCACAATGACTCCCTGAATGTCACGCTGGCTCACCCGGTCCTTTCCCAGCCACCAGCCAGATGAGCAGCCCGTGCACAACACAACAGCTGCCTTCAGCTTCTCCCCAGGGCGCTGCTTTCTGGCTCTGGACTCTTGCACCCTGTATAGTTGAGTCTCTGTGCTCCTGCCCCTCCAGAGCCTCCGAGATGTCTGTGACCGTTCCTGATGTCCCTTTTGGTCAGTAGCTGAAACCCGTGTTGGCTGATGGGACAAAAACACTGGGCTGTTGACTCCCAGTGGGCTCCAGCCTCTAGGAGGTGGGATCCAGTTGTGATTGAATTGCTGGGGGCGAGCACAGCCCCTTCCCTTTCCCCGACGAGCAGGTCAGATCCCCTTCTTGCTGGCAGGTCGCCCCGCTACGCATCCCTGCAGAGCTAGGTTCCCGATTCCTCGGTGCGCTACGGCGTCGGTCGCCACCCCGGCCGAGCGGCCACGAGCGCTGCTGGGACCGAGGAGCTCGCTGCTGGATGCCAGAGGAGGCTCCGCTGGGCGGTTGAGCGTGTGCATCCTCCACTCTCGCTTCCCTCGGTGGTCTTGCGGGCTGCAGTGGTGTCTGGTACGAGGGGTGCTGCTCTTCCATGCAGAGACTCGTTTAGAAAGGAGAAACCCCATCCTCTGGGGGGCTTCTCGGCCAAGGTCTCCGCTCTGTGCCGTGCCCCACCTCACCGTCTTCTTCCCTAGTGTCATACCCACCTCTTGAGTGTCGCTGTCTGGGGAGGGAGGATCCGGTTAGCGATGAATCTCTCGCCTTAGTTGTGCCAACTAAGCTGTGAAATTCGTGTTGGTACCCGTGTTTTTCCCGGCAGAATCTATGGGATGCACAGCTCGTGGTTTCCGGCGGTCTTCGGTGAATCTCTGCGAACGTAACCCGGTGAAGTTAACTGTAGCTCTGTAAATATGGTTCTTGTCGTAGTCGGCTGCTTCCCCAGTACTGGTGTTTGCTGAACTCCCGCTATGACACGCAAGCGCGAGGGCAGCAGCTGGCCAGGCTGTTGCAGACTCGGGTCCTGCCAGCTGAAGCGGGAGGGGGCCAGAGTCCGACGCGCGCTACGAGCCCTACACAAAATGAAGGACCTCTCTGCCGCCGGAGGACGGTGTCTCTGCTGGGCCAAGGGCCTAGAAATGTATATGCATGACGTTGAACTATGTATGCAAAGCACTTATAATCCTGAGTACTGTATGGGGGCTGGGGGTGAAGGAGCTGGGGGTTGCCGTAGCGCTGCCCCTCGCGGCTGGAGGCCGTGGGCAGGGATTTGGTGTGTTTGAGCTCCCAGAGGGCTCGAGGGCGACAGACGCGGTGACCCTGGGAGAGCCGTTAAAAGCTGGACCTGGGCTGGGAGTTGAGGCCGTGGTGGCATTTGCTTTCCTGGGTTATCCTGCCTGCCTGGCTTGAAGACAGCAGTGATTGTCCTCTTGGTTTGCCGGAGAGGCTCTTTCCCTTTTGGAGGCCGTGTCCTCAGGACGGGCTGGTGGATGCTGTAGGCTTTGCCACTTCTCTTTCGTGTTGTGACTCGGGCTCCGCCGGCCCTGGGGGGTGCTGCGCGCTCACGCTCTGCTCAACGTGCCGTCTGCGTCGGGGACCGCGCTGTCCCTCCTCCCCCTGTCAGCTCTGCTGCTCGCCTTGCTCTGAGCTGGTCCCCGAAATCCTTTTGGATCTGGGATTGCTGGTCCAAACGTCCCCTTCCCGTCGCATGTGGCAGCTCTCCTATGCCTGACTGTACAGACCCCATTCCCTGCTCTGCATGCCCGCTCTGGGCCCTGTGTTTTGGTTCTGGCTTGTTGGTGTTTGGTGCTCTGAGGATGCGGGACAGCGGTGCTGTCCCTGAGCCATCGCAGCCCCCACGGAAGGGGCAGGCAGTAGTTTGGGGGAGCTGCGGGGCCCACAGCCCGGGAGAGGCTGTGTTTGGCTTTGGGGATCACTTGGGAAAAGCTGTCGGGGATAATTAAGGGACTAGTTTGAGCTCGGACACGTGAGAGATGAGAGCACGTGGGAATGGGGCAGGGAGGCCCCGGTGCTCATAGCCCTCTCTGCAGAGACCCCCTGTAGTTCTGTGGGGTGGCTGGGGGGGGGGACACACACCAACACCCCAAAGCTTTCTGCCAGGCTCCCACACCGGTCACGGTGGCACATTTTCAGAGCTTGGGGACTCTTTGCTGGTCCCGCACTCGTCCCTGCGCTTCCAGCACGTCCGTGCGCCACAGGGCAGGCCGCAGGCGGGTGGGATCCTCCAGCCGCTCACCCCACGGGCTCCATGTCCCCCCCACCACCCCAGCAACGTGAGCTCGGGGCTGGTTTGCTCCCGGCTCATGCCAGGACCTGCGGAGCCTCTGGGAGAGTCTCAGCTTCAAGTCGTCGCCTGTCGACTCTTCGCTTGGTGCTCCCCCCCTGCCCCCGGCTCTGCTGGCCAGGGATATTCCAGCTTGATGCGTTGGGGTTTTTTAATCCTTTTGGCTTCATTTCTGCTGTTCTCCCCGTGCTGCCTTTCCTGCCGCCCAGGCGGAGCCTCTTCCTCCCCAGGAGCTTGGGCAGCTCAGCGGGTCCCCGTCCCCCCTCCACACCTTCCAGCACTCCCGTTGCTGCCCACCGGTACCCAGCACCGTGGCCCATCCCCGCCAGGGCTCTGCTCACAAGTCCTATGTACAACGAGGAGGAAAAGGTCCTTCCCCGAGGCTGCCTTTCCCTGGCGGTGCTTGACTTGGCTCCCTAAAACGCAGCTTTTTCCCCTCGTTTCTTCCCTGGGGTGGAAGTCCCAGCCCTGAGCTCCCTGCCTGCGGCGCAGCTCCCCCAGAATAAGCTAGTTGTGATGTGTCCTTTGATGCTTTCGCTTGTGCTGTTCGCGCCGCCGGAGCAACCCGGTAGCGATGTGTTTCGAGGCCCTGGGCTGTGCTTTGCTGCTTGTGCCGCCCCGTGTCCCTCAACCAAAGCCCCGCACCCGCCTCCCGTGGGTGCAACGTGGCCGTTCCTGCTTCCCCCCCCCCCCCCCCCCCCCCCCCCGGGGCACAGCTCGGGTCTTATCCCTCCGTGTCCCGGCTTGGGATGCTCCACGCTCCCCCGTGTAAACTCCCCCGAGGGCTCTCGTGCTCTCTTTGTGCTCGGAGAGGATGGGGCGGCTGCGTGAGCGCTCCTGAGATGTTAGTTCCTAGGTATATGCAATAATAAATAACTTGCCACTTCAGCTGTTCGTTACCAGCAGTAGTTCTCTATGCTCTTTCTGTTGATGTTTACTAATGTAAACCCAGTATTTGTTACTGTAAGAGAATTTTTGTACGGTACTTCAAAAAAACCCCACCAAAAAAACACCCAAAAAAAAGAAAAAAAAAAGAGAAAGAAATAAACAGAATTAATGAACTGGTTGTGGGGATGTCTGTGGGAGGGGTGTTACGCCGGGGAAGCGGATGCAGGAGGGCGTTGGGGCTGTGCCCCAGCTCCTGGGGTGGGTGCAGGATGTGACCCATCGCCTGGGCTGTGCCAGGACTTCGCTCCCTGGGGTCTTGCGGGCGGCCAGCCCCGGGCTCAGCGGGCAGGCGAGCGAGGAGGCGGCAGCAGAGCCCAACGGGGCGAGAAGCGGATGGAAACAGCGGCTATAAACGGCGGGGGAAGTTCCTCCACGCTCTGCCCCAGAAGCGAGCCCAGGGGCTGATTTGGGCAGCACCCCCTGCCCACACCCAGAGCTGTCAGCCTGGGGGGGGCTTCAGCCCCTGCACCCAGCCCCGGGGGGCTCCCTGGGGGCTCGGCAGAGCGTGGTGGGGCTCTGGCAAGGAGCCACCCCCCTGCCTGTTTGGGAGACGCCAAGCGTGGGCCGCTCGGGGTTGGGTTTCTGTCCCAGACCTGTCACAACTTGCGGGGAAGCGGCAGCCGCCGGCGGGGCTGGGGCGAAGGACCGTGACCCCAAAGCCCCGATTTGGGTCTGCAGGACCATGGGGACTGGGTGGCCGGAGCGAGGCGGCCCTGCGTGAGTCAGCAGCGTCGGCGTCACCGGAGGAGGCCGGTTGAGCCGGGCAGGAAGGGCGCGCGGAGGCGGGCGCAGACGGGCTTTAAAAGTCCTCGCGGGGCCGGGCTCGCCTCCACACCACCCCACCGTCCCCATGGCCCCCGCGGCGCTGCTGGCTCCCCTGGCGCTGGTGGCCCTGCTGGCCCCGGGGCTTGGGGTGGCCTTCCCAAGCTGCGACTACCCGGCCCACCTCTGGTGCAGCTCGCCGGAGATCGCCGTCGCCTGCCAGGTCAGAGCCACCGGTCCCAGGGCTGCCCCCGGCTGCCCACCCGCGCTGGCAGCCCCCGAAGGGCAGGGCCACCCGGCGTGCGGGGACAACGTCCCACCGACACGGCACGTGCAGGGCTGGGTGCCGGCCTGGCGAGCGGGGATGGGGAGCGGGGATGGCATCGCCCGGCCACGGTACCTGGAGCAAGTGCCTGCTCTGAGCATCCCTGTGGCAGAGGCCGGCACGCCGCGGGGATGCTCAGAGCCCCCGCGCCACGCCGGCACCACGGCGCTCGCAGGGACACCCGGGGAAGCGCCGTGCTGCCGCTGGACCCCGACCCTTCCCCGGGCACCGCTGGCACTTCTGCTTTTGCGGCATAAACCAGCTTTTCAGCTTATTCTGCCCTGAACGTCCCTGGATGGTGACACCGCCACGATGGCAGGTCCGGCAGCAACCTGCGAGCTCCGCGGGGCTGCAGCCACCACCCTGCAGTGGGCGCTGGGCCGTGCCCCCACCCAGGCTCATCCCAGCACCACCAGATATGTTTTCCCCCCCAAAATTTTGGGGAAGTTCCCGTGGAAAGCCCCAGCGCTGCCTGCCCACAGCGGATGGGATCCTGCAGCTGCAGGGGGCCCATGGCCGCTCTCACTTCCCTCCTGGCCCTGCACACCCTCGTCCCACTCCTGCCCCACATCCCAGGAGCTTTGCCCCGTCCCCTGCAAATAGGGACGGGGCGGGCTGCAAGCGTACCCCACCACCACGTACCCCGAAACCTTCCCCCACGCAGGCAGAGAGCCGCTGCGCCAACCTCTCGCGTCTGGCGGCCGCCCCCGTGGAGGTGACCCTCTTCTACGAGAGCCTGTGCCCGGCGTGCCGGGGGTTTCTGGTCCAGGAGCTCTTCACCGCCTGGCTGCTGCTGCCCGCCGAGGCGCTGAGCATCACCCTGGTGCCCTACGGCAACGCTGAGGTAGGAGCCAACCCAAGCCGGTGCCGTGGGCGCTCGCCCCGGCGCCACCGGCCCCGCTCAGACTGGTTGGTCCTGCAGGAGAGGAACGTCAGCGGGAAGTGGCAGTTCCAGTGCCAGCACGGCCCGGAGGAGTGTTTGGGCAACATGATCGAGGTGACGGTGGCCATCCCTACTCCCTGTCCCCATAGTGCCAGCATGGTGGGGGAGGGTCTGGTGACCCCTCACCACCCGCTCTGTCCCCATAGACCTGCCTGATGCACGAGGCCAAGAACTTCAGCACTTACTTCCCCGTCATCTTCTGCCTGGAGTCGGGCAGCTCCGTCACCAAGAACCTGGAGGCCGTATGTCCCCGTCCCCCGTACCCCAACACAGGGATGTCCTCGTCCCCCCCTGACTTCCCTCTCTGTGTGTGTGTGTGTGTCCCCTCTCCCGGCAGTGCCTGCAGGTCTACGCCCCGCAGCTGGACGGGCGCCGCATCGCCGCCTGCGTGCAGGGGGACACGGGGGCCGCCCTGATGCACCGCAACGCCCAGCTGACGGAGGCGCTCGACCCCCCGCACAAATACGTGCCCTGGATCGTCATCAATGGGGTACGGCGGGGAGGGGGGGGGTCAGAACTGGGGTGCTGGGCAGGGCCGGGGCACCGTGGGGACACCCGCCCTGACCAGCCCCCTCTCCCCCGCCATGCAGAAGCACACGGACGAGCTGCAGATGCAGGCCGAGGCCTCGCTGCTGGGGTTGATCTGCCGCCTCTATCAGGTGGGATGGGGGGGCCAGGGGGAGGCCGGGGGGACTGGGGGACACGTCCCCCATCCCCACCGGGGCTCTACAAGCCGCTCTCTGGCAGGGGGAGAAGCCCGAAGCCTGCGGGGGCTCGGGGGCCCCGAAGGCCCTGGCCCACTGCAGGCGCTGAGGGACAGCGCGGGAGCACCGAGCGAGCGGCGAATAAAAAGGATGGGTTTAGTGGAAAAACGAGAGGCTCCGGAGTCGTGTGTTTGGGGGAGCGGGGAGGGGGCGGCCTGTGTCCCGCCGCGGTGCGGGGCAGAGGGAGAGCTGGGCCCACCGGTCCCGCTGCTGCCTCGGTAGGTGTCATGGCGGCCGCCTGTGCCGCGGTAGGTGTCATGGCGCCCTCCAGTGCCTCGGTAGGTGTCATGGCGGACACCGGAAGCGGAAGGCGTCCGTCACGGGGCGCACCGCCCTTTCCGCGTGCCGGTGGCGGAAGCGCGAGGCGGTGAGCGGAGGGGGGGGGGGAATGGGGGGCGGGGGGGGGGGTCTGGGTGGGTCCATGGAGGGAACTGGGGGGGCCCAGGGTGCCGGGGGGGTGTCCAGGAGGGGGAACTGGGAGGACTGGGGGCACGGGAGAGGGAACTGGGGGGCCCAGGGGAATAAATGGGGGTGGGCTGGGGAGTAACTGGAGTGAGTGGGGGGTGTCCAGCAGGGATAACTGGGGGGTGCAGCCAGGGTAACGGGGGGGTAAGGGGAACTGAGGGGCACAGGGGGAACTGGGGGGTACAGCAGTGTTAACTGGGGGAACTGGGGAGCACAGCATGGATAACTGGGGGGAACAGGGGGAACTGGGGAGCACAACATGGATAACTCGGGGAACTGGGGGAACAGGGGGGCACAACATGGATAACTGGGGCAACTGGGTGGCACAGCATGGATAACTGGAAGGCACAGGGAGAACTGGGGAGTACAGGGGGACATGGGGGGTACAGGGGGACATGGGAGGGTACAGCAGTGGTAACTGGGGGAACTGGGGGGCACAACATGGATAACTGGGGGGCACGGGGAACTGGGGGCACAACATGGATAACTGAGGGGCACAGCATGGATAACTGGGAGGCACAGGGGGAACTGGGGGGGTACAGGAGTGCTAACTGGGGGGCACAGCATGGATAACTGGGGGGAACTGGGCGGCACAACATGGGGAACTGAGGGGCGCAGCATGGATGACTGGGGGGAACAGGGGGAACTGGGGGGTAGAACAGTGCTAACTGAGGGAACTGGGTGGCACAGCATGGATAACTGGGAGGCACAGGGGGAACTGGGGGGGGTACAGCAGTGCTAACTGGGTGGCACAGCGTGGATAACTGGGGGGAACTGGGCAGCACAACACAGGGAACTGAGGGGCGCAGCATGGATGACTGGGGGGAACAGGGGGAACTGGGCGGTAGAACAGTGCTAACTGGGGGAACTGGGTGGCACAGCATGGATAACTGGGAGGCACAGGGGGAACTGGGGGGGGTACAGCATGGGTAACTGGAGCACACAGGGAACTGGGGGGCACAGCCATGCTAACTGGAAGAACTGGGAGGCGCAGCCTGGGTGACTGGTGGACACGGCGTGACGGGGCGGGGTGGGGTGTGAGCTCAAGGGGAACTGGGGGGACACACACCCCCCCCACCCCCCACCCCCCCCCAATCCGTGCTGACCCCCGCGGCAGGGGGGCGCCGGGGTCTGCCCGCAGGATGCTGGCGCGCGGCCGGCGGCTGCTGCGGTGCTGGCAGCCGCTCTTCACCGGCCGCCTCCTGCTCCTGACCAACACGGCGAGCTGCGGCGCGCTGCTGGCCGCCGGCGACACCCTGCAGCAGGCCTGGCACCGCCGCCACCACCCGGACACCCAGCCCCAAGTGGCCCGCACAGGTGACACCCCGCAGGAGGGGGAGCTGGAGGGGGCGGGGGTGACCCACAGACCCGGCGAGGGGGCGCAGGGCAACCCCACACCTTGGGTAACTCCTGCTCGGGTGGAATTCGGGTCCAGCTCCCCGGCACGGCTCCCTTTGTGCCTCCCCCGAGAGCTGGATCTGCTTTTGGGGCGGCCCTGGGGGTGGTGGGGGGGGGGTTGTCCCATCAATAATGCACCGGAGCGGTGTTGCGTTGCAGGGCGCATGTTCGCCGTCGGCTGCAGCATGGGCCCGCTGATGCACTACTGGTACCTCTGGCTGGACGCTGCCTTCCCGGCACGGGGCGTACGGGGGCTCAGAACCGTCCTGAAGAAAGTCCTGATCGACCAGCTCGTGGCGTCGCCCGTCCTGGGCGCCTGGTACTTCCTCGGTGCGTGGCCGGCGCTCGCCTCGCGCCCACGTCGCCGCATCCCCCGAGCGTGGCCCGCGCTGCCCGGGACGCCTGTCACCCCCCCCACCCCCCGCCGTGGCGGGGGTTTCCTGGAGCTCCCTCCCTCTGGCTGGTGCCGCCGCTGCCCTTCCCTCCCACGGTGGGGGGGGGGTATTTTGGGGGGCGGTTTTTTTAGTGTCCCACACGGCAGAGAGGGTCATTCCCATCCCAGCGTGGAGCCTTCTGAGCGCTCCCGTCGCCGCTGACGTCCATCTGTCCCCGCAGGCATGGGCACGCTGGAGGGCCAGTCGCTCGAGGAGAGCTGGCAGGAGCTGAAGGAGAAATTTTGGGAGTTTTACAAGGTAAATACAACCTTCTCCGAGCTCTCCCGCCCGCCCCCCGGCATGGCCTGGGGTCCGGCGGGGAGCCCCCGGCTGCTCTTCGCTCCCGACAGGCTGACTGGTGCGTCTGGCCGGCGGCTCAGCTCCTGAATTTCCTCTTCGTCCCGCCCAAGTACCGGGTGGTTTATGTCAACGTCGTCACGCTGGGCTGGGACACCTACCTCTCCTACCTCAAGCACAGGGTGAGCGCCGGCACTGCGGTGCCACGCGGCCGCGCCTCGCCGGCCGCCATCACGCCGACCGCGCCGTGGTTCTCTTTATCCTTCCAGCCCGGCAACCCCCCGAGCGCCGAGCGTGACTCGCCGCGGGAGAACCGGCGCGGCGCCGGGCTGTGAAGAGGCGGCGGCGGCTCCCGGCGATGCTTTCGGCGGCTCCCGCCCGCGGCGAGCGGTTTTCGGGGCGTCGTGGCGGCCGTGGCGCCTTCCGTCCGACGGACGCGGTGGCCGGAGCCCACCGCAGCCACCGTCTCCAGCCTGGCTGGATCTCGCTGATTATCTCATCCGCAGATTGCAATGTTTTGGGTATTTTGACCCATGAAGTGAATTAATTTTTATCTTCTTCCACAGAGCCGGCAGCGCCGGGGCCGGGAGGAGCTGCCGCAGCCACGCTTCGCCTCCGGCGCCCCGGGGAAGGTCCCCAGCGCTCCCCCCTCTGCGGCAGCCAGCGTTTTGGGGTTCCTTTTGTCTTCCCTTCTCCAGGGCAAGGCTGGCCCCTGGCTCCCCTCCTCTGCTCTCCCGCGGAGCCAGCCCCCCCGGGTCCCTGCCGTGCTCCCGCTCGGGCCGCTCGGCAGAGGGATGCTGCGCCCTCCCCGGCGCTCAGCGCCGCTCCTCAGCCCTTTCCCTGCTGCTTTTGGGCTTCCAGAGGAAGGGAGAAGGCACTCCACACCGCACCCCCGCCCCCCCTGCACCCCCTGCCTCGGCTCCTTCTCTCTCCCCCTTGCCCCCACCTCCCTGGCGTGGGCTGGGCTGCAGCCGCCCCTTTTTTTTTCATAAAAATAGCGGTGCCGGCAGCAGAGGCGACAGGGAGGCGGTTGGGGGTTTTTAAGGCCAAAAAACCCCAGGGTTTGGGTGGCACCTCCCCTCATCCCACCCCCCCCGCAGCTTCCCGGCCAAGCTGGACACTCACTTCAGCACCTGGAAACTTCTTTCTTTCCAGCAGGGATGAAAACTTGCCTTTGTTTTTTTTTTGGTCTCCTGAAGCTGAAAGCTGTGCCTTCTCTCCAGCTCTGCCCTCGTCCCTCCTGCCACACACCCCCAGCGGGGGCCACGCCATCCCGCCCACCCCCCCGCCAAGCTGCTCAGCCGCGCCGGGAGCCCTTTGGTGAACGCCAAATGGAGAAACCAGATGGGTTTTTGCTCCTCTCCGGCAGCGCGGGGCCGAGGTTATCGACGCCGAGCGGCGCGACCGTCCCGCCGCCCCACCTCTGCCTGCAATGACCCCGAGGAACCGGTGATCAGCATTGATTTATTTCTTCACAACATTTCTTTAATACAGTGATTTTTAGGAAATTGTACTCTTTTTTTTTTTTTTTTTTTTCTTTTTTCTTTTTTTTTTTTGACACTTTTGACATTTGTACAGTACAGTGTAACTCTTCCATAAGTAAACTTCACAAAAAAAGAGGGAAGGGGAAGGGGAGGAAGATGGGATCACGGTCAGGGAAGGGAGAAAAAAAATCTGTAAAATAAAGACACAGCGCTCCAAGAAAAATAAATAGAGGGCAGCGAGACCTCCGGGTCCGTCGTTGCTACAGGAATATCCACTTATTCACAGTCTCCACAGAAGCACGGTACTACAGGAACACACGAGGAGCCGAACGCCCTGGAGCAAATTAGCAACTGCTCCTCCGAGCCCCACTCGCCCCCCACGAGCCAAAACCGGGGGCTCTGCAAAGGTTCCCCGTCCCCAAACCGGGGCTAATTTGCTACAGGCGGCTTGGCTGGCCTCGCTCGTGTGGGTTTTTTTGTTGTTGTTGTTGTTTTAAACCTTTAAATAATATATTTTTTTTAAAAGATCATGATATTCACAAGCAAGGTTACCACACTGAGAGAAAAAATAATAATAATAATAATAATAATAATAAATGCACCAACACGGTCACAGCACAGCAGGTCACGCGCACAGCGTCACTTCCTACGCCTATTTACAAGGAGTTTTTTCTTATGTACAAGGAGGAAGACGGCGGGAGCATAAATTAGCATCTATTTATACAAATAAACAAGAGTTAGGAAATATCCATCCATCTCGGGGAGGGGGTGGGGGAGAGCCGGGCACAAAGAGCCCCCAGGAGCTCTTTGGGCAGGCGGGACCGCTGCCAGGCTGGGGAGGGGGGGGACACGGGGAGTCCCAGCCGGGATGGGAGGTTTTTTGGGGTCCCATCGCAGCCCCCCGTCCTGGGCAGGGGGCCCGTCCGTGCTCCCTGGGGAGGGACGGGACCGGGGCGGGGGGGCGATGGGAGCCGGTGGGGGCGAGCAGAGAAAATGAAGATTTCTCGGAGAGCGGGGCTCGTGGAGCGATTAAAAGCAGAACGGGGGGAGTTTTCTACCAGCCCAGGCTTAAAAATAAATTAAGGGGGGGTGGGGGGCACAGCCTAATTGAATGGGGCGGGGGGGGGCGCTCCTAGAGGGGCTGCAGCCCTTTCGGAGGTAACAGCAGCAAAAACCCCCGCGGGATCCCAAGAAGAGGGGATGGGGGCGGAGGCGGAGCGGGGGGGGGGATGGGGGGGGTGCACTGACCGATTTTTGGGGGGGAGGGGGTGGGGGGCTGGCCCTAGCAGGCACAGTCCTGGTGCGGGGGGGCCTGCTGGTCCGTGAGCTGCGGGCCCTGCTTGGCGCCGGTGACCGCCGGGTCGGCCGTGTCCAGCGACTCCGACATCTTCTCGCAGATGATGTCCACCAGCCGCTCGAAGGTCTGCTTGACGTTGATGTTGTCCTTGGCGCTGGCCTCAAAAAACTCGAAACCTGGGGGGCGGGCAGCGGGGGGGGGGACGACGACACGCGACACGTCAGGGCTGCAAACCCCCCCCCCCCCCCCCGCTGCCGCCCTGCATCCAGCTGCCCAATATAGAACCCTCGCCCCGCTCCTCCTCCTCCTCCTCCCCTCGTTAAATATTGAAGGGCTGTGGGTGCTGGACGCCCCCCCCCCCCCCCCGGCTGCAACCTGCCCACCCGGGGGACACCCCGTTTTCCCCACCCAGCACCTCTCGGCAGCGGGTTTATGGTGCTGTAATAGAAACCACCATCACGCCCCGGAGCTCGCGGCTTAATTACACATTTTTTTTTGTTTTTTTTTCCCTTAGGTGACAAGTCACCGCTGCTATTGAAGCAGAAGGACTCCAGCGAGGGAATGAAGCCCCTAATTAAATTATTTGCGGGAAGATGGCTGCGCTGAGGTGGCCACCACCCACACCACACTCCCCCTCAACGACTCACCCAGGTGCTCGGCGAGCTGGCGGCCCTTCTCCGAGGAGACGACGCGCTCGTCCTCCATGTCACACTTGTTCCCCACCAGCAGGACCTGGGCGTTGTCCCAGGAGTAGGTCTTGATCTGGGTGGACCTTCGGGAGAAGGCGAAGAGGGGAAATCATGCGGTGGAGGGCGGGGGGGGGGGTGGGGGTGTGGTGCAGAGCATGGCAGCGGGGCGGGGGATGGCGGTGAAAGGAGGGGTGGGGGGGTCCCCAGAGCCCCACCCGGGTGCTCACCAGTCCTGCACGGCGTTGAAGGACTCCTCGTTGGTGATGTCGTACATCAGGATGAAGCCCATGGCGCCGCGGTAGTAGGCGGTGGTGATGGTGCGGTACCGCTCCTGCCCGGCCGTGTCCTGGGGGGGGGGGTGGCGGGGAGGGGGGGGGGAAGCAGCATGTCACCCCTGGGGACACCGGCCACCTCTTGGGGTGAGAGCGACGTCCCCAGGGACGCATCCCTCCCTCCCAGCATCACTCCCGGCATCACCCACCGGCACTTCCAGCCCCGGCAAACAGCGGAGCAACACGCCGCCCCCCACCACGCCACGCCACGCACCCCCGTGCCGGCGTGGGGGACCAAGATGGACACCCCCCCGGGGGGTCTCACCCAGATCTGCAGCTTGATGCGCTTGTCGTTCCGATAGATGGTCTTGACCTTGAAGTCGATGCCGACGGTGCTGACGAAGGCGGGCGTGAAGGAGTCGTCGGCGTACCGGAAGAGGAAGGAGGTTTTCCCCACGCTGCTATTGCCGATGATCAGGATCTTGAACATGTAATCGAAGTTCTGGTCCGAGGATTCCTTCTGCCCATAGCGGGAGTCGGTAGCGGACGCCATCTGCAAGGCAGAGGAGAGGCCGCGCCGGGGACGGCCGGGGCGGTGGTTGCAAACTCACGCGACGCCGCCAGGCCCCCGGTGCCGCGGTCCAGAGCCGTTTTCCCACCGGTGGTGGCGCGGTGAAGGCGTATTTTGGTTTGGGATGGGCGAGCATCACCGAGGGCGAGGCGTGCTGCCGCCAGCGGGGTCACTCGGCCCCGAAGGGCTCTGCCAGGCCATCACCTGCCACCCCCCGCCACCCCCAGCGCAGGGACCCCCAAGAAGGCGCCCGCAGCAAAAGCGGGGTGCGTCGACCCCGGTGTTTGGCAGCACAGGGTGGGGGGGAGCCACGACCCTGTGGCAGGGGTGCAGCTGGCAGCCAAGGCGCTGCAGCCTCTCCTGCATCTCCCCCCCCCCCCCCGCAAAATGGCACCTGCAGCGGTGCCCCCACCCGCCGTGCTCGCTTCGGGGTGCGTGCTCGGCGCTGGGTGGGGGGGTGATGGCGGGCAGGGGGTGCAGGGAGGTGGGTGCTCGCCGGGGGGGCTGCGGGGCGGTGCGGGGTGCTGCAGGGTGGGGCGCGGGGATGGCGGGCGGTGGGCGCTGCGGGGGCGCGGGATGCTGGGGGTGCAGGGTGCTGCGGGGGGGGGGGGGGGGGGGCGGTGAGCAGGGTGCTGGGGGCGGGGGGATGCAGGGTGCTGCAGGGTGCTGCAAGGAGGAGGTGCAGGGTGCTGCAAGGCGGGGGCTCAGCCCCAGCCCCTCCCCGCAGGCCCGAACCCGCTGCACCCGGCCGGTCCCCGCTGCATCCCGGTACACCGAGAAACCACCACCACCCCCCCTCCCCCCCACCCCTGCATCATCATCATCGCCCCCCCCCTCGCTGCAGCCGCCATCCCCGCCAGCTGGCGGGTACCCCCTCCCCGGGCAGAGCCCCCCGCCCCTCCCCGCCCCGGCGCGGTGCAGCCGCCGCCCCCGGTGCCGGTGCCGGTGGGTGCCCGGGGGGCGCGGAGGCGGGGGGGGGGGGGGGGGGGGGGGGGCGGGAGCGCGCGCTCACCTCCAGCCCGCGCTCGCGCCGCCGCCTCCTCCTCCTGCAGCAACTGCAGCAGCGGCGCGCGCCGGTTGCAGAGCCCGGATGACGTCGCCGCGGGGGGGGTGGTGGGGGGGTGGTGGGGGTTGTGTGGTGGGCGTGGCGATGTATGTAAATGAACTTGACGTCAGCGGACGGGCCCCCGGGGGAAGCGCTGATTGGCCGGCAGCGCTCTGTGATGGACAGCCGGTGGGTGCCACGCCGCGCCGGGGGGGGGGAAGGCGGGGTGGTGTCATCCCCCCACACCCCTCCTGTTTCGGTGGTGGGCGCCGCCCTCCCCTCGCAGCGCGCAGTGGTGCGGTCCGATGGCGTCCCGGCGGCCGGGGGCTGAACCATCCCCTCCCCGGGCGGGGGGCGCGGGGCGGACCATTCCCGCTGAGGGGGAGGCCGAGCCATCTCCGCTCAGCCGGGGGAGGGAGCCCTCACAGCCTCCCCTGTCTCGACATGACCCCCTATCGCGACACGCGGCCCGCCGCCCCCCTTCAGGCCTACAGGCAGCCTGACCCTATCCCCTGACAGGAGCACCTGGCCCTGAGGCGAGGCCCGGTGCTCCCAGCGCCCGGCCCAGGGGGGGATGTGCAGCGGGGCCGCCATGTCCTGCCCAGGCCCCTGCGTCCTCCCTTGCCCTGAGGCAGTCGGCGGGGATTAGGGGGAGGCAGCATATGGCGGCCCCGCGGGAGGGTGGCGGGGGCCCGGCCGAGGGCTGCGCAGGCCCCGGGGCAGAGGCTCTCCCTTGCCCGCCGGGCCCTGCCCTCGCCCGGGCCTGCCTCTGCCCTGCCCCGCAGCCCCGCAGGCCCCGGGGAGCCTCCTAGGCCGGCCCTGCCCTGCGGCAGCGCGTTGGGGACCCGAGGGCCGATGTCCTGGTGCAGCTCCTCGGCACCGCGGGGACTCACCGAGGATGCCATAACCCGTGGGAAGGGGGAGCCGGACACCCCTGGCTTTTTGGGTGAGCACTGGGGGCTGCCCGGCGGCAGCCCCCATGGTAGGGGCACGGCCCAGGCAGCCCCTCATGGCACAACCGGGATGCAGCGATGGATTCAGCCGCCACGGGTGCTGCCCCCCCACCTCCTTGGGGCGTGAACGCCACCGTCCCCCTTGGTGCATCGATGCTGCAGCCTCTCAGCCATGCAAGGGGTGAAAAAGGCTTTTGCAACCCCCTCCTGCCCCGCTCCCAGCCCGGCGGAGAGACTGGGGCTACAGCTGCGTGTGGCACGAGGCCATACAGGGAGCTCTGGGAGCCTCGTCCGGTCCCTATCAACCTCCCGGCGCACAGCCCCTCTCCCTTGGGAGAGACCAGGGGACGCCAAGCACCCACCCGTGGGGCAGGGGTGGCACAGGGCCACCCGCCAGCCCGTGCGGCACCCAGCCCTCCCGGCCAAGCCCTGGAAACCGGGCTGGGCTGGGCTGGGAAAGGAGCGTCCGGCTCCTGCGGCCCCACTGCCGATCGGGGCGTGAAGTGGGTGAGAGCTGGTGGGGCCCCGCGTGCCAAGGCAGTGCCACGGGTGGGGCCGTGTTTGCGGCTATAAATCACCGTGGGGAGCGATGCGGAAGAGCCGGGGAGCGGGCTCTGCGCCGCGCCAAGCCGGCGATTAAATATTTACCTTCGCCGGTCGTGTTTGCCAGCGATGGAGCGACGTTTCCAGGGAGGAGCTCGCTTTTGTTCAAACAAGGAGCAGCGCCCTTGCCCAGCGCCCGGCGGGAGACGTGGGGCCACCAGCCGCGCCGGTCCCTGGGGACAGTGGCTCAGCCAGCGCCACCACAGCTCGCGTGGCAGCCGCGCGGGAAAGAGGCGCTTACGAGGCTCATGTTTCGGGGAGAACAAACCGTGTTTAATCTCTGAGGTGAAGGAAGAAAATGAAAGGACCCCGGGGGCTGCCCTGGGGGGGGTCACAGTGCCCGCTGGGGCCGCAGTGCAAAGTACAAATGCAGCATTTCAAGTGCTGATCACGGAGCAGAAACGTGGTCTTTCTGCTACAGGAACGCGTGTGAGTGCACCTAGGTGAGGCTTGTATTAAAAAGTGAGCTACAAAAGGCTTTAAAAAGTGAACCTGTCCCCAAATAAATAAAACCACTGACTCGTGCCCATGCTGTGCCCCGGTGCCTGGCCACGCTGAGGTGCTGGGGGGGCGGGGGGGGGGGGGCTGCCACCTGCACCCTTCGCCCACCCCGCTGTCCCACCGTGGGGCTGCTGTTCTGCGAGGGGCCACCTGGAGAGACACCAAAATGCTTTTGGCTGTGCTTGGCCCCGTGGGCGACCTCCTCCTGGAGCCCCGTGGGGTGTGATATCCCCAGAGCTGGGATGGGGCAGGAGCACAGTGTCCCCAAGGCCTGTCTGAAGGGGACAGGGACCTTTCCCAGCAGCTGTACACAGGGACAGTGGGTGGGAGCAGGGGACAGTCGCTGGGAGAGGGTGAGCAGCATCCTCATGCCCATCAGGACCTGCCCAGCTCCCGCATGGGGACACGTTTTGGGTCCCTCCGTGTCCCAGTGGCTGCCCTGGTCCCTGCAGTGCCGGTGCTCTCCGCTCCCAGCCCTCCACTGCTCCCAGCACTTGCCGGGGCAGCGCCCAGTCCCACGTCCCCCTCAGCGGCGAGGGGACCCGCCGGCGGGTGCCGCTACGTGTCCAGGGGCAGGAACGTGACGTTGCCCTCCATGTCCAGGCACAGCCCCTGGCTGCCCTCGGGCCCCGGCACCGAGCGCCCGCCGCCACCGCCATCCTTCGGCAGCGTCTCCTCCAGTGCCCGCTGGTTGTCCACGTCCCTGGGGCGGGTGACGGGTGAGTCCTGGTCCCCGGGGTCAGGCGAGAGATGCTCCGTGTCGGCCAACTCCGAGTCGTCCGTGGCTGGTGTCTTGGAGCCGCTGTTGTCCTCATCCAAGGGGCTCTCAGCCCCCTCCAGCTCCGTGTCCGACTCGCCCTCCTCCTCCTCCTCCAGCGTCAGCTCGAACTGGAACTTGTCGGTGGCAGCGGGGGACACTCCAGGTCCCTCGGGCGGTGGGGACGGGCTGCGCGGGATCATGCTCTGGTACCACTCCCGGTTGTCCTCCAGCGTGTCCAGGATCTCCTGAGCATCGGGGTGCACCAGGTCGGCCCACGTCTCCCACAGCGGGTGGGCGATGAAGTCGATGAAGCCCACCTAGGGGGGAAGGGGAAGGTCGAGCTGAGCCCCCAGCCTGGCCCTGCGGCCCCCCACACCCCAGCCCCACGCCGCTGCCCCACCTGGGACTTCTCCACGGAGGCGGTGTGCTTGTCACACATGGGGCTGATCTCCATCCCCTTCTCCCGCTCCCGGTCACCTTGGCGGAAGAACTCCACCATGATGCGGTCGGTCCATTGCCGGTACAGCTCCAGCGGCTTCGTGGGGTTGCTGAGGTCGGCGCAGTGCACCATGTTCTGCAGGACCTGCGGACACGGCGTCGCTCACGCCAAGTCCTTTGTCCCCCAGGGCTACCACCCCTGTGCCAGGAACCCCCTCCGGCCATGGCCAACTGGGCTTGAGAGGGATGGTGGCACCCAAACAGGACATCCTGGCAGCCCTGGCCGGAGCCAGGACCGGCTCCTGCGATGCCAGGAAGATTTTCCCACCCACATCCCCGCATCCACCTGGATCCGGTCGGAGTAGTTGTCCAGCAGCAGCACCCCCAGACTGGTCACCTTCTTGGTCTCCACCATGGTTTTCAAATCCGCCAGCAGATTCATGTGCTTGGACATGTCCGTGGCCAGCACCTGGGCAGGGCAAGCCGAGAACAGGGCTCAGCCTGACCCCACCACAAAGCCCCTCCCTCAGCCCAGACCCCTCACCCTGGGGTGGTCCAGCCCCCCCTCCACCCCTCCGTACCATGTCGATGACCATTTTGCGGAGCGACTGCCTCTGCTTCTTGCTCAGGTTTTGGAAGATGTCGCAGTTCTCCTCCTGGAGAAGCTTGAAGCCCACAGCCAGGTGGTGGTTCTCCAGCACCGAGGCGTCGTTGTACATCAGCGCCAGCTCTGAGTCTGCAAGGTGGTGCCGGTCACCCTGGGGTGGCTCCTGGATGCCGGGGTCCCCCATCCCCATTCCCCCCCCCACCCCAGCTCCATCCCTGCACCCCAGCTCACTGGTGTTGATGAGGAACTGGTTGGAGACACCGGGGTGGTCGACATCATGGATGGCACTGGCGAAGATGGCAGCCATGATCTCCAGGTCCGTGAAGACAGCCTAGGCATGGTGGAAAAAGGCACTGCAGATGTGTTATGGCCTCACCAGACCCACTTGGTGGCCTCGGTGTCCTTGGGTGACCAGGACTCACCTCCAGCGCAGGTGTGGAGAGGAGGACATGGGTGGACTGAGCCACGTCGGCGGCGTGGATGTTGTTGTGGTAGGCCACGTCGGCGTGGTAGTGGTCCTCCAGCGTCAGCATGTAGGTGATGAAGGTGTTGACGGGGATGTGGAAGGTCTTCATCAGGTCACGCTCCTGCAGGGAGGCAGGAGGTGGCTCGTCCCCGTTCGGTCACGGGGACGGGGACATCCCCTTGGGGTGCTCACCTGGAAGATGCTGTACATGAGGACTGTCAGTGGGCGGTTGCCCGAGTACTCGGCAACTTTAAACACGTTGAGCCCCCACTTGTTGGTGTCCTCCAGCTCCTGGGGACCAGAGGGACAAAGGTCTATGCGGGGCCAGCACCGGGGACCCCACGGCCAGCCGGGTTCACCCACGCTGGGGCCCACCTTGGCCAACAGCCCCTCCTGGTCCGTCCGCACCCCGAAGCGGGGGATGCCGGCGGTGGCGAGGCTGGAGCCGTGCGTGAGCTTCCTGACGCCGCTGATCTGGGACATGGGACGCTTCCTCCGCTCCTTCTCCTTGTCCTTGGCCAGCGCCGAGGGGATCTCCACCTCATGCTGCTTGTCTGGGCCAGCATGGGGAGGGGGGGGGGCCGTGAGCAGGGTGGGAGGCCAATCCCCCCCCCCCCATCCCCGGCGGCATCCCCCCCCCCCCCCCCCCCCCCCGGTCACGCCGATGACGTCAGCTGGCACGGATAACACCACAACACCATGGCAACCGGGGGGGCTGCGTGGGGGGATGCCCAGCGCTTTCCCTCACCCCCCCTCCCCCCCGCACGGGGTCACCCGCCTGCTGTGGGACCCACACCCTGCTCTGGATGCCCCCCCCCCCCCCGGAGCCACAGGGGTGGCCCCAACAGCCCCAGTGCACCGGTGTGCATCACTAAGCACCAGTGAGCACCAGTATACACCAGCAGTCCCAGCCAGGACAAAAGCTGCGACACCTCCAAGGCAGCAAATCCCATGGGGACGCCTGACAAAGCCCCCCGCCCTGCTCCCCCCCATTTAATTCCTTTGCCAGGAGCAGACGGGACCAGCCCCTGGCCCCATCCCCACGGGCACCCGGTGCCACGGGATCCGTGCCCAGGTCCCTGCGGCCTCGAAGCCCACCCTGCTGCTGGCAGAGAGGTGACACCAGGCGGTGTCACCGGTGGAGGGGGGGGGGGGGGGTTGTCCTCACCCAGGAAGGTGCTGGAGATGTACTCGGAGACCTGGTTCCCCGAGCGGCTCGTCTCCGAGAGGTGCGTCAGCTCCCGGTTCAGCATCCTTCTGAACTGCGGGGCCGCGGGCAGGGCTCAGCGGGGCAGGGGGGCAGGCAGGACCCCCAGCTGCCCATCTTGGGGGGGGGGGGGGTGCTCTGCAGCGCAGGGGTCTCCGTGCCCCCCAGGGTGATGGGGGGGGGGGGGGAGCTCCGTGCTGGGGACCCTTACCTTGTTGGAAGCCATCTCGCTGACCGAGTGCCTGGTCTGCAGCGTCTCCAGCTGGTCCAGGCACCAGTCCAGCTCCTCCAGGGTCTCCCTCGAGAGCTTCTGGTGGGCATCTTCTGCTGGAAGCACCCACCAGCTTGGCAAGGGACCTGCCGACGGCACGGCGACCCGGCACGGGGGCACACGCAGGGTCCCGGCTGCGGTGCCCCGAGCCCCGGTGGGTGGCTGTGCCACACCGAGCCCGGGGGTTCACCGGCTTGGCTGCTCACATCACCCCCTGAGCAGGGCAGCCGGGGGCACAGGGGGATGCGGGGGACTTGTTGGGGCTGGTGGACGGGGTCGAGCATCGCCGAGTAGCGGGGCTCAGCCCCGTCACGCTGTCCCCGTCGCATGGCAGTCCCGGCACGCGGCGTGCCATGCTGTCCCCATGGGGGGGGGGACGGCCAGCCCCGGGGCAGCCTGGCTCCCGCGGGGCCCCGCTCGCCGCCTGGGTTTTATTAATGGAAGGTTTGACGTCAACGGGAGCCTTTCCACTGCCGCCGCGGCGCGAAGGGCGGCCAGGCGGGAGGAGCTGCCGAAAACCAGACATGGATCCCAAAGGGCAAAGCCACAGCTCTGTCCTGACTGGTTGGGGACCCAGCGGGACCCACCCCTGGGGATATAGGGACAGCCAGCTCACCCCAAAAGCATCCTCTCCGTCTTCCCCCCCTCGGCACTCACCGGCGAGGCTGGCCTTGCTCCCGGAGGGCAGGCTGCTGCTCGATGCTCGCCTGCGAAACATGAAGGGGCTGAGCAGCCGGGACCCCCAGGGTGCTGCGTGTGTGTGTCCCCCGTTGCCGTGGGTCAGAGCCCCCCACCCAGGCGAAACCCTCGGCCTTCCCATCCCGCGGCCAACTCACTTGATGCCGGCGCGGTCCTGGAGGTGGGTCAGGTTGCTCCGGACGGTGCGGAGGCTGGCCAGGACCTGGGGGGGTGAGAGAGAGGGCTGGGACCAGGCGGGACCCCCTGCCCTGGGACACCACCCCCCCCGAAGCTGGGTGCAGTGTCCCCTCCTCGCCAGAGCGCGGGGATGGCACCTACCTGGGCGAACGGCGTGACGATCATGTCTTCTCCATGCCTGCGGGAGAAAAGGGAGCGTGAGGCTCAGGGAGGGGACCAGGGGGGTCCCAGGGGTCTTGGGGTCAGGGGACACACTCACAGGTCACTGGCGATGGAGGAGTTGCGGGACATGGCTTTTGGGGACAGGTCGTAGTCGCTGTCGGAGCGGTAGAGGAAGGACTCGCGGCGCTGGCCGTGGGGGAAGGTGCCTTGCAGGACCAGCCCCGCACCAGGGCTGGCCTGGGGGTCCAGCGCACCCCGGCCTGGGGGGCCATTGTCGAGGTCAAAGCTGCGAGAGGGGAGAGGGGGACAAGGCTGGTACAGGGGCAGGTGGCACGGGGACCTCAGCCCACAGGCGTAGGGGCACAGCCCAGGGGATGCCAACAGGTTTGCCAAGCTCTCCGTGCCACCACCCCGCTCAGCCCAGCACACCCTGGCTCGGTGGCCCCTGCGGTGACACCGGCCACCACCCAGCCTGGCCCCGCCGGCTGCTTACCCCGGTGCTGAGAACGGGCACAACTCAGTGCACGCGGACCCCCTCAGTACCCCGCCAGCACAGTGGGGTCTGGGACTGGGGACACCAGCTAGCAAAGATGGGTTGACCCCATGTCACGCAGGCGGGACAGGACCCCCTTGCCCTGAAGCCCCCGGCTCCAGAGGCCCCAGGAACAGGGGTCCTGCCTGTCCCGTCCCCTCCCTGTCCCCCACACCACGGTCCCCAATTGCTCCAAGTCCTCGAAAGCCCCAAAGCCTCCATCCAGCCTGGCTCGGGGCGCTGTGTCCCACGAGGGGGACAGTGTCCTGGCCACGGCACAGAGCCAGGGGACATCGAAGGACAAAAACCGCCGGGTGAGCCAAGACCTGTCCCTTGGGGACGCGCTGGTGGCAGCCTGGGGACACCCCAACCAGAGCCACCTGACTGCTGTGCGGGTCCATGGGGGCACAGGGGATGCGGGCACAGGGACGGCGACCCTGCGGTGTCCCTGTGGTGGCCACGGCTGCCTCACGCCCCCCCCCTCCAACCCACACTCCGCTGGCCCTGGGGTCATGGGAAAGGCTGCGCGCTGGAACACGGCGAGGGCCACCCAACCCCTGTCCCCTCCCGCAGCTGCCACCACCCCGTGGGGATGGGGACAAGTCACCCCAAAGCACTGGGTGAACCGGGAAAGCGTGGGTGCCACTTGGGGCCACCCCGTCCCCATCGCGCCGCTGGGAGCTCGGCACCTACCCGATGCAGGAGTGCCTTCGGGACGGGCACCGGCTGCCCGGCAGCATCTCCCCACTCCGGCAAAGCCACCGGCAGCCCCGGTCCCTGTGGCGTGGCCGTCCCCAGCAGCGCCGGCCAGGCACCACGTCACGCCATCCCGCAGCCCCTTGTTTTCCTGCCTCTGCTTCGCGTCCCCGATGGTACCGGGGACACAAAGCCGCATTGTGGCTCCGACAGCCCCGCGGGTGATGCCCGCGTCTGTTCCAGGCCCCGGGGCCACCACCTCTGACCCCGCTGCCACCCCAAGGGACAGCCCTGAGCCCCCGCGGCGGGCAGGGGAGACACAAGCCCCCCGCGAAGGGGCTGGTGCCGAATTAAACCCCCTCGTTTCGGTGACGGGCTGTCGGCATTAATAACCGCCGAGCGGTGCCGGATGGCGGGGGGGCTGGGGGCTGCTATAAATAGATGCTGTTGTGCTGAGGAGGGATCTGCTGATCCCCACGGTGCCCACGCAGGTGGGGCTGGCACCCACTGGCACCCCGGGGGGGGTGGGCAGAGGGGCACCCCAAACCAAGCCCTATGTAGCTCCAAAGCTGTAGGGGGGCAGGGCGGGGGGGGGGCAGAGAGGTGCCCGGCTGTGCTGCGGTGGGTGGTTTGGTGCTTCACTGTGCCGGGAAGAGCCCCTCTCCCCCCCTGCCACAGCCCCCCCCCCCCCCCGCTGTGGGGCAGGCACCCATCGCACCTACCGGGTCCCTGCCTGCCCATCGCTGCAATGAGTGCGTCCGTGCTCAGCCGTGCTCAGCCGGCGGCTCTCTGCTGCCTGGCTCGGCCCCTGGCTGCGTGGTGACCCCCGCTGTCCCCTGCTTGTCCCCCGTGGGCCAACAGCCCTGGGGACGTGCTACGGCATCGGGGGGGTCCACATTGACCCCGTCCCAGCAGCGCAGCCCGGTGCCCCCTCCCACCTGCCCAGGGCCGAGCGCGGCCCCTTGCCGGGGACCCGTCGGCGTCCCCCCCCCCTTACCAGAGGGGATGTGCCACGGTGAAGCGCCGCTGCAGGCGGATGCTCTGGTTCATCAGGAGCTTCCTGAAGAGGACGGGGGAATTGCGGGGGGAATTGCGGGGGGAATTGCGGGGGGACGGTGCCGGTGAAGCCCCCGGCGAGCGGTGCACGGTGGGCAGCATGGCGGGGCTCAGGGACCCCCGGCACGGCGGCGAGGCCACGCTGCCCGCCGATGCGGAGCAGGAAGCGTGTGGCCGTCCCAGCGCCGGCTCCAGCGTCCCCGGGAAAAACTTTCCATCCCCCTCCCCGCCCGCGCCTGGGAAATTAAACAACTGTCTGGCTCCGGCAGCCGGCACATGGAGCGGGTCCCCCCCGGCTGCACCGCCCCGGTGTACACCCGGCTGCCCAGGCACGTGGCCCCTCGCTGGCCCTGTGCCACCGGCCACCCTGCTGTCCCCAAGGCGGCAGCTGCTCCCAAAAGGGCAGGGGTGCTGTGCCCAAAACACACGGCCAAAACACCACGCTGAGCCCCGAGCAACCCGGACATGAGCGGTGGCCGTGCCACGGTGCCACCGAGTGACACGACTGAGCCTGGAGCATCCCGGACACGCGGTGTGGCGGGGCTGTTGAGGGACCTGTGAGAGCCAAACCCTCCCCAGGGCTCGCGTCATGCCACCCCCCCCAGCCCCAGGGCTGTGCCCGATGGGGACAGGGAGCAGTGGGATGAAGCCCAGCCGGTGGCAGTGACACCCGCGGGGGAGCCGCTGGCCCGGCCGTGGGAGTTGGCGCCTGCCCAGGCCTGATGCCATGGCCCCGCCGCGGCAGCTGGGTGGATACGGATACCTGCTGTTCCCAACGGCCACAAAAATATCCGGCAGCTGGCAGGGACCCAGGGACGGCAGTGGGGCCCCCCTGCCACGGCAGCACCTGCAGGGACCCCGAAACCCACCAGATCGGGGTGCTGGTGGAGGGGTCGCCCTCGCTTCCAAGGGACTGCAAGCGCAATCGTGGGGATATCAGGGCAGAGGGATGCTGGGACAGAAGGACATCAGGGGACAGTGGGGCAGGAGCAGAGCTGGCCCCCCCGCCCCGGGCTGCCTGGCAGCCGGCAGCCCCTGGGACAGCCCGGGCAGGACTGGCCACAGGACAGCCAGTCCCTGTCCCCAGGACAGCCAGTCCCTGTCCTCTCCCGGCCTGCGGCTGTCCCCGTCGGACACGTGTCTGTGCAGGGGGTGGACGGCAAGTGACACCGGAGTCAGGTCCCTCAGCCGTGCCAGCTCCGTGCTGTCCCCACGAGCTGGTCTGGGACAGGCATGGGGCAGGGGGGAGAATAGCCCAAAAATAACCCTGCAGCAGCGCAGCTGGGGCCAAGCCACGGCGGGAGGGACAGAGGTCACCTCCAGGCAGGGCCAGGCCAGCCCTGTGGTGCCACCCAGCTGGGAGAGGGGATGGGGACAAGGAGGGGGTGAGGAGGATGGGGATAGGGATGAGGGATGGGGGGGACAGAGATGGGGGTGATAGGGATGAGGGTGACAGATGAGGGTGACTGGGATGAGGGTGACAAGGTGACGGGGATGGAGGTGACGGGGACAGGGTCGTAAGGATTGGGGGGACAGGGACGGAGTGTTGGGGATGTGGGGGACAGGGATGGGGTGTTGGGGATGGAGGTGATGGGGACACGGGTGACAGGGACAGCAGCAGCCCGTGAGCGGGAAGGACATCCCGGGGGTGGAGCAGTGGGGACAGTGACAGAGGGATTTGTCCCAAGCCCAGCGGTGCCGCAGCGGCCGCTGGCACCGGATGCTCTGCCGGTGCCGGTGCCGGTGCCCCGGTGCCGCTGTCCGCCCGCCGGTGCTGAAACCGGGAGCGGCACCGACGGCATCACCCTGCCCGGTAACCCCATCCCGGTGCCACCGGTGCGAGCAAACACTTCCCCTCCTCCCCGTTCCGCTCTTACCGGGGGGGCTCGGACTCGTCGCCGCTGCTGGGGCCGCTCTCCTCGATGGTGAAGACCACCCGGGAGCCCTCGGGCTCGGGGACGCGGGCCGCCTCCGCCAACCGGTAGCCCAGCGGCGGCAGCAACGGGCTCCCGGAGAAACGTCGGCGAACGGCTCCCACCGCCGCTCCCGCTCCCGCTCCCGACGGGGCGGCTTCGGCGGCGTCGCGGCAGCGCTGCGGGGAAACGGGGCGACGGTGAGGGGCGCGGGTACCGGTACCGGGGAGCGCTGCAGGGTGCTGCTCGGTGTCCGTGTGGTCCCGTGTGTTGTGTGTGTCCCACCAGAACGGACGGACGGACGGACGGGGGTGTCCCTCCCCCGGGGAACCCCCCAACACCGGGCGCCGGTAGCGCGCGGGCGCCCCCTGCCGGGCACGGTGCCGCCCTGCACCCCCGGGGTACCGGGAGCTGGAGGAGGGGGGCAAGGGGCTGATGGCACAGCCGGTGCACCGGGAGCGGCTCAGTCCGCAGCGCAGGGGGCCACTGGGACACCCCGTCCCTGTCCCTGTCCCTGTCCCTACCCCCCCCCCCGGCCACCGGAGGGGATCCCCCGCCTCCCCCGGGACCCCGCCGGAAAAAAACCCCGGAGCCGGCGCGCAATTACGCAGAGGTGAATAATAATTAACTGCCCATTAAGGGGATAATTAACTACCGCTGAGCGCCGCCATCCCGGTTATTGCTGCCCGGGGGCCCAGAGCTGGGACACTCGTACCGGGGACACCCCACCCCCCTCCCGGGGACACCCCCCTCGCCCCCCCCCCCGCCACCGGTGTCCGTCTCACCTCCGCGCCGAGGAAGGGCAGCGCCGTCCGGCTCCGTCGCATCGCCGTCCCTGCAGGGGGGGGGGGAGCTCCGGGAGCCGCGGCCGGTAGGGGGTAGGCAGTGGGACCCCCCCCTCGCCCCCTCCCGGGGCCGCCCAGGCCCCGGGATACGCGGTTTCTCCCGCCCCTGATTTGGGGGAGCCGGGTCTCGGCCACGGCGGCTGCTCGGGCTTAGCCCCCGCCTTGAGTTTCAGCTCCCCCCGCCCCCCGGTGCCCCCGAAGGCTGAACGAGGACCGGCCACCCGGGGGGGACATGGGCCCGAGGCCACAGGGATGGCCCCCAGCCCGCAGCACCCACCAAGCCGTTAACCCCCTGGCACCACGTTAACGATCAACCGCCGGCACCCGTTACCCACCGGCCGCACGGAACCGGGATGCAGCGGGGGGTGGGGGGGTGGCTCAGGCGGTTGTGCCTGCAAAGCCCCCCCGTCCCCCCGGGGCTGAGGGCCCCCCCCCCCCCATACCCCGGCTGGCACCGAGAGCAGCCTCAGCCCCAAGCCCAGGGGATGCCAATCCCCGGTATGGGGGTCCCCGCTGCCGCCAGCCCCCCGCCCTCGCCCGCAGCCCCTTACCGGCACCCGGTCCTCGCAGCGTGCCGCGGCCCCGGCCGAGTGCAACGGAGCAGAAGGAAGGCGACGTGCGTGCCTGGCCGCTCGCTCCCTCCCATCCCACCCCCCCACACACACCCTGCGCACCACCGCACAGCACCCCGCACCCACCCTGCCCGGCCTAGGGGCACCCCTAGGGCCTCCAGCCCAGGGCGGGGGACCCCAAAAGCGGTTTGGGGCCTCCCCTGGGACCAGGGGTTTTCCCTGGGCAGGGTGCAGGGCGTAGGGCAGACGGGAAACCAGAGCCAAGGAGGCAGCTTCTTTATTCAGCAGCGTGGGGAGGCCGGGGGGCAGCGGCGGGGGGGTCACCTGGGTCCGTAGTGGGTGATGGGGGACGCCTCTGTCACCTTGCTCTAGGGAAGAGAGAGAGAGAGAGAGAGAGAGAAAAGGGGGGGTGAGCGCCCTCAGCCTGGCCCTGCAGCATCCCCCCCCCCACCCCCCAAGCCTCCCCACGCACCATGGGCACCTCATCCAGGCGGTGGAAGGGGGGGGTCCTGCGCCGGCACAGCCGCACCACCAGCACCGCTGCTCCCCCCACCAGCACGCAGACAAAGAGGCAGATGACGACGATGGCGCCAGGGTTGGATTTGGCGGGGGGCCGCGCTGCGGGGGCGAGATGGGCACCCCGTTACCCTCCCGAGCACCGTCAAGCCTCGTGCCCGGCCTCCGAGCACCGCAGAGGCTCTTGGGGTGAGAGGGGGCTCAAGACCAGCTCCAGCTCCCCCCGCTGCCACTGTCTCACCCCTCACAGACCCAGCACCCAGCTCCTGTGTCACTTCTACCCACGGGGGACCAGCTGGGGTCCAGTGATGAAGAGGCTGGGGGAGAAAGGGGGACCTCTCAACTCGCCCCCCCCCAAGGAGGATGGGGCAGCCTAGGGGGGCTCTGGGCTCACACAGAGTCCTGCAGAGTCCCCCTTGCCCCATCCTGGGAGCGCAGCCCCTGAGCAGGGGGGGGTCTAAGGGGGAGCCAGGGCTGCAGCTGCACCCATGGCCACGGGGAGGTCCAGGGGCTCCCCTACCCTCACGGTGCCCCCCGTGCCTGGCTCTCACCCGAGTTGTTGGCTGCAGTGTCCGTGCCGATGGCCGGTGTCTTTCCGGAGCTGGTGGCCAAGGTGCTGCTGGGATCTGGGCTCACCGTGGGTGCTGGTGAGCTGGGAGCAGGAGGGGGCCTGGAGGGCCCAGGCGAGGATGGGTCTGGCAGCGCTGTTGGGCTGGATGGATGCTTTGTGACCAGGGAGCTGGGCAGAGCTGGGTGGGATGGAGACGGCGCCACGGTCGTGTTGGATGGAGGTGTTGGATGTGCTGCTGAGCCTGTTGTCCCGGCGGGAGATGATGTCGTGGCTGGGTCAGATGAAGATTGAAGCGTAGCTGGGTCAGATGAAGGTGTCGCAGACCCCACTGGGCCCAGTGTCCCGGCCGAAGTCAATGCCGTGGCTGAGCTGGGAGGAGGTGGTGCTGTGCCCGCTTTGCTGGACGGGGACGACGCCATGGCCGGGCTGGACAGTGTCACCCTGGCTGTCCCTGAGCTAGAGCTGAACAGAGACATGTTGCGTGTCCCCAGGCTGGTGGCTGTGGCTGAGCCGGACGGAGACGGTGACACTGTGCTGTTGACATTGTCGCCGTGTTCTGTCTCTAAAGCGTGGAGAGAGCTGGTCAGCCAGGACGTGGCAGAGCCCTGGCAGGGGCAGGCAGAGCCCCGGGAAGGGTGGTGGTGCCTGCCCCAGCTCCCCGTCTCACAGTGCTCGTTTTCCAGGTGGTTTCACCACACACGGAGGACCAGAAAACAGGGATTTAGCCAATACCCAATCCCAGAAATCCAGGAAGAGCCTCCCAAACCGTCATGGCACGTTGAGGCACTGCTGGGGACGAGTAGAGCAGCACGGCGGCGGTGGGCATGTGCCACGGCATGGGGACACACGCCAACCCGGCCCTCGCAGCGCCCACCAGACGCGCTCGGGGCTGGGCTGTGAAGGGGGCTCCTCCGTGGCCACGTGGGACACGGCAGGTTTGTCGGGCAGTGCCGGCAGTGCCCTTATCCACCAAAGTCCTGTTTGCACAAGAGGAGGAGTGGGGCCAGCCCAGCCCCACAGGGGACACCGCAGTGAAATGCCCCATGGCAAACTTGGCACCCAGCCCCAGCACCCAGAGGGACCAGTGTGGCTGCATGCTGGGGCTCCCCACAGCCACTGGGCCCACGAGGATGAGCTGTTCCCACCCCCAGCTGCCACCCTACGTCGAGATGGCGATGAACCCAGGGCCAAGCACCCAGCGCCGGGTGCCGACTTTCGTGCCGAGACGGGTGAGCGGAGGCACCTCGCGGTGCAGGGGGGGCTGCTGGGGGGCCCAGGCTGGAAACAGGGGGATCACGGTGCAGCACGGCCCACAGCAGCACAGGGTACCGGGGTGCTTTGCCCCTGGAGTGCCAAGGCGGTGCCGGAGCGCCCACGCCACCGCAAGCACCAGCCGGCCCAGCCGGTTTGGCAGCACCGGGGTTGCATCCTGTCCCAGGGTGCTGCCGGCTGCGGGAGGGGCAGGGTGCTCACCTCCAGCCTGGCGACCCCCCCCGGGGGGACAGTCCCCAACGGCCTCCTGGGACCCCCGGGGAGCGGGTGCAGCCCATCCCCGTGCAACAGGTCCTCGGCCACCCAGGGCAGGGATGGAACTGGCCCCACTGCAAGCATCAGGGGCTGGGCTAAGTGGGGCAGAGACCCCCCCGGGAGGCACATGGACCCCCCCTCCAAGTGCCCGGTGGTCCTAGAGGACACCGAACCCATCAGTGCAGAGCGCGGGGGAGCACCCGGGCACCCCCTCCCGTACCTCCCCGGTGCCCCGGACCACCCACCCCCCCCGTTACCCGGTGCTGCAGGGTTGGGCAGGGGGAGGCCATGGACCCACCGGGAAGCACACAGCCCCCCCCGCCCTCCCCGGTGCCGCGGGGTGCGCAGACCCCGAGTGCCCCCAGGACCTCATGGAGACCCCCGGGGTGCACGGACCCACCCTGGTGCTCGGTCCCCCCCATCCCCCGGTACCTGCAGCGATCGGGGCAGAGGTGCAGCAGAGCAGCAGCAGGAGGAGCCCGCCCCGGGCCATGCCGCCGCCCCGGGCCCGCTCCGCCGCCGCCTTTATCCGCCCCGGGAGAGGCGGGGGCGACCCCGCCCGCGACGCCCCCTACCGGCCCCGGGACGCACCGCAGCCCCGGGACGCTGCGGACCCCCGGCAGGATCCCCCCGCCCCTTACCCACCCCGTGCCTCAGTTTCCCCCATGTCCCCGGGCAGCAGGAGCCGCCCCCGGCTGCATCACCCCGAGGGGGGACGAGGGGGCAGGTGGGGACGCGGGGTGGGGGGGGATGTGAGGACATGGGGACAAAGGACGTGGGGACATGGGGTCACCGAGATGTGGGGACTTGGGGACAAAAGGATCTGGGGACGTGGGGAGACAGAGATGTGGGACACAGACACAGGGGGACCTCGGGATTTGGGCACACGAGGATGCAGCGACACAGGGACCTGGGGCCACAGGCACATGGGGACACCGGACCCACTGCTGGAGGTAGCCATGGGGCTGCGCTGGCTTTGCCACAGGGACCAGGGGACAGCCCCGTCCGTCTCGGTGCCGGAGCAGCACATCCGGGGTGCAGCATGGCCGCGCCGCGCCGGGGCTGCTTCCGCGCAGCGAGGAAGGGCGCTTCCTCCCGGCAAACCGCAGCCAGCCCAGCACCACGCCAGGCGCCTGGGGAGGCCATGCTCCCCCCTACCGCTGCCACCCACGGCAGGGCCCCAGCACGCCGAGCTCCTTGGTGTTGGCATGGTATGGCACAGCTCGGCACGCCATGGCACAGCTCGGCACGCCATGGCTGGAACAGGCCAGAGCGGCGCGGCGGCAGCTGGGCCAAGCTCCCTGCCGTCGGTGCCACCGTCCCCAAACGCTCCGGGGAAAGAGGGGTCTGTCCCTTGGGTGCTGCTCCATGGGATGGAGCAAGGACCAGGCCTCGCAGGTGGGGGACGAGGAGCAGGAGCAAGAACAATGGTGGCGCCGGGAAGCGACGGGCGGGCGGTTGCCAAAGTCCAGGGAGGAGCTGTGGAGGCCCAGCCGGGTGCCACGGGGTGATCCCGTGGTGCCAGGGCAGTGGCAGAGGGGGGTTAGTGAACCCCCCCCCCCCATGGACGTTCACCAGGGGTCTAGCAGGACCAGCAGTTGGGACAGAGCCACAGCCAGGATCAGCAGCCAGGGTCCCTTCCCCACCTGCGGGGAACCCCCAGCCCCACGGGAGCCCCAGTAACTCCAAACACACCCACACCCGAACCCAAACAACCCGAGACCACCCCCCTCAGCCCCAGGGAGCCCCCCCCCCCCCCATCCCCATCCCAACCTTCCACTACCACCTGACGGAATTCCACCCCCCAACCCTCCTAACCCCCAACACCCCCCTCGTACCCCACCCCCCCACCCCGGGACTCCCAGACAACCCCCTTCCTCCCCATCCCCGAGGGTAACCCCGACTCTCCCCACATCCCTCCCTTCCGACCCCCACCCCCCCCCCGCCGGCGGCCCTCACCCCCCCCCCCCCCCCGTTCCCGCCCCAAGATGGCAGCCGGCCGCGCCGCTTCCTTCCCGCGCCAGGCCCATCCGTCCCCGTTCCCCCCCCCCCCCCCTCCCCCGCCTCCCCTCCCCGCTCTCCCCCGGCGCAGCAGACAGCGAGAGGCGGGTCTCCGTGTCGCGGGGTTTTACTGGGGCCTGACTGGAATGTCTCGGGCGCGGGGGGCCCGCGAGTCCCGCCGGGGGCGGGCGGGCGGGGGGACACGGGGGGACGGCCCGGGCTCCCCCCGCTCAGTCCGTTCGCGGGGCGAGGGGGGAGGGCGGGCGGCCGCTTCCCCCCACCCCCGCCTCAGAAAACACTGTCCTCTCCCTCCCTCACCCCCGCGGGGCCGCCACCCCCCGCTCAGTCCGTGCCCGCGCCCCCCCTCAGTCCGTGCCCGGGGAGCGGGGCGGGAGCCCCCCCTCGGTCCCCCGTGGGTCAGTAAGCCGGCACCTGGTGCTGGTGCTGGGGCAGGAGCTGGCAGCCGCTGTTGACGTGGCTGAGGACCTTCTGCTTGAGCTGGGCGACCTGCTCCCGGAGGAGGCTGGCGGTGGAGGCCAGCTCCGTGTTCTGGCTCTTGAGGCTCTTCACCTTCTCCTCCAGGCGGGAGATCCGCTCCAGCTTCCTCTTGCGGCACTTGGAGGCGGCGATGCGATTCCTCAGCCTCTTTCGTTCCGCCTTGATACGCTCCTGCGTGTCCATGTCGATGGGGGAGAGCGGCGGGCTCTCCCCGAAACTCGGCACCTCCGGGACGATCTGTGGTTCGTCCTTTAACGGCGGGGGTGGAGGCGGCGGGGGGAGCCGCGGTGGCGGCGCCGCGAAGGGGCCGGGGTCGGCGGCGTAGCTCACCGCCGGGTAGCTGCTGAGGTTGGCGTACACCGGCGGCTCCGGGGCCAGGCCGGCGGCGGGCAACTCGCCCGCGCTGCTGCTGCCGCCTCCTCCTCCTCCTCCTCCTCCAGCAGCACCGGCGCCGCCGCCGCCTCCTCCGCCGCTCCCCGCCGCGCCGCCGCCCAGCTGGTTCTGCTTGTGCAAGTCCTCCAGCGCTTTCACGAAACCCTCGGCGAACTCCTGCTCCTCGGAGGCGGCGGCTTTGGGGTAGAGGAACTGCCCGCTGGTCGGTGTGGTGGTCACCAGCCCGTTGGACTGGATGATGAGCCGCTCCAGCTCGGGGGACGCCAGCTTCAGCAGACCCAGCTCGGCCGAACCCAGCAAACCCGCCGCTTCGCTGCTCGACGGTGCTTTCAACGCCGCCGCCACCTGTTCCGGTAACGCCATCCCGAGCGCGTCCTTCTTCATCATGCTGCCGCCGGGGAAGGGCAGGAGGAGCCCGCTGCTACCGGAGGACGGGGCGAAGCCGCTGCCGAGGCCGCTCAACACATCATCATGGTAGAAGGGTGTTTCCATCCTCCTCCCCCGCCCGGCTGCGGGGGAACGGCGCCGGGGCGGGGGGGAGGGGAAGCGAACGGGGCGAGTCGCTGCGCCGGAGCGCGGGGAGGGGGAGGGGAGGGCGGGGGAGGCCGCCGGTAGCACCGGCCGCGGCCCCGCTCCTGCGCGCGCGCACACACGCGTCTGCCGCCGCCGCGGCCCCCGCGCCGCCTTAAATACGCGGAGCCGCCGCGGTGACCTCACCACGCCGGGCCCCTATTGGCTGCAGATGACGTCCTCGCCCGCCGTTCGTTTGCATAGTGGGGGGAGGAGCCTCCGCCCCGGGGAAGGTGGCGCCACGCCCACTCCTGGCCCCCGCCGGTCGCCCGGGGAAACCGGCGGGGTAAACGGGACAACAGCGCGAGGGCCCCTGGGCTGACGTCAGGGCGCGGGGGGGGGGGGGGGGGAGGGGAAAGGAGAGGAGAGGGGGAGGGGCGGTCACGTGGCCCCGCGCCGCGCGCCCCGCCGGGGTTGATGGGCACAAAGGGAGGGGCGGGGCGGAGCGGGCACCGGGCCCGGCACCGAGCACCGGCACCGGGCCGGGCCCCTGAGCGATCAATAAATCAGTCAATCAATCAATAAACACACCGGGCCGGGCCGCGGGGCCTCGGCGGGATCCTCCGGGAGCGGCCATACCGTGACCCGCCTGCACCGGCGGCGGGGCTGGACGGTGCCCGGGCGCACCGAAGACCACCCGCCCGTCCGGTCCCTGCCCCGGTGTGACGGAGCCGCCACGGCGTGCGTGCCCGCCGGCACCTCCCTTGTCACAGACTGGCCCCTCCCCCCCCCCCCCCCCGGCACCACAGCCCCGGTGTTTGCCGCTGGTGTGTCCCGGTGTCACCGGGGGCGGTGGGGTTTGCCCAGCGAGCACCAGTGCGCGCCACCGCATGGCGGGCGGCCGAGCACGGTTCACCAGGGGGCACACCATCATGGCTCCGGCTGGGCCTGGCGCTGCGGCACGGTGGGTCAACCGGCCCCGGCCCCCCCGCGGCCCCGCTCAACCGGCAGCGGGGAAGGAGTTAAGCGGCGGTGGCGGCAGCAGCGGTGGTGGCAGCGGGCGCACGTCACAGCCGGCCAAGCCCGCGGGCGGCTGAGGGGGTGGATCGGCGTCACCAGTTGACGTCACCGACGATAACCCCCCGCGCTGGCAGGATACGGCCCCCGCGGCGCAGGCCGAGGGGTCCCAGCACCGCTCGCCCGGGACACGCGGTGCACGGCGGGACCGCAGCGACACCGGGGCCGGGGTGACCCTGAGCCGCCCCTAATTGGAGCCAGATGGTCCCGGGCCTGCGCTAACGAGGGCAATAAATCAGCGGCGTCAGCCCTGGGGGTGCGGGGGGCCCAGTGGGACCCCGTGCCAGCGGCGCCGGGCCGAAGGCAACGGCTGTGCCGGTGCCGCGCCGACCCTGTGCCCTCTGCCCTCCCGGTGCGGGCAGGGGTGGCGAGGAATCCCGGCGTGCCCAACCACAGCCAACCGGCACGGCGTGGGACAGCATGGCACGGCACGGCGTGGGGCATGGTGCAACACGGCACCGGCTGTGGGGACAGCCTGGGGTCCTCCCGTCCCTGCCAGCCCCCGGTGTCCTGACCCAGGGATGGCGGCGGTGCCGGTGTCTCCGGAGGCTCGGAGCTCGCAGGTGAAGCCGCCGCCGTCCATGTTTCCGCCGCAAACCCATCATTAGGGGCGCGGCCGGCGGCAGGACCGGCAAGTTCAGACTTTCCGTCCTGACGAAACCCGCTCGGCGAGGGACAGGGACCTGGGGAGGGTGGCTCCCCCCACCTCCCCACCACCACGCAGGGACCCCCTGGCCGAGGACGCACCCCTTGACGTGGCTGCCTGCGCCCCACGGGCACCGGCGAACGCCCGTGGGCCGCGTTCCTGCCCCGCACCCTGCCTGCGCCCCCCGCCCCGTCGCAAGCCGGGGGCTGCGGTGGGACGAAATGAGAACCAGCTTTGGCTGTAGGTGCTTTAATCAGTTGCAGGGAGGAACGAACCGGCCCCGGGGCCTCCCTGGAAGAGCGGCTGGCCGGCGGCCAGGGATGCGAGCCACAAGCCGCGCGCTCCGGCCGGGCCCAGCCGCCGGCACCCGCTGGCAAAACCCCACCGCTCCCCGGCGTCGCTCCCCGAGGGTCGCAGCACCCCAAGGGCTCATCCTGCTGTGTCCCCCTCTGTGTGCTCCCACTCTACCACTGGTGCTCATCCCACGTGTCCCTTGTCCCCAGAGCGGAGACACCGCAGGTTGTCCTGCCGGTGGCGGCCCGATGCCCGCGGCGAGCCGGCAGCTTCATTTTCTTAATGAGCATTTAATGAGGGTCATGATTCAGCAGCCCCTTCCGCCTCCCGGGAGGGCAGACCCGTGGGGCGCACGAGTGGGGCGGTCCCCATCCACGGAGCCGGTGGCAGGGCCACCGTCACCTCAGCTGGGGGCTGGGGGCCGAAGCTGCTATTCCCAGAGGCGCCGGAGCCCGGCTCGGCCCCGCGAGCGCCCACTGAGTCACGCTGCGCCTCTCCACCTGCCAGCCGGGCTATATTTACCCCAGAGCAGGCAACGCGGATTTCGGATGAACCCACGCCGCCGCCGGACCTCGGCGAGGCACGACGAGCCTCCAGCGGGGTCACGTCCACCAGAGCATCCTCCAAGCGGGGCGGATCCCCCCACAGCTCCTGCTCCCCTCATTTCCCCGGCCCCAACGGGGCCGTTCCCTGCGTGCAACCAACCCCATTACACCGGTGGGGCCTGATCCTGCTCCACCGCTCCGGCCAGGAGCCGGGACAAGGTGCCACCCACCGCTTGACACCCTTAGCTCTGATCGAGGACACAGGCTGGACCCAAAGCTCGAGGTGCCCCCGAGATGTAGATGCACCCACATCCCCCTGCCCTCCCAGCACGCCGAGCTGCCCCCCCCCCTCCCCAAAAGGGAACGAGCAGGAGAGCATTTGCCACCCCGGGATTTGCACTGGAGGCACTGGGGAAGCCACCTCTTAGTCATCACCGCAGGCAGGGAGAGAGGAACCAAACTGGGAAAACAAGAAGTCACCGGCCAGCCAGCGCCTGCCCCCAAACCCACACTGGTCCCCCAGGGGCCGCGCTGCCCCCGGGTGCGGAGGCCTCCAACAATCAAAACCAAGGATTGGGAGGGGGGAAAAAAAAAAAAATAGAAAGAAAGAAAACACATTTTAAAAGGAAAAAGGAGGAGGAGGAGGAGGGTTTGACGCGTATTTTTAGTTGCTTAGCGCAGCCCTGAAATATTTCGGCAGCCACTCCCTCCGCGTCGCAGGCGGCTGGTGTGTAACTATTCCTGTGCTGCCTCCCCGGCGAGGCACAGAAGTTATGAGTCACCGTGGGGCGGCCAGCAGCGCCGATACACGGCCCCACGGCTGCCGGAGCTGCCACGGGCCCGGCCACCACAAAAACACCAGGCGAAGGGAGCGGGGAGGGATTTGGGGTTTTCACGGGGGCCTTTGCTGGGTCGTTTCCCCCCCCCCCCCCCCCAACCCAGCCCGTCTTTCCGGCCAGGACGTGTTCGCCCTGCCAGGCTGCGCACACCCACCCACGCCGGCAGCGAGGTTCAGACCTTCTTCCTCCTCTCTGGTTGTTGCTTTTATCTCGCTCCTCCCTGTTTTGGTGGTGGGTTGGTTTGTTGGGTGTTGTTTTTTTTTTTCAGCTCGCCTCCCCGTGCTGCCATGGGGCAGGGGCGGCACATACGGCCCCCATTTTTGGGGCAGAAAGGGCCAAAGCCACAGCTGAGAGTCTCATCGATGCTGCTTTCAGACGGAGCCGTCTTCCACCCAACCTGCTGCCTCAGGGGGCCAGTTGCCCCCCGCCACGGCTCAGGACAAAAAAAAATATCCCTACAAAGGTGGAAAAAAGAAGGGGGGAGGCAAACAGGGCAGGCTGCTAAAGCCTGGGGTTGTCATTAAACAAAAGCAGAACTTAACGAGCTCCAGAGCTGCGCCAGGAGATAAGGTGTACTTGGAGGACTCAACCCTGAGCCGAAGCCAAAGGTCCCATTGTTGCGGTGAAGATTTATCTGGCCAGAACAGACCTAAAAATCCAGACAGCGCTGCGGTCGCTTCCTTTTTCACCAGGGCAGCTGTAACCCATGGAGTTTCTGTGGCTGGAGGGACTCGAAAGGGAGGGAGCAGGTTGGGAAGGGAAAGTCTGACACAGGGCTCAGCCTGGGCTTTGTGAAAATGCCACACGGGTGTTTACGTTGAGACCGAGTTTCCAGGAGGGAGGACACACACGTGCCCCGTCCCCAGCGCCTGGAAGTGGCTCCTCGGCAGAAGGCGGCTCGCCCAGGATGGGGATCGGGTGCTCACGCTGCTGGTTAACGCCTCGCCGAGGAGAGGAGAGCACACGGCTGCTGTTAGAAATTAAAGGTTTAGCCCATCTGCTCGGGGATTTATTCCTTAGACCAGGGCTCGAGGAAGGGTTTAGGGGAAGCCCGGCGGCTGCGCGGGGTCAGGCGGGGCTCAGCGCCGCTGCAGACAGAGAGAGGGAGTCGGGTTTGTAGAGGTTGGTGGTTTATTCCTACTCACCACTGCGCACAAGTTCTATAAACATTAAAAAAATAAGTATATATAAAAGCATGTTCTTCACTCATTTTCAATGCAGTGGTGATGGCAGAGAGTAAGCTTCAATATGGGAACCAGTTGTTAAAAAAAAAAAAAAAACAAAACCAAAACCACTGTTCAGAACAAGTCACAATGTCAGCTTTTCCCCCCAAAATTAAGCTCTCTCGTCCATTCAGGGGGGGTCAAGGCACAGCCAGAGCCTCTTTCTTCCCCCCGCCCCATGCCCCCCCACAGACATTCAATTCCCATCAGCCAGGATATTTTGCGGGTGCGTTTTGCTCACGGGACCCTGCACCCCGTGGGATGGAAGACTGGAGCAACTCGACCTGGGGATTCACAGGAGCTTTCTTAACCTACAGGAGGGACACGCTCACACGCTGCTCTGTGTCCCCAGGGAAAGACAATCGGTGACTAGAGAAGGAAAGGACAGGTACATGTAGAGAAGTCAATCGCCAGGTACCAGGAGAAATCAGCTTGAGAAACAGCGTCAGGGTTCAGGCCTGTGTGTCACAGGCACGAGGGAGAGAGTTTTCAAAGCGGGGGGAATAAATCAGCTTAACAGCTCGGTTGCTTTTCAGAAGAAAAAAAAAAAAAACAAACCAAAACACAACACCCATGAGGAGTAAGGGGCACAGCAGCCTCCCGCAAGAACACACAGAAAATCCCTTTCCTTTAAAGGAAACTTCTAATCTGAAGTCAAATTAGTAATACAGGAATTGGGAAACCTTCATTTATCACAAAGCTCTCTTGGAAACAACCCTTGAGGGCCAATGCAACGTTCATCCCAAGTTCTCCTTTAAGCCACAGCAGAGAGACAGAACTGACTGGTCAGGAACAGAAGAGAAGCGATAGCTTAAAAGTTTGTTGTTTTTAAAAAAAAAAAACCCCAAACCCTTAAGACTACTCATGTAAAGACACAATATCCTCACGTTCAGTGTTGTTAAACCAAAACACTCGCATCTGTTACAAATGCAACAAGTTTCCCCAAGTTTCAAGTATAAAAAAAATAGTAATAATAATCCAAACAATCCAGAAAGTGTTCGCCTTCTGTACAGGATAATTTTTTTAAATTAAACCTGGTGACCCTGAAAAATTACATAGTGCTTTCACTCCCAGGAGAAGACAGAATGTAGATCCTTAATGACAAATGACTTTAAAAAATATTTCCAATGACTTGTGGACTACAAGGGGCAAAGAACTCCTTCTTTACCAGCTTCAATTGCGAGGGGCTTCCAAACTATGCGGTTTGGGCACTGACCAACTGACGGAAGAGTAGAAAGGGAACGCTTTTGAACACATGGCAAGTCCTGAGGTGATAAAAAAACAACCCAAACGGCACGGCAGCACTGTCCCCAGCCAGGGGGCAGCCAGCCTCTCACTGCTTTGCTGCTTGTCTGCCCGGCTTCTTCTCCTGCTGGCCTCTTCCACTGCCTGGTATTCCTCGGCCACGGCCACCGAACACACCTACGGGGCAGAAAGAAAGAGCACGGAGGTAACAGCATCCCCGTCAGCCAGCGACGTCTCGGAGCTTTACAGTTATTCCTGTTTTACCCAAACACACACCTTTTTTTTAGAAGCAGAAAGGGGACTTTTAGATTTCTCCCTTGGTTCCAGACCCCGTATTTACAGGGTGCATACACTTGTCCCCCCTCGCCAGCAAGTTCAGCGTGTGTTAACATGCCCCCCTCGTAAATCCTGCCCTCATCGTGGAGTTAACTTCTTCTGAAAAACGGAACCAAGGAAGCGATACCGAAATCCAGCGGGATGAGCAGGTTGTCCCGTGTGCCCTGAAAGCTGTGAGGCCAAAGCAAAAGCAACGAAGAGGGTGACTCGACTGCTCAGCTACAAAACAGGACAAAAAACCCCCACCTGCCTCTGAGTCTCACTGCCAGGCGCCGGGTACGGCGCGCTGCCAGGGCCACGAGCACCCTCGTACCCGAAAACCGCGGCCACCTTTGTCATGGGAGCGGCTGAGCCCACCCCCGCCCTCCCTTCCCTGCTCAGATTCCCCCCCAAAAAAAGCAATTCCGGGCAGTCATTTTTTTATCTTGGCCTGCAAGCGACACACCCGTGTGGCATTTTCACAAAGCCCAAAAGGCAGAGCTGAGGAGACCCACTCCGGGCACCAGGCAGGAGAGCATCTCTAGAGCCCTCTGTGCTGGTTGTTTCAGCAAGGAGACGTCCCTAAACCAGAAGAAAAATTTTAAAAAAAAAAACCACACTAAAAAAATTGCTCCAAACCCTGCAGTCCTTGGGATGCTCGCGGGGCTCCGGCTGCTCGCAGCGAAGCCGAGCAAAGGCTGCCGTGCTTCTCGGTTTGGCAAGCCCAGAAGTCAAAGACGAAGGATTACCAGTGTCAGAAACAATAATCCTTTCAGCTGCGTGCACAATTATAGCTTTACTTCTGCCTGCTGGCCTCTTCACAAACTTGTCCTGCCTTTTTTTTTTTTGTCTTCCTCCTCCCTTCGTGTCTCAGTAACGAGCGCCAAACCTTGTAGCTAATTAGCAAACGCTGAAGCTTCCCTTTAAAATATTCCATCAGCGAATTCAAGCTGCACATCAAACCAGCAGGGAACTCCACCTCAAACAGAGCTCAGCTCTGCTCTCCACAAGGTGGATATTTCCACAGCAGAGAAAATATCTCAGCTAAAATGTTTGTCCAAATACCCATATCCAAAAAAGCTGTTATGCCAAGCGCTTTGGACACTGAAAAGGGAAGGAGGGGAAAACAAAAGGCGCCTTCAGAGTTGTAAAGGTCACTCTCGCACACTTGGAGCTTCCAGGGCAGCAGAAGTCACAGGGGTTTTTCCCCTCCAGAAGTCCCTGGGAGTTGGAGACGCTGCACGTCTGCGCGTCGCGGCGTGGCGTGATGGCCCCAGGTCGATCCCAGCCGTCCTACCAGGATCCCTCGCGTCGCCAAAACGCTCGTTAAGGGTGCTCGGCAGAAAGGCTTCGCCCTCCCTGCCTCAGTCCCCAGGGCTCCTTTTAAAACCTCAAGATTTCCCAGCCCAAACCCAATTTTGCTGTAGCACTCGGGGTTTTAAGCTCCTGCTGCCGGCTAAGCCTGTACCGGGATCAACCCCGGGGCCCAGCGAGGTGACCACAAAGCAAGTCACAAAGACGTGGCAGGAGGGGTGAGCGGGAAAAGGAGAGAAACAGCCCTTGGGCTTCCAGCTTGGGGAGAAAAGAGCAAATATATCCCCGAGCTGAGGGGCTCTGAGATCCCCTAACCACGCAGAGCGGGGCAGGGAAGGCAGAGTTGTTTTGGTGACCTATTTCTTCCCAAGTGGCGACCTCCCCTTTTATCAGAAACACGAATTATTCACGTTGAGCAGGAGGAACACAAACCCACAGATATTTAAAAAAAAAAAATAAATAAATCAACAAGTCAGGAGATCAAAAGCCCCTTTATAATGGGGGAAAAGATGATGTTTTCCTATCACTGCCACGGTCAGAGCCCAGTCTATTTTCAAACAGAAGAGCCATTTCATTCCCCTCCCGGACTCGCTGAGCTAACAGACACCAGTTTTGTAGGGCCACGCTCCCAAACTAGCCAGGAGGGGTAGCAACAGTCAAGTTCAGACTCTCTCAAGCTCCTGCCCAACCCCAGGGACGAGGGAGGCACATCCCTGGCACGAATCCTCTCTATTCTTCGGCAGAGGCTGCCTTACAAGCGAGGCAACACACTCGCTCGGCTACATCTTGCACACAGGAGCGGCTCCAGCTTCTCCCAGACACCCAGTCCCACGTTTGAAGCGGAGAAACAAGAGCCTTTCCTTGCACAAGAGGCGAAATTTAACGGCAGAGATCCCGACTCGCCCCTCTCCGAGCTGAAAACCAAACAGGATCGTTACCTCGTCCAGCACCTCCAACGCCACGGCCCTTCTGTTGCTTCTGCTGCTGCATCCCACCACGGCCTCTGCCCTTGGACACCACCTCCTCTTTCACCATGTCAATGATTTCGTCGGGGATACGCAGGTATTTAATCGTGCTGCCCCGAATGTAGCACTCTGGCATCCTCCAGAACTTGTCTCCATCCTGTTGGGGAGCAACACGTTAGGCTACGAACGAAACCTGGTGGTTTTGTACCATTTGGGGGGCATTTGAACATTTCCATCGCTTCTGGAGAGTGTGACAGCTCCACTAACCTTTTCTGAAAGCATTATCTGTAACTAGCTGCAACAAAAGGGTCAGTTTTTTCCCCTCCAGAACACATAGCCCTACAGCCCGGGGCAGGAGGGGACTCAGCCACGAGCAACTATAGCTTCGATTTGTTCCACAGCTGCCCCGAACACTCGCAGAAAATGAAGGAAGAAGAGGCTGAGGAACCAAGGGCCTTCCCTTCTCGTACAAGGAAGGAATCGAAAGCGGGACTAGAGAGGCCAGGGTGCTACGTGACACACAAGGGCTACGAACAACCCACTCTGGGAAGAAAAAAAAAAAAACCACGCAGGCCAAGGCGTGTGCACGGCCGGGTTTCTTCTCCAGCAGCCTCAGCTGGGAGTCACCTCGTTCCTTCACCCCTCTGGGGTGTGGATGGAGCAGCAAGGCAGGTCCGGAGCCAGCTGGCTGCGGGGCGTGTGCCACCAGGGCATGGTCACTGCAGCTGGGGAAAATAAGGAGCTTACAGATTAAATATATAGATAAAATCTCAAAAAATAAATCTTTGGGTGCCCAGTTACAGAGCAGCCATCTCTGTAGGTTGTTTGTTGCTTGTTTAATGCAGTTTCAGGGCTTTTCTAGGACCCATCAGGGCTTCACCTCCTGCGTGCCAAAGGCAGCTGTGGGAATAGGAACCGAGCGAAGCTGAACAACAACTGGGCTGCCCGTGATGTAACTGGGAGGAGGGACTGGGACCCACCTCGCCCCGCCACAGCCCCGGCTCGGCAGCGGCTCCGTCAGGGTTGGGCTGCAGCTGGGATGGCTGGAGCCCAGCGGTTCTCAAGCAGCAGGACGTGGACGAAGCATCCGCCGTGTCCCAGAAGAGGGGGTTAAACGAGAACGCCTCGTTCCTCCTCTCCTGGGATAAAACAGTCGGTTCCCCCCCCCCCCCAGGAGTTATTTGGGGCAACTCTGCCTGTACAGACAAGTCCTTCACGCACAAGACGAGACAGAGAGCAACAGCCCTCCTCCGAGAGACACCCAGCACACCCCACCCTGCCTTGGATCTGCCCGGCTGCTCCTTGGCTCGGGATGCAGGAAGGGATGGAGCCAGGCGCCCTCGCTTCCTCGTTCCGGCCTTCCCGGAGTAAACAACCGCCTCCCGGGCCGAGGCTGCCCGTCCGCCGCCGCTCCGTGCCATCTAGCGGCCAGTCCCTACCAGTACCACCAGTCCAACTCCGGCAGTTGCTCCAGTTGGGCTTTCAGCCGGCCTTTGGGGGCGTTTTGGTGTTTGAAGGCGGGCAGAAGCAGAGGCGATGAGCCCGGCTGCTTCGCTGTGTGACAGGATCCCTCCAGATCACCCCGAGGGAATAAAGCCTGAGCTACTGCTCCTCCACAGCGGAGCACAGCACTGCAGGAAGCGACTTCCCCAGGAGAAGGACAGTATCACCCGTGTCGTGGGCACGGAGAAGGCTTTGCTGTCTGTCACCTCCTCTTAGTCCCCTTCCTGACAGCGGTTCCTTCCCGTTTGTCCTGCCACAACTCGAGGTGTGCCCACAGCTTTCTAACCCCACTGCTCCTCCCCAAAGGTCCCTCTCGAACCTCACTCGAGTTTTACTCTGCCCCACCAACATGAAAACGTGCCCCCGTGCCCCAGCAATACCACTCAACACTTTGCTGTTGCGGAGACAACAGGTCCTGGGGGTTTGCAGAGAGATTTTTGGAAGAACAAAGATTTCTGCCAGTCTGTCCCACGGAGCTCTGATGTTTTGAGGCAGGGAAAGAGCAGCCACAGCCAACATCCATCCAGCTGCTGCTTCCCACAGCGCCCAGCCGGCAGGGACAAGACCAGACATTTCTGACTGAGGTCAAAGCCCGAAACACAGATCACAATCTTCTGGAGCAACTTTGGCCGAGGGCAAAAGTACCAGACGGCGCAGAGCCTCAGCACACGTAAACAAGAGGCTCCTCCCTTTTGATGTGGGGAGTTAGAGGGTGAGAGACGAGAGGTAAATAAAAGTTAGGGGGGGTGTTTGAAGCAGACCTCGCTCCTCGGACAGCACGTGACAGGTAAAGGCTCCGTTCTTGGGAAACCCAGCTCAGCACAGGCTGTTGTGCCCCGTCCTGTGGCCCCCAGCCCCGCATCAAGAACCCTCTCCCAGGGAAAACGCTCCCACGGTGTTCCCGCAGGGTGCAGGAAGCCACCCTGCTCGAGGGTGAGCACGACCGCGCTCCTTCGTTATGGAAATGATAAATAACCCGCTTAAAAGCTGCGTTTCAGGCAGAAGCCACACTTCCATGGGAGCGATGGCCTCTGAGCTACAGCAGAGCCAGCCTGGCTGCAGGGCTGGAGGTCGGGGACCCTCAGGGATGCTCCCCGAGGGCACAGAGGGTGGACAACCGGAGGCGGGGAGGGGGGGAGGATCCACCCTTACCCGGGACGTGCAGATGACCTCCCGCAGGTTGATGTTCATCCAGTTGTCACAGCTCACCAGGTGCCCGTTGTACGTCTCCCCGTTCTTCAGCTCCACCAGCTGCAAGAGACGGGAGTGACGGGGCGCTGGCCCAGCCCCGGAACAGGGACCTGCCCCGGTGTCACCCACACGGCACCGACGAGCCCGAGGCCGCAGCGGGCTGGGGGACCGGGACTGGGCCGCGCTGCCGGTACTCACCATGGGGTGGTTCTGCGCCGTCTTCAGCAGGGACAGGGGCAGCTGCGAGAGGAAGAGAGATCTCAGGCACCACCGAGGACTGGGACACCGGGCACGCCGCCGCCGCCGCCCCCCCCCCCCCCCCGGGGACCGAGAGAGCCGGCCCCGGCCCCGGCCCCGGCCCCGGCCCCGGCCCCGGCCCCGGCCCCGGCCCCGGCCCCGGCCCCGGCCCCGGCCCCGGCCCCACTCACCATCGTGCCTGAACCGCGGAGCCGCCGCCACCGCCGCGCCGGGTGCTGCCGCTTAAACCGCCCCCCGGCCCCGCGCGGGGCCAATCAGAGCGCAGCGCGGCCCCGGCGGAGCCAATCAGAGCGCGGACACACGGCCCCTCCGTCCGTAAAGCAACGCTGCGGGGCCCGCTTTCGCGCATTTACGACAGCGCCGCAAATCGAAGAGCGGGGCGGGAAGGGGCACCCACAGTGCCCCGCGGTGCTTCCCGGCGTCCTCTGTGGCCCATCCCGGTACCCGCGGATCCAGGCCCCGGTTCGTGCTTTCACCCAGGCCCCCCCCTACGGCCTTCCCGGGGGGGGGTGGGGTGGGGGGGGTGGGGTGAGGGGAGCCCCGCGCGTGGATCAGGCCGAGCGCTTTGCAACGGTTTCACTGGGATTCGCGCTGAGGTGGGCCGGGCCGGAGCCCCTTACAAGCTCCCCCCCTCCTCCCAGGCCCGGAGGGCACCGCTCAACGGTGAGGCGGCCCTAGGCCCAGACCCATCGAGCGACTTCCGCCCCGGCGGCGGAAGCGGCGGGCACGGGCCGCTCTAGGCGGCTAGGCGGAGCGCGCTCTGTGGCCGCGGGGGGGGGGGGGGGGGCCGCTCTAGGCGGCGGGGCGGAGCGCGCTCGGTGGTGGCGGGGGGCCGCTCTAGGCGGCGGGGCGGAGCGCGCTCGGTGGCGGGGCGGGGCCGAGCGCTCAGTGCGGGGCGGCGGCGGCGGCGGCGGCGGCGGGACTGGACGGGACGGGACGGGACGGAGCCGCGATGGAGAAGCCGCGGCGGGCGGTGGTGGTGACGGGTACGGGGCGGCGGGGGCGGCCGGGGTGCTGTCCTGGGGGGAGGGGGTGCGATCCTGAGCGGGCCTGTCCTGAGGGGGGGGCGGCGAGGGGGTAGATAAGGGGGGCTGGGGGGGGGGGGGGTGTGGATGGGGGACCCCTTCTCTGAGGTGAGGGGGGGGGTATGGATGGCCAGGAGCTTGCAGGGGGATGGGGGGGGGGGGGGTGTGCTGCCCATCAGAGGGTGCCCAAGGAGGGGGTGGATGGGGCGGTTGTACCCTGGGGGGGGCTGTTTGGGGGAGCTGCCCCCTGTGCGGGGCGGTAAGCGGGAGCCCTGTGGGGTCGGAGGGCAGGGGGTGGGGGGACTTTGGGGGACGGGCTGCTGTAGGTGAGGGGTGTCAGGAGCTCAGGGTGGGGTATGTTGGTTGGTGAGGGGGCTTCGCAGTGGCTTTCTGAACGCTTGGCCAGGAGGGGAGGGGGCTTTTGGATTCCCCCTCTGGAATCCCTGATGCTCCCCATGGGTTTGCGGGAAAGAAGGGGACTGAACCTCCCAAGGAGCAGGGAAAACAATCAGGGTGCGTGGCGGGGGGGGGGGGGGCATTTGCTCGCTGACCACCCCATCCTGAGCCGTCAAGGTGTCGAAGCTGATACCAAAATCACCCACGCAGCGCCGGGCAGAAGCGCCTCGGGGGAGAATAAGCGAGGGAATGAAAGGCCCCGGGTGTTGCAGGCGAGAGCTTGTCAAGTTCCTTTCCCCGGGGTACAAAGGCCGGGCAGCTTGATTTGTGGGGAAGGCAGTTCTGTGACAAATGGGGAACTCGGCGAAACTATTCAGGTCTCCCCCCACCCCGGTCCCTCAGCAGCTGAAGTTGAGGCCGTTTGAATAGCGAGCGCGGGGGCGAGGGGCTCGTTGTCGTCGGTGCGCTGGAGCGGTTTTAATCGGAGGCAAGTGTCTTTGCAGAGAGCAGTAGCGGAGAGGAAAGAAGCAGGTGGCGATTTCTGGCTTTCCCAAACCCGTATCTAGCGCTGAATGGCCACGCTTGGCGGTGACTAAACAGAAAACTTGCGTCAGTGAATACTCTGCTGCTCGCAATACTTCTCCTGGCTTTTTTTTTTTTTTTTTTTTTTTTTCCCCTGTTTTCAGGGAAGTCTGTTTCTAAAATGCAGTGGTTATCTTGTCAGGTCTACCCGTATTTGATAATCTGTCGCTGATGTCACGCTAAATTCCTTTGTAAAACTAGCCATGGCGTTGTGCTCCCGTTCAGTTAGGAGCACGTGCTCGCTGAGGATAAGTATTATTTGTGCGCAATTTCTTTTTTAGAACTGTTTAAGGAGATAATCCCCTAAAGATCTCTGCAGCTGGTTTACGGCTAATGAGCCTTGGAGGGCCCTGTGGTGGATGCGGAGGAACTCCTGGGCATGCTCGGTGGAGTTGGGTGCTGCTGACAAAGTTGCTTATCTTCTGCGAAAGAGATAACGCGAGGGATCTGCACAGGAGATGAGTCAGAGGAGCGATAGCCCACAGGGGTGTTTGTGCCAGTTTGCGGTTGGCTTCGGAGCGAGAGGGTTACGTGCCGCGCGGGGGCACCTGTAGAATTTCAGCCTTCCAGTGGCTGAGCTGTTAAAAAGATATGGACGTGGGTTATGTCCCTTTGTAAGACCATTCCGATTCCTTTGGGACTGGAACCGAGCGGGTCACGATGGTTTGATTCCAGCGAGTCGCGCAGGACATCCCCGAATCGCAGAAGCATCCGAAAAGGCCCTCGGTTATTCGCTTCGTTCGCCCGTGCTGCGGTCGTAGCTTGTCTTAATGGCACTGGAGGTTTGCTCCCGGGAAAACACACCTGCATTTTGATTTTGTGGAGACCTTTGGAAGATTTATGCCGGGGGGATATCGACGTTGGTTAGATTGCGAGAGATCCATCAGCCTGGACGAGCCCACGCTGTGCGAATTCCTGATGTGCAGCATAACCTCGGACTGGCTGTTGATAGCAAATAGAATGGTTCCATTAACGTGTCATATAATATTTGTGGTCCCTCTCAAATCCTTTCACGAGTTAGGCAAAATTTATGTCTCCTAATTGCATTAGGCTCAGAGGGTAGCTCTGACATTTTAAATTAAAGCCTATCGACGTTGCAGCCAGATAAATGGCCTAACCTTTGTGTGCTTGCTCAGGAAAAGATGTTATGGATTACTAGTTAACTCTAAGTTACTCATTAGGAAATTTAGATGTAGTGAGTAAGTATTTTTGATAACGCTATCATAACCTTCGCCGCTTGGCGCGGGTGGGTTGTCAGCAGCGTTTTGGTCGTCTCCTCCTAAGGCATACCTAATGCTGAGGGAGATCTTGGTGACCTGAGCAGAGAAGGAGCATTGGAGGCAGGCTTGTCCGCAGTTGTGGAAGCGTCTGCTGTGGGCTAAACCAATCAGGGTTAGAAAATCCAATAATGATTCTCATTCCGTGACATGGGTCAACTTATCTGGCAATAACGAGTTTTCCTAACCTGGTCAGGAAGGAGAAAATACGCTTCCCCAGTGTCTGTGGGGAAAAAAGAATTTCTTTTGAGGCAAGCTGTTGTTTTCCTTCGCAGCAGAAGGTGTATAGTTCAATTGTTGCTGTGGAGGTCTCTTATTTAGACCTCGGGATGGAAAGGATTTGGCACCAGAAGTGGGTTTTCTTTCAGGCTACGCAGCCCAGGAAAGCGCAGACCGCTTTGCAACTTTAAGTTGAGTCGAACCTGCAAGGATGACTTCATCACTGTGGATTTTTTCCTTCTCTTCCAGGGTTTGGGCCGTTTGGAGAGCACGCTGTGAACGCCAGCTGGATTGCAGTCCAGGTAACGCCGTGACTTTGTTCTTAGCGAGTTGAAACAGGGCCGTGCTGATAACGTATCCGTACCGACTCTGGTTTGCAGCTCTTTTCTAACTGGTCTTCCCAGTTTATGAACCGAGACCAGCTCGCTGCAGATACCCAGATGGTCAGCTGGATAATGTTTGAGTCACTGCTCGGAAAACAATCCCTGAGCTGGTGGAGTTTCGTGAGACTGAGTTAATGTAGCTGAGGCAAGTAAGGAATTCATAGGCTGACTCCCTAGACTGGAAAGATGTTAAACGGGGCGGGGAGCCTGGAATCTTCCTCTGCCGGAGAGAATTCAAAATAAATAAACAAACCGACCCAGAAGAATTTTGATGGTTTTTTTTTTCCTCTCGGCTCTAGCTTGAATCTGGGCAAGCTGGTTAACCTTTAAGGCAAGTCTGATCCACAATGAGATTTCTACCTGGTAGTCCTGGGGACTGGAGCGTGCCGCAGGGACGTCCAGCGCGAGCCACGACATCGGGACTTGGGCTCCAAAGCAGAGCAGCCGCCGCTGCCTCTGCTCTCCCCTCCCCTGCTGTTGATGGTGGGCCGTGGTGGGTGAAGCAGGGGGCGAGGGGGGGGTTCAGGCAGTGTTTGTGGCTGCGGAGCAGCCTCCTCTCTGCTGAGAAGCAGCAGCAAGGGATGCTGGCGTGAGGGAGCTGGGCCGTGCTGGGCACAGGGGCGCTCGTGGAGGATCGTTGCTCGAGCAGATCGTGTGCGCTCGCGCGAACCAAGTTTGTGCCGCTTGTAGCTGCAGATCTGCACGAGCGTGTAACCCTGTCTGTGTAACCCTGATACATTCACAAACGAGGCAAGAAGAAGAAGAAGAAGTAGTTAAAAGTCTTGCCAGGCGCCCAGCTAAACTAAGGAATGAAGGTCGCTTGCTGTAAAAGCAGTAGCTAGGGACAGTGCTGCCGCCTTATCCTGCTTCTTGCTTATTTGTCACTTCTGGATGTGGTTTATGGCAAAGCTACTGGGAATTCCAGGGTACCTTTTAGTAGAGTTGCCCAGGGAATTAAATCTATTTTTCTCCCTAACACATCTCTCTTCCCTTCAGAGCTCTGAGATTAATACCTTCTTTAGAATGCTTTTAAATTAAATCACAAACTCTGATCAATTACAGTCAACTAATGTCCAGATGTCTAATGTGTTGGCTGGTATGAGAAGGTGAAACCTTTGCCTCCAGGAGCCTTTTGGGAATGAATATATTTGAGTTAGGTTTTGCTCAGTTTGAGTTTGGGGGGAAAATGCAAGCTGTGGCTGTGGAAAAAAATAAAATAAAATAAAATAAAATGTCGTGTTGCTGAAATTTCGTAGCGAGGCTAATTGATTTGGTTTGTTCTCACTCGTGTAGCGTTGGTTACTGTAAACGAGCTACTTTTATTCTAGAGGAGGTAGACAAAAGGGGATTGTGCTCCTGGGACAGGAAGAGTGGTGGGTGTCCCGATGTTGCTCGCAAACCCAAACGTGACGTCTCATTCCGATGAAGAGAAATGGCGTGTCATTCCTGCAGCCCGGCAGCTCGAGGCCCTGGCGGCTGCTCCGCTGCGTGGCTGGTAGATGAAGGAATCACTTCATCCGTTTTAAATTCGTTTTAATGGGCTTGGGGGGTGTTTTGGGTGCGCGAAACTACCGTCGGGGGTGCGCGATCTGCTGCTGGTGGGAGCCCATCTCCCTGTGGAACAGCTCGCGCTCGCTTCTGCCTCGAAACATCCCCTTCCAGGCAGCGGGGAGGATTTGCCTTTCCTTACCCCGTCTCAGCCCTGAGAGGCCCAGACAAAAAGGAACAGCATGTCTTTGAGCACATGCGAGTTGGGCATTGTGCAAGTTTCAGACAGGGGACTTCATGGAGCTGAGTGGACACAAAGGCGTGTCTGAGTTTCTGAATCCCAGACGGTGTGATCTGCATTTTAATAGAAGAAAAATCAATTAAACAATCTTTGTAAATCCTTTCTAGCTTTAGGGCTAAGCTAGTTCTGGTTTATTACATCTTTTATTATCCTGCAGCCCGAGGATAAAAATTCTCTGCTTTTCTTTCCAGTCCTCTTTTTGGTTTCGTTTGGCTTCTTACATAGAGCAGGGATACGGTGCGGTGCGTCTTTCCCTTCTGGCTGCAGTGGATTTCTGCCGTAGCTGTTTGGTTTTGGGAGCTGAGCGGTCTTTACACGTGGGCACCTTAACCAGCGGCGGTAGCAATCTAATAATGTGGAGACGAAGCGTTTGGAGATTTTTTTATGCATGGAGGGGAGAGATTTCCTGCAAATTCAGAGTGAAGAACAACTTCTTTCTGCTTTCTTTGAAGCTTACAGTAAAAATACCCTGCGTTAACCTGGGTCTGCTGTTCTGCATTTTCATCATTTTAATATTTCGTCCGAGGAGGTTTTTTTCCAGCTGCAATTTTTTGCTTGGGAGGGACTTTCCTTTCAAGAAGAAGTTACTGAAACGGGCTTTCCGTTGGGCACGTTTGGCGGCCTCCCCGGTGTGACTTAGGTGTAGACACAGGTGTGCCCCGTGCTCCGCGAAGCTGATGGGCTCCTGCCTTCATCCCCCCGAAGTGCTTCTGGCTGAGCCGGAGGAGGAGAGGTCAGGGTGCGTTTTGACATTACTAAGGACAATTGCTGTCAGGGTGTCTAGACAGACCTGATAAGGATATTAGAGGCTGACAAAGACGACCATTGTTGAGGGGTCAGGGAATCGGTCAAACGTGTTCGTTTTTCTGTGTTTGTCAGGTATACAAGGCTGTGGGTAATAAGTTGTCTGGGGGCCAGCGTACATCTTTATCGCTGAATGGAAGGGCGCCAACGCTGTGTTTGGTTAAAAGAAAGTCGGGAATTTGTAAACGGAAGGTTTCGCGTCGCCTGGAGAAGGTGGCTGCGGCGGAGCGGGGCGGCTCGCGTGGCCCGAGGGTTCTCGCTCACTGTAGGCGCTCGTTTCTGCGCAGCCGGGAAAACTTGCCGCCGTCAAATTCGTCTTCAGGAGCTGTTTCACGCTCTTTAAGAGAAGTGATGATGGATTCCTATCAATTAACACTCTGGAGATCTTCCTGAAGAGACTGGCTTGTGTTTGAATGCTCTCATTTGTAAACTACTTACTTTATTAACGCACCACAGAAACCAGCTAACGTTTTGAGGGCAGATTTGTGTAAAGAAGATGTGATGAAACATCACTTAGCATCCATCTCTGGTAATGAATGTCTGTGTGTGCCAGACACTAATCAATACAGCAAGCCTTTAATATCAGACTTGCCCTCAGAGCCAGAGCAAGTGATTTATCATTGTTGCTCATATCTGCTGGTCCGTGGAAGTCTTACTCTTGCCTTTGCTGCACCTTTTAGTTATCTTAAATCTTGTTACACTGCCTGTGGTCTGTCCGTACAGGTGTGGAAGGTTTGGGTTTTTTCTTGGTAAAGAAACGACTCGTGCAGGAAAAAAAAAGGACACTAAGATACTGCTCACGTTTATGTCGAGGAGGTAGGATGGTAATGTGGGAGTCCAGAAACCTCAACTTGTCCTCTCCTTTCAGCTGTCTTTAATTTGAAGGAGATTTAAACCTAGGGAAATACCAGATTTGAAATTGAGTAAGCTTCGTTGAAAATAGCTACTCTACACTCCTTAGCCTGAAGATTGCAAGTATAATCTCTGTGGGCAGGAAAATAAAGCCGAAGAATCGCGTGAAAGAGCAGCTCTTGGCTCTGATCACCGAATCCGAACCTGGAATAGAGATAACTTAATCATTCAAGGATATTTTGAAATGCCCTTTGACAGTTTCATGGCTGCTTACGTCGCTGTTTCCACCTCAGATCCGTGAGAACAACCACGGCAGTTGGTGGACGCGAGAGCTGCGGGTTATTTTCTCGCTGATCGTGCAGCCCCCTTGGCGTTAGCACAAGCCATCACGTCGAGCGCTCGGCGCGGGTCAGCTTGCGTTTTCCAGTCGACACACGTCTGGGAGGAGAAGAGCAGCACCAGACCACAAGCTTCTGCTGCTTATTAACTTGTGAAGAACTGGAGGGCGTTCTCCCGAGTGGCGCGCAGGCCTGGCCAGAGAGCTGCGGGAGCACGCGGCTCCTGTCTTCAGGGAGAAGGGGGCACTTCCAGCTTCTTCCCAGAGGAGCCAAACCGTTAGCTGTTGGCTTTACGGCACGGACGGTCACTTACCAGTCTTGAAAAGCAGCTGGGAAGTTTTTCAGAGCGCCAGAAAATGCTGCCTTCCTCGGAGGGAAGCTTGGTCCGAGTTAGGGGCTGTTGGAGCTCGTTAAACACGATGGCTGCAGTCGCTTCAGCCGCTGGAAAAGTGCCTCGTGGTGTAGACATGCCCAAGGCTCCCAGGTTTGAGTTCAGCTGATGATTTTGTTTAAGAACATTTTTTTTTTTTTTTTGCAGAGGTTTCAGAGCACGTGGGTGTATCCTTTCCTTGAGTTCTTGAAAGTTTGGGTTTGACGGCTCCAAAAGGTTTCACTTCTGGGGAAGTCCTGTCCTGGGCTAGACTGGTAAAGTCTGAAGTACCAAACGGGCAAGCCTGGGCCTGAAGCCTTACTGGTGAGACTGGAGTGGTTGAAACGGAGACCAAAGAAGAACAAGGGGGAAGTGTCCAGGACCGTGGGCTGTATGTAGAGGGAACTCACCGTGTTGGGATGAAACAGTGTGCTTTCCAGTCAGGTATACTGGGTGGGGAAAAAAAAAAGAAGATCTTTCCTGTTCCCTCTGGTTTTGAAGTCGTCTTTGCAAGGTGTTTAACTGACACTTTGTGTTTTGAAAGGTTTAAAGGAAGTTGGCCAAGTTTATTGCCTGGATATTTGGGGTGTTTTCAAGGCATGGCTTTAGTTAGTGTTATAGAGGGAGAAATAATTTACTGCGTTAGTTGAATCACTAAAGCGGTGACAGCTCTTGTTGCAAAATTCAGTGCGATATATTACGTATAGGTAAAGCCAGCGGTGGAAACACCTTTCACATTTTGGACACAGGCTGTGTACTATTCCAGATTCTGCCAAAATAAAAGTAAGACAAACACATTGAGGAGGGTGTTCCCGTGTGTTGCTTCAGCCTCTCATGTGAGGAGCGCTTGCTAATGCTTGTGGAGGCTCACAGACACAGAATCGCAGCCTGGTAGTGCTGTCACCGAACCCTGAGAGCTCTTTATCTGGAAACAAACGTGAATTTGCTCTCCAGGCCAGCAGTCCTGAGCGAGGGCAAGTTAGATGATGAAGGTCATCCTCCCGATTCTGCTTTCTTTACATAATTCTATACCTAGTTCTTTGAAGAAGCGACTATGACTATATACCTCTATAAATAACGTAGCCAACCTTTCTTTTGAGTGTGGGTGTTGCTGATAACTATTGTCAGTTAAATGTTGGTTTCTTTGCTATACACACATCAGAGCAAAACAAACGGTCCTGCGGGTGAAGACTGTTAACGCAGGTGGAGGTGCCTTTGTTGTTCCCCGTTGTGTTGGTGGGTTTTTTACAGGGTTATACAGCCTGTGGTGTCAGCTGATGGTGGTCCCTCCCAGCAGACTCCCTCTGCCGTTAAACCTTCCAGAAGTTTATCCTCTGCTGAGCTTGCGTCTGACCACCTTGGTTTTGCTTATTTCCTTCTGTCCGTAGGAGTTGGAGAAGCTCGGGCTGCGGGATGACGTGGATCTGCACGTCTATGAAGTCCCAGTTGAATACCAGACAGTGCAAAGGCTCATTCCTGCCTTGTGGAAAAAGCACAGTCCGCAAGTGAGTGAGTAAAGGGAGGAGGAGAAAAGCCTCAGCAAACGGCTGAAATCTGTCACGCTGACAGCAGCGAGCACAGGGTGAAATCCTGTTTTTAACGTGTGCTCGGACTGGCAGCATCCCTCCCTGGAGCTTTTCCTCTTTTTGTCATGAGAACCTGTGAATTTCTAGGGTTTTATAGCTCAGAATAGAGTGCTCCAATTCAGGGGAGCAGCCGGTGTGAAGAGGCAGCTGCAAGGGGCTGTCTGGACAGGTCGCCGTTGGGCCGTGCCACCGGGGCGGTGGGCTCGGCCGTGGAGGGGCCAACGTTCACTTCTGCCCTCGGTAAATGACGGTGGAGGCCGGGAAGGGGGTGAAACACAACGAATTGTTCTGTGCTGGACCCACGCGTTGGCTGACAAAACGACTCGTTGCCGTGCTGTCCGTGCCAGAACTCCCCTAACTCTCCACCGGTCGTTAACTGGGAAGAGCGGGCTGTTGGCTTTCCACTGTTGGTGCTTTGGTTGATCTGACTTGTTTCTTTTCTCTCGTAGTTGGTGGTTCATGTAGGTGTTTCGGGTATGGCTACGACTGTCACTCTGGAGAAGTGTGGCCATAACGTAGGGTACAAAGGCTTAGACAACTGCCGTTTCTGCCCAGGCTCTCAGTGTTGCGTAGAAGGTGGCCCAGAGTGCATCGATTCCATCATCGACATGGACACCGTCTGCAAGAGAGTCTCGGCGCTGGGGCTGGATGTCACGGTCACCATCTCGAAGGATGCCGGCCGGTACGGGGTGCCGGGGGTCGGTGGGGGAAAGCAGGCTGGCGCTGCCGCGCGCTCTTCCCTCCGTGAGGCCCGCGCGATTCTTCGGCTTTTCGCTTCTCCTGGGGCTGGCAGCACCGTCTGTTTTTCAGCGGCCACCCAGCCATTAGGGGAAAAAGAGAGATCTTTACCTTTCCTTGGCCTAGAAGTGAGCAAAGCAATCGTGCCCGCTCACAATACCTGCCTTGTGCGCCGCCCTTTTGTCCTGGTTTGGGCTGAACCAGAGCTAATTCTGGTTTAGTGCTTTAACTTTTCAGTTCAGTCTCCTCTAACGGCGCTTTCTGAAACAGCAGCGTGTTTTTCCAGACAGTGACTGCTCCAGCAGTGCCAAGGCCTGATGGTTACAGCCAGCACCAAGGAATGGGATGCAGAGAGGCCCTGGCTTAGACTTGTTCTTGTAGCGACCGAGGTCACTGCTGAGTCTTGTACCCTGTGTTGGGGTGCCGGGAGGGAAAAGGGTCGCACCTACAGGGAGGAGCGAACGGGACAGGTGACCCAAACCTGACCAACAGAGTGTTCCACCCCATAGACATCATGTTCAGCATAGAGCTGAGGGATCACGAGGGTCTCTCTCTCTTCTTGGACGGCCGACACCTGAGGAGGACTCTGTCTGTCCTTCTGTCGTCGATCCCGACCCGTACATCCCTGAATCCAGCGCCTGAGTCCAGCTCCTGCCTCCCATCCCTGTCTGCTGCCCAGTCCAGCCTGGGACTGCCCCAGTGCCAGCCCTGCAGCGTGGTGGGGACGTGTCGTCATCAGGGTGGGGGGAGTTGGGTTCGGTGTTGGTGTTGTGTCTATTTGTACGTATTGTAGAGATTTCATTGTTTCCTTATTATTATCTTTTATTGCTATTGTTTCATTAAAGCTCTTTTAGTTTTCTTTCCCAAACTGTAAAGTCTCTCTCCCTTGTTCTCTCTCCTTTTCCTCTTTTGGGAGGGGAGAGGGGTTAGTAGAGAGCGTCTGTCACTTGTTAGTGGCCGGCCCAGCCTCAGCCCGTGACACCTTTATTGCAGGGTGTTGCTGCAGGGCTGAATGATCAGAATGCCCAGCTCCTCCCGTCCTGCCGTGTGTCCCTTGTTGCTAAATAAGGTCTGTTCTTGTGTTTCAGGTACCTCTGTGACTTCACCTACTACACTTCCTTGTACCAGAGCCGCGGGAGGTCGGCTTTTGTTCATGTGCCTCCGCTGGGGAAGCCGTACACCGCCGAACAGCTGGGTCGGGCACTACAGGCTATAATAGAAGAAATGCTCGATGTTTTGGAGCATTCTGAAGACAAAATCAATTGTCAGCATGAACACTGAAAGTGAGCAGAAGCTATCCTAGTATTGCACTTCCGAAATTTTCCCCTGCTACTGAAGTACTGGGGAAAACGGTCTGAAACGTCCAGGCCCAGAATTGGAGACTTCACAAAGGAAAATTCCACTTCTCGAAATTGACGGTTTTTTTTGGTCAAATGTCTGCATTTCAGCCTAGGCAACACAGGATTCAAAATTCTCTTCTTTAAAACACCTGCAACTCGTTTCTGAAGTGACTGAAGTGTGTGTGCTGTGCTTTACCCAGAGCTTACCTGTCAGCCAAGTGAGAGCTGCTGACCAGTCTAATCCGGCGCAGATGGAAAGTTTCTCGTCTGGACTTGGCGTTCAGGTGCAGGGAGTTGATAACCCGTGACTAGTTGTTAAGTTGGAAGGTTTGCTTTCGGTTTGTTTTGGGTTTTTTTTTTTTTTTTCCCCCCTCTTTGGCCCAAATTATAGGTTATAATGTCAAAGTAAAACTGAAAAGAGTTGGACTGGCGTGGGCTTGTCTGTTGTAAAACAACGCTTGGTGGAGGCGAGGCGTCTTCGAAACTGCTTTGCCGGAATGGGGAGATATTTTAGGCACTGATTTCTCACCCCACCTCGTCCAAATGCGCGGAGGGTCCTCTGTGACGTGCTGGTTAACTGGTAGCTGCAGATAGAAGGGGTGTGTTTTGGGTTCCTTTTGTTGTGGAGCAGCAAATAGCTTTTTTTTTGTTGTTCTCTGTGTGTACCCAGTAGGAGCCGAACTTGCACCAAATATTTCCCGATGTCTTTTTTTTATTACGCTCTCGATGCCACCTTCCTCACTCGAGCCAACCATATACCTCCTGTACAAAACACAGTGTTGCGTACGTGTATAAAACAAATCATTAGCGGTTAAATAGCTTTGCTAAAGGCCACTTTCTCCGCAGGAGATCTTTATCCTAGACTTTTGGTGCTAGCTGTTATTTTTAAGGTGAAGGCTGAGTAATTTATAACTTCCTTAGTTCTAAATTTTCCTTCTTGTTAAAGGTTAGAAGAGTAATGTTTAACTTAAATCCTAAGTTGCCACCTTGATTTATTACAGGCATCAATATGCAAACGTGCGGATTCGAAGACGTTCTGCCAAATCCAATCTAAAATCTCACACCTATTCCCGCTGCCTGTAAACCAGAGGCAATTATTTGAAAACTAGGAATTTTGCTTAGAATGAGTATTCCGGGTTGTTTTTAGTGTCCCCCTCCCAATGGGAGGGTACAAAGGGCTGCTTCTGGTGTGAACCTTCCCAGTAATTAATCTGGGGAGGTGTACACGCAGGTTCTCAGCAGGGCTTTCAGGGTGGTTGATGCCAGTGGTGTGCGTAGCTCCGCTGACAAATGACTAAGACTCCAGCGCAAGACGGATGATGTTACAGTGGGGACAGACCCAAACTGGGAATTGGTGACCGGTAGGTCTCATTGGAATGAAGAGATCTGTGATTTGATTCCAAGACTTTTACAAATATATATATATATATATATATAAACCCAACACTTTTGAACTGTTTTAAAATACCATTATTTTAATTTTTCTGGCGATGAATGATTCTGCTATAGTATCTCTCAGTGAGAGCTGCCGTTAACGTGCTGTTTTCCAGTAGAAGCCTCGTGACAAAGGAAATACCACCTGTAACCCTCGAGAGAGAGAGGACAAAGGCTTCTGCAGTCGTAGTAACTTTGCTGAGGGGGCCTGTGTAGGAAGGTGTTGGCGTAGGCTGCTGGTTTACCAAGGAAATTACCGCTGTAGTTGCTATACAGGCTTTCCTGATCAAAAGAGTCGGCCTTCAAAGTAAATAATTCTTTTTTTTTTTTTTTTTGCATTCAAAATACGAAGTAGCACTTGTCAGATTGTCAGCAGGCAGGCAGACTTTCTGATTAGTAATTTATTATATTTAATGTTTTGTTTAAATATTCGTGGTTTGACACCTTTTTTTTTTTTTTTTGCAAATAGTCGAGCGACTTACCTTGTAGGTTTATTCCTTTATCTGGTAAGAAGTTTTTGTCATCAGCGTGTCTTAGCTGCTAAACTTCAAAAAGAGGAGTAATTCACCTGCCCCGCTAAGCTCAGCGATTGATTTCGGTAATTTTCAGTAACGCCATTTCATTGACGTGTGACGTAGCTGTGACTCGAAGGGGAGATCAACAGTTTAGCGAGGCGGGGACAAACGAAGGGCCGGCTGGGGCAGCGATGCCCGCGGGGGGCCGTGGGGCAGGTTCGGCCGCCCCTCGCCTCGGGCTGGTCGGGCTCCGATGCGGGTGACCGTCCCCGAGCGAGACGTGCCCTTGTCCGTCCGGGGCTGCCGGAGGGTTTGGCGCCCGAGCGGGCGGCCTTGGAGAGCCCTGAGGAGGGGAGGCTCCTGCTCCATGGGCAGGGAGGGCAGAGCGGGGTTCTGTCCTGCTCGACGCCCGCGGATGTTCTTCCTTGGGAGCGCTCTGCTGCTCGAGGGGAAAATCCTGAGCCAGTTTCTGTGCCCGTTGCTGCTCGTCCAAGGACTGCAGTGGGCGACCTCCGGCGTGTCAGTGTTAACCACCTCCCTGCTGGGAATCGTTTCCTTTCGAGCCGTGCGTTTCCTCGTAGTCTGGATTTTTTTTTTTGGTGGAGCTTCCATGTGATCAGTTTCTTAGAAAATACGATTTATTTTATAATCTTTTCGGGGGGTTTTTTGAGACTTAGTCCTCAGAGATTGTATTTGTCGAGGGTGTCTTGGTGGTAGAGAAGTTTTGTATAGTGAGACTTTGAAAAATGGCATGAAACTAATTTTATTTAATCTGACCTAAATTAAATACTTTGGGGTTTTTCTGAAAGCTTTTTGTTGTTGTTGTTAAGTTAATTAATTCATAATGCCTTTGCTATAGGTGCATATTTTCTTTGGAAATAGGACGTCAGACTGATGCAGAGCTTCAAAAAGCTGATGTTTTGTGTAACGCTTCCTATCTGCTTTCTCTTCCAGATCATCAATAAATAGAATTTGCTGATTTGCACTGACTGGGAGACCTGTTGCCAACCACAAAATAATTGTGTGCTAGTGAGTAAGCGTAGGAAGTTCAGGTTTAGTGCGAATTACTGTGCCTGCAATTTGTGAAACGTAAAAGCTGGTGAAGTTTTAGAATCCTGTGACTGCAAAACTCTCTCTGGGGATACGCTTCACGGAGAAACGGGGGTGAGAGTATTTTGTGTGGAAGAGAGAATTAGGGAGGTTCCGCTGTATCGGGTCTGATGTCATTTTATCTGCTTGCCAGCAGCTCGGAGGAGGAGCTGGCTAATGCGTTGGTGAAGTTTGGTGGTGGTGATTTAATTGTTTCAGTTATTAAATGCTGTGGAGGATTTTGAGGAGCTCCAGATACTCGTAAACTCCGTAATTTGGTGACTGCGATGTGGGGAGATACTTCCTTTGAATGAACCGTGGTCATCTGCTTTAGAAAACACAGCGAAAAGAAACTGTGAGCTTGAAAGTTCCTTTACCTTAAAGACTCGTGGGGGACTTGATGATCCTTATGGGTCCCTTTGGAGATATTCTGTGGTGTGGCTGGAGGTGAGCTCCCGTTGGACAGGAGCTCTTTGTGACTTTTTTTTTTTTTGGCAGCTTTTTGGAAGAGGTGTCAAAATCCATGAGATCACATGGAGCAGTTGCCAGTTATTATCTGGAGCGTTCCCCAACCTGATGGCTTCCTCCTAAAGGTGGTGGTAGTGGGAAAGGATGAAAAAGTCATGAAGATGGTTAGAGGTGTGGAGTGTGGTTGTGACACGAGACTGCGGCCAAGAACCGCTGAGCTTCCAGGAGGCCCCTGCCTGGGGGTGTTCAAAAGTTTAAGACCGTAAAAACGAACCGGTTGCTCTGCTTTCACCCCGAGGAGGAGGGAAGTTCAAAGGCAAGGCGCCCGGAGTAAATCGGGGAGAAAAGCTCCCTGGCTGACTCCTTGCAGGAGCGGAGGCGGCGTTGGCCTGGGGTAAGTCAGGGAGGAAACTGCTGCGTGTATTCCCGTACCTGGACGGTCACGCTTAGATGTAGCACCTGAGCTCCGCTGTGTCTCTCGCCGTTCTGCGGGTCGTGCAGGCGATATTTAACCTTCCAGTGCCTCAGTCAGCTGCCAAAGGGGATTGTTCTGGGCTGCTGTCACGCAGTGCCGCGCCTGGAACGAAAAACCAGGAGCTTCCAGGCCTGCAGGCTCGCGAACGGGCAGCACAGACTCCCAGTGCTGTTGGGTTTTGTTAATGAAAAGGCTAAAAAAAGTTATGGTCCGCTGAAGTTTCCTCCGGTACTCCAACAATCTTCGTTCGGTTGAGCGCGTGATTCGCGTGTGAGCTGGCTTACGAAACGTGCGCCGGGAGCGGCGGTAGGAGGAGCTGCTTCAAACCAAAAAATAGGAAACCGGTGTGAGCGAGCTGGGTTGGTAATTCCCCACTAACACCAGAGCCAGCGCTGGGCTAAAGCAGCGATTATGGTCTGACCGTGGTATTTCACGGTTTATCTTGCTGTGACTCACGCGTCTTTTTTATCTTCTGGAGTGTTTCTGACTCTCTAACCACGCAGCTGATGCTCAGACACTCAGCTGCTTCGAGAGCGAGTGGTAGCGTTCGAAAGCTGACTGGAAACCGGTGTGTTTAGGCGTAGAAAGGACACTTGTGTGGGGTGGTTGTTTTTTGTTTTTCAATTAACGGTTTTCAGATTTCATCCCACAGTGCAGAGAACGAAACTGCCGGCAATTAATTTGTACATACTTTTCACAAAGTGACTTCCTTCCAGTTGTCTCCTTTAGTCACTTCCATGTGCTGTCTGATAATACTTTAACCAGAGCAATTTCTGAGTTGTGAAGGCGCTTTCAAACTGTATCTGTTGGCTTGGATCAAACACCCCTAGTTGGTACCGTACGTACGCGTCTTGACGTAGGTGGATTTGTTACTTTTGCGCCAGAAACCCTGATGTTTTGCAGTATAAAGTGCACTTTTTTTGAGGAAAAACTCGTATTCACGTCTGATCAGTGTCTTATGTGATGAAAGTGGTATTCTGCCAAACCTGAGGGTATTGGTAATTCTTCATCGTATTAATTGAAACCCGAGATCCGCTTCTGCTCCGTCTTTTAAGACAAAGTAGAGAAGAAAACACCTCCCCACAGATAGGGATTGAGTATAGGGAATGAAAGGATACACTGCCCTTAAATAAAACTCTGTGCTACTTAAATACACCTTCAGGTTTTCTATTGCACCAGCTTCTTAAATCACAAATGTTTACTTTGATTAAACAGGGAGTGCCTTGTGCTGTGCTGGGCTCGCTCTGGGGAAGCGGAGTGGTGGTGATGGGGACAGGCGAGCCATTTGCACGTGAGGTGGGTGGAAAGACTGGGAGAAACCGCCGAAGCTGTTCGGTGTCCCCTTTACCCAAGGATTGCTCTTCAGAAACTGCGCTGAGTTGAGCTCTCGGGGGGGTGGGGGGTGGTTTCTGTCACACACTCGGACCTGACAAAGGAGAAAACGGGAGTGTTTGCTACTTCCTTGTCACTCTCGGTTAGGTGGCCAAGTTCGTGAAGGTTGTTCTGTCCCTTCCTTGAGGTTAGGTGTTTCGTTCGGACTCCGTTGTGCATGTTACAGCATCACTCAGCCTCTCGGGTCCTCCGTGCGTTAATTGTGAAATAAACACTTGTCTGTCTGGGTATCTCAGGTGTCGCCAATCCCATGCTTATCAGGGCTCTTGGAGCTACGATTCTAAATCTGTTGGGGCTTCTGTTTTTCTCAGTGTGTTCTTGCAGTGCCTTGTAAAACCAAACAATCTAGTGTGTCACAAAAGGGCTGTGTAATAAAGAACCGTTAACATACTTTCAGCTTGCTATTGCTAGACTGGACTTTGTAACTGAAAATCTAAACCGATGTTTCAAAGTAAATAAAGAGTTTAACTCTGACTCCTGGTGTTCTTTAACAGAAGAAGTCCTTTTCACCTTCGGTACGGCGGTGATTACACAGCAGCGGTCACAGACTGACCAGATCCCAGCGGATCTGGGTTCATCCCTTTCCCTGAGCACCTGCTGCCGTCGGGGATGAGCCCTTGGGCTGGTTGGATCCCCTGCCCCGTCCCGCCTGGCGTCAGAACGGGGCCAGATGTGCCATCTGGGCTTGTTCTCTTAGGCCTCAGTTGTGTATTTTGGATGTTTGTGTCATTTTATTCAGATTATTCGGAAGTTTTATCTTGCCATCGTCTATTATATGCGTGTGTGTGTGTCTTTTATGTTCTTTAAGGTAAATTTTCCAGCCCTGGCTTAGACCACAGAGCCGAACGGAGCAACAGGCACCCTCCTGAACACAGTGCTGCGCCCAGTAGTCGTACAAAACTGGTGCAACGTTACTGGGATTAAGACGGAGGCCCGGGGAGGGTGTCCTTCCCCTGATCCGATGAAGACTCTTGGAAGCGTGCAGCAGCACGGCTCGTTCCCGAGAGCCTGTAATCCCGAAAGCTTCGGGGAGCAAAAGCTACTTAACAGTTTGTGAGCTGGAGACTTACCCGTTTCGCTCCGAGCTGGGTAATTCCAGGAGGCAGTGGTGAAAGGATCTGATTAATAACCCCCTTGTAGCTTCCTACACCAAAACCACCAGCTCTCCTCAGATTTTTAATATATTTTTTTTTTACTTTTATTCATGAGGAAGGGCCTGATGGAAGCTCTCCCTGGGTCTTGGAGAGCAAAGTTTGGAGCCGCAGTCCTCCAGCGACTGGAGTTGCCTCTGTGCATCCTAAACTGGAATCAGGACACGACCAACACTGGTTTTACCCCCCGGCCGTGGCATTACTTTAAACAACCAAAAAATAACCCTTCTTTGTTCTTAGCTGAGGTGTCTGCATGGCCCTGTCTGCGCCTGGCAGTGCCCCTGGGATCCGCAGGGGCCGGAGCACGAGCGTCAAGAGTATGTTCTGCGCCTCGGTGAAGAGCAAGGCTGGATGGACCAAGCTCTGGCAGGGTTCAAAGAACTTCCCAAAACCTCTTCGGAGATATTTGTGTGCTGCAGGGCCAGAGAGGCGGTCGCTTTCCTTGGCGGGGAGGTGTTAAAGTCTGGTAAAACCGGGGTGTGCCCATCTCGGGTGCGGGAGGAGCTGGTGCGTGATCGCGGCCCGTCCCATTGACTTCTTCCTTTTTCGCTCGAGTTCCGTAGCCGTGCCATGCAAAGTCTGCCGTGCCTGGGGAGCCCTGGAGCTTTCCAGCCTCTTCCAGATCTGTCGGTTAATAAAATATTTCTGCTTTCCACACCCTTTGCTGTCCTCACGTGGGCTTAAACGGCAGCAGCGCTTCTCCCCCTCTCCATAAACAGTCTTGACCGAAGGGGGTTTTTCAGGAGTGAAGCCTCGAGGGATGCAGCAGGTGACCCGCTGGCAGCAGAAGTCGCTGTGATTCTGAAGCTGGCGTTGATCCGCGGGCTGCAAATCCCTCACAGGCTTCCCAAGGCACTTGGGAACCCGCTGTAAGGCGTTTTCTAGCCACGTTTCTTCCGCCACGCTCCTTTTCCGGAGGAAGAGCTCCCTCGAGGACCGTGGGAAGACGAGCAGCGTGTCAGGAAGCTGCTGGGGTGCTTTGAACTCGAGCACCGTTGCGTGCTGCTTTCCTTGAGAGCAAGTTGTTAACCCCGGAGCTCTCCCCACCTCCCCCAAGAGCATCTTCTTGCCGTGCCGGGCTGCTTCGTCGCTGCCGCGGCGGCCGCTCCTGCTGGGATGCGATGCAACTCGCAGAGGCCTCGCCTTGGCTGCTTTCAGGGTTCCTGCTGCCACTGGTCCTGACTGGGAGCAAACTGGGGCGGTGGGAAGGGCTGGTGCCACCAGATGGTGCTGCCATACAGCCAGACGGTGCAGAGCTTCCCCCCGGAGCGCTGGACCGGGGCAGCCAGGCCACAGGTACAAGCCCTTGGGCTCGGTCCTGGGGGCTTCTTGTGGTCCTGGCTTTCGCCACCCCTGGTGTTGCGGAGATGGGAGGAGGCGTCACCGGTGCAGGAACAGCAGCGGGTCCCTGCGACGCGAGGTGGCGGTTGCACCGCGGGTGTCGGTGATTCAGCGCTGCCCCCTCACCAGCTGCTCCGCCGAGCAGGTTGGGTGTCGTGTTCGTTACCGCCAGGCACGGCTTCGCCGAGGCCGAAGGCTAAAACCAGCCCAGCGCCCCGAGGTGGGACAGGGCTTGGGGACATCCGTGGTCCTAGCCCAAAACTTGGGCTGTGAGGACTTACCCTGCCCCTGCTCCGCAGAGTTAACTGTGGTTTGCAGCTGAGGAAGGGATCAGAAAGGAAAACTTTGTGGGTCTCTTCGCATCTCTGCTTTTTCTGGCTTTGCCTCATGCCCTACTTCTGGGAACACTTTACTTTTTCCCCCCCCCAAGCTGCCGTGGTGACTTTGTTGACCTCCCCAGCCTTGTCTTCGGAGTCAGAGAACTCTGTCACTCTGCTTTTATTGCATTTGCTGCACGGGATGGGCACCGGGGAGGTTTGAGATCTTCCTCGAACGCGAGCCAGGACACGTGCTCCCTGGAGAGAACACAGGCTCTCCCGTGAGCCAGCCCCTGATGAAATCATTCTTGGTTTAATTTGCTTTATGAAGTGATAGGCTCTTCCTGCAAGGCGGTGTTTCCAGAGCGGTGTCACGCTGTTGGGTAAGTCAATGAGGTCATTCTGCAACCAGAACTCTCCAGAGGGAGAGATCAAAGGTTTCGGTGGTCAGAGCGTCCCACTTTGGGATCTGCAGGTCCAGAGAGCCGGGGAGGAGTTCCCTTCGGTGGGCTGGCTCCTCAGAGATCTTAATTCTTTCTTCGTAACAGCCTGCTTCGTTCCCCTTCTTTTCTTCCTCCCCTGCTCCTCAAACCCTCCAAACCCTCCGTAAACGAGGTGGGATTTTTGGGCAGCGTCCATCTGGCAGGCTGCGCGCCCTCCCGAGTTTTCCCGGCTTGCAAATCAAAGCTGACCTCAAGCGAAGGTGCCGCAGAGCCCACCCTTTCACAGCCCCCGCCCCAGGGCTCCCCAGAGTTTCAATCCGAAACTCGCAGCTGCGGATCTGCTGCAGGGGAATGGCTGGAATTTCCTGCCCGCTCCGAGCAGCCCTTGCTGCCTTCGGTAGAGGCATGTGTGGGCAGGTCCCAGGTCAGGGTTTGCCGCCTCTCGCACCCTGGGCTGGGGATGGACAGGCTCCTGGCACTGAGAATTCCGGGGATGAGCTTCCCATGCCAGGGATGATGCTCTGGCTGAGTATTTCCCCATGCCAGGGCTCCTCACCGTGGCATTTCAACCGTGCTTTTCTTCCCCTGTTGCTTGGGGGTACCTCATCGTCTGGCTCCAGCCTTCCAGGAGATATAAATGGATATTCACCACCTACCTCTGCTCCAGGCTGGGGTTTTCTTGGCCGCTTCCCAGCCAGCATCACGGCTCAGGCCTGAGGAAAAGTCTCTATTTGCTGCTTCTCTCCAGCTGCTTCCCGCGGCGGTGGATGCTCTGGTGCAGGAGCAGCGTGCCCTGTGTACACAGCCCTTCCCCGAGTCACGCTCCAGTGACTAATTCCCTCCTGACGGGTACGTGAAGCCTCGTCCATGCCCGGGTTCACAAATAAATAAATTTATTTCTGGAGCGTAGACTAACAGCAACCTCGCCTAATTCTTCAGCAGCTCTCATTCTCACGCCTCACCCAAACTTGTGCCTTGCACATGAAAAATCATCCAGCCTCTTCAAATCCTACGGTTTTAAGGAGCTTTCTGGGTTGTCCTTCGCTTGTAGCATCTCCCGAAGGTTTCCTTGGTAAAAGAGACGTTACTCTGGGATGTGCCTAGGTTGGATTTCATTTATTTCACCTATTTCCACCCCGCCTCCTTCCGTGTTGGAAAGCTTTTTGTAGGAAGGGTTCAGAGCTCACCTGGGTCCCCCCTGAGCGTGGCTTGAAGCCTGCACGAAGGTGGGTCCCTGGTTAGAGCTTTCCCCCTGCTGCTGCCTCGTGCTTCGCTTCTGCGCTCAGCGCTGCCGTCCCGAGGGAGCACGATGCTCCCAAAAGCCTCGGCCTGGGGGAACCTGCTGGATCTGCACTAAAAATGGAGGCGAAGGGTTGTTTTGGCACGCCGGAGGGCTGAGACGCATCCCCCTTTGAATAGAAAGAGCCTCACACTGTGGAAAAAGCTTCTTTTTAAAGCTGCTCCTCAATAACCATCACTTTGATCCTGCCCAGGCTGAGCTCGTTGCCTACTGCTCGTGCAGGTGATGCTCTCAAGGCATTATTCCGTACTTACATCTGCTGGAGGGGAAATACCACTGCAAGCCGTAAAGCATCCTCGCCGAAGGACAGACCCTACCTGTAAATCCGTCTGTCCGGGGAGTCCGTTCCAGGAAAGATGCTCGTTGCAAGCGGGGAACTTCCTCGTGCTGAAAGCGTCGCCGTAAGGAAGGTGGTTGGGGCGGCGAGCGAGGAGCCCTCAAGCAAGGTGTCCATCTTTGCCAGTTGGGTCAGAGCACTCCCCTGCGCTGCCCGGGCCGAGGGGGCTGGGAGTTCAAGTTAATCGTTGACCGTTGGGGCAGAAATGTCCCAAGTGCAGCAGAAATCTTATCTTTTGGCAGACGCTGTAAACTCGCAGCAAAGGAAATAAAATGTGATTCCTACCATGAAGGTGCAAAAAGCTGCTTTTTGCTCACTTGACCCGTTCTGTTTGTGTTTTGTTTAGAAACGTCTAAAGGGCAAGACAGCTTCCACTCTGCCAATTCATCATGACAGTGGCCAGCGCTGGGAAAACACAGGATGTGGCTTCCCAAACATCCCACGCTGGCAGCAGAGGGAGAGCCCTCGTCTCCCATCCCTCTGCGCCCATCTCCAGACCCGAAACGAGAAGGGACGGAACAAACCTTGTCTGCAACGTGCCCGATGGACCACCTCGGTGGCCGGCTGGGTTCCTCTCCTTCACCAAGGGTTTTCTCACCCCGAGCTATTCCTGGAAGTCCTGAAGCTGCCTCCAGCCACCAACTTCCCTAGAGACCAAACCCCAAGGGCTGCTCAGAGCTTCACGTGGTGGCAGCAGTTGTGGGAAGCCACACTGTGCTGCTCTTCCCTTTTTAGCCCTTGGCTGAAAAATACACCATGGGAAAGTACTAACCACCTGGCTTGCAGTCTTTTGCGGGAAATATCCCCCCTCCAGCCTCCGACTTGCTCAGCCCGGGTGGTTTTGGGGAGCACAGGAGGTTCCGTAGGTCACGGGGGGGGGGGCACCCAGCACCGTTTGCCTTGCTGTCACCTCGCTCTGTCGCTGATGCGCGCCCGTTCTCGGGGGGCTCTGGCTTTCCTTGGCACCCTTTTGAGAGTCTCTTGCTCAACACCTGCAAGGACGGACCTAAAATCTGGAGGGCAGCACTTCCCCTCTCGCTGCTTGCGATAACGAACGCTACCAAAAAAAACCTACCCCTGAGGTTTCTGCAAGCGCACGCGCGGGCGAGCAGCCGCGGGGAAGTTCCGTGCTTTTCGGGGAATCGAAGCCCCTCGTCTGCTCTCGCCCCCATCAGCATCCCGCCACCAGGGCTGGGGGGAGCAGAGCGGGGCCAGCCCTCCCCCCCAGGCACCATCGCAGCAAGCTGGGGGAGCAATTGCATTCGAGGAGCCACGAAACCTCGGTTGCACGTGGCCGGTTTGGGGCTCGTCCCGCATTCCTGCACGGCACCGGGAGCTTCTCCGGTCCCGCTCCGAGCCCTCCTCGAGCCGGTTCAAGTTCAGGGCTGCAGCCAGCTTGTGTTTCGTGGGGAAGTGACTAATGGTCGCGTTCCCCTTCTTGTTTCTCTTGGCAGTTCATCTCAGCATTTGCCATGTGGCTTCTTTCCCCGGTGCTGGCTCAGCGGGGAGCCACGGGGTGGCTCTGGGGACAGCAGCAAGCACCTGCTGTGTCCCCCACCGTGCTCCCTGCTGACCACCTCTTGTCTGGAGACGGAGAGAAGGCGAAAAGATTCTTTACACCTTTCCAGGCTCGGCAGTGCACGCTCTGAGCTTTTCCTGGGCTTTCTAACAGCCTTCCCAGCCGCTGGCCTCCATGTGATGCTCCGATCACCGAAACCCCCAGCTTCTCTCCTGCTCGCTGCGTGCCGAGGAGCGACAGCACCAGGACACCAGCTCCTCCTCACCCTCAGCCCTCGTCTTGGCCCCTCTGAGGTCCCCGGCCGCCGGCAATCCCGCAGCCAAGCGCTCCTATTCATTGCTGCCCTAGCTCTGTGCCAGGCAGGCGAGAGCCGCGCCGCGGTGGTACCTTGCCGAGGGATGCAGATGGGCTGTGTCAACCGGAGAGGAACCTGCATCCCGCTGGGAAGAGGCGTTGGATAAATCTGACCTTCTGATACCAAAGACGAAGCGCAAAGGGCCCGGCAAGGATGGGAGGAAACGTGGGATGCTGTTTACACACGGGGCTGAGGCTGTGCAATCGCATCTTGCAGGCTGGTGAGGACACGCTGGGACATTTCATAACGGGCCGCTCGGCATTCACAACCGCTGCTCTTAAAACACAAGTTTTATGGCTGTTGCTGGACTGTAAATCTCCAGCTTCCACGACCGGCGCCTTTTGGGGGAAAACATCCGGCTTTCGGCGATCTTTGATGCTCTCCGAGTGGGAGCCACTGTGCGTCACTTGTGGATGGGGCTCGTACCACGCAACGCCCCTACTGTCAGAGAATTCATTGCAAAAGCAGAACTTCAGGATTTAGGAGTCTGCTGAGTCTTGCTCAAGCGCCGGGCAATGGGATTGCTGGTGGGTCGGGGCCTCTTCCTGCAACCGGACACGCTGCGTGGCCCTGATTTGGCTTTGGATGGGCGTGTTTGGCACCTTGCAGGTGGTGGAGGGTGCTGGTGGCCGGGCTGGCAGCAGCCAGCCACCCAGAGATGTTCGGGGAGGAGGGGGTGGCATGGCCTTTCTGCCCCGGAGGTTTGTGGTCCTCCTGGGGTGATGCTCCCTCTCCCTTCTTCCCCGAATTGCAGGGGGCTGAAAGGTTGCAAACACCCCAGCTGAGAAAATCCCTAGGAGAGGGGATCACAGCGGGGCTTGGTGCTGCCGGGAGCTCCCTAAGGATCCCGCGGCTCCGGCTGGAATGAAAGCACCCGCTGGGGAGTCAGCGCCTGGACCAGCTCCCCATGGGAAGATGCTCCAAGGGGGGTTTTATGTGTGTGTGTGTGTGTGTGTGTGTGCTGTCCCTTGCCCGGCTGCTGGAGGGACGGGTGACGTGCCACCCGCGGCCACAGCGGGACGGTGCCCAACTCCACATGGGATGAAGCACCAGAGAAAAACCTGGCCCTGAGGTTTCCCTGTGAGCCACACATGGGTTTTTTTTCCAAGCTGGAGGCTCCAGGCAGAGAAAGGCAGCGTGAAACGGTGTGAGGTCTCTGGGTGGGCTCATGTCCTCTCTTCATCCACCTCTCTGCCAGGCCAGATCCAGAGCAGAGGAGCCAGAGCTGTTTCAATCCCCTCCATGTGGTGCTGCTCATGCTGACAAACTTCTCCTTTCACGTGCTTTAGGGTGAAACAGTTTGGTCTTGGTTTTGCCTCAGGCAACCCCTCGAGAAACTGGGTGAGAAAGGCAGGAGTAACGCTGGAGCCGAGGAGGAGCAGGGGATAAACGGCCGTAAATCACGGGATTACTGTAAGCACGTTCCTGTTCATCCATCCGTGGCGGGAGCCCAGTTAAAGACCGGGTGCTTGGCTCAACTTCAGGACATTTGGGAGCAGCCTTGCCTGCCCCAGGCAGTGCTGGGGGCGACCTGCCCGTTGCCTCGTTCGACCTGGGATTTCTCATTCCTCTGCTTATGTTTTTTGGTCAACGCATCCCTTAGCAGAAGGCGAGAGATGGGTGGTCCTGTGCTGGCCTCGGTGGCTTGTTCCCACCGTGGGTTTTCTCTTCCCCAGCACACGGGCAGCCCCGGTCCGGCGCGGTGCTTCCCACCACATGTGGCCCCGCTGGATCTGTGGCACGCCGGCGTGCCGGGCTCCGTCCCGGCTGTCTTTGGGCCGCGCAGGGATGTCGCAACCGCGGCCAGGGTTACTTCAAGAGGGACAGGACGCGGGGCAGAGCCGTCACCCCGGCTGCACAGAGGAGCCGCCGCTGCGAGCTGGGCTGCAGTGGTGTCAGCCGGTTTAGCGGGACAAGGTCCAGCGCTGATCTGCTCCCTCCTCCACCCGTGTGCCAGCACGAGCCACGTCCCTGCTCCGCTTCTGCTTCGGAGGGGTTTTAGGGAACGGGCTGCGGGCCTGGCTCGGCCCCACGCGATAACGGGGGCCCGTGTGGCAACAAGGACCAGCGCGAGGCGAGGGACAGAGGAGGCAGACGAGGAGGCAGGGATGGCCAAGCTCGCCTGCCTGCTCACCATCCTCCCTCCGTCACCCCCTGCCACCCGCTCTGCCACCTCCAAGGCCGTCGGACGTCGCCTGCAGCCGCTTGCCCCTCGCCAACGGGGCGGGGGAGGTGAGAGGGGATCCCCCCCCCGGCCGTGAGCTGGCACGGCTCTCCGTGGGGAAAGCGGGAGGTGGAAGGGAAATGTTTGTGTCTGAGGAAAACTATTACATGTTCTTTCACCTCCACAGCTGCAAACCAGCTTGCGAGTCGCCCAACTCCAGCGCCGCCGGAGCTCCCGTACGAAATCCCAGGCAGAAAGGAGAGATTCCTGCTGGGTGTTTACTCCGGCGTCACCCGCCGGCAGCATGGGACGGGGCGGGGGGGGGGGGGGGGGGGGAACGGAGGGCGGGCAAAGTTCGGCTCCTATAAAGTCAGATCTGGTCCACTTCATTCATTTCCCTGGCAGCATCGCTGGGAGTTGCACGTCCCGCCTTTGCACGAGTCTTGCAAATAATTCGCCCTCCAGGGACCGCCTGCGCGATGCCGAGGATGCTGCAGGATGTCGGGGCTGCCCTCACCTGCCTCCAGCTCCTGCTGCTTCTCGCCGGCGTGGAGCCGAGGCCCCGCGCGTGGGACGAGGACAGGCTCCAACTGGAAGCCCTCAAAAAGGGGATCCTGGAGCGGTTGGGGATGGCCGCTCCCCCCGTCATCCGCCACCGGCTGGACCAGGAGAGCATCCAGAGAGCTCGGCGGCTGTACCAGCAGAAAGTGGCCGAGCTGATGGGAAACCGGAGCCGGGAGGAGGAGGAGGAGGGAGCTGTGCCCAGGACCAGGCGCCTGCATCGCCTGACCCCCACGTGTAAGTGGCCGTGGCTCTGTATGTGTCCCACGATGCTTGTGTTGTGTCCCCCCCCCGGGCAAACACGTGTGTGTGTCCCATGTGTGTCCCCCAACGTGTCCCTGCTCGGGCATGTCAGCCCGGCTGCCTTGGCATGTGCCGGGACATGACCAGGCATGAATCGCGGTGACCACCGTCATCCTCGTTGCTTCCCTTGCCCCGGCAGCGGGGAGGGGCCACGGTTGTTTTGCTTAAAAACCTAAAACCCAGGAAACTTGGGATGAACGCTGTGCTCGGCGGCGCAGCTGGGGGTGCTCGGAGCGGGGTTCGAGATGGTTTGGGGGCGAGCGGAGGGGAGGCGAGGAGGTGCCGTCCCTCGAGCCCCAGCTTGAGCCCCAGTTTGGGGTTTTATCTGGATCTGGGGTGATTTAGGGGAATGTTCAGCTCGTGCTGCTTGGGCTGGGGGGCGGGGGGGAGAGGGACAACCTGGGTGTGAGGTGGGGGTCACCTGATGGGTCCTGGGGAGTCCCTGGCGATGGTGGTGATATGGGAAAGCAGAAAATATCTGAAAAAGTTCTTTCGCAGATCAGTGGGTCCCAAGTGATCTGGGGATGAGGATGGGGGCTGAAGCTCCCTGGCCTCAGCATCCCTCGGGATCTGGGTGTTTCCCCGGAGGCGGCGGTTTGGCTGCCCGACAGCAGCTGGTCACGAGCCTCAGCTGGCGGATTGCTGGCTCTTACATCAGCTGTCCTCCCTGTCCCCGCAGTGCTGCACTGGCCAGACATCCCCCAGGGAGAGCAGGACCCCCAGGGACACCAGGACCCCCAGGGACACCAGGACCCCCAGGGACACCAGGACCCCCAGGGAGAGCAGGACCCCCAGGGACACCAGGACCCCCAGGGACACCAGGACCCCCAGGGAGAGCAGAACCCCCAGGGAGACCAGGACCCCCAGGGACACCAGGACCCCCAGGGACACCAGTACACCCGTGGTCCCTACCGCTACCATCTCCTCCTCTCCCGCACCGAGGCTTTCCACCGGCAGCTCCGGGTGGTGCAGGCAGAGCTGAAGCTCTTCAAGCCGGTGCTGGCATCCCCCGGCATGTCCCCGCTCGATGCCTCAGCGCCCACCAGGGTCAGCATCTACATGCTGGGGGGGCTTCACGGGACCCCCCAGCTCCTGCGTAGCCAAGAGCTGGACCGCGATGCCCCAAGCCTGGACCTCACGGCGGCCATCCAGCCCTGGGCTGCCGGTCCTGAGGACACGCTGCGCCTGGAGCTGGCCTTCACGGCCGACGTCTCAGCCTTGCTGGCCACCTCAGGGGATGAGACGCTGGTGCTGGAGGTGGAAACCCACGAAATCACGAGGCGGAGGGCCAGGAGAGCCCGGGGTCTGGAGGAGGAGTGCGGGAAGAGCGATGGGAAGTGTTGCCTCAAGTCGCTCAAGGTCTCCTTCCAGGACATCGGCTGGTCCGACTGGGTCATTGCCCCCAACAGCTACTACATGAGGTTCTGCGAAGGTTCCTGTCCCCACAACTACAAGCCCGCCAGCATGCACGCCCAGATCAAAGCCCGCATGCACTCCCTCTCCAAAGCCACCCCACCGCCCTGCTGCGTCCCCGCCGGCTACGACCCCATGGTGCTGATGCACTACGACGGCGAGGGCAGGCTGGTCTCCACCCTCTTCGAGGACATACTGGTCACCAGGTGCCACTGTGCCTGATGGCATCACCTTCACCTCAGACCAGGACCGTCACCCCCTGGATGGAGCAGAGCCTGCCCTGCCCCCCCCCCCCCCCCAGCCACCCCAGCATCCCAAAAACCAGACCCCATGGCACCAAATGCCTCTGCGTCAGCCCCTGCTCAGCCCCGGGGTCTCCGGTTGTGACCCTCCCACCTCCACAGGCCACCATAACTTATTCCCCTCTCTTTTTCCTTATTTAAAATCAGATTTTATTTGCTAGGTGGATCCTTCCCACCTGAGAGAGCCCAAACGGGCCAGGGTGGGTCTGTCCCCGGGTGGCCACGGCCCACGCCATGTCTGAGCATCATCTCTTCACTGCTTAGAGACTTATTTATACAACCCTCTTATTTATTGCTAACTTATTGTATTTTATAGCAAAGCACCTCTTTGGGAAAGGGTATTTTTTTGTGCATATTTGTATTTTATATATTTCTATGTAACAGAAACAATATAATAATGTAAATGAATAAAGTGATGGGAACGGGGATGCTGGCTGCTCCTCCCACACAACCGGCCGGGGATCTCCGACCGAAGCCCTGCAGCTGGTCACCTGCAGCTCGGACCCCCAGCCCACCCCTCCGCAAGGTGAGCGGTCAGGTTCTGACTCCGTACGGATTTGCCGGCAGATCCTTACGGCTTTCCAGGGCTGGGCCAGACCCAGCCCTGCCCTGCCAGCGGCTGCCACGGCTGGTGAGTAATGTCTGGGCGATGCTCCCAGAGACCTTTGAGTTGTTTGTGTCCTTGAGATGGGTGCCGGCTGGAGCCCTGACCCCCTGGGCAGAACGTCCAGCTGGGCCGTGGCCGCTGCCCAATTTCCAGGTACCTCCGGCTGCAGGACCCCCTGGGCACCAAGGGGCGGGGGACACCTCAGCTGCCCCCGAGCTTTGCCGCCGTGGTGTCCCTGAGGGACTCACCACAGCTGGGTGGGGTGGCTTTGCTGGTCACAGCTCCTCTTTGTCCTGTCCCCTCTTCCAGCACGTCCCGGGGATGTCCTGGGCTGCTCGGCCCCTTGGCAGCTCCTGGTGGGGACCTGGGCTTGAGGAACGTGCGATACGGGGACCTTCAGTGTGGGGACGTGGGCTTTGAGGACCAGGACTTGAGCGACATGTGCTATGGGGACCTCCACTCTGGGGATGAGATCTTTGGGGACCAGAGCTTGAGGGACATGGGATGTGGAGACCTCCACTCCGGGGATGGAGTCTTTAGGGACCAGAGCTTCAGCGACCACCACTCTGGTGACCTGGGCCAAAGTGACATGGGCTCTGGGGACCTGTCCTTGAGGGTGCTGATCCTTTGGGACCCCCGCTCTGGGGACCTGGGCTCTGGGGACTTGTCCTTGAGGGTGCTGATCCCTTGGGAACCCCGCTCTGGGGACCTGGGCTCTGGGGACCTGTCCTTGAGGGTGCTGATCCCTTGGGACCCCCGCTCTGGGGACCTGGGCTCTGGAGACCTGTCCTTGAGGGTGCTGATCCCTTGGGACCCCCGCTCTGGGGACCTGGGCTCTGGAGACCTGTCCTTGAGGGTGCTGATCCCTTGGGACCCCCGCTCTGGGGACCTGGGCTCTGGAGACCTGTCCTTGAGGGTGCTGATCCTTTGGGACCCCCGCTCTGGGGACCTGGGCTCTGGAGACCTGTCCTTGAGGGTGCTGATCCTTTGGGACCCCCGCTCTGGGGACCTGGGCTCTGGGGACTTGTCCTTGAGGGTGCTGATCCCTTGGGACCCCCGCTCTGGGGACCTGGGCTCTGGGGACCTGTCCTTGAGGGTGCTGATCCCTTGGGACCCCCGCTCTGGGGACATGAGCTTTGGGAGCTCCAGGGACTTTCCCCAGGGACCTCCAGCCTCACGCAACTCCTTTGGGTCAATATTTACAGCCACCCCTGCGCTGCTGACACCCCTTTTTGGGGCCATCAGTGCCATCAACAGATAACGAACCGCAGCTCTGCTCGGCTGGTGCCAGAGGGACGGATCCAGCCCAGGAACAGCACCAGCCCTGTGTCCTGCCCTGCCCAGGGCTCCCAGCAGACCACGTGCTACACAGGTAATTTAAAATAATTAAACCATTTAATGAGGCACAGTGGAGCATCACAAGGGCTGGAGCTCAAGGGACACACGCAGAGCTTGGGGGAGGGGGGGGGGGGGCAGCACCCAGACAAGCCATGGGGTCCCCGTGTCCCCAAGCTGCCCCTCGGGGTGCACAACCTGGCAACACCGGGCTTGGGGATCTTGCCAGGAGCATTAAAAATAGGGGTTTGTGGGTTTTTTTTTTTGCTCTGTTCCCCAAACTGGCAGATTTAGCAGGAAAAGGGGGAGGTGCAGATGACAGCGGGGTCCATCCCGGTGCCTGGATGTCCCCAACCGCTGGCATGTCCCCAAGCGCACGTGCAACCCTGACGCTCTCCATCGGCAGCCGAAAGGGGAAGAGGAACCGGACGCCGCGGTCACCCCATGGCCCCCCGCCCCCCCGGCTCTGCCATTTGGCCCCGGCGGGGCCCCACGCGTGTCCCCAGCTGGGAAGGCTCCGGCGTGGCGGTGGCCGCCGGATGCGCCGCGGAGGCGTCCCCAGGGTCGGTGGCCATCGGCCCCGGGGAGGAAGCACCAGCTCTCACCCTGTGCTGGGAACTGGGGCGAAGGAGGGGGCCGGAGGTGGTGTGTGTGGGGGGGAATGATTCAAAAATAACCCCCCCTGCTGAGGATGGCGTCCCCGGTGGGATGCATGCGTGGGGACCACCCGTGTCCCTGTCCCAGCCGTGGGGAGGCCCATGGAGCCTCCAGCCATGGGGAGCGCCCATCCCCGTCCCCTCTGGGCTGGGGGGGGGGGGGCAGGGAGCCACCAGGGAAAGCTCCGGGGAGAAGCATTGGTGGGAGCCAGAGCTTCACCCCCCCAGCCCCCCCCCCCCACGGCCCCCCCAGCCCCTCACTGGTCGGGGATGACGTAGAGGTTCTCCTCGCTGGGCCCCTGGGTGTTGGCGTAGATGGGCTGGTCCCCGGGGATGGCCCCGCTCTCCGTGACGTAGTCGTCGTCCGTGGGGGCCTGGGGGCTGGGGGGGACAGAAGGGTGGCACCCGCCGCACCGTGCCCGGGCGATGGGGGGGTGGGGGGGAGGCTGGTCCCTGATGGGGGAGCGAATGCTCCTGGCGGCTTGGGGATGGTGGGATGGGACTGGACAGCATGGCACGGGATGGGGTGGGGTGGGATTGTGTGGCACGGCACGGCACAGCACGGCACAGGATGGGATGGGATGGGATGGGATGGGATGGGATGGGATGGGATGGGATGGGATGGGATGGGATGAGATGGGATGGGATGGGATGGGACGGGGTGGAAGAGAATGGGATGGGATTGCATGGCACGGCAAGGGACAGCACAGCACGGCACAGGATGGGATGGGATGGAATGGAATGGGATGGGATGGCACGGTACAGCACGAGGTAGGGTGGGATGGGATGGGATGGGATGGGATGGGATGGGATGGGATGGGATGGGATGGGATGGGATGGGATGGGATTGCATGGCACAGCATAGCACAGCACGGCACAGGATGGGATGGGATAGGACAGGATGTGATGGGATGGCATGGTACAGCACGAGATGGGATGGGATGGGATGGGATGGGATGGGATGGGATGGGATGGGATGGGATGGGATGGGATGGGATGGGATGGGATGGCACAGCATGGCACGGCACAGGATGGGATGGCATGGCATGGGACACTGTGGCACGGTACAGCACAGCAGGGGAGGGGATGGGACATGCCCCAAGCAGCCGATCCCCGCGCCGGAGCCTCACCTGTACCGCTCCTCCTGCCATCCCGGCGTCCAGCCCCGTGCAGCGGCCGGGGCGGCGCAGGGGCTCACAAAGATGTTCTCGTAGTCCGGCGTGGTGGTGGCATCGGTGGCATTGATCTCGGCGGCCCGGCTGATGTAGCGGGGCTGCCCGTGGGCCGCGGCGGGCTCCCGCTTAGCCCCCCCTGTGCCGGCAGCCGCTTTCCTCCGCCGGTAGCAAACCATGGCGGCGACCACCACCAGCAGCACGGCCACCGCGCCGGCAGCCCCGGCCAAACCGGCCACCAACCCCACGCCAGCCCGGCATTCCCGGGCGTGGAAATCGGTGACGTTGAAGGAGTCATGGTGGGACGTGAGGCAGCGGCACTGGAGCCCGGCGCACTCGGGCCAGGAGCACGTGCAGGACGCCAAGACGCTGCCCACCACGTCGCAGCGGCACGGCACGGCCAGGAGGCGCAGGCTGGCCTGGAAGGCGGTGGGGGGCACGGCGGGCAGGGGGTTCCCTTCCAAACACAGGCTCTGCAGGGCCGTGGCGTTGGCGAAGAAGCCGGCGGGCAACTCCTTCAGCCGGTTGTGCTGCAGGCGGAGATGCTGCAGCCCCCGCGCTTGGCTCAGGAAAGCGGCCGGCAGCTCCCGCAGCCGGTTGTACGACAGGTCCAGCTCCTTCAGCCCCGACCCGACGTGGGATGAGGGGCTCAGGGCATCGATGCCGTTATGGCTCAGCCGCAGCCGGCTCTGCCGCTGGAAGAGGCCCCAGTCCAGCTCGGCGCATCCACGGCTGCTGTTGGTCAAATCCAGCTCGGTGGGGGCGTCCGGCGGCACGTCGAAGCAGGGGGACGAGGGGGCTGCGGGGAGCAGCAGCAGCAGCAGCAGCAGCAGCAGCAGCAGCATTTGGGGGGCCGCAGGGTGCCCCATGGCCCCTCCACACCGCCAGGCACCTGGGTGGGAAACGGGAGGTCAGCAAGAGGTTCCTCCATTCGCGTCCCAGTTTCCCCTTCCCAGTGCAGCCCAGTCTGGCACCCACCCCACTCGCTCTCTCCCCAAGCAGAGTGGCACCCAGGGGTCCCAGCAGGTGGTTTTCTGCCCCCACCCCAGGTCCCAGCACCCCAACTCGCCTCCGCTCCGGCCGCTTCTGCCTGTTGCAGGCAGGGGCACGGGAAGAGGAACAGGCGGGTCCTGCTGTCCTGTGTCACCCTGCCAGGGCGTAGCTGGCCCCGGGGGGGGGGGAAGGGGTATAGCACCCCCCCCCTCAGCACCCTCCGGCTGCCCCCAGGCCCCCCGGCCCTTTCCTAGGGGGCTGCAGGGCTGTGACCCCGGGACCTGCAGCGGTGCTGCTCCCTGCCTGAGGGGCCAAGGGGGGGTCTCAGGGCTGGGGAGGGGGGGGGGGGGAGCTGGATGCTGAGCATCCCCACGGCCTCGTGTGTCGGCACCGGCTGGGGGACCCCCGGGAGCACCCGAGTGGGTGGCTCCGGTGGCCCCCCGAGCACACGCGTGGGCACCCACGGACATGCACATCCATGCACTGCTGCACGCTTGCACACGCGTGTAGGCGCACACGTGCTGGGTGCTCACACACGCACCCCGCCTACGCCCACGGGCACCGTGGGCACGCGTGCACTGCTGCACGCACACGCCTGCACGGCCACGCACACGCGTGCACAATCGCGGCGCCCAGGGAAGCGGGGTAGGGGGGTGTCAGGGCGTTAATGATGTGCTGGTGCAATTAACGTGGCTGCCCGCGGAGGGGCGTGCGGGCAGGATCGGGCCCTCCCTGGCGTCTCAGCACCCGCGGGGGTCTCTGCTCGGGGTCCCCCCCGTGGGGACACTTCCGCCCCCCCTCTCGCCCTGATTGCGAGGGGGGACCCCAGGGCTGGGGAGGGGGGTGGGGGTGGGGAGGTCCGTGCGTGGGGGTGTCTCCGTGTCCCCGGGCAGGGCTGGTGTCCCCATCCCGGTGTTCCCCATGTCTGCATCCCCCCGTGTCTGCATCCCCCATGTCCTCGCCCTCCCCGTGCGCCCGCGGCTGCTACTCATGGCAGTGCCCTGTGTCCCCCCAAGTCCACCACGTCTGTGTCCATCCCCCCGTGTCCGAGGCCCACCTCGCCTCCGTGTCCCTCCATGTCCACCCCCTCGTGTCCGTGTCCCTCCGTGACCACCGTGTCCGTATCCATCCCCTCGTATCCGCGCCCCTCCACGCCCGCCCCCTCGCCTCCTTGTCCCCCCTGACCCACCACCCCCGTGCCCACCTCCCCACAATCTCCTCCACCCGCCGTCCCCCCCCCCTCCACGCCGCGCGTCCCCACCACCTCAGCCGCCGCTGCCATCGCCCTTTTAAGAGCGGCGGGCGCAGGCGGCCGGGGGGGGGGTGGGCGGCGTTGCTGGAACAGCCGCGCGGGGGGAGGCGGCGGCGGCGGCGCGGGGACCCCCGGCCCGGCGCGGCGGTTTCAAGCTCCCCCGCGGGCTGCGCGGCCGGAGCCGCCGGGGCCGGGGCCGGGGCCGGGATGGCGGCGGGGAACCGGAGCGGGACCGGGGCCGCTGACAGCCGGTGCCTCGCCGCCTCCCCAGCATGTACGCCAAGGGCAAGGGCTCCGGTGTGCCCTCGGACGGCCAGGCCCGCGAGAAGTGAGTGCGGCGGGGGCGGGCGCGGGGCCGGGGGCGCGGAAGTTTGCCGGGGCGGCTGCCGGAGGAGCGGGGACGGAGGAAGGGGGGGGGGGGGGGGGGAGATTGGGGGGCGGGCGGACCCCCACGGCCCCGCCCCGCCGGGGCGCACCGGCAGCCGCCGTGGGGCAACGGGAGCCGTCGGGGCTCAGCCGGACACCGGAGCACCGGGAGCCGCGATGCGCCCCGGTGCGCGGCATCCCCCGAGGGCACCGGCAGCCGGGATGCTCCCCCCACCCCTGCCCCCCAGGCATTGCCATCCCCCGGGGCAACGGGCGCCGCGATGTTGTGTCCCCCCCCGCCCCGGGCCGTGCCATCCCCCGGGGCACCGGCGGCGTGACCCGGCATCCCCGGCTGTGCCCGTCCCCGCCGTGCCCCGGTGCGCGGGGCCACCGCTGGTCCCCGTGGCACCTGCCGGAGCCCGGGGGGCTGCACCCGCGATGGTTTGTGTCCCCCACAACCCCGCCACCCCCGCGGGTCCCGTTCCCCACTGCCGGGGGGTGACGGAGCACCGGGGACGGGTCCCCAGCATCCCCCGGAAAGGTCCCCGACCAGGGGACACCCGTGGTGACACTCGGCACGTCCCGCGTGGGACGTGTCACCCGTCCCTGACTCATCCCACCGACGGGAACCGGGAACGGGAGCGGCCACCCCGGTGATGGGGCCGGTTGCCTTGGAGAGGCGCCCGGTGTCACCGGTGGGACTCGGTGCCACCGTGATGCCCGGGGGGGCCGGGGGGGGGGGGTGTCCCTTTCAGGGAGGTGACGTCGAATCCCCCTCGTTAATTCTGCACTTATTTCACGGTGGCTCCATTCTGACCGTGTGTGTGTGTGTGTCCTGGTCACTCGGGGTGTCCCCCCCCCCACGGGGACAGGGCTGTCACCGGGCGGTGGGGATGCTGTCCCCACAACGGGGCACCGGGGGGGCAGGGGGTCCCGGGGGGGGGTGGGGTGTAGGGGGGGGGGGGGGTCATGCCGGGCCCTGACACCCCGTCCCCGCAGGCTGGCGCTGTACGTCTACGAGTACCTGCTGCACGTCGGGGCCCAGAAATCGGCCCAGACCTTCTTGTCGGAGGTAAGAGGAGGGGGGGGGACACACACTTATACAGCACCCCCTGCCCCCTCCCCATCCTGCAGCCCCCGCTGCGGCTCCCTGAGCCCATCCCCGGGGTGTCAGGCCTGGTGAGGCGATGCCTGACACCCTCCTCCTCCTCCTCCTCCTCCTCCTCCTCCTCCCCTCGCCCCTCTCCGCAGATCCGATGGGAGAAGAACATCACGCTGGGCGAGCCCCCCGGCTTCCTGCACTCCTGGTGGTGGTGAGTCCGGAAGAGAGGGGGCGGGGGGGGGGGGAGGCCTGGAGTGGGGCTGGACCCCACCCCCAACCCCCCTTCCCCACAGCGGTGGGGCTGGGATTGGGGCTGGGGGCTGCTCCCCCCCCCTCCCTCCCCGCGCTGCCGCCACATCACCTCGTACCCCATAAACCTGCCGCTCTGCTTTTCCATCAGCGATTTCGGGGGCCCCCCCCCATCCTCTTGTCTCACATCCCAGCCCCCCCCCCCCTTGCCCCCCCGCCTGGCCCCTCCAGATGGATCCAATTTGGCACCAAGCGTAGGGCTGGGGGGGATAACCCAGCCCAGGGCCGGACCCCCCACACCCGGAGAAGGGGGGGGGGGGGTGGCCCAGCAGAGCACCCCGGGGGGGTGATGGTGATGCTGGGGGGGGGGGTGGGGAGGGGGCACACACACACACACGCAGACGCCCCCGTGGGCTGGCATCGTGCCGGGGGTCTCACCCCGCTGTGGCGGTGCTGGGGGGGGGGGGGGTGCTCAGTGGGGTGCAGGATGTGGCCGTGCCGGGCGCCGCGGTGCCGCCACATTTAGCCATTTCCAATAAACGATTAGTTGGTGATTTATGGGGGGGGGGGATAGCGAGGGGGGGGACACACACGGCGCCTTCCAGGCCCTTAACCCTCCAGCTGCTGGCACCCAGTCAGCACACCCCAAAAATGGGGGGCACCCAGAAACGCTGCTGGGGACACACACACGGCACACACGCACCACCAGCCCCTCTGCTGCCGCATACCCACCCCAGCGCCTGGGGCGGGGGGGGGCTCAGGCGGTGGGGGACCCCCCCCCCCCTCATCCCGCCCCGGGATGCTGCAGCCTGATGTAAAGTCAGTCAGGAATTTGGGCTTCGGCCGTAGCGACCGTTTCCAGGGAAAACAAGCGGCAGCGCCGGAGCCGGGAGGCCCCCCTCCATGCCGGGGGCGGGGGGGACGGACACACACACGACACACGGACACACAGACACACACCCCACAGCACCAGCCCCCCACCCCACACCCCCCCCCCCGCCACAACCAGCCATCGGTGACACGAGTGCGGCCGTGCTCAGCCAGCAGCGGGGGGGACGTGCCGTGGGGCACAGCGGGCCGGGGTGGTGGTGGGGGATATGGGGACACATCTCGGGGGGGGGGGGGGGGGGGGGGGTGTCCTGACCCTCTGTCATCCCCGCCCCCCGCTCTCCAGCGTCTTCTGGGACCTGTACTGTGCCGCTCCGGACCGCCGGGAAACCTGTGAGCACTCCAGCGAGGCCAAAGCCTTCCATGACTACGTGAGTACCGTGGTGCTGGGGGGGGGGGTGGGTGTCTGTGCCCCCCCCCCCCAGCTGGCAAGACCCCCGTGCCGAGGACGCCGGCGGTCCAGGGGTTAACGGCGGCTCTGCCAGCCCCGGCCTCACCAGCCTGGGTGACCTATTTTGCAGGGCGACGAGGTTGGGGGGGGGGGGGTAATCCCTGGGGGCCTGGCTCAGCGCCCCCCCCCGCCTCAGGGACCCCGGTGTGCCCTGGCGTGCCCATCCCCCACCGACAACCCCATGGGGGGGACACAGAGAGACATCCCCCCCCCCCCCCCCCCTCCAGATCCAGCCCCATCCCGTAGCTTGGGTGAAGTGATGGGCTCTCGGTTGGGGGGCACCCCAGCAGGGTTGGGGGTGTTGTGCTCTGTGTGTGTGTGTGTGTCCCCCCGCCTCACCCGGTGCATCGGCCGTCCTGGGGCTCGGTGGGACCCCCCCCCCACGCACTGGTGGGAACCCCCCCCCCCTGCTACTCCTTATCGGTGCTGGCCCTTGGCAAGTTAATCATTGGCACAGAGTCAACAGCCGGCGTGTGCCCGCTCCTGCCGGGGGGGGGTGACACACACACACACAGGGGGTGGCAGGAGGGGGACAGGGTCCTGGGGCCATGGGGACCTGCCAAGGGGGGGGCTACAGGGGGCACCGTGCCCTGGGATAGGAGCCGGTGCGTGGTCCCAGGGGTGCGGGATGCTGCGGGGGTCCGTGGTACCCAGGGATGGGGGGGGGGGGGGGGTGTGTGTTTGTGCTGGGGGGGGGGGCGCACGGTGCCATGCCGTGGGGGGATGCTGCGGGATCCGTGGTGCTGTGCGATGGGGGATGCGGTGCTGGGGGGTGTGGGGGGGGGATGCGGGGTGCGGCGGGGTCCGCGGTGCCCTGGGCCTTCAGCTGCTGGGGGATGCGGGAGGCCGCGGGGGGGGGGGGGGCATGTGGCTGCCCCCCACCCCCCCCCCGCCCCCTCGACCCTCTCCCCATCCCTCCAGGGCTGGAGCAGCTCCCCCTGCCCACCTGCCCTCCCCACCCCCCCATCCCTGCTGAGCACCCCACAGCAGCACCCAGCTTGGGGGGGGGATGATGGGATGCGTGTGTGACACCCCCCCCCCCCCCCCTTGCCCTCCAGGACCCCCATCACCACTTTGGGGAGCAGCTCCCCCTGCCCAGCCCCCCCCTCCCCACCCACCCCCATCCCTGGGTGCTCAGCACCCCACAGCAGCACCCAGCTTGGGGGGGGGGGATGTGCATGACCCCCCCCCCCGCCCCATACATCCAGCTGGGGGGGAGGGGGAAAATGTGTGTGTGACACACCCCCCCCCCCCCCCCCCCCCCCTCCGGGACCCCCATCACCACTTTGGGAGCAGCTCCCCCTCCCCACCCCCCCCCATCCCTGGGTGCTCAGCACCCCACAGCAGCACCCAGCTTGGGGGAGGGGAGGATGGTGCATGACACACCCCCCCCCCCCACATGCACCCAGCTTGAGGGGGAGGGGGGGTGTGTGTTTGCGTGCCCCCCACCCCCCCCTACCCCCCAGGCCCCCCCCATCACCGCTTTGGGGACAGCGGGGTCCCCGTGGGCTGTGCGTGGGCACACGCGTGTGCCCGCACCAGCATCGCAGGGGCTGCTGGGGCTGCAGCAGGGACACCCCCACCCCCCCCCCCCCGCCCCCCCTACACCACACACATCATCCCACCGCCCCCCCCCCCCCCCCCCCCGTTTTCGCCGCCCCCGGCCCATGGCGCAGAGCTGATTTTCATGCTGGAATTAATGAGGCTGCCAGTGCGGTGACGCCGGGGACATGGTGCGGGTCAGGCGGCGTTGCCATGGCAGTGCTGCTGGCAGGCAGAGCCGGGGCGCTGGGGACCACCGGGAGGGGGGGATAGAGCCCCCTACAACCCCCCCCACTGCACCCCATGGGATGCCCAGCACAGCCACGTCCCCATCTCGCTGCCCACCGTGGCCAAACTGGTACCCACGGGGGGGGGGGGGGGGAATCTGGGCTCCCCAGCGTGGAGCGGGTGCCCGTCACCCTCCTCATGGGACACACCCCCCCCCCCCCCCCCATCCCACCCCAGGGGTGCATCGGGGACCCCCCCACCCGTGAGCATGGTGGGGATGGTGACCCCATAGCACTCGGGGGGGGAGGGGGGGGGGGGGGTCTGGCCTGTGTGAGGGGGCAGCCGGCACCGCAGCGGGGGCTGGGGTCCCCCCCCACGGGGTGCAGAGCCCTCCAGCCTGTGCCCCCCCCCCCCCCCCATGTCCCCCTGTCCCCCCCCCCCGTTTTCTCCCTCCTGACCTTGAGCCTGCAGGAGGAGCCGAAACTCCCCAACCTGTTGCCATGGCAACTCTGCTTTGCATCACTGAGTGATGGGGGGGGGCCCAGGGGGACGGGGGGGGGGGACGGGGGGTCCAATTCGGTCCCCGCCATGGGAGGGGGGGGGCAGCACCGTCCTCCTTGTGGGGCTGGAGGTGGGGGGCAGCGGTGGCCCCACGCTGGGGGTGCACCACTGTCCCTGCGCCATGGGGCGGGGAGAGTGGAGGGGGGTCCCCAAGGGGGGGGGGACAGGGCCTGTGTCCCCCCACCCTCCCCAGCCAAGGCTGCCCTGCTGGCCCTGCGGGCGCTGTCTTGGTCCCCCAGCCATGGGGTGACACTGCTGCCATCGCACCCCTCACCCTTCCTGGCACCCCCTCCTCCACCCGGGGCGATGGGGATGGACCCCCTGGGGCAGCTGCTGGCTGGGACCAGTCGCCTGTGCCAGGCTGGGGTGGGCGAGGGTCGGTGGGCACTGGGGCTCCATGATGGCTCTGTGATGGGCTCTGTGGTGGGACCGTGATGGTGCCATGATGGGCTGTGTGGTGGGACCATGGTGAGCTCCATGGTGGGCACCATCATGGGCTCCTTGGTGGCTCCATGATGGCTCCCTGGTGGGCACCATGGGTGGGCACCATGATGGGCTCCATGATGGCTCCATGATGGGCACCGTCATGGGCTCCGTGTTGGGCTGTGTGGTGGAACTGTGGTGAGACCATGGCGAGCTCCATGGTGGGCACCATGATGAGCTCCGTGATGGCTCTATGATGGGCTGTGGTGGGACCATGGTGGGCTCCTTGGTGGTTCCATGATGGCTCCGTGATGGGATCATGGTGAGCTCCATGATGGCTCCATGGTGGGACCATGGTGAGCTCCATGCTGGCTCTGTGGTGGGCTCCTTGGTGGCTCCATGATGGCTCGTGGCGGGACCATGGTGGGCTCCCTAATGGGCACCATTGCTGGGCACACAAGCCCTGTACCACCCCCCATCACCCCAAACATCCCCCCCCCCCCCACGCTGTGGGGGCTCCCCATGCCTCACCCCAACCCCAGGGCCTGTTGTCCCCCCCCACAATGAGGGGTTAACGAGGAGGGATGCTGGGGGGGGGAGGGGTGCAAGCTGCTGGGGGTGGTTTCAGGATAAAGGGGGGCTGTGCCTGCTGCCCCTGCCCCCCCCCCCAGGCCCCCCACCCACCCCCCGGGCGCTGCGGGGTTTGGCTGCCAGCACAGACTCCCATTGTCTCACCAGTGATCCCTGGGGCTGGGAGCGCCCAGGGCCCGATCCTGTAGCTGGTGAATGAGGCTGGGGGGGGCCCTGAGACCCCCCCCTCCCAGCTCCCGGATCCCAGCAGGCACCAGTATGGCCATACCGTGGCGTAGGGACACCCCCACCCCCACCCCCACCCCTCTTGGCTGGGTGCCCCTGGGTACCCGCTGTCACCCGTGTGCTTGGTGTCACCCGTGTGGCAGGCATGACCCCTGGACGTGGCGTGACCCGTGTGCCCACCGCAGGAGCCCCCAGGGTCTCGCCCTCCCCAACCGACGTCCCCATCCCCATTTCCACGCCAGCAGCAGCACCCACAGGTGCCCCAACCCCGTCACCCCCTCGGTGGGTGATATCCCCCCCCCCCCCCCCCGCCCCGCCAAGCACAGCCAGGGCCCCCCTCTCTGGGCAGGGCTGGCAGCAGTCTGGGGGGCCATGGGGACGGTTCGGGGGGCCCCCCCGGGTGGAGGGGGGCAGCGTGAGGTTCCCCCCCTCCCTTCTCCTCCTCCCCTACAAATTGAAACCAGTTGTGGCGGAGGGGCCGAGCCGGAAAGCCGGCACATTCCTTCCCTTAACAGCTCCCCTCGGACGGGGCCGGCAGGCGAGTGGGGCCAGGGCCCCTGCCTGCCCGCGCCCCCCCCCCCCCCCCCCCCCCAGCCCAGCCAGCCCCCGTGAGGGGTCCCCCTGGGACCAGCCACAGCCTCCCCCGACCCCTCCAGAACCCCCCAGTTTGGCTGGGAGGGGAGCCCGCGGGGTTCTCCCCGCGCTGCCCTCTTGCTCGCACGGGGCGAGCTCAGGCCTGTTGGCTCGGGGGGGGCGGGTTGGGGACATGGGGACAGGGTGGCCCTGGGGGGCTGGGGGGGGGGGGGGGGCAGGTGGGGACACGCCGTTGGCCCCAAGCCACGAGGGTCAGCCAGCCCCGGTGCCCCCCGCCCCGGTGTGGCGGCACAGAGGTACCGAGGATGGGGCCCCGCTGCGGAGTTGGGATCCAGCACTGCCTGCTGCCCCGGGGGGGGGGTGGGCTGGGGTGGGGGGCTTCTGGGGGGACACACACCCCCCCCCCCCCCCCATCAGTCCTGAGCTCTCCTTTCCCCACAGAGCGCGGCGGCGGCTCCCAGCCCGGTGATGGGGAGCCTGCCCCCCGGGGACGGCATGCCGGGGGGGCCCATGCCCCCCGCCTTCTTCCAGGTACCGGCCTGCGCCCACCGGGGCTTGGGGCTGGGCCCCCCCCCCCCGCGACCCCCCTCCCTCCCACCTGCCTGTGCAGGGCTGGGTGGGGGCGGGAGGGCAGAGCCTGCGTGTGCACACGTGAGCATGCGTGTGCAAGTGTGGTGTGTGTGTGTGCACGTGTGTGCGAGTGGGCGTGCACGTGTGACAGCATGCGTGTGCGCGTGCTTGCTTCTGCGAGCATGTGTGTGTGTGTGCGTGCATGTGTGTGTGCGCATGCGTGTGTGTGCATGCATGCGTGTGTGCCTGCATGTATGTGCATTCGTGTGTGCGTGCATGTGTGTGTGTGCGTGCATGTGTGTGTGCATGTATATGTGTGTGTGCGTTTGTGCATGCATGTACATGCATGCATGCGTGTGTGCATTCATGTGTGTGTGCATGTGTGCGTGTGTGTGTGCATGTATGTGTGTGTGCATGTGTGTGTGCATGTATGTGTATGTGCATGTGTTGTGTGCATGTATGTGTATGTGCATGTATGTGTGTGTGTGCATGCATGTATGTGTGCATTCATGTGTGTGTGCATATGTGCCTGCGTGTGTGTATGTGTGTGTGCGTGTGTGCGTGCATGTATGTGATCATGCACGTGTGCGTGCATGTGTGTGCATGTATGTGTTCATTGCGTGTGTGCGTGCATGTGTGTGTGAATGCATGTATGTGTGTGCATGTGCGCGTGCATGTGTGTATGTGTGTGTGCATGTGTGTATGTGTGTGTGTGCACATGCATGTGTGTGCATGTGTGCGTGCATGTATGTGTGCGTGCATGCGTGTGTGCATCTATGTGTTCATGTGTGCGTGCACACGCCTGAGCATCGTGTGTTTGTGCTCACAGCGTGGGGGTGCGCACGCGTCCGTGCAGAGCCCTGCGTGTGCATCTGCACGCTCCGTGTGCGTGTCTGTGTGTGCACAGAGGGCTCGTGTGCGTGTGCGTGTGCGTGTGCCTGGGCACTGCACGTGTGCAATCGCACGCGGTGTGAGCCCGTGTGCGTGCCGGGGCCCTTGCACACGGCGCTGGGGAACCCGCCTGTGCTCCCCGCGCCGTGTGCAGGCGCGTGCGAGCCCTTCGCGTGTGTGTTCACGTGTGCACACGCCTCAGCCCTGCGCGTGCATGCAGCGGGGGGGGGGGGGGGGCGGGATACGTGAGCCGGGGTCCCCCCCTTTTCATGCCATGGCACAGCCAGACACCCCCCTGCCCCCCCCCCCCCCCCCCCCCCCTTTCCCCACCCCACACTGGGGCCAGCCCCGTGCCCCCCCAACACCCCCCACTGGGGTGCCCCCCCACCCCCCCCCCGCCCCGGGGGCCGCTGCCCAGGCCCCCCCCCCCCGCCCGTAACCGTGTTTTATTTCTCTTGAAGGGACCCGCGGGCTCTCAGCCATCACCCCACGCCCAACCTCCGCCCCACAACCCCGGCGCCCCCATGTTGGGGCCGCACAGCCAGGTAAGGCTGGGCACAGCCTGGCAGCCCCCCCTCACCCCCCCCCCCAAACCTCCAGTGCCCGCAGGAATGCCCCGGCCCCCCCAGCCCCCCCAGGGTAATGCCGCACCATTCCCCCCCAGCCCTGGCTCACCATGTGTTCCCCCCCCCCCAATTTCTTGCAGCCCTTCATGTCCCCCCGCTACCCCGGTGGTCCCCGGCCCCCGCTCCGGATGCCGAACCAGGTGAGGTGGTGGTGGATGGGACACACACACACCCCCCCCCCCCCCATGCCAAAATGGGTGCAGACCCCTCTGGGTGGATTGTGGGGGGGTCCCACAGCACCCTGACCCACTGTTGTTCCCCCCCCCCCCCCAATCTCTGCAGCCTCCCGTGGGGGTCCCCGGCTCCCAGCCGCTGCTGCCCAACGCCATGGATCCAGCTGCGCGGTCGCAGGGTGAGTTGGGGGGGTGTGGGGGGGTATACCTGTCCTCACCCCTCCCCCCCCGCCCCAGGGTCAGGGTTGGGGGGTGCTATGGGGGTCTCACGCCTCCTCCCCACCCCTTTGTGCAGGGCATCCTGGCATGGGGGGCCCGATGCAGCGCATGAACCCCCCGCGAGGCATGGCCGGCATGGCCCCCCAGGTGAGGGGGGCACGGGGGGGGGACAGGGACCGGGATGGGGATGGGGGACAGGGAGATGGGGATGGAGTTGGGGTTGGAGATAGGGAGAGGGGTAGGGTGGGA